>NC_063213.1:43951268-45215018 GCF_020740725.1 Corvus hawaiiensis
ATATGTTAACACTAATGGAGGGGGCACAAAGGGAGTATCAGAACTGTGTTTCTGCAGAGGAGATGGGGTGGTGAGAGTGTGTCATCTCTGTGTCTCTGCCTGTGCCTCAGTCCAAAAGTACAACTGCTTTTTTTATGCAAACTTGCTTTGAATTAGGAGGAATGTTACAGATGTGGCAACATGGGCTTTCACTGTAAGATGTTCACTGTTTGTCCTTTAGGAGTGCTGCAGGGCTGTGGCTAGATACATTTTTTTCAGAGATGTTAACAAGGGCAGATTCAAAAAGATAGATGCATGCTTATCTCTTCACGCTTGTGATAAAATCAATGGGAATTTAAGAGCTTAGGATTTAAATACTTACAATTTGGAACTATCCCAAGATCCTTGACATCAAAAAGGCGATGGCCTCGTTTTATGCAGATGTCCTAGCACTCAAAGGGTGCATAAATTATTGCACCACTTATCAATTTCTCTTTAATGTATTCCTCTCTTATATCTGGGACACTGTTAATAGAGGAAAAGGATTAAAAAGCATAAAAATAACTTGTATGTAAGTTTCTTTGAGTTGAATTTATATCAGTCAGCCTGTCAGCACTAACATATGGGAAATATAGTTTCGCTACCATGCATAGCAGGGGCTAAAAGTGCTGTTTAGACCATGTGCTCAACTCCTACAGAAGAGGGACTTTATATCACTCGTGCAGCCCACTCACAAATTTAAGGGGTGTCATCCATGGATTCTGAATCCACGGTAACCCAAATATTGATCTTGTTACAGAAAATGTAAAATGGAAGGGGCAAAAAAGATATAAAGAAGTTCTAGCTCAGAAAGGTAATTCAGTAAACTTTAAATACTCAATTAAAAAAAAAAAACTTATTATATTGATGTTGCTATATTGAAGTAGTGGTTGTAGATAATAGGGAATTTTCCTGTAGCTTTTCCATATCTTGGGCTAACTTGCAGTAACATATAACATCTCCTTGTACAAATTACTGTAAACTAGTAAAGATCCCTACTGTTTTTGTTTTGTTTTGCTTCCTAAAGCCCCCTGCTGCTGTTGATTACACCTAGATCTGCTACTGATTGGAACTGTTAAAAGGCAAAGATAGTGTGGATGGTTTCTGAATCATTTAATTGTTGAACTAATAAGATGTTTTCACTGGGACCTAATAAAACAGATCATATTAATAAGTATGTATAGTGTCCATGAAATTTCTCATTGCTTTTCCATAATTTTTGTAGATATGAATGTAGGAGTCCCAAGCTTGGTTAGTTATGTTTTTGAATAATATTACTGGATGTGGTTTCAAGAGAGAAGGGGGAGCGTAACCTACCTAAGACAGTCATACAGTAGAGATTTTTCTTACTTGAGTTTTTATATTTTTAGTGGTCTGTAAATGTTCTGTGGGCATATTGAATTGACTAGATAATTACATGGACAAGATATATTCAGTCTTATGTTAATGCTACTTTTTAATAGCTGTATAATACACACTGCACTTTGTGCATGTGAATCTTGAAAAATTGCTTTCCTAATACAGTAATGCTTGCCAAATAATGTCCAAAATTGGCCTAGGGCTATGTTGGCTTATCATGAAAGAACCTCTTCTCTTTCAATGGTCTGTCAGTGTCCATGCAACCTCTTACCTCTGGTTGAAAATAAATATATGAATACACACAAGGAAGTCCTAAAATGAGAAGCCAAAATGGATCATTCATGAAAGTTAAAATTTGATTTGGTGGCTTTCCTATAATCTCAGTTACATTATTTTTTATTTGTAATCTTAATAATTTTTTGACAATAAAGGTGAAATTAGTACCTGGGGAGGACAGGGAAATGAGAGGAGAGGGAGGGAGTCTAAGGCTAACGTAATGCCTTGTAAATCTGCGGCAAAATTGATAATCTGATTCCAAGCATCCAGAAAATGATGCTGCAGAGCAACTCTTGTATATCTGGGGGGGTGTTACAGTGGAGAAGTCCACCACCCATTATGACTTTAGATTAACTCACTCTCTTTCCACAACTTCACAAAATTGCTTCCTCTTCCTACATAAATATAATCCCTCCATGTGCTTTGGGTAAAGTAGCAGTAGGGACCTGCAGAATCCGCAGTTTCCAAATTGTTCTGGTCGTGTCAGTCTGATCAGCTAACCTTTTCTTTGCCCATTCATAGCCTTCATCTCAGACAGATCTGTGTCACCGACATTTTAAAATTTCATTAAGTTTTCATTTTACCATTTTGTATACATTTGCCTCTGACAGTGAGAACAAATTCTGTTTTCACCCATATTGCTTTTTTGGCAGCCATTTTACTTTCCATTCAGCTGAATGCTGTAGGGTTTGAGTTCAGAAGAATGAAATTATTGTTCATAACAAGTGCTTTCTGATAATTATTTTCTTCATTTGTGAAAAACATTATTTTGCATTCTGACAGATAAGATCTTGCAGCCTCTTCTTTTCTTGTAGTCCCTTATATTGAAATTATCTTGTAGTAAAAGGAGTAGCATCATTTATCCAGCAAAGGTAGTATTTTACCTATACAGTAATATATATGTTGCATTAGCACACCTCATACCCACATGTGTGCATATTTCTGACTACTTAAAGAATGGGAGGAAGAAAAAGTTTGAAAAGTCATGCCTAAGAATGTAGTGAGAGAACTGGAGAGAAGCAGTGTCATGGTTTTAAAAAAGAAATTACATACTTGATATATAGTTCAGGGCTGATGCTGGAAGGGGCAGAGCTAATCTCAGTATTGAGTGGTAAAGATTGGTCATTTCTGTAGCACTCACATACACACACGCTGTTTATGGAATGTAAAGGATTTATTAAAGTTTTAAACATTAATTATTGAATACATGTTATCTACAAATTTTGGCTTTAAAAATTAGAAGGCAGCATGATGCAACCTTCAAGAATAAAGGAGCCAATCATCCACTTTGCACTCTAGCAGACTTTTAGTTCCTTTGACCAACTATCCACGTTAATTATTTGATTAAGAGGAACAAAATAAAACTCTGCTCTTGTTTATAAAAAGCTTAATATAGAAAAGAAAACAAAAATCTGTTTATCACAAGCAGATAGCGTTCCTTCTGTTTTTCTCTACTTTCTACAAAGATAAATGCATTGGTATAGTGCTCCTTCAATGAACTAACAGCTCGCAGGATCTGTTTCCTTTCTTTGGCCTGGGTTGTCTTAGTTCATTGAGCTCATTTTTGCAGAGATTATTTTTTACAAGACTTGCAGGGGCTGAGCATTTTGAACCATATATTGTAGATAACAGGAAAAATAGATGCAGTTTTTAAACTGAGATAAAAGATTTGAAAAAGGGATTTCTGTGGAGTTTTCATTGATAGGTAAGTTTGTGTCAGTCATTCTGTTTAAAATTGGGAAAGTATTTTTGTGAACTACTTTCACTTACATTTGTATCTGCTGATCCCTTAAAGGCCGGTGTTTGTTGATTCCTGCTGAAGATTCTGCAGGTGGACTTTAGTTTCATTGGTGTTAAATATAGTGTAATTTGTGTCTGAACCCACTGTATTGATAATGTGCACTAGTTTATTACTAGAATTATTTTGGACTGAACCTTTGAAAAAGAACAGGTATGGCTCTTTGTGTGGGGTTTTTGCTCTTCTCTTCTTCTCATATAAAGCATAAAAAAATCCAAGTCAAACAAGAAAAAAACCCCAAGAAAAAAAACCCAATCAAACTCAATAACAACGCACACCCTTCAGGAAAAAGAAAAAAAAAAAAAAAAAGGAAAAAAAAAAGCCCAGCACTCTGCAGTTATTTCATGCTTGATGCCATTTAGAATGTTAGCATTTTTTTCTTTCTTTTTATGTTGCCTCATAGTTTGTTATAGTACATTAAAGTCTTGCAAGGGATGTATAACTGCATACTAAAATCAAACAGGAGTGCTAACTGGAAGCTCTCTTGGTGCTTGTGCATAAGCTTTCCAAGTGCAGAGAAGCAACAGCAGATCCTTTGTGCTTCTGCAGAGTACGGTAACATCCTTTACCTTAATCCCTGGCAGCATCACCTCCATTTCTTTGGCTTGTCATCAGCATCTCCAATAGAGTAAAACTCCAATGCATGTAGCAAGAAACGAAGCGTGTAGGGAAAAAACATAAAGATATATTCTTGACTGAAATACTTCTTTAACTTATTAACAGACAAGTGTGCATGTCAGAAAAACACACTTGTTTGCCGGGAGTATATGCAATAGCTGATGGGTAAAGAAACAGAAACCTTAATGGCTGCTTGTGTTTAGGTCACTGTTCATTCATTCATTTGTTGCTGGAGCTATGAACTATTCATATGTTGCCACAGTATGTTACTTACACACGACTGATGGTGAAGGAAGTAAGAGCTAAGATGCTTCACAGACATCGACATCAAGGGGATTAACATGTCTGCTTCATTAATATATATGTGCATACATTAATGTTGAAGTATTGAAACTGTTTCAAATGAAATTAAAAACTCTCTTTTGAGGTCTGCTACAGTCCTTAGAAACATTTTAGATTTTGGCGTCAGCCTTACCGGTTTCTTAACCATTTTACTTTTACTTTGCCAGTGGGGATACAAGTGCAGACAGAGTGCTCATCACTTGCCTGCTGCCTGGTTTTCTGTTGTTTTTCCTTAGCTAGGTCTGCTCTCTGTACTTGCTAGCCATCATTAAGCATATATGAATCCCTGTGGAGTGGCAGGCATGGATTCACCATGGATTCTGTGAGTGACATTTCTGGCAGCATTTTCCTTGTATATGGCACCAGGCCTGATTTTCTGAAATTTTAAGCATCTATGATCCCCATTTGCTTCCGCTGAAGCTGTAGGTACTCTGTCCTTTTGGAAAGCGTGCTGCTCAGTGCTAAATCTCAGGCAGTTAAGGGAGGAGAAAGTCCTGGAAACTTACTTAGCACTTGTGTGACAGCCGGTTCTGTATAGCAGCAGTATCGCCTGTGTGAAGGCATTGCCTCTCCTGCTGTATTAGCTGCAGATCCAATAATCTGCCCTTGTGAAACTAGTAGTGAATTGTTTGGTAATGTTTATTGGAGCTCTTTAAAATATATTTGCAATATATAAAACACTTTGATATATAGAAGCTCACATCCTAATAAGATTACATTAAGTATCCTAATAAGATCAAGGCTTGAAATTATGTTTTTCCGGATTTGAGTGATATAAATTAATTTTAGTTTAAACCAGTGCCAGTGTTCTTAGATGTTCGTTATAAATACTCCATTTGCAGTTTATGTGGGTCTGCATTTAGATTAAAAAAAATCAATTCTCCTATTAAGACAAGAAGCATTTTCTCTTCCTCTTCTTCCAGTATGCTGCAGCTACAGATTATCAAGGCAGTGCTGTAATTATTAAACTCAACCAGTGAATTATAGAGAGAACAACAGTGGCTGATCACTGAACTCTGTTGGCACTGGCCTTTCACTTCTCATTTAAGTCTAGCCTACTATATAAAATGAATTCATTATTGTCAATTTAGATCCCTTGTGGAAGCTAATCCACATCATAAAGCCATTCTACACAAAAGTGAATTCTCTTTAGGAAGACCTTACAAGTACATGCAAACTAAAATATGCAGGAAACTTCCAGTACAGACTAAATTAATTGTTACTTAGACTACCAGGGTGAAATGCTGGATTAGTTCAAGAAGAACCCCACAGTCACAGCTCTGCTATGACTTCTGTTGGTCAGAAGTCCGTTCCACTTTTTATTTTATTGCTATATCTGATTTTTATGTAACCTATTGCCCAAAAGTACGACTCTGAAGGACTAATTCGGTCTTTATTTCTTGTAGTTTTCAGTGTTAAAATTTGGTGCATAAAGTCAGGGGAGAGGCTTGACTAGTTTCAGTATCAAGAAATTCCTCTTCTCCTTTAATAGTCTGGTTGGAGATATCTTTTGGACTTGGATAAATTGTCCTCCAGGTGGGCCATACTGGGTAAAGGTATTAGTGGGTTTATGCCGAAGTACCTGTACATATGTAACTAAATTATTTGGTTATAATCACCCTTCCGGGTGCACCACCTGCTATGTCAGACCAAACCTAAAAGGATATTCGGTAGCAGTGCATATACCTTGCAGCTATGTCAGAGAGAGTTTTGTTGGGTTTTTTAAACTATCAGCATTTTGGTACACTAGCATCTCTATTGGTGTTTTTTACCAGATTTAATTACTTAAATATAAATTATTGTATTTGTCTCTTCCCGTCAGCCCTCATGACCTGTGATCTGGATGGTTTTGTTGATTTCATTTTTTATCTAAAATATAAGTATTTTGGAGAAGACAAAATTTTACTGTTGAGCGGCTACTTTTATTTCTTGCTACCTTTTAATTCACAAAAAGGTAAAGATATCTCCTATTAGTGAAATTTACCTTACTGGCCTGGTAACATTTCAAGTGCAGAACACAAATATAACAACTCTAGAGAAGGTCTGTTCCAGTTTTATGCCTAAATGCCAAAGTTTTATGTGCAGTATAATAGCAGGGAAGAGTTGATTCATTGCATTTACCAATGACTGCCTCAGATTTCCTTTTGTCCTGTCCAAATACTGCTGAGGATGTTTTCATGGATGCCTCAGCTTAAGAGAAAACAGTGCATATCACTGTCCATTTGACATGAAGCAGTGGACACAGTGTAAAATTATTTCTGTACTTGGATTTCTTCAGTGTCAGGCATGGATCTTTTCAAGATCTTAACAACTTTGTTTGCTTAAGGACTTTGTCCTGAGCTATGGAGCAAGAATAGTAATGACCTCCAAACTCAAATATCCAATACTCATTTTACGCTATAAGCTAGAAAATCCACTTCAATTTCATTACTCCACCTGACTCATTATCAAGTGAAGAATTTGTGGTAAGTTTTTTGGTGAATTTATTATTTGTTTCTTTTAAAAATTGTTTCTCTTACAGTGTGCAAGGAACAGTTTAATTCAAACTTTTTCATTGTAAGAGGCTAAGAATGTTGGCATCTGTGTCTCTATAAACATATTTAAAATTTCAAGGAGAGTTTAAATATTTATGAAAATATAAAAGGTAACTTAAAAATAATACGTTTCTTTTAGAAACTGGTGGCCAGAACTTATCTGCACACAAATTACTTTTGGGAAAAGAGAGGAACATACTTAGAGTCAGTTTTAATATTTTTAATGGTTTTCACTTTTTACTTTGCAGATTATATAAAGCCTTCAAATATTAATATATATTCAAGATTAGGGATTTATAGGCTTCTTTCGTTTACTATACATTTCTTGTATGTGAAATTTTCATGGTCTCCTGATTCTTCTGAATTATAGTTATTGTGCATGGAGATAGCTGATGCTGCTGATAACTTCTGATCACATAAAAAAGTGAAACTCTTGGCCCAAAGATAGCAAAAGCCATTAATCTCTTAATAAATAGCCTACAACTGGAAAGCATGCATGCTACAGGAAAAAGACCACCTTTTTTTCCTATTGGTTTCAATTTCATGGGTTTTGATGCTCTGATATTCAAAGCAAGCTGAATTTAAATGCTTGTTTTTTCTGTGATATTTAGGGTTTTTTTCAAACAAGCTCAGTATTTCACATGGATAATATATCTGAAAAAGTTACAGTGGTGGAATTATTTCATCATTACATACTTTGGGTGGGGTTGTTTTTAAAGAATCTCGCTGGTTTATTTATCTCATTTAACTGCTGATCTCATATTTATGTAAAGAAAGAATTTAGATTTCTTTATTACTCTTCTCAGAAGTGAGTGGACATGACTGAACTGTGCTCCCATATCCTATAATGAGGCTCTTGTGTGATTTTTCACTGACACTTAGAAAAAGACTTAATCATTATTCTACCCTTTCTTATCTTTCATTGTGGTACGGAACATTTCAAACACAGACCTTTCCCATCAGAAAGCCATCCACAGAAAAGATGGATATTCTTGAAACTAATGTTACTTTAGTTTCTGTATTTTGAGTATTTCTTATTTTCCTATGGTGCTACTTTCTTTATATACAGGCAGATTTTTTTTTCCAGGAGTAGATAGTTATTAGCTATCCCACATGGAAAAAAAATTCAAGGGTTTTAAGGAATAGCTGTAGCAATTGCAGGAGAAGTGTATAAATTATCATCTCTTTTGGGTTTTTTCCCCCTCTCAGTACAACTCTTACTATAATTAGCCAGCATTTAACAGCAAATGTTTGCTTTGGTTAAATTATTCAGAACATTTATTTTACTTGTCAAAGGTTAGATCAGGTTGTTGTTTGAACTGGTAATTAAATGCAGCCTAATACACTGTCATATTTATATGCACTATCAGCCCTGTTTCCTCCTTATTCAGTATAATTTTATAATGTTTAGGGCTGACATTTAGACTTCCAACTCAAATCCTGTTTTCTTGTAGAGAAAGCTAAGATTTTGCATTTCTGTTTCATTGTACATGAATACACTTAAGAAAATAAGAATTAGGGTTGTTTGGAATATCACAGCTATGGATTTCATTGTCATAAAATCAGTGAAGGCCCTTTGAATATTTTTATTTGCATATTTCAGTAAGTCATTACACAGCATCTGGTATGTATTAATTATTTTCCAGAGATTAATGTGAGGTGGACAAGTGCAGACGTCTCCTTTACTAATTGAATATCTACGAGTCACAGTAACATACAGTATATTTAAATTACATTCCCAAATCTCTAGCAGAAATGTGCATAATACTGAAATACAGAAAGGTTCCTAAAATAGTTACATAGTGGACTCAGATGAGCAAACAAAATTAAAAAGTTTCAAGGTAAGGGATCCTCTTGACTCTAGAGCTGTGGGCCTTGCACATGTGCATTAGAGTACTGAGCCTGGCTATTCAAGTTGATAAAATGAACAGGAATTTTAGAGTAGCCAGGATTCAGCCTCTGCACTTTCTCGTGACACTTTCAGAAACTATTTTCCACGTGCTTGTATTAGACAGTCATTTAATTGAATTGTCATGTATATAATATGTCCATTCCTTTTTTATTTCTGCCATTATAGGTTTATTTTCTTTTGGTCAAATTTGAACAAAGAAAAAATCATAGGGCTTTTTAAAAAAACTTCTATGCTCATTGTATGTGATATTGTTCAATGTCTATGAAAGAAAGAAGGCTGCTGTCCAGTTAAAAAAGAAATAACCATAAAATTGGATCATTAGCATTTCAACAATGCTTTTTTCCTACCCTGTTTAGACAAATATTTCTGCCTTCTGCAGTGCATTTGTGTGGCAGCTTTCTCTTCATGTAACTAATGAAGTGATATGTATACATTACAGCCTATCTTATGTTTTAGCATTTCTAAAATGTTTTTTTTAAATCCTACCTATTGTACTTAATGTGTTGAAGGTGCAGGTTTGAAAGTCTTTCAGTTCTGTCAAGTAAGAGCTACATTGATTCGTAGCCTTGTTAAGAAACAATTCATACTTAATGGTAGTGAAATCCTAATTTATCCACTGTCATGGTGATCACCCCAGACAGTATTATGTCGTTGCAAAAACTGAGACAGGAGTAAGGGCAAAACATATAAGCGCTATCTTATAAAGCCAAGATCCACACCTCAGTTCCTGCACATATGATCTCAGAGTAGCAGAATTGATTTTTTTTAAGTTGGGTTGGTTTCTGGTTTTTTTACCCTTTCCTCCCCCCTAACCGTATTTTTTATAAAACTGGCATAGGCCACCACAGGCCACAAGGTAGAAAGATACAGTAAAAACAGAGTTAAAAGTGAAGTGTATTCTTGATTATAATTATAGCATTCCTAGGGTGACACTAAAGAAACTCGATGTATGGTGCTCAGTTTGTTATTTTGCAGCTTGTTAAATTTTTATACTTCGTGGTTGTGGGAGGTAGCTAAAAACAAGAGAATATTCTGTGCTCTTACAGAAATCATTTTGACCTCTAGGTAAAGTACATTTATTTGTGTATACATCATCTGAACTGTGAGTTGTTTTGATTGATGTAGTAGATTGCATATACATATGGCATAGAGAGGACCTGGGTTAGGGTAAAAGTTCTGGGCTCTTTCATGATGGACTATCTAAATATAAACTAGAATAAAAATGAGTAAATTGATTTTAAGTTGTACAAAAGTGCCATACAGGAGTAAGTCCTGGGATGGTTATGACAGACTGTGTGTGCCTTTTATTTGGGAAACTGATCTTCAATTAAATAATTGCTGTATTAAAGTTTAAGAAGTATCCACACATCTGTTACACCAAGGTTAGTATTTTTGGGAAGGAAAATCAGTGTAGTTGTTTCAGATGCTCTCTTAAAGATCATTAGTACTATGAATCAGAAGTAGAGGTTTAACAGCATGGCACATATCCAGGAAAGTAGCCATTTGTAGGAAGTAATAGATTTAAAAGTTTAACATGTAGAATTAGGGTGTGGATAAGGTCTAAGGCATTTTTTCTGTGAACTGAGGAGCTTGGTGGTCAAATGATGCTTCAGTCATGAAAGAAACAACCCAACAAAGTGAAAAATCTCTGTTCTTTCCTGCACATCTCTCATGGTCATTCCTTCTGGCTTTGAGAATGCCAACAGTTTTAGTTAAAATACTGGTTTTTCACCTGTGTTACCTTTTATAGGGCAGGCTGTGTATGTATCTTTGGAAGGTGAGCGTTCTTTCTTCATTAGCTCTTCCTGACATCAGTGCAGTGAGAAAGCTACACTAAATGCAGAGTCAGTGTTGCATTTAAAGGAGGCAAGAAAGTACTCTTTCAAACAGACTGACGTCACATAGATATACTAGATGACATTTGTTACAAATAAATTACTTATTGTTACTGTGTTCAGTTATTTGAATGGGTGAAGGGAGTCTTATGTGGGGTTCTTTGAGAGAAAGAAAGCTGACTTGGGGTAGCCTAGCAAAGGAGTGATTTTCTGCCTTTCTAAATAATTTCTTTTCAATTATCTTTGTGTTTTGACTTTCATTTCTGATAAGATCCTGTCAAAACTTCTAAACCAAAACTTGGGAATAAATAATATTAGTTATCTGGGTTTGTTGTATTCAGTAGTTTGCACCTAAGTGTGGCTGCTAAAACAGAACAGGATTTCCCTTTTTCTTCCCCAGCAAAGAACAGGAACTTCCAAATCACAGGAGTTTGGATGAGTAGGCAGAGGATCTGCTGCCTTCGAGCCTTCTTGGCAACAGGTGGAATTGTGATATGTGTTTGACAGAAAATAGTCATCTCAGCTAGGCAGTCTTTGTCTGTTACCCCTCTTTTGAAGAAAGATCTATCCCCTTGGTCAACTTCTTCCTCCTTTTCCATCAGGAAGCTAAGAACACCTGCTACTGCCATCTTCTGTCTTCCTTTTAGGCAAAAAAGATGAATAATACATGACCAAAATTTCAAAAGCAGCTACTAATTTTAGGTGCCCCAAGATGCCGAGCCTTACTATTAAGTAAGAAAGAAAAGTGAGAACAGATCACACCTATATTCTATGTGCTTGGTTTCTTTCCATTTACTTCTGGATGCAGTTCAAAATTCTGATTCCATTCTTCTTAATGCGCTGAGCGGTCCAGAGCCTGGCCACTGGTAGGTCACTTCTCTGCCTCAACTAGGGCACTTCTCTATCTCAGTTATTACCAGAAATGCAACAAAAAAGCAAAAAGAATATTTTTTCTAGGCTTTTGCATATGGCCAGGTTGAGATCATACAGTCTACACCAGGAAAAAGAAATCAGAAAGCTACCTTTTTTGCAAAATGGTCTTTCATGTGTTGAGAGAGAAAGAAACGAATAAATTTGGTCAGAAGGACAGGAAAAGAAAAAAAAAAGATTTGTAAAGAAGATTGTGAAAGCAGCTATTTTGTCCAGGAAGAATCAGAATGCTTTCATCATTCAGATATTAGGATATTTACCTTAAATATTCTGAAAAAGTCATACTGATCTGTGTAGCACAGACAAGGAAACTATCTGAAAAGGCTTTCTAAAACCAAGAAGAATTTAATCAAGGAGGTTTCCAACCATAACTTGTTTACATCAGTTATATTTTTTTAATAAAATGGGCTTAAAGGCTTAGCCTCAAAGGTGTTGTCAGCTTTCTGTAAGGTATAATGACAGCTGTTGTTCCAATACAATTCATCAAATCTATTTACTGTTTTGTGGGAATTCCAGTTCTTTTTGTTGGTTACATGCAACAAAACTTGGTATTCAGAGAACACTGAGAGATTCAGTCATGTCACAGTGATTGGTGAATTAGAGCACTCAACTAAGCCTAACTTATTTAGGAGGCATCAATCTATTGTATTACCTAATAAAAATCAAAAAGCTTTCAAGAATCTGCCTGCTGTTCTGCTCTCATTCCCCAGAGCAGAGGAGCATATACAACTCTCAGGGCAGTGGATCTCTTAGCCAACAAGACCTAAGGTCTTGTTCTGCTACTTACGTGTTGTCCACGAATGTCCTGCAAAACCAGGCTTTTGTTTCTTACTGTGTAGTATGTGCTGACCCACTTCTAAAGCAAAATAAACCCAGGACTTAGGGTAAAGAAAATAGTTGATGACGATAAATTTACTGCCAAACCAAGAAGCCCTTTTAATTGCAACTCACATTTATTAATATTTCCCCCTTTTAACAGTGTATTTTATCTGTATTCCTGAATTAATTTATTTTACGAATTCTTATTGTTACTGGAAATTGATGGTAAAGTTCTGCAGAATTAAATAATTTTTTTAATAGGCAGACTTCTGCTCCTCTATAACCTTGCAAAGTACTGCTTTCCTACTTGCTGTTTAAGAGCTTCATTTATTTCAGGTTTTGAGGTGGTACAGGCGGAGTGCTTGATGTACCATGCTGCTTGCACTGGGGACTTCTGTGCTTGTGTTTTACATGCTCTGGCAAGCAGCAGGGACTGCCCAGAAAATATTTTAGGAGGAATAAATGCCTCTAAGTAGCAGTGCATTATAGAAATCATTGTGCTACAGGGGCTTTGTCAGCCTGGCTTCTCTGTGCCTGAAGACTTCAGCAAGACCACTTATTCCTTTGGGAGTTTGATGTGCATGTACAGGAAAGCAGAGAACATTTCATCCAGCTGCTCAAAAATTTTAATGAGAAATATGAGAGTAGGAAGAGAGATGAAAATAAGTTGTAACAGATAACACTGTATTAAGAGATCAAATTATTAAAGAAGGAACATTATTGCATTGTCATTTTCTCCCATTTATAATATTGCAAACCTTGGCAGGAATTAGTACTAAGAGTTCCTGACTACCAGAAACACAGGCGGTGCATCAGGATGTATTGAGCAGCAAAGTTAACTTTCTGCAAAAAGAAGAACCTGTCTTATCATCCTTTTAGTGGCATAGAATACAGTGATACGTTCCTATTACAAGAACCCTGAGTAAAATGTTACTCATAGCAGAGGTGGTATCTTGATATAATGTCTTCATGCAGTCAATTACCTGCTAAGTTAGCAGGTTTCATCTATAGCTTGTTTCCAAGTCTCAGAGGTTTCCTTTGCTTGAGGTATTTTATTTTATTTTATTTCATTTCATTTGGATACTGCTCTTTGAAACTCACTACATCCTAGATATGAGTAAGCATTGTACAAAAATATTGAGCCTCTAGAGGGGCTCCTGTTTTTGTTAGTGCTGGTGGGGCAAGGCTGAAGAGAATCAGTGTGAGCAGGCAGTACATGACAGAAATACTGTACCTTACATAGACTGAGCCTTTGGGTGTGAGAGGGAGCATTCAAGGGAAGAAGCTTCAGCGTATTTTTTTACAAGGTGTAGCCCTACTTTGAACCTTTTTTCCTTTGAGTATGACTTTTAGACATAAGTAAGCCACCATTTCTATTGGCAGAAGTTATGGAAAATCCTTGCAGTCTGCAGTCATTGCACTGCAGCAGAATCAGAGTCAGGTTTTCCTGTGTAAGTCTGATCTGAATTCACTCATCAGGATTGGATCACGTAGCTGAACATGGGTTATGGTTCTTCATTTTATATAGAAACCTGGTTGTATGGTACAAAACAAATTCTGCCTCTCTCTGTGCCTTTGAAAGTGCATATGAAATTCTCATATTCTTTAGCAAATGAGGTTTACACCAACTTTCTTTGTACCTCAGCATGATACCATGCTGCTTTAGCATCTGCATATCTAGAAGAGAAAACTAGAAGAGAAAGATTTGATGTAAATGCTTCTGTGCGTGCGTGAACATGCTGGTGTTTCTATAAAAATTCTGTCAACCCCTGTAGGAAACTGTTTTCTAAAAATAGTGAAAGAATAAAGGCTGAATCCAAGATTAATTGCTTACTACTTTAAAGCTGTGATATCCTAGAAACTTATTTCGTTGAATACACTTTTAGTGTCTAAGCTAGTTACTATCATTTTGGGTAAGGCTGCAGGCTAAGCTGCCATTTTTTCCAGTTCACTGTTTTGATGATTTCTTTCAGTCTTGACGTTCTTTGGCCCTTTGAGTTACATATGTATTACTAAAACATAAAGTGTGTAGCATAGCACGGGGCCTGTGTGTTCTTGAAAGTAAAACTCTTAAATACTTAAAAGCATACCATAAAAAGCAGTAAACCTAACCATATTTGGAAGAAGAAAGATTTAATTTAAATTATATTTAACTATTTTGTAATGAGGTAGATAAAATATGTTCTAAAGTAAGCAAGCAAAGAATTTATTTAATGAGTTTCCAATTGTTTGAATCTTTTTAATATGAATAGGGTTTTTATCACCTCTAGATCACTCTAAGAAAAGGGAGTAGCTTTTTAGTTGAATGTTGTAAAGATCTGAACTCTTACGCCATTTTTCCTTCTTCTCTTTCACCTTCACTAAGGCAAAACATTGTTTCTTTGAGTTTTATGTCATAGGTTATATTTTCTAGGCTCTTAATAGGTCTCCTTGCTTCTCTCTGGACTGCAGCAGCTGGTCCTTGTCCTGTGCTATCTGAATAAAGATGGGTATAGTAATCCAGCTCAGGCCTTAGCTGTGTCAGACAATGGGAGGGGATTTGCACATCTAATTTTTATCAGCTGTTCTGACTAAGAGGAACCTTTCTCTGAGACTTTAGTTGAAAGGAAGGAATGTGAAAATGCATCAACACAACGTTTTCACATCTGGTGCTAAATGTAGTTTCTGTGGGTAGAGGAATGTTCAGGGCACGGGCTACATTTAGCTGTTGACTTTGGATCTTCTTTGTTTGCTGGTGTTTCTTTTTTGCAGTCAATGTTAGATCAAAGTTGTGTTCTCTTAAGAGCTTCACTGTGGATCTGTCACATAGGTTTGCATTAAGAATAGGTGTAGCTCTGTGTTAGGGCTGTAGGATTTGAGGTTATTTTTTTAGCCAGCTTTGGCTGGCTATTTTGTCTTCTTTGGGGTTTTTTTATGATACCATACTGAATACATAACTGTAGGATCAGGGATTTAAGATGGTTGATGCACTTTATACTTTTCATTGTCACCATTTTCAGTGCAGAAGAGAGAAGTTGTGTAACCATGAATGTCAGGTTACACTGTGCAGAGCATTACACCTTGAGAAAAATTGTTGACCACGGGGAGAGGAGGGTTGTGGCTATCAAACTTACTGGTCAACATGACGGAAGGATTTTGATCCTCTCTGCATTATTCAAGTTTTTCTTCCTTAGTCAAACTAGTTTTTCTTGCAGAATCATGTAACCTCAAGAAAACTGAAAACCAGCAAGTGTGTGAACTTGTTTCCTGCTTGTATCAAATGCGTGGAAGATTTCCTGTCTTTGAAATCAATAGAATTTTAAGTTTTTATTTAAGAAAAAGTTTTTTGTCTTTTTTTTTTTTTTTTTTTTTTAAACTATCATGTGAATTACCAAGAGAATACATTGCCATGGTCCCAGGCTATTTGTGTTGTTTCTTATCCTTGACATTTTAATTCACTACTGAATTTATACTTTGCATGTTTAAGTACTGGTAAGACATGAAAGTTGGTAGGGTTAAAACTGTAGACAGTGCTTTAAAGCTCCTATGATAATTGTTCTTAGGTATGTATTCCTTTACTGTGGCTCTCGAGACAACTATTTAATAGACAACATTTGAATAATACAAATGTGCGGTTGGTAAAAATGGATTAGGGTTTCAGGGTGGTACCAATGGGTGATATTTAATATTGAATGACATGTATTAAGACAAATGCTTTTATATATAATTTATTTGGCATTGTAAATGCATTTATCTTGTGTGATACAGACTCCCTGTTGCCACATGAAGTATTCTGGAAAGGTTTGGAGTAAATAAATAATAAAACCACTTTGATATACAATCTAACAATATTAAATATTAAGACTTTCACATGATTGATTTTAATACTTAATTAACTTATTTAAAGTCCAATGTAACTCTGTTTTTGTATTAGAGATCAGACAGGCAGAAGTTAAAATGCAGGAAATGTTATTAAATGGGACAAAATTAATTGCATTTAATGACCATCAGACTCGCTGGCTGTTAACCTGTCCATCAGTGGCATGA
Organism: Corvus hawaiiensis; assembly: GCF_020740725.1. Taxonomy (NCBI): domain Eukaryota; kingdom Metazoa; phylum Chordata; class Aves; order Passeriformes; family Corvidae; genus Corvus; species Corvus hawaiiensis. The sequence goes on from NC_063213.1 coordinate 43,967,736, forward strand.
TCTTGTTTGTTTTGTTCTGGATCCCAGCTGATGTTAATGTTAATCTGCTCCACCATGTCAGACCATTTTTTATGTTTGCATCATTCTATTTTAATGATACATAATCTGATACATTTTCTAAAAGATAACACTTGCTTTATGCTATCCAAAGTTTGTCAAATTGTGCACTTTTCTTCTGACTTAGTAAGTGCTCTTCCCCAGGCATATTTCTTCAGTGGGTGGTGGCAACCTGTGGAAGTGGCTGAGTAGGAATCTTAGCTGGTTTTGAGCTGCTCTGTGTGTGTGGGAGGGTTGTTTGGGTTTGGTGGCATTTTTTGGCGGTTTTTCTCTTGGAGGCACTGGAACTAGTATTTTCTGTATTTAAATGGAGATGATGGTAGTAAAGGCCTCAAGTGATGGAGAGCTGAAGATCACAGTGCTGTGAGATAGATGGTGTCTGTGGCCTAAGTAAAAATCACTCCTAGAGCAAAGAAGAAAGCAGTGAATATTACAGTAAGAACAGATTTTTCAAAAATGCCTATTAATGAGTATCCTGGTAAAATATCCAGCTTGAAATAGATCAATGGTCCTCTTTTCCTCATTTGCCAAAGTTCATGTTCAGGACTGTCTTCTACTCGACCCTCTAGTTAGCGTGCTGTTTATTTTTGGTTTTTTTAATCCCTGGTTTAGGAGGAATAATTTAATTTTGCTAGTGTAAGAAAACCCATGATCTGGGACTGCTTCTAGATTATTTGGAAGACATCTGTGCTTCACTGCTTTAAATAAACCCAATGCATGTTTATTCTCCTAATATTTAATTTCTAACCTACTTTAAAATGTTTTCACATTCTGGAAAATCCTCACTTCTGTGTTCTAACATGCTTGATTACTTCATAAGCCACAAATGAGGGGCAGAGTTGTGAACCTTCATAACATGATGCTGTCAAACTTAACAAAACATGCATAAGACCATTACCACATCAGACACTTGCTTTTAGTCAGGTCGTCTTAATCAATTTGACTTCACAGGGCAGCTAATTTATCACTTAGCTAAACAAGTATTTCCCCTACTTGTCATCAATTTAAATAATTAAAATGGTAAACTTTGCTATATGGCATGAAATAAAGGCCCAAAGATAATTTGGAGAAGGTGGTTGATACAGTCTAATAGAATGAATGCAAAGTATTATTAAAACACTTCGGTACGCTTCAGTAGTTTTCAGTAATGTCATATTCAGGTAGCTTTGCTGGTACTGATGGAAAGAGATTTTTATTTTTAGCATATCCAAGATTTAGCAGCATTGTTCAGCTTTGTCCTCAGAGCTAGTGGGTTCTCATTTTGCTTTCTTTAGGCATAAAATATTTTGCTCTGTTGCTTGATTGTTTAGAGGTAAGAGGATGTCAGAGAGCAAGAGTGGGGCAAGTGCTGCAACCTGTGCAGTGCTTCAGCCCTCATCTTGAGTACGTCCCCAAGCCTGCAGTTCCTCTCCTTCCATTTTACCACTGGAGAAGGGGAAGGGAGGGGAAATGGGTGTTATAAAAGCTTTGCCTAATTCTGTTTCACCTACTCAGTTACACCTTCAAAATACCCTTGCTGAGACCGATTATACTTTCTAATTTTGCCCAAACAATATGAATACTCTTCACTTCTTAAACATTAATTTTGATGTGTTTTGGTGTGTTTCATGCTTTGAGTAAATAATTTTTCAAAGTCCATATAAACAGTGATGCTTAAGGGTGGGTTTTAGGTTTTTTAAATTGAAATAATTTAGTCACTATTTTTGAAACAATGCTTTTCATCCACAAACTGCTTATTTGAATACTGAATATTTCTATTCAGTATCTGTGACAAGTGAAGACGTTAGTGAATGTTTTATGACATGAAATAAGGTACAGTATTCATGTTCAACTGTGCTATGTTTTGTTTAAGAAATGCTGATTTATCAACATTTTTGAGATTAGGGTAGTCTTACCAGTTGCTCTTGTGGGAGTGAATACTCTCACTGCTAAAAGAATGCAACAATTTTTGTTTTGTTTTGTTTTAATTTTACATCTTCTTAATGAACATCGATTATAATCAGTTTATTATATGAACATTTATTATAATCTTATTATAGATTAGTCTTCTGCCTTGTACAGTTCTGTGTATTTGTTTTTGCCATGTTTCACCCAGCTCTGGTCCAAAAGTGATGGGTGCTTCACTGGCTGTACAGCTAATTATAGAAACATATCTCACTTAGACTTTTAGCTTTGTCTTGTATTTCTATCTATCTAGATATGACTTAATAATGGAAGATGAAGTATGGCTGAATTGAGGCTGTTGACCCTGACAGTCTGGAGAAGAAGTGGGTTTTGGTTTTGAATGTTTTAAATGTAATTTTGTTTAAGCATTCCAAACTCATGGGTTTGTATACAGGAAAAATGGCAATGCTAATGAAGGCATGATTATACAAGACTGATTTATGGCTAAAGGTGGTAGAAATCACATAATGTGCTAGAGTAGCTAATAGGGAAGGCAAAATATTTGTAAACTCTTGGGTGAATAAACCTTCTCACATCTAAAAAAGAAGCTGGCAACTTCCAAGTACTAAGAGTAAGTACCCAGTGAGAACAAGGAGAATTCTCTGAGTTAGAATGGGTATGTTAAATCAGACTATCTAATGCAGCAAGTAGTTAATCTCTGCTGTGTAGAAAGGGGTTGTTAGTTAGGTAGATGTCAGTAAACATCAGTTAAGTTTTTCCTAATGAAAACAGGTTGGTATTCTATCACTTATGGAATACAGAGGAGGTCATGGGAGAGGGGGTGATGTGCTATAAGCAGGTATCTCCACAGAGCCCTTCTGATATCTGGTATGGTTCTTTGTTGGAGTCCATAAGCCTGTCTCTCGAGGGATTTGTGGTCTCCATTGAGAACAGATGTGCTGACAAGCTGCCTTCACTGAAAGGCAGACAGGATTCACCCCATGTGTGTTGGTCGGCGAGGAGCAAACCTGGGGCACTGTCCTTGGTGGCACAAAAAGGCTCCCCATACTACTTAAGTTCAGTAGCCACACAGAGTCTCTATGCCTGCCTTTTCCTTGGGCTCATGAGTGTTTCTACTAATTTCCCTGACTAGATAAATGTTTCATACATAGCCTTAATTATTTTTTCACGTGTATTACTGAATAGTTGAACTCCCAGTTGTGGGAAGCACGCCTGGTGTTTCAGTTTTTTAGCACTTCATCTTTGGAGGTTTAAAAAAAAAGAACAAATAGGTTAAAGTGTCACTTTGAGCTTTCACTGAGATGTTAGGGTTAGCCAGTATCAAGTCTTGCAATCCAGTAATTGAATTTCAGAGTTTTATAACATTTTTATTGTTTCACATTGAGAATGGTTTTAAATTGCATCTTACTTAATATGAACAATATGTTATAGGCCATTACAAATCAACCACAAACCTGTAAAGAATTAATATGTCTCAGAGTAAGATCCCAAGTGTAATCATAATTGGTTTAATAGTTCTCTTTGCTCTTTGTTAGAAGAGCAGAAAAGAACGTAAGTGTAAAACTGTGTAGAAAATTGCTTGGACTAAGGAGTGAAGACTAATAGGTAGTGATACTTTTTTTAACTCTAATCATATGTATCCATTAACAAACACAAGTAACTGATTAAATCACTGTGCAGATATCAAAAGTAAATCTATTCAGCTGTTTAAAACTGCTCTAACAGTCTGTAAAGTAAATTATGGTTCTTATAGACTGTAAAGGTATGGCATTTGGGGAGTATTTAAAAAAAAAAGAAGGTGGATACAGAAGAGAACAATATAGAAGACCAAACTTGCTAGGGCTAATTTGATATATGGATGTAAGACAGTGTAAGTCTGAAACATACTGTGTCTTGACTAAGTGGTGGCTGCTGAAACTACAATGACTGGTAAGGTCATTTTGTGCCTGGTTCTCAGTTTGAAAGACACTCAGGGTTGTCCTTTGTTCAGATTGTGTAGCAATCTCTGAAGTACCATAAAAATAAAGAGTTAAACTTAAGCAGCACAGTTTGAAATAAGCTTGTAATTTTTGTGAAGACAAAATCAATGGATCATTAGAAAGATATTTACAGCGATATAGCTAAAGGAATGAGAGCAGCAACTAAAATACCAGCAGGAGAAAATTACTTCTGCAAAGTTGATGGTGGGTTATGTTTTCTTTTTTTAAATAAATTATTGTAAGTTTTTATTATTTATTTAATATATCAGGTATTTATAAACATCTCTCTATATTTTGTAGCCATAAGACTACAGGCAAACGTTATTTAAGGGGCTAGCAAGTTTGTAAATATTTTTCTTCAAGATACCATTCGTGCAGTTTTCATTATAGTTTAAAAATTACATAGGAAACACATGATGTGTACATACATTCATGGCACATTTTGTTGAGCCTATTATAGAGTTGTTCAAGGCAGTTTTGTGTTTTAGTGGTGTGTTTTGTCATATAATTGTATGATTGTAATAATTTGACATAAAGGTGTACCACTGCTCAAGTGGTAAGTCCTACCTTCCCTCAGTTCCTGGCTCCTTGTTCCCAAGACCTTCACATGTTCTCTTCCAGCTAAACAGAAGTGAGAGATGATGTGACCATTTCAACACCACAGCAACACAGGTGCCAGGGCAAATAAAGGATAAAACCCTCAGGGAATATGGCTGAGAGAGCATCCTTTTGAAAACAGTCTGGATGCACTGGTTTCAAGGAAATGCCTACTAGTGGCCCAACTAGGTTTGTTTATTATTTAGGGGGTTTGGGGCTTGGAGGGTTTTTTCCGCATAACTTACTAGGAAAATCAAGAAGGTGTAGAGTATAAAAAGGTCTTAAGAATCCCAGTTCCCTTTCATTTATTGACAGTAAACTGAAGGTATAAAGCCTACACGGTCAACACCATACCTTCTAGGAACCAAAGGAAAAGCATAATTGAAGTGATTTCAAATTCGTTAATATGCCAGTCCTGAAAGTGTAGATGCATACCTCTTTCTGTATTTCTTTTTCGATTTCTTTCTAAATACAATTTTCTTGCTGTTAGAAAGTTATGGTACTTGTAAACAAAGCAGTTAGGGTAAGTGATATTTAAAACTCATCTGGTGGTCGTAGGTAGCTACTTAGTGTGCTTGGGCAAATCAGACCTATTTAGCTGGCTTAGGTTTTTTTGTGTTGCAAGTTAATAAATTGCTGTACAGTGACTAAAATGCAGTCTTGGCAAATGTACTCTTACACTATTAATGCACTGGAAAGGTCGTTTCTCCTTCTTATGCGCTGATCATAACCTTGTCTGCTTTTCACCCTTTTATTGGCATCCTCTTACTTGTTGCAGCCAATAGTAGCTTCCAGCACTCCCCACATGAGCTTCTAACATAGTTCTTGTTCAGTTGCTTGATAGCGATGTGAATGTCATTCAGGGGCCTGTGAGGATGAATCCGCATCACCTACTTCCTAAGGTTTCAGTTCTGCCATTACTCCCCTTTTGGCCTTCATTTTTGGAAGATGTCTTTATAAATGTTCACCAGCTAGTTGATTATGTTTCTTAAAATGCATCCTTAACATCATCTTTCTAGAAAACTATCATGGTTTAAGGAATGGTATTCTCCAGTTTAGTTTTCCCAGTGAAACCATTGCATGCCATGCACAGCTCGCTTGCTCACTCCCCCCTCCCCCTCTTCGCTGTGGTGGGATGGAGAGAACTGGAGGCTAAGTAAAGGTAAAGATCACAGCTTGAGATAAGAACAATTTACTGGAAACAGCAGTTTCCAGTATAAAATGAGATAAGAAAAATGACCAGTAACAGCAACAATACTAATGATAGAGGGTACAAGAAAAGAAACGTTCTTGCTCACTGCAGAAAGCCCAACAACAGGTGATGCCCGACCACTCCCTCCATCGCAGAGCTGACATTACCCAACCACTCCCTCCACCGTACTTACTTAACCAGAAAAAAACCTTTCTTCCTGGAAGAGACTCAGTTCACCCTGCCCATGGCAATGACATGACATGGTACAGAATAACCTCTGGGCCCTAGCCATGCCACCTCCTTGCTACTGCAAAACCCTGTTCTGGCCAGAACCAAGACAAAAGCTAATATAAATCTTGATAAAACCAAATTTACTTATCAAGCCAATCAGTATTAACCCAGTCTCTTTTTGCATGTCTGCCGCTGTTATCTCATACTTGACCTACGATTTCTGAAAAAGAAGTTGCTAAAAGGAGGATTTTCTGGGATGAGAGGTCTTGAGTCCAGAAGAGTGATGATGATGGTCTTTCCTCAGTTTTGCTCTATAATCTCCATCATGCCCAAGAACTAGCATCAGCTCTCCTTGGAATCAGACTAAAAGATGAGTAGGGAAAACTAGAAAAAGGAAGGAAAAGAGGCTCTTGCTCTGTTTTACAGTCTGTCAAAGCCACACTTGGACTTCTACTTGCAGTGTGGTATTTGTAGGTAGTATAACAATTTTTTTGGACTCTAAATATTGCAACACTTAAAACATTCAAGTGGAAACACTGTTGTTCTGCTTTTAGACAACTAATGGTGATGATATGCCTGGAAAGTAAGAGGAGGTTTTAAGTACCTTTGCTCTCGAATTGTGTGATTTAAAAGTAGCTAAAGGAATACTGAATGTTTCTCTGGTTTTTTCCTCCAGATAAATACTCTTCAGTTGGAATTTACTACTGCCATTATGTATCATTCTGTGTCAGAAACCAGTCACCCTTTGCAAACAGAAGAACAAGAGATAGGCATTGATCCCTTGCAGAGTTTTTTGAACAAGCCAGGGGAAGGTGAGTTTTGTATTTCTGTACTTTTTTTAGAGTTTATACCTTATATAAGTGTGTCATGATAACTGTACCTGTCATAATTTGTTTAATTCTCTCAATGAAGTTGAACAGGGCAACTTAAAGAACATTTCACAGAGTATGTGTAGAACACTCTGACACTAATGAAAACCACGAAAAGTCAACTTTCAATTATAGACAGAAGCATTAGCCAAATGTTTAATGCGCTGTCATCCTTTTTTAATCATAAACCAAACACTGACTTCAGCATAAGAATATTGAAATGGAGCATGGCTTTATGTTACTTTCTCAAGCATGGGCTCTTACACTGCTTTGGGTTTAGGGATCTTTTTTGTTTGTTTGTGGTTTTTTGGTTTGGTTTGGTTTGGTTTTTCTGGGGGGAGGGTGTGGTTTTTTTGATTCTGCAGTAAATTTCAGTATGTTATTTTGAATGAAATTATGCAAATTAAAAGGCTGATTTTTTGTTTGACTCAGCACCTATATTCTTATTTAAAAGATCACCTCGAAGCTGAGATAAAATGAACAGGCTCTAAAGGTAGAAATTACTACTTAACCTAAAGTAAATTAATTAAATGCAGTATTTGGAAGACCCTAATGAACAATGAGAACAAACTGCTTGGATAATGCACACGTGTCTGTGTTGCTCATCTTTTCTACTTACTTGCTAGTAGTGACAGTATAGTTGGTTCGAAGAAAGTGATAAGCTTAATGAGAAAGCTCGTCCTTGTCATGAAAACATTCCTCAAGTATTCAGTTATACACAGTGGCACCTTAACTACCTGTAATTTTCCAGTCATTGAACACATGTACCAGGAGGGCAAAATAAAAAATTTATTTTAAATTACAGAGTTGAAACAACTTTGTCACATTTTCTAAGTCCCTCACCCAGATCAACTACTCTCTGTGAGTGTATCTGTCTATAAATCATCTGTTTACTAGTGTTTATTAAAAAGCTATGTCAAGTTTTGCTCAGTCATGTTTATTACTTCAGTTTAGAAGAAGCTGATGTTTTGCTTCAAAATATATTGGTAAAACTTCATTGTCCCTTTGAGTTAATTTTTTCACTATTTCTTCATTGGTTTATAAAGCTTCTTTAATGTTTGAAAATGTGAATGTACATCTAGGGGAAAGTATTTTAAAACCTGACAATTAAATGGAATAGCTTTTCTAGGTCAGTGTTTCTTTTCTATTATATTTGACGTCTTAACGATATGAAGCCATTTTAACCTGATCAACTAAATGCTTTTTTGTACATATTTTTAGAAATTTGAAAATAATCTTTTTCAATAACCTAAAATAATAACCATTTTCAAGAGGAAAAACAGTTTGCTTCTAGTCTACCCCAGTCAAGGAAAAGATGAACATTTTCTTCTGATTTCGATTTTCTTTAAAAAAAAATATTGGCAGTTCTCTCAACTCTGTTTCAGGAAAAAGCAAAATTTTCACCCTGTTAAAAACCACTGTAAGTTAATTTTACCCTTTATTGTGCCCAGAAGCGATTAGTTACCTTGACTGAAAAGGTTTCTCTCATTTTTATCCCAACCTTAACATTTCTATGACATACAAAGTTATTAGGATTGAATTGATGTTTAAAAGTGCCATTAATTCATTTACCCCAAATGTTCATTAACAATGTAAATGTATGCTGATGTTCTATGAGACAAGGAAGTGACTAATGACTCTTCGCACTAACAACACTTAAAATGAATAGAAACTTTAGATAGCTAATCTTGAAGTAATCAAGACCCTCATTCAGCTTGGCATCTCTGTATGCTCTAAAACAGCTGTCAACTGTTAAAAATATATACACAACACACACATACGCACATGCGAGGATAAAGATATGTAAATACATGGTTCCCCAAGTCATAAAGGTTACCAACTATGGTACATTTTTTATGTTCTATCTATGTAAATATTTTATATAAAGCATCCATTTCATCTTCATAGGCTTTTTTGCTGTGAAACACATAGTGCATTTTAATTTGAAACTTTATATATCCAGAATACGTCTTTGAAGTTTTAATGTTTCATTTTAAATAAAGCGTTTGCTTGGTCGGTGTTAGCTCTTTGGGCATCAAAATATGCAGTCATTCCCGTCCACACAGTCTGTCCATCATTGCTTTCACAAAATTATTTCAAGAGAAGGTTTTTCAATGCAGTCTTAAGTTTTAGGGGTGATACAGAATCAACTTGGTGAAAAACGGTATCTTAATTTTTTTTTATCATGAATCACAGAAATATGGTGGAGAGGTGGTCCATCGGAGATGTTCTGTGCAATATTGTAGAATATCAGGACAACTGAATTGTGTTTTTGAAGCCTTGCTGAATGCTTACCTTGGAGGCAAAGGGATAAAAGCCTTCACTGAGATGAGGTGATTGAAAAAAACACAGAAATGATAAGGGTGCTGAAAATAAATATTTAATTACTGAGCTAGTCAGATTTGTTAATCTACATGAAGTATTGTATTTTTGGTATGTGCAACCGATACCAAAACTTGAGGGAGAACCAGGAGATGTCATGTCCAGCTGGAGTTAAGAAAGTCTCTCACAGTTTTCATAAAATGAAAGAAATCTCAAAAATACATGGATTGGTCTTAAGTATAGCTGTTTGGAAAACTGCATGCATTGACTACTTTTTGTTCATTTGCTGTCAGCTTGAAAGGGTATATTGGATGGGATTCCAGAAATATGTTGATTGAATGTAGTAGTACTCAGTGCTTTTATGAACATTTCAGTGAAGGAATAGAGAGAAAACATGGTTTATTTAGGATAGGACTGTTGACACAATGGAGAGTAGATGTAAAATTCAAAGTATTCTTGAGATTTTGGAGAAGTGGCCTGAGAAGAATAAGACATGGTTCACTAGGAACAGCTGCAAGGATTAATGTTGCAGATGCTAGGCATGAGACAGTTACCTAGCTGAACAAATGAAAGTAGATCATTACAGATGAGGTAAGTGTCATTTGGAGAAAGGTCTGGGCATTGGTAGCTCTCCAAATTTTATGTGACTGATAAACTTTGAATCTTGAGTTATGATGAGCCGTGAGAATGTGCTTGTTTGCAAGTTTAAAAAAATCAGAATACGTCTTTAAAGATTTTTTCTCTCTCTCTTTAAAATCCATTAAGATAGTATTTTCATCCTTTACTGTTGATTAATTTGGCCTATGTTATTTTCCTTATGTCTGATTTTTTTTTTCAAGATATAAAAGATGGACATGGCATATATGCACTTTGACATGCTTTTTAAAATAGCATTTTTAAATAGTTGATAAGAAATTTATGGCAGGGATTTTCACTTTTGCAATCTAATACTTCAAATGGAAGATATTAGTTCTTTTAAGAAATTTTAAATTTTGATTGTTTCTTGTGGATCTGGTTGTATTTTAATTTACATGCATCTGTGTATGTGTGCATTATTATGTTCTCTTTTGACTATAGTAGGTTGATGACATCTTGCTGCTACATTTTCTCTTCTAAGAATCATCATGCTATTATTCAGTTTATTCTAGCAATATTTTATATTTTTGAGTGATCCTCTCTGAAACAGGGATCTTTCTTAGAGAAATTGGTGAATGTTAGTTGTGTCTCCAGCAGAGACTTTATAAGACCTGAATGAAATTTCAGAAACATTATTGTTGTACCTTCTCCCTGTGTATTGCATCTGACAAACTGTTTTTCTGACTTTGAAATGCTTGAGGTTTCTCTTACATTGAAATGGAATAACTAGGTTATTATATATAACTGTTGCTGCTGTAAATTTTTACTCCAAGTTACAGCATCCACCACATTCCAACAAAAGTTTTGAGGAGTATGGTAGGTAGTATTCCCATTTCATTGATATAATGAGAAAGTTGATCCTCTAAGGACAGACTGGAACAATGCATTTAATACTCTTCAATTTAGTTTGCTCAATATCACAATTAATACAATTAAGGTCACTTGAAATGAAACTATTAACAAATTGGGTAATTTACTTTAACAATGTCAGTGTGTTCTCACAATTACATTTGCTTTAATTAGTGTACAAGCTATTATTTAATAGCGTACTTCACATAGAAAAATGTAATGTGTTCTTTGTTCTTAATAGAAGAAAAGGGGAAACCTTTAATGGGTCAGAGTGTTTTGGATTTGCAGTTTGGCAGGATATATTTCATGTGTAAAGGCTATAGCTGGTGGTGAGGACAGAGAAGGCTGATGTTGCTAGAAGGACAAAGATAACTACTGGAGTGTGTGACTGAAATTAATGCAATTGAGACAGATAAGTTCCCCAATTCATACTTACCATTGCATCCCACCTGATTCTCAAGCCTGCCATGAAGAAATGTGAGAGATGGTAAGTGAACACTCATATTTCCATTTTGGCCATATACTGTGTGTTTCCGTTGCTTGTCTTTGGACAATTATGCTATTCTGGTGTTAACCTCATAGCCCTGATCACTAGAAAGTATTTCCATGGAGATACCTTGGGTGAAGTTTGAGATACCTGGTTTATATTAGTACACAGAAAACAAGTAGAAAACAGAGGGGAATGAAGTAATAAAGTAAATGCCATCTTTTCTGAACAAAGCAGGACCCATGCGTTATCAAGTAATTTTCCCAAATCTTAAGTGGAATTCACATGGACTGTTTTGGCCTTTGACGTTCCTTACAGGGTTAAGTGAATTTTTACTGTCAAAAAATTGTATTACCTTCTAATTGGTCCTTAGCTACTCAGTGTTGTAAGTTGGGGTTTTTTTTCCACTTACAACCCTCCTCACTCGGGTATTCAGTGCTAATGTGGAATTGCCCTGTACAGTGTTTATTTACCTCTGTTTTTAGAGATCATTTCATTTAAAGGAAAAAACCACAGAGGTCTACACTTCTCTGTGTGAGAAGTACTTCCCTAGGTAAAAGCAATTGAGAATGCAAATACAGTGAGTTGTCGAAGACTTATTATTTTCTTATCAAATATTTTTTGATAGCGTATTGTATGACATCATGTGTGTCCTATAATGTGTATTCTTTCATCTTCTCCCCAGGGAGTGACATATACATGAAGTGTAGCATTGCGTTTTTAAGAGTCCTTTTAAATATGCATGCTACTGTGTGTTTTCATTAAAAAGTCGAGACTGGAACAGAGAACCTCTTTGCATTATGCTGGAACAGCTGTGATTGTTTCTTACTGTCTTTGGGGTTCCATGCTGTGGTTTACACCAGGCCCTGAAAAAGCCCTGTGTCCTTCATTGGCGAGTTTTACCCTTCGGCCAGAAATCTTCATTGTGCCCCACCTGCACAGTTCTTGCTCATGGTCCTGTTCAAAACCTTTGTGCTTCTCCTCCAGGGCTTGGCTTCTTCATTAAAGGCACAGGTATGCTGGAGGAGAAGGGGCTGTCCTCAGTCTGTTTCACTTCATATTGGATGAATAAAAGCAAGAATGGTTTTTACATCTTCAAACGCCATATGCTAACATAACAAGCATTTTAATATTCATTTATTAATAATAACTGCTGTTTAGCTTGCTTTTAATTGAGCTGAAACAGGATCGTAGTGACAAAGGCTATTGGAGCAACACAGTATATCTTGAGCTAGCTCAGGCTGTCACTAGCTGCTTCCCTACAACTCTTCATTTTCCTCTTTTCTGTATTAGATATTTTTATTAAGACATCAGTTAACAGAAAAGCTATGCATGTTTAAAAATGCATATATTTAATATAGTTAGTTGAAAATAGCTATCACATGGTACAATTTTTACTTGAAAGACTGTATTTGTACAGGTGTTGACATGCTCTTAGAAATTTGCTGCTTGTGGGCCCTTTGGTTTCAGTGCCTTACTGCAAATTTGTATTCAGGAATTGCAGGAGTATTTTTAATTACTTCAGCTGTGGGAGCAAATGTGAGTAGCTGCTATGGACTTGTGAAATACTGGATTCCAGAGCTGGATTTTCCTCTCTAGAATTCGTAGATATGGGGGTTTTGGTGGCTTTGCATGAGTTGCACATTATTAATTCCAGTTTGGAGGTTATTCTGTGACATGGGTAACTGGCTTCAGTGGTTGATACGGCAGATACTAGGGAAGACCTTCTGGACAGTGATGTCTGTTCTTGGAATGATTTGAGTTGGAAGAGGCATTAAAGATCATTCCAAACCCCTCCACCATGGGCAGAGAACCTCTCACTAAATCAGGTTGCTCAAGACCCCCTCCAGCCCGACCTTGAACGCTTCCAGGCATGGGGCATCCACAACTTCTCTGGGCACCTATGAATTCTCTTGATCTAAATGAAATTAAAAATGTTCGTTTTGGAAGTTTCACTCTAAATCATTATATGAAAACAAGACCATTCTCAGTAATGACACTGGCACAGTACCTCAGTTCAGTCATCTAAGCTGGAAGTTTCCAGGTCTTTCCAGATATAGCTCTGCCTGAATACTGGCATAAATCACTTGTCGGCTTCATGTCGTTCTTTTAACAACTCCTTGTGACCCTACTTTGGGAGAGGCTGATTTGAGCATTTCTTTTTCTTTTCCTAGCTTTTCTCAAATCCAAGTTAAAAATCAAGTAGTTGGCTCTCATCTCGCTTTCTAGAACACATGTAGCATACTACTTGCAGTATGAAAGGAAAAAATGCAAGTTAAATGAAAAAGAAATTTTAATTGTTTTTAATAAATATTACATGCTTAGAGAACCTAAGATACCAAGAAGAAATTTTCATTTTAACTGTAGTAACTGAACAGCAAAATAAGACAGACTAATCATTTTTAATACAACCCCTGTAAATGTAATTAAAAGTGGTTTAAAACTAGTTCATTATAAAAAAGTCATACATAAGCTAAGAATGGGAATAAAATCATTCTTTTGAATATTTTACTCAGACTTTACACAAAAATATAATATCAAGGTTACTAGCCATAAACACCTCACATATTAAGTGTTTCCAGGCAATGATCAAATGATGTTAAATGGCTGTATCTCCTACATATGGAAAAGGCAGATTCTCTTTATTTGAAAAAATTGAACTGTGCACATTTGATTGTACTTGTGTATGTATAATAAAAGACTAGTAAATCAGAATTCTAGCTGAGGCCAGCATGATTGGTACAGGATAATAATTAAATGTCTGGGTTCACTTCTGTCCTGACATACAGAAGATTGTAATTTACAAAGCAGTGTATGAATTGTGTGCAGCTAGCTGATGTTACAGACCTCTGTATCTGAGATTAAATGTATGTTAAAACATTTTTAAAGAGCTTTACTGTCACAAATTTGATTGAATTAGAAATTGATTGTTCTATATAACAGAAATATGTCACTACAGATGGGATCTACCCTGTCTTTCATGTATGTGGACATTTATAAAGACCTGGAATTCCTTATTTTAAAAAGAGAAGGTTTCAACCTACTTTCACTAAAGTGATTCTGCAAAGCTTCAATTTTAGGCTTTTGATTGACTAATAAGCCTTATTCCTTAGCCTCCGTGGTACCCAGGGTACTCCCTGTCCTCGTCCTCTTTGGACATGCAAAACTAAGACCTGTGAAAGGGGAGAGAACTAAAGTACTGTCATATTTAAGTGATAAGAAATTATCTGGTAAGATGTGTATTATTTATTGGCAATCTGGCCTTTTAACAAAGAAAAATAGGCCTATGCTTAGGTTGCCACTGCGACAGCCAAAACAGCTGATACTTTAATGAACAACATACTGAGGGCCATCCAGGACATAAGGCAAATTAAGCAGGTTACAAACTGCATATCTTCTGTTTAGGTATAGGAGATCTCCCCAGCTCTGACAATTAGCTCCGCTGATCAGGCAAGCAGACAGACAGAAACAGAAGGAGGCCATTTGTATCAATTTGAGGAACAGAACTAGTAATGAAGTAAAATATCTGTACCAGGTAGTTTCACCTCCGCTTTGGAACAGATATTTCTAAGTGCTGGTTTCAGCTTCGCAATAGCAAATAAATAAATAAATATGTGCTGCTTAACAAAAGCTTATTTTCTGTTGTTTACAAATTGAAAGCAAAGGAATAATAATACTTCTAACCTAAAGGGTTTTTTAAAAAGGATAAAACATTTTCTGGACATACAAGCAAATACGAATCTTGGTAACCTGACAGCTTTGTTTGAACGTTGAATTTGAGTTTCCTTTCATTAAAATCTTTTCAAAGTACAGCAATTCAGCTGTGAAAACCTGAATACATTAATGATGACAAAGAACCTCTGGAATGAGCCAACATTTGTTTTTGTTCTTTTACAACGTTTCCTGATGAATTGCACATACAAAAGTGTTGGAGGTTATTCTAATTTTCTTTTCTTACTTTGATAATAAATGTCTCCACTGTTTACCTTTTTGGTTAAGGTACCTTATTATTACTAATCAGCTTTAATTATTTATAACAAAATGACTGTGAAAGATGTTTCTTTGATGTCAAAAGAGTCAGGGACCTGATCCTGACCCTATTAAAATTAATGGCTAAGTTCCAATTGACTGCAAAGGTAAAGCCTGAGTGCCCTTATTGTCTAAGGAAAGCAGTCATTTAGCCCAGAGTACTGGATTGTGGTTAGTTGTGGTTCCTGTTTTGGGAGTGTTCAGATTTCAAGCATTTGGTGTAAAGATTTGGCCATGCAAAGGCAGAACGCATATAACTGACTCTTAAAGTCAGTCAAAATCTTCATTTTGCTCATAAGATACTGAATAATTTTAAAAAGGCTAAATATACAGGATAATAAGAGAACACCTTTCTCTCTAAACATGAGCACCAAAATGGGGGAGAGAGAGAAAAATGTGGATAGCCTTTCTGCTTTTGTCTCTCTTTTTTCACAGTCAACAAAATAGCAAACTAGCTCAAATCTGAGCAATACTAGACAAGGACCATCACGTTTCACAGGCATGTGTGCCAGCTTATGTTTAAATCTTATTTTGTTTAAGTGAACTATCAGTGGGTTTTGTTTCTGACTATTTTAAGCTTCTGATTTATATGGATGTATGTAGACACATACACAGGACTGAACGCTTCTGTCAGATCTAGAATATCTTTTAGGTATTGATAAGTATCTTGTTGAGTTTCTTCATCATGTTACATGTTTAGTTCACTACATCAGTAATCATGTGCCTGTAGCATTTCAACCACAGCACAAATGACACAAAAGGATATAGCAAATGAAACTTATTTTCACCATTTGTGACAACCACACAAGCTTATGATGCAATTTGTGCTCCTTCACTTGATCGGCTTGAAAAGGGAAGTGGGACTTGGGATGTTTGTTTTGCATCTGTGTGCTTTCCTCATCCTTTTAGAAGATGTCATATACAAAAGAAGCAAGGAAATTCATTCTCATAACTGCTGTAGGAAGAATAGCCAGATTATATATTCTCATGCAAAAAGGAATTTGAAGCTGGTGAAATGATATAGCTCATTCATACAAGAGGTAGGTATCAGGGCCAGGAACTTGACCCGCATCATTCAAGGTGCAGGACACTGCATCAGTGATGATGCCATCCTTCAGCTCTTTCTTCCAGGCAGTTTTTGTGAGGCGTGTAGCTTGTTAACTAAAAAAGTGTAACTTGGTACAGAACACACATACACACAACTTGTTCATGTTTTATATACAAACTTGAATAAGCATATATCATCTTAGAAATTTCAACTAAAAGTATTTTTGGTAATGGAAGTGAACAGTATTTCAGAATACATAGATCATTGTCACCTTTTCAGTATTTTGAGTAATTAAATAAAATGTTTTGAATATGTTAAACTATTCCTGAACCTTTGAAAAATGGTGTCTCAGTACAGATATATATGGGTGTTACTATTAAAACACTATTTGGCTACAAATCTAAGGAATACTACTCCACTTTAATGAACTAATTGTCAAACGTGATTTATTTATGCTTATTTATTTCACAGTATTGTTTCTTAGCATTGCCAGGTCCTGTCTTAAAAAGAGGGAAAATACTTTTCACAGGAGTTTTTCAAAACAAGTGCAACAGTGCTATTGTTTACTTGACATGGTGGTGTTCAGTCAAAGGTTGGGCTCGATGACCTTGGAGGTCTTTTACACCTTTAGTGATAAATTCGAAATACCTTATTTCTGTACAAAGAGCTGGCAGTTAAATCTTTTGCTTGGATACTAAAGTGATAAACAATAATACATGAACTCTGGAATAGAAAGACTCTGCTCAAATTTTTGAACAAATCCCATCCAGTTTAGTGCAACTGGGACTATATAACCAAAATATTAGCAAGTAGCCTGTATGATAAATTTTTCCACTAAATCTTGATATCCCATTACAAATTATTATTCTTGATCTTCCTAGAAGTTAAAAGGCACAAACTTCATCCAGATAAAGCTTTTTATGGTGGTGATAATTCTTTTCTTCTGAGAAATTGGATTTGTAATGGAATCAATGATTTAACCTTAGGAAAAATGAACTGTATAGTGTTTCAGTACTAAGTGCAATTGACGGGATAGATCATGTAATACATGTGAAAATATGTTTGCAATGATCTGATAGTGTTTTGAATTTCATCATAAAGGGATACATTTTTTATATGTTAGTTGCAATTTTGGAAGATATCGTTGGTTTTGTTTCTTAAAATTTGAAATATTTAAGAGGTGGAGCAATGAAACATAAATCTGTCCATTATTGGGTATTTCTATTTTGCACACAGATGAATTCTCATCAAATTTGATTTGCTGACTGGTGGCCAGAACAGATGTTATCTTAATAGAGAAGAGAAGCATATGGAGCCACAGGGCCACCTCCAAACTTCTGTGACCCAATACTGGTTCATTGTTTATTGAAGTATGAAAGAAAATACTTCTTTGCAAAAGTGTACAAATTATTACAGCTGGGTCACCACAACATTATTAGCTCACTAAGATAAAGATTTTATTGACAGAAAAAGTGTAGCATCAATTCTTGTTATTCTAAAAAAAAAAAGAAAAAAAAATTAAAAGTACCCCAGGCAGATGAGTTTGTGTCTTTTGCTTATTTGAATTTGAAAGAAAGAAGGGCTGTAAATTAGAGCTTACACTGTGGAAAACCCTTGCTCTGTTTTGGGGTTCTTGTGACAATAACTAGTGAAAAATTCTGTTTGAAAAGTTATGGAATTGACATTTTTCTGCAGAATTAAATTTAATGTATTTGGTAAATTTGTATTTATGATGAACATATAACAGTTTTAGTTATGGCATTTGCATGAACTAAAGTTATACCCTTGTAACTGTGCCGTTAGAATAACTACTTGTTCAAGTGAAGATTTTTAGGTTTTTTAGAGAAACTAGTTTGTATTATATGCCTGTCAGAAGCAAACTTCTGATTTGGAAAAGCACCATGTAAACAAAGGATTAAATGCTCCTTTTCACTTTTAAAAAAGAGCGCATAAAGCCTGTATTAAATGGTCCTTCACACTTTCTCATATATTTAATTTTTACAGGAAAAATATATTCTATTTTTGTAAAAGCATCTATGTAAATGAAAACCACTGATTTAATTCTGGACATGAAAAATATCCTGAGGATTTTTTGTCTTGGAATTAATGTTATATTTATGATACTTCAAGTCCTCTAGATATTACAAATTTAGGAAGATACTTGCAGGTTTTCTGTGATTTCAAAGACACTTACTCATATCTGTCATATTCAGTTTGAGATTCTTATGGAAAAATGAGCCTGCATTTTGAATTTACATTACTTAGCTAAAGATAGTTTCATTTTCCTGCGTATTACTCTGTTCCTTGCTAAAGCTGTAACTCAGAGCAGCAACTTGGAAACTTTTGAACATACTTAAATTATAATAATTGCATTAAAGCAATACTGAATATTAAGATAGGAAGTGGGGACATCTGAAAATCATGTAGTAGATTATGTCTGCAGTGGTAATTTCCTATTAGCCTAGTATAAGGAGCAACTTACACTGGATCCTACAGCCTGGATGCTTACTACAATAGTACCAAGTCTTTGCTGCAAGAGAATAGAAATGAACAGTTACTTTGTGGTTCCTTCATGCTATAATCAAGTTAGGAAAAAAAGGTGCGATTATTGAGAAATGTTATTAATTAGGTTTACATAAGGTAATTTAAACCTTTGAAGATTACTTGAAGTGTCAGAAGATCAGCATGGGTCTTCGTGAAAGGAGCAGAACTGCAGAAGTACCATGTTCAGCCACCTGTTATCAACATTTCTGGCTTGCCACCTAGAAATAGGCATTAATGGCACAACCCAGGCTACTGCAATGAAGCTTGTACACATTGTAATTATTCCCTTTTTAGGTCTTTACTTTGATCATCAAGTGATTTTCTGTTTATATACTGACACCACTTTGCATTAAAGATGATGAGTCAGTTTGGGGACTTTTAACTTACTTTAGTAGTCATTTATCAGTTGCCCTGAAGTCTCTATCTTGTTTCAGTTTCGATGAAGTTAAGGCAAAGAACAATTTGAGGGTTTTGAATTGAGTCTCGTTGTTTTTCTTTTGCAACCATATGCCAGTGCTCCAAAGGCCTGTCTTGTGGCTGGTTAAAACAAAATAAAAACATCTATAAAAGGTCCCACTCTGAGAAATGCGTACTAATTTCAGGCGAAAATTCTTTTCATTTGGTGTTTACGAATTGCACTTTTAAAACTTTGCCTAGAGGTAGGGAGGAGTGTTTCAAAAATCAGATGTTGAAGTAAAATGGCTATAAAAACATGTAATCTTCCATTTTACTGTATTTCTTCTTCTGAATAAGTAATGCTCTAATAAAAATTAAAGAGCAAGTTGCATTTCGAAGATCAGGTCATCATAATTCATTGACATTAGGCCACATAACTGAATAATGTCTTACTTCAGTGAAATACATCAAATGAGATCAACAATTATGACTCATAAACATGCCTCGCAGGCATAAAACAGCAGGGAATTAGCATGTGAGGCTGATAAATATGCATGTAAATAAGCTCCCAAAGGAATAACATGGGTTTGATTGATAGGTTTAGAATTGGAACATATGTAAACCCCTTTATTCCTCATTCTGGTGTAGCTAAGTAAAGATGCGTTTTACTTGTTAAAAGTTTCAATAACTTTGTAAATCTTAATGCCACATCTGCTTTTGTGTGTGCAGGCACGTGTGAGTGTCACTTGAGAGATTGATTGAATTGTCTGCAGGGTAGATGCCCTCACACTAAGACTGTCGTGTTTGTGTATGGATATCGGAGCAGTTGTGTATGTGCGTGCACACGTATACGTGTATTTGGGCACTGCATGGTAGGGGGTGTTGAGCAAAAGATTATTTTGGGGGTTGTTTTACTCAGAATTTACAGATTTTAAAGTTTGGTTCTCAAATAGAAAACTGAGTTGCGAGTTTTGGTATATGCACCAGTATATTTATTTTTGTAGATACATTCTGCATTGAAGGTAATTACTATTTATATTACAGAAAGTCCCACAAGTGCTACTACATTTAAGAGTCTGGCAGTGATTCTTTATAAACTTCCAATTTTTTTGGCATCTTACAGCTTGAGCTCTTATCTACAACTTCAAAGTACCTATCACAGCAGTATCTCTGTGTTGATCAGCCCAAGTGTTTATGCTGTGCAGAGATTTACATCCCTATTGTTAGAAAAGTATAACATACATTGTGTTTATAAAACATTAATACTTTGCTTTGCCAAATACAGACCAATTGGATGCCATTGTCATGTGGCCTGGTGTACATCTGCTTTATTACCATTCCCTGCTATTAGGCAATAAAAACTTTTCCAACTGATGCACACTTACTGATGTTGCATCAAGCTGTAATTACGCTAAAGTGATCTTAGACCAGTGGCAGGCAAGATGCAAAAACATTTTCGATAGTGTGGAGTGTGTATTGACTGTAGATTTTGGTTCTGGGTGGTTTATAGCTAAAACAGTCATTCAGAGAAATTGGAGCTGGGGCTCGTATCAGAGATCACAGTTGTTCACATGCGAAAACCTCAATTCTGTCATTCCTACCTTTCGCTTAGAGATACCTTTCTGTGGAGATAAAGCTTCAGCAAAACAGCTTCCTTCTGTTTAGATTTATGGGGTAGCAGAGTAAATATTTTCCAGTTAAGATCAGTAAATTCAGGAGCTACCGCTTAGTTCTGAAAGCCAGCTCTTTTTGCTGCTGAAAAATAAATAAACTTGTAGCACTTAGAGACATCACATCAAATCTCACGTGGCTTCTCACGAAGCAATTTATAGCTACCTTGTATAATTTGTATAGAAATGTTAAGTTGATCCCTGCTCCAACAGCATCAACTGCTTAACCCAGAATGTAACAGCCTGTGACACCAAGAAAAAGCATGCCCTGTCTACAGACTAGGGGAGGGGGTTTTTCATAACAGAGCTGAATAAGCAGATTGCTATCAGGAACTCCGACGGGCCATGTTTCATGTATCTAGCTGCATAGCACTGTCCTTTTTCACAGAGGATGCCTAGATATCTCTTGAGCCAACAGAAATAGAAAATAAACCACTTTTTTTTTCCCCCTAACAATGTGCCTTTTTTTTTACACTCAGGGCCATGACAGGCTGTCACTCAGTTTCAACTCCCCACAAGAAATGTCCTTGAATGGTTCAAGAGAAGCCAGAAAATTGTTGTTAAGTATTTTTTTTCATTCACCTCTAGAATTTTCCACATTTTCTCCAACATGTGTGAAGCCACTGGGAAATATGGTTAAATGAGTTAAGCAGACATCACCCATCTGTGCATCTCGGGGAAAATAAAAACAGTGCTGTCCCTCCGAGAGCTTTCTTGGTACATAACCAAAATCGGAAGAACAACCACACTCTAAAGCTAAACCTAGGCAAGGCTGTTGCAGGAAAAAAGGGAGGAGCACTTTGATGGAACGGCTTCTTCTGGCTTACCCCAGTCTCGCTCGTGTGTGGCCTTCGCAGAATGTAAGGTGTTCCTAACACCTGTGCTCCTCCCAAATGCCTGAAGGCTGCTGGACAGCCGAGAAAACATGACTGCACATCATATTTGCTTCAGACAGTGTTAAAAACCTGGCATTCAGCCTCAGCTCTCAATTTCAGTCCCCTCACAAGCCAAAACAATCACGTTGCAGCCTCCCCCTTGTTTGTATAAATGTTTTATAATTTTAGATAGAAGGCATCACAAGAACCCTACTTTTGCTCAAGTCTTGATTTACCCTTTAATATTGTTCACTGCAGCTCTTCCTACTACTCAAGTGATTTGTAATTTGTATCTCTCAAACAGTTCCCACTTGGATTTCTCATGCACTGAAAAGTCAGATGCCTGACATTACTGTGTAAAGTTAAGTGCTTGGGGTTAATGAGTGGCATTAAATTTTATGAGGTCATGTCCAGTAGATGTTAAAAGAAGCTTAAGGGAACTTTATCACTGATAGAAATTAACGGCACAAAAGAATGCCTGAGGGAGTTCACTTCTAAGTAAAAATAAAATTGGTGGTATAAAAATTAAAATATAGCGTGATTGTGATTAATGTAAACATTTTTGTTAGGTAATTGGTTACTTCTTGCTGTAAAAGAAATGAGACCTCACAGGTTGAAAGAATATTATTGTATTTAGAAAGCAATTAATGTTTCCAGTCAAATGAAAAAAAATCTACATCACCTACGATATTTATATTCTTTCAGTAAACATATAACCTTTGGGGCTATATTTATCAAATAGTCAAGCCTCCACTTACTTACATTAGTTTTTTCTTTGGGCAAAATATGTTTTCCCTAGTGGAGTATGTTATTTTGTTTCATTAAACCTTTATTTCTACTCACATGCATTGCTTATATTACAGACCAAATGAGTAAATTCTGTGTACTTAAGTCATCTAAGGTTTGTGTTTTTGGGTGACTGATGGATGGCATGAAAATTCTGTTTCAAAAAGAAAATGGCTACATTAACTTATGGATAGATTTGTTTTGCATAATTATGTGGGGAACCATTCAGTAATTACACCAGTATTCACATGCTGTAATTTTCGTCGCCTTTATTCACTGTCATTCCAATGGGAGGAAACGGAAGCCTTGTTCAGACGTAGATATTCTTTCTTGCTCTGTCTTACAACCTGCAGTCACAGCATTTTCAAATAATGCCTGTACTTGAGTAAGACAGCTATTGTATGGAATCTCACTCCCATAGGATGCATGAAAATTCAGCACCTCCTTTAGGGTCTCTAACACCGCACTATGGATACACTGAATGACCTGGTGCAGACCCGTTCCTTCCACATCACTCGAGCTCTGTGCTGGGGCACTGGTGGGGGGAGCAGTGTGAAGCCTGCTGAGAATGCAGAGCTCTAGTATGCAAGAGCCAAGTCTCTGATTCAGAGCTTTTTCTCCTCTCCAGCTTGGTGGAGAGGTACCATGCTTGTCATAAAGCAAATCATGTCCGCGTCCTGAATTGAGGTGAAACTGAAGGAAGAGGGAAAATGTTTTAGAATTTGTAGACCCTCAGGACTGTTATGTTGCTCTCCAGATGGTTATTTTTGAGTTTTAATATGAATTACATACGCGAAATGCCTTTTCAGATTTTCTTTAGGTGGTACTTGGTCAAAAAATACAAGATGAAAAAGCTGAATCTCTCTGATGCTGGGTAACATTTTTGTCTTGCACACAGACTGTTTTCTTTTTTGGCTTAAAGATATTGGACATTTTTGTGTTAGAGAACTGAGCTAACTGTTGAGAAGAATTGACCACTACTAAATGATTTTTCCTATTATTGTGTAAATTAAATCATCAAACTTTTGAAAAACTTCAATATAATCATTAGGCACAAGAAAAATCTAGTCATACTTGTCTCATTTGCATTTTAGAAGTCTCATATTTCTTACGTCTTCCTAGTGCTTTGTACTTGCATCCTTAGTCCCATTCTGAACTGCCACTAGGAATTGACGCTACTCATCCTCTGCACAGGAGGGCAAGGATGGAGAACAGAAATCTGTCCTGTGGTGGATTACATACTTTTTTGAGAAAATGTTTTGTGGGGAGTTTTTTTCCTCAACATCTACAACAAAGTGATCATTGTTTGACAAACTACCTTGCACTGTAGCAAATAGAAGTGTTTTGTCACTCTTGCTGTCAATTCGATATATTTTTATATTCTGATGTAGCTGTGGACTTTCATCTCTTAGACATCTAGAGTTTACTGCTAATGCATATATACCTTTGCTCTTCAAATTTTTCTAGATCTGTCATTCACAACATGCATCTGCTTTTGCACCAGCAAAGTGCACAGTTGGTACTCTCCAAATTGACTAAAGGTTGATTTACAAGAATTTTGATTAAAATCTAGTGTTTTCATTATGCCGTGGCATATTTTGATTTGGCAGCTTAAAAGCTCTAGCTCGGTACTTCTTTTCTACTGTTTGGTGACATGTTTTTTTCTTTGGAGAAATTTATAGAAAATGTAGGGTACTGCTCCATTTCGTGTTCTCTCAGTTATGGGTCTACTGAATGCACAATGTATGCCAAGAATTAACAGCCTTAATTAGACAGCCTCAATGGTAGTCCAGGGCTTTCTGGCTTTGTCTTGTAAAACCAAGCCAGGCAGCTGTAAGCTCAGTTGTCCCTTCCTGGTGTGTGTTCCTTCTGTATAGTTAATTTGATTAGGATAAGGGCTGTTCCATCAGCAGCAGTAACACCCTTTAACCATAGAGTTTTTGAGCCTATGTGACAGTGTTGGTTGTCTTCAGGTTCTGGGTTTTTCCTCAGATGCCTTGCCAGGTTGCCAGGTACTAGTGCTGTGGTAAGGTGAAGGTAGCATGATGGGTTTTTTTTCTTCTTTTAACAGTGTGTTTCTGAATTGTGCTACCTCTAGACTCTGCTGCTGTTGGAACAGGTCTTAAGTTTTACACAGATAACTTTAAATGTGTTACTTAATTACATTATTAATAACATGTTTACTGAATAGATGTGAGCAGGATCCTATTTCTAATTAATTTAATAAGTTGTTCTGCAATTTATGTTAATATAAATCCAAAGCAGCCTTTTGGACCTACAGATCTGGCTGCTTCCAGCAGTGCTAAGAGGAGTTGTGGTAGGGAAGTAGGAGGCTGCAGCTAGAAGGGGTTGGTGGAGCTGAGCTGGAGTGACAGGGATGCTGTGGGTGCCCAAGAGTGTCTCCCTGGCCCTGGACATATTAGTGACTGGCCACTTCCCACATTCCTGCACATGGGACTTTCTTCACCTCTTACTGTGTGCTTTTACAACTGTAGAATTTAAGGAAAGCCCAGGTGTTGCCCAGTCTTGCATCTCAATGACAACTTCCTTACTTGAAGCTTCTGGTCTGTTTCCTCTTCCTTGGAGCCATATTTCTGCTGCTGCCTCTCGGGGGTAGTGCCAGCCCTTGCACTGGATGCCAAGTAGTTCCTCTGCCCTTTAGTTTCTCATGTGCCCAAATTTCTGTGTTTCCGTTAATTCTTTTATTCATTTATTATTCTGAAATTCTTTTTTTCTTTCTGGTTGCTTCCTAGCCATAAATGCTGTCTGTTTTCCCATTCCAGATGAGCAAGTAGCTAATTACACACATGTCACCACAGTGTGGTGGATGCTCTGATTTCAGGCTGTCCCTCTTTGCATGCATGTGCTGGGCAAAGGAAAGTGGCGTGATTTTTCATGTTTTCATTAAACACATTTGCACTCCAGAAAGAAGGTCCAGGAGAGCACATTTTGCTTTCAGAAGCCTTTCACATCCATCAGCAATGCTGTAAGTCATCAGCCTGCTGCAGTAGCGTCCTTTGATAAGAAACAGCAAAGAAGCAAAGCTCTTTTTAACTCCTGGTCCTGGTTATCATGAGACCACCTCCCCAACTTTAGGAGGTGAGGCTGCATATCACGGCCACGTGGCTCCCTGGCCAGGTTGGCTTTTCTCCTGATAAACCTGTTACAGTTTCAGATCAGCTAGCTCCTTGTTGAAAGGGCAGTTCTATTTCAATAAAAGGGCACTTAATCTTTTCTTGTTTGTCTTCTACTATCATTTAATCTTGGAAAAACAACAGAATGCTAGAAAACTCCTGATCAATCTTTTTTGCTTCAGGTTTTTTTTTTTTTTTTCCTAAGCTCAATGCAATATGCATTACTGCTTTTGAATATGAAAATCAGACTATACATCCATATGATTTATTATCCCAAACAGAAGGATTGCAACAATCTATAAGATAGAAATGTGGTTAAAAATAGGATGTAATTGAAGTAAGTTAAAGGACGATAGTAGCCTTCAAACATGTAAAGAGATGGTATGTTTTTCTTAGTATAAATGGTCTCTGGAGACCACCTTTTTATAGTGATTGTGCATGTCTAAGATTAAGCAAAGCTGCATGACCAGTGCTATCTCAGGAGGATGCTGAGTCATTAACTCATGTTTATTGCCTTTTGCCATCTTTAGTTTATTGCAATTTATAGCTCAAAGGCCTTTTAGGCTGTTTATAAGTTAAAATTAGCTAAATTCTTCTGGATGCAAGTATAAGTCACTCAGCATTTGTATATCATCAGGGTGTAAATTCCTAGCAATGAAGCCAGGCAGCTTCTAAGATTTTTTTTTTCTTTCTGTGCAAAGTCTAGTTATGCTGCTTGTCCCTAGTTAAACTGCATTACTCTGTCCTCTGTTTTACTAATTTTGCTAATTTGTGATTTTGAAAATTGTGTGTGCTCTTAAAGAATTTACTGAAGTTAGCGATGATGTTATTTATTAGGTATACAGTTTCCACTTCAATCAGACTACACCAAAATGTATCTTATCCTGGAGTCCTTTGAGTCACACTTGGTGAGATGACCTAGGAATTTGTTTAAGTTATACATGATAAAAGATCAGCCAGGTTATGTGGCAGATACAGGCACTAGCGTATGAACAGAAGTGGGCATAGTATACTATGGACCAAAGACAGGTGCACTGAGAGAAATAACTGAAAAACACTTAGAAGAATCACCTTTTACCTTACCCTGTGGATTTTTTGTTCTACCAGTCTTATTGCTGCTGGTAGCAAATTCAGTTCAGGCATTACTGGACTAAATGTGTATTGACTTCAGTGGAGTCACATTTGCTTATATAAGCTAGTATTGTGTGGTTCCCACTAAATGGGAAGTCAAACTATTTTTCCATGTACATGCATTTTCTGAAGTGTTTAAATCACTATTTGCATCACAGTTAAACTTTTTTCCTTCCCATCATGCCTAGAGAGATTATATTAAAACACATCTGGATATAAAGTATTTGAGATTTTGGTAACTTTCAATCACCTGGGAATTCTTCTGAAGCATTCATATGAATTAGTTCAGTGCCCTTCGAGTAAAATTTCTTACTCTGTGTATTATATTGGTTTTAGTTCAGAGTACAGTGTATATAGCTCAGTCTATTTTGGTAAATGCAGAGGCTTCAACAGGAAAAGAAATATCATAAATAAGTCCCTTGAATGTACTTATTGTTGAATTTATTTTAAATTGAACTGCATGGGACTACATTTCTTAAACACTGATGCTACATTCTAATTTCAGAATCAGTCATCTAGACCCTTGTATATCTTTTCCCATCCACACTTTTTCACACATACATTTCACATGGGGAATGGTGGCATGTTCATTTACAGACTAACCTAATGACAGGATTGGTGTTTAGATTTGTGAACACTCAGAAGCAGTTTCACTTAAAATGGAAACCCTCTTAATTTCATGTGTCTTGATTTAAACAGAAGTGCATAGAAAAAAATGTTTCAAACAGAGATGTTGCCTGGAGAATACACTGAGTTTACACATATATGCATATACACATACACAATTGTGATTTTATAAGCAAAGATCATGGAAGGTGCCACTTGATTGTCGTAAGTCAGCAATCCAAAAGACACCAGAATTGACTGGGTTTGAGCAACATGCGGTACAAGATATTATTCCAGAAGTTTTGTTTCTAAATGCAAATCAATGTGTCTGCCTGTCATACTGTTGAAACAGCTTTCAGCAGGGCTAAAACAGGCTTTGATTTTGCACCTTGGTGCCAGTGTTCCTTACCTACTTCTAAGTGTGACCAGCTTTCACTATCGCAAGATTGGCATCTCTACGGGTACTATATTGTGCTTTACAATTATGTTCCTTTAATAATTCAAATGAGCTTAAAGGGGAAAAAACACTGTTAGTGCTTAATATATTTTTTTCATGTCAGTACTGTAGGTTAAACAAAATATTTCAGCCTCTCTGACTTTTGCACTTCAAATGGCGAGTTCATTAGTTCATCTCATAATGAATTATCTTCATATATCAGTAATTATCATAGTGTATAGGTTTTTATTTCATTCGTGGCAAAATACAGTATTTTAGAGCAGAGATGATAAAACTAAAATGCTGTCAGAAATCTGTGCTCCATGCATTCAAAGTGTGCTTCTAATGCTAAATGAACTTGAAGCGAGGGATAGAGAGCCAGGTTTATACGTGAAAGATCGCTCACCCAAAAGTTGCATCATATTTATCTCAGAAAACCGAACTTGCTCAGAGTGAAACGTTCTCCAACTTTCCAGCCTGGTAATTGTTTAATAACTATCAGCAGTGCCGTGCACTTAGTTCTTTGGCTGAAGGCATTACTCCGGGCGGCTGTGCGCTGCTCCGGCCGCAGGCTCCGCGCTGAGGGGGCCGCGCGGCTGCGCGCGGGGCCGAGCCCGCGGCGGGGGCGGCCGCCGCTTCCCAAACTCTGCAGCGCCCTCTGCTGGCCCCGCGCGGCAGCGCCCGGCCCCCGCCCGCAGCCCGCGCGCGGAAAGCCGCGGCTCCGCGGCGTTTCACCTCTGAAAGATGTGCTTTCTGTAGTAAAATCTCAATTTGCCGTATGTTTTCGGGGTTAGTTCTCCTTTTATTTTTTTTTTTCCCCTCCCACTGCCATTTTGGTCTATCAGCTTCTTTCTATCAGAAAGCTTCTGTCGTCTTAGGCTTTTTGTATTTTATTTTATTTTTCCTTGGCTGCAGAGATCCTGAAGACTTTCCAAACTGCATATTTGGTGCTGTAGAAATACGAATTGTCTGGTCTTTTGTAAACCTTTCAGTTGTCAGACTGTTCTCTTTCAAAATAATAGAGGAGCTTGGAATCGCCCATGCTAAAATTAAGAATTTATAACTGTATGGAACAGATGTTTTCATAAACATTTGCTATAATTAATTTCAACCAGGGGATTGAAGGAACAAAGCAGTTTTTCCCTCTTCAAAACTTTATTGCCTTTTCCCCATACAGCAAACTCAGAAATCTTTGCTTTAATATTGTTAATGAAACAAATTTACTTCTCTGTTTGGTTTTCATTGTGAAAAAGGAAAGCTTAATTTGGACAAGATACCGGTCTTTGAAACAACGGAGAAATACCCTGATTTTCAAACATTGCATATAAAGGCTTAAGATACAGAGCATAAGTGTTTAGGTGCTCATTTCTGAGACCAGAGCTCTGTAGTGTCAATTGTGAGAGATGCCTACGTGTTCGAATAAATTTTATCCAGATCAGTCTGATGAATATCTATCTGTGGAGTAAATAGTACAAAAGAATTTTATGTTTGAAGAGTTGTGAATCTTAGTGTTAGAAAAAGCAAAGGGATCTCATGGTATTATATATAGTTTTAAAGCATAGTAAAATGCTTATTGTATGTTGATTACCCCTTTATACTCACAATAAAGGTCTGCAATCTGTTAAGCAATTTTTTTGTTGTTGTTTGTATTATACGAGGAATACATTTTGACTAAAAATTTTATTCCATATTTGTATTGTCACTATTTTGTGGGGGGGATATTGTTTGGAAGGTATATAGTTTAGGGACAGCATTGTGATATTATTGTGAAGAAGAAAAAATATCCATGCTTTATTGTTCTGTTTTTACTAGTTTGTGTATATTATATCAATATCATTTGAGGAAAAAAAAGTGTTTAAAGTTTTAAAAAAAGAACAGCTTAATTGTTTTACACCTGAAAGAACCAGTGCAGCTGCAAGGATTTTTTGAGCAAACTAGAATTCCTGACTGATCTGTCATCTATAAAGTGTGCAAAGAAAAATAGGTAGCTGTCATTAAAATTACATTTCAGCTTTCAATAACCATTTAATGAGTAGCGTAATTATATAAGTATGGTACCTCAAGTACTTCACTCAATAATTAAAAATAATCTCATCTTTAAAGTGAAAGCGCTGTAATTATTATTTGACTTAACCAGGACCACTGTTGTGATCTCCAGTGGCACCTCAGATTGTTCAAAGTGGTTTTGAAAGTATAAATTAAAATTGGATAAATCATTAAATTATTAAGCTTTAAATATGCTGAAAATTAATATAGCATGGAAATTTGAAGTCGCGTTATAAGAATTGACAACCTTAGACTGCAAGCATAGATTTGTGTTAAAATTTGACTTGTCTCTAATCATAAAACACTGCATTAATGATCGAGTGTTTATATCAACTTAAATTTTCACAACTGTTAAATAAATTTTGTGTTTTAACAACATTTTAACCCCTGATTAGAATACAAAGAAAAACATTAAGCAGAGTGCAAACAGGTCAGAAGGATCTGTCTCCATTATGACACTTGTAAGCAGGGAAATGCACAGTTCGGTCACTTAAATAGGATCATTTTATCACAAATTCCTAAACTGCCAGCCATAAAACCCTTTCATAGCTGACACAAGATTGGTAAATTGGTTTGCGCTATATAAATACACATGTGCTCACATACAGACATGCATATGTGTGTGTATGCATGCATGCAGAAATATGTATATATTTGAAGACAATTCTTCAGTATCAAAGTGTATTTTCAAAAGAAACAAAAATAGTTTGATTATTTTTTAAGTTAGGAGTGCAGCCATCAAGCAAGGCCATGTCACTCAAGCTTCTTGTCTTTGTTGACTTGGAGCTGGTTATAACAGTATCCCATGCCTTCTCCATAAGAAGTCCAGTGCTGAATTTTTACTTCTCAGGGGAAATAGCTGTTTTCAAGATGTAATGAAAGAGTTGAGGGAGAAATGTCTGATCCCTACATCATTCTTCACATGCTTTTTTACTCTTGCTGAGTACATGCTTAAGCTCAGTGTTCATTGTGCCTGGAGCATACCCAGAGTGTCTTCCCACCTGTGAATTGGGGCTTTGAAATGCTGTCCAGTTTCTTCTTATTATCTGAAGTGGAAGCTGTGCACTGCACCTTGAAAAAGCTCTTCTGTGAGAAAATACCCTATCAGTTGAGTCACCATCCCTGGAGGTATTTAAAAGACATCTGTTTTTTTTAAAGATGTGGCACCTGGGGACATGGTTGAATGCTGGGCTTGGCAGTGCTGGGTTAGTGTTAAGGCTTGATGATGTTACAAGTCTTTTTCAACCTAAATAGTTCTGTGATTCTATCACCGTTAAAAGAAAGTAGTGTGCAAGTTTCAATTGGGCTTCTCCTTGTTACAATTTCTACACATAGTTTTCAGATAATCTTCAGGAAGTGTATTTCGCAGCTTCCTTATTCTGGTTTCTCCCATTTTATGCTATGCCTATAATCTCAAATATGTTCTTGGCAAGAAAACAGTTACTGCAAGTGACAAGCCCATGTGTTCTGGGTGAATCTAGTACCCTAGCAAGTGTACCGTTTGCAAATCCTTCTCCATGCATCTCAGAAGTCTAAAGAAGCCTGCATTTGAAATGTTCTTTTTTGATTAGTTACTAGAAGTGTCAATTTTGAGTTACACAACTTGTCTTATAACTGCCTCCAGTTGTGTCCAGTAGTGTCAGGTCCCAGCTACCCAGGGCCCATCTCCCTTTAGCTGTTGGTCTCTGTGCACAAGAACAGACCTTGCTGAAATGGGGCAATTTCGGGAGAGTTTTCATTCCCAGGGGAGGGAGTTGCTTAGTTAAACAAGCAGCAAACCAAGTAATTTTCAGTCCCTTTGGAAGGATACAGCCTTATTTTATTATTGTATTAAAACCAGTAACTGCTCTAGTGCTGAAAGCCATACTTACTTTGATACAGATGCTTGTTACAGTATTGCTCGTTTCCCTTCTCTTTTCTCTGAAAGTGTGACAGGATTTATTTTACCTTTTTTCCCCCAGCTTGTGCATTTGAAGTTAGGAAAGCTTTTCAGAAGGTGCATAGCAGGGTTAGTAGAGTATCCTCTGTTTCTTAAGCAAAACCCTTCTTCCCATAACTGAGTTTCAGAAAGAAACTAAATATTAGGATAATACTGAATCAATTTTTTAAAGGAGACTACAGTTTTTGTTATGAGCATCATGAATCTTCTGTTCCTAACTGTTCAGTATACATCCCCATTTTACCAGAAATTTGGGTCATTATCAGTGAAGAAGATAGAAGTAATAGATCTGTTCTACTGAGAGTTCACTGTATCTTTCAGGAGGCGTAACTGGAACTTTCCTGAGGAGAGGTGATCCAGGGCATGGATTCCCACAGCTTAATGTCATTACTTAGTGAAGCAGCAGTCTCATTTGTCCTCTATATCACTAACTATGGAAACTTAATAGGATTTGCTAAAAAGCCTTTTGGTTTAAACTAGGTAAAATTTAGGGAGTCTTCTGTTAAGAAAATGAATACTTTGCTCTTTGCTTTATGATTTTTATCACTTTCAGTGAAAGACGTCTTAATCATCTTTCAAGGTGCCATAACAGACATACCCATCTTAAAGGGGTAGAGCAAGGGAGCAATCACAGAAGGGTCTGTTCCACTAAATCCTGGGTTTGAGAGCTGAATACACCTAGCCCTATCCAATTTTGGGAGCTGCTACTAATGACATGATGAAGCAGCAAAAGCAGCTTGCAAAAAAGTGCCCAAACAGTAACTTGTATGATTATGAGATTTATTAATGATGGGTATACAATTAAAAGTGCTAAAGTATTTTGGCGATCATTAAATAAAGGAAATTATTGTATTCAGAAAAAAGCAAGCTACACTTAGAGTAGTTTGTGAAGAACACCTCAGTGGATGTAGGAGACCCAGGATCCCAACAACTGTGGGGATCCTGGTGAGAGAACAACTATAATCCTTGTTATCTTTGCAATGTCCTGTTCACTCTTTGAGCAGGGCTAATGGTTTTGTTGAAAGCTCATAAAGTCCATGCATTTTTTGAGATAGTCTTAAAGTTCATTCTTCAGGAAGGAGGAGGATTATGTAGCTATTCTTGAAAAGACATGTTTTTTCAGTATATCAACTTAGCATTGTGAATGAGTTTTCTTTTTCAATCTCACTAGTCTGGTAGGCAAATGCTTAGGAGTTGTTTAAGTATAAATAAAGTGCAGTAGTGCATTCAGGACCCATTTTGATGTGCTGTGTCCCTGTAGCCATTGCCCAATACCACTGCACCTGGCCATATGGCTTTAACAGAGACTGAACATAGTTCAGTCATTTGTCTGAATGCTCAGGATCAGATGTGGAGATCGGTAATATATGAAAAAGCGTATTACTGAAAATTGTCCCAATATGGGACACTATTTTACAAGATATGAGAAAAAAAAATGAACAGATGGTTATTAATAACGGGAGGGTCGGCTCCTGGATGAAATATCTGGTGGTGTTAATTTAGTTAAATTTAGTAAACAAAAAGCAGATTGATTAAGTAGGATTTCCATTTTCAAAATAAATTGAGAGAGCTAATTAGTGAAATCAACTGGACTGAATGATTTTAGACTAAGATGTAGTAGAGGTTTGGGATTTATTTTAGACAAAGGTGCAAAAGTTAATAAAAACCCCTGCATTCCAAATTAGACAAGAAAAGAAACACTTGGAAGTTCTATGCCGAAGTGAATGATTAAGTATTTTTTTAAGGAATGTCTAGAATAAGCAGAGATCCTCAAAGAAACAGAAAAACAGCTTGATCTGCAGAGAAGGCCACATCCTGGATATCAGAAAGTACGGGGTTGTAGCGACAAATAGCAAAAATTAAGTTGAATTAGACCATAAGATGAGAATTTAAATAAACAAGAAAATATTACTTGATTATGGAAAGAAGCTTTCTAGGGAAGAAAATTAGAACCATTCTCCAGTGTGAATGGTCAAATGATACTAAATGTAATCCAGGTATGATCTGAAAAGGAAAAATAATTTTCAGTAAAAATAGAATTTCAGGCAAAGGCCTGAAAATAAATCAATAAAATAAATGGGAGTGTTGGGTGGATACTGTAAATTAGCAGAGTTAATAGAGATTAAAGCATCTGACTTGCAGAGTAAATGTCTTTCAAGAATACCGATGAATGCTGCTGCATGAAACAATTTTTTACTATTTTAGTTCATGGCTGATGAGTGGAAATACAAAATAAAAAAATAGGTACCTGTACCTAGATTAACAGGGAAAAGAAAGGTGATAGCAAAGCACCTGCATGGGCTGACCATCATCTATGCTTTAGAAAAGCTTTTAAGAAAGAAGTAAGAGAGAAAAGTAAAGCAAATGGCATAACCTTTATTGTAGGGGTGTTGTGTTAAATGGGAGATTGTGGCCAACTAACCTGCTTGCTTGTCAAAATATATGTTCAGGAAATGCATTAAGTCTATCTGGACCTCAATAAAGCATCTGATGTAGTGTCACAGGAGATTATGTGAAATAAAAAGGATGGGGATTAGTGAAGTATAGTAGTTTTAGGATAAATAGAGAAATGCAGATTTTAATGAATTATTTTTAGTGAAGCTTGGGGTTGAACCAGTCTTATCCAATATTTTCATTTATTGTCTTGCCACAGAACAAGAGCTGATAGCCTTTTATTAAGTAAAATTATTTGAAGGCAATATCTAGTGCAAGCACAAATAGAGTGTTCAGGTAGGACTGGTTGTTTCTGAAGAAAAGAGGACTACAAACAGCATGACATTGTGTGAACTACAGTATTGCACTAGCAAGAATTTTTAGTGTAAACTGCAAACTTCTCTCTGTAAATAAAAAGTGGAGAGTAAGTGTGTAGGCATGTTGGTTAAGGATGGCTGTGAAACTGCAGGATGGAGTGGCACGACTGTTGACTGTATCGAGCAAGATTTGTTTGATAGAGAAGAAAACCACTGTCCAAATTATCAACTGTCTAAACTTCTAGTATGCTGTCTACAGCTCCTGTCCCTTCTTTCCCATATGTAAGAAGGACTGAGTTAAAGAACACAGGGAATACAAAGCATCATTTAGAAAAAAGACAGCGAGAACTTGATTTCAGTCAGCAGAACACAGATCAGAGGTGTGCAGTGCTACCTGTAAATTAACTAAGGAGGCACACAGGGACATAGAAGAACTATCAAGCTAAATTACAGGGCAAGAATAAACAGTATAAAACAGGACAAGAGTAAATACATGACTCCTGGCTTTTAGCAGTCTTTCAATAGAAGTCGTTATAGAGAGGAAAATTTCCTTGTAATCCTTGATTTCTGGTAACATTATGGTTCTATGTATCACCAGCCCACAGGACGTAAAACAAGATGTTTGGCGGATGTCTTAATAGGTTCTTTCAGAGAAGTTTTGAACTTATCCTATGACAAAAAAACCCTGGTATCACAAATTCAACTCAGAATTTTTTACAAAACAGATGAACTTTTACATTTTTTTACTTAATGTTGGTAAAATCCAGCTTGTCTACTTATATGGTGTACTTCTGTAACCTTAGACTAGTTAAACTGTGTTTAATAATTTGAGAAGGGCCTCAATCAAAACTTTAAGTGAAATTAAGTATCAGATTTTCAGAACATTCCGACTCCAGTTTGAACACGGAGGCTAGTTAAGATACCTGTAAGAATTTGAAGAGTTAAAGTTGAGATTTGTCTATGTAAGTTTTAGGTGAGTTTTGTTATAACTAAAGTTACCATATATGGTAAAATCAGTTGCAGTTATCATCAACATTTGTTTTTCTTACAACAAAGATGTTTTCTCTTATTTTTATATTAGGAGGATCAAATGAAAATGGAAGCACACCCCACACCTCAGAATCAGATGGAACTTTTATTTCTTACAGGTTGGTAATTTTTTATATTTATTTTCTAATTTTTGGGAAGTTGATTATAATAAGAAGCATAATCTATTTAAAGCAAAAGAACAGGTTCTACTTTAGGAGGATTGTGCAATCTAAATGAAAGTCAGTGAACTAAAGAACAGGAAGGATTTGATTAAGAAATTATCTGGAAATTTGTTTTCTGGATTACTTTTTTTTTTAGAAAGTTGTTCAAAATGCTTAACTAATGAAAGTACAAGATATTTGTAAGTCTAAACATTTTTAAGGTTGTTTTTTGCAGGTTTTTTCCTCCAAAGTATGCGATAAAGTAAGCTCACAGCAACTAAGCTAAATGTTGAAATATTCAACTCACCAGTGAAAACCTTTTTGATCTTCTCCAAAGTAGCTTGATCTATGGACCACATGGAACTGTATTTCCTCATTATTTTGTGTGAAAAAACAAAGCCAGGATTAGTAACATTTGAGATTATTTGACAGCAAAATAATATTTCAATTTGTTGGCAGTAAGCAGCAGTTAAAGAAACTTTTTTCAGCAATATCATTGAGCTTGAATCTTGCTTGGGTACATACCAGAGGGTGTCTTGTGCTTGAAAGCACAGAAAGCTAATCAGCAGGTGTATCTTTCATCTTTCACCCTGCAAAATACTGCCTCTGCTACAAAAAAATCTTTGTCCTTGTGACTAATAAATTAATAGTATGATTTGTGCTAACCAGAAGGATTACATCTGATTTTCATGTTTAAGTATGATAAAACAAAACAAGCTTACCACATGATTATTTTGGAATCATTTAGTGGACTGTATTGGTTGGGATTTTTTTCGGTTTGTACTCTGCTGGAATCCGTGCTTCAAAGAGGTGCAGGCAGGCAGGAGGAACCTGCCTGGTCGCCTTGTCCGGGTTGCAGCCGGCTGGGTGGGGAGTGTTGCACCATGGTGCAGACAGTGAGCTGTGCTGGTCACGGGGAGCCTCGGGCATGGGGTGGCAGGGAGGGACACAATGCTGGAGAACCTGTTGCAGTCTGGAGACAGAGAGATTGCCGAGGAGAGCAAGGAGCAAACAGCCTGGTCTTGAGGATGTTGAAAAGAAAGACTTTTTGTAAGGACCGAGAGGGAACAGCAAAGAGTTTGCTGCGATTCAAACACCCAGAGGAAGCTTCTGGACTGAGAGCAAGGTTGGAAAAAAGGTTGTGCCTGCAGGGACACAGTGGGACTGGGGAGGGTTGATTTAGGTACCCTGCCAATTTTCTGTATCCTAGTAAGTCAACTCTAATGAAACTTACTTCGTAATGATATAAAACACGTAGGGTAGTTAGCTTATTCACTTTGATAAAATATATTAGAAGATCCATTTTAGGGTTCTGCATGACTCTGTTTCTTGTCATATTTGTGTTTTCTGCATGCAACATACTGTCTAAGTTAAAAGAAGGGCTGAAAAATACCACTCAGGATAATCTTCATGTTTTTTAGGTGAGAAGCATATGTAGATACAGAGACCACAGCAATTTCTCAAAAATAGGCAAGACAGAATTTAACCAGAGCAGCAAAAGAAAGCTGAGAGCTCTCTGCCATTAAGGCCAGGACACTTATTCCTGAAAGTCATCAACTCAAGAGCACCAGCTGTTGTATCTGCCAAGTGGTAACACTTGAAGAAGAAGCAGCCAGCTTTATCTGGGCTCTGGTTCCATGAGAGTGTAAGCTGTGGAGCTGGGGTTGAGCCCTTCTCACCCCTGCTCCGCTCAGGCAGTAGCACTCATCTCTCAGGGAGCTAGTCCAGGGAGCTAACCCAGCCCAACCTGTTCCTTCTTCAGAGGGAGACCTTTCTGATCACTTCGCTTGCAGTATCCTCCTGCCAAAACTTCCCATGGAATCAGTGCCAATGCAGGAAATGTAGCTAGCATGGACAGCTACAAATAAGTGGGAGGACAGAGCATGGTATCTTTTACCTAAATCAGCCTAAACCTTAGTGACTCTTTAATGCTCCACAGATTAAGTGGAGATTAAACTGATCTTTGTATCTCTATATTCCTTAGTCCAAAGTGCATATATTAAATACAACATTGGCTACAAGTTCCACTGAATAATAGTCGTATTCTGTCAGAGAGGATTACAGCCCAACTTAGAAAACTGAAGTTAATTAGTCTTTTCAGAGGGGTCCCATATATCATTGCCAAAGTATTATTGATATAATTAAAGGCAAGATAATAAAAAAGCTATATATGCGTGTATGTGATTTGGGGAGGTGTATATCTATGCACATATATGAAAGTAACCTCTGACTTTTCATAGATGGCAAGCTATCCCTGTTATTTAGCAGTAGTGTTTCAGGTGTGAAATGTATATTTTTTGTGCAGTGGCAAGTAATTCCTATCATATTATGAGACTGGCTGTAAATCTGATGGTTGGGTTGAATATTGTTTTGATAGTTATAGTTCTGGACTGCATGTTAAGTAAAAATGAGCATCTAATACCTTACGAAAGATGAAAAGTGAATCCTGAACTACCTTGAAAGGTAAAATTGCTATATGGTTGTTATTTCTTTAAGGACTCATTAGAGATTTTGACTTACTTTAGGATACTGTCAAGGATTATTGTTTTAGTAAGTTAGTAATTTGGCAAAACTAATGATAGTCTTGTTTACCCAATGTGTTTCAGTCTATCATACTTTAAAAAGACCAGCTAGTGAAATTTTGCCCTAAAAGAGGCAAAGGCATCTTTGGATCATGGTAGATGTCATGCATGCAGAAGGTTGATACATGAAAAATTCTATTGAAAATTTCTGCTGAAACAAAAGTTGTTTTCTATTTTATAAGTAATTGGCTTTTACAATTTAATTAGGAGAAGAGATGACTCCAAAAATATTTGAATATTATTAAGTTTTGTTATTGAAGTGGTCTTAAAAACATATTGGTTATACCACAATAAAAAATAAACCCCAGGAGAGGTTGCTCAATTCCCACATTTTCTGCTTTAAAGGACAGTTTGTCACTATTCAGTACAAGACTCCAAGTGTGTGTGTTACTAAAGGATGACATATCATTATCCTTTGATATATTTATGATGCTCCAGAACTATTTGTATGGTTTTATTTTTAACATGAAGGTGTCACCTTAGAGTTTGTGACTGTTGCTTGTGTTGATCGATACTAGTTGTCTCTGTTTTTAATGCTGCATGTGTTCAGATAGTGAGCATTGCCCTTTAGGTCATAAAGTTTGTAAGTAATTTAAGTGAAAAGCACATGTGATTGGCATATATTTCTAAATATTCTTTGAGTTTGTGAATCTGTCCTGTCAGGTCACAGAGAATTTTCTCGTTGGTCTTCAGGCCCTGATGGAAGTATTCTTTGTGTACTTGGGAAGAAGCTTTGCTAATAAGAAATTATGAAAATTACTTCCTAGAACCATGTCATCAAAATTAGAAGTTCACTATTAGAAACATTTGAGCAAGGATTTAAATATACAGTAACTTTCAGCTTTAAAATGCAAGAAACTTAAGGAAAATATTTGAGCTCTGCTCTACTGTATTATTTTACTGCTATGGTTAAAGCCTTTTCTGGATGGAAATGGGCTGGACTTCACCAAAAGGAGAAGAAAAATAGATGTGGGTCTTTAGTTTCAGTATCTGCAATGCAGTGCCACTGGAAAGTAGAAATACTCTTTCTCCTCCTTTCCCAAGGGCAGCTGACCTTCTCCTCGCCAAAGAGGTGAACCCCTTGCCAGCACATATGACTACAGACTATTACATTAATCTGTTTAGCCTCAGTACCAGCTGCTTGCATGTTTTTAATTATCTTATTAGATGGTATAACAGTGACCTATGAAATAAAATGAAGGTGAGTATTTTTTAACTTTATTTTACAGGCTATTTTTCTAAATATATTTTAATGACCTAATTATGACTTTTAGGGAGAGCCATTGATGCAGACATTCAATTTGGCTGATAGAATCTAACATCTCAAGGACACTTATTTTCTTTCAAGGTGGATTCATACATTAATACTGCTTCTAATAAATATATAGCCTTAAAAAAGCTCACTTTTCATACTTGTATTGTTAACTTACTTTATGATTCAGAAACCCATGACTGCTGTGTTGGATAATTTCTTAATACATCTCTGCACATATATATAAGTTTAATTTTTACCCCATGTGTCAAGATAAAGTTCTTTCCTCTGTGGCTTAAACTCCATGACAAATGATGATTGCTCAAAGTTGTGGGTTGTGTAGACAAGGTGTATTCCTTCTTCTGCTCATATTTCAAACAGGCAGAAGATCTAGTATGAGAAAGACTTTTGTATTCCATTTTCTCCCCCTGACTTCTTACAGCTTCTGCTTACCAGATGTTTCCTTCCTTGCTGCAAAAAGGCAATGTGGTCCTGCTGGCTGAGGCGTTTCTTGTGTGCCAGCCAACAGGGCTGACACTGAGCCTGCAGAAGAAAGATGGCAAGGAGTGCAAGGTGTTCCTCCTTGGTTCTTCCCGCGTCCAAAAGTGGTGCTGAAACCAGTTTGGTCCCTCTTTGACCTGTGGCTTTTCTTGGCAGTTGAGCCAGAAGTGGTTACATAGCCTCTGTCCTTACATGTTAAATATACTGTGAACATGTATGCAACTTACATACCTTCACCCTATGGACAACTTTGTCTTAAATCTATTAGGAGGCAGCCCTTTTCCATCTACACAAGCCTATCTAGTCTTGTTCATACACAGATGATGTTACTTTATTGTTTTAATTTCAAGCCACCCCTGTGCAATTATAATCTTATTTTTCCTGACTTTGTTCACTGTATGTCCACGCATAATCAAGAGATGTAAAGAACAAGCTTGTTTCCATGGGTTTTTCGATAATTTTGCAGTAAGAAAAATTGGGTACAGAAAGCAATGCAGTGAAGTTGTCACTGCCCCTCCACTCCGCAAGGAGAGTTTACAGCACTTGCATCCTTCCTCTCTTTCCACAAGGAAGTAGTAAAACTGGCATCCATGTTTATTTTGTCTTAGCCTAAGCCATTTGCTAGATGCTGTTCCCGTTGATGCCATTTATATGCAAAGAGGGCTTTTCAGTATGAGGTAATTTTGTCTGAGAGCATGTAAACTCTGTCCTTGAATTTAGTGATTCCTCTGAAAGATTGTCTTCATAATGTGCTAAGAATCTTTCTCTGGATGTGGTAGTCTGTGCCAGTGCTCTCATTTTGTCCATGTTTGTGATGTTGTTAGGAATTCCGTCTTGCAAATCTCCTTTTTCCATCAAGAGAAAGTGGCTGCACTGATCAAAGGTTTCCTCCAACAGGTTTTTTTTCCTCCAAATCCAGGGAGATCACTGTCATACCTGTTGAGAGCTTGGAAGATTTCTGATTTTCTCTGAATTCTTTTAAAATTGCTTTCCTTTTCTTTCAGTTTAAGGAGATTGATATAATTTCCATCTCTGTCTTGTCAAATTTCTGTTATTTACTTCTTCCTTCCATAGCGGATCCTTGCTACATTCCTTGCCTGGTGTCCTATAAGGAATTGGTGAAGGATATCATAAGACGTGGAAGAATAAATTGTCATTAAGGAACTGAAAACCTATATTCAGTATACTTTTTCTAAGATACAAACATTTCAACACATATAAATGGTGGATTTTTTAACTTTTCCAGGGAAATTATATTACTTTCTAAAGACATAGAAATGGTAATACAGACTTGCTTTCTGGTTTTATGCAATGTAATAGGGAAAAGTAAATTTAAGAAATTTACTTGAAACTTGAGATGCTTTTGACAGAGAATCAGAAAGGAAGGATTGAGTTACCAACATCTTTCATTGGTAGAATGCTTTTTTTATGGATTGGTTGCAAGAAGGAAAGACTTAATACATGAAGAGAGACCATGGAAGAGAGAATGGTAATTTCTAAAGTCCATGGAAAGCAAGTGAAAATTTTAGTTCACTCTTCATTTATTCTGTTGTATTTGAAAATTGGCATATGTACCACTGACACCATAATCAACTGATGCTGTATTTTCCCTTACTAATGTTTAAAGTGGTTTTCATTATGAATTTCTTTTACTTTTCCACTCTCAGTAATCTTCAAATTTTCATGGCAATTGGGAGGTGTTTCTGAGGACAGGAGAGAAGCAAATGTCACTCTTTTCTTCAGGAAGGGTCAGAAGGAAGATGCAGGGAACTAGGCCAATTAGCCTTACCCTGACCCCAGGGAAGGTGGAGACGTAGATAATATGCAGGGGCCTGGAAAAAGGACCTGGGGGTCCTGGCAGGCATCAATTTGAACATGAACCACCAATGCTCCCTTGCAGCAAAGAAAGCTAATAGTATCCTGGGATGCATTAGGAGCAGTGCTGCCAGCAGATCAGAGTTAGTAATCCTTCCCCTGTAATCCATACCTGGAATGCTGTGTCCAGTGCTGGGCTCCCCATTACAAGAATGACATGGGCGTGCTGGAGAGTGGCCAGCAAAGGGCTGCTATGGTGGTGAAGGAACTGAAGCAGCTCTTCTGTGAGGAAATACTGAGAGAGGTGGGACTGTTCAACCTGGAAAAGAGAAGGCTTGGGACATCTTTTCAAAGTCTGTAAGTATCTGAGTGCAGGGTAGAAGGGACACAGAGACAGGCTCTTTTCAGTGACACCCAGCAATAAGATCAGAGCTAATGGGCACAGGCAGAAGCACATGAGGTTCCATCT
The DNA here is from genome assembly GCF_020740725.1 of Corvus hawaiiensis. NCBI lineage: Eukaryota > Metazoa > Chordata > Aves > Passeriformes > Corvidae > Corvus > Corvus hawaiiensis. The sequence continues at coordinate 44,010,059 of NC_063213.1, forward strand.
GAGTATCAGGAGGCACAATTACATCTCGTTTTTAGTTGCATGATTTGCAGAGCTGTAGATTTAACTTGTGTCCTACAGGAAAGTCTTACCTTTTCAGTTTCTTAATGAATGCATGTCTGTTTCTGTAACAAGGCTGCATGCATGTGAACACACACAATTCACAGAGCTCTGCTTAGCTGTGAGTATGAGCTAGTGAAGGGTAAAACAGCAGGAAGGAACTCTATAGTCAGGAGAAGTAGAAAATAAATGTTCTAGATGTACATGCAAAGGATTTCAAAGGCACTGGGGGATTTAAACTAGAAAGCTTTGACCCTGCAACTGGCAAATTCAGTTACAATATAAAAATAAAAATAATTGAACATAATATCTACATTTTGTCTCAGCATTCTATAAATGTATGTAGAGGAAAATGTGCTGGTGAAACTTAGACTTTGAAATGGCTGTAACAAGAATTCTTCTATGAAAGCTAAACTGTTAAAGGGTTGGAAATTATCCACTCTCCAAAGGCCAAACTTGGCTCTTTGGCTGAGAACTGCCAAGGCAAAGTGGACAATTTGGAATATGGAGAAAGATATCTTGGGGTTCTGCGTCAGACTTAGTGCTATTAGGAAGGGTGCTGGCAAAGCATCCTGCTGCCAGTGCAGCCTTGTTTCAGTTCCCTGAACTGTGCTATGCGCACACTGGTAGCTTAAAGAGCATAGCTAACTAATAACTTTATTTGCTGGAATGTTTGCCTTAAGAAAGTGATTTTACCTTTCTTCATGCAAACCTTTTTAACTGTATGTCAGCCAGAAGTAGATGAAACCTGAACTGTTTAGAAAAATATGCCCTTTGAATGTGCAGCCTCCCAGCAACACAGCCATGCATATTCACACTTACATGGCTGTTAGCTCTGCCATGTATCCTGAGGCAGGACTTTGAGAAACAGAGGAAAATACATATATTTTCCAAGCAGACTGATAAGCCTTCACATTAAAGCTGTCAAGTGGATTTTCAGGGTAGAAAATAAAAATCTGTATGTTTCAGAAATGTTGTTTAGAAACTCTGCTCCTTATTACTTGATACTACCTTTCAATTGGGGTTTTTTTCCTCTGCTTTTATAGAATTAACTCTGTCTTTATTACATTCCTGGCAGTTGCCTCACTTTTTTCTCAACTGTTGATTTTATGGCGTAATAAATAATACAAACTATGCATGTTTCTTGGATTTAAGCAGTATGTTTGAAAGGAATTTTTGCCTCTGTTTAAATATTCAAATATAGATACTTGAATGTTCCTATCGATAAAGATCTCATATTGCAAAACATATGACACAATAATTTGAGGATTGGTTTTCTTTCTGATGGCCTGTTCAGTAGCTTATTGCTTCACTGAGTGCCCCTGAGGAGCCGAGTTGGGTCTCAACATTTTAAAAAGCACATTCTGAAGATGAAAACCAGTATGAAAATGTGAAATTGGCTTTTCTGGAAGCACACATGCCATTGTTTTAAGATGATTTTTGCCAGTACTGGCAGCACTGCTCAAGAATTTTCTTTGGATCTCTCTGAGGCTATCTGTTTTATCCTTTAATATTGGTCTAGAGGATGGAATAAGCTTGAGATTTAGATTGAAATCTTAAATATGTATGCAAATGTTCATACCTTTCAGTAGTATAGCAGTATTCTTCCATACACTGAGGAGTATTCTTTGTTATCTAAATGTTATTGTCAATATCAATTTGGTCTTGTTCTAGCAAGGACACAAGAAAAAAAAGGGATTTCAAAACTTTGCATGAAATATTTCAAAAATGCGCGAGTCGAAATAATGATACACACTGTCTGATGACCTGGTAGATACTGGTTTCTTTAACTGCAGTTTCACCTGAAAGTGAATTATGGACAGTAATATTTACCTGGTAGGTCTGAGTCCCTGTAGTCCCAGAACTGAATCTTTTGCCCTTTTTCAGTGACGTAGATGGTAGTTCCATGTGCTTCTTCACATTTTTACGTTTCTATGGGTTTTAATGTCTTCCACAGAGTTTTGGTGTTGTCTGAACATGATAGTAACGAAAATACTTCTTACGCTAGTTTTAGACTTTGTCAGGATCTGCATTCATACAATTTACCAGCTTTATCCTCTAAATCAGCAAATGCAGAAGCTGAGTAGCAGTGATTGCTGTCTGTGCTATACCAGTCTCCTTCAACTGTATTTCTTCCTCTTCTTCCTCAAAGGAGTCTTTATTTTGCAAGGAGCTTTAATGGGCTACCATTGCATTCTCCTGCATATCTATGCTTGATGTACTGGTTTTACCATTATGCTGCAAATCGAAATTTAGCAACAGAGCCAGAGGCAGGTGTTCTGCTTCTGCCTATCAGTGGAAGAAACTCTCCCCAACACGCACCAGCTCAATGTTGTCTCAATAAAGCTCTTGGAACTATTTGAATTTCAGAGTTATTTCCTAGGCGACTCATTACGTTACTGATGTCCTGCATTCTGGAAGTGTTTATAGTTGCTCGTTCCTCTATAGCTGAGCACAAGTGAGATTCCAGTGACTTTTACTAAGATGTTAGACCTTAGAGGTTCACATACCTTTTCAAAAATGTTATTTAAGTGCATGTAAAATTTTAGTTAGACTTCCTGGTGTAAAGTCCTGCTTGTTGTGCTCTCTACTAACAGTCGACTAAGAGGAACACTTCTGTTCCAAACTTCAGGCTTCTGTATCTGAAAATCTGATGCTTGTAATTGTCTTAACAAGAATCACACCCACGAATCATGTCCTGTTGAAAAGAAAGAAGAATAGATTATGTATGATTTGCTCAGAGGTCAGCCTCATTTCTTACAAGAAAGAAAGTGTGTGTATTAGAGCAGACCCCAGTATAAAATTCTTTGGCAGAGAGATTTAAACTCTTGTGGTTATGACATAAGTGTATGTTTCAAAAGATGGAAAGGAACAGATGAGAACTATGAGAACTATGAACAAATCTTGCAGAATGACTCTCTTCATTGATTTGCCTGCTTTTTCTTTCATACATATTGAGCACTTTTCCCGCTTGAAGTAAAGCAACTGTCCCTGACTCATGCCAGTAGATATTTCACATTGGACAGTTACTGCAGAGATAACGCATGTGAAATTAAGTTTCTTAAAGAAATATTACGCCAATAATTTCTTTCTTATTCAAGTCTTATATTATATGTATTTATTATTATTATTATGAAGACTTTACAACATGCACAATAGTGCATTAGACAGGATACTCAAATTAGAATCTAAAATGAAAAATATTTACAAAATAACCAGAAAACATTAACATTGACATTAGCCTTTAACTGTACTGTCTAAAGGTGGTATAACACAGGATTATGCATTTAATTTTCTAGTTTGATTAAGTGCATGTGCTTGTTCATAGTTTAGGTGGTCCCAATTAGCTCTTGAAGTCCTTCACTTCAGTGAAGCAAATGGGATGTGGTAGACTTCAGTTCCAATCTTCATTGCTCGTTTCATGTTGTCCAATGGGTTTTCTGCAATCTTGGGTTAACAAGGCTCTTAGGTATTATTTTACATAGTAGGGCTATATAATTTTAAATGTTATCTTTTTAGAATTGATTGCTTGTTGATATTATGAAGTGTTACCACTATTAAAACAGTCTCTAGAATTGTAAAGCTTAATTTATTAGTCTTCATTCAAAATAGTTGAGAAATGAATTAGTGGATGCTGTTCAGAAAGGATTTTAAATATCATTCAGCTTTACTAGAACTGAAGCAGATTCCAGCTTCCAAGTAATTTCTTTTTCAGTTGCTTATAACTTTTTTTTTTGTGATCCCAGCAGCCAACCGGCAATGCAGAGGAGATATGATCTTGCCAAATTTCTTTTGGCGGTTTTAAAAGTAATTTGGTTCAAAACGTGTTCGGAATTGCATTACATTTAAAAAAAAAAAAAAGAAAGGCATAATATCTGCACTAATACAATTTCAGAAGTGTTGAAATTACTTTCTTACTGTGTAGCAATCACTTCCAGCAGCTGGTGAGAAAAATAACCTGAAGAGCTTCTTTCCTCTCTGTTCTTTCTCTTCACAGTTGCACTGGTTGAAACCTTTTGCTAACTCAGCTGACACATTGGCATTTTCAAAGACATTGTGGGAATGTCATCCACTTGCAGAACAATGTGAATAGCTTCAGAGTCTGACCTGTTGTGTGCACAGGGGAATGTGTCACTCTTAAAACATAGCTACCTTAGGGAGGTAGCTTGGCAGGAGTTACAATGGCCAATGATGCTACAAAATTTACCATGGCAAATGAAGAATATTATACGTGATAGAAACAGGAGGGTTATTTAGATAGACATAGTATACTGTAGCTACTGAAGTATAAATGACTGTGAAAGAAAGGCCCAGATTTTTCTCAAGCTGTGTCTGCTATATACCATACGTTGTATTTAAAGGAGACAGAATCATGGTAAACAATCGTAGGCAGCTCCCTGCAGAAGGTGAGGATGTGTGGGAGACAGGGAGGCAAAAATGACCAGATAGTCTTTCTGACTTGGAGAGTGGGGGATGTGAGAGGAGTGAAAGAAGTTGCCCCACACCACTGGAATGACTTGCTGCTCTTTTGATCACTTGGGGGTACTGGCAGTTGGGAGAAGCTAAAGACAGCCCTAAACCCTGCAATCTAACACTGTGGCAGTCATCTTTGCTCTTATCTGGAATACCTTCGCTTTTCAAAGTAATTAATACTCAAGATCCAGAAGTAAATGCCTTTTGTTTTTTTTTTTCAGGAATGTGGTCCTAGCTGAAAGGTGGTACATTCACAAGCACAGCACTTTTGGTCTCAGCATGGATCATGAGCTCGCTCCTGTCACAGAGGAACAGGACCATAATTTCCTGGCTTGCCAAGTCCATTCCTCTACAGTTCTCAGCAACTGTATCTTACAATTCAGTTTGAAAAACCTCACTCTCCCAACTCAGCTTAAAAGGCTGAAAACTATCTAACTTAATCTTGCATATATTTAGGGCAATTTGCAAAAACAAAGTTTGCTGGTGTTTAGTATAACCCACTCTGTGACCCTCCTTAGCGAAGTAAATGTGGTGAGATCTTAGCCTGGAGTCATAATAGTAGTTTCTCTCTTCCTGGTTTCATTTGGTCTCCCAGGGAAAAGTAATAGTCTCCCATGTGACAGGGGGAGGAGGAGATGTTCACCTTAAGGACATGCATTGAAAATAAATCTGAAACACATTTCCCTCTACATAACCCAGCTCTTTACCTTGAAATTGCCCTTTGGAATTTAGAGTGGTTACAGAAAGTCTGTGAGCAAGTCTTGGGCTATGAAGACTATCAGATGGCTTACACTGTTCTTGAGATTCGTTTCAGTAGAAGTTGCAGGAAATATAGGTTTAATTCTTTTATTCAAACTCAGTAGATGGTTTGGGACAATTAATTTCCAATTGTTTCCCAGTAGAGCAGATTTACTTGTATATTAATGAGGCACAGGTGTTAGGCCCCTGGTGCCTGCATGCCTGGGAGGCATATTTAGGTTGTTTATCTAGTCAGCCATAGGTACTGCAAGGTACTCAAGCTTGCCTTTAACAGTTTATACAGTGAGGCTTTTTAATTTTTTGATGTTTTTTTAAATTTGCTAGCACCTGTTAAAATTTTAAAACTGATCATGTAGAAAGAAGTAGGAGTGATTTCAATAGTAAATAGCACTAAATGTTAAGGAAAGTCATCTTCTATGATGCTTAACTGCCCAGCTTGACATTAAGAAGAAAAGAAGGTTCATTTAAGCAAATACGTCATGTGAAGAGCTAATACAGTCAACAGTGTACTTTTCTGTTGCATATTTTTGGAATAGGTACTTCTTTGTCTACAGCTGAAACATGAATGTGCTTATATTAATATTCATTTTTCTTGTTTATTCACTGAACTGCAGTACCAACATTTTAGAGGAAATGGAATAGCCTCCATAGACATTATGAATTTCAGTAGCTGGCATAATTATAGCGATCTACATATTCATTAAATCCAAAGAAGAAATGTGTCCAAAAAAACAGCCATGCGTTTAGAAGTGGTACACAACTAAATATATACATTTTAAAAAGTTCCTTTCCTCTGCTTATCCAAAATTGTGTAGTGTCATATAGTCCTTAAATCAACTAAGGCTTTTTTTGTTTAAATGTTCATTCCTTTTGCTTTTTCAGTAAAGAATGGGAAGAACTGTTTGTAAACAACAATTACTTGGCAACTATACGGCTGAAGGGGATTAATGGGCAGCTGAGAAGCAGCAGGTTCCGTAGTGTTTGCTGGAAGGTAAGAAGAGAAAATATTTATTTACAGTTTGTGGTTGCAATATATCAACACATTACCTGATGCGCTGGAAGATTATTGATGCAAAGAATCATGAATTTTCCAAGAGACTTCATCCCAATGTTTTCCTACTCATTTTTGTAATTCATAGGACATTTGCTAACCACATTGAGTTGCTTTAAAGCTGAATAGCAGGCAATAGCAAAAGAATCATAAGAAAGAGTATCTTTGTGCTGGTGATATGTTTAAAATTGAGTGCCACAGAGCCATCTCTTCTCTCAGTATCTGTGCAGGGAAGTCATGCACTGGAAATAGAAAGGAAGTTTGTCTAAAAAAATTATGGTTTTGTGGAATTTGGGACTGCTTTAAAATCAGTCTGATGCTTCTGCTAGCAGGTTTTCCCAGTGAAATGAGAAAATGAAGACCAATCCCTCTTGTAATGGCTGGATGGAGGGGGAAGCAAGGTCTTCCAGAAGCACAACAGCTCCTTGGGAGTCTCTTACTGTATTTTTTAAAGTAGCAGGGGAAGGAAGAGAGAAAGAAAGCACGATAATACTGAGATGCTAGATAAAGTCCAAACAAATTTTGTTGCAATGACATCAAGTCTTCTGTTGTGCACTAACTCTGATAGTAGAGAAAAATTTTTCTAGTAGAATTAACTGTGTGTTAACACTAATCAATTTAAATTACCTCTCTTGGAATTTCACAACCGTCATTTTGGCACAGAGACCTATAAAAGGAAATTTAAAATAGTCCTTTATATAAATGAATGAAAGTGAACGTTCGAAATTTGAAATGTATGTAGCGTTGAACTAATTTAAAGTTAATGAAAATATTTTATTCAGCAAGCCAGATTAATATATGCCACCTGCATTTTTTTACCAGTTTGCTTCTTTTTAAGTCTCTAAGTTAGGAGGCCATAACTCAAAACCCTGAACTAACACAAGGATCGAGTACTTCACTGTCTACTAATTAAATCAAGGAGTGGTTTTATTTCAGAAAATAGACAGGGTTCATTTGAGTGTCCCAATATGGATTAGGGCTCTGTTGTTAAGTTCTGAAATTTTAAAGGGTTTTTTAGTAATTTAGGAATGTTTTGTGTTTGTCAGTACTTCTGTTTGTCAGTATTACTGTTTCTTAACACTTCACAATGTGCAAATAAAAACATTGAAAAAGCAAGAAAATACTGGGGTTTTTCCTTGTTTCAAATGCAATTAAATAGTATTTTGCACTGGATGTTTCTTTCTAAGCCTTTTTAAAGAGACATGAAAAAACTGAGATGTAGGCATTCTCAGGGACTTCCTGCAAAACTGACTCTCTTAGCTGTCTTGCAAAATTCTAGAGCATGTTTCATGTCTTACATTGGATATATCCCTTAGTGCTTAGTTCCTGCTCTGCATTTGTGGTTCATTTTAAGCACGTTGCATTAGGTCATCAGTGTTACATAAATAGCTTCAATTTTTGTTTATTTCTTTTAACCTCTTTCCATTTTGTTTCTGCCTTGGAAGTCACCATCAACTTTACTGAAGCTGTAACAGTTTACAAAGCTTGAGTTTGTGGTTTCAGTTGACTTTAGTGCTTAATTTTGCACTGTAGAACTGCTGTTGTTTCTAGCTACTTATTTATGGGCTAGAAAGCACTAAAACCAGGAATATTTTATAGCTCTTTGCTTTCTCTTTTTCTCTGGGGTGGTTTATGCTGTCTGGTAGGATTTCTATGAAAAGCTATGTAAAACTGATGGAACTTACTACATTTACTTTGTTTTGCTAATAGTTATTTCTGGAGGTTCTACCCCAAGATAGAAGCCAATGGATTAAAACCACTTCAGACTTAAGAACGTCTTACAATAAGATCAAAGAAATTGTAAGTTGGTACAAAATAGGTTCTCGTACTTTGACATAGATATTAATATTTATAGTATAACAGGAGAGGATTTGATTTTTTGGTTTTTTCCTGTTCTTACCTAGCACATTACAAACCCTCGGAAAGCAGGACAGCAGGATCTGATAATCAACAACCCACTCTCTCAGGACGAGGGGGTAAGTTGACCCAACACATGCTACTAAAATTCTCATCTTTTTCATACTAAGACAAATGAGTTCTTGCTGAAGTAGGCAAAATGGCAGGTGCTAAAATCTCGCTCCTAAATGTCCAAACTGACTTGTGTTGACAATTGTTTCACAGGTTCTGCTGAAAAACTAGAAATGCCCGTTTCCGGGTTGATATTTTGATTTTTCAGGGCTTAACTCTGGAAAGGCTGTGGTAAACAAAAAATCAGTGCTGGGCTACAATTAGTTTCACAGCATATCCTTTCTTTAACTGATACACTTTTTTATCACTGTATGTTTTCATTTTATCCATAAAATGGCTCTAGTTTAAGGAGTGTTTAAACAGTCAATATGAAGTGAATGCTGTTAACAGAACACTGAAGTAGCCTCCTCTGGAAGACTGTTCAACCTTGGAAGGTTTTCTACTAGCATTTTGTTATACCTGGAAAGCTTTTAAGTATTTTATAGCACATATCTTTAATCTTTTCTATTAATTATGTTACATTGTTACCATCAAAATTCTTTTTATCAATTTTATTAAATAACTTAATGCCATGGAAACAATATGTTTGGCTGCATTTAAGAGATTTACAGCCAAAAAGTCTGTCTCAGCTATCTTTGGTGATACTACTCCTGTTTTGTCCACAAACAGAAGCCCGTACTTCATTTACAGTGTGGTACTGTGCTCCTTATTTAATTTAGAAGGAGAGAGCTCTGCAGCTGTTATGACTGTGCACGTCATCAAAGTATTCTTGCATCCAGCTGGACAGAAAGTTGTGTCAAATGTAAAGGATTTAAAACATTTCTGCTGTAGTTTGTCATTATACCCAGTAGCCCAACCTGCTTTCTGCCTCTGGTGTCTTTAGGATGTAGAAGACAAAGGTTAACATGTCAGAGTATGTGGCAGGGGATTAATCTATAAAGCAAAGCCACAGGCCAAATCAGGCATAGGAATGAAGAGCAAAGTGGTTTGAGCCTCTGCTGTGACTTAATGTTACACCCATTTAGTGTCCTGATTTTTCTTCCTTTTTGCAATGCAGCTTCTGTTTGCTTCCTCTGTTCTGATGGGCCAGGGCGGGAGCAGGGACAGGAGAGTTTCAAAATGTGGTGTAGCTGCATGAAAAGAGTTGTGAGTTAAAAAGGTACTCCCTGTATGTAAGACATTGTCAAAGATATAAATATTTTTGAAGTTTAGGTTTTTTCCCATTTTGTAACACAAATATAGCAACTAATTAACATGGGGTTTTGTTATTTTACTTACCTCCCCATAGACAGCATTAATTTGCTTTCTCTTTTCTTTCTGAGGAGCGTAAACCACCATGGCAAAGAATTGTTTACAGGGAGGCAAGAAACTGTGGAAGTATTGTACAGACTCTGTACTGTATTTCATTCACTGGTGCTGCTGCTATCTGAAAACTTACCAAACCTGCATGGAGACTGTTATAGATTTTGCTCCATCTGTATTTTGATCAAGTTACCATCCCTTTAAATAAAGAATACAGTTTCCAATACTTTTTCTGGAGCATACAATTAACAGCACTTTCTGACTTCTTTCAGGTTAGCTTTACAAAGTATTTGTAAACAAGGCATGGAAACGAGAGAGAGGATGAAAATGGTCATAAGCATAGCTACAGAAGAAGCTAAACCTACTTCAAATTCTTGTATTTAGTATTTTTTATTTTGACAGTGAGCTTTAAATACTCTGGCTTTCCCTTTCAGAATTTTATAGAATGGCCAGTCTTGATCTTCAGTGTGGATTAGAATGATGTCATTTTCATAATGGACATATGATTATCATACACTTACTTCCAAACACTTTCTTATTATGGATATTGCAGCAGCTTCCAGTTAAACTCCATACATTCATAGGAGAAACATGGTACAGTCCAGTGATAGACACCTTTTTTCTTGAGTGAACAACTGAATTTTTTTCAGTTGAGTTGCTGGTTCTGGTAAGTTTGACTTCATTGCCATTCTAAATACTCTTCCCGGACCCCAAACAAGTAACTCACAAACCTGCAGCCATCCAGTGAGCAAATGCTATGAGCCTAGAACAAGGATTCAGGAATTTGAATGTTTTTATTTCTGATCTAAACTGACTTTCTCAGATATGTTGTGCTGGTCACCAACATTCTTTATCTCCCATAAAATATTGATATACCTACCAACCAGGAATGTTGAGGATTAATTAGTTAATATTTGTACAGTACTTTGCTGATGTAGTTTATAAGCCTGAAGTATTAGTAGAAGTCTTGGTTTCATACAATTATTTTTCCTTATTTCAGAGTCTTTGGAATAAATTTTTCCAGGATAAAGAGCTTCGAGCAATGATTGAACAAGATGTGACGAGAACGTATGTAGATCTTTAGGAGAAGTTGCTATATATCAATTTATATCCTGCATTTTTATGTGGTATACATTATATTGTGTTTTCTTGACTTTGGTTACTGTAAGTGTCAGGTTTGTTGAACATGAATGTGTGGAAACATACATTAAAAGAATAAAAATACAACTTCCGTGGAGTAAAAAATGAGACAATCTAGCTGAACATTAAATCCTGGAGATTTATTGGTATCATTGAAGAAAAGCTCTTCTAAATTAAGATATTAGGAGGTGTACTACTTGTGAAATTTAAAGTAGTTTTCTGTATGAAGCGAAGAGAAGGTAAGAGAAACTGAAAGGTCTTTTAAATAAATTATGATCATAATGAAAGATCAAACAGATTACTTTCTTAATTCTCAACACTTAATACAATCAATAATAAAAGAGCAGTTTGAAATTAGTAAGGGAAATGTCACTCATGTATAGAAGTTGAGAGAAGTTTATTTATCACTATTCTAATTTTATTTGTCATATATGCCTTTTAAAATTTGTCCTGATATTACTATGATTATGTTTTCATCTTCTTGGCCCTTAGGTCATTCCTGTTTAGGAACTTGTTTGAGTTAGAACACTCAGTTCCTGAAAATACTTTTTTTCAGAGTGCAAGCATTGAGTGATGCGTAAATGTAATTAAATTCAACTACTGGTTTGCTACCAGGTGAAATTTTACTATATTGCAAATTTTTGTCCTTATGACTTGAAAAAAGTGATGATAGTCATAGATTTTACAAATCCCAAGCTTACACATTTTCATTTACAGGAACCAAGTCATGCAGAAGAAATCATTGCAGTCTGGTTTTCAAATATTTTACATGTCCGTCCCTAGACCCATTCTTGAATGTATTTTGCCATGAGATGTATAATTAAAGTCTGAGTATACTTTCATGTGCATTCTCACAACAGATGGTATTTTTTGTTTGTTAAAGGAAGCAGTTCAGGATGTACTAAGATTAAAATATATATGCATCTAAACTATAATTGGAGACTGAAAAGTTGTATGAAGGTTATGGTGGATGTAAGACTATTACTTAAATATATATGTATACACACACAAAGTCGAGGCTCTCACTGTGGCAAATGGCAGAGTAGTATTCACTAATATCAGTAATAGTGAGTAAAGAAATTTTCATTTATGCATTTACACAAAATAATGTCTACTTGAAACAATAGTGGTATACATTGTGTCATCAATAGCAAAATAAGTCAAGCAATGAAGAAGCAAAATTTATCAGTGACATGAATATATTTGATAAACTACAGGCATTTTGTATGTATGCTTGTTTGTCTGATTATAACACACAGTATGCATTTTTACATATAGATATGTATCTATTTGTAAACTATCATTATTTTAAGAAGCAGTAAGTTCTACATTCTGTGGCTTTAGAATGTAAAAACCCTCTCTTTTCATTTCCATTCTTTAAATAAATCCCTGGAGTTAGAATTTTAAAAGTTTAAAATTCATCATTAATTTACAATGCTTTTTATTAAAGGTTAAAATAATTATTATATTCAATTACCATAATCATTAATTTCTAGTTGCTGTTTCTTATTTAATGAATGTTTTTATAGGCTTTGTCATCTAGGTCAGTCCTCCATCATCCCACAGTATCAAGTAAATAATGCTGTAGAGAGTGATGCTAACTGCACACAGAGTAGCAAACCAGAGTTCCAGCTATCAAATCAGTGAAAAAATTACTCTATAATGCTTTTGTTAGAATTCCCTGAAGTGTAGTAATAATAAACAGGAAAAGGGGCTAGAATTAGGCTCCTAAAATTGGTATTGGTTTAAATTGGTTTAAACTGCAGGACTTTGCTATCTAAAGGCAACTGGAATAAAGTTTGTTCATGTGTGAGTGTTTGTTCCTATGCATTTTGAGAATCTTTATCTCACCTAATAATTAGGTCTGTTAAGTCTAGACACTCACAGCTGGGTTAATCATGCTTTAGAGTCTGTGTACCTGTAGAATTCTAGGACATGAATCATCTCTTCCTAAAGTATAAATCTAGTTTTTGTCTGATGAATCACACTGTAGAGAGGTACGGTTTTCTTCAATAATTATAAAAGGCTTCTAGCTCACCAGTGCCTTACAAAACTTTAGTTTCCTAAAGTCAGGTGAGAGAAATACAATCCATAATGTCTACGTACAATTTTCAGCCTGTTGCATGAGAATTACAGCTTCCAATATTTACAAGTAGGAAAGGATATTAAGTTAGTCCCAACTCATTTTTAAAAATTTTTAACAATAATCTGCAGGAATAGAAATCAGCAGATTGGCAGATGCAAGAGCATTTAACTCAAATCAAAATACCAGGTACTTTTTGGCATCAGAATGGACATCTAGGGTTGCAAATGGCTAGATTTCATGACCCTCTTTCTACCTCCAGTATTTTAGGAAACCAAAATGCTTAGGGGGCATTCCTCATAGACTAATCAAGTGGATTTCTTCTCTTTTGTAGTAGTACTTTTATGTATTGGACTACTTAGTTTCTGCTTCAGGAGTTACAATCACAATTTAGGATGATAGAAGGTGTGTGAAGGTGAGTAGTGGTGGGTGCTGAGGTTCCAAACTTTCCATCCCGCAAATAAGAAAAAAATAATTGCCAACATAAAAAAGGCAGTGGAGAAGCAATTGGACAGCTACATTCTTCCTAAGTATGTGGAAGAGATGGAAAGAAACAGCAATCCATTGATTATGATCCTCATTTCTGTCTGCCACCAAATTTGTTTTGTGCATCCTTTGTTTGCCAGCCTGTTTCTTCAAACTTCCATGTCAAATTCTGGCTGCCTCTGGTGTAGGGGCCCCTAAATCAGCTGAAGGACTATTTTAGAAAGTTGTATCTGACTCACGCTGGTCTTCACTTCTAGAAAGCAGGGACCTGAATGCACCATTATTTACTAATTGTAGAGTTGTGATAAAACAGTCTAGGAAAATTCCCATGTCCTTATGCAGGCTTTCTCAGAGATGTAATTAAATGTAATATTCTCATGTTCATGAAAAGCATTCTTACCTTGCTGATTTGAGGATACTGTATTTCTTTAAAACAGAGCTTTAATCATAAAGTGACATTTTCCACAAAAATCCATCCTGAACTGATAGTTCCCTCATGATCTCTTCTATTTACATTTACTATAATTAATACTTCAGCCAGCTTATTCCTGAGTTCATTATTATCCATTCCATCACAATCTCTGGTATTACTAGATCCTCACAGATATCTCTGTGTATTTTTGAGTTTTCTATGTTAGTCTTCTCTTCCTAAACTTCATAGGGCAGGCCTGAATAACAGTCCTTCAGAAATAATCTCTTCAAACCCCTAAATTATGTCAATTGCCATCTGCTGTAATGCACTTTTGGTCTCAGCTGTGTCCTTCCTTTACAGTAATGTGATTAGTACAAGTTCATACAAGTTTCCAAATGTTGGTTTACCATTACCTCCACCAGGTGCCAGGAAAATGTTACACCTCTCATCCCAGTGCCTCTCTCAGGACTTCAGCATTACTGTGTTCAAGGCACAGTGTCTTCTCTGCCTTGGCTCTTTATTCAGCTCCTTCATCCAAGGATTTCAAAGCACCTTTCTAGCCTTAATTAGTTCTGTTTCTGTGCTTGCCTGTCATCACCTCTGTGAGATGACCACAGTGATTATCAACATTAATAGTCTTATCTGAAGTAATTTATTATGATTTCCTATATTGTTGCTCTGTGACAGGCTTTACAACATCCTTAAATACAACTGGTCTGGAGTATAGCATTGTAGCTCAGACCTGGGAAATTTGTTTGAAGAAATCTTGTTTCAAACCATGTGATTTAATTTTAAAACTGACAATACTACAACCTTTTTTTCATCTGTCTAGCCTGAGGCCTACAGTTGTCGTCTTTTTTAAGTATTCTTCTGTTTTGCTTTGTCCAACTTTACCATTTCCTTTCTTTTTAGTATTCTGCCTTTTCAGATTTTATTAGTTATTGCTCTGTATAACTGTGGAGCAATGTGGTTTGGGATGTTTGCTTTATGAAACATTTTTTTCCAGATAGTTATTTCTTCAGTAACAATGAAAGCACCTTTGTTTGTGCACTTACTGTAATTTTAAATTACAATACATCCTGCATAACCACTCTATTTTGTCCCTCCATTAGTCAAGGAGCAGGAAGCACAGGTGAGAGTTGCTTCAGAGTAGTTACAGACTGGAAATATTTACATTTTCGGTATGCATAGAACAGGATTTTCCCAGAAGCTTTTTTTCTTTATTCTCACACAAGATCCACTTCATTCTGGTTCACTTAGGATATTTGCCCAGCCAGATTATTTTGTAATTGTAAAGTTTATTTGCAACAGCTGTTAAAGACAGTGAAATGTCTAAGTGTGTTATATTGCAACAGATACCAGTAAGAAATACTAGATTTTAGGATACTGGTTTTCATGTCAATTATGAGATAATTAAATAATCTTGTCATCAAATGATAATATTCTTTCAAATATTAAAGGAATATTGAACCTTTGTGTATATGCATCTTCTGACATATTCTCATCCATTCTTCCATTTCTTCCATTGTATTTCATTCTTTCAGATCTCTAGCTTTAATGAGATTAAAAAGGATTAGTTATTTAAATATAACTGTGATATCATCATACCTATGTAGCAGACTGGTATATATTAAAGAACATGGTTTATAATTTCGGTTGCAAAACAAATGTAATAAATCTTTAGAAGTATTTTACTCTAGTAGCACCCACAATTCACAGAGCAGTGGGAAAGCAGACAAGGGAGAGGCTCTTACCTAAAACCTCTTCTAGAAGACCAGCAACTGGCATTCTGCGCACTCTGTTGTTTACTTTTGCTGTATTGCTTCATTTTCAGCTTTCCCGAAATGCAGTATTTCCAGCAAGAGAACGTAAGGAAAATTCTTACAGATGTTCTGTTCTGCTATGCCAGAGAAAATGAGCAGTTGCTTTATAAACAGGTAATGAAAATACTGTACAGGTGGCATTCATTGACTCAACATTTTCTATATGGTTTGACAATAATGTACCTCTGTTGTATCTGAAGTTGTATCATAATGCTGAAGTAATCAAAGAGCTGCTTGTCAGCTGGTTGGTAAGTAAGTTCATTGAATAACATATGCTTTTTCCTCATAACACAGTGCCTCAAATTGTTTTCTTTAAGGCTGCTAAGTTTTCTAACTTCAAATTTCTTTATAAACATCTTTGTCATTGGTTAAGAAAGAAAAAAACCGAAGAAAGGCTTTGTCTGCTTAGGTAAAGAAAGAAAGTATGCCACAGGATTTTAAATGGTACTGAATAAACAAAAGGCATAAATAGTGACTTCTGAAATTTAGACAAAGTTTACTATTTTAAGTTTTATGTAATATTTTAAGTTCTTCCCCGAAGTGCTAAAGCCATGCAGTATGTTAGCAAATAGATCTTTATCTAACCTTGTAGCACCCAAGTACAATGCAGCTGACAAAATCCTGAGTGAAGGATAAGGGTGCTACAAAATACTACTTACAGGGTTACCTAAAGGAGAGTCTGCTCAAACCATTTTTGATAAAATGGTAAAGAAGGCCTAAGTAGCACTAAGTCTGTATCCACAGAGTTAGTAACTTAATTTATTTCACATTTGTTCTGAAGGTTTTGAAGTAACTATAAACACTATACTGTATTCATATAGCAAGACTAATATGCAGAGTATCAACCCAAGTGTATTTGTATTTGTTTCTTCACACAATTATCTGTAGGCTGAGTAGAGATTGACAAACCCAGGGATACTTTGTGTGCATGGACAAAGGATAAACTGTAGAGGAGCCAACTTCAGGTAGATAGGAAATTTGTTAAGACAAAAATACAGAGATTCAGTAAATGTGAAGATTTTTATAAAACAATCTATGCTTTCAGACATAGTCTGTGATCACCCTGTCCTCAAGCCAGGGAATAGGGTTATTTCATAGAAACAAAGAACATGTGAGCTGAAGGAACAGTTACTTCTGAAGAATTTCTTAGAGATTATATAAAAAATGGACTATATAGTTATCAAACATATGAAACATCTATCAACTGGTTATTTTTCATGTTTGACAGACAGTGAGCAAGGAATGGTCTTGCATAAGGACAATAAAAATGAGATCTAGGAGCTGTATTTTGAAGGGCACTGCTTAAAAAAATGCTTTGCAGTATTCAGTCTCCTCTTTCTAGTGAATATAGGCCAGAGGACTGATGATGGGAAAATGGAAGAACACATTCTAGCTAATTTAGTCTATCATTTATTGAACAAGAAGTATTATTTTACTCTTTGATATGACTTAAAAGGACTTAATTACCCTCTGCTCATATTTAAAATCCTCTTGATTCCTTACCAAGAAATAATACCTTTCTATATAGGGATGGAATATTTAGCCAGATCAAATTTAAAAAGAAAAAAAAGTGCTGCGTTTCATCACAAGCTGTTAAAGCTATTATTTTCTACTAGGTGACACCCCGTTTAACATAGACCATATTGTTAATAGTTATGGGATTTTATTGAATTAATGAGACTGTTATCATGTAGTAGAATGTCTTGCTGAGTTAATTGAAACTGCAGAGATTATATAAATGGTATTAATGAACTTTGACTGCCTGATGCCTCAGCTTTAATAAAGACTGCTTGGTGGGCTAAATGAACATAGGCGGATAAAAGAACAGGTTCAATTTTGTGAGCCTACAGGCTGTTGACAAAGAAAACTTCTTTACCTCTGTTTTCAACTGGTATGCATCAGTAACGTGGTAGTTCCAGGAAGGGATTGCTACAGGAAAAAGGGGAGAGGAAGTGCAGAAAATTAAGTGAATTTGGATCATGAAAAACTGTTGATTTAACCTCTCTGAACTGTGTTTAGTATATCACCCAAGTCTTGTGGTGCTGTGCCAAATAGCAAATGATTGTGGTTTTCCTCTCTTGTTGTGGACATGTGTTACTTTTATTAGGAGCTTTGTGTTTTTCTTACCTCATTTTAAAAGGGTAGGTTTGTCTGGTTGGTTTTTTTAAACAATAATGCTCCTTTTAGCTTATTAATAAGATCCTCCTTTTTTGTCCCCATGCTCCTCTCTTTCTAGATAACATTTTTTTCATGTCCACCATTACCCTTCTCTGAATTAGCTGAAAAAAATAGCCTTTGGTAGCAACAGGATATGTTTTTTCCTTCTTTTATCAAATACCTATCTAGAAGTCAGTCTCCCTGATGTAGTGTTTTTACCAGACTCAAGCCTCAATTCCCATGAAAATTTCCACTACAGCAAAGCCTAGCATATTTTTGAGAAAATAATGAAGGTTTCCATTTATTCATTGGTAACAGATCATCTCCAAGTTGTCTCCACAGCGACCTGAATACAAAGCCCAGATTAAGGAGCTTGTCTTCATTTGCAGTTTCCATCATGGGGACTGGTTCTGTTGTCATCCATGAGAATTCCTCTGTCTCATTTGTATGACCATATACAAAAGATACAATTGCCATTGTAATTATAAAACTTGGCCAATGAATGGAGACTGATATTTCTGTCTGTCAGCATCTGTCCCTACCCGATGTTATCTTCCAAAATATTTGGAAAAATTATAGTTCCTTGACAATTTGCATACTTAAAACATTCTATTGAAACTATTACATAGCATCAGCATATAGTCTTACAAGAAGCAATCAATAATGTTTGTTTAATATGCATATATGCATGAAAGCTATCTTTGTAGTATGGTTTCTGAGAGTTTTTTGGCCAGCCTGAAGGAACATTTTATTTGATAAGGAAAAATGTATTTCTATCCCTAGTCAAATGAAGTAGAATGTCGTGGAGCTGTATTACAGATTTTAAAGGCAGAATCTTCCCTGGGATCACTGCATTTTTAAATAACAGCTATAAATATAAAATCTAAAGAGAATAGTGTATTGTACTTAAGAATATGTAAAAGCTACTCTTAGAGTTCTTCTGTAAGAGTGGTGACAAAGTTCTGGTCCTAGTTACACTGAAAAGAAATAGTGAAAATTAAGCTAAATCACTAGGCTAGCTATTGTTGGTTCATGATTTGATTGCCCTTAGAGAAGTCAGTATAATTTTGAAATGCATTGATTTACTTGTCTTTGTAAAAAGGCTATAATTCTGGTTTTCTTTCTAAACCATAGACTGTATTATGGAATCAATATTTTGTTGTAGCTGGGAAGTGTCATAAAATTATCTGAGCTCTGTCAACTTATTTATTAGCACTAAAGAGTTTTAGTAAACTGTAGCATTGAAAAAAATATGTGTATGCATATTACACTGGTAGGTTTCTTGCCAAGCTAAAAATCTCTAAACATTTGAAGTACTCTTGTAACTGAAAGATCAGAGGTATCTTTTTGAAATCCTGATATTTCATCATCTGTTTGTTTTGGTTTTGTTATATGTGGGCAGCCACATTATGATTCTATTTTATTATAGAGTTGATATATTATTATGTTGGAAGAATGTGTGATGTGCTTTTATCTTTTATAACTAATTCTTATTTTATGTCCTCTTTCTTTTTCTTCCGCTTATATGTTTGCAGCTTAGTTGGTAGTTTTTTTAGATAGTCAAGTTTTTTGGCATTTCCATTTCTCTTATTTCATGTTTAGTATATCAGGGCGAATAAAAGATTAGACGTGGAACTGTTCGTGGAACTGTTAATTAACCGAGGGCTCTGTGTGTGGAAGTACAACCCTGGTTATTTAAATATTTTTGCCACTTATATATTGTCTAATCCTGGACCTTTCTCCTTTGACATGACCATAGTATTTTAAGAAATCAAAACTTGACAATTTGTAATCTAACCCGTTTGTGGTGTTTTACATCAGCTTCTGAAATAAAATGGCTGTATTTGGGTTTTGGTTTTCCTAACTGAATTTTTCTTTAGACTTCATCTTTCAAAGTAGTCCCTAGAGGTTCAGAAATAGGAAGGGAAAGAAAACATCCAAACTTCAGCCCGCCATTGAGGCTATAACAGTCATCTCAGTCCTTAGGAAATTAAAATTAAATTTCCTAGGATTTCAGTTGATAGCACACAGAGAGATCGTGAAAACTTTTTGTCAGGGTCCCTTCCCCCTGCCATGTGGTCCTGGGAGAGGGGCCCTGGGGGGGAGACACAGGGTTTCCCTAGACCCTAGTCAGCCTCGTTCCCCATTGGTTGTTTTGTGTTCCCCTGCCTGGGCAAGGACCCTCGGGTCCCGTGATTGAGCAGTTCCTCGGCAGATCCCCGGCCATGCGGCTGGAGAAATAAACATCTCTGAAATATCTATCGAGAATCAGTCCATATATATTTCTTTTCCACGGGCCTCGTTGTTTGATACACGTGTTACAGCATCCCCACTCTAACAACTTTTGTCAAAATGGTCAAAAGCTATGCCAAGCATACTCAAGATAGTTAATGATGTAGAGAGGGCTTCCACATCTGCCTCTTGGGTCAGTTCATACCACTTAAGGAAAATGCCCATTATTTCCAATAAAAGTTCAAGGTTTTTAGTAGTTAGTGGATCTGCTCAGTACATATGAAGCTGATAAGCTAACTTCCTGGTGCTGAATACTCTTGTATGGAATATCAACTGATACACTAGCAAAGCAGCAAGGTCGCTTACAAGCATGTAACACTTCCAGTGTTCACATCTGTCCATCACTGAAAGGGCTGGAAAAGCAAGTGCAGAGGCTTCCTGGCTTGGAACTGCAGCCATTAAAAGTAGAACATTTCCTATCAGGGGACCCATCATCTGACTCCTGACAGCAACCCAAAATGCTGTTGAGCTTGATGAACCAGCCACAGTGCTCCTTCTGCAGCAGGATAGATGAGATAGTCTTCCTGGAACCCCTGCGTGCCCAGAGCACTCACCTGGAGTCAGGACTGAGGCTACACTTGATGAAATAGTTGCACCCTTGAACTGGAGCACTGCTGGCAGCAGGTTCTTCCTCCTACAGCTGGGTAAGGACTCCATCCAGAGCCAGTCCCAGCAGGGGTAGCCTGGAGACTTGGCACCAAGCCCCAGCTGTAATGGATGGTTTTGGGCAGAGGTCAGGAATGCCGTCCCCTTAGAGTGATCTTGTGTCCAGAGACAGACAGATCTCAATCCTTCTTCCCACATTCCTTCCATCACCAAAGGGCTTCCCTCCCTTCGTTTGTATGGCTGACCCCTGCCCCAGCCTGGAGCCTGCGTAGCTCCTCCCTGATGTCCTAGTCCCAACACTGGGATCCCAACGCTCCTGGGTGGCCCAGACATGCTTCTAATGCTGGCCCAAGTCCTCAACTGCCCACCCATTTTTTTTTGTTCTGATTTCTGCATATTTCTATATTTTTTCTGTATCTTAATGTAGATTGCATATGTAAGTAGTACTCTGCAGTGGAACAGTAGCAGGTCTTCTCTGCATTGTGTTTAATGAGTTTATTTTGAGTGTTGACATAACAACTTAAAAGAAAGAAAACCAAAAAACCCAAAAACGTATTTTAATTTTCATGTCCTTAGAAATGCAAGTTTCGTTTTCTTTCCCAAATAGCTACTCTTGTCTCCTTTGGAGCCTACTGTTACACTTTTGTCTACGGTTTTGGAACATTATAAAATACAAAATAATTTTACATTTTGTAATTTTTCCCTATTGCAGATCTCTGTACTGTAGATCATTATTATAATTATCATAAATAAAATTCATATTTATGAACATAGATCTTGAAGTAAACTGCCAGGTGCAGGGTTGCCTACCATTGCCAATTTGTTGTGTGTTGTGTTAGAAAAAGGGAGACTAACTTGTTTCTGTATATTATAGAGGAATAAACACTTGGATTTAATCAGGATTTAAGATAAAAGCCATTGATTATGAAACTGTTCTGTTAAGAATGTGAATGAATGTTCATGCTTTTAGTTAGTCTGCACCTAATATTGCTGTCTGCCTTATGCTGTGCATTAGGAACTAACTATTATATGACTGGAAAACCTAAATATACTTTTGCTTTTCCATTTCTATTTAGGGCATGCATGAACTTCTGGCTCCCATTGTCTTTATCCTACATTGTGACCACCAGGCTTTTTCACATGCCAGTGAAGCTGCACAACCAAGGCAAGCATTGCATCTTATTTGTATAAAATCCATTTTCTTTAAAAAATAAGTTGGCTGAACTATAACTTAAAAATATTTGTTCCATAATTCTTTGTTTATACTTCATAAATTAATATCAGACATCATTTCATCCTTGTGCTTTGATGGGAATATCCTTATTTCGTCTTTCCTACTACAGCTTCTGAGATTGGCCCCTTCACAGACATTGGCTTGTGAAAAAATGGGGAGACAAGAAACCTAAGGGAAACTGTGATCTAAAAGCTTACATACCTACCTGCAGTTCCACCTCATCCTTATTGCCAGAAGTGGTTTCGGTTTTGTCATTGCTGAGAGGAGACAGATTAGTGAGCTACACTCACAGAGTAGACATCTTACCACCGACGCTCTTTCCTCATATCTTAAAAGGGGAAATAACCAGTGAAGACAAATTGTTGAGATTGGTATTTCTTTCATCACCTGCAGTGTTGTAGCTGCGATATCCAACTATTCTTTGCCTTTGTAGTAACATTATGTTAAGCTATTGAGCCTCCATTTCTTTCAAAAGTGTTTATGTGTGTATGCACGCAGTCATATTCATACATATAAAATATGTCATCACACATGATTGTCTGCTTTTATTCTTGCCCCATATGTAAGGCTTTTGTTTTTATTAAAAAAAAATAAATAAATTACTTTCATTCTTGTGATATTTAGGACATTCCATTTGGTTTTTTTTCACTCTGTTCTGGAGTCCATCTGTGAATAAAAACCAATTTAATTGTGTGTGCAATATAATATAACCTCTGTAGGTACCTCTCCATGTGACTGCCCAAAGGTGGTTAAGCATTAAGATGATTATTTACAAGTGTGTGTTTTTATTCAATGTCTGTCCTTAGATATCCTAAAATGACCTAGAAGATGCTCTTCAGTGCTAAGTAACTTAAAATAACCATGTGTTATGTACAGCATTCTGTTCCATCCCCACTGAAAAAGTAGAGCTAAGCAGCAAAGTAGATGGAAAAGAGGTGCTGTCACTGATTAATTGCTGTTAAAGTACAATAAAAATACAGGCTATTAAAACAAAATAAATTAATGTTTTGATACTGCATATTTGACCAGTAACCATATTTTTTTTTTTTGTTTGGGACAAACAGTGATAGATTGTGCAGCAATCAATTATTCTAGATCAAGCATATTCAAATAATACATTGTGACATTCAGTAATTTGTTATTTGGAATAATTAGATGGTTACTTCATTGTAGTACAGACAAGGCAGCTAATTTGTTTTTGATCTTTATAAAAAGGAAAGACTTCATTTGTTCAATGGAGTTGCTCTTTTTAATTAAAAAGGCTAGTTTTCTCATTTGCACTTTATATGAAACTTGGCTTATAAATACATAATAGTACATGCAGAACGCTGACCAAAAATAAACATTCACATTTGGATTGTTCACTGTTGCCTTTTTCAGCGAGGAAATGAAAGTTCTTTTGAATCCTGAATATCTGGAACATGATGCCTAGTAAGTTTTAACAAGTCTCTTTACATTTAATTTGCTCTTATTTGTAATTGACACCATTATTTAACACCAAGATTCTGGGTTGTTCCCTTTCAGTGCGATGTTCACACGTCTTATGAAAACAGCAGAGCACTGGTTTTCAACTTTTGAACATGACAGTCAGAAGGTAAATATTGCTTTAAAATCTACTTGCGTTTTTAAGCAAATGTGATTTTAATATGATTCATGTTACTTAAAGCTAATTAGACATCTATTAACTTGGTTAAAGCAGTCTCAAACAAGTTTACAGTCTTTAAAGGTTCTTCAGAATCTGGTCAGAAGCACTTGTGGAGTGTCCTCCTATGTGTTGAAAGATCACTTGATAATCAAAAGCCAAGTGTGCAAGCACAGATTTTTCTGTATATAAGTGATGTTCTTGCATAGCATTTGAAAGACTGCCTGTCATAGGCACTTCTGTGTCCAAAACCTGTGCAAATGTCATGTTAAATAAAAGTCTGTAGGTAAAGTATTAAGCTTTGAATTATTTTCAGCTGTTTACAATACAGACAATTTGCTGTGAAACTGAAACTTTAACCATAGACTATCTATCAAAGGTCAGGGTGTATCTTTCCCTGGCATAATCACTCCATTTCGTTCATTTTTTTCCTCATAACCTCAGGATATTCAAACAGAGGGAATGTCTGTGCCTTCAGATCTCTTGTGTATCTGTACGGACACCACTGAATTTAGTATGTTGCTGCTTTCATAAAGCTTTTGCAGTGTCCTGAGTTTAGTTCTGCAGAACTCTCCTTTGCAAGGACCTTCTAGAGACCTTGCCTAAATCGTGCATGGCAGGAAGAACAATTCTCTCAGTCAGTTGCTCAAGATTTCCTTTGACTATTTCTTTTCCTTTCCATCTTTAAGTTTCCCTTTTTTTATTTGTGTGATGGAGGGTATGTATGGAGGCTCTAGCAAAATATTATTAATGGTATTATGGGTATTGCTGAGACTTTCAGTGTATTATATCCTAAAAGATTTGGCCTCCAAACTTAGTTTCATCTTGATTCACTCCAGCATTTTTTGCATAGACCATGGGGACAATATCTAGAGTTAACAAAAAATTAATGAGAATTTGGTTGGTTCTGGATGTCCATATGTGTGCACCAAAACCTATAGTTGCAAACTGTAATTAGGGAGTACTAGTTTGAATGGTGGTTTTGTCAGTCTAATGAAGAAAAAGTTGTTCACCCAAGACTCATTTAAAAGCATCTATTTTCTTTAAGTATTTAAAGTATTATATATTTTATCAGATATGGAGCATTGACATCTTGGCCTAAGTTATCTACAGTTAAAAATTACTTGGATTTTTGTATAATTTCAGTAGCTAGGGATAAAGCATATGAGATACAAAAGTTACTGCATTGGCACTTTTATTTCAATAACAAGGCTGTGAGATATGTTTCTCTGAGTGTAGCTTTTCAAAATTCAGTGTATTCAAATGTATTTGTTCCAATTTCTGTGACAGAGGTGGTAAAGTCTGAGACTGAATGTTATTCCAGGAAATAACTAGGTCTGCTTACAGACTTGCAGTACTTGGGTAGAAGGTGAAAGTTTACATTGCCCTTTCCAGTCCTTTCATGGCATAAAAAATTAACAATGCAAAGAGAATGGATTAATATCTAGTTGTTTGTTCTTGTTCTTTGCAAACATATATAATCTTTAATAATCCTTTCTTGTACATATGCCTTTTACAGTCATGACTTTGAGGGTTAGCTACATAATAAAGTGTGAATCTTCACAAAGGAAGCAATGAAAGCATGTGCTCTGAGAGACGTGTTACATTTTACAGCCTCTAACAGTTGTTTCCATTACTCCCAATTGCCATTAGAGGAGCTGCTCCAGCTACTCCATTCCCTAGTGGTTAATGAGAGAAATCTGTCTGCAGTTCATACTTGTACTATGTCCTAGCCTCTCTTTTCTGCTGTAGCATTTGTTTCCTAAATGCATGAATATATAAGTTGTATTAGTATCGACTACCAGCCATGCCAGTTCATGTTGTGGTACGTAATGTTTTGTGACAGAACTTGGTGACTCTTCCTAATATTTAGCTTAAGTTTTCAGCAGCATTTCACTGGTATTCATATTTAAACTGCTTTTAAGGGTGAATCTGGTGCTCTCCTATAAACAAATAGCACATTCTGAGCCATCCCTCATTTTGTCTTTTTGTTGTGAACCACATCCTTTTAGGATTGACCATTTGTATTTCATGTTAGTAATAGATGACTAAACACATGCACTCAAATATTTTTTCAAGAATTAAAAGCTGACAAAAAGAAAATGGGTATTTTCTCTCACGTGGCAAATAATTATATAGTGAGTATGAGCAGGAGCACAGTATTGGTTGGCCACTTGGATTTAGGCACAGGCACTGTGAGTCATTCCTAGTTAAACATTTTGGCGGCTTGGTTTTATTAGCTTATTTGAGCATCTTTCTGTTTGGGCTGTTTGTTTCACACCAGCTATGTGATTTTTGGAGCAATTTCAGCTGACTAGAGGTATTGTCATTTTCTCAACCAAATTGCATGAGAGGAGACAACAGACATGACTTTGTTGTGCTCTAGTCATCCACCAAGCTTCTTGGTGGAGTAGACGGAATCAGGAGGCATGGACAGGCAAGGCTTTGTTACTGGCTGCAGCTGCTTCCTCACAGATTCTGTCATGCCTTGAAGATTTCTGTTAATAGGGTTAATTTCTGAGATGCTGATAAACTGCATTTTGATGGATACCATTTACTTATCTCATGCTTTTAGAAATGGCAAGCCAGCACGTACTATTGGATGCACTTAGCCATCCGTGTTTGATAGTCAGTCAGTCTGACAGTCAGCAATGTGTCAGTGCTGCATTATGCCAAGGTGCACAAATGCTGCAAGTGGCAAATAACTCCAATTTTGGCACAGAGGAAGCTTGCATTAGTTTTGATATTCACAATCTTTCCACGCTTGAGCCAGGGTTTAATAATCTGTCTTCTAATTTTGTAAAGATGGCTTGAAACCCACAGACAACTAATGGTGTAAAGACTGAACTGAGTAATAGCTAGTCTTTTCACATTACAAGTTCAAATAAGCAGAGGGATTCTGATGCTGAGCTTTCCATATAAGGTTTTATGCCTATAATAAAGAAAAGCTTAAAAACACAGGTCTTTTGAATCATCAGTTATGAATGCATGAAGTGGTCAAGCTGAAGTTAAAGTCAACTTGAATAAACCACAATAAAGTTCATACCCCAGATGCATGCCAAATGATAGAACATGCACAGTCTACAAATACATAGAGTTACAGACTTTTATGATTGGTTTCAAAGATAAATTCATATGTTTATGAAAAAAGTTAATATAATGACATTTAACATTAAGGCAATGTTACCATATCATGCTTTAAGAGTGGTTTTATGTATAGAAGAAGATTAGTAGATACCTATTTTCAATATTTTGCATTCTAGCATGTGACCAAGGAAATAGTGAAATGGGTCTGAAATGATAGGAAATAGCCATACAGTGAAGAAATAAAATTCAGGGTAGAAAGTACGCTGCCCAACTTGGTAAGAAAGAAGTTAACAGAATAATTTAAAAAATAAGTAGGAGAAATATCCTTTCTCAATGTACCTGCAGCTGTGAAGAGCCTTGGTATTTAACTAAGTGACAGCATTGCTTATTAGCCTCTAAGACACTAGATGTTTTATTTCAAATTTTTTTTTGTTAGACTAGCAAAGATTTTGAATAAATGCATGCCATGTCAGTGAGCTTTATTTGACGATCTGAGGGAGCTTTTTTCAAGTGATTTGCTAGAGTATCTTAAATGAATATGTCTTGGTACCACAATATCATGGTTAAATTACCACACTATGATAGACAGATCAGTCCCTTTGCTGCAACTGCCATAGCAAAGCAACAATTAAGCAGATTTTAAGATACAGTTTATAATCAATCAGGTCCTTAAATAGAAATATATAGAAATCACTGCTCAACATCCTACCATATCTTCTGCAGTACAGAAATCAAACCATTAAGAAAAGGTACTTCAAGCAAAGAAGATCAACATAAAAAAGATACTTTTTGGTAGACATTATTAAATGTTCACTGCCCATTTGATTATTAAACCATGGGATTTTGAAATAACCATAGGAAACTACCTTGGGAACAGCTTATCCAATGAAAACAAACTTTCTTTGTTATTGATTGTTAAAAATAATGCTCTTTTCACGATATTGAAACAAGTGAATTTGTATTTTAACAATGTAAAATGCAATGAAGTCTCCTGAAATGATTAACCCTTTGATCTGGATAATGCTTCTCTACTAATATAGTGAGCAAAAGTGTAGAAAAACAGCAACTGTTTTTCAAACTGAAGCTTTTGGGTCAGAGGTCATGATGACAGATTGTAGCAAAGTCATTGCAAAATTCTTCTCTTCTTACTGTTCCAATTTTCCCTGTTTTATAACCTTAACAATGTTCCTAACAGATTAATTCTCTGTTTCCCTGTCCCCCTATCTTTCTCTTGATAGTTTTGACTTGTCCTTTTTTATTTCTCATTCTCCTTTTTACATGTTTCCTATTTGGTGCAGTTCATTACTTGCTGCATTTTTTCTGGCATTCTGTCTCTTTTTCAATATTTAACTCTTTTGCAAGAAGAACAAATTTAAAGCAGTACTATTTTCAAGGATGCTAATACTCCACTGGTTTTCACTTGATGTGTGTTGTGTTGTAGATCATGGCATAGTTTGCACAGCCCTCAGGTCCAACCAACTGCTGTCTCATTGTTCTATTTCTTTTTTCCCTTAAAAGTTTCTGATGCATTATCAAAGATGTGTAGGTTTTAAGGTGCAGCCACCAGATTTTCTGAGCAAGGGAAGCCTGTTTAGAAAGGATTGTTTGAAAGTAAGTTACTTCCTATTTGGTATGCAATTTATTGTCCTCTGAGGGCATGTATTCTCTACTGAGTTACCATTCATCTGCTTTATTCTGGACTGACTCAGACTGCTGATATTAAAGCTAAAATAAAGCTGTCAACACTTTGTCAGAGCATGAAAAGTAAAGCATGCACGTAAAAATTGATGTGCAGAATGACGGGCACTCCTTGGCACTCCTGGGAAGGGGAATCCCACAGTATCTTCTGCAGAAGTGGATACTTGAGATTCCTCTTCTGCTATAAAAGAAATTAGTTTATTTGGAAGCCAGTGTTTACAACAAACGAAATCCCTTTAGACAAAAAGGCTTCATGGGTTCTTTTATTCACCCTGTTTTCTGTATCTACAGGAGAAAGACGTGATGATAACACCTATGCCCTTTGCAAGGCCACAGGACTTGGGGCCATCCATAGCTATTGTAGCAAAAGTAAATCAAATTCAGGATCATCTGCTGAAGAAACATGATATTGAGCTGTACATGCATCTGAACCGACTGGAAATTGCTCCACAGATTTATGGACTGTAAGTCTTTGCAAAGCATTATTTAATTTAATTCCTTGGGGATTTTGTTTCACTGTATTAGGAAATTTTTGCCTTTAAATTTTGGATTAGAGGAATAGGACTAGAAAGAAGTACTTATCTCTTAGAATTTATTTGTTTTACAGCATTATAGGAAATGCCACCCTACTGTTGTAGTTGTGACAGTGGCATTTCCAGTGCAGATAATGTCCATTCAGCTACGTATTAGAGAAGATGATGAAGACTCCTGTACTTACTGCATCAAGTACAGAGTCTACTTGGAGTTCTCCTATAAGAACACATGGGATAATAGGACACAAAAAACTGCTAGCATTGAGTGGTTTATTCACTTAATTTTATCACCAGTCTAGTATCAGTGAACTTTTCCCTATTGTGTTATGGGGTTTTGGGTGCTGATAATACAGGGGGAGCAGAGGGGCATGTTAAAAGTGAAGGCAAGGGTGTAATAAATTGCCTATGTACAGAGTCAGCCCCATGAAGCTGCTTCATATCCACTCGGCTGGTTGTGTATTGTATACCCCCATTCCAGGGGGGCTTATGGGGCCAGATGTGGCTTTGGTTGTGGCCTTATCCATGTATTTGTGCAGCACTGATTTCAAACCATTTATAGCTGCTGTAGTCAGTCTGGGTCAACACAGAGTGTGCAATTTGTGTGAACCATGAATAATGGTGAATTGACTGTGGTTTTGAAGAAGAATTTTGCCTTCATTGTCTGGAATTCTAGACATTTGATTCATTTTGATCATTCCTTAAGGAGTTGTCAAGCCATATGTGCAGTTGCAGGGACAGAAAAAAGACACTTTTTTTTAAACTATTTTTTACAGTGATTTAAAGTAAGATTGCCTCTGCCTTAAATGAAAAAAAAAGTAAAGGTGTGAACTTCCAAATGCAATTGTGGATTGTAACAACTCAATAGAAAATAGAGAAAGGGAAGGAAAAGGTGACTGTGTAAATGTCAGGCCATAACTGCAATACTTAACACTAAAGTCTAATTTGATGTTACTGTAAAATGAAAAAATGCTGCAATGTAATATGCTCTCAAGAGAAGAGTTGAACTACTTATTAATAACTTATATTAGGAAGATAAATGTAATTCTACAAAACTTACTTAAATATATTTTATAGGTATGGGTTACCTACAGGGGAGGAAAAATAAGCCAAGGAAACTCAAGGTATTAAAAGTACAAAGAGGACAGATTGTCCTATTACAAGATTTTTTGCATCATGTATTTTCTTAATATCTACACAAGTCTGGAAAAGAAAGCAAGCATCCCTAATAAACTTCAGGGGTAGTAATGAATAAGTAGGCTGTATAAAGATGAAGGAAAACAAAAATAAATTGTTTCATTTATGAAGACTTATGAAAACTAAGAGAGAATAAAATAAGTTAAACTTCAGAAATTTGCAAACAGATATTTTGGGGCAAAAATAATTTGTAATGTAGGTATTAGTGTCAGTTTCAGATTTTGCCTTTCAGTAAGAGAAATAATTGGAAGAAAAAATTATACTTTAGCTCTAAACATAATATTATAATAACAGAAGAACAATGCAGTCTGGTGTGGCATAAATAGAACCGAATCTGAATAAAGAAATTTACAGTTAAGAGAATGAATTATGAGAAAGAGCTTCAGGCTGACTATCAGGAAAACCTTACTAACAGGGAGCTGTTAGACTGTAAAATAATATGTCAAAGTTAACAAAGGAAAAACCATCAGAATGTTTTAAAAACAGGCTTTGAAAAGCTCTCAGAAATGGATGATATCATACAGACAGAGTCTGCATTGGCAGAAGAGGAAAGTAGGTTACCTGTGAGGTCATATCCTGCTCTGATTTCTGATTTGATATGGACAGGAGAAAAAGAAAGGGAAAGGAGCGTGACTGTGTTGTATTATTCTCACCTTTAATGATGTCTGAACTCTCCAGACTAGTAATTTCCAGTAGTGAACCAGCTGACTGTCTGAGATGCTGCATCTTTTCCTGTATTTAATATTTCTTGAACTAGCAACAGCATTTCTTTAAACAGCTCAGGTTATCAATAATTGCTTAACCTAACCGAAGTGCAGAATTCATCTGAGTTTTTTGTTGAAGTTTATTGTTTTGCTGAAGATTTACCGACAATAAGTATTCATCTGTCAGCCTTGATACCACTCAAAAATATACAAATGGTAGAAGAAAGACTGGGAACTTTGCTCAAAAGATATTACGGCATTCCTAGAGAAAAGGCCTGTATTTAGTAGCAGTCTACCCTAACCTGTACAAGTTATAAAGTTCACTTATTTTAAAATACAACATTTTATACTTTGCATCCTTCTATAACCTTCTAGGGTAAGGCAGAAACAATTATTTGCATTTTCATACAGTTGATTCCATCATTTGATGTTTTCAAATGCTTCTTTTTATTTTTCAAACACTAGCAAGACTTGTTCTGCTGGCAGGTCAGGTACCCTAGCTGTTTGTACATTTCCATGTTCAGAAACTGTCCCTTACAATAGAATGTGGTTATACACTTCCTGAAATTATGTTTACCTGCTTACAAGACCAAGTTTAACAGGCATTTCACTGTACGACTCGTTAGTTTTGGTTGCTGTCCAGTTTTGAAATTTTAATCCAAAGCAGTAGATTGCCTTCTCTTCCAAAGTGCAGCAGTGAACAGACTTTGCATTCCCTGGCTGTCTCATTCCATTGCTGATTGGGAAGAGAACCCAGTTAGGTACAGCAAGGTAGACTGGGTCCTGGCTATGCCATACTTCCATGCTCTGGAAGTTCAAGTTGGTGTCACAGACAGCAGCAGCCTTAGCACAGGAATTTCTGTGTCTGGAAATTTTAAGACTTCACTGTCATTCACTTGCAGTCAGCCACTGCTTGTCCCTGTGATTATTATTCAGCTGCTATTAATATCAGCTGAAATGGAACCAGCAATACAGAGATAAAGGTTTTGTGCCTTATCTTTCTTTCTTTGCCATGTCTCTAGCCTGGACCCCAAGATAATGTTTTGCAAAATAACATTGTTTCACTCACCTGGTAGTACTGTGTATAGTCTAACCAAACTATAATAATTATCTAATTATATCTAATTTTGTACTTTGTAAAGTCAAGTACAAGAATGGTTTGAAAATAAAATGGAATTGATTACATTAATAGTTCAGTGACATGCTTTCCTGATAATAAACCTTTCTCTAAATAAAAAGAAAAAATTGCTAGGATTGAACATAAAGATTGGATGTTCCGAAGGGTTGACAGATTGAATATTCAGTTTAATTTTAAAATTAGATGAGTTAACAATGATTAATGGCCTAGATTAATTGGTACTCTGATGTTAATTTTTTTGACCCTTACATCTAATTCATGTTAAAGTACAAAATAATTACTGCAAAACGATACTGCATCTTCTGTAGTGGCCAGTGTTTGCAGGGACAAATTAAGCAGGTTAGGCTCTCAGCTTGAAAAAGGACAGGGTTTGAGGAAAGTCTTCATATACCTGTATTATATGATATTTTCTTCCATTTAAAGAAATTTGTAGTAGGCAACTTCTTTTACATTTCACTGAAAAGACGAATCCGTTGGAAAGGTCCCGCATAATGTCATTATTACCACTTTATTTTATGTACTGAGGGTGAATTATATTGCACCAAATTAATTTCTCATGGAACTCCATGCAATAAGTACAGCCAGATCATGTGAATATATATGATGCAGTTGTATAGAAATAATACACAGGAAGATAATGACAAGGCGTAAGGATAAAAAGCTTTATTTAAGAACAAAAATTAAATGTTGGCATAAACTCACCAGCTTCTGCATCATAACACTGATGGCAGTATTATAGTGGTAAAGCAAACTCCTCCTAAGCACATATCCAACAGACAATAAAGCACATGCAGAAGTGAGCGTAAATATTTCATGGTGGTTTTAGCTCAGTACAAAAAGGGCCTCTCAGAACATTGAGCAGCGATGACTCTGCCTTCCGCTGCCGCTCTGCTCTGCAGCCATCGATCAGAGACGCTGCCTACTGCGGCTCGAGAGGCGCTCAGCCCTGTAGCCTGGTACAACCATGGCACTTCAGGAGGAAGCCTACCACAGGAAGCAAAGAAATGAAAAACAAAAGAGAAGGGTGCAAACTAAGTTGCAGGGGATCTAGGCACAAGTGTAGATTTGAAGGTAGCATTGGAAAGGTTATGTTATGGTAAAGTCAACAGCAGATGTGCTGTTCCACTATTACTGTTCTTACTTGCTTTGCTGTGAGCACTGCTGTGGGGCATCCACCTGTTTTAGTTCCTTGCCCGTGCCATTATGGTACCAGGCAGTATTCTTTTGCGTAATTAGATTGGTCTCTGGAGGGAGAATTTAAAGGATTTTACCTGTGTAGTAAAGGAACATAAATCATATTCATTGTATCCGAAAAAAATTAAAATCCCACTAGTTATCAGAATAAGAAATCTTTATGATCTACGGAAAAAGTAGAACAAAGATCAGTCTTGCTAAGGAGAACTTTTCAGATCATCCAGGATGCCTGAGTTTATTTTTGATTCTCACACTAAAAGAAAATGAGATAATATATGACATGGTCCAAACCCATTACATTTCCTCTGTAGCTTTTAATCCAGTGTCATCAATCAATTGGACAGCAATTACAATGAAAGCAACTTTGAGCTATTGTGCACGTAGTAGAGGAACCACCAAAATCTGGCCTTGCTATTAAAAGGCAAGTATCTGGCAGCGAGTATCTAGAAATGGGTAAGACTAAGCAAATACAAAGTCTTTCTGAACAAAGCAATAATTCTCATTTGAATGTCCAGGACCAAATTAATCATGAATTTAGTATCTGGAATTGCTGTTGATTTCCAGTATTTATTTCCTGTTTGAATTAAACAAAGCATTATATGTAAAATTGATTTTAATGGACTATAAATCACAGCTGGTCTGTCAGTAGAGGGCTTGTTGAGGATTTAGTGCCAGATGACCAGGCCTTTCTAAAAGAGGTTAGTGTCTGCTGTTGGTCCCACAAATTACTAGATACAGTCTACTGGATTTTTAGATAGAGCTTTTGGGGGCTGACTCAGGTATCTGAAGACATTACTATGAATTCTATCTTGCGTAGTGAAAAAAGTACTGTAAGAGGAAACCTTTCTAAGTTAGGAGACAGAAGGAAACACCTCTGAAGCTACTTTAGAAAGCTACCCTGTGTTTTGATGAAGACAGGGATTGCCTCAGCTACTGCTGACGTACCGGTTGACTGCGATGGTTTACTAATTCAAATTACTACCTCTTTGCAAATAAATGAGGACAATTCTTCAAGATCAGGGTAGGTATC
Source organism: Corvus hawaiiensis (assembly GCF_020740725.1). Taxonomy (NCBI): domain Eukaryota; kingdom Metazoa; phylum Chordata; class Aves; order Passeriformes; family Corvidae; genus Corvus; species Corvus hawaiiensis. The sequence goes on from NC_063213.1 coordinate 44,044,122, forward strand.
TTACCTCAGGCAGCAAGCAGATCCTGCTTAACTCTAAAAGCTGCTTTTCTTCTGTTTCGAAGTAAGGCTACTCACCCTTTCATGATCTTAAATGGTAGATATCTGTTCCTTATTGTTGGGTTTCTCAGAAAGCTTTCTAGTTCATTGATTAAAAAAATGTATATTTCATTTTGTGCTGCTTCTTGTTGTGTATTAGGTTGAAAATTACAGTATGACAAACTTGCGACTTTATCCTTTTTCCCAACTGTCTTAAATAGTATTTTAGTCTTACCTCTGACTTTTAAGATTTTAACATGTAAATAATGTAAAAGACCACTCTATAAACAGAATGAAGGATTGGTTGAGGTGTCAAAAGTGTTTGTCAGAGTTTTACTCTCCTGCTGCATAATTATGTGCTGAGCTGATAATGAGTAGTACTGGATGTCTGTGAGGATGGAATGCAGATTTGTCATTTTGTTGCTCCTTGATGCAGGTGATGTGCTTCCCATATGAAGTACAGGGAGTTGTCTTTATCTGGGAAGGAAACAAGCAAGAAAGCTTCCATTTTGACTTTTGTCACATACCCTAAAAAGAAAAAAAGCTGGTAGCATTAAACATAAATAGGCTTAGATTCCACTGGATTTGAAAAGAATTAGTATCTTCTTAAACCTGTGATGAATTTAGTAGGACTATAGACAGGTGTTGGGAAGGCTGTCTTTGTCTTTTTATTTTTTACTTATGTAGACAGTAGCTGTTGACTATAAAATCAGAACAATGTATGGAGAAGTTCTACTCTAGTAAGGAATTTAAGGTACCATATACCAAGTATTTACTTCCTCTTTGCTTTCTTTATACTTAAATCCCATCAGCTGTTCAGGTTAACTACGTACTGTTTAATTTAGTGCATCGTGTTGTTTCTTTCAATAACATGGAACTTAGTCTAGAAAACTCATCTTGGAAATTGGTACAGAAAAGGCAGTAAGTAGGTCAAGTAACTGTTGCCGAAAGTAATGATCTCAGCATATGCCTAAAAAATGAAACTGTGCTAACATGCCCATGCTGACATGGTGTTAGGAGGCAAAATACAACACTTTGGACTTAAGCATTTGCGAGTAGCCCGGACATTTCCTGTAGCATCCAGTCCTGTGGATAATTCATGTTTTGGTTAACCAGTGCTTCATCCTCACTTCTTATTCTTACTGAGTCTATATGAATCAAGTTAGTATGGGCATGCAATCACATGTGACTAGCAAGTCCTTAATTTTCCTGTGAAGACATACCTTTAGAAATGATAATGATGTATTGAAGAGAACCATGTGCACCATCCAGCAAGGAAAGATCATCCTGTCATCAGTCCTTAAGATAAAAGTCAATATCCAAAGGTAGTCTGAAGATTAATACAAACAGTTGTTCACCCTCAAAATCTTTTGCATCACCTTGATGCACTTAAGAAAGAGCCACACAAAGAGGACCCTCTGCTAGAATCCAACAAGAGCAATAGCAAGATGTAGTAAACACAATTTAATGTTTAAATTGTAAAATTTAGAAGTCATACACAACTGGGATCTAGTGGGTAATGCAGCTAAAAAAATTTTGTTTGAAATTTTCAAACAGATTAGCATGAAGTACTTAAATGTGTAATGTTGGCTTGTTGGAAGCAGAGGTAACCCTCATTTTAAAAAACCTAAGTTTTTAATACTTAGTCATTATTCCATGTCAGAACAAAGTAGGCCATTTTGGATTTTTATAGATGGGGAGAAGGATGACAAGGAATTGCATTTGGAAAAAAAGCAATAATTAGTGAACTGCCTTAAGGTGTGGGATGTCAACTTTAGGGATAGCAGAGTCTTCAGTCTGAGTCTCCCTTGGCCTAGGAGGACATGTTAATCATCTGGCTCTTCAGGGTCATTTTCATTTGAGTTCTTCATTTTAGCAGAAAATTATATCCTGAAACCACAATTCATCACTAATGAAAATGTTGTTGAAAATTAGTGAAATAGTAATTCTGTAGGAATATGGCCAGTCTGCATTTTCTCTAAAAGCATCTGATTGCCCAGTAGAATGCAGTTAATTGGGAAAATGAAAGGCAGTATAGCGTCAGCATTGGGAAGAATGCTTCCTTTTTGGGTTTTCTCCCCACCAAAGTAGTAATTCACCAGGTAGTCAAGACACTCTGCTGCCACTTCAGATACCAAGACTAGTTCTTGGGTAGCCACTTCTACCCCTATGGACCGTGCTCTTCCTGCCCTTCTGTCTAACCAGATGTTACAGACTGAGGTGAGGGGTTTGGGTGAGGGAGGGGAAAAGGGTGGGAATCCTACGGACCACCTATATAATTCCCCTTACATGTTCTGAATTTTCTCTGGCAGTTGTTTGATTGGGAGTTCTTGAGTTGTAGCTTGAAAGCTACATGACAGTGTTGGAAGTCCATGCAGCAGTAAAAGATCCTGCCCTGAAAATAATGCAACAGTCTGTCCTAATTTTTAAAATGGATGAGCTGGATAGTAGTTCTCCATGACCTTGTGAACCTCTTTCCAACATCTTTTTAGAGTCGTAGAAGCCTCATCAATTAAAAAAAAAAATTCTTGTTCCAAATAGGTGCATGCCTTGAGTATCTTTTCTGGTTCTGATGTGGTTTTGAGCAAGAATTTTTAAAAGTATCCTATGAAATATTAAAGCAAGCCATCCATATCCGAAGAATAAAATCCATTAACACAGGTCACAGGAATAGCTTGCTCAAGAGTAGTGCTGTTAATTAGGATTGCACAATTTTGTGTAACTTTTGCATATTGTATGAATTCACAATATTTTAGTCTAGGTAAAGCATGAGAAGTGATGTCAGAGAAACATTTCTAAGAATAGAATTATTTCACCAAACTAATGCTGTAAAAATGGGGAGAATATTTCATCACACCTTGTACTGAACGTAATAGCAAGAGGCCCCAAAGGGTTAAGTTACGTAACTTAGCAGGAAGACTTCACAGATTTTGGCAAGAAGAGCAAATCTGTGCACAGCATTGCAAAATAGAATTGTCTAGTGAAAAAGAACAAAAGGAGACAGGAGTAGGAGCTGGTTTCCAATATGTATTTTGAAATCAATGAACAAGTCATACCCAAATCTTTACAGAAAGCCAAGGGTGCTGCCCTTCTGTATTCTTCCTCTGAAAACACTCTTAGCATAGCATTTGCAGCTTAGTATTGACTGCCAGTGATGACTCCCTTGAATTTCCAGATAGCACTGTTTCTAAGGCAAAAAGGCGGTGGACGCGCCTAGACTTTGTTATTCACTATGGAATGTATTGACAGCAGAACAGCAATTCTTCCCAAATGTCAGAGAAGCAAAATGGCATCACCCACTATAGCATCAGCTTGAGAAGTCCATGAGAGAGCATTGCCTTTCATAGACCTTTATACTGTCATCTGTCGCTTTTAATGATCTGCTTTTCTTTACTTCTTGTCACCTTATTTGTAATTAGGACCATGGTTAGCATACTTCCTTTGATTACCTTTTATACTGTTTTTTGTCTGAGAAAGTGTCCAATACAGTGATCTTTGAATGCCACAGAAGCATTGGTATTGAGAAAGTGGAGAGAAAAGAAATTTCATCTTTCCTGGTTTTTAAGTTCCCAATATAATATAATGCAGAAAATAAGAGATAATGAAACTCCTGCAGCTTCTGACTGCTGGTACTCCTACCAATAATGCTACCAGGTTTTTATTCACAGAAGTGGAGAAGTTAGTAAAAAATATTTTCATACTTTGGATAAATCTATACACATACCCACATGTGCAGTGTAGCAGCAGAACTGCACGTTGTATGTTATGAAATTTGTTGCATAACATGTTGTATGTTATGAAATACCGTTACAGTGTTTAAATCAAGATTCCACAGATCTAAACAAAGTCTTTAGTTGTTTACAGCATACATCAGTGACTGTTGTGTGAGCTGTTAGTCTAAGCTTGGACCTTGCAGTTTATTCTATTTCTAACAAGTACATGTAGGAAGGACATGCAGAATCAGTAATATAGGGTTTAGGGGTTTTTTTACTAATGGAAATACAGTTAGGTAGAAATATATGGGACATCTTGAATCAAAGAATTCTCATTGTCTTAATTATCTAAGAGAGAAATCACAAAAGAGTAACGTCAAAAGAAGAAAATAGTCCTCACAGAAAATTTACAACATAATAATAAGCTTAGTATCTAGAAACTGTATTAATGATGACACAGTTATATTTGTATAGACTGAGCAGTAGAAAAGATAATGGCATCTTTGACTTAAGCAATTCATATATTAGTGTTAATGGTTTGACATGCTACTTATTGAAAAATTGTTTAAAAGAATTGAAATATATTTAATTCTCCTTTTTCTTATTTCAATAATTGTAATCAGAAAAACCTTTTTAATGGTGTAATCCCAAATCCAGCTGAAGTATGTAGTTATACATCCTGCTTTAATGTACATCTGAGCTCTGGGGCTCTCATGCTGAAACACATTCCCTGATTTATCTTCTGTCTAAACTATTTCTTACATTATGACTCTGTGCTGCAGCCTTTGATATTCCCTGTGACATCATGAGACAGCTGTGTTACATTGTGTTTAAGCAGTACTAAACCTTTAAACTTTAAACGAATATTTTTCTTCTCAGAGGTATAAATAGAATATGTAATAAGCATCTGTGGGATATGCAATTAATGTCACTTGTGAGGAAAGGCCTTCATGATGCACTTGGGTTTTGGCACTCTTAAATTATGAGCTCTTTACTACACTCATGGGATAAATTCCATATCCCCCAGATGCTTATTATGTATCTTCCATCTCCCTTAATTCCTATTAGCTGGATTAGTAGTTGTTGTGATGTTGAGGTTTATGGTAATTTAACTGGGGTGGTTCTCAGTGATCAATAAATAAACTTCAAAAGTTTTAGTAATTTTTATTTTCTAGCTATTCCAGTGTGTGTAGCTGTAACAGTTTACATTAGTGCTAGTTGGATATACCAAAAACTTTAGTCATCTGTACACACTGGTCTATCCATTTCCTAAATTTCAAAAAAACAAAAAAATTTATAAAAGCAAAAGATGTCAATAGCAAATGATGACCCGAATTGCAATGTTGTGGTGTGACTAATATTACCTTCAGCACCCACAAATGTTAAAAAAATAGTTTATATAGAGAATAAATATTTTTTGCTAAATGACGATATTATTAATGTTCTAGTCACAGTCATTATCTGGAGAGATTGTCAAACTGGTACAGAATGGCCTAGATTAGTTGTCAACTCAGGAGCAAATAAGATTTTTAAAAGACTCAATAAAGTCCAGTGATTAATTGCTATATATTCTGATTCATGCCTATCCCATTTTATCTAATTTAATAAAAGTCTAAAATGATGATTAATCCTTTCGCATCAGCAGTTGCTGGTACATCCATTACATGTCCAATCTGAATTCCTCTGCCAAGGAGTTAACTACTATTTTGAACTTGGTGTGAAAAATATCATTATAAATTTCATTAACCTGATCATCAAATTTAAAAAAGTCAACTCGTAAAATCCATTACTACATATCACGCATCGAAGATTAAAAACTGGTCCTTAGTGGGCAGGAATAGCCAGGATTTAATTCCCACAGCATATGTTTAAAGCGCTCATATGACATTATTGTATCTGTAATTATCAGAATTTTATGTTTATTAACCCAAGTGAATTAAGAATCTTGTTTTGCGAAGAATTTAGCATGCATGTTAAATTGACCATTAATTCAGAGCTTATCAATGTATATGTACTTACCACATATGCAAAGATACTTGTTTAGCATATTTTAGCTTTTAGAGAATTTGCCTTCCTTTAATTTTTCCTTCTCAGACAGAATAATTTACTTCTTCAGTGCTTCCAGTTGGCTGTCTTGGTGTGTATCCCCATGGATGACAATGATATAAATCTTACTTCAAGTAGTCCTTCTGTTGGAAACTTGGAGCATTTCATGTTAGCACTATGTCTCAACCATAACTATGTCTTCCTCTACACTAAGATGGCTTTTTCCCATCCATGGTTAGATGCGAGAGACACCCCTCCATGCTGTATGGTAATCGTGCCTCAGCCCAGAAATATCCACAAAGCCTCATAGCCTTGCAGATATGGGGTGGGTTTGTCACTTACTTTTGTGAAGGTTGCTCAAGTTGGAAATTCACTAAATGCATGAAAAATATGCAGCCAGAGAGCTCAGAAAAGCTGAATTCCCCCATCTGCTTGGGGGATTTGGACTGGGGTTGCAGTGACTCCACAGCCACCATCTGAACCCCATCCTTGCTGGGGCAAGGCATAGAGTGCCAGCAGTTACCTTAGGAAACGTCAGCCCCGACCTGGCCAGCGCCCCAGCAAGCCCCACCTAAGCTCTGCCCAAGGGGTAAATGCTTTTAGAGTAGTGTATAGAATGCACCACAGGAAAAAACAGAAAGTGGTTGGGACAGACAGCTGTTCTCTGGGTTGTTTTTCACTCCTGGCTGCAAGCTGTGGACCCATTGTTGGCTCCCGGCAGAGGGATGAAAGTCACATGGTTTGAGAAAATAGGAACTGTCGGGGTTTTGCCAAACCAAAACCATCACTACTTTATTATTTCATTTTATTTTCTTATTGGAACAAATGTGAAAGTGCACCTCCCTTCTGAAAGAGGTTTCTGCCTGCAGGATCTGCTTGTGCTGCAGCTGTAAAATGGAGGCACGGCAGGTGCTGGATGGCGATGCCCCTGTGAGCAGCCGGCTGCGGCTCTGCCGGCTGCACTTGGCACAGCCCGAAGCTGAGGTGCTTCAGACTGGCACAACTGTCATTACGTACTGCAGGGAGCTGTGCATCTTTACAGCTTGGTGTAGTTTCACCTTACACATTCCTCCTTGGCCTGCTCTAATGGCTTTGCCCATCTACCTTAGCCCTGCTCAGATGTTCTGGAGAAAGAACGTTCTTCTGGGAAAGAAAGCAAACTACTTTTTCCTGGGAAGGGTTGTCAAATATTGGAATAGGCTGCCCAGAGAAGTAGTGGGCTTGCCATCCCTGGAGGTATTTAAAAGGGATGTAGATGTGGCAATTAGGGATGTGGTTTCATGGTGGACTCGGCAGTGCTAGGTTGGACTTGACAATCTTAGAGGTCTTTTCCAACCTCAATGATAATACAATTCTATAAAAAAGATGAAATTAGAAAGAGTGGAAAGGCCCTTTTTTATCTACAGCATATGTACCTGGTGAAACATGCTTTTCTCCCTCCATTTACAGACAACTAGCATCATTATTTCAACAGCTAGTCATGGCAGTGCAAAAGTGTTTCAGAACAGCCAGGTGATTCATCACAGATGTATATCACATATTCGGATTATCAGGTGTTGGACTTGGAAACACACATTTGCACCATAGTACAGCTGGTATGAAGAAAGAAGGAGAGCACCGAGATGATTTTAGTCTTGGAGGGACCAAAATTTATTTCTAAGACTCACCTTTAACAAACTTCTTAATTAAATTAGATTTAACCTATCTTTTGATTTATCTTTGATATAAATTATCTTTTGATCTATTTAATGTCAGACTTTCTGCAGGACTCCACGTAAACTCCACCAGCATGAGTAAAAAATCCTCAGTAGAGGTTGCAGGTGAATGTATGTGATGTAGTAGCAGCTCCCAAAAATTTGTCTCTATACTTTACAGGCTGGAATAATACCCAGCTATATTTCATAAGGTCCTTCCTATAAAATTTTGTAACTTGTATCAGTTTATGAACATTATAGAGAATTGTTTTCTTAACTTCGTGGAAGAGTTAATATTAATTATCGGCTGTGGAAAAAAGACAAGCAATGCTACATTTCCTTAAGAAAGTTTTAAGAGCTTAAGACTTTTTTTAAATTTTACTCTTTTTTTACATTTCAACAGTTCCCATTCCACTGAAAAATTTCAGGTATCATTAGTTGGCTTTTGGTGTGTGTCCGTTCCTGAAAAAATTCCAGTATTTTCTCTTGAGATGCTTTCAGTAAATGGCATTTGGCTTGAATCCTGAAGCACCTCACTACTGAAGTCATCTATAATAAAATGTTTCACCAGTATATCTGAGTCTTCCAAGTACCCAGTAATATATTTTTTATTAAATCTCAAAAACTGGTAACAGTTACATGATTTTTATAATTAGCACATATAGTTTGGTAACAAACTAAACTACTATCAGAAGACAAGACAATGTGGTAAATATGTGGTTAGTAAGGAGGAAGAAAGTTTGAGAGATGGTTAAATGACATACTGTGTGAAGGTTTTGCTGGAAGGGGAGGAGAATGTGGGAGGAAGGAGATGGAGAGACCAGACATAAGACCTCACCAACTGAATTGCTGAACCTGGAGAATGTGAGGTGTGTTTGCAGTGTAGCTCAGTCATTAAATAATGCACAAGGGTTTATCTCATATGGCCAGTTGCAACACTCACCTTGTAGTCAAAGGATGAAATAAATATCCAATATGTAAACCTAAGCATATGTAAAATGGGTAAACACAGGGTAGCCTCGAACAGAGTTTCTCATTCTTTGTGTATGTGTAGGTGTGGATAAAGTCTTACATATGCAGAAACTGTTAAAACCCAAATTATTTAGCTAACTCCTAAGTAACAGACTGGAAAAAAAAAAATCTGGTTCAACTGATTTTGCTACGAGTAAGGGGAGAAAGAAGGTTCTTCTTTTTTTCCTGTTTCCTCTAGTTATAAAAATTACAGTGATTACACATCATAAAGCCTATCTGTAATAAAACGCATCAGCTGGCCAAGGTTTTCATCGCTCACTCAATAATCCATTAATACAGCAACGCTGCCCAGGCATCTTTATAATACCAACTCGGAGGTAATTTTAATCAGCTAGACCAGCTGGTATTTAACAGCAGCTGCTGGAGACGCCACAAATATACTCAATAGCTGACATCTTTATTTGCAGTTTTTCAAGGGGAGAAGAGATCCTCCTGTGGTTACTTATATTAAGCTTCTTTTTTTTTTATATAAGTATTGGTACCGGAGGGTAATACCTGAATGAAAGCAGGAATAGAGTTAATGCAAAAAATAAAAAATACATTCTTGGAGTCAGAGGGCTTTTTCATGAAGCCCTCCTCATAAATGAACAAAAAAATAAAGCGTGGATGCCAGCTTTGTTGGAGTTTAGAACCTTTTCCTGGTACATTTACACTAATCTCAAACATGGCTTGCGGCATAAAATGTACTCTGCAGTGCTGCATCGCCCTATCTTACTGAAGCTTTCCTGTCTCTCCACAATATAAATATGTGATAAATAGTGCTCTTGGTAGGAAAAAAGTGATGCTTGCTCACATGTGTTCAATTTTAACTGACATGTACTTCTTTTGTCCTCAGTTTTGGCTTAGAGCGTCTGCATGCAGGAGTGTATACATATATATCTATGCTTAAAGACACGGGTGTTTGTGTATAAATAATAAACAATATGTTTATTTGTACTTCTCATCTCTTATAAGGCTAGAGATGAAATCAGCAACAGAATAAAGCACCACTCTCTGCAGTAGTAAATGTGGAATACTATTTCACATTGGATTTGGGGTGGAACAAGCAGAGGCAACACGAAGTTAACAGTCACAAACACATTATAAATAAAAATTTAATTACACTTGGGGGAGCTTGGCTTACAAAGCTCACAAATCCATAATGGAGCTTGCTGGTAATAAAGGCCTGATCTGTTTGTTAAACTCCAATATTCCTGTCCCCTGTATCTCTTCTTTTATATAAAACTTCAGTTTCTGCATTGATTACCAATTGCAAAAAAGACTGACTTCACTGGTAAACAGTTTTTTTCTGTCAGATACCAAATGCCATATTTCTTTATTAAGAAAATAGTTATGACTCCTAGGTAGGGCAGGGGAGGTGCCATGAGAAGTGTAAGTATATCTATTTTTGTTGACTATTTATAATATGTCATGGATGAGATATATCATAGATGAGATCTGTGTTTAATATGAATTTGAGTTTCTGGAGATAGACTTTTGTTAATTTATGGACAAATTCTGAGGTAGCAGCTTCTTTGTAATGAAGATTTCAAGAAACAATAGTAATAGTTAAAATGGATATGAACATTGAAGAAAATACAGTACTGTTAAGGTGGTGTGTTTCTAGGACAGTAATAGTGAAAAGTAGTACATGGCTTTCATTTTTCTTCTTTCTTTCATTTCAAAATCTCATGTTGAAAAAAGTTGATGGTGTGAAGGAACAAACCTGAGTACATAGATATAAATCCCTAAACAAATTTGGAGCTATAGTAGTCATTTGCAGGTACCCATTTGTTAGTCCCAGTGAGTTACCTCTCTGTAGTCAAATACGGATCTGTCTGAGACTGTGATTGACTACTGCAAATTAAAATCCAGTGACAGAATGGATTACTGAGGTTGCAGTTTGACTAAAAAATACTTAGCAAGCATGTTTTCTCTTATTTGTAGTGAAAACATTCTGTTGAAGTTTGTTTAGTATGTTTGACAACAGACAGTTTGATATATTGCTGGGCACAGCAGTAGGTTGGACTTGAGTGGTATTAGCTTTCACTGTTTTGATTAATTGTAATTGTTTCGATGAAAAGTCATGTTTTACGTACAACTCATAGTTCTGGAACACAGAAGTCAACTTGCAAGATCTGTAATTACTGTTCTGAGTTAGCATATAAAAAAAGCTTGGAGAACATGCAGGCAAATCACAGTAGGGTTTTTTTGTATGTCTGTTTATTTTGTATGGGATTGCATTTTGTAGCTTTTATACACTGTTTCTTGTCTGAGGAAATAAATCTTAGGTTTTATCTCTTCTTGTATGCTGCAGTGTGCTTTTAGGTGTATTTCTGAGTTCCACATTGTCATTTCAATCTTGGTATGGTGAGATTTTTAATATGTTTTCTGTCATCAGTAACAACAACAACAAAAGGTCAACCTGGAGACTCCTCACATCCCCATACATTCCTGAAGGGAGGTAAAACATATCTGTTCATCTTTAAATTCTGTTTTCTCTGGTTAGAAAAAGACTGCCTTCTCCCACTCTCAGAATGAATTTTCTAGTTTTCCTAAGATACTTCTTTTTTTTTCTTTTTTTTTAATAAATATTTTATTTTCAATGTATCATCAAGAAAGGGAAATAGATTATTATTTTTGTATTTAGGTAAAAAAAATATTTCAGTGATGTGTTTAGATGTAAGCCAATACCAGCACAGTAAAGGATGTCAACTATTATTACTAATACCATCTTTCATTTATATAGTGCTTTCATCCTAAAAGATTGTGGTTTCTAGAAAATGTAGATTTAAGCCAAAAACACAATTAAAAATATATCTCCTTGTCCTAGCATGTTAGCTTCGAAGTATTGTTTGTCAGTTTAACAGACAGTATCAAAATATCTTTCTTCTGGTTTGCAGATGCAAAAATGTACTGTGAACTGAATATGCTGAAAGTACTGTTAAACCATCTCTAGAAGGAGAGAAAATTGGTTTTATAGGTTCCTCATTTTATGACATGCTTTCTTCTCAGATTTTAATATTTTGCAACATGTTCTGAAAGGAGAAATGAATAGATAGTGGTTTTCTATATCTGAAGCATGTAGGGGCATCACAACCTACCTGAATTGTTCCCTAGACAGTATTAAAAAGAAAGCAGTAATATCTAAATTGTGGAGGGAGGCAACTAGGTTTCTAAGTGTGGTGCCAATGTTTGTAGTCAACAATGAGACATAAAAAAAATTGTAGCCCATGTTGATAGCAGCAGGGTTTGAGGTTTGTGTTATTAGAGCTCGCCTAAAAGTATTAACACACAACTCATGTATAGCCTTCATATAAACTATGTTCTATTATATATTTTGGGGGGAATAAAAATCTGTAAAGCATGAAATTGTGGTGTTACAAAACGATTATTTCTAAAAGTGAATTATCTTGTCTCATAGTAGTACTAGCCTGGATTGCTATGTTAGATGTCAGGTGGTTTATTTCCAAGCAAAATACAAATTAATAAATGTACATTTTAATACTTAACTAAACCAGTGACAAGAAAATAAATACTACTTTTTATTTACCTTGCTGTTAACAACCATGTGTCATTGCAACATCTTTTATGGAAAGGAACTTTATTTAAGTAGCATAAACTTGTTGGATGGGCTTCAATTAAATGATGATTTGTTAATGCAAATGTGTAGCGAATGACTGGTAGTACATCTGTCTCTTCATCCATAGGCCATTACTGTGCAGCATTAGCACATGATTGTAAAAAACTGGAAATCATTATATGCAGGTAGTACATATTCAATCAATTCTGACCTTATGTCTCTGACGAAATAAAAAAAAAGGATGCAATTTAAATGATATTTAATCTGAACAAAAAAAAAGGGGGGAGAGAATCTTTGTGTATCGATGATTCAAGCTGTTAGATGATGTGAGGTGACTGCTGTTTGGGATTGATTGTTATTGGTGGCCCCAGTGGGGAACAGCCAGCACATTAATTCTCTCTTACTCCTCCCTCATGCTCCTCCAATCCAAATAGTATTTTTGTTTATATTAGGAAATAAATACTGTTCTGTTTATCTTAAAATTCCTTTTTTTTTTTTTTTTTTACACCTCTTTTGGAGATTGAAAGGAATAAGCTCTGTATTGATGACCAATGTTAGCCAGCTAAGCAGGCAGTGACAATTAATACAACAAAAAATCGTACAATTAGCTTCAGCTCCATAAGTGTCTAATGAGCCATTTGTCAGTCTTTTGGTGAAATAAACTACTTTATCTTAATTCTCCACTCTTGCAGCAAATAAATAGAAGTTATGAAATACCCAGGCACCAATAAAATCTAATTTATTTTTGCAGGGCATGGCAGAACTCCTTACCTATCTAAAATGAGCAAGTTATTTACAAACAACTTGTGATACTAATATAAAAATATAAAAAAGAATTTCAATTCTAACTGCTTCATTCTGCACTAGATATGTTTTCTCCCTGATTTGTTTAATCATTTAAATATACAGTAACTCCAAAAGGCATGTGAGTTGAAATGACTTCTTCTGGCATGATTAACTCAGAAAGCCAAAATGAACCTTCAGAGAAGAACCTGAGAAATTCCAGAGACTGGCAGTCTGCGGCTGAAGTCCCTGCCAGTGGGGACAACATTTCCAGTTGGGAACACATCCCTGCCACTGTTCCCTCCCTGACCCTTCTGGCCTTATCAGTGTCACAACCACCTTTCCACAAAAAACCAGCACAGCAGCAATTGCTGCTCAGGTGGTGGAGGTGGAGCCAATGCAGTTGGACTGACAGCAGCTCCTCATCCAGCCACTTGTGGCAGCCGCCAGATCTACTCGTGCTCCAGGCAGTGCCAGACCTTGCCAGAGGTAGGCAGGGAAGCAGTGGGATGTCTAGTCTGAAGGATCTAAGGAAGGCTGGCTGCAGAACCTTTAATGGTGCAGAGCAGAGCTATTCTGCTTTCCTTCCCCATTCAAGTAGACTCTTTGTAACATAAGCTGGTGAAAGTATTTCAGACCACCTGACTTCTTCCTCACTCATCATTTCAACAAAAGTTTGAATTTGACTCTGGTTCACTTTTGTGATGTATATCTGGCCATCTGTCTTCCCAGGCTGGTTTTCAAGCTGACAGTAACTTGGTATTTTTAAAAAAAGAGAAAAAGAAGACAGGACGGAGCATGATGTGTGGACAGAGCCAAGTTGCTAGGTCTCAGAGTAGAAGAGAATTCGAAATGACAGAAGACACAAAAGAAGCAACTCTTACTAAAGAAGCAAGGGTAGAGGGGTGGCAGAGCTGCTGGTAGGTGTATGTATGAGGAGAGAGTGAGTAGAGAGTATCACTGTGAATGAGGAAAGGACTCCCTTTACTGAACTAGGCTTGAAGAAAGCCTGAGACTCTTTTTGTCAGGTTGAGATATGTGCTTAGAAGAGTGCCTAGCCAGTTCCATTGCTTCCAGGTGGAGAGATGTTGCATAGAACAAAGCAACTCTGTTTAGTAAGCCAGAAAACTGATTTGGGAGTTCCATACAGTGGGTTTCAAAGCTAGCTACAGCATTTCGTTATAATGGTCATTTCAAGATGGTAGTTCTTTATACTTGTCCGTATTTGCAAAGATAAGAAGCCAAGTTCAGACAAATGTTGAACAAAAAGAATCATGATGAATGTATTCCCAGGAAATCGTGGGCAGTTTCCATTCAGACAGATGCTAAATTAGTAATAGAAACCCTCAGTATAAAGCTGGCACAAACCATTCAAGAATTTGAGTGTAAGTGGGAAGACAGCTTTTTTAGGGGATCAGTGAAATAATTTAAGAGGTTATTGTACAAGAGGAGTGGGAGAAAGTTGTCTTTGAGGAAAAGAAAATGTTTAAGTTGTAATTTATAGGGGAGATTTAGTAGATCTTTTGTATCCTCACACAGTTTTGAGCTAATGTAAGAAGTTTATTTTGATCATACTTTTCAGATGAAGGTGAAACTCTCTTGTTGCATTTTGCTGGGTTTAATCATACTGTTTTGAAGTCCTTTGGGGCAGTACTTCTAGTTTCCTAATGAAATAACTACATTCAGAAAAAAGTATTTACTCCCAGTGCTTGTGTTAGTAATTCTTCTGAGTGGTTGCATCACTCTGTGATCGAATGTGTTTGCTTGGCAGCCAGGTATTAGGAGGACTGCAGTATGTGTTTGCACACACACAAAGTGGATTCAAATTCTTTTGTTGCTCTACATTTCAGAGGACTTTTGAAGGTTGTATTTGCAGAGCATGTACCTTCAATCTTAAAAGAATGTAGTATATTCTCCTAAGCAACACAGATACATTAAGGGTAACGCATTTACTGCACTGTGGTTTCCACTAAAATTGTTGTTACAAAGTTTTATCCTTTGCCTAATTCCCTCAGTATATAGATTGCCACTGTACCATTTGCAGGTGGCAACTGGAAAGATTTTTTATTATGCCTGCTAAACATGTTTTAATATTTGCCATAGCAAATAATGTACTTAAGGTCAAAATTCAAGTTCTGTTACAAACAACTGTTTTCACTGTTCCTTTACTCCAAGTCATCTCCTTTGAAGTCTTTTGTTCTTAACTCAATCTTTAAAGGAAAGCTGCTATTCATTAGATGAATAGCAGGCAACTGTAGTTGCCTGTCTGTATTTACAGATACAACTAAATGGTTAAATATGTGTATGTTCTAGAAGTATTTTCTTATTGTATTTGTATAACAGGCAAATTCTACCCGTACTCAGTCCTTGAATAGACTCAGATGAGGACTGGTCACATTATTCTTCTGAGGACTTAGAATTTGCAGCTTATTGGCATTTAAAAAAATGGAGACTGGAGTATTCCAGGAAATTTTTGAAGGGGCTAAAATCCTCAAAAACAGTTTCCCCTCCAAATACAGTTTTATGTTATAAATTGTCACTAGGTGGCAATATTAGTGATACCCGTCCAACCCACCCCTCAGATGGGGCGTAAGTGTCAAAACACAGGTTGGTAGACCAGAAGAAAAGGGCACTGTGTTTTTTACTTAACAAAAAAGTTTGATAAAAGGATGAAAGTGAAAAACATCTTGGAGCCACCAAATTGATGAGCTGTGTAAAAGACAAATGCTGTCAGGTTACCTGTGTTTCAGAAAGAGAGAAGAAAGTGTCAGTGCTATTGTACAAGTAATAGTAAGACCTCACCTGAAATACCATATATATTTTTCGTTAATTATATTAAAAAAAATTCAGATCATCGTCATTTGTCAAACAGAAGTTGAGAAGGTCAACATCTGGTCAATAGAAGTATGTCAGGGAATAAATACGGGAAAAGAAAGGGAGTGAGTTAAACTTGAGCAATGTTGTCAAAAGCAAAATGATCCAAAATGGCATCAAATTTCTATATTGAATATCAGAAAGTTTTAAGGGGGACATAATTCTTGGTACCTGTTGTAGAAGTGAGGTTCTGGAGCTGTGTGGTGACAGGCATAAGAACAAGAAACATCAGTTCAAGGTGAATCTTAATGAAAGCAAACCTGTAATACATTAACTCATAATCACTGGGAAGTTAAGTAAAGGAGATGTGTACCTCTTTCAGGCCTAAAAGAATCCTCTGTGGATCTTAAAATCTGTCTCCTGACAATGGGAAATCCAGTGTTAATCCACACATAGCATTTTCAATGGGCAGTTTTATCAAAGGCTCCTCATGTTTTTATGTGTTGTTGGTAGTATTTGCTTAATGACTGGTTGTTTTTAAAGACAAAAAACAGTCTTCATTGGTTATTTGTAAAAAACAGTCTTCATTGGTTATTTGTAAAATTTTCTCTTAGTCTTAAAGGTGTTATTGCTATTTTTTCCCCCTGGAAATCTCCTTCAGCTGCATGTGATTTCTTCAGGGAAAACTGCAGTTTTTCCGCTCTAAATTATAAGATTATATTTATTATTTGCACTTAATTCAGAAATAGGCAGTATGAAGTGCTTATTTCTGAGAATCCCCACAGTATTTGGTAGCTTTTTGTGTTTTCTTATCCATAAGCAATAAAGTTATAATGGGGTTACAAGATCACACTGAATCTGTGCTAAGGCATCTGCTAAAACTTTGTAGCAGAGCCTAATAAAGCCCTGCCCCATTTGTGACATACCAAATCACATTCTCCTTGCTGGTCTGACAACCACAGCTCTTAAACAGCTGCTGGAGTAATTTGCATAAAGGAGATTGTAAATGTCTCATCAGAACGCATGCAGCGCAATCCACCCCAAAACCACTGCCTGAACACCAGGAAAAGAAGATTGTAGTCATAAAAATTGTGGCTCTCATGATTTTAGATTATGGTCTCCACAGTCTTACAGCTTTTGCAAATACCAAGCTTTTGTGGCAAAAAAAAAAAAAAAAAGAAAACAAAAAAAAAGAAAAGAAAAAAAGGAAAGTTTCATTTACTGATACAGAACAATACCAACAGATGCGGTGTTGCTCTTTTGATTCAGTCTAGCAGAAAATTGACTTCATCAGCTAAGGTTTGTGATGACCCCTCCTCTATCCTTCACCCCAATGATAAGTGAATTGATCCAATTGAAAGCATTTAGAATAACATTAGTAAAACCAAATTGTTTTTATGGTGGTGAAAGGAAAACAAAGAAAATGCAAAATAAAGTTACTGCAATACAGAGGATTCAATAAAGAATAAAAAATGCAGAAGTTAATACAATATGTTAATTGTCTGCATGCATCTGCTATGTTTTGTGATGCGTATTTTAATAGAAATTAGCATTAAAATTATGCATATTTTTGATAGAAATCAGAGCAAAAGGAGATATACATGCAGAACTAGGATTTCACAATGTGACAAAGGAATTAGGTATGTACATTTCCTGAGTTTTAACTGTGTAACTTCAGATTTTCTCTTTGAAGCATCGTTCTTCTTTGCCTTGAATGAATTATGCTGGAGCAGTTTGGCATGGTAGTGAAACTTGATGTTATAACTAGACAATAAAGAAGTCATTAAGCTCCACAAAGTTAGTGTCTATATCAGCTAGAGCCTCTGCAAGCTCATTGAACCTGTACTTTGCCCAGTTTGCAATGCAGGTTGAGGCTATTTGCCTGGTACTTGCTTGGTTAAAACATTTCCTCTGGCCTCAGTTCACAGAAAGACGTCATGATTGCAGCTACACCAGTCGCAGTTGTATCATCATCATCAGTAAGGACAGAATTGCTAATAGTAATGGAACATATTGTTCCAACATAGTCATCCTCCTTCCACTCCAAGTTTTAATCGTCTGTGATACACAAATTTATTAGCACCCAAGTCACCTATATCCTTGCCATGAATAGTTTACTTACTGTCCCAGTAAATCTGCATTTGGCATAATTAATAATTGTGCATGTATCTGTGCAATGGCACAACTGACAGCAATCAGTTCAATGCCTTTGAGTTTTAATACTCACATTTATCAACATTAAATTGAAGGGAATTTGGAGTCAAAAGGTTTTACTAGGGGCATAGCCTCAAAAATCTCAAAAATTGTATGCACTATTTTGCTTTCCGTAAATTCCAACTGCTTTGGAAGAAGTTTATCAAATCATTTCAAAGTGTGGTTTGTCCCTTTGTGTAGCAGGATGTCTACTTTCAGTGATGTAATTTCAGTGATGGTAAATCAGTAGTTTCAGTGAAAGTTCAGCCATCATCAGCCAGTGAATCTGAAAAGCATCTGATACCTGTGAAATAGAGATTTGTTAGTAGAAAAGTCAAGTGGTGATGTGGTTTTCACTAGGCATAGTAGAGGAGCACTTTATAGATTTTGAAGTATAAGGCTGAGAGAAAGTACAGTGCACTATTAAACTGGTGACTTTTTTTTTTTAACTTATTTATTATATCCAACTTGTTAATCTCTCTAAAATAAAATCTCTACGTTTGACCAGTCAGCCTTTAAAGACAGTAGAATGGTCTTATACTGTCCATCATTCTTACCTCAGATATTCAGCTTGTTCCTTTCTTTACATGTGTGTGTAAAATTTGTATCTCTGACAGACACATGTAAATCTAAAATTGTGCCATTTTGTTGTTTTCTAATACTGATAGGATAACTGATAAAGAGCTATTACCCTCACTAATTTTAGACCATGCTAAGAAAAGAATATCCTTTATATGAGTGAATCTCAGCCTTTGGATTTGATGTGTGAAAACTCTGTCATTTTATATGTTATGGTATTCACGATAAGATTATTCACAATTGTTTTATCGCAATAGTAAAACGCTGCTTTTTAATATGAGAATTTTCTCTGGTAAGGTTTTAATGCATAACACTTGATGAAAGTTATGATGCTTATCTTCCATAAAGAGAGGATAATTATATGGGACAATAATTTGCCCATGGCTGTGCTTCCCAATTCCTAAATTGGTGCCTTATCCTGTGGGTTACGTTTGCTTTCAAAAGATGGATGTGCTTTCAGTTCTTCTATTCTCCATACTGTAGTTCTTACTGTCCTCACCAAGTGCTTTGCTAAAGTTAGTGCTGGATTAAAAAAGTCATTTATTACTTATGATTGGACAGAATCAAAATGAACTCCCGAGACTCCGCAAATTCTCACAAAGCCACGCTGAAGTCTGAGATGATGTGCATTTTCTGAAGATAATTTTCTGCAGACGATTTAACAGGGAATTGGAATCTTAATGTTCCAATCATTTTTGTGGTACAAGTTACTTCCCTCAATTACAAGTGAGGTCTTAGGGTATAAACCTCTTTGAACCTGTGTGTATAAGCCTCAGACTTGAAGCTTCTAACAGCAAAAAAAAAAAAGTTAGTTAATGCTGCAAGGATAGCCCCCACTTTCAGAGTCTCTGATCCAAATTAGAGCTGTTGCTGAGTCAGCCTGGTTTGGACGTCAAAAGCTTGCAAAACTCTCCGTGAACAGATCTTTTGGAGACCATGTCAGTTCTGTATGAAAGTAAACTCCATAAATGTATGGTATCCTGAAGAGCGACCTTTCAAAAGCAGTCAAGGAATCTTGTATCTAAGGTTGTGGAATACCACCCAAGACTGTAAGAAAGTTTATAATAATCATTGGCAAGTGTTTTCACAGCCTGGTTCAACTGGCAGAGATAGATGCCACCTCCTCAAAGTATGCATTCTACCTGTCACAGCCAACTAAATGCTCAATAGCATAATTACCTTCAAATAAAATGCCTCCTACATCCCAAACAACCATAAGCAGTGACTGAGTCAGGATGTGCCTCAAGAAGTTGTTGAGGTTATCATAAACGAGTGAGATCTGTTTGAGGGGGCTACTCAGTTCTCACAAGCTGAAGGGAACATTTCAGTCCCTTCTGCAAGAGATTTCCAGTGCTAGATACCATGCTGCCGTGGTTTAACAGGCAAATTATTTGGGTGCACTAACCCAGATGCACCACCAGGTATGTTTCTAGCTTCTTACCCTCCAAGTACATCGTGGCTTCATTGTGCTGGATTATGGAAGAGTATGGTCAGATAAATCAGCCTTAGAGACAGCTGGCCTCCAGCCCTCCCTTTTCATGCCTCCCCTTAGGGACCATTTATCCTGTATCTGATCACTTCTTTGCCCACATCTCAATTTCTCTAAAAGCCAGAGAGCTGCCTGCAGAAGAGCCTACCTGCATGCCTCCTTCGCCTCTACCCCATCAGACTGATGCTTTCCCCATCTACATTTGCTAGTCATGGGAAATGTCAGAGAACTGGGATATCAGGTCCTTTTTCAGCTGCCTGAGAACAATCCTGTAATGCTCATGTCAGTATTGGAAGGTCAGAGGTTCAGAAAAAGATTTTTCTCCTCAGAAGGAAGTTAAAATACAGTTTTAAGGAAACAGATCAAAGTATAAACATCAATAGAATCCAAATTAGTGTCATTTTACGATATGTATTATTTCAAATGTCAAAGTGTGCAACAGATTTTCTGCCAGAAAGTCAGAGGGGGATTTTTAGTGCCACTTTTTTAACCTGAAATTTCTGAGAAGCATGCCAAAACTTGAATTCTTTGCTGGAGGAGTACCTCTGGTTGGCAAGAAACAAAATATAAAAAGTAATTTTATTCATTTCTGAAATTAATCACCTGTTTGAGTAAGAGAGCTGTAAAACCTGTCATATTTTTCATTGTCACTGGTTTTGGTCCATCTATAACAATAAGTTAATATAAAACAGTGAATTAGCAGAGAAAAATTGGATCTAGAACTTCCAGCCAAATTTGCAGTGCCAGAAGTAATCACAAATCCACATATACTTAGTAGAAAGTTCCTGAAAATACTTAATGCTGTCTAAGTAAGATAGAAATGGAAAAGAAACATCTTCCATTGTCTCTCTGCAGCATTGGCTGCAAGACACAAGAGTTGTTTTAAGTGTGTTGTGCTGTGACACTTGTACTTGGGGTGCCCATATGGCCAGTCACAAACACATGTGGCAATGAGTGTTTGTCCAGCTCTCAGGACAACCCAAACTCTCACTCTCCCTATCCCACATTGCTTTTCTGCACATGCCAAAATCTCTTCCTAGGACAGAGCTTCTTCCTCGCATGGAGCTTTAGCAGACAACGACTTTGGCCAAGGAGGAGTGCTTATGGCCTCGTCCGGTCTGTCAGAATTTCAGGCATAGGTCTGAGCTGACCTTGCTTGTGGATAGCACAGTCTTTAACTCCTCTTTCATCTTTCTGGATTGCTCTAAATATTGAATAACAGTACTAGCTGAAAATATAGCACAGCCAAGTAAACTGTGTCCAAAATTTGGGGTTGGTTAACAAGTAGAAAGCAGATATATCCTCTTAATCATCAGACTCTGCAGTCTCATTGGAATCAAAATTGTATTTTTGTAATGGCCTGCAAAGTAGAAAGCAGATTTTCGTCTTGGCAAAGACAAGAACATATCCCAAGAGAACAGCAGTTCTGGGTCTTCTCTCTCTACCTCAGAGCTCATGCAGTGGACAGGGGTGGAGTTCTGCAGACGCCTTTGGAATGAACAGTCAGTTCAGCTTTGAGCAAGGCTGCAAGCTGCTGCTTTCACCTCCTACCAGCACCCACTTGGATAAGGAGATAGCTAAATCCTTGGCACCGGCATGGGGCAGAGCCCAGTGTCCAAATTACATCCAGACTATCCCTTAGGTTATATGAATTGCTCTCCACAGCTCCTATGAAAAAAATCCCCACTGGTACTTCCTTTCCACATAAGTCTTCTATTACCTTTTGTGTATCCTTCGTCTCTCCTTTCTTTCCTGCACAGTATTTATTTCTCTCCTTGTTTTCCTCTTTTAATTATTTACCTTCTTTGCATCCAAACCCCCTCCACATATGAATGTCTATGTGCACAGATGGGATTTCTAGGACAGTCGGTATATAATTTTCCACAAACACTGTTATTTTAAAACAAACTCGATCATCTCAATCAAAGGGACATAAATGGAAAAAATATTTTACTAAATTTTCTTTTTTCAGTTTTAAAACTAGCTCTGCATTAAAGTTGGTACATCTGCTGAGAAGCAGACCCAGTCTCTCCGTTTTGCCAATAACTGTATTTTGTTGATATAGCCCTATTAGTACTGAGGTGTGCACACTGTTCCTGGTTTCTTACGTGGACATTTGTCAGCAAGTTTTATGCCCAGATGTCTTGTCAATTAAATTCTTGTCATTAAATAACGAGTAAAATTTAGTTAAAAATATTACACCTGCTCAGAGTCCTCTGTCTATTTTTATTTCTTTGCAATTACTTTTATGGTTTTAAACGATGTCTCTGTCTCCTCACAGTGTGTGAAAGATCTATACAGATGGAGATAGTGACTATAAAAGGAAAAATAGCCTCTGATAGAGTAGAGGTATTGGAAAAATAGAGGAAAAATAGCAATTCTTACTGTTGTTTTTAACAGTAGCTGGTGAATTTCTACAATACTGTGACTTTTCTTAAAGTTCTGTGCTTCTTAAAAAACTTCTTTCATAGTGTCATTTTATTGTGATTTCCATGAACTTGGGTTATTGCTTCCTCCTCTCATGTCCAAAATGTGCAGGAAGATGCTAATTCTTGAGTGCTTCCTACTCCTTTTAATAAGGACTGACTTGTTGATTCCTAACTGTGGACAAGTTTGAAGTTGTCTTTGATTGCAAACATTTTGAGTGACATGCTGACAGAAACACATTTGCATTAACTGATCTGCAAGAAACGTTGGAGAAGTGGTGAGACTACTGCTGTGCTTCCAGGAGGAAAGCAAGGCAGCCTTCCATTATTAATGAATTTTCTAAAGCTTCCCCTTGTCTTAGAGACGAGCTTCTAGAGATGAGCAGTTATTCTGATCACAAAATAAAGGAACGGATACTTAGAATAAGTGTTGTTCTGTAGCGTATACTTTGTGTTTCGAAAAGGTGGCTCATAAAAATTGTCAGCTTACCTAGCTGTCAGTTCAGCTGACCAACCTGACGGGAGTGCTGCCCCGTGGTCCCACTGCTTGGAGAGATACATTTCAAGCACATGGTAATATGTAACTCATAGGTGTATAAAGTCATAATAGAGCATTTCATCACATCTAAATAAGGGTAGGTGCATGCTGTCTGAACTGTTAACCACTGAAAACATTGAATGCAAGACATTTGACGCTAATTTTATTGGTCAAATCCTCCCCTGAAAGAAGTCTGCCCTGACAAGCCGCTCACGAGGCACCTTTTGCAGAGGGAGCCTGGCTTGATGGGTCGTCGCATAAGCTACTTGACATTTGTCCCCAGTCAGACCGGATGCCACATGAAAAATTTACTCAGACACAGGGCTCCCAGGAATAAACATTTCTCTGGTGTTGCTCACCAGGGACTCGGCAAGGTGAGCGGAACTCCAACTTGTCACGGATGCTCTGTTCTGACAAACATAAGTAGATGCTAATGGCTAAATCGTGACAGAATAAAGTCCCACAACCATATGGCTAATTGCCACAACAATATCTTCAGTGTTATTAATCAAGTTTTCATAGTGTGCCATGATAATTGGAATAATTAGAAACAGCATAGGCATTGCTTGCCTCTGCCGCACATACTGCAGACAGGGACCTGGAACAACCACAATTGCACTTTCTCTGCAGCCTTGTTTAGTGCTTTCCTTTCCAGCAAATACTGTGGTTAATTAATGAATTAGCTGTTTGCCACCAGAGTGTTTTATTGCTAGCAGGGCTTCTTCAGGGGCACATAGATAACTAAATGAGACCACTAAGCCCTTGTGCATCTCTGAAAAGATGCAGAATTCCCATAAGGCTGCAGCTACACAACACAAAACTTCACCAGTCAGAGGTACTTTGTTTCACAAAAGTTGAAGCTCATATCCCTGCACTTACAGCAAGGATAAAACAAATTGAGAGTGTGCATTTTTTTGTTTAACAGTTTAAATGAAAGCAAGACTCTGGATAACAGTGGTGCAATTAACTTAGCAGGCAAAAGAAGTTAACTCTTATTTGCCTTACCCTGCTTAGTAATGGAATTGGGCTCCAGTCTATATTCTGTCTTTTAACTTAAGGTTATAAATAAAGTAGTGATTCTAACACTGTTATTTACACTAAGCAGCTAAATCATCATTGTGTGCTACCTATTAGAACAGCCTCCCTTGATTCTTTCAGGAGTACGACAGCAGGGAGGAAACTCTTGTGTTTCCTCCGTGCATGCATCAACATGTAGTTGACTGGTCACCAAAACTGGCAGATTGATGATGATGACTCCTTTCACTGGATGTATGAAGGCATTTAGCTAGACTAATAGATTGAAATGGACTGCCACATGTATGGCCTCTGAACAGCTTCTTAATTTAGTTTTAGAGCATACAATAGATGTAATATTGAATTCAGTGATGATATCAATCTTCTCATTTTAAAAAATAAATAAATTTCTTCTTTGGACCAGAGATCCACGAACAGATTTTGCAGTACTGTATACTTACTTATAAAGAGTTTTGCAGAAGTGAGGCCCCAGTTCAGGTGGTAGGTAGGAATTCTGTCCATTTTGGGTTTATTGCTGTTTAATTTTGATTCTCAAGGGGGGAAAGTATCAAATGAGGTTCTGCATCTGTTTTGGTATCCTAGTATCTCTAAACATTTTTCTCACTAGTTTATTGGTAAGGGATTTATTTATCTGTGGTAATCTAGTTTTACCCATGTTCATATTCAGCGTAATTAGGAGGAATTTTCCAAATACTAAAACAGGCTTCTGCATAAGATATGTTTACTAAGATTTTGTTGAAGTTAATAATCTTCATTACTAATGCCTGTTTGATTCTGAGTATGACTTTCAAATAACAAGATTTTTATTTTCTTCATATCAAAGTATCACAATTTCAATTTCTTCTGCTATAAGCCCAACTGAAAGATTATCACTTTGTAAAGGCCATGTCCTTTTACTTCAGATATGTTTGACATATATTCATGCATTTTTATGAGATAAAGGAGGCAATCTGATATATAATTTAATTATCTTAAAGTTACCAGTTTACTTTATAATTCATATGCTTGGATATATTGCCATCCTTAATTTTACCATGTGTTATGACCCAGCCCTGAAGGCAAGGGTAACTGAGTTTCCTGGTAATAGATCCCTTGGGGCAGATTAGAGTGAAGCAACACTGAATGACTGGGATATATATATATAGATATATAGATATATATATATATATATGATGCAGGTTTATTTTAGAACAAGTTTGTCACAATGGAAAGGAGATATGTAGATGTTTTTGTTATTATCCATAGAAATTATCTTATACTTTTCATCTATATAAAAGTATATAGATATCACTTAAGAAAATATATGAGGAAAAGATTGAGAAAGGATAAGAGTAGATAGTGGAGAAAAGACGTTGCCACCCATGGATCCAGCATCCTGTTGGTCTAGGTGATGGTCGCAGCCTTGATCCATCAGGGGTGGGGAAATCCCACAAAACATAGATTTCAGTGGGTTCAATATGTTCAGGTGGGAACATCCAGGTACCTGCCCTGGGGGGAGTTTTACACTGTCTGTTCCAACACCGGGGATCAGGTGCAGTGGTCTGGTGGAAGGCCCTAAAAATGAATCTGGGGGCGCTTTGGGGTCTTTGATGGGTTATGACACCCTCTAAGCCATGACAGCTGCCTCTCACGCCAGCGCAGTTGAGCCAGTTCTGCCCCACAGGAAGGGATGAGCACCTTCAGGCCCAGGTGTGAACACGAGTGTCCTGAGACCTTCCCTGGGAGGGGAGA
Organism: Corvus hawaiiensis; assembly: GCF_020740725.1. NCBI lineage: Eukaryota > Metazoa > Chordata > Aves > Passeriformes > Corvidae > Corvus > Corvus hawaiiensis. Next base: position 44,069,793 of record NC_063213.1, read on the forward strand.
TTTACACCTGGCCCAGCTGTGTAAGGGAGGACACTGGCATGATAAAAAGCATTATCCCACCTCAGCAGGACCTGCTTCTTACTGGCCTTTTCCCTTATCTAGCTCAAACCCAGCTTGTTGCCAAACAAAGGTCAGTTTGTTGTGGCCATCCTCTGGTGGTGGGTGCACCCGGGCTGTTCTTATGCAGATGTTTCCCACCACACACACCCAAACCTCTCCTCTTGCCCGTCGGTGGTGGGGTGCAAACACAGCCTCAGTGAAGCCCCTGTAGCTTTTCCAAATGGGCAATTGCTTGAGTCATTAACCATCCACATTGCAGTCTCTCACACCACCCCATGGGTCAAACACTCTGTTTGCTGCTCACTCCAAATCTTCTCCTACAGTGGTGATTTTCACGTAGCAGACAGAAGCAAAGAAGGAAGAAGAGAAAGAAGTGGGATAGTACCAATCACTGTCAACTACAATGTGATTACCAAAATGAAAATACAAGAGTAGGCATCAGGAGAATAATCATAGGGTATGATTAGGGTGTTAAAATCTTCTCTTAATGCTATCACAAATACAAAAAATTAGAGTGAATACTCCTACCTTCAACTAGGCTATCTATGAGTAAAAAGGTCTCATGCAAAACCAAAAAAAAGTTTCCATGCAAACACATCCTTCCACCAAAGCCCGTACTCTGTGGAATAAAAGTGGCGTTTCACAGTGTAGTATTTAGGTTCCATAAATGGTTCCTGGTAGAGTTACATGGGAGCTGGTATTCTATCCATGTCCTGTTTACAGTCCATGGCTGTCCCTCCTTCTGGTCTAGGATGGGGAACTCAACAACTCCCCATATGACATTTTCTTTCATAAAGATTATTTAGTTGACTGGTTAATATCTCTGACAAATGTAGCCAGATTATCATAAACCTAAAGCCTTCTGAGGCAGAATTGGGAAGGTTAATACATATTCCTTAATTTGTATGATTCCAAGTACTCATCCTTGTACTAGCTCCCAGGCTAAATTTGGTTGGATTCACTGGTTCCCATTTGATTGAGACAAAGTTCTACACCCATAAGAAAAATATTACAAACTTTTCCCACACCTTTCTTTCCCCAGTAAAATGACAAAATAAACATGGTAAAAATCAAACTAACAATACATAAAAGAGTCTTTCACATATAATTCTACTAATATTTGGTCTCCCAATATGTTAAAACATGTGTGATAAAAACACAAAAAAAAAAAAATTAATAAACTGATAATACTGACAAGCAATTATGGGTGCATTTAAAAGCTTCATTGATCCCATGCAGCTTGGTCTCGTCTGATAGCAGGTTCCTATAAGTTTGACTTGCTACAGACCAATTATTAAAAAGAGGTTATCCATGAAAACCTAAAAATGTCTTTGTTATCAGCTGAATTTTCTGTTACACCAAAAAATGCCTGTGATGGAGAAGCAGGGTTAGAGAGGTAAAAAAGACTAACATGGATTGGTAAGATGGTTGTACATTGACAACAGACATGTTGTCTTGTTAGTTTGAATGCAAAGTGTAGCAGTTCCATTGCTGGACATAGGCAGATAGCTTCTGAAGAATTTAAAAGAAGTTAAATCTCCTGAAATTTTTTTAAATACTTTAGTTGGCATACCAGAAAAAAAATAGTTCATTTGGTTTTACATTTCACTACAGGGTAATAGAAAGATGGTTCAATTGTAGATTTCAATTTTCTATGGACAGAAAAGACATTTTATTTAATTATAATGGGGAAGTCTCAAAGATAGATTATAAACTTTATAATATTTTATCAGTGCTTATTTGTTTACTTTGGAGCTATTAAAAAAATTATCTCTCTTCTTTTTATTTTAAAACACGTCTTTTTGATTAAGTCTTGCCCATGTGGATTCTACAGAAAAATGTACTAACACTATACAAGATTTGACAATATGGAACAATAAAATATTATAAACTCCTCTTTTAAAGAGAAATTTTACAAAAGGATCATATTTTTTAAACCTACTGCGTACATCTTGAATCAATGGATAAAGCTATTAGCAAATTTATTTTTATCATCTTAAGAACTGTGCTTAATTGCAACACTGAGAGTTGTTTTTCTAATATAATTTCTCCACTTTAAAACCAAATTTAATCATTTCTGTTTAAAGATGGAAAAGTTGGGGGGGGGGGGTGGAGTTCCTAATTGCTAATAGCTGATATCAGTAGGAACTTCACTAATTTAGAAGTGCCTCTTTTGTTTCAATAGGTTTATTGCAGCAAACAGTGTTTAAAATCATTCACCTGTAATTATTTTTGTTAAAAAAAAGAAAATGTTTTTGCTACTCGGCAGTGATTTTCAAAACAAAATGCACATGCATCATCAGTATTTAGGACTGTAGGTTTTAATTGCACAGAGGCAAAGAACAGTAGTAATTCAGTAGGCACAACTTCAGGTTCCTATATTTTTCTCTTACAAGTGCAGACATCGGTCATTATATTTGGGTTTTACAGAGTGTGAAGAGGAAGATGGGATGAAGTCTCATACTCCGTGTACTTAAGGAGTGTTTATCATTGGCTTCAAAGGGTTTTTTATCCAGTGTAATGTCACACTCCCCTCTCTTCATTCTGGTTTGTCACCATGATTTTATCAGGCTGAACTTTACTCTTTAAATCTGAACATTGCCTGAGCTGTTTAAATATAGTTGTTTTGCAGAAACACAGCAATATTCTTCAGTCTTTTTACTTTGAATCAAGGCACAGTTTAGCCCAGATAACTGCTAAATAAGTCACAGTGTAGCAGCTAAATCCTTCATGTTGTAACATCTGTATGTTGGCCAAAGTGAAAAAATGTGTGCCTTGGCTTTGATCTGTGATATTTGTTGTCAACTGGACCCACCTTGTTAAAAAATCATGACCATGTCTAGAACTTCTGTCCTTTATAAAAATCAGCAGTGGCTGAAAGTATGTTAGCTATTTTATTGTGATCATTCTTCCTGTAGGTAACTACTGGAGTACAACATTTTTATCCCCCCTTCACACTGACGAATGGTCTGTAAATTGTTACTGTTGTATTTGCTGCAAACACAGGCTGGCAGTGTCAATGCAGTGCATGAATAGCTGTTAATTACTCAGCCTTTATAAAGTGCTGTGTATCTGAAATACTAAAATTGAAGCATTTTAACTTGTAGTGTTTAGGAGGAATGAAGAAGAAACTGAACATTGTAAATATATACATTTCCACCTAAAGGTCCAGTTTCTCCCATCTCTCCTGCTGGAAACTTAGGAAATGGCTTTCTGTTTTCTCTTCTAAACAGATTCAAGTTCCTAGCTCTGTTTTTGAAATTTGTAGTGTTACAGAAAAGCCGGTTGCTGACCACTCCTTGTGATTTTCTTGTGTTTCGTGTGCCTGGAAATGGTTTCCAGAATTAGCTACTTCGTCATCTTTCCAGAGATCAAGGTGAGGCTGACAGGCCTGTAGTTCCTTGGATGCTTCTTAACCTTTTTGAGGATAGGAGTGACATAGGAGTTTAGTTTTTTCCTTACGTGCATTTCTGCAAGTGAATATATTAGAATTGGTCTGGCTTAAAACTGCAGTAAGTGCTTTTGCAGAGAAGGGTAAATTACATTGAGAAGGAAAAGTAATTATTAGGAATTCATTTTTTAGAAAGCAAAACCTTCATTAATAAGGTAATGCATAGAATTTTCCCAAAACACAATGCAAAACTGAGTAATCTTTGCCAGCAATCTGAAAGAAATCAAATGGGAAAGTAAATAATCCACATAAGAACTAGATGCTTGTGTCCCTTTTTAGTAAAAATGAAATTCAAGGTATTTCTTTTAAAGAGATATGCTAGTCTGTGTTTGATCAGGTAATTACTATAAAAAAGTTCAGGATATGTACAGTAGGAGGAAATGCCAATAGAGAAATCAAAACCTTTTTCCCAAGTGGAAGGAAGGCAACAAAGTAAACTATGTACGATATTCTTGTTCATCACTTAGCCTAAATTTGAGTAGATTTATATTAATAAATGAGTGTTTATTATCATTATTCTTTAATTTTAAATGCTTCTTTTCTGACAGGAAAACGTATGGTAGATTTGAAACCCATATAATCTGTAATGTAAATGTCTAGTTTCTTTTTTATTTGAATTGTTTTCAAACACTGTAATTTTTACCTTTGTATTAAGACTCCAGTGTCTAAGCTGGAGCAGAAAGATCGTGGATATCACAGTTTTTAAGGTTGAGGAGTTTTTAATATAACTGTGTAAAACTTAAAACTGTACAGATGTGACCACAAGCCAAACTGAATTTGAAACAGAAAAGGGAAAACTGATAACCAACCATGTATCCACCCAACAGCAAGGCCCTGATTCCTGTATTTGGTGCAATGATCCACCAAATCTTCACGCAGCTAGTACAGGAGAAGCTGGGTGAAGTGAACAACCTTTATGGGAGTCCCGAACAGGACAATCCCACTTAGACACATTAAAGCATGTATGTCATTCTCTAGCAGAACAGTATTCCATATACAAGTCTGAAATTACTTAAACAGATAAGGCAGACACCCATAAGAAGAATCTTTTTATATACTCACTATTATCTCTCAGTCTAAAGAGAAGCTGGATGATGTGTTAGATGCTGGCACATACTTTCTCCCTCCTTATCACACACACTTTTTTACAATCAGCATACACTGCTGGAGACAATGTGGGAGAAATGTATAATATTTAAATGTTTTACAGCCTAAGGAAAATCTGATCATCTTGTCTGCCTTCTCAAATGACAAAGGCCACATAATTTTATCTAATAAATCCAGAATTAACATTTGAATTTATGGTTGAAGTAAACACATCTTCTAGCAAGATGTCTGTTTTCATTCCCTTCACAAGTTAAGTAGATTAAGGCAAAAAATGGAGCATATGCTGTAACAATATCACACTGTACATCATTTATGGGTAGTGTGCATATGAGGGTATGCCGTGTGTAAAATTCTCAGTGTTTAAATCGAACACATTAGAAGTCTCTGTAAATCCCTGAAAGTCTGGTGAGCTTCCCACATAACTTCTTAAACCAGTTTTTTTGACTTTATAGGGGTTTCACAGGCTTTTTTCTGTTCCGACAAAATATTGGATTTTAATAAGGTTTTGTTTATCTTAGAAATGCCATTTTGTTAGTTGTGACACTTAGCTGTTTTGCTTTTCTTCTCATCTGTGATCATTAAGAGTTTCTCATGCACCATAAGCAGTACTGCCCTTCCACAAAAGCCTTATAGAAGAGGAGCTGAAAGAACAGGTTGTGATTATACTTCCGGCATGTTTCCTTCTCTGTCTTGTATCATTTGAAGGTTTTATTAATCTCTTAAGGACATTCAGTACAAAATCCTAAACCATATAAAGCCATGGAAGTTTTAATAAAAATGAGATTTTTTAAGGAAGGAGATGGAGCACTGGAGAAATGGGCTGTGTAACAGGTCTAAGCTGGAATGTTGCTGAGGCTTGTCTTGATTGGTCTCCTTCGTGTCCTTTGTGTCACTAAAAGAAAGTAACATCCTCTGATTGAACTTGCCTATCTCCCCTCTGACTGCCTCTTGCAACTCTCAAATCTGTGAGAGTTTCTGGAATCAAATGTCTTCTTTTGAGGGTGCTTTTGCTGTGTCTTTCCTTCTCTTGCATGCAAGTGCTGGTGAGCGGTGCTGTAGGAGCAGTAGCCCCCATGTTACCTCCTGGAGGAGGTACTCAGCCTTCCTCATCTGCAGCCCACTCGTGTCCATAGGTTAGAAACAGCCTGAAATCATAGTGCAGGCGTCAAGTCTGCCCAGCATAGTGCTTACTGGCTGGCATTGAACCACTAAAGTCTTCATCTTCTGTATAATTTTAAGCTCTTTTGAAAGTGTTATACAAATGTCACTCCTCATCCTTTTTCCATATCTTATTTTTGAACAAGCAGATCACAGCTCAAGTCTGTCTACCCTTTCTCCTAAATTATTGACCATGACTTTACATAGTAAATTGCACTGGCTACAAATGTTTGCTTGAACATAATTCATGACAGAGTTTAAAGAGACAGAGCTTACATATCATTTTCTCAGTTAGTAAACAACTGATGTTAATTTTGGCATTTCTCAGCTTCCGAGTGCTTAGTTTTGATAAGATGGTGTTCTTTTCAATACTTACAGTCCATTTAAATAATTTTCTTATTAGAAAAAAAAGGCAGTGAGATTTGCATTGAAAATGAAATTACATCCTGCAAAATCCTACTGACCATCCTTTCTCTGAAAGACCTCGACTAGTCTTGCAAGCATTGGAAACGACAGCATCTTCTGCCACCACATCCCCTAAGTGACAGTAGCCGTTGCAGGGGATGATATACACTTCTACCATTTCCCATGCAGGAAGAATAGTGTAGCTGGGATGAAGCATGGGGTGGCAGATGCATTTTTGGGCTGGTGGCAAGAGTCTAGAAGAAACAGAACATGCTCTGTGGAAATCTTCACTCTGCTGTGTTTAGGTCAAACAAGGAATTACCAAATTTGGGCTTCTCTTTTTTTTGTATGCACAGTAAAAAGGAAAATACCAGAGACCTTGTTGTTTTGATTCTAGACCTTAGTGAAATACTTGCAGAAAAAACTAAGTTAAGCACGAGCAGAATTTTTTTAGCCTTTTTCTAATGAATAGTATCAATGAATGAAAAAAATCAAGCCTTGAGCAGATGCTTGGAGTGGAAATGTACTGAACATTGAGTTTAGCAAATGTATAAATGACTGAAAACATGCTCTTAACAGTAGAATTTTTTAGGCACCTTGTTGTCAAGTTTTAAGTCCTAGATCAAGTCATTTAGCTTCAGAGTGATGCTTTCCCTTTTCCTGTTGTTACAGTTTTTCTTATTCTTTCTGATTTCATTGTTGTTTTGGCCTCATAAACATTCCTAAACTATTTGTTTTGCCTCATTTGTAACCATTTCTTGGGCTTATTTAATTTTTTTTAAAAGAATTCTCTGCCTTCCAAGAAGACTGAGAAGATAAGCAGCTAAATATATGGAACACATAACATAAGTTTAAATTTTGATGCGTGGGGAATTGTCCTGTAAATCTCAGTCAAAATGGTTGTGGTGTTAGTTAAAACTGGTAAAACTGGATCATTGCCTTATTTAATGGCTTTACTAATGCTGAGTTTTCTCCTGCTTTCCCTATATTGTAAGGTCATTAATGAATCGTTATCTATTGCTAGTAATTACCGATCTCTTGAGAATATTGGTTTAATTACATAGGAATCATAGGAATCATAAGTGGAAGATACGGTTACATATTCTACAATGTAGGTAGTAGTACCTTAGTGTATTATGGCTTTAAAGAATCTGGGGGATTTTTTGTAGATTTTAATTGCTAAGTGTGCCTGGTAAAATATGAATTATTGTATTACCGCATGTGATAAAAGGTATACTATTGTGAGTCTCACAGTCTGCAGGTGTAACAGATGTAAGGCAAGATTAACAGGACAGAACAATAATTAAAACACAGACAGCCATCTCAAAAAAAAAAAAAATAAACAACCAAAATGGAGGGGGGGGGTGTGAGAAACAAAAAGGTTTATCATATCCAAGGCAATTATTAAGGGTGTCTTAATTCTCTGCAAATATTTGTAAAAGCAATAAAAATGTGTTAGTTTGAAAGACAGCTTTTCAGTGTGGACACTTAGTTAAAGAATTTAGATCTTTTTTTATGAATATAAAAGCTGAGTGAAGTCCTGCCATATGGCAGCATGGTTCATAGGCAATAGGGCCCTCGGTTTATAGATGCTGTGAGCTAAACATTGCTGAAAAAAACAAGAGAGCAGTTAGTAAATATGCATTTGCAACAGTATAAATTGCTTACTCCTTTTAAGACAGGAAGGTTCAAATAATTAACGGCAATATTATGGTTGCAAAAGGAAGTCCAGTTGTTCTTCAGCTGTCTACATCTGTGAAACGTGATACCTCTGGGGAATGAGATTTAATTTTCCCAGGAGAAAATATAAAAGCAGGAGAAAAAAAAGGAATGACTTCTGCTTGAGCAGAATAAACCTGCATCTACAAACGATTAACGCTGCATAATGAAGTAGTAAAGAAGCAAAAGAGATTTCTAATAAAGGACTAATAAATCCCATTACACCATGGGGTATTTTTTCTGTTGAAGTGTATTAGAGTCTTAGTAAGGCTTTTGAATGAGACTTGGGTAGTTACAAGCAAAGTCAGCTCAAATGCTTCAAGCTTTGTTGAGATTTCTTGTCTAACAGTTTGTGTAACTTGAAAGTTGTGGTTTTACAGGTGGGAGGAGTTGCTAATGCAGGTAATGGGCTTCACACAGAGTTTGGGTAATGTTTGTGTCACCACAGGACAATAGTATCCTGTAGGCTAGGCACTGCAGGGTAATGTGCCACTCTATGGCGAAATCCCTTAGGTCAAATAGGCATGGTATTAAATGCACTAGATAAGCCTTGCTTTTATCTAACAATTCTGATTCTTTTTCTGAGGTCTCAAAATAAGTCTTCATAGGAAAGGGGTTTGATCAGAGAGGGAAATACAGAGTTTTTGTTTTGTTGTACCTAATACTGGGACTTTGTAATTCCTGTACTAACATAAAAAGTTACAAGACCTTAGAACATAAATGTTTGATATGAGAGTGAGATGATGCTGTCTTTGAAATCATGTGTTTTCACTTTTAAAAAGGAACATTTCTTGCAAGGAAAAGATTCTATGTAGTGATCTCTAAATCTGTACATGGATATTTTTGTGGATTGTACATATGGTTCCAGTGGCATGGGTAAAAGTTTAGTGAACAAAACCTTGACTCACAACTGTCCCTTTGAATTTCTTTTATAAGAGACTGCCTTTTTGTACAGATTCTTACTATCTTCAAAGCTTGTGCTAGACTGGCATGCTGGAATTCATTTGTCCAGTATTTTCTTTATTACTGTAATCAGAAGAAAAAAAGCAAAAACAAAACCCCAGATGCCTTAAACGAACAATGAGTTCTGGAACAAAAGTGGTTAAACGTGAATTCTTACGAGTGAAACTAATCCTGAACAAGAAATTTCTAGTTGCCTTTTTAGAAATTTTTGTGAGTTTTAAAGAATGACTTAATTTGCTTAGCAGAAATTTGCAATCAATCTTTTCTTGCCACTGAATAAACAGATTCCACATGCGTAGCTATTTGCATATCCCAGCTAAAAATGTAATTCATTATTTTTAAGTCCATTTCGTAATAACTATTTCAGGATTAATGTTACTAACTATTCTTTAGCTCGTTCAAATGTGACCTTAGATAATCCTACCTAAAAAGATACAAAGCTATTGGGTCTGTTCTGGAATAGGGAAGAGAAGTGCCTTTCCTGAGGTCACCAAGTGAATCAGTGTAAGAGTCAGAACTAGAAATGAGAAATCTAGAGAAACAATTTTCTTCTACTGCATCTCAAGTTTCCAGCCTCAAGCAAATACTGCATTTAATATGACAAATTTTCACATTTTGCTAGGTATGAAAAGGACACAGAAACGAACAGGAATTAACAGTATAGTCTACATGCAGATTATCACTAAATCTGTAAAGATTTAAATTAGATTTAATGAAAATAGCATCCATAGCATATTTTACATGGAGCTTCAGACACTTTCATCCATAACAGGGAGAAAGCCCCTGTGCAGTAACTGTGACCTGGTCCATTTTAGTTGCTGTTCGGCATCTGCTTCTGAACTGGCTTTCACTTGACTGGGCTTTTCAGGGCTTCTCATAAACTACTGACTTCACCCTCCTGTTTTTGCTGTTCCAGGCCATTTTTGCATAATATTTTCTCTGTTTCATCTTAGGTCACTATCACACTAAATCCTCAAAAATGTGGTATATGGGATTGATATATTTTGTCCTTTGAGGGTCACCCACATAATAATATTAGTCAGTGAAGCTTCTACAGTCTGTAATGTATAATTTCTTTGATGTAGATGCAGTAACATTTTCACAAATACAATTGGCCAAGTCGTTATCACAGCTCTTGATGCTTTGCAAAATTTTCTGGTAAAATGTTTAGGACTGTAGTTGATCCTGGGATATAATCCTGACTTTACCATACTTGCTAAAATGGAGAAATACAAATCATAACTTTTCCCTTTTTTTCAGGCGATGGGTAAGGCTCCTGTTTGGACGTGAATTCCCACTTCAGGATCTTCTGGTTGTCTGGGATGCTCTATTTGCTGACAGTATCACCCTGAATTTAGTTGACTACATTTTTGTAGCCATGTTGTTGTATATCAGAGATGCCTGTAAGTATCAGCTATCTTACAATTTTTTTTTAAAGAATGCAAACCTATTCCTTGAAAGAGAGACCTTAAACATGCTAAATTTCATTGTGACTTTCTTAACATATTGAAAATCGTTCCAAATACTAGGAGAGGAGCTATTTATTATCAGACATGGCCTGCCGTATTTATGAAACAAATTGTATCTTGGAGTTAAATGCAGGTTTGTTTTGTGAGTAGTTCTGTGTTTTCACATGGAGTTGCAGATTTTATGTGCTCCAAGTGATACAGGCAAGTATAGAGCTCCACCTTCCGACCAAGCTCACGAATTGAGTAAAGCTTCCCTGTGATACTTGAAATATTTTTATGCTGTTCCCCTGTGAGAAAGGAGAAAATGCACAAGACAATGACTCACAATTTTCGAAGAGATATCTTGAAGGAAATGCAAAGATGAGTATCAATTACTGAATATGTTTATTGTGTGCAAGAGTAGCATCTTAAAAAAATTATAATTTATTTTATTTTGGTTCAGTACACCTGAAATTTGTGCACAGGTGAATTCTTATAATTTAGTGGTGACCAATAATATTAAGTTGGGGGAAAAAAGCAATCAAGAAAATGTTTTTAGCTTATATAATTGTAAATGGGAGGATAAAGATACATAATGATTAATTGAGGCATTTACTGCTGTCCTATCATATTCTGCAAAAAATTCTGTATGCAACTGATGCAACAAAGTATGCATTTCGCAGCAAGATGTATGGGGCTGTCTTTAAGTATATGAATTCTATAGCAAGTTATTCAGAGTTAAGTATATACCATCTGTAAGCTTTAGGTTATAACAAAGTCACACATTTGACACAATTTTGTATTCTAGGACATAGGAAGTTTTCAACATCTGTGGATCCTATTTTAGGGCCCAGTCTTGAAAATATAACGTGGTACTTTACATGTACATGTCGTTCCACTGCCTGCCTTCATGTGTTTTTTAATTACTTTTTAATAAAAATGCAGAATTTAGAGCTACCTTTCGTTCCTCCCAAAGAAGTGGACATTTAATTTTGGTCAGAGATTTCAAAATTAATGCTGATGTTTCAGGATGATCTGGTTCCAGGTCATTATGTTTTGCAATCCAAATCTTGGTTATTTATACACAGTGAACTGAAGTAATCTTAAAATTTTTGGTAGAGATATGTACTGAAGAGGTATGTAAGAAAGTTTCTTAGCATCAGTATTTTATTTTGTGCCGTTGCTTACCTTTACAAAAAAAAAAAAACATGTTAGAACTGGGCTTGTAAAAAGCTTCTCTCTTCCTGGGGAGGGAAAGTTGTTCTGGCTTTGTTTTCTTTTGATTTGTGGTGCAGAAATACAAGTATCAGTATGAGTTAACTAAAATGTGAGCTAAAAATATGTTCCAGGCTTTTGTATGAAATCAGTCTCCCTCTTTTCTCTGAACTTCCCAAGCTTAGTAAATAGAGTAGTAAATAGCTTTGCTGTGTAGTACGTTTGCCCGAATGAGAGGCAAAGTCATCTCGTCAGGACAGCTAATACTTCATTTTTTGACTGTTTCTATAATAAGTAACTTCTTGTTCTACAGATGGACCTAGTTAGTTACTCTAAGCATAATAGAATGGGGAAGCAAAGTAAGTCATAAATACTGTAAAGTTGAATATATTTTTCCAACATCAAACTCAAACCATAACAATTTCCACAGTTCTTGATTTCATAAAAAAGCTTTTGTTATAAATCTGTAAAAGAAAAATTTTCCATTTTTCCTTTTTTTTTATTGCTGATAATATTTGAGCTTTGAGCAGTGTTCAAAGTTGTAGTAATTTTAAAAAGATTTTCAAGTAAAATAAGTTTATAAAAGCTTCTCTTTATTTGGTGAAAGGAAATGTAAGCTCAAAACATCCAATGGTGATAATCATCTTTAATTTAAATAAACCATCGGGAAATTTTTAGTTTAGAAACTTTGAAACAATAAGAACAATAATAAAGCTCCTAAGATATTATGTTATAAAAATGTCAAATATAAGCAATTATAATAATACAGTACTCAAAGCATTTGAAAGTTTAGAAATTGTGCTGATTCTTTTATAACAATACATTTGGGGATGGGTGAAAGTTGCTGGTTTGAGAATTGATGAAATTTTTTTTCTGTGCTGTATTATGATGTTCTCAAGGACGTGATTTTAAGAAAGTATTATTTCTGCTGTATTTCTCATTTTTATTTTAGTTCTGAAATCCTCTGTTGCTCAAACAATATATAATTCAAGGAGAAGGGAACATTTAGATTATCAGATTACTGTATATATATTTTAGAGATTACAGATACATAATCATGTACACAGCCGTTCTGTAAACTGCTCTGTTCAGTTTTACATCTGTATCCAAGCAGATCTTTCTTTGTGAAGTGATAAGCCAAGCATAGGGTTGTGTACCAGTGTAGCTGTAAATTCTAATAAATTATTTCTTGTGTTTCTTTGGAAAAATTCTTGGAATACTTTTTTTTTTTAATCTGTCAAATCAGAAGCATGAATATTTGCTTCTGTTTCACCAGTGTGAATATGCATGCAGTTGTTGATGAAATCAGAATGGAGGGAAGGATGTGATGCAAAAATAGATTATTTTATCTACTTCCTTCCCAGAAGGACAAGAACGAACAAACCTGGAAGACCTGTTTATATTTTGGATAGTAAATTCTTGCCATTATTGCAGCAGGAGCTAATTTTGACTGAACAGTATTAGAATAAGTGTATTTTTATCTTGTTTCCACTTGAAGATTAGGTTATGGTCATTGTTAAAATTTAGTTTTTCATCTCTAAAAGTGCTATGAATATTTTGAGAGAAATAAAGGAGCCATAGCTTCTTCTTAGGGGAACCAATTAGTTATTTTTGTTATAGTGCAAGATGTTCATTTGTCTATGTTTAACTCAATTTAGGGCCTGCTAAGGAGAACGTGGCCACATGTAAAGCAGCAGGGGGGAGTAGTCCCACCTTTCCAGGGTTACAAAGTAATCTGGATACAGGATCAGTGACATTAAATACTAAGCTTTTAAGAAATTACATGCATCAGAAAATTTGGACTTTGTTGAGGACAGTGCAGTGGATGTTCAGGTTTTCCACCACATTACTGCTGCTTGTATCCAGGGGTGGTTTTTGGGCCAACAGAGAAAGGTCAGTCTCTTCTAAAGCAGAAGGGAGAAGGCAGTTTTGATGTTCCTTTGGGCCCTGAATTACAATATTAATAAAAGGACAGTAAGATTGTCTTCTCTATGGAGAGGAGTTTCTCTCCTCCTTTCCTGAGAAATGCCAGTAGCATTCTTCTTTGGGGAAGTGAGAACTTGTGGTTCGCAATAGAAGTTGGATCCAGATGTGACTCTCACTAAGTCAATGAGAGAAGGAAAATCACAGCTGAAGACCCACCAAGCTTTTTACAAGGCAGCTGGACACACCAGCTACTGCTGAGACTGGATAAATTTGTATTTCACAGAATCTCCTTCTAGAAACTTCATCCAACAGATGATTTTTAGAAATCCTTTTAACACCAATAAGTATCTTCAGCTTTGTTTTACTGCTATTTCTCTATAATTTTTAAGAAAATTGCCACTCTGTTGCATAATATTATACATTTTGTCCTGAAGACACAAGAATCATAGAATGGTTTGATTTGGAAGAGGCCTTCAAGGATCATCTAGACCAATCCCCTGACATGGGCAGACACATATTCCACTAGACCAGGTTGCTCAAAGCCCTATCCAACCTGACCTGGCACACTTCCAGGGGCATCCACAAAATCTGTGGGCAACCTGTTCCAGTGCCTCACCACCCTCACAGTAAAGAATTTCTTCCTTATGTCCAATCTAAATCTACCCTCTTTCAGTTTAAATATATAGGGGAAACTCTGAAGATTAAAAAAAAACCCTATATAAAAGTTAGCAGGTCTTTCATTTATAGTGCTGGAATTTTTTTAACTTTCTGGATGATAAGGAGTTTTTTTGTCAGGGGTCAAGTCTGCACAATTAAAATAAATTAGTTTTTTTAATACTTAGTTTTCTCTTTATCTGTGAGACAGCAAAGAACTCTTCCAGGAAAAATAAAGGATATTTTTAAGGCATTTTACATTGCAGAATAGAACACATACTTATTTGTTCAAAAGAGAAACACATCGGTGTTACTGTCTATCATTTATAAAACTATTTAGCATTTAATATCAATATTCACTGTTTTTATTTGCTTTGGTAAAAAGGCATCATGATCACAACTGCAGTTCAGTATCTTAAATTTGATTTACGTATGAGAGTTTGATTGGGTATGTTCTGTGTGGTGCTCGTATTACACTCTGAAAGAACTCTGACGGAGGCCATTGTATTGTGTTCATTATGCCAGCATTGTGACTTCAAGAAGAAAAAGCAGGTACCTGAATATGAACAAGAAAAACAAAGGGTAGGAAAAAGAACAGGCAGAACAGATAAAGAATGAGTAGGATAAGTGAGTGCTTTACAAATGAAAGCAGATGTATGAAATTACAAGCTGTCGGATCAGCAACGGAAATGAAGATGATAAAGTGGTTCCTTACACAGATTATAATTATTCATTTTGCCCAGTCCTGCATCTTTTCCCCATAATCCTCTTGTTGAGGGAGGTAAGGTGCAGGAGGATATGAGGCTTATTAGCATGAAAGAAAAAAAGTAAACCATTTAAATTTCTCTGTCTGCAAAACCGCCCTTTATTTTGCCTTTTAGTGATTCAAAATAATTTTGTATTTGCAATATCCCTGATTAATTAAAGGTATTTCTTACTACAGCTAAAGTTCTCAGAAGAGTAAAGTTTGTTAGAAATTTATTTACAATTACTATTGTTGGAGGCTGTCTTTACTTTGCAGAGTGGAGGCATCATTAACAGGCATTGCTTTGACAGCTGTGGCAGATGGATTGCCTGGATTTAGATGGTGCAAAAGAAATGAAGTAGTTTACATAGACCTGCTTGAAAAGATGTCTTTAATAATTGCACTCATAATTAGATTGATTTGGGAAGGAAAAAAAAATCTGAAGATGACAACAACAAGCAAAAAGCCACAGAGTATGCTTACATAGATTTAGGTAAAATAAAGCAGATTAGAACAAAATTATAAACTTCAACAAAGCATGCTGAAAATTTTCTGAATAAGTGAAAAAATCTAAGCAAGTTAATGGTGTACTATGTTTTTTTAGTATTTATGAAATTAAAATCTAGTCTTTTCCCTTTTTCCTGAACATTTTGTGACATTTCTGATTTAGAAGAAAACAAGTTGTTGAATAATTTTATGTATGCATAGGTATCTGAGTGTGTGTGTGTATGTAAATTTGTATATAAGAACAACATAAAATATATTTCAGCAAAAAATCGTCAGACTTATGATAAAGTCATAAACGCAAATTATCATATTTAAATTTAGATGTCTGTGGAGGAGAGTGTGAAAAGTCCATGTCCATTTTGGGGTATAGGAGTAGTTCTTCAAGCTCTGCTGGCGGTATTGTCCTGAGCTCCACTGAGTGGGGCAGGATTCAGGTGCACAGCTACAGAGGTCTGAATTGAGGCATCTGAATCTGGAGCTAACGTAATGTCTGTGACATAAAGTCATAGTTTTAGAACCGTTCTTAATTAGACTGGACCAAGTGTAGTCATGAAGCTTGATTATGTGTATCTAAAATACCTTTTACTCTGCTTGAGTTCTGAGAGACCATGTGGGAAAAGACAGCAAAATCTGAACTGTAACAAATTCACTGGAAAAAGTACTGTTTTGGAATAGCAAAATAAGACAGTAATACTCTCTTTCTCTCTCTCTTTTTTTTTAATTTTCATTTTAATGCTAGTGATTTCAAGTAATTATCAGACCTGTTTGGGACTTCTGATGCATTATCCACCTATTGGAGATGTTCACTCCCTTATCCTAAGAGCACTTTTTCTCCGAGATCCAAAGGTGAGATGCTCGCTCTGTTAATTCAGGAATAAATCACTGTAATAAAATTTTCTAAATGCTATGAAGTTAATAACAACCTACATTCTGGAAACTAAATGGTAGTTTCAAGTGTCTTCTTATCTGACGAAAGAGCTGAAGGAAAGAGTTGGAAACAAAGTAGAAACAAGTTCTTTTACTCTTTAAAGGATACTTTAAAGGACAGTTCGCTAAAGTTATCCTGGAGCTCTGGTAACTGCAGTTCTGCTCCTTAGAATAACTTTGCTTGGTATTCTGCACAAACTTTTAGGATAAAGTATGCTTTTCAGGGAAGCAGTGATGTTACTATATAAAACCTAGTAAGCTGTATAGAAAGCATCATGCAATTTCATCTGAAAGACCTTTTTCATGGGATTTCTGGGATTAATCACTGTTAATCCTTAATGCACCACCCCTGCCCTATATATAATGGTTATGTGATGGTTTTAGATTAAAAACAAGAGTTTGATGTTACAGCCTGTAAAGATTCACATGAATAAAATGTATAAATTCATGAATTTTATGTCACATATTACTAGCACACAGTTTCTGATATACTCACCTATTAAAAAAAAAGAAAACCTCTTGCTGTTTTAGAATGTCATGTGTATATATGTGGGTATAATATACAGGAGATGCCCACTGTATAGTGGATTAAGTGCTTGAGATGAAGCTGTACACAGTAATCTTTGCTTACTCAGATCTCTGGCAGAGAGCAGAATTTGTGAACTGTCTTTGTACATGTCCCATTAGTAGGTTGCCAATGTAAAGTCTGATTTCCCTCATCTTCTTGGTGCACAACATCTTTGAAAGCAAAAAAATTCATCACTTCTGCACTCTGACTACCTTCTGCTAAATTTCATTCTGTAGCAGTGTTTACACTTTTATGGATTAAGAAAAAAATTGTCTCTTTGTTTTTCTGTATCAGTTTTTTGCAGAAATCTGCATCCTTATAACTGCTTTCTTCATTCCTCTCAGGCATGAAGATTACTTTCATGATGAGAAGTAAAGTGTATCATCAGTAAAGCGCATAAGAAAGTTTCTAACGTTAGATCTCAGGAATCTTTCTTAAGATTTTGGCAGCAGTCTGTGAAATCATTTATGTACTTTCTTAGCAAAAGAAGATAGAAATATTTTTTAGAAGAAAGATACAAAGGGAGGAAAATTTTGCTCAGTTATCCATCTGAATTCAATATGTAATCTGTCATTTATTGAAGAGATATGTTGAACAATAAAGTGATTACTAATTATTCAGCTGTCCTCTTGAAACATGCTAGGCAGCATACAAGATATCCCATCAGCTGAAGGGGGGCAAAATTAACCACCAACTTCCCACAAAGAGGCTTAATCACTATTCCACTCCTTATGCTCTTGTCCCCAACAGAATTAAGTTGTCAGGAGCATAAGGCCTTGGTGTCCTATTAATTAACATTCTCAGGTGGGCCTTGAATACCTTTCAGAAAAATACTGGTTGTAATTCTACCATGTCTTTCATTTAGTTCTCCCTTTGCTCTGGTGAATTAGTACTTGAAACTCTGATGCAAAGAGTGGTAGTTGCTTTGTCAATTTAAATATGATAAAATGCAATTGTTTCTCATTTCTGAGCTGTACTTTTCTGCTTGGGAAATACTCTGAAGGTTGAGAAGCTCTGATTTCCAGAGAATGAAGAGCCTAAGGGACTTGCAGCCACCTCTCATTTTACGCTGGGTCTTTGTGTTGAGGCTTCGTAAACAGATCAAGACTTCTTGCAGTAAGGAATACCTGTTCTAAAGGATCCTTCTAAAACTAACAAATAGCTCCAGGTCTGAGAAAGAAATGTATTTTCAAGGCTATGACTTGAGTCCTGTTTGAACCTGTTTCGTACCTTTTCCTAGGTATGACTTCTAAGTTTCACTTATGTGTCTGTAAGCATATGTTTGTTCAGTCCCTTTTTTCCATATATCTGAAATAGAAGTCTTGGTGTTTTGTAAGACCTATGCTCAAACATTTCCAAGTCTGTCAACATTTTTCATTAAATAGAATGAAAGGGAAGACTCAACAAGGCATCATGGGTGCTGTAGGAGTCTAAAGTCAGTGCACAGATTATATACCAGAATAAGTGGGAAAATTATGTTGTTGTTGTTTTTTTCTTTTTGCTAGATGCATAGAAATAATTCAGTTTGCCCTTATTCCCTGTGCAGATAAAAGGAGATGGGAAGAAATGACAAAGAGAGTTTAGTCTGTGGTGTAACTTGTAAGTGGTGATTAACAAATTCAGTGCTTAATTATTTTTCTTCCTTCTTTGATGTTTTCCTGTGCATTTCTCCATCACAAGCTTCTGGTTTCTAATAGGAAATTACATCTGGTGCAGTGCAATTTTGTCTCTCCTTATCCAGAGCTGAGTTGCTCTGCATGGCATTTCTTCCAAGATTTCACTTGGGTTTTACTATGTGAAATCAGGGAACTCTTCTCTGGGAGACTATGGCATGCTCCAGTGGCTTATTTCATTATTTGTTGAACATACTAAGAAAGTTTAGTGTTGTTCCAAATATCTGAGAGACGCTTGCTCTCTGCTCCTTGGAGCTTTAAATCTCAGCTGGACAAGAAATGCAGTTTAGAAGTCACGTCCAGGAACAAACAGGTATCTACCTCTTGCAGGTTTTCTAATACGTATTGTCTTTCATATTATTTTTGCAGCTAGGAAAATACCAAGTCATCTTACAGAGGGGAGGTTGTGGGGTATTTGGACTAAGAAAGGTTGGGGGTAGGTGCATAAAACTGAAAGGTTCTTAAGGAACAATCTTGTCATAAATGGTGGAGTTGTTAAGATGGACCTGATACAGCTTTTCCATCTGTAACTTCCAGTTCTGGAGATAACCTGGGTTTGTACATCTAAAAACATCTATTATTTTTTCTGTTTCCTTGTCTTGTAGTCTATCAGGAGAGCTAAACTTTGGCTTGATGAACCTGTCACATTTTGTTTGCTTCTTTTCACTGCAGTCATCACCTAAATGGGAACTACCTAAATGTCAGAAGAAAGCTGTACTTAAAAGATGGGTGGCATATTTTTCTTAAAGATGGACAAATACAATTTCCTGACCTTTTGTGGAATCAAACCTTACCAGAAGCCTTAGCATTATCCAGTATTAACACTAATATGAAAAGTAATTAGTACTTGCCATTAACCTAATGCTTGCAGCAGCTCTCCTGTTCACTTTGAGAACCCCAGTTGTCAGCTGAGAGAACATTTTAGATACCACATCTCTGATATTTTTCAGTGCCACAGAAGAGAAATACACATCTCTGTAATAGCTGAAAACAAGTTAATGCACCTGTGTCTGAGAGGGGGCCTGAGAGATACTAATTTTACAGGCAGGAGTATGGATCAATGCAGAATAATTGAATTTCAGCCTTTTCTGCATTTGGCTAGCTCCACTTCTTAGGAAAATGTGGAATGAAAAGCTCAAATCAGTGTTGTTGTCTTTGCATAGGGTGATAAAGTTAACCTGCTTAGCAGAGTATTTGTTTCACATTTCCAATCTTTGAACAGATAATTGCCTCAATTATTTATATTAAAGTAACTTCTATGCACTTACAGTCCTTCTGAATGTAACAGTAGAGCTTCTTATGGAAGAATGGGCTATTAAAATTGTGTATATGTAAAAGGAAAAAATAAGGGAAGGTTCTTTTATGTATATCCAAAAACATTTACTGAAGGTGTGTGTCTGCATATTTAATACACCATGAGTGGCTCATTTTCTTCAGTTTTTTTCCTTATCAAAACCATTGAGCACTGTTAATTTTCAAAGCAAAGGCAGCAAAATTAAGAAGTAGAGATATGGAGATAGGGCATTGAAAAAATATAAAGTGATTAAAAAACATAGTTCTAACTAGAGTTGTTCAAATAAAAAAAAAAAATTAAAAAACCCAATTAGAAACAAAAGTCATAGAAAATGTGAACATATTGTGTTCCTTAAATAACCAGATGTTCTTTCCTTCCTGAAGGCAGCCAGGGCTAGGAATAAAAGGTTTAAAACTATTGTTTTAAGTTAACTGTGAATTTTGAAAATCTGTTTTCACCCTTTAGCAAATAAAATTCTAATACAGCAACATAAGCAAAGTAATTTTCATCTTTGGGTGTTCCTATTTGTATGTTGTTCTATGTTGAAGTGTTAACCTTATCACAATGACTTATTAGAAAGCTAAAGCACTACATAGAATATTACAGTTTTGCATTGCATACTAAGAACCTGACAACTATCCTTTGTCTGAAAGCTTACTGTATTTATTCTTCATTTTTCTGTAAAATAAGTTTGCTTTCAGATATTTTAACATGGTGAGTTGCCCCATTCATTGAGCAAGCTAGTTAGGAGCTTAATTCAGTGGAGACGTCTTTTATCATAAGCTATCAGCTAAAAAAAAAAGAAAAAAAGAATGTGCTTGGTTGATGGAAATTAATTTGTTACTTATGCTAATAATATTCTAGTTACTGCTGCTTATATTTACTCAACATTGTATTTTAGCTATCTGCTGACATTGAAAGTGGCTATATAAATATTAAATTCTAACTAAATCCATGGAGAAGCATACATGACATTTCAAAGAAGTTGTATTAGTTCGTCATGACTGAAATTACAGGTACTGCCAGAAAACTTAAGCAATAAAATATGGTCATGATCACTCATATAACAAATAGTTGGAAAAATCTGCATTCTAGCTTTTAACACTATTCACTATCTGAGCAATGAGTGACAAGGGGAAAACACATTGCTGAAATTTTGAACCAAACTCTTTGTACATTTATTTTCAGCTGAATTTTCTTCTTAAGTAGCTGCCACCGTCTCAGAGTTTTCTCCAAGCTGGTTTCATGTGCCTGAAAGGCTGTTGAGTTTCACTTTCTTCTTCTTCAGATAAATTCTTTTCTATACACTCATTAACTGAGGTGCTGCTGCAGAGCTGCAACTGTCCTTTGAACACTGCCGTTATGTCAGTATTGTTGTTTTGCCGTTTGTGGCAGGAGAAAAGCAGGTTTGGGGTTGTTTTGTTTGTTTGTTAGCATTGTGTGTGCAATCTGGCTTTAATTACCTCTCTTTAATGACCAGATTGCAGCCAATCAGAAGTTGGGATCTGGCGCTGCTCCGGCATTAGCAGCTCATTAATTTGTACCTCCATGCAGAGGTACTGCTGGGGTGCGGGTCCACTTCGTTACAGGGGTACCAGCAAGGGGGAGGGGGACTCTGAACAAACACTTTTAGTCTTGATCATGAAGAATCTGACTGATATTTCAGGAGCAATAATACACTGGGGGGGTTAGGTGCATGAAAAGTAAGTTATCAGGAAGCTGGGATAATGGATATCCTAGTGCAGTATGAGCTGCCTGTACTTTAAGTAAGGAGAATTGCCTGACTGAGTAAGGTCACCTGTACTTTAAAGGAGAGTTACCTTTACATGAGATATGATTGATAAAGGAAATGAGGTTTTCCAGAAAAGCTGATTACACATCTCTTCATCTGGGAGAAAAGGACTTAGGAGAAACAAAAAAGAAATGCTTGTACTTTCAGTGATTCACAGAGAACTTCCATTTGCCTTATTCTGAAAGTTTAAGATCTTGCATGTTCAATGCAAGGTAGATAGATTTTTATGGACAAAAATGTGGCACCATTCTCAACTCGACCTCTGCTTTTACAACCACATTCAATTCCTTGTAGTGAACTCAAGCATTTTGATGTTCTAACATTCCCATTTGCAAATAAAGTAAAGTTAGATGTAATCTAAACACCTCATTTAAAATAAATCAACATTTTTGCTCTAACTGCATGCAAAGCTTTCTAATGTGGACCATGATACTAACTTATTCTTTGTTTATGTTCATGTTCTTAAAATTAGAAACTTACGTTTTCCAATGAAATAGTCTATGCTTTGTTTTAAGAATTATTGATTTAAAAATTCAGTTATTGTGTTTCATTAATAGAATAAGGTATGACAGGCGGCTAAGAGTTTAATGATAAATTACTTGGAATAACCATGTTGCCATAGTACCACATAAAAATAGTAAGTGTACCATGAATTAAAAATCTGCTTCATTTTTGTACATTTGTTTCAACACCTTCTTTCCCAGTGCACCTATACATTTTAAAATGCAAAAAGGCTACATGGTCAATACTTGTGATACAACAGCTTTCTTATCTCTCTCAAAGTTCATTGCAATCTCTTCACTGGTAGATTAACCACATAATCAACCCACCATAAAATAGTCATCTTCAATATATCCTGGATGTCACAAGCAATATTTTCAGGAGAAAAACTTGGAAAGTGGTTGATTAGTCATCTATTCAAGACTTTACAAATGAGAAACCTTTCAAAGTCCTTCTCATTCTGCAGCACCATATGCAACACAGTAGTCATCACTCAAGGGAGAAAGCTGATCTCTTGGATTGCCAGTGGCAATGCAGTTCCCAAGTGTTGCTCTCTCCTTAGTGTTGCACATACAGGCCAGCAATGTGGGTAACACCTCACAAATACTGTATCCAAACAAGTTAAACAACCATTACATTTAAATTAATAGGAATATGGTAAGAAATAATATGGAATAAAGTAAAGCTTCCAGAACAGTGACACCTTGCATAGTTAAAGCCATGCCACAGGTAAGATGGTGCAGAAGCAAAGGATGTGTCCCAGTTCTGCGTGGGGCTGAGCAAAATGGGGCTGCAGTCCCCTGCTGGCAGCGAGAGCAGAGCCCAGCCAAGTAACCTCGTTGTTCTCATTGCCCATCTTGTGTGGCCCAGCAGGAAGGAGAGCCATTGGCCACCTTAAGGGCAGGAAGGAGTGGGGGTGTGCCTGCTGATTTCTGGGAGGATGGGGAGGTGCAGAGTCTTTCAGAGGAAATGGCTAAAGGTGAGTTAGGAACTAGTGTTTCTACTTCTGGCTAACATTTGCAAGTCTCCAAGACAATGGGCAAGAAAGTTCTCTTTGGAAGACGGAATTTTTAAACTGTTCCTTCTATTTGAGCAAGTTGACATCCTCAGTAGCAAAGTAAAAACAATTCTGATTGTACTTGCTGCTAAAGCAAGAAGATGAAGCATTTTAAGCTCTTAATTACTTTAGCTACCAATAAAACTTATTGCTTGTGAATTTCTTGGGGCTGTTTCTTTCAATTGATAGGTTTACTTCTGTTTAAAAAGTCATCTAAAGCTACTGACCCTCTCCTAAAAAAAGTAATAATGTTATTTATAAAATTACACTAGTAAAATGTATTTAACAGTGTTAGAGTGAGGTGATTATGGTTCTTATGTGCAACTTGACAATTCAGTTAATCATTTCTAGTTTGCAAGGTAGTTTATCAAAAGGAAGCACTTAAAACACTTAAAGCACTTTGATTCTACCTAATCAAAAGTTCTCCATATCATAATTTATTTACTAAAATCTGCAAAGCACAAACTGTGAGTTCTATAAAAATGGATTCAAAACTTTTCAATAGTATATGAAAGATTAGCTACTATATCATATCCAATCTATTATGATGGAATTTGAGTTCAGACTCTTCTGATATAAATGTATATATACTGCTTGTGTGCCTACATATTTTATAGTAAATACTAGTGTATCAGTTGTAATGAAGGCTATTGAGTAAATTTGTATTGGGAAGTGCTTCTCTGAAAGAGCAAAATACTGTCAAGATAGAACTGGAAATGGTATGTTTTATCCTTTGCTGTCCATTTTTATGGAAAATTAGGTTTGGAGACGTTGTTTCTTTGTCCTTTGTCTTTTTAAGGAGCAGTAGTGATCAAAATGGCTCTGCAGGATAATTACTCACTATTGGAATCCTAAATGAAAGGAGTTGCTTGTCCCGCAGCACCAGGACCTTAGCTTCTCTCTGTGATTCACAGGAAAAGACTTGGATGTCGTATTCCTTTTGGTGTGGTGTGTGCATGGGGCTTTGTGAAGGAGCTTTTTTCACTCCCCTGGGGACCTTTTTCAAGTGGTTTTCCGTAGCACACTACACACAGAACATGAATTATTCTCTTTCTTTGCCACGTAGCAGAAATAACCAAATAGCACCTTAAAATGTTCTTGTTTTTCCCTGATATGTGAGATTTGTGTGCAAGCATGTATCTGGAAAAGATATAATGCTGTAAGGGTGCTTACAAGGGTTGTGTAAGTATAAGCTTCGGATAACTGCATTACTCACAAAGCCATCAGTGAGTTATGCAGGTTGTCCAAAACGAGTGCCAATAAAACCATAATGTGGTAGCTTTTCTGTACATAAAGATGTCATATTTTAAATCTCATAATTTGGAGCATTCCAGGGTTTAAAGCGAGGCTTGCTGTGTGTTCCCTTCAAAAGCCTGGAGCTTTCCTCCACAATGTTGTAAAACTCCTGTTCCTAACTGCACGAGGCTGCAAGATGCCAGAGCATAAATCTGTCACAGGGTAGAGCTGAACACTGTCAGATTTATACCTTACTATTTAGTTAATTTACTTCTTAAAACCAAGGGTTCAGCTGAAAAATAGGCAACTAAATTAAGAGGCAGATTTAAAAGGTACTTAAGCGATTCTGTTGATGCAAGATGGGGATTTTACACAGGTTATGAACTTGAACGTTGGCAGGTCGGAGTCTTTTTGTCTGGAATATCAATAAAAGCTGATTTGGTAGGATTTGATCTACCTGTTAAAATGCAGTATGCTGTAATGCTATAAATGAAAATAAAAAAAGGCTTCCCAAGCAGTTAGGACAAGAAGCCAAAATACACAACTAGAAATTTCTTTCAGTCAAGTCACTGAAGCATTTTTAAATCTCACTTGTCATTTTTTTTCAGTTCTTCATCTCTTGTCATAGAATGCCCATGCAAGAGAAAGCATGTGTGTATGAAGTTAAAAACAGACCATAACGCACAGTATTTAAAATATCTTCCCGGTGTCTGAAATTTCTAGTTGCCAGGGGAATGGAGGGTTGTCACGTAACAAAACTGGAGATAATTTATTATAAGCCTAATCAGAGTTCAGGGGTGTCTTCCATTCTTGACCCCATTAACTGAATTTTCTTTCCTTTTCAGTTTTTTCTGAGTAATTTTCTTGCTTAGGAAAAAAAAAAACAAACTCTTACTTTTCTTTAGAAACAATTAAATATGACAATTCTTCATGCTGTTATTGCATTGTAAATAACAAGGTCCATGACTGAGACCCTAAGCATCTTCTGAAAAATGTAAACAGGAAGCTTTATTCCCAGTTTAAGGATTATGGCATTCCTTTGCCAACACCAATATTAGTGCATGGATCTCCTGACTCCTGTGATTAAAGGAAGTTCTTTATTAGTTCTGTGCAGTGTACACTTCATGTGCTGCTTTCATACACAGAATTGATATACTATCAATCTATGTTTTAGATGGTATTTTGCTCTTGGCCTTGAACCACTTTTGAACTGGCAATAGTACCTTATGTCATCTAATGTCTTGCTGGGTTTTTTTCATTCTAGTAACTCAGTGTTTCATAGGCGTATAAAATATCTTTTGTGCTCCAGCAGGTTGCTTGTTCTACAGAAGGTATAATAAGGGAAAAGGAGAATTAGCAGGTGAAAAGAAAGGGTTTTTGTTTGAGGAATGGTGTTTGCTTTGGGTGCTTTGGAGTTTGGGGTGGGTTGGTTGTTTAGTATACAAAATACTGTGATATGTTTCTGTAATGTTAAGCCTTTGATTATACTGTGTAAGTCAGTTCATGTGGGGTGGAGACAGCTGCTTAAATATCTGACAAAAGAATAAAAAGAGGAAAGATGAAGTTCTCTCTGCAAGTTATTAGGGAATAATTAGTAAATACTTCATATTAATTATTAGTGCCCAGTAGAAAAGCTGCTTCTGAACTGAACAAACTTATGCACATCTCAGCTGCTATATATCAGCTCTGTTCCCAGTCCAAATTTTTTCTATGTTCATGTCATCTTTATTGAAGAAAGAAGCAAAGATGATCTAGCAGGAAAAGGTAAACCTTTCCTGATTTCTCAGTCCTATTTGAATTTAGAGTCACGTGACTGTCCAACTTTCATTAGAAACAAATGAAAGGGAAAAAATAGAATTTTAATACAAAAATGTCTTAGGCAGTACAAGAATTATGAAGAAATCAAATTATTACCATGTCAACTGAAGAGGAGAAAAAGGAGAAAATTGGCTTCCTAAAAATAATTGTTCAAATAAGTTGGACAATGTTGCATCATGATCCTTCTTTTCTTTTTACATATGTTTGCTTCAGTCTGGTTTTTGGTTTAGGCTTAAAATATTAGTAGTTTAGGGGGGAAAAAGATAAATGTTTGGCAGCATTTGGTTAATATATTGGAAAAAATTAGTTTTAAAAAATTCCATTGGGCACTAGTGAGACGATTATTTTGGAAAGCCTACTGTGCCTGGATTTAGAATTCACTGCTGCTGTTTTGTTTGGTTTTTCTCTGTTGCATTGAGGTTATCTAGTTTCAGATACAATCTATTAAGTGGAGTATTTTTTTAGTAGCTGAGGTTTTCCCACCTGCCTACCCCAAAACACCTGCAACATATGTTTGTGTAACCCTGCAATGCTTTGTGGTTTGGGACGTGAGAAATTCCCCCAGAGCTTTTTGCTTATAAACAGCTGAGCGATTCATTTCTCTAATGACAAGTGCTTTTCCCTTGGCATTGAGGCAATAGCATGTTTGCTAAAATAAGTCTCATTTTCTGTTAGATATATTGAAAATCTTTTTTCATTCTTGTCTTTTATTCTGAACCTTCAGATTTTGTGCAAAATTGTATTTGATTTTTCCCCTTGTTAATAAAACTAAAAAGGGAGAAAATAATATACCTCAACAAAGAAGAGTGTTCTGGAGATTCCTCCACTTGCACCTGCATGTAAACTTTCAAACATGCTGTGTATTTAGAAGGTGAATCAGGTTCATTGTAGAACAGCCTGTGACTCTGTCACGCACAAACGTGCTTTGCTATATCCTGTCTATTCCGGGGGTAATGTGATGCAATGTGTCTCCAGAGGCTAGGGAGGAAAAGGGGTTTATCTGGGAATTTGAGCATAATGGAGCATGATCCTTAGCTGATGGGAGTTGCTTTTCAGCAGTTTGTGCAGGTAGGGAATCTGCTGCATTCAGTGTGATTCTGACCACAGCATCAATCCCCCACCTCGCAAAAGTGCAGCTGTGGGTATAACTTACCTTGGCCCCATATCCCTGGAAGAGGATAAAGGCAAATAGAAAGTTCCCAAGAACCTCCTGGCAGCCATGGGAATTGGAGTGAGTCAGTCTGGTGGTGGCTGAGAATAGACAGGAGGACAGGGAGAGGACTTCATCAGGCAAATGAGCCAGGGATGGGGCGGGCAGGCGGGGGGATCTTTTAGGCAAGGAAAGGCTCAGAGGCAGGAATGCCTCAGAGATATGTGGAACATTTTCAGGCTTTTTTTCCCTTTGGACTGTGGCTAATACATTTTGAAGAGACAAAGTCCAATATCACATCAATTTCTGTGTGTTTCTATATCTGAATTTCATACACTGTCCTTTTAAAAGCATAAACTGGGCATTTTCTACCCGTTGAAACTATGTTCGCTCTAGATAGACATTAAGATTAGAAGAATTATAAATCCAGCAGACCTCTCCCACAAAATGGGTGTGGGAAAGGGGGGTCTAGTGTTGACATAGACAGCTTTTCTCTCTGATTTCTGCTCTGTTTCTTTACAAGGGGAAAATCATATACGTGTTAATCTCTATAATGCCCTCACACAATTTCTTGGAGGGATTCAGCAAACTGTAAATTTGAAGGATTGATTTCACTGTCATTTTAACATTATACTTTTATGAGAAAAAAATTTACCTAAGTTCGTAGCAAAATAATGTACATAAATTGAAAAAGAAAAGGAATAACTTTATTTATTTAAGTAAAATAAAGTAAGTATGAAAAATACAAGTTGGATCATTCTAAATGGCACTGTGTAGGAAAAACCTGGTTGCTGTGAATATTTTAAGCAACAGAGGTATGTTTTTTGTAAATAAATTGCTTAGCCTTTAGTTCTAATACATGGATTGTAATTTAGGGGACAGCTCAAATTGAATGCTTAGAGAGGGGAATTAGTTTAAAATTCTTAAGGAAGAAACATTGTAATTATGTAGGTTTTCTGTTCTGCTTTTTACATTTAACTTACTGAAATGGTTGAAAAGAATACAAAATTTAAAGGACAACCACAGTAACATAAAGATCATAATCTTCAAAATAATGTATTTTTACTGTCTGAATTTCAGTTCTCAGAAGTATTTACATTTTCTGCTACTTCACAGATACTTGTCTGCTAACATATATGCGAGGTTAGGTTTTTTTAAATATTGAAATTTTTTGAGAGGATCTCTCAGTGATGCTACAAAAGAAGTTGCAGTAGTAACCCTTGGCATTTATTATATTGCATTTCTAATGTTTTTTCAGAGAGCTCTTTTTTCACTGCATGTAATAGTACTTTAGACTGCTTCTTCCTTTGATACCTTTAAACCTCATAGGAATTTAAATAGGCCCCTGTGAAAGTAATGCTTGAGCCTCATTCATATGTTCGAGTTAGATGTTATTCCTATTAATGGCTTTAAGTGCTTAGATAGCAGATCAGCCTTTCGTGTCTTCAATTGCTTGTCATTTCTGCATAAATATGTTTCAAGATACTGTTCCACATGATCTTTTCCTCTTGTTTTGGTTTTGAGTTTTTATTTAATTCAGAAGCAATGTGTAATAATCTTTTTTATTTATTGGGTGTTGGAAAAGAAACTTCAATGTTTTTGCTAACTTTCAATATATACTGAGTTATTGGAAGCAAATTGCAAAGCTGGCTAGCAAATACATGGTAACGTGTATTTTGCGAAAAGTTGTCTTTTGGGTTAGAAGTGCCCATTATTTTAGCCATCTCTTATCCTTCAACCTTACCCTTCAAGACGTGTAAAGAAAGAAGTTCTTAATTCATAGGAGAAAAGTTACACTGTTTGATTACTCGTGTAGAAGTCGCAGCACCATCAGTTATCCTCATCACGTCAGTTTGGATTTGATTATCATAGAAATGTATTGAATTACCAAACTAGAGCAATAGTAACTAAAGCTGATTCATTGTTATTGCTGTCAGTTGATGAGGACTGACTTTCAAGCTCTATGAATAGGTAGAGTTATTGAAACATTGTTTTTATAACAGGAGATGAAAAATGTAGAACGACCATTACAGTATGGGTGGTAGGATAGATGAGAATTTTTTTAATGCT
This sequence comes from Corvus hawaiiensis, assembly GCF_020740725.1. Lineage (NCBI taxonomy): Eukaryota > Metazoa > Chordata > Aves > Passeriformes > Corvidae > Corvus > Corvus hawaiiensis. The sequence continues at coordinate 44,099,237 of NC_063213.1, forward strand.
TGTCTAATAGCTTTTAGTCGCTTCATTTTTTAATGAACATTACAAACAGCATATACATTTAAAATGTTTATTGTGTTTCCAAAGAAAGAAAATGAGACATTTCATACAAGATTAAGTCTAACTGCAGGAAACAATCTGGAAATTCCCACCCTTAAATATGCTTCCAGAAATCATCCTGGCCTTTGGTATCTACCAATTCTATAAATTTTCTTTTCTCCTTTTGTGCTCATGCAGTGTTTTGGTCTTTAAAATTCAAGTCCTGTATCCTCCTCCAAAAACAAGGTTTTCAAGAAAGGAGGGCTATCTGCATGCGGAAAATGAGATGGTACGACTGTGGATACTCCAGTCTGTAATGAAATCTAGAGAGTAAATACACAACATGTGAAACTGAAACAGCTGAAGACTGACTGTGTCAAAAATATAATGTACTCTCACCTGTGAACAACTGTTTTGCAAAGGTCAATGTATAGTTCACTAAAACTGTACTGACTACTAGCAGGACTTAAGAAGGCAGATCAGAATATAAGGCAACAGCCAATAAATGATTAAACCTTAATACTTAGAAAGTATTTACATCTTTTATACAATATATCTGATCATTATGCAGAAATTTACAATTTTGTTTTCTCTTACACTAGAAATTATTTAAGCCATTTCTCATTTATATGTATTTTTTTAAAAAAAAAAAAGCTCCTGTGCACCACTCTGTTATTTTGTCTCCATCTGCATGAAAATTTTTTTACTTAAAAATATTTACTTGCCCCTCCAAATAGTGTCCGTCAGGATGCATGCATTCAATCAAGATACTTTATGCATATACTAGAGTCTATGCTTAATGTTCAATGTATTCTTAGATCCCAAAAGGATCATTTCAGAACTACTGAAGGCAGCATGATTCTGTGAAAGAGTTTCATTGTGTCAGAAGTGGAGAATAGCAAGTGGATTCTGGTTTCAATATTAATTATATACTCTTTATTATAGGACAACAGTTCTTTATTCATGGCCTCAGTTTTGAGTAGGGTGAAATTTGGAGAGCAAAAATAGGCTCCGTATGCCATCTAGTGGGAGTGCTCAGGTTGTCTCACTAAAATTAATTCTTCATTTAACAGAGACAGTGCTAGTGATGTATTAAGTTCAAAATGTTTGCTGTCGTTTCTCCAGACTATTACCATTTTCTTTAAAAGCATAGCACTTTAGCTTGGGGGTGGTAAAATTCTATGCCTGACCTGCAGGAAGAAATCGGATTGGTATCTGTTCTTGTCCAAGAATTATTGATTTAATTAGGAATATTACCACTACAGCAAACAGCCTCATCACTGCGTGGAAGAGTACTGATTTCTGTGAGCATGGAATGGACTTACAGGTAGAATTTGGTATTATGTTAAGTATTTTAAGTCTTCACTTTAACATAAACGACATTACTGCCTTGAGAAACCAAGATCCCAGGAAAATAAATTGTTCTGTAAGTTTCTAATCCTCATTATTGAACGTATTTCATGTCTCTGCTTAAAATCTCCCAGAAAATTACAATGAGGTATTTTTTTATTTTTTAGCGAAATCCAAGACCAGTGACTCACCAGTTCCAACAAAATTTAGATTATTACAAAGCACGCGGAGCAGACTTGATGAACAAAACCCGGTAAGCTATTTCTAAATATATGTTCACCAAACTAAGACCTTACATAAACAAAATGTTTCAGAAGTCACGTTTATTCTAAACATGAATTACATAAGCCGTATTAGAAGTACATGTGTTTATTTCATGGCATTTATTTCAAATCTGTCCCTTGACTATTATTGCATGAAAAAATTGAAGTTTTTACACATAGTGTTGCAGTCACTTGCAGCATCTTTTTAAGGAAGGCTAAGGGCACTTTTACACAATGATGTGTCCTAAAAGCAGTGGGTAAAACATTTCCAATGTGAGTTCTGTAGCTGAACTAATTCTGATAATGCACCTGGAGTATGTGTACCAGAAGCTGTCTAAGTTAAGTTGAATTAATGTAAATCCAGTTTGAAGTAATTTTTACAAAACTTTTCCTCCCTTCTTTTAGAAGTGGTTTGTATCAATAATGCCAATATTCCTCATCAAGGCTGTATTATCTGGGTGGCCACAAGGTGAGTGCTGATGCCTGGTGGCTCCTGGTGGCTGCAGGGCAAGCCAGCACAAGAGATAATGCTTCAATTGACACAGTTACAGGCAGTTTCTTGGGTTGCACATGGCCCCAGCCATACCCTCTGCCTGCTGATTCATTAGAACTTGCTGGCTTTTGGACCTTTGCATCTCTGTCACATTCTGTTGAAATCAGCTACATTAAAAGCCAACTAAAATTAAAATGGAGTAGTTTCAAAAGCTTTTAAAAATGGACAAAGAGGCAGAAATTAAAGCTAAGTACAGTGACTGCAGAAGCATCTCTTTCTTTATAAATCAGGCTTTAAAGTTGAGGACAGGTGTCAAAATTACTGCATTCTATTGCATTTTCTTAATGGTTTTACTTACTCTTTTGAAAAATTATCTCAAATGTTGCCTAACTGGAGAAATAAGTTGTTTGAAGTTTCAAAAAGAAAGATTTCAAGGATTTTGAAAAAACAAGTAAATCATAAAGCCCAAACAAGAATGACACCTGCTGGAAACCTAAATTCCAAGAAAAAAAAATTCATTGGATCTCTGTAGGAATATAAATTAATTGCACACACATACACAGAATACTCACCAAAGGAGATGGAAAGTTGTTTAGAATAATTCAGATATAAGAAAAGCTGAGATAAATTCATCTCAAGACAAAAACACTTAGAGTAGGTCAAATGTGGTAAAACTGTTTAAGATTGCACTAGGGAGAGAACTGCAAGATGTAACATTAGGAAATGTTTCTGCAGTGAGCAGAGATGGATTAAATCAACTACCACATCGTTTTCACCTTTAATTCCACAGGCTCAGTGATATGTTTAAAATATCTTGACAAATCTCTAATATATATTGCTTATTTTATCACATGTAAAACTTTTTAATTGGCCATGTTCATATATTTGTCTCTCATCTCTTTGTAATGATTACTTACTGAAAAGAGAAATGCCTTTGAATAAGGCCTGCTTAAAACAAAACATTTCCATCTTAGCAGAAAACTGCAGAGATTGAATCATCTTCCTACTGCTAGTTTAAAAATACACCATTCACAGTCAAGGTCAATGATGCTTATTGTGATGAAACAAAATTGTTTGCTTCATAGATGGAATTCACGTCTCCTTGATACTCATATTTTTAAACTGATGCCTTACTTTTAAATGCATCTGCTGATAACTCAACAACATAATCAATCAGTATTTTTCTTGTAATTGTTGTACATGTCTGGTACATTTAGATGGCTAAAATGTAGATTGATCCATGTTTAATGGCTGTAATCATCCTTTGCATTAATACATCAGACATTTAAATGGTAAGAAATAGACACATTGTTCTTATTTTCCTGAACTTCAGCTCAGTTTTAATGTCACTCCTCCAGAGATGTAGCACCTCACTATTGTTCATTTTCTGAAGCTGTCATTCAGAGAAATTGCACAGATTTTACTTCATAATACATTTTTTTAAACCACCTCTTGAAAAGGTATTTAGATACCATCATTATTTATTTTTCATGAATTTATATGTGTTCTGAGCTGATCATTAGCAGAGTCAGTTCATAGCACAGCCAAATCACACCTCAGGTTTTTAGGAGCTGTGATAACTATCCTTTCTAATTGTCATGTAATTCTAAAACATCCTTGCATGTTACTGTTGGAAGCATTTCTAAAAATCATGTTTCGGACATGAAGGCTTAGAAATTGTTTATGTTTATTGTTCCTGTAAAATGAAGTTTTTCTCAAAAAGTCTCTTTCCAACCATCTGAAAAATGCAAATAAACTAACTTGTCCTGATGTACATATATGTCAAAGCAGCAAATCAGTGTAGAAGGACAACTGTCACTTTCTATTAAGCAAAATATAGCTAAAAAAAAATAAACAAGAAAGAAACAAGCTGCTGGACACAAATACACAAGCTTCTGTAAAAGCTTTGTTTCCTGCGTCTGTGGACCATCACAATTCCAATGATACATTTAGCTCAAAGTATCCAGTGGCTTTGTTACTCAGGTGGCCCGTCCGAGTAAATAATTTATTTTTGGTTAGTACAATTTTTTGTGCAAAGTCAAGGGGGTTTTTTTGTGATTGTCAAGGTTCTAGACTTAGAGACAACATAAATGGACTCAATGTGCAAGCCATTATCTTCCTTCTAAGGTAATGTTTCAGGTGAGTGAGTGATACATACCACACCAAACTACAACTTTAGTGATTGTTTTCAGTAGACTGAGGGAAAAAAATATGCTAAATATACTAAAGTTTGGACTCTGAATCTCAGCCAAGTTATTACTGGTATGACCTCATCTGTTAGCAGGTTCCTATAAAAAGAGAAAACCCAGCCTACTACAGGCAGATTATTAAAAAGAAGAAGCAATCCATTGAGTCTTGATTAACTTACCCAATTCCTTTTCTTGTCTGGCATAATCCACTAGAGCAGCAACTTCAGTTTGAAATGCTGACATTTGTTCTCCTGTATTTACCACAAAAATAACCAAAAATTAAAAAGGGCCCTAGGGAAAAGTGATTATCAAATCTCCCTGGCTGTTTCCTGTGAGCCTTCTCATATAAATCCACCAGCCATCACTCACTCAGAACTGGTTAAACTGGTAAGTCTAGGTTCCGGAGGGTGTGAGGGGACCAAACTGTTGGACTCCTGAGGGGGCCGCCCTTAGGGAGGACTCATGTCCTTTGATCTTCGGTGGGAGTATGCTGGCATCATTCCTGGCAAAAGCTGACAATACAAGTCTCAGAGGGCTTGGTCTAGAGGGGTTACCCTTTAGTGGCTCAAGTTGTTTGACAGCTTGGACTTAATATTTCTCAGGTGGAATCTCAACTTCAGTCTCATGAAGTGCTTTTCTCACTGCTGTTGTTGCTTCCCCCACCTTTTCAGGGGGGTTTCCTCCAATGAATTTCCTGCCCAGAGGGAATGAGACTGTTCATTGCACAGCCTGTGCAGTCACGGGTGAATATTCATACCCCTGCAGGAGGCTGTAAAAGGTTTGTTTCCCTCCCTTCCAAGTACGTGCCAGTTGAGCAGTGGTTAAAGGCGCAGTATTGGCATTCAATTGCCTGTAATAAACTGTAAGCCAGACTCTCTGTTGGCTCCTTCACTGCCCAGGCAGGAGAATTAGAAGGGGACTTTGAAACCGACCCATTAATGCTCGATCACATGGGTGTTTGTGTTGTGGCTGTTAGGTTTGCAGTGTTGGGTGCTCTAGCTGTTAGTGGAGCCAAATCAGCTATAACCAGAAATTCCATTTTGTGCTGCAGCAAAGATCCAGCATTGTGATACACCAGCAATCCTTGGATCGGTCAGTGCAGGCACCACATGGAGCGAGCGCACTACAGTCTCTGGATTTCTTTTAGGGTCAGGGTCAGCAGACTTCTGCTTCTCACCCAGAAGCCACCAAACATCCAAAACTCTCCTCCTCCCCTTCAGCTGGGGGGTGCAAACCTGGCCTCAGCAAAGCACCTGCAGCTTTTGCACATCAGCAATTGTTTGAGTCATTAACCATTAACATTTCAGTCTCACAACTTCTCAGTTTGCTTTTGAAACCATTTGGACCTCCTGCAAGAGTATTTTGTAGTTCTGCAGATGCTTTCCGTGTAGTGACTTTGTCAGTCATTCTCAGGTGACTATGGAAAGACTTTTTGTAACACCAGCAGCTATCAATACAATGGGGAGAGACAGAAACATCCTGTAATTATTATTCAGCAATCATTCCTTCCCAGCTTCCATAAACTGGGAAGCAACATTTAGTCCCAGTCTCTGCACTGCTGTTCCTCCTAAAAAATTCTAGATGCCATCTTTCTTCATCACCAGTATATGGCAGAAGTGCCCCCATACAGCTTGGGGCTGTATCTTGTGAGCGTGCAGGTTCTCATACTTCTTTCTGATAGCTCTCCTTTTCCATCTATTCTGAGTAGCCTGATTCTGAACAACTCAGCTGTTGTTATTTTCTGGATGTGCTCTATAAGTGTGTGCATGTTTGTATTGTGTATTCTAAAAAAAATCTCTGGAGACAAATAGAGAAATTAGAGGAAAAGCAAAATCAAAATTAGTCTTCCAGGTGTCTGCAGAAGTTACAAGTTACCCGTATTAATTCATTTGTAGTTTATTTTTAGTTTAACTTCCCCAAAACATTGTAAAGCTATTACACCCCAGTAATCACTGGATTGTGTTGGTTTTAATACATTTCTTCATGTTTTTAAAGGACAGCTCTTTATATCATAAAAATACAGATTAGTAAAATAAAACCTCAGGAGTGAAAAGGTCTTTGTGGTTGTGATATATTTCTGTGAAGGGTATTTCAAGCATTAATTATATACAGCAGGAAATTATTGCATGAACAGATAGGAATGGCTTTGCTGATCTGTGGGTTGTGTGAACACTTCCACTGGGAATTAGAAGGTTCTTTGTCTCTTTATTTTAGACAAATTAAATGGTTTGACAATTTCCTCATTCTTAATGTTGCATATAACTGAAGTGAATTAAATAGCCCTGTAGTTAAAAATAAAAAGCAACAATGATAATGATTCAGTGTATGTGTTATACCCTGAAGCAGTTCTTCAGCAAAATCTCTTTAGAAATCAGGATTCCTGTTAAAAAGTGCTTGGCTTGAAATGATTGGGCTGGGCAGAAGGTGAACTCAGAGCAAGAGATATCTAGCTCTGCTAACCTAAAAGTACAGTCTAATGTTAGCTTTGTTTGCTGAAAGAAATGTTTGGGGTTGAGTCATTTTAAACATTGGAGAGAATTTAATCTAGCAGAAATAAATATTAAAGCAGTCTTCAAATAAGTGCAAAAAATCAATTTTATAAAGTTTTTGATTCTGTAGAGCCTGGATTGCTTTTTGTCACTTTTCTTTTTTTTTTCTTTTTTTTTTTTTTTAATTTAGGAAAGCAATTTAAGGACATTGGTACAAACTCACTTTGTTTGGGGTTAGTCTGCATTTTTCAAGGAGAAGGACCAAAAATTTTGTCCACTACTGGTTGGAAAAAATGCATACCACACCATGCATACCACACCCAGTCCCTGTGGTCTCTGGTCTCTGTGTGTATTCCAGTGCAACTGTAGTAAAACAACTTCTTTGTAACATTCAAATCTTGGATTTTTATCTCCCAGTTTTGAAGAATGATGCATGTATGGCTGTTCCTGTCCAAACCATTGGCAATGATGTGATAATTTCTCCTCTTCTTTTCTCAGTGCCAGTGCTAAGGCTGCCCCTCTGAACATTAACAAAGTCTCCAACAGCTTACTGAATTTTGGCCGAAAGCTCATTGCTCCAGCCATGGCTTCAGGTGGGGCAGTGGGCACTCCTGCCGGCGGGAGCAGCTTCCCTCCCTCTTCAATGCCAACCAGGAGCACAGTGGAAGTCCCCCAGCCCCAGCAGCACCACCAGCAGCAGCAGCACCACCACCAGTCACAGCAGCAGAGGATGATGAAGTCTGAAAGCATGCCAGTTCAGCTGGGCAAAGGTAAAGGGGAGAGGTGTGGCAGTGCCGTGACTGAGGGAAGCTTTGTCGTACATCTTCAGGGCTGAAGAAAGTTCTTTCTTCTATTGATTTTTATATCAGCGTGTACATATTTGGAGGAAACAGCAAAAAAAAGTATTTTGTTAGGCAGGATGCCTATGCCAAGTACAACAGCACATTTGCAGTGCAATACAGAATTAGATGTTATCTCAAGAATATACAAATACTGTAAGAAGTTTTGAACCTTTAAAAATATATTAACCAGAAACTGCATCAGACAGACCAACAAACTACATCATTACCATAAACATGAGCCAAGTAATTTTTCAGGTTTTTAAATGCAACTTATTTTTAACTGGGAAACTAATTTCATATATGTTTTTTCAGGTTATTGGCAAAAAATCCCATGCATAACAGTATTAGGTAAATACATAATAATAAGTGAAGGAAGTTAGAGAGTAATTGTTCATAAACAAATTCTTATTCCCTTTAGAATGTGCAGAGCTTATTTAAGAAATTATTTGAGCCATAGCATGAATTTATCTTTTAGTAATTTGTGATGGCCCTCTGCACTTTATTTAGTAAACGCTGCATCTTTTTCTTAAGCCTTTCTTCTTATATTTCTTGAGGACAGCTTACTCAAACAACAAACTCACAAGCTCAGCTTTGGTAGTTGTTTGCTATACTCTGCCACGCTCAAGGTAGGTTACTGCTTTTCATCTTCAGCCAGCCCATGGCAGTATGTGCTTTTCAAGGAGTATGTAGAGCAAAACAGTATCTGCTGCATTTGGCAACTCACCCAGTGTCATGATTATGAGCGTGAGGGCTGGTGCTGGTTGCCCTGAACCATTGCATAGGATTGCATCTTTTTTTTACACCAGATTTGAAAGTGTGAGAGAAGGGAAATAACACTTCATAGCTGAAGTTGGTGTTCCTTCTCTTTCCTGTGGCACCCATATGGTCCAAAGGTCCTTCCATGATGCATGGCATCTCCAGCAGACACTGAGGGAGCAGAACTGAAAGGTGCAGCTGTTCTTTTGGAGCAGACACATACAGGCATTTCTGCAAGGGCCACTGCAGCTGCTTGGCAAAATCCATATATGCAGCTTCTCTCAGAATCACCCAAGAATCTCAGAAATTGCTCCAGCAAGGGTTTTACAGTGAAACTGAAGTGCAGTGAAACTTTGATGCAAATCCTGTCACAACAATGGAAGTAAAATTAGGTGTAGAATAAAATTATTTACACCGTTTCGGAGAGACTTTCTCTTTGCTTTTTTAAAAGTTTTCCATAGTTCCCTTATCACATTATTCTCTTTTTCCCTCCTGAGTTTAAAAGTGGTCCTTGGGTGGCTGTTTCTTTCCCTGCTTAATATAATAAAAGCATATAATTTGAAGCAACTTCTATATAGATGGAGCTGATTGTTGCTTTATCTTGATGTGGCTGCTAAAGGATGGCTTGTTATATGTGCCAATTAACATGTTGTATTGTCAGGAAATGCACCCGATACTTTCCATACAAGAATCAGAATAAAAAATTGTAGTTTTGCTTGGTCATTGTCATGTACAAGCTGTGCACATATTTCTCTATCAACAGGGATATGGAGATTTGGTAAAGTTACGAAGAATTTATGATGTAGGGCATAAAGCATTTTCATGGTAAGAGGAAAAAACATACTGCAGCTTCTTCTTAGTGTATTCTGTCTATCCATATTTGGTACAGCCTTTGCAGAAGTAATTTAAGGGCAACAAAATGTAAATATACTATTTTTTTAATAGGTTCAGATGACAGAGGTTTTTTTTACATTTTAGTGCCATGCTTGTTGTTCCAGACCTGTACAGTTATAAGTGTTTTGCCTATAATTGTATAGAAATTTTAAATTATGGCAGCTATGTTTGCAAGTGCCATAATCTATATTTTTAAAGACACACAAAAAATAACAAAAGGAAATATAAAGTGTTTTAGAGGCTCCCCAGTGAATTCTCTCTGAAGTAAGTTTAAATATTTAGCAAAAAAATCCCTATTTGCAATGACACTGTGGTGGAGACAGGCTAAAAAGCCTTTTGAAGTTTGATGCAGGAACATCTGTAAACAACTCTACACAATCTCCATCACACCTTAAAAGCAAGATTAAGTCTTTTCAGTTCCATGGAGGACAATAACACCACCTCAAGAAAGAGCGGTACAGCAACTCCAGTGAATGAGGGCACTCTCCACAGCTATGAGAAGCTGCCAGCACTTCTATCCCAGGCATTGAGATTTAGGATTTACTCTCAGAAGTGTACTTGTTCCACCCATGTTTGTGCTGAACTTTTTAGCTTCTACACTGGTTTTTTTCTAGCTCTGGATTCTGCTGTAGGTTCTGAGTATCTAAAAGCTATTTAGCATGGTTTGGAAATCCAACGCTCCCAAGTTGCTAACTAGCTGTCACTAATTGTCTCTTGTTCTTGTTCTTCGCTGTGTTTTCAGCTCTCAGCCTCCTGGAGCTTGGTTATTTAGCTGAGGTAGGCAGAGGCATGGATTTAGGATTTAAATTGATAGACATTTGCACTTCCAGTTGATCTAATACTGACAGATGTTCAGTTGGACAGTGTACCAGGCCAAAGTGCTGTAAATCTTACAGGCATCAAGCCGTAAAATAAGTCATCCATTTTTCTTGTATTGGTCCTTTCAGGTTTTGAATGCTCAAGTAGTGCTGATAATTTAAATTAATATTGTAGAGATTTGTAAGTTTGAAGAGATTAAATTAATTGGCTGATCTACTTTGTGAAGAAGTCCTTGGTAAACAAAACACCTTGCAGGACTGTCAAAATAATCCTATCCCAGCTTTAACAGCTCTATTTCAACAGAGTTACCACTCACAAACCAGCTATCATTCATGTTGCCATACTCTAGATGAGGGATGATTGGGTTACATGATCAGTTGTAATTATTTCTTAGTCCAAAGTTTTGGTACTTGCTGAATTTCTGTAAGAAAAAAAATGCATATAATTTAGATAATGTAAATGGAAAAACCCAACCATAATTGCAAGCCTGTAATTCCAGATGAGTCTTCAGCATTACAAATCACAGTTGAACAAAGTATCCAGACACCTAATTGGAAATTCAGTTCCTCCTAATACTATATTAATCCCATTCAGGCTGTCCTCAGCACAGAACAAGATCGGGTATCATTACTGATTACTTATGCAAGATAGCCTGCTAACAGAAGAGGGATTGAAATATTCTCTTGATCCTGCACAGTGAAGTAATTTGTTGGCACAAAAGTTGAATTCAAATATTAAGTTCATTGGATTTTCAGTTGAGGTGGTTATTTTGAAAGATAAAAATACTGATAACGGAAAAACCATGGAAAAAAAGCAGAATCATTGCCCTTTGTGTTCCAGTGGATCCTTCATCATTCAGAAACTGGATATTCTTTGATTACCAAATGGCAGTGCATTGCCAAGAAAGAAAAGCATTTCTCTTTTTCTTCCTCCTTGATAGCGCCAGATACAGTTTTCCTTCTAGGTCATTTCACGGTGAAACCCAAAAGGCTTTTGATTTGAGTGCAGCTTAACCACTAGGACATATTAGAGGACCAATTCGAAGACAAAATTCTGCCAAAACTGTGATTAGCTATTTAAACAGTTTCCAGGCTACTGTTTGTTTTTATGAGTTGATACTACTGTGGCATTTATTGTAACACAAGCAGAATTTCCGCAGTCACTGCGTATGCCCTAAAGACATGATCCCCCTATTTAGAATTATTTATGAAGTGTCTCTAGAAAATGAGTATGCTTTTCATATGGATAAAGAAATTGTCCTTATTAATAGCAGAACTGAGTACAAAAAGGAATAAAACACAGATTGACAAATGGGGTTATTTTCCTTTTCTAAAAACATATAAATATACATATTATTAGGTAATTATGAATTTTTTTGACAGTAAGGATACAGGTTCTGAGCATCTCATGGAGTGTCTCTCCAAGAGAGACATGGAGTGAGTCCAGTGGAGGGCTCCAAAGAAGATTAGGGGGCTGAAGCACCTCACTTACGGGAAAGCTGAGGGAGCTGGAACTGTTTAGGCTGGAGAAGAGAAGATAGAGAGGGGATAGTATCTAAATGGAGGTGTGAGGAGGATGGAGCCAGGCTCTTCTTGATGGTGCCAAGCAGTAGGACAAGAGGCAATGGGCAGAAACTGATGCACAGGAAATTCCACCTGAACGTGAGGGAGAACTTCTTTACTGTGCAAGTGACCGTGCATTGGAACAGATTGCCCAGAGAAGTTGTGGAGTACCCTTTCCTGGAGATACTCAAAAGCCATCAGGACACAGTCCTGGGTAATGTGCTCTAGGGGACCCTGCTTGAGCAGGGGGCTTGGGCCAGGTGACCTCCAGTGGTCTCTTCCAACCTCAGCCATTCTGTGATGCTCCCAAATCGCAGAATGACACTGTCTGTGTAAAGTGCCAGCGACAAAACGGTTTTGACTCTTTCATTAAGTTTAGATTTTTATCTAAATCATCGCTTAAAAGCCCTGGGGTTCTGCAGCCTATGACTACTGGTTATCCAACCTTCCCGTTTCCTTTTGCCTGTCCCTACAGGGCTCTCTCACAATGTCCTTTCTGTTCAAAGCAGGGTGCTCCGGCTGAACCCCCAAAGCTGCGGCTCTTCCCTCCGGCGAGCTGCAGCGGCGGGGCCGCGCTAACGCTGTTGTTTGTTTGCCAGGCGAGGCGGGCGAGGCGGCGCCGCCGGGGCCGGCCCAGGCCCAGCAGCAACCCCCGGCCACCACAGGTAGGCCCGGGCGGCGCCCGCCGTCACTGCCACTGTCCCTCCACCGAGCGCCGCTGTTGTGCCGGGAGAGAGCTCGGCTGCGCCGCGTCCCTCCCGACCGCTCTGTGCGTGTGTGTGTGTCTGTGTCTGTCTGTGTGTGTGTCTGTGTCTGTGTGTGTGTCTGTGTCTGTGTGTGTGTCTGTGTGTCTGTATCTGTGTGTGTGTCCGTGTCTGTCTGTCTGTGTGTCTGTCTCTGAATGTGTCTCTGTGTCTGTCTCTGAATGTGTCTGTGTCTGTGTGTGTGTGTCTGCGTCTGCGTCTCTGTGTCTGTGTCTCTGTGTGTGTCCCTGTGTGTCTGTATCTGTCTGTGTGTCCGTGTCTGTGTGTGTCTGTCTCTGAATGTGTCTCTGTGTTTGTCTCTGTGTCTGTGTGTGTGTCTGTGTCTGCGTCTGTGTCTGTGTGTTTGTCTGTCTGTGTGTGTGTCTCTGTGTGTGTCTGTCTCTGTGTGTGTCTCTGTGTCCGTCTGTGTCTGTGTGTCTGTGTGTGTCCGTGTATGTCTGTGTATGTGTGTCTGCCCGTGTCCGTGTGTGTGTCTGTATCTGTGTGTGTGTGTCTCTGTGTCTGTCTGTGTCTGTGTGTGTGTCTGTGTGTCCGTGTGTGTCTGTGTGTGTGTATGTGTGTCTGCCCGTGTGTGTGTCTGTGTGGTGTGTGTGTCTGTATCTGTGTGTGTGTCTCTGTGTCTGTGTCTGTGTGTGTGTCTGTGTGTCCGTGTGTGTCTGTGTGTGTGTATGTGTGTCTGCCCATGTGTGTGTCTGTGTGGTGTGTGTGTCTGTATCTGTGTGTGTGTCTCTGTGTCTGTATCTGTGTGTGTGTCTCTGTGTCTGTGTCTGTCTGTGTGTCTGTGTGTCCGTGTGTGTCTGTGTGTGTTTGTGTGTCTGCCCGTGTGTGTGTCTGTGTGGTGTGTGTGTCTGTATCTGTGTGTGTGTCTCTGTGTCTGTGTCTGTGTGTGTGTCTGTGTGTCCGTGTGTGTCTGTGTGTGTTTGTGTGTCTGCCCGTGTGTGTGTCTGTGTGGTGTGTGTGTCTGTATCTGTGTGTGTCTCTGTGTGTGTGTCTGTGCATGTGTGTGTCTCTGTGTCTGTGTCCCCTCACTGGCATCCGCTGTGCATCAGCGTCCATCTGCGTTACAAATCTCTGTGTGCTTGCACTTTGTAGCCCATTTCACACTCTGTCATGGGGGGGCAATTCCACCATCACTGTCCCTTTTAGCTGCATTACTTCCCTCTTGTTATATTTGGGGCAGGTATTTTGGACCGAATGTCTACTGTAGTGCACTTGACTTACCTGCCTTGGATGAAATAAAAAGCATATGGATTTGTGTGATGAGGTGGCTTGAATGAATTTTAAAAGTGCTGGAAGCCTTTGTTCCAATTTCACTGTAGGAGAAAAAGGGAAACTAATTTATCTGAAAAGTTTCATAAAACTCATCTCATTCTTTTTGCAAATTTTAATACCCTACATCCTGACTATGGCCAATACAGACAGATGAGCAGATCTGAATGGTTTTGAATTATATATGGTGCCATACTTCTGTTCTTCTTGGTATCTTTGTCCTTGCTCTCCTTATAATTATGAAAGCTATTCTTTTCCTCTGTAGGGACCAAACAGAATGAGCCATCAGTTTTGTGTGTCTTTTTTGCACCTTCCTCTGATTTTTCATATATTTTAGCAGGGACCTCCAAAGTTCCTGATTATATCCCCCATAATTTAACTCAAACTTAGTAAGATCTGAAGCTCACTTTCCTTTTATTGTAAGTCTTCTCTTCCTCAGCATCACCTTTTACTTTATTATATGGCCTTATTATTGATCACATTAAATTTAAATTATCATTCTTTTCAAGACGTCGTAGGTCTCCACAATACCAACAGGTTGGTCCCTTTTTCCATTGCCACATCTGTGTGTTTTCCAAATGACTTTCAGTCAGAGTATTTGTAACCCTGGGGTCAGTCCCAGTATCATTAGCAACACTCAAGTTGTGAGCCACTTAGAAGCCAGCACATGGAGATAACGTTGCTCCTTTTTGCCTCAGAAATGGATGTATTTTTAGAGTGTGAAATCCTGTGCATCATTACTGTGAACTATTTATGCATTTTAATGTGCATAAATATATTTTTGAGACATCCTACGCAGTAATGTGTTCTGACTGCTGCGTCAGGGATCCTTACGTATTTGTTCTGTGTGCTTCATAGGCATGTATTTGATTTCCATGTTTATGGGGTTTATTCAGCCTGTTTTATATAGGTTTTAGGACCTTCTGGTATATGCTTAGATGGTCAAAGATTAAATTTCTCCATTTTTTTTTAAGGAGCCATATTGTATTTATCTGATATTGACAGAATGAGTAGATGAAAATGAGAGTTTTGATTCAGTGGTGTTCTCAGGTTGGTGATTAAGCTGCTAAAGAAGAAGGACATGGAGTTGTCTGGTTATTAACTGTACTTTATTGCAAACTTCATGAATTTTGATTCTACGTGAGGGGTAAGACTTCATTTTTCTTTTTCTTCTTTTTTTTTTTTTCCTGAGGAATAACCCAAAATTAGAAACTCGTATCCCATTACCTTCTTGTGAAGCTATTGAGTGAGCAGAATGTACCACACTGCACATTAAGAAATATGTAGAATCAGTAAGACACACAACGGAGAAGGTACAAATGGCATTTGTGTCATTGTCCTAAGATCCCGAAATCTGCGCATTGGTGCTACAGTGTTGTTTCCAAAGTCATGTGAGGGTTGTTAAGGCCTTGGTGCATAAATAATACATCTGAAGGACTTCAGAAGAAACATGGTGACTCCGTTAAATGTTGTTGAAGACACTTCGTTTAAGAGTTGGACTCGATGATCCTTGTGGGTCCCTTCCAAGTCAGAATATTCTGTGATTCATTAAATTTCTGTTTTGGGAAAATCATACATGCCTTTTTTTTTTTTTTCTCCCCCACATTAAGGAAAAAACACGTTTGGTGTGACATGTCTTTTGGCTTTCTTATTTGGAGTTGTAAAAACAATGACGCCTCTGGAAAATAGAAAAGCCTATCACAATCCAAGAATTCTGCTTTATGACTTGCAACATACTGTAATTATTCATAAGTGCTGTTCTTTCTGTCTTCTCAATCATATCCCCAAATAATCCATGTCACAGCACTGTTCACAGGATTAGATTCAGAATAAAAAGATAGTGTTTCCTAATGATAGTTTTCCCAGATTTGCTTATTCTTGCAGAAGGACCGGGTGCATCCTAGCCGTTCTTCTTACTTGGGTATAAAACATACAGATACAGTATTTTTATCACTTCTGGTTTACTGTATCTCTGTCGTAGTTAAACTAGATCTTGTACGGCTCTTACTTTTTATTTTTATTATATATTTTACAGGCCATA
This sequence comes from Corvus hawaiiensis, assembly GCF_020740725.1. Taxonomy (NCBI): domain Eukaryota; kingdom Metazoa; phylum Chordata; class Aves; order Passeriformes; family Corvidae; genus Corvus; species Corvus hawaiiensis. Next base: position 44,115,004 of record NC_063213.1, read on the forward strand.
AGAACCAGATTGTTTAAAGCTCTTGGTGTTATTTGGGCAAATTCCCTTTTAGGACAGTTGTGTTGTTCTATCTACAAAATCTTGTTTGGCTATGAAAGTAGTTGCATATTCTGTTCCTCTGAACTGTGATCCATCTTTTGAAGTGTAGCTATTTGCAGTGGCCATGAGGACATTTCTCTGTCTTTTCAATTTTTTACTATATTTTTATAGATAGAGCTGAAAGAGTATGCAAAAAAAATCTTCACACATCATTTTTTTCCATTTTTTTAGCAATGTGTATTTTTCATGTGTGTGGGTTCCTCAGTTTATATATAAAGTGTTCTTCTCTCAATATTTTCTGTGAATTTTTGTCACATAATCTGCTTATTTCAGGTGAAGTGTGTTAAGTACAGGCCATGCAGTGAAGAGTATGTGAAAAATACACTTTGCTCATTGTTTAACTTTTTTTGTTGGTTTTTTTTCAATCTTGACCCTATCGGGAATATATCTTCTTATTACTAGGATGGTAAAGAGAGACTATTTAATCTGATGTACACTTAATAAATACTTTCCTGTTACACTTTACTCTGTCCACCAAATAGATTTTTTTTACATTTAGCATTTATATTGGCTGCTCTTGCTTAGCTGTGTGAATTGCTTTTATAAATGCTTTATTTGCTAAAACATGTGATTCCATCTGCTCCAAGACTATTTTTAAGTTTACCTACTGCAAAACCACACTTCCATTGTAAATTGCCACTATGAAATGCATAAAAAGTCTTTTTCTTACATAAAGGCAACTGTAAGGATAATGGTGTTGCCAAGTGACATGATTTTATCCTAAAATTAGAAATCTTCTAAAAATTTCCATGTGAATGAATTATTTTTGCTGTTTGCCATGCAGTGTTTTCTCTTTTTTCATCTCCAGGATTATTTACAGTATACCTGATTAATGCATATCCCATTTTTCTATAAAATGTGAAAGCAAAAGTTAAGTGAGATCTACAACAGCCTCTATCTTAAGGAAACTCTTAAGGAAACTCCTCAGACTAAGTGGTAGGTAGTAAGTACCTGGAGGAGGACTGTGAAGAAAAAGAAAAATCCAGTTGGATGCAGTTGGTGGGAAGTAAAGACTATATAAAGTAAAAAGTTAGAATAAGAAGTTGCAGAAGAGACAGTGTGGAGGGATCTGAAGAAGAGGTGGAGGCAGACAGGAAGGTCCACAGAAGCATGAGAAGCAGGACATAAAATGTAGGAGGGTCATGGGAGAGGTGGACAGAATAAAGCAACAGAGAATGAATGACAAGATAGGAAGCAGTTTATATGAGTTTTCTTCTAGAAAATGTTTAGAATATTAAACCCAGATCCTTTCATGAGTTTTGTCGTTTAAGGTCTGTTTATTCAATGTCACGTTTTGTTCTTTGCTAGTTCGATCTCTTTGCAGTTAGCAGTCTCCTTGCAAAAAGTGTATTTCAAATAAATCTGTAATTATTCCCTTAAGAAAATGTGAATGATTTAGTTGCAGAGGATCATACTTGATGCTATAGATGGTAGCATGAAAGCACGCCAAAAACAAAGGAAAGGAAAAAGGAGAACATAAACCCTCTCATCAGAATAGCCATCAAACAATAGACAGGAAGAGTTCTTGAGCATTAGCTTTATGTGCTATTTAACTTTTTTCCAGGATGGAAAACTCTACAGTTTCATGGAGTCATTCTATCTTGACTTCATCATACACATGATAAAAAGATTTTTTAAACTAGCATCTCTCCTAAGGCTACATTTTCTTAATGAAAGTTGATGAAAACTGACATACTGGGGGATATTTCCTAATGAAAACAAAACTTTAATTTAAATATTTGAAAACACTTTGTAAGCCTGAACTAGAAGAAATGGTCCTTATCAGAGGCTGCCTGACTGCCATGGTGAACTAGCCCAGGCTTTTCCCCAGATGTCTTCACTATGATAGTGGACAATGCTAGATTCTCTTCAAAAGCTCCATGAAATGAGAGTAAGTAACTGGTAGACTTCATCGAAGTGTCTGTTAGGCGGAGATGGCCTTAAAATTTGAAGCATGAGAACTTAAATTTATTTCCAAACTTAACTTACTTTTTTTCCTGTTTAAAGTCTAAATATTGTGATCTAGATCTTCAGTGTCCAACCCACTTTTGGAATCTGAAGTTCTTGTTCTGAGCATTCTTTGCCATGTTTTATAGCTGGAAAAGACTATTTCCATTGTAGTGTTGATGACATCAGATTTTTTTTTTATTATGAGATGGTACTTCTCTCATTTTGCCACACAGGGCATGAAGGTCCTCAGTCTGTGGATATACTAGGGTGCATATAGTGAGGTGGTATTTATATATATGTATGTATTTGTGTGTGTATATATATACACATAATTTAGCATATATATAGATATAGGTATGTACTAGATAGTGTATGTTTGTGTATATATTTATATATACACAAAGATTTTGTGTTCTTCTCTCATACAGAAATTAAGTTCCATGTGAGAACAGTCCTTCAATCTCTCAGTGCATGCTGACACACTTCAACATTTCATTCTGTGTTGAGCTGTCTGTGACTCCTAGTCAATGTCAGTTAAGACAAGGAAGTATTTGTGGGGAAAAGAAAATGCCCATTGATTAACTCTTTTGGGTTTTTATACTTGCTTTACAGGCCAAAGTTCAAAAATCATCAGTTCATCTCCAAGCATAGAGAGCTTGTCTGGAGGACGTGAATTTACAGGATCTCCACCTTTGTCTGCATCAAAAAAGGATTCCTTTTTCAGCACCATCTCCCGCTCACGTTCCCAAAGCAAAACTATGAGCAGAAAAGAGTCGGTGGGTTCTTTTAAGTTTTTTAATCTATTTTAATGTCACACTGCATTACTTGGTAGAGACACTCATTTCTTCTATACATAGAGCACTTTCACTTGGAAATGTTTCCTTTAGCACACATTAATGGCCACAGCATAAATAAGCTATTTCAACTGTTTGTGCTGAGTGATGTCACCATTATGGCTTCCATCCCATTATCCTACCTGAAATGAAACTGCGAAAGTGCCTGTTGCCTCTGGGAAAGACGAGAGAAGTCCTGTAAGATTTCTTGCTTTGTTAGACTTTTGTTGTAGTCCTGAAGTTAATAAGCAGTTCAGTGGGAAGCTTGAATGCTCAGCAGATCCAAACATGTCCATCTGTTGTCCCTGAAATTCCTTAATACATCAGAGGTTTCCCAGTGCCTGTAGCATCTGTAGTCTACAGTCACAGTTCTATTTCTTGCGCAGCTCTGACCTTCCATTTGGTCACAAGAAGCTAGTATTTAAACAGGTTGTTCTCATCCAAGAAAATCAGCTCTTCTCATGGGTATGTTCCAAAGAAATTCTCATCCCATACAAGATATTTTAGGAACACTACTGTGATAAACTAGGTATTCCATGGAACATGAGGATCCTTGTTTAGTCTCTAAACACATTTCCCTTTGTCTCTCTGCTGACTAGAGAACAGTTATATAGCAGATGTAGTAAGTTGTATTTTTTGTAAGGTGATGGCACAGTGGTTTTCTCCATTCTTTTTTCACAAATGTAGGCTCAAATAACTCCCTATTGATTTCAATAAGTAGGAATTGTAATAGCCAAAACTTCTGTTACAGCATTCTTCAGGTGTTCAGAGCTAATACTGCACAGAAATTTCTTCTGAACTTCTCAGCGCTTTTTATTTTCAACAGCAGAATCTTTATTAATAGTCACATCATGTTTTCAGTTTGATATTCAAAACGTTCTAATGAAATGCACAACTTTGTGCAACTTTGTTCAGTTTTTGTTCACTGAATGAGGGTGTTTAATTCTTGTTCCAAATGCTTTACTGTTGTCTAAAGAAAAGCTGTGTTTTGTGGTTAGTCAACAAGAAGCTATAATTTTGGTTTGTGACCATTTAAAACATGTTGAATTTAATTTAAAGCTAAAACAACAATTTAATTTCTTTCTGCTTGTCCTCATGAGTTGAAGAAAAATAAATACAGCAGTATTGAACTTTTCTTTTTATGTGGCTTAACAAGATCTAAATACAGCTTTCATTTGCAGCTTTTATCCAGGCCAGAACTTGGGGGTTTTGCACCCGTAAAATTTAAGAATAATTCCTCCTTAGTCCTCTAATAGGAGGCAGGAGAATGTACCACTATATATTCATACTCAATTAAAATCCATTCATTATTAACATGTTTTCCGGGTAAACAATGTCCCAGATTTGGGGTATTTTATAAATGTTTTCATCAAGAATTTTGGATAAAGAGTTATTCATTATAACAGATTTGTTGTCTTTATGATCATTTTCAGTGGATTCATAATCATGATAAACAAAGCAGGGCATAGATTTTCAAAATAATTCTTTGAACTGTGATATGTAATTTATATTTTAGCATTTTATGATTAAAGAGCTAGAAAAGGTTTTAGGCTACCATTTCCTTGTGTTCAGTTTTTGACTGACGCTTAATATGGCAAAATGGAATTTGTAGCAGATCCAAGAGTAAAAGGTTTGTTTAAATCTGTTTTCTGCTGCACAAGAAAATGTTTGGATTTTGTTTTCCTGTAAAGTTCATGGTACTTCATTTTCCATGTAGAGTAGAAGATCCTAAAGAGTTCTTCCTGAGGTCCCAAAGTAGTTGCATCAGTATTCTCCAGTTGTACAATTGCTTCTTTTCCATGTTTTCTGGAAGCAGAAGTCTTGAAAACATAATGGATCCACATCTTTGTTTTATTTATCAAACTGAGCTGGTTTACATTTTTAATCTAATAATTATACAGATTACAGTGTTAAGTATTAGGGAAATTACCTTTGTTGGAACGTTGCCATGCATCAATCTCTTTACAAAAAGATGGTTTTGAAATCAGATATTCTTGGTGTGGCAGATGAAAGATAATCCATTTTCTCTTCATCCTTGTATTTCTAATACAAACCCTTTCCAAGCAAAGTGGAAGTGGAATGCATGTGTAAAAATACATCCTTTAACATGCAGTTAAAATAAGTTATTTTCACAGAGCAGAGTGTGTTACTGTAATAGTGTCATGAGATGAACAGGAATGTCATTGTCAGACTGCACTGGAGTTCTGTGTCCAGCACTGGGCTCCCCAGTACAAGAGAGACATGGGCATACTGGAAAAAGTTCAGCAAAGGGCCACAAAGGTGATGAAGGGACTGGAGCATCTCTCCTGTGAGGAAAGGCTGAGAGAGCTGGGACTGTTCAGCCTGGAAAAGAGACGGCTCAGAGGGGATCTCTCCAATGTGTTTCAGTATCTGGAGGGAGGGAGTAAAGAGAACAGAGCCAGGCTCTTTTCAGTGGTGCCCAGTGACAGGACTAGAGGCAATGGGCACCAGCTGCAACACAGGAGGATGTCTGATCGTCAAGGAAACATTTTCTTTTGCTCTTGAGAGTGGCTGAGCACTGGCATAGGTTACGCAGGCAGATTGTGGATTCTCCACACTTGGAGATCTCAGAAGCCATCTGGACACTAATCCTGGGCAGCCAGCCATGCTTGGTAGCCCTTCTTGAGTGTGGGGTTAGGCAAGATGAGCTTCTGAGGTCCATTTCAACGTCAGCCATTCTGGGATTCTGGAGAGGATAAACTCCCACGGAGGAATGTGACATGTCTAAATTCTTTCTTTCCTGAAGAGAGTCCAACAAGTTGGGCTTTATCTGTGAGAGTTACAAACAAAATTGATACTTGTTTCATTGCCTCCAGGAATACACTGTGTCCATTTATCATACTAAGGACTTCTTAAGGTTATATTTATTTGCATTTGGGTTATATTTATTCTTCTACATATTTTTTTTCCCCTCAGATGCAAAGATCAATGTAGCGACTTCTTTATTTCTGTTACCAGAAACAGATGTTCCCTGTTTTATTTAGTTAAAGAAATGAATCTACAGCCTCAGGGCTGAATGCACAATATCAGATCATGTTCTGGCAGCCTGTAGCATGCTGATGTTTTTCATGTTGCTCTTGACTGGCACAAAGCTGTATGTTAATGTGAGGTCCACCAAATGGGTTTGGAAGCCTGTTTTGTGCCCAGCATTGAGATGGTTCCCTGCTCCTTTGTATCCTTTGTGGCTTTCTGACAGGAATAACTTAAGCAGCAGTTTCTGGAGCTGTTTTCCTGTAAACAAACACAGGAAATTTTAATCTGTAATGCACTCTAGTGTCCACTATCTTCTGAATGGTTCAGTCTTGCTGGAATAAAGTCCTGCAAAAGTTCCTCTCCTAGCCTACTGCCCTCTACTTTTCGGCAGAGTTGTGAAATAGGGCGCATTTGTGGTCCATTTATTTCTCATTATGTTTCGTTTATGTCTCCAGCAACCATTAAAGAAAGTCTACCCCTCTTTTTAGCAAATAGCAAAGCTGCTTAGATGTTGATTCTGGCAAATATGGTTGCCTGGTCCCAGTTTCTGGCAGAATCTTCTGTAAATTGCTTTCAGACATGGAGATGTGCCTGAGAGAAAACTTCTGAGTCAAACAATATAAACATTTTTTAAACTTTCATTAAAAAGAAAAAAAGTAGGAAAATGTGGATTTGACTGAAAAGAAAGTTTTAATTTGGGGAAACTGTGTATTTTGACAAGTAAATTTCTACATAAAAGGTTTCAACTTAAGAAAAATCAAATTACCCATTTGGAAAATATATTTGTTAAAAAATTCCCAAGAAGGAAACATTTCTAAGGAAAATCTGGAGCAGTTAATTTTCTTTACTAAAATAATTTACAAACATGGTCAATCAGAATCCTCATTTCTTAGCAAAAATATCCTGAACAGAAGTGTCATGCATCATGCTGGTTTTGATTACACAGACTTTTTAATTAAATCAAATTTGACAACATATGCTATTGTCCCCACAAGCACGTATAAACAACTTTTACTGTCTGTGATTTACATAGCTAGTCTGACTGATTTGAAGTTAGTTATGAGTACCCCTACAGGTTAGAAAATTAATGTATGCCATTATTTTCAATTAAATAGGCATCTGCTTTACTGATTTAAGAGCCTGAGTTTAAGCATACAAAGTTGACAGTTCTGCTCAAGTAGAAGTGGTATATGAAAACCAAAGAGATAATAAAAGAAATACTAGGCAACCACACAAAGAAAACCATGTATGCAGAAATTCCTTTGAAGAAGAACATGCCTTTTGTGCATGGTACACATCTTGGAGATGGTTTTTGTTACCATATCTTTTCCCTGACTGTCACTTTTACAATTTCTTTACAATGTTTTAAGCAAAATACTTGTCAGTTCATACTTAGCAATGCCAAGCATTTATTTGGAAGTACAAATGCTATAATGAAATGTGTTTTTTTCATTAAGCATCATAAAATGTGCCCAGAATAAGTTAGTTTGTCTGTATACATCATCCAATGCCTTGATCAGTATATTGGATTTGTTAGGCCTAAAGTTACAGACATGTTGATTATTCTCAATGCCATTAAGTTTAAAATACTTTAATGCCTTCATGTTTAACTGTAGTTAATACTGGAGGACATATGTCTCCCTTATTCTGATGTGACAGGCCAATTCAGACACAAAAAAAATGCAATTTATTTAATACTTTGGTGCTTGTCTAATTTTAGGGTTAGATGAAAAGAATATTAAATTTCAGATGCTGATGGGTCACATGAACAGAGTTTGTAGAAAAACCTCTGAGGTATTTTGGAAGTATGGTTTTTTTCTTGGTTGCCTTCCTCTGGCTCAAACAACATCCTGTAACTCAAATGAAAGAGCTGAAAAGAGTAGAAGAAAAAATAAGTTGCCTTTTTTAGTTTATTAGAAATACTTGCAAGTTTCTTATAATTTAATGAAGCAACAGCTGTATGCATGAGTGGCAGCTTTGAATCCTAGAGCTCCTTATCTTTTTTGGAGTGATTCATTTCAGGGAAAAGAAACTGTACTGTGATAAAAACTGGAAGTTAATTGCTTAGAAAAAGAAAGATTAATAAAAACCCAAGTGGCTCTGCAGTGCTTTTTCTGTCATATTACGAGCATTAAACATGTATACAGAACAGACCTGTGGGGCCATTTGGAATATTTTAAAAATGTCAATGTAAACTTGTCTTTCTCTGGTACAAAAGATTCAGATTCTGCACTGAAGCAGAATGATACCACTTGGAAAAGGCAATAAGGACTTCAAACATTATTGGGTAGCCCTAAACTGTCAGAATTTAAAAATTACGAAAATCAAGAATGAATGAGACCATCAGCAGTGTTTACAAAAGGATCAAAGTGACTTAGGATACTAGAAGTGTGACACTTCACAGCAACCATGCTACCAGCAGAGGTACAGGATTTGCTCTGTCCATCGTCTTTCCATACATTAATCATGAAGTTAATGTTTCAGCATCCCAGTGGCAAAGAAAAACATACCAGAGGGTCTGTGTTGGTAACTTGAGCTGCCCCATTTTCCTTTCCAGTGGGAATTTCATCTCTTCATCCTGCTCTTTTAAGATAACACCATGAAATTACTGTCCATTTCTGTGCAGAGCTGAGAGACCTGCACTGAACTCTCAACAAAAACATGGATGTGGATGAGACACATGCCTCTAAACCAGGCTGTTGTTTTATTTGGGAGTTTTTTGAGCTGAAAGGGTTTCTGTGTTTGGAAGACTTTTTTTTCCCACTGGAATAGGATGTGGCTATGCATTTAATAGCTTGATTCTTATTTTTGTCTGCATTTTGTTAAATCAAACAATTCCCTATCAAAACAACAAGACTTGTACTTCTGTTATTTTAACAATGTAGTATAAGTGGTGTATATTTAGAGCCCCAATATAATCACTATACTTAAATTTTACCTTCCTTAAACTCTGAAAAATTAGAGATTCTAAAACCCTTAAATAAATAATCCTGCTCTGGTCTACATCCTCAATCATGTTAGGAATCACAGCAAAGGTCAAATACATCGAGCCTGACCAGAGGAAGATATAGTGAAACTATTTTGCAACTGATGCTTAAAAAGAATTTAAATGAGTATGAGTTTAACAAAGAGTGTAGGACTTTGAGAGTCCTTCATAAAGGGCTGTGTATGTTGAACTGTGTGTGTATTAAAAAGCTTATTCAGGCAGCAAAATCAAGAAGTATACTTATGTAAGTACATCACACCTAATCAACTCTTTCAGTAAGGTTCAAGCAAATACGTTAGTATTATAATACTGAAGCATGGAGCACAAACTTTAATTAATTGCAGAATTTCTATGTATTAATCATTCCATATCCCTAACCATCCCCATATGCATTCAGCAACACTTACCACATTGTTTCAGAGTGCTCGAAAATCATAAAATGGCGAGACTATTTCCCTGTTCACATTTCTCTTACATTTGCCACAGTGGGCTTATGCAGCCTTAAAGGCCAGCAATGTGTGTAACAGATGGGCAGAAAGTCCCTCAGATGTGATACTGAATGTAATGGAGGAAATGGGATTATCATTTGCCTATGTGTTTATTTATAACTATTTCCAAAATGCTTACAGCCATACCATCTAAATTGATGTATCAGTTTTTTATTTATGAAGAAATTTTCTGATACTCTTAAATCAACAATCTCAACAGCAGCACTGAGAGAAGCCTTTTATCAGCATTTGTGTTCAAAGGATAACTCCTAGTACCCTACAGCTCTTTCTGTTCTTATCTATTCCCTTACCAAGTGGAATACTACCTATTTTCTCAGCTGTTCAGTGCCTACAATCCGCAACGAGTTATGCACAGCTTTTTGCATTCCATGGACCTTGCAGATTTTTATGGGTTTCGTTTTTAAACTGTCTCTTGGCAGTCCCAGAATGCAGTGCTTGCAGGTGGACTTGTGCAGGCAGCAGGTAGATAAGTCTCCCATGTCTTGTGTCTGCCGGCAGAAGTTTCTTTCCATCCCTGCCTTCCTTGTCTCCAGGCAGGAGCTTTCTCCATTAGTCGTATTTATCCTTCCCCATCTTCCTACTAAGGAAAAATTGTCTGATCATACAAGTGGAATATTTTTAAGAGGAAAATGTACCCAGGTTAGATGAAAACAAGTCCTTCTCATGCTCCAGTAGTACAGTTGCTGGTTTCTAGCTCTGAACAGTGAGGCTGGTGCACCTGGAAGCTGTTCCAGTAATAGGTTTGACAGTGGGAGGTGTTTTGGAGAATTTCCAAGCCCATGGTCCTTTGCCACTAACATCTCCAGGCAAGGTGGGATGTGGCAAACCAAGCTGATTCCAACAGCGTGACACTGGCAAATTGGCTTTGAACAGTTCAAGATGGAAATTCAACAGCAGGACCTGGTGATTAGAAGCTGTTAGCCAGAATTTCAGCGCTTTTCAGGACTTTAATTGAAATTGAACGTATCTGTCAGTGTAGGGAGATCCTCTGAGGCACCATCTTTCATTTTCTTCCAAATTTTTAAGCTTTATTTTAAGAGACAATAAATCAAATAAACTGATAATCATACATCAATGCAATAAAGCAGCTATTTTGCCTCAAAGTCACCAATCTTAGTAGAGTTTATAAATAAATATGGATTGTAAATGGATAGTGTTTATTTGTAAAGAATAATAAATAAACATGTAAACTCCTAAAACTAGGGGGCAAGGAAGAGGAGAGTTATTCTAGTTTGGAAGAAGAGGATAAATAATTGACTACAAATTCTTGTTTCTTATATTTCAGGAAAGCTACAGATGCATAATGCAGTAAAATACACATGTGCATGTATGTCACCCATATTCAAATTCAAAAACAGTATGAAAACCATACTTCTTCTTGCATTTAGAAAGTGTGGGTCTCCTCAACAAATGCTAACTCCAGAATGCTAGAAATTTGGATGTTGGAAAAGGGTTTCTGGGTCATTGGTTATTCAGAATCCAAGTTGCAGCCCCTGTCAATTTTGTTGGGGCTTGTTCTCTATTTTGAGGGTGAATGTTAAGTACGGAAAGGCTGAAATTCTTATTCCTTTAATCCTTTATTAATAATCTCTTGGTTCTGTTTATGTGTGCATAGCTTGGAGAAGTATAGTGAGATGCCATGCCTTACTGTGTTGTTACAGAGAACACACAGAGGAAGTAAGGACTGTACTAATGCCCAAAAATACGTGCCTTTGCAGGTGAATGCCTTCTAGCATTTTAATTCATTGCCAAATTTGTCTTGGTCTCATTCTATTTGAACATTTTTATCTCTATTATAAAATTCCTTTCTTGTCTTTGATACTTGTTTTCAATCAGAGCACTCTGAACCAAGTATGTTGTTGTTGTTGTGTTGGTATATAAACTGATTTAGCTTGGCTCCTAGGAGTCATAGTGGATACTTTGTTGACCTTTCCTTCATTTTTCATTTTATTTTCTTATTTTTTCCTAGTCCCATTCCCCCACCCCCTTCAGAGGGTTGTCACAAATATATGTTCACAAAAGATTTGGCAGTGGCAATTCTGTTTCGGGTTTTAAAACAGGTAATTACTCTTCTGCATTTACTTCTTTGAGAAGAAGAAGATACATTGTACCCTGAAATGTTTTAACTTTGACAGCACTACGTTTGAAACCTAGACTTCTGGGATTACTGTTTGCCTAATTCATTTGTGCTTACTCTGATGTCTTCTGATGTATTTTGAGATGTACAGTACTACCGGAAAGCAAAATTGGAAAGCAACAGGTCAAAGTAATGATAAGACAGAGAAGAAAAGAGATTTTTTAAAAAAAAAAGGTTTCTCTAGTCTGACAGAGAACCTGTTTGTGCTTTAAGGGTTCTGATCCAGAAAAGCAGTGAAATAAGTATGTAACTATCAGTAAGTATAAAGTCTGAGCAACTATACCTACTAGCACTACACTGCACTAGTGAAATTAAGAGAAAATTTAAAGAGTAGAAAAGAAAAAAGGGAAGGAAGACATTCCTACTTAAGCTATCTCATACCACACTGGAATAGCAGTCCGAGTTAAAATGGTGTGGAAAAAAAAAAAGCATGAGCAGGAGTCAAAGTGGTATCAAATAAAAACATGGTTCATGTTTGCTGTGCATACAATCTAAAGGAACAAAATGCAAGTTTGTAGAACTTAGCTGAAAGTACTGTGCTTAAAATGTTTAACATTTATGAAAGTATATTCAAAATAATACAAACTAGGCAGCTGTGAAGATGTGAAGAACACAAAACATGAGTTATTTGGAAATACATTAAGCATGGGGATATTTTAATTAGCACATAGGCATATAAATACTGTCAGATAATGGTTCAGCACAGGAAATCAATACATAACCTCTACTTCTGCAGGAATTAGTATATGAAGGCAGTATCTGAACTTCTTTATGTCCTCCCTGGGTAATATATTAATATCCGCAAAATTTCATTTTGTGCAAAAATTTCACGAGTACCAAAATTTCAGTGTAAAAGTGACAACATACATTTCACCTCTGACTCTGATGTGCTTGGTGCACTTTCATCTAATCATTTCATAGCCCCTTCCACAAAGAAGAAACTTTCTCTTAACATCTGCAAAATAAATGCTTTATGAAAACTCTCTCAAAAATTCCACCTTTTCATCAACAACTGTTTGGCTCCATGCTGAAGCCATGTCTAGAAGACTGACTAATATAGCCATATTGTTTCCATGTCCTCCCCATATGTGTGTCTCCAGCCATCTGTTGTCTCTTGGCTTGCACTGTGAAGTCCTTCAGAGAAGCGGGATTTTTCTTTGTGTTTGTACAGCACCCAGCAGAGCAAGGCCTTGGTCCTGATGAGGGACCGTGAGTGATGCAGTTAAATAATAGATAAGTTAAATTTGTAAATAAAATAAATTAAAAGTTTGGGTTAAGTTCAACTGTATGTAATTCAGTGCTCAGAAACAGGGGTTTCTGGTTTAAATGTCAGCATATGCTGTAGACTATTCTGTGGCTGGCATAGAATATAAAAAAATTATGGGGGTGTCAACCAACATTCAGCTGTCAGAGATTCAAGATTATAAGGTTAAATCTTGTATTTAATTCTTAGATTAGAAAATGAAATAAATTCTCACAAAATGGAAAGAGTAACCACTGCTTTTTACTCCAGGGGAATTTGCTTAAAATTAAATGAGAAAGTAATTTATGCCTTGCATCTGAGTCTTGTTTGACTTGTAAACTGCTACTGACATCCAAAAAGTATACTATCTGTATAATTTATGAATAAGAACTTATGTACTGGAAAGACCCTTAGCAAGTCCCTGACTTCAGGATTTCCATGTATCAATCTAGTATTTCCCATTATTTCCTCTAAATATTTTGATACTTCAAATCAAAATTATTTTCTAATTTGCCCTGCCAATTTGCCAAGAGCTATGGGATGTTTCCTGAGTGCTCTTACTATGAATACTGAAAAAACTGAAAATGTGACTGGGCAAATTAATATAAGAAAAGTAGCTATTAACTACAGGAAAAAACAAACAAGCAAACTAAGAAACCCCACACCACCTCTAGCTCAAGACATTGCTGATGTGCAAATCTGTGTAGTCTGGAAGAGTATTCTGGGCAGTACCGTCACATGTTTATGTCATGACATCCTTTTTTGTCCACATTTCACTGAACCGATCACTGACCGTCATCAGAACAGACCCCAGGAAGACTGGGCTCTTCTGCCAACTCAATTCTGCCACTAATTGGTTTTTTTATGTTTTAAATTTCAGTATTAGTGCTTAAATGCCTTAAATACCTTTAAATACTCTTCTCTTTGAAGGTAGTTTCTTTTCCACAGCACTTAGCATTTGGTAGTGCTGCCAAGTTAATTCTTATCCAGGATTCAGATATAAGATTAATGGAATTTTGCCATTCTGAGAATACATGAATGAAATGCTTGGACATACATTGTTGTAAGCTTTGACAACAGAGTTTGCTTTTTCTTGACTTTCCTACATGATAAAACAGACAGAAGCACAATTTTTCTTTCATTTCCTGAATAGTGAGACTGAAAACTAAATGGTATTGTGAAAGAAAGGCATTACAGTCCTGATTTTCTGGGTTTGTATTCCCTGTTTTCCATACTTCTGTGTTAAGCTACATGTCATGTATTTGGGAGAAAATTTGTTTAAACTAATAAAAACAATTTTGAGAAAGAGTGGCTTCTTCCAAAACTACGTCATCAGACCTTGTAAAGGATGCCAAATTCCAGTGTCCTTACCCAGGTCTGCAACCCATATTGCAGCTTGTAAAGCCATGAGCTGTAAAAGGATAGGATTACAATGTCAAAACTGTAAAACTTTCTGTTCTTGACTACACTGACCACTTTCAGTTATTCACAGCTGTTTTTCTGATGCAGTAAAATTTGGTGAAAAATGGGGCATGGGAGAGGCATTGCTGATCTCATTATGAGCTCAGGAGAGAACGAAGGATATAAAAAATTTATTTCCATACCTGTCTTTGTAAAGGTGAGAAGATAGATGAAAGGAAGGGTAATAAAAACAGAAGAACAAGCTTTGGACAAATGGAGAGTACCAGAACTGTATAGACTGGGGGAGAAAATAGCAAAGAAATGTCAAAAAAATTAATCATAAAAGAATTAGTTTTCATGGCAAAAGAAGAAAAGGAAATGTAACAATGTAAGCAAAGTTCTCTGTGTGGATAAGAAGAAAGACAAATATGAGAAACAAAAATGTAAGTCAAGTTTTTGCAGATTCAGTCTTGCCCAAACCAGGAAAATAGTTAGAGATGTGTATATGAAGGCATTCAAATAGAATCTTGCTTTGACCGGGCACATAAATCCCAGCCTGCTTTATATTGTTAGTGAAATGTAAATCAATGTAGCATCACAAATAAACGACTTCCTTTTCATTCTCCTGTTCAGTTCTAGATGTTAATGGTTATCTGTAAGTCTCTACATCATCCACAGTGTTGAAGGTGTGTAATAGTTTTTTTTAAACCCTGGGACTGAATTTTCAGAAAGTATTAAGTTGTTTTTCTGCAAGATTGCATATGTAATTTTGCAGATCTTGGTCTCCCTTATCTGATGCAGTGATTCCTTAGTTTGATTTGCTGCTTGATTTGCTTCTCTTCCTCATAATGCAGGTCCCAATATTAGAAAATATTGAGCTTTATAGAACATGTTGATTGGTAAATTGACACTGATTTTGTATTTTGGTTGAATGAGTTGGAATTGTTGTTCGTGTGTTTCTGGTGCTGTGCATGTCAGATCAGCTGAAAGGGCAGTTTCAGCTGAAAGGTTGGTCCAGGCCATACTGGATTTCTCCTGACTTACATTTGGCATGTTTGAAGAATTTATAAGTCTCTGTTCATGCATAAGAGACCAAATCAACACTGCTATGGGTACATAAAATAAGAATGATATCCAGGCTGCTCATTTTGTTAGCACAATGAAAAGTTTGCACTTAGAGAAAAGTGCAGTGTATACTGCACTGAGAGCATCTGCACTATGCTGGCTATCAATCAGTTGTTTCATCTAATACTGCTAAAAATTTGATGTTAAAATACTGAAAAAAATATACTTTTTCCTGAGGGGCTTTGTGATTTGGCTGCTTACATGTACAGAGCAATCTTAGAAAGGTACTGTGAAAAGATTAGTCTTAGAAATGTACAAAAGAGACTTCTGCTTAAGTTGCTACTTGGAATAAGACAATCACTAGCATCGGCTCAGGTCAGTGACTTTGAATAGAAGCTACCTCTTCTGTAAGTAACCTCTTCCAGTCCTGCACTGCTCTTCTAATGAAGAATATTTTCCTAATGACCAATTTGAATCTTCCAAGGTTCAAATGTTTTGACCCAGTTTTGGGCCATAGTGCCTTTCATAACATCTGTGAAGAGTTTGATTACATAATCTTTGTCACTTCGTGTAGTTGCAGGCTCCCAGTAGATTCCCCTTGAGCTCCTCTCACCAAAATAAACAAGCACTGCTCCTTCAGCCTCTCCTCCAGACCTGGAGCCTTCATAGCAGCCCTACCCTGGGCCCTCTCCAGTTTCTCATTTTCCTTAAACTGTAGGCCCAAAGCGTTGTTAAATGCGAGGACTCACAAGCACTGAGTAGAGAGGGGTGTAATGACTTTCCTGGATCTGCTGACCACATTGCTCATAATGTAGCCCAGCGCAACTGTTTACATTAGTCATGAGAAGAGAACTTTATAATAAACAGCTCAACAGCCACTATAGCTTCTATATCCTTTTCAGCAGATCTGAAACAAAAGGTTCCGTCCCTGTCTGCACTGGTGCGTTGGGATTTTTCTTCTCAGGTGCAGAATTTTGCACTTATGGAAATTTCTAAAACAGAAACCTCGAAAAGGCTTCTCTTGCCTAGGCTTCATGTGTCACATGGTGTTTGTGAGTTGAAGTTCCACCAGTCAGCACAGCAGCCACACCTCCCAATTTTGAATCATCTGAAAATCTACTCAGTGTACATTCTGTCTCCTTATCCAGCCTGTTGATGAAGATACTGAGCAGTGTCTTCATAGCAGTCTGTTTGTTACTGTGCTCATTTCCAAACATCGAGCTATTGACTCTGTTCTTTAAGCTTGGGATTCTGAATGATCCAGCCTGCCTACAGTCCTTTCATTCAGCCCGTGCTTCATCATATTATAAGTGACAGTGCTTTTGAAAATACGTGTCAAAAGCATAACTAAAGCAAAAATCCATTGCATTCACTTCCTTCCCTTCATCTGCATGGCCAGTTATTTCATCATAGTGGGCAACCAGGTTGGTCAAGCATGATTTGCTCTTGGTAAATCCTTGTTGACTTTTCTTGATTATTGTCTTATCCTTTACATGTTGGAAATTGATTCCAAGAGGACATGCTCCACGATTTTTCCAAGGACTAAGGTGAGGCCAACCATTGTATAGTTCCTTAGATACTCCTCCTCACTCTTCTTTAGTATGTGTGTAAAATTAACCTTTCTGCAGTCATCAAGGATGTTCTGTAACAGCAGTGATTTTTCACAGGTGGTAGCCAGTGGTGTTGCAATCACCCTGTCGGTTTTTTCAGCAGCCATAAGTATGTCCCATGTGGTCCCGTGTATTTGAATGCACACTGCTTCTTCAGGTGTTCACTAACTTCTGTTCCTCCCCCCTCCATAGCCCTTTCTCTCCTTCTCAAACAGTATATGCAGGGGTCTGGGAACAGAGTTGGCCTAAAAAGTGAGATGCAAGTATGGATTCAAGTGCTGCAGCCTTTTCTGTGTCATCTGTCATTGTCTTATCTCCCTTAGTAAGCAACAGACCTACGTTTTCCTTGAATCTCCTTTTGCTGCTCTGCGTACTTGTAAAATTCTTTCTTGTAACCCCTTAATGTCCCCCATTAATTTTTGCTCCAGATGGGTTTTGTCCTTCCTAGTCTTGTTCATGTGCCCAAACAATGATTGTATGCCTGTCCTTTGTTTCCTGTCATTGTTTCCACACAGGTGCTCTCCATTTCCACCATTTCCACCTCCATATGTGCTTTTCCCATTTTAGTTCATTAAGAAGCTCCTTACTCAGCCAAGTGGATCTTCTGCCTACCTTGTCTGTATGTACTGATTCCTCCTGTATTTCTGGGTTAGGTCCCTGTTCTGTGGCAAAGTCCTCCCCCCCTAGGTTAGCAAGTCTGTTCACAAAGATTTCTTCCCCGTCTTTGCCAAGCAGACGTGTTCTCTAAGTTGTCTCTCCTCATCAAAATGGGTGCCACAAGTAAAATAGTTGAAGCCCAGCTAATACCACCAAGTATCTAACCATATGTGGTCTCCTCGTGCACCTGCTGCTCTCCAGGCTTTTCCCTTTTGCCATAGGATTGAAGAGAAACACTACCAGGGTTCCTGTCCCCTTCACCCTTGCTCAAGAGCCCTAAAATCGCTTTTCAACTAAAATGGTTTCACATGACCCTGTCTCTGGTGTACGCATGAATAAGCAGGAAAAAAGTCAGAACATTAGGTGACCCCAAACAGTCTTTTGCAACACCATAAACTAAGGCTCCATACAAGCAAGAAACCTCCCTAGCTGACAAGTCAGGCTGGAAGAGTCACCAGCCACAGTGGTGGTGGTGATTTTCCCTTAGTGGTGCTTTGATACAATGTCCAACCTAAATTCTTCCTCTGAGGGAAGTTGTTCTTCCCCTCTGCTGCCTGGGCCCTGCACCAATGGGCAATCCTTCTGCTGCCAGAAGTCACAAGATTACTGTTCCCTCCCTCTGAGAAGTGCATGTCTTCTTCCCACTGTCTTTTTGCCTCAGTTGCACTTTTCCTGTCTATTGCATGAAGTTTTTTGCCTGGAAAGATCTTGTTTATCACTTGTCAGTCACCCCAATGCAATAATACACACCTGCCTCTTCTTACAACTCCTCACCTGCTGCTGGGGAACTAAAACAGAGCAAACCCCCCCGCAGGAAGGTCACTCTCAAGAGTCTGCACAGAGGTTGTCACAGCACTGCTGGTGACAGCAGAGGCAGGGGTTATGCCCTGTATCAAGTCATCACCGTTTGGGTGTTGTCTAATTGTGCAAAAAGCCCTGGGTCTCTTGTGTGCCAAGTGCCAAGTTAACCGTCTTGCCTCTTTGCACATCCCACTGCCAGCACTCCTTGGTGCCCTTCCCACGGGTGCCAGGTAAGTCAGGGACTCACTGGGAGTTCATTCAGCCTTGTGCAAGATTTCCCACTTGGAAAGGAGACCTCTTGCACTGTCTGTGATTCCCTGACCACAGCTTCCTCTTTTGTGCCTGCTGGGTCTGCTGAACACTGCTGCTCCCCACGCTGGATTCCAGTGAGTGGAAAGAATGGGGGATGTATTTTAATCATCACTGCTCTCACTTGCCAAAAGAAGAGGTACTGTTCATAATTGAAAAGGTCGGTTTCAGACTCTGTTTGAGTGGACTCAGCTGTCCAAAAGCATTTTAAGATCAATTTGCTGTGGTTCTCACCTATGAGTAAGAAAAAAAATAGTCTGGGAGAGCTGGAAATATTTGTTACAAGAAGTTAAATTTTCGTATTCACATGTAGGAGATAAACTGAGGTTCAATTACTGGCTAATGATTTTAGAATTTGATTGTGTTATTTTATAGTAGAATACTCAAATATTGTCACATTTCCCTATCTTACAGTTGTGCTTGCAGTGCCAGTGGCAGTTTAAAATTTATGGTAGATTATTTCTTGCAGTCAATAGTTGTTTGTACTAGAAAAAGGTCCTCTGCAGGAACATCACTTGAATAGAAATGTCAATGCAGATATGCTTGTATAGGCTGTGACAGAACTCCAGACTTTGAATGAAGTCACCTACCAACTCTAAATTGGCAAATAAAATCAATCCCTTTGAGGTCTAAGTGGTCAAAGTATAAGGAGAAAAACGTGAGAGTATGTAACATAAAAAAATAGCAAGGAAAAATGTTTCATATCTATTAAGGGAAAAGCATGTAGGCAAAAAGTGATACTGCTATATCTTGCAAGTGCTACAGTTACGTTGCTTTTTATTCATCAATTGCTTTTGGATATATGATAAATTAGTGTGACGTTTCCTTTACTTGTCTCTGACTTGGTTTCTGATGGAGATTAAGATCACGTGTACCTTTAAATCAAGACTGATTCATTCTGTTTATTCTTGCTGATCAGTTTTGGCTTTTTTTCATTTGAGAAGTAATTCACTCTCTAATGCTCAGTGATGTCCGTCAAACAAGACTGTGATAGAACTTCAAAGCTCCTAAGAAAAGGCTAAAAAGTTACTTTGGCTTTCTCTGAGTATCTTCAATTCAATTGCATACTTAAACAAAAACTTGCTTAATACTGTTTGTGACTTAGTTTTGAAGGAATTTTTCCAAAGGAGTGGTGACCTTTCTCTGCAGTATGTTCTTCAAAGTCAAGACTGGATGGATTTGTAAACCAGCAAACAAAGGCATTCAAAGAGGAATTCTTAGCTGAGGTAGTTCCCATTGCTTAGGCAGGGCATGTACCTGGATACTAATGCTTCTCCTGGGCCTTAAAATCAATTTTATTTTAATTCCTGTTTTAAACTACACTTGATACATATTTTTGTCGGGGTCCCTTCCCCCCTGCCATGTAGTCCTGGGAGAGGGGCCCTGGGGGGGAGACACGGGGTTTCTCTGGCCCTGGTCAGCCTCGTTCCCCATTGGTTGTTTTGTGTTCCCCTGCACAGGCAAGGACCCTCGGGTCCCAGGATTGAGCAGTTCCTTGGCAGAGCTCCGGCCATGTGGCTGGGGAAATAAACATCTCTGAAACATCTAGCAAGAATTAGTCCATATGTATCTCTTTTCCATGGCCCTCCTTGTTTGATACGCGTGTTACAGTATCCACACTGTAACATATTTTTAAAACATACCTTGTTAATTTAGAGTAATTGCTTTGTAGTATGTGTGTTAAAAATAGTTTTCACCTAAATGTTATTTAAGATGGTGTCTGAAAATGAAGTTGGCTGTGCATAGAAGTGTAGGGATTAAATACAGATAGAGGATGATGTGTTACAAAAATAAGTGTGCCAAAATATATGGCAGTAATGCATCTTGAGATGTAGTACTAGGTCTCATGAAATATATGTCTTGAAATTAAAAAAAAAAAAAAAATGGTTTCAAATGAATAACTGAGGAAATTACTCTGGCAGAAATTAGAATTTTTCTCATTTGTTGAGTTTGTTCAGTCATTACTGTGATACTGTGTTTGCACAAGCAAAACCAGGTAGCTAGTCTATAAAGGAATTCTGAATCATTAACCTTTCTGAGGTCAATATAGACAGATTTTTATTTAACTCTTTTAAAGGAAAAAGCGTAGTACTAATAAACACTGAACTATTAAAACCAAACCCTATTTCCGTGAAATGACAAAATTTTCCAAGAACAAAGGAATAGAAAAAGTTAAAAGAGGTCTAAGCATGTCAAGGTTTAACTTACTACTTTTACTCTGCATGATAGAAATTTTGGGGGTTTTAATGCTAATAATCTCTTAATTGTAGGAGGAGGAATTAGAGGCCCAGATTTCATTCCTACAAGGACAGCTAAATGATTTGGAAGCCATGTGCAAATACTGTGCAAAGATGATGAACACGCATCTTGGTAAGTGCAGTACCTTGTATTAACCTGTAAGTCTTTGCAAAGGCTCTTTCAATGCTTATATTAGAACTAAAACAATATTTATGTAGTACAGTGCATATTATATTATAAGCCATGATGAAGATTGAATTGATGTCCTCAGTTGTTCTATTGGATGCTGCCAGCCACTGTATCTTTATTCTGTCATACTTTTAAACTTGGGAGTAGGATAGCCGCTGATGATACTAAAAAGAAGCATTTTAGCACAGATGCCTTTAATTTCTTGTATTGTAAGAGACTTGCTGGAGCTCAAACCATGTGAACTTACAGTTTTGGAGTCCATTTGCAGTTCAACAGTCCCACAGTAATACTTGATGTGTGCAGCAATAGCTGTATAAGATTCATATACTTCCATTAAATGTAACATCTTCATAATCTATGATCACCTTCGATATGTTAAAATGTGTTACTATAGGCTGGCTAGTTTTTAGTATTTGTCTCAGACCAGAAGGAATATAGTAAGATAAAAGTCAGTATATAGGGAACAGAATCAGCAAATACTCCAGTCTAAAATTCTGCTTACATATTGCCAAGACAAATCAGAGAAGGTAAACAAAAAGCTTCACTCAGATCAAGTGTAAATATGTTTAACCAGGTTTTGATAAAAGTGGTATTTTTAAACTGTGTTGAACTGAACTCTAAACATTAGTATATTTAGTTATGTGAAAAAGCCCCATTGATGGGAAATCAGGGCAAAACTGCAATAATTTTAAGATTTATTTATGGTCTGCAATATCTGAGCAAAACAAATTAAAGCTGAATATTTCAGTGGGTAGAACTAAGCATGTGATATCTAAGTTTGCCAGGTCAGAAGGTTCAGATGCAAAAGCCATATTGTATTTTTATTTTCTTTTATGTGGGTGTTTTACTAGCCACTGTTACAAGCCTAGGAAAAGCTATAAATATTGTATTGCTTGAAAGTTGGGAATCACAGCCTTGAAAAGCCAAGTCTAAACCTCTAACCCCAAAAGCTTTAGTCTGATGTATTGTGTTGCTTTTGTGAAGGCGCATGACTGATGATGAGATTAGAAACAAGCAAGGGGATAAATTATTAGCTACTGAAATGATGGGGAAAAGATTGCTGTGTCAAGAAGAAAAGCTGAAGTTTCTTTCCTCTGGGAAAGAAGATGAGGACTGTTTAGTAAGGGTATCAGTTCCAAGCATAAATATTTCACCAACTATAGCTGCACCAGAGATCAGAATAAACCCAAAGCTCCTTGAAGCAGTCTGCCTTTCAGCACTGGATTCATGAACTGAAAGCATAAGATCTGTGATCATATCCAGGTGTTAAATTCTTTTTCCCTAATATATTGGAAACAAAAACATGGAGGGCCAGTAGTCTCCCAGGAGCATTGTGGAGTGGTTTGTTACCCTCACAGGACAGGGAAAGCCATCCATTAGACAGCTTTGGCTGCGGGCTGTGCTGGGTGCATTGGGGCACCCCTGCAAAGCTCTCAGAGCCTGCCAGCCTAGTCTCTTCCATGTCTACTCCCTGTACTTCTTCGCAATATTCCTGCGTGTCTTGTCACCATCATGGACTATTAACTTTGTAAATTTGTCTTACACTAATGTGTTTATATCCTATAGAGATTAACAGTTAGGAATGATAAACAGAGCACAAGAGAGACAGAGATACCACCAACCTTCACAGCCTCTGCACTTGTAGCAAACTGATGAGTTTAGGTATCCCCAAATCAGGCGGCAGATGATCCACGTGAAGGCAGGAAAAAAACCCACCAGGATTCTTGCTGATGTGCAAAATCCCATCTGACCTGAAATCTGTCCGTCCATGCAGCACATGTCAGCAGGCTGTGCAAGAAAATGGATTCTCTGCAGCACCACAGAGCACCCCCAGAGGGTTATCTCCAGTGTCCATACACTACTCAGGGCTTCAGAGAAGGGCAGCAAAATAAAACTCAAGGGCATATCTGGTCATTTCTGAAGGGAAAAGTTAGCAGGGGCTGCTACAGCACCTGATCTGATTCTCCCCCAGGTATCTGTTTACCCATAAAAATTGCTTTGTTTCAGAAACTGCAGAGCAGATGAGTTATATCACTCCTCTTGTAAACTGCCAGAACACTTAACTTCAAGGATATTTCTTCTTCCTCTGCGGCTGAATTTTTCTGACTTCATCACCTAGCTTTTGGTTCATGTAGCATTTTTAATAGCAAAGTTGAAAATCCTCATTTAACTTACCTACATGCAGTGATAATCTCTCAACACTGTCTTTGCTAAGTAGAACACTATGTTTCATTTTATGTGCATTACTTTTTAGACCTGATCACTTTTGTGGTCTTCCTTTGAATTCTTCAGGATTTTCATAGGTCTTTTCCAGTGGGTTAATCATATCAGGATGTGCTGTTCCAGCACTGGGCCCAGCAAAGTGGTTACTTAGCACAGGGAAGGTCATCTTTCTACTCTCATGTGGCATTGCTCTTTTTAAATATTTTTAATGCAGCATCACATTAGTGCTCTTTGATACAGTGATAGTTTGAGGTGATAATATGTTATGACCTTTAAAATTTGGTGAATCACAGCTTTCTAAACAGAGGCATTTATCCTGTGGGTAAAATCAGGAAATGTTTATTTCCGCATGTGTTCCTTGCATTTGATGATATTAAAATTCACTTCTTGCTGTTTGGCTTTTTAGATGAATAATTCAGGTAACTCTGTGATGTTCTCTGTTTTCTTCTACCCTTCTAACCACAGACATAACTATCATACATTTAATAGTTGTCTAAATTGTTGATAAAAACATGCAGGAATATAAGAGTTGAGGCACCGTACAGAACTAATTCTTTCAGCAAACAGCCAACATTTTTATGAATTATGAATATGTCAGTCAAGCAGTCAGGCCTGCCTTTTAAATTTGATAAAATTTAAGCTGCTTATTCTTAAAAACCTCCCTTTTTTTTAGATTGATGTTGTAAACCTTTCTTTTCAGACATTATTACTCAACGAATATTCTTTTTCCTGTATGATGCATTGCATTTGCAGGTCACTTTATAACAAAACAATATTAATTTAGGCTTATAAAAATGCATATCCAGTGATCATTTGCCACAAAATTATCACAATGTCAAACAATTACAGAATATTCTGCTTGTGGTTTATAGTGAGACAGTTGAGGATTTTTTGGCTGTCTTTTCCCAAGGTTCTTTCCCTTACAAGGAGGATCCAGATGACAGTCAGGTGCAGTTACTTCATGACAGAGATGATGTGTTGTAGCTGACAAATTATCAAAATAACCATGAAATTATCTATCTGTTTTGAATATGAGGGATAGAATGGCAGTTTTTATTTTGTTCATATATTCAGAGATGCTTTCATTAAATGTTTATCTCCTTCTGTAAATAAACCCCACAGTCTACAACATGGCAACGACATAATTAACTGCTTGTAATATCAGGGCATGTTACCATGGGAATGAATGATGATTCTGAAATATTGCTACTTAGTGCTATGGGTAGAAATTAGAAATAGGGTTCATTATTGAAATGGAGGAAAGTCATTCTCTGATCTTTGTCTCCGTCTTAGGGCTGTGTATTAGAAAGAGCTTTATTTTCTTCCCTCTCTCCCTTAACCACTGGAGTACTGCTAAGGGGAAATTCCTTTTAATGCCTTCAAGGACAAATGTTGAAATTTAGATATGTAAAATGGAAATACAGGGAAGCAGGTTTTACTGCTGTTCCCACCTGTTTTCACAAGCTTGTCATAGCTTTCAAAAAAAGAAAAAAATTCTGTGTTCAGTTTTTCCATTACTGCAATGAAGATACATCCAAACTTGTAAACCTGTCATGTGGCTTTGTTCACAAAATAAATGCAGAATATTACTCAGCTAATAGTGAAAAAGTATAGTTTCCATAGCTATCACTGCTCCAGCATCATCACAAATACATTTTCCTGATGTTACTTTCTCACAAACACTGGCCTTTTTCAGGAAATAATATGTGTCACTGGTGATTTCAGAAATATGGTCATGTTCTTTAGCATTTTTCTTTTGGGAGATACTCTACTGTTAGTGCATGTAAATTCCTCAAGGCTCAATGATTCAGAAAGCCATAATACACCATTTAAGTATTACAATATTATTATCTGTCATAATGTTACTTCTTTTTTGAAGAATTTTGATTGTTTCCTCCTTTCTTTCACTATATGAAAATAAAAGCATCAAGCTAGCAAGTGCATTCAGAGAAAGATTTCTCCTGGTAACTGGTAAATGTGACATCTGTCTGATGTCTTATAATAGATCATGAAAAATTTGTCTTGCACACAAACAGCACTCAGAGTCTTATAGTATCTCCTGGAAGATTCCTCTCTTGTCCTTCACTTTGGACATGGGACTGAGTTTGAGGTGTTGGTTCAACACGATGTCAGTCTGGAGGGTCTCAAAGAGCAAAGCTTTGTTACGTCCCAGGCTCAAGCCAACCAAGCAGTGTTAAATGGCAGTTCAGGTGACACCAGCTAATGACACTGTCGTCTGACACTATCTGCTATTCCAGTATCTTTAGAGTTTGAACCATGTCTGCACTAGGCCACAATTAAAGTGCAGATTCTTCACAAAAAGTAAATTAAAGCCCTGGAGAAGTATCAGCCCTCCGTAGGCAAGTACCAATATGAGAGATTGTGGAGGTTCTTTATTAACTTGCCTGTTTTGTTCCAAAGCGAAAAGTGCTCAATTTCAAAGTGTTGTCTCTTTATATGGGACAGGAACCAATCCATCACTGTTATCTGAGACAGAAGAACCTACCATTTTTTTCCAACAGAGACATAGTTCCAGACCTCCAAGTGTGGGAAAGTTTACCAAATAATTACACATGTAGCACAGGAAGTCCTTTTCATGAGGGGCAATTTAAAGGAACATTGGTTCAGTATTAACTTGCATATGGAGATCTTTATATAGAAACTATTTTTTTTTTGATGGGCAATTTATCAGATTATAAAAGTAGAGAAACTAAGGTCATTCCACACTTCCTTTTGCTTAAGGGCAGCACTATAAGCAGAAGGTTGCTTCCCCTGCTAGCTGAGATTCAGAAGCAATTTAGCTGCTTTCTTGCTGCATAGAGCCTCAGCTAATAAGCCCTGAGGATTCATACCAGCTCTGCAAAGGGTTAGCTCACAGGGTTCTGCACAAAACCCTAGAAATATGTGCAAAGGTACCCAATTATACAGAGGAAACATAAGTCTGCCTGGTTTTATTAACTCCACCTTCATACTGTTACTGCTTAACTTGAACCAGCTGCCAGAGGGAGATTCAGGTGAGTCTCAGAAATATGTTGTTCAATATCCAGGTTTTTAAATCACTTCTTGTCTTGGAGGTAACATCACAAAGACCTCTTAGCTCTGACCCACATCTAGTAAGTTCATGCTTAAGCATCATGGCTTCACTAAGCCAAAGCCAATAAATCCTTCTCTGAGCTACCCATACAGGGCTGTTGGCTTTTCCTTATGGTGCATTTTCCAATTTCTCTCCTGCTATCTGTAATACGTCGCTATGTCCTTCACCAGTATTCCAGTACATCTCTGCCCCTCCATCGAGGATTGTGGAAGGGATGTGGAGAAGTGAAGTTTTCATGTCCCATTCTTCTAAACACCACCAGCTTCCTGCCATTGGAATGGCATATCAGCTCTCAGCTTTCATAGGTAGCCTGTAAAAACTGTATGTATTTACAAAATGCCCAGAAGTTATGGCATCATGGTAACAAAAAAAGTGAGAGCCAGTCTTTTGAGAGTTCTTTGGATGGGACCACAGGACATGTCCGTGCCACAAACATCAAGCAGTGTTGGCACTTTGTAAGATCCACTAGCACTTCCTGACATCTCCCAGACAAATATTATTTGGAAGACTTATTAAAAATGTTTCAAAGCCACCTTCTCACTGTGATTATTGCAAGCACCATGAGCAAGGAAGAAAAAATATAAAAACAAAGAAATAAAAACTTGAAGGATATAGTTGCTAGTATAATTTTAGTTGTGTGAAATTAAAGGTTTAATTAGACTGATTTCATTCCTCTTTTAACAGTCAGTGCAGTTGTTATAAGGATGCATTGTATTATAAGGATAATTTACAGTGGGGAAAGGAGAGGAGAAAGTTGATTTAATGCTCGATATTTAGGGACTGACATACTGACCTATATAGGTCAGGACACAGTGCTTGTTAAATGTATGCAAGGTAGTACTGAATTCTTGTTTTATGTGTCATGTGATGAGATGAAAGGTTATGACATTTTTGTAAGGATAAAAGGAAATGGAAATTATTTTTCTGCCCTGTGCTGAAATGAAATACTTCAGCATTTGTTGAGGAAGTAAATGCATTAAATGAGTTCGCTTATGCTTGGGACATAAATAAAATAATCCGTGGTTTATAAATCCAGTGCGATTAGAAATGCTATCAGTAAAAAAGGCCACATCAAACACAGGCCCATGAGTCTAAGGGAATTGCTGTATTTGGTTAGGAATAATGATGTAAGATAACCTGTAAAAACAGCCTATAAAGAAAGGACATTAGCAAATTTATTAAATTAAATGTAGGAATGTTTACTGGGAAACAAATATTTGTTGTATAGCATAAGTCTATACAACAAATATTTGTTGTGTACTAAGTATACAGACTTACTTTCAGACTGTCACTTCTGGTCATTTTACAGATATATATATATATATATATATGAAGAATAAAAGTGTAATTCTTCATGCCCCATGAATTTTAACCACCTTTTTGTCTCTTAAGGGTAGCTCTTAAGGTCAAAAACAACTGGTTCAACTCAGAGCCTACTTTGTTTCTAAAACAGCCGTGCCTGTCCTGAAAGTCCAGCTGTGGTAGGCACCCACAGATGCTTTCATCCCAGTAGTCTGAGTGAAAAGGAGATTAAAATAATGAAGCTTACACAGCTCCTCATTACCTGATGAACAGCTTTCCTTGCAACTTTCAGTGAATTCCCATTGCTTCCTTCCTGCTGCTCGGTGAGCGTCTCCCTCATACTAAAGTGCACTGACAATCCATCTTTTCCTTTCCAGCATCTCTTAGGCAGTGGTTTCTCTTCCAGTTCCAGCTTTAAGGGAATAAAACCTTAGCAGAAGCTAAATTGTTGTATGACTAAATTGTTCGTTTCCCCATTCTTTCCATAAATATACAGATGTAAGGTATATGTTAAGCATAATCTGCTTACCATGTGTAAATTAGAGTTCACAGCTAAGAGTTGATCGTGTCTTTGGGCAAGGGATGGACAAAATGGCTTCATGACCCTACCAATCTCCTTCTTTGTACATCTGCAATTCTGTGCCTTGCTATGAGCTGATGATTGGTAACTTTTTACTACATATTTCTCTGATGTCATGAACATTACCACACTTTAAATATTGATAGTGTTGTTGCTCCATACAACACATGAATCAGAAGTATACATACATCACTCATATTCAACACTGTATAAATACGTCATTTATATTCAAAGAAATGTTTTAAAGAATACTGTGTTTCACAGATAATTTCGTACTTTGGGTTTTTAGGATCTTTGAGTTCTTTAAGACTCAAATGTTGCTATGTGATGCTTTTAATATAATGTGTAATTGTTCCTATAAATGTTGATGTTCACAGTGAGATAGGTAAATGAAAGTTAGGCTACTTAGCAGTGTTGCCTTCATCAACGCGTAAATCACAAACACTATTGTTTTAGAAGGGAATTTAACTCCTGTCATTCACATTTTTAATGCTGGACAGAATGCAGTAGTTGGAAACATCCTGAGCTGCATTATTAAACAGCAATATCACTATGTCATACAGCATAGTTTTTCTAGAAAGGCCACAAAGCAGTGTTGAGGTCTAGAGTTCATTTTCCTGCTCAGTCAGACCTAGTACAGGTAGGAAAGCAGTATTTGTTGTGAAAAGAGAGAAAGACTGATTATCAGAAGCTAAAGTCCCAGTCTGTCCTTCCAGGCCCCTAATGTTCTTGAAAGGGCAGTCTTGCTATCACTAGTATATTGTGCAGGGAATGTTGGAAACATTTTCTGTAAACCCTGATTTCATGAAGACAACCATACAAAAGTACTGGAGTATGAGTACAGAGAGTTGGCTGTGCCTTGACATGTATGGGAGCACTGGGAATTTTTGGCTTTCCTCTTTTGGAAGAATGAGGAGGTGTAGTAATACTTTTAGTTCTCTCCTTCCTCCTGCCTGTGGTGCAAGTGAGAAGGTACTTTTGCATTCTGAGTTTGAGCTCCCTTCTCAGTAGTGAAAAGCAAGGGTGAAAAAGTCAATTTAACGTGACTCTGGCACTGTTGCTTGTTCACACGTCATTGATCAGGAACTAGTAGTAGAAAAGCAGCATTCCTAATAAAGCTTGCAGCTATTTTGAGC
Source organism: Corvus hawaiiensis (assembly GCF_020740725.1). Lineage (NCBI taxonomy): Eukaryota > Metazoa > Chordata > Aves > Passeriformes > Corvidae > Corvus > Corvus hawaiiensis. Next base: position 44,144,360 of record NC_063213.1, read on the forward strand.
TGGCTCCTCTCATCAGGAGTCATCTTCCTGGAAAGGCCCCACAGAGACCAGCTTAAAATAGAAATCATTAGGAGAGAGATGCGCTGCACAAAGGCAGCAGTGCGGGAGAAAACAAAGAACCTCAGAGAACGAGGGCGTTAAAGTTATTCCTGTGTTCAGTTTTCACTGCATCCATCTGATTTTCTGTCAAGTCTTGGTTTGTGCCTTCATCTGGCAGGGTGTTTGTCTCCCACCTCCTCAGTGGAAGGGAAGAGGTGCAGATCTGTCTTCTGGATGAATGGGCATGAAGAGATGCCTGAGGGGACCTTGTCTACAGCAGACAAGTTTTCCCATTCATTTAGTGCAGCTCTGGGTGGGTTTCTTGCAAAATCTGTATTGAATGCGAGCAAAATTTTCAGCGAAAGTTACTTTATTTAATAAGCCTCTAAAATAATTATGCCAAGCCTAACAGCTTTTCCGCATTCAGAGAGAAAAACTTCGAATAGCCCCTTTCCCTGGCCTGGGAACTCAGCAGTGACTGCTCACACCATGATGCAGTATAGAGTATTTCAATCTTCAGAGAGCATAAGCTTTCTCTAATTTTCCTGCTAGAAGCTGCTGTGGATGTTTTCCCTCTTTCGTCGCTCTAGAGAGGGTGATAGCATGACTTCAGTTTAAAATTTAGCAATTAATTTAGGGGAAGGAAACAGAAATCTTGATTTTTTAAGAAATTACTTCTACAGTGACTTTGCATGTAAAGTGATTCACAATTTGCTGTAACTGTAAGAACAAGAAATAAAAAAGATATTTCATCATAATTTTTAGTTGTTTCAACTGTTGCTAACAAAATCACTACCTGCTACAGTATTTCTCCGTATTTTGTAGAAAAGAAGAACATGAATGCAATCATTTGCATGTTCCTGCTCTGTAGTTGTAGTTGGATTTAAAGTATATCAAGGCAGCTGTTCACGATCTCACTCAGGAACTAATTATTGATTTACTGATCTAGTACCTATCAAATTTAAACGAGTCTGCTCATTTCAGAATAAGTACCCAAAATTAATTCTAGTCCATTACATAAAAGGCATCCTTTTAGTTCTGAATCTGGTTTGAGGGCATCCATCAAAATGGATGATGTTGCTGACTTCTGAAGAGAACAACTGGTTCTACAGCTCTGGTACTTCTGAGGCTTAGTCAGGATCAGTCAGGGTATGACAGTTCATTTTGTGATAGTCAGACATTTGTTAGCACTATTTTGAAACAAATCCAGAGTCTTGTAATGGCTGTCTGGTATCTTATACATCTCACAGCAGTGCTCTGATCACCAGATGAGAAGCTGCAAAATTCACTTATTATTTTCCTCTATTAAGAACTTCACTGAATAAAGAAATATTGTCTTTTTCTGCAGAAAACATTTGGCATCAGCTAAATGAAATCTTGAAAGAAAGGGAAAAAAAAGCCAAACAAAGCAGTCAGGAATATTTGACCTTAACCTTAGTTTTCTATGTACCATAGGATTTTGATAACTTTTGAATAACAACAGCTATCCCAATAGATGGATATTTATAGCGTAGAATCAAACTGGACTCATTTTTGAATGATATAGAAATCACATGATCGGTTTTTTTGATTCATTGTATCAGTGGGGTTTTTTTAAAGTTAGGAAGGTGTTTTCACTTCCAAATTGACATCTGCAGGGGTTTTTAAAGATAGTTATTTTCTTATTAAAAGAAAAAAAATCTGTGAGGTACTGATATAGAGCAGCAGATGAGGAAAAAAAACCAGTATGTGGCCAATTCATTCATATACATGAATCACTTCTCTCAAAGTACAGTAACATCTCCTGTGAAGGAAGAATAATTAAATTATACATCTCAGCTTAAAGTAAAAGTCCTTCAGCTGAGCAATATCATATCACATATGCTTCCTAGTATTACAGCTGGTGATGGGGGTCCGAGGATGTGACCCAGGAAGAGGTGACCGGTGCGGGGAGATGGTCCCGAAAGGAATCACCTTCCCGAGGCCCGGTGTCTTCCCTCAGCTGCTGGCAGGAGGGCCCTTGCAGAGGCTGTCAGCTCTTTAGTGATTGTCAGCTCGTGATTCCAGCTCAGCTCTGCAGGGCAGCCTCCAGGCCAGACCAGAGAGAGACGAGAGGTTCGTGTGGCTGGTTCCGCACAGAGGTAGCTTTATTGTGGGTCCCCTCCGGTGAAGGGGGGAGCCAGGGATGAGAACCGTCTCTGAGCCACAGGGGCTCATTGAGCTTGCTTTTATAGGGATACAGGGGATCAGCAAGGGACCAATGGATTACAAAGGATCTGGGACAGACCAGTGGGTTACAGAATGATCTGCATAGTGTCTCCCAAAGGATTGTGGGTCTGCCTTTCCTCGCCATGACCACAGAAGTGGTTGCCTTTCCAGGGAGTCCTGCTGGGAGATTGGTCAATCTCCTTATCTCAGCAGACGTCCCTCCAGGGCAGTGGCTGGGCATACCCCACATCCTAGCACTCTTGAAATAGTATCTTTTAAAGTATTTCTAGTTGCAAGGGTATCTTTTGAGATACAGAAAGGTAAAATAAGAAGCTTTTCTCTGCACATGAGAGCTTAGTTTCCCTCTTCATCTCAGCAACTGACTGCCCTATGAGGTCCCCCCCAGCAGTGGGAAAAGGCTTGGATGAGAGTCCCACCCCAGGAGGATGCTGCGCCCTGGCATAGCTGTTCACAGGAGAGGAGCTCCAGGGCACATACCAAGTTTCTTGCCATCCCTCCTCTTCTTCCCACCTCTCCTTCTAGTCCACATGGATTTCAAAGGGTGGTTGCAGCAGAAGGATGTGATCAAGGAGGCACTCATGCAAAATCACATTGCCTGTATGCTTCTCTCATCTAAGGATTACTTTTTTAATTCTTCTCTACTCATTAGCCAGGCAAGAAGAATGAGCACTGGTAAATTTGGTTTCCATGTATTTGAAAGTTTAAAAACTTTTCACTCAAAAGGGATGAGGGCAGCAGATTAGAAACCTTATGCAGTTCAAGGACATATTTAAGAAAAGGATTCACTGCCAATTCCACAAGGAATTCCACCTTCCTTCTGTTTCATTGCACTAGAGAAGGACATCCCAATTTATGCCTTTATGTTTCAGTTGCTGCTTACTGGCTGTATTTCCTCCCTTCTTGCTCCTAATGTCTTTTCCTCTAAAACTGCTATTAAAATCTGGCATTAATCTTGCTAAAGTAAATATGTGATTATACAAACATTTCTATTAATTTTTACTGCTGGGTAGCTATCATATTCCATTCATAAGTTTTTAGAAATTTCTCAGTGTACTGGCTCTTCAAACATGGTTATAGCTGGGTTTTGCAGTGATGATAGATTCTTTCCCACTTTTTTAAAACATTGACTTATAAATCATCTCTAAAGAACAGTAGCAATAGTGGAGTATTTCCACATCATATGGAATACCTTTCAGCTTTTGTTTTGCTCTTGTCCCAATTTTTTAGATTTCCTTCATTTAGTCTTCAGCACGTTGAAGGTTTGTTTTGAATTATTTTCTTGGTCCATCTGCTTAGTTTGTATGCATACCTTAGTTTTTTAATATATGGTTTAATTTATGTGGGGATCAAACACTATGGAATACTTTTCTTTCTAATGCTGAGAAATGGAAAAGACAGTTGAATTCAGTGATTCAGGCTGTGGTCAAGCATGGCTGTCCTGCCTATGAAGACTTTGGACTTCTGATGTTTCAAATTCTGAACTTTTAAAAGAAAGAAATCATGCATTCTTTGTTAAACAGTGGAAAAGAGAATGTAAGTTATTCTTTTATAAATGAATATTAATATATTTTACTTAACAAGTTGAGAGACTAGACAATTTAGATGTAAAGTAAAAAAGCAAGTAAAATGTTGAATCAATTATGGGTTGTCTCAATTCAAGATGCTACATATTTGCGGAAAGATCTGCGGGTTTTTTGTTTCCAGCCGTCATAATGCAGTGTCTTTCTCATGTAAAATTTCTGTTAGATATTGTTCAATTGTACAACAATTTGAGAACTGTACATTGCTGCAGGACATTGCCTCTGTAGTATAGTAAATAACGTGGGCATAGATCTGCTTGTTCACGTAGGCTGCTTATGCAAAGCTGAGTACCTTCACTGATGTTCTTGACCTTGATCACATCACCTTGACTTCTGTCAGCTATTGCTTTTCATGGCTCTAGCCTCTTTCATTCCTTCTACGTTTCAGATTGCTTTTTAGTGGTTCATCTAGTACTTAGGCATGGATCCTTTCTCCGCTTTGCCCTTCCCATTCTTCCTTTATATTCATTACTGATTCCTGGCCCCAACTCAATTTCAAACTTGTGTTTATACACAGGTTTTAAATCTACCTCTCCGCTTCTAATCTTTCTTCTTGTCCTGTCTCCCACATCTCATTATTTTGCTATTTATTCTGTAAACACAAAACTCATACCAAATTACTCAGTGCTTGTACTTGAAACTTCATATTGTGTCAGAGTTGGCAGTGTCATCATATTCATCAGTGTCAGGATGATCTGTTACAGCAGTTCTGGCTTTTCGCTGATTTGAGGCCTGAACATGCAGGACATTTTTAAAAACAAACAAATGCAATGCAGGTGTGGATTAATGGTACAAAGCTCTAATTGTGAAGTACCTGGGATACAGATACTCATGAGCAGCAAAGCATTCTTCCCCAATGAGTGTCACTGGGGGATTTGGGCTCAGTCTGTGTATGTAAGACAGGGGGGACACAAAGGAGTATCCTGACATTTTCAGTTGACAGATACCATCTCATTCTGCCAATCTGTCACTAGTAATCTTTGCTGTTTTCTTAAAGAGGAGGAAAGTAGGAGTGAGGAAGCTAGAGAATGATCTGACATAGTTTAAAGAGTCTGCAGGCTTGTTGGAGTTGTAGTTTCTCTGGGCTGTGTTGGACTGTAGCGCTGCCTGGGGTTGTCTTCCTGCAAACACTCTATGCTGGGGTAGTGAAATACATCCTTGACAGACCACACTGTGTGGGTATGGAAGGCAAGAGTCTCCTTAAGTGTTGCTACTGCACTGCTCCTTCTGTCAAAATTTTATTCAGCCCTGGGTCTTTTACCTAAAAAAAGAGATTGGAAAGGGAATGAAACTTTTTATAGTCCTTCTATAAAGAGTATTCTAGCATCTGCAGTGGCCATGGGACCAAGATGAAGATTGCTGTGTTTCTACCTAAACCTTTCTGTGAGATGCAGCAGATTTGTCTAACTGTTTTTGAATGCTTTCCAAAGCATTTTCAAGTTCAAAACTGTACGTAACACAGAGGCTGGTGTGGTCTTCCAGGGGCCAGTAGTAGCCTGAGTCCCTTGGTACACAGGGGCAACAGAAGTCCTGCAGGAGCAGAGCATTGCTGGAGGCTTCCTGACAGCAGTGCCAGGCTCAGGCTGGCCTCACCTCTGCAGCTAATAAGGTTGTCAGTCTCTGGGTTTGGATATGGAATTGTGTTTGCAGCTCAAACAGAAGTCTGTTTTGAAAGCATCAGTCAGTGGTAAGTAACAGCACGTTAGAGTTTATTTAGGATGTTTCTCTCTTTACCTTTCTTTTCTTTTGATGTTACAGGAAATATTCAGGAAGTCATTTTGCAAGAACGCTTGGAAAAAGAAGATGAAATTCTGGTTTCTTTGGCTGGTTTGAAGCAGGTATTACTATTGCTTAGCTTAACCTTCTTGTGCCCTTCAGAGCTATTAATCCTTTCTCTTGTTTTCTCCTATTTTATTCTTTTTGTATACTGCTGTTTTGTCCTCTTGTAGCTGTTTTATTAGTGCATCAAACCTTGTAGTGTACTTTATTTGTAACGATAAAACTCAGCTATGAGGAGTTCAAACGACTTGCACAGTATTTGCTCCTGTGGAAGTTTTGGAGGCCTCAAATCAAAACTGAAGAAGTGCAGCACCAAGTGCTGGACTTAAGCCATGCTATCATTTTTCTTAATGCAAAATGTACTTGCTAGACAAGAACTACACCTGTGTCCCCATTATTTCATTGTGACAACACTTGAGCGTCATTGAATTAAAGGAAAAAATACTACATACATAAAATGAGAATGCTGCTGAGCATCTGTAGCTCTGATTATACTGCCCTCTGCTCCCTCAAAATACATTTTATGAGGAACAGTGTGACATATGTTAAACCTATAATGAGGCAGGCAATAATCTTAACAGTTTTATTCTCTTTTGATTTCCTGGATAGTTGTTTTCCAGACTCTAATAAAACCACACTCCACTGTTATTTATATCTTTAACCAGTATAGGTATGACTATTGACTTGCTTCCTATCTTTTGAAAGCAAATAGTTTGGGGAAATGGTGTATTAAAGCAGTCTGCAGAGCTTTAGAAAATGTAGAATTCCTCCCAATTTTTAACTTACGTCTTTTCCCCTCCTATTCAACAATAGATCAAGGATATCCTGAAAGGTTCATTGCGTTTCAACCAGAGCCAGCTGGAAGCTGAAGAAAATGAGCAAATCACTATTGCTGATGATCATTACTGTTCCAATAATCAGAACAAGGGGGCAGGTGATGTTCTAAAGGGACCTGTCATGACAAAGCAACAGTTCATCTCAGGACAACAGGTAAAATAAAAACATCTCAAGCAGGCCATTGGTGGCCTTCCATATTTTGAAGACTTCCTCTAGCATGTCCAGACATTCCGTGGGACACACCAGCATTCCTGGTCCATATGGAGAGTGGGTTAAAAGCATATCTCTAGCTACTGTCCTATTCCAATCAATTATTTTTATTGTAGCCTTACGCTCCACACGCAGGTATTTAAGTCTAAGTGTTAGGCAGTGTTTGGGGGGAGTTCTTTCACACTGTTGAATCAAAGAATCACAGATTAATTTCCTACCAAAAAATGTAAAAACTGCAGGTAAATGTTCCCATACCAAATGTTCCCACATGATTATTCTCATTGTCCTTGTCCTCCAGGATCCCGTTATGTAAGAGCTGATTAACTGCATTGCAGTGTATTCATGGCCAGTGCCAAAAAGGAAATAGCAAGGAGGTTGCTTTTACCTTCTACTTCATTGTATTGACTTTCTCCTTGAATCAGTAAACAGTGTTTTCACATACAAAGCATACATTCATAGGACAAGTTCATAGAGAAAGGGCCCTCTTTGTCTAAGACTCAGTCCAACCCAAACGTGATCTTAAAAATAAGTACTTTTGTATCTGCTCATTTCTGTGTTGGAGTTCTGCTAAGTCTGCCACCCCACTGCTGATACTCACACTCATAAATCAGTGGCAGCACTATCACCTCAAAGTCTACCTGAGTCTGCAGTCAGTTTACTTTTGACAAGTTTACTTAGGAACCACAGGAAATATTTATTAATTTTCAAATAATGACACCAGGTCATTTTGTTTTCTTACACACGATCCCCCTGAGTTAGAACACTCTATGTTAAAAAACATATTTTAATTGCATTTCAGTATTAGAGGCAATACCAAGATTTATTTTTTTATATTCAGTAATGGCAAAGAGTAAAGCTTTGCTAGAAAGTTTTCATTGCTTGCTTAGGTGTTGTCATTACAATCACTACTTTCTGTCATAATAAAGCCATAGGTTAAACTGATACAGTATATTGGACTGTTCATATAATGGCCTCCTATTTTTGCCCTTGATCTCCTAGCATTTTATATGAAGTACCTTTTGTTTTCTCCCCAAAATGGCAAATAATGTTTTTTTGATGATTTTTCACTTCTAGAAACTAGAAGGTAGAATGCCATATACCATACTAGCAAGCTCTGTGTAGGTGTGTGGGTGGGTGTGTGTGTGTGCAGACCCTCCCGATGCTGGAGAAGCCCTTACTCAGAGGCTGATCTAAACTGTGGATCATGGAGGTGCTGGGACTCTTCGAGTGTTGAGGGTGGAGCTGATGAAACCTGGTCTGCACAGATTTCTCTCCAGTGGAAATTTTCAGTGTGTAGTCAGGGTAAATCCATCCAGCCCCAGGAACTGAGTGGCATCCATGGGTCCCACAATTTCAAGGCTGCTCATAAGTCCACTATGAGCAATGTGAGTAGAGGTTGTACAAGCTGAGCTGCTGCAGGGCATTAATGAGGCATCTGCACTGCATGGTTTACATTTTGAGGTGCAGTACATTGATATGGATTAGCCTCCTCTCCTCTCATCTTCTGGAAATTCCAATTATGATAATGAGCAACAGCCCTTTTGACAGAAATAAAAAGATTAGTGTTAGAAATGGCAGTCCAGGAGGGCTGTTAGTATCCCTAGTTAGTTAATTAGGGATAGTTTGTCTGTCTAACTACCCCCTAGTTAGTCTGTGCTGTTTCCGAGCCCCTTGTCTTTAACCACCATGCCTAAAATCAAACAAAAAGAGGAGAACTTTGGACCCCTTTTAATAAAACACAGGAAAATAAGACTGCGGAATAGTGGACTGTGATATTAGACTGTTAATTGATGGGGTCAGTTGTTGGCCCAAACCAGGCCATGACCCAGGCTTTTAGCTCTGCTGAAGAAAATGGGCTGCACTGGTGCCCTGGGTCATGCTGGGATTACTTACTGAGAGCTGCAGGGGGATTAAAAAACAACCACTTCTAAGCCATTTAAAGCATTTCTTGCTAAATAAATTTCTACTATATTTGCATTTTCTGTTACCTTGGGTAATGCTTTTAATTTTATTTGGTGTTATTTGTACTGTAGAGATTGTTTTTTGCTGGAGTTACAGGGATATTTTCTAGGACAGCTGGACCAGTTACAGGTGTAGCTATTCTGTAATTGAGATTAAAATCTGGTCTTTTGTGCTTGGTTGTTATATAAGTATAAATTTTTTATCATATTCTCTTTTTTTTAAAGTGCTCTTCCTCTTTTTTGCCTCCAAAATCCCTTTCTGCAAAATGAGGATAAAGATATAGTCCTTCATTAGAAAGGAAAGCTGCAAAATTAAAAATGCAAAAAAATTAAGATTAAGGCTAAAAGAAATCAAGCATTTTTTGGAATGTTTGGCTTTGGTAGCAGCATGCAGTTGACAAACAGAAGGCTTCTGTTGCTAAATAATGAATGATAATTAACACATTATCTTGCCTTTATGTCTGTTCAAAGAAGGAGGCAAAATGAGCTGCTGTTCTTCTAAGCTTTCTTGAATTGTATCCTTGCAGTTAGTTTTAACTCATTCACAGTGTGAAGGCAGATGAAATAAGCCTGGTCCTAGTAGCTGATATTCATCAGGAAAAATTGTTTGGAGAAGCCATATGGCAATGGGCGTAAGGTTGTTAACTTTCAAAGCTACTGGAAGTATAATTCTGTCATTTTTCATTTATTCAGTAGTGGCAGCAGATGGGAGAAAACATGCTTCACGTCAGCATGAGTTTCCTGAAACAGAAACAAGCAAAAGAAGAAGGAAGGAGGTATTTTACCTCTGGAAATATCAGTTCCAAAATACCAGTGTATGCTAGGGACAGGCAAACATTTACAGGAAGCCCTTTTATAGCATTTTGCAGTCAATAGCTCTGCTTTGCTGCTTCTCTTTTACTTCAGTGAGCTAGAGGTCTCCTTGACCAAACCAAAAAGTATGGGTAGCATGAAAAGTAATGTTGGGAAGCTCAACAGTAACAACAAGAAATTGGGATGAGTAGTTTTCTTTCCTTTATTAAAGGGCAGGATGCTTTTTTAACTGCACTAGAACACATTACTGAAAGCAGAATTTAGGAAATTGGGGAGTGCCAGAGACAAAAATACTGATCTTGCTAGGCAAGTGTTTCACTAAGTGAGATCTCTGTCACCCTAGGCAAGGTGGAGGTGTGGGGGCTGTGAGGGCTGAAATAAAGGATTCTTGATAGCTTGGAATAATAAAGTGTGTAATTTTGAAAAATGAGAGCTGAGAGCATTTGCATTCCCTGAGAGCTTTTAAATAGAAGTGTGGAAAGAGGCCAGGTGCATTATGTGGCAGTGGTTGTTTAGAGGAATGTGTCTTTCTGTTGTACAGGGTGAGGGGGTGGGAACAAAGTGCTGAAATTTTGACTATGGCATAAGAGCTCTCAAAAAAGTATCAATACAAGCTGGAGGATTAGGGGTTGAGAGCAGCCCTGACTAAGAAGGACTTGGGAATACTGATGGGTGAGAGGCTGGACACGTCCCAAATGTGCACTCGAGCCCAGGAATGCAACTGTGCCCTGGGCTGCATCCAAAGCAGCGTGGCCAGCAGATCAAGGGTGGCAATTCTGCCCCTCTGCTCCCCTCTCATGAGGCCCACCTGGAGCGCTGCATCCAGCTCTGGGGTCCCCAGCACACAAAGGACGTGGGCCTGTTGGAGCAAGTCCAGAGCAATGTGGCAAAGATGATCAGAGGGCTGGAGCACCTCTCCTATGAAGACAGGCTGAGAGAGAGTTGGGGATTTTCAGCCTGGAGAAGAAAAGGCTCCAGGGAGACCTAATTGTGGCCATTCAGTACTGAAAGGGGGCTTAAAAGAGAGATGGAGACAAATTTCTTAGCAGGACCTGTTGCAAAAGGACAGGGGGCAATGGTTTTGAACTAAAAGAGGGTTGATTTAGACTAGATATAAGGAAGAAATTTTATGATGAGGATGGTGTGAGACACTGGAACAGGTTTCCCAGAGAGGTGGCGGATGCCCCATCCCTGGAAACATTGATGGTCAGGTTGTACAGGGCTCTCAGCGACCTGGTCCAGTTGAAGATGTCCGTGTGCCTCACTGTGGGAGTTGGACTATGCGACCTTTAAAGGTCCTTCCAACCCAAGCTGTTCTGTGATTCTGTGTTGATGGAGCAGAGCCACGGTTGTGTGCTGCCTGTGTCCTCAGCCCCCTGGAGATGGCAGCTGACTCACTGACAGCTCATGAAGACCATTTCAAACAGACAAGATGAAAGCAAAAGGCTAATTAATAACAAATTATGTCTCAGCTCAGAAGTGTTCAAACAGTGAAGTATATCTCCTTGTAGGATAGATCTGTATGGTTTTAACTTCATGGAAATTGACATTTGAACTGCTCTGGTTCTGTGTGGATCAGGAGGTTTAGACACCAATTTTGATAACACTCAGCAAAGGGTAGTGGTTGATCTTTCTAAAACCAATCTGATGTGTTTTGTATGAATTTTATTAAGTTTTCTGTGGAAAGTCAGTATCAAAAATAACAGATGTCAATTTCTATCAGTGGGACTACTGTCTTACATGGGGACAGGTAAAATTTTAACCAGTGCTCTGGACTCAAGATACTTCCATTTGAATTATGAAGTATTAAAATGAGTTCATTACAAAACAGAATATTATATGTTATTAAACCTATAGTAATATTAATTATATAATATTATTATACCTGCATACTTGTAGATAACACACAAAAATTATAAATTATGAAAACAGGAAATTTCAAAATTTACTAGATAGGGAGATATTTGAATCCTTATTCATATGAATTTGGGCACAATTCTGTATTTGAATATATTTTCCCATTCAGTTGATATTTATCTTGATTGTGACTTTTAACAATTTGTCATGACTATGTAAATGACATCCAAAGACTTCCAGCTCTCTCATTTCATCTTACAATCATTCTTAATCACAGGTGGGTTTTGCTTCCTGAGCTACTCTACAGTACCGTTTCAAGAACATTCTGATCTATAAACAGCAATCAAAGCAAGAAAATAATTTTCAGCTGTAAGAATAAATTTTGCAAAATAAATTTTGCTGGAGGCCACGGGTACTGTAACTCCAGCTGTGGCTTGCTGATGCTTGTGGTGACCTCCATACTCCAATTTTATATACCATGTTGTAGATTCACCTTTATCTCATTCAGATTATTCCTGTTCTTCTTTTCTGCAGCTGCTTTCTTTTTTTTCCGTAATACCTATAATCTCTTTTCACCCCAGAATGAATTTACTTTTTTCTTTTTTTTTTTTTTTGGAAGAGTCACAGCTGAAGGGCTTGTATTGCCTCAAATGTGGACATACACGTTTCTCTCTACTTCTCCTTTTTTTCAGTCTTGCATTCGTGCAATCAAATATATTGGTTTTGGCATCACAACACTTCAGGATGCTTGTACCTACAGGCTGTTTGGCATTATTACTCTGAAAAGCAACCAAGAAAGCCAGAGGAACGTAGAGCTAGACAGGAGCTGAATGCAGCTCTTGCAGAAGGAAACAAAGTGGTGTCCATTTGGGTTGCAACCAAGCTAAAAGACTTCCAGTTGTCAGCAGTGAGAAATCCCACTCTACTGTGTATGGCAATCTTCCTTTCTAATTATATACAGCTCTGACTGGAAAAGCTGGGATTCTGGATGTGGCTAGTATAATGGAATATAAGATTGAGACATCACAGAGTTTTCTGTTGCACTGATGCGTGGTCTTGAGCCACTACCTAAGTGCTCAGGAACACACATTTCCCAAGGTCTAACCAGTCAGAAGTGGGATTCCCAGATGCTCATTTTCTGGAAATGTTAGGAAATAGTTAACAACACTAACCCTGGAAGCTCTGGGAGCTCTAATTTTTTGAACCCAAACTGGTGCACACTAAATCAGGTCTATGTATGCTTCAGATTTCCCAAGTCAAAGGTTTTACTAGAAAATGTTATATCAAACCATTCTCCTGACAAGCTCCAAAATGCCATTGTACATGCAAAGCAGCAAAAAATTTCTCAAAACTATTTCATTAAATACTAGAGAAACCCACTGTAATTACTGAAAATCTTCACAGCTGTAATGTATGTGTTTGGTGCTTGGCTGCTGTGGTCACTACATGGATGCACTATGATGGTGAGACATGTAAGACTGTTATACCAAAAAATGTATTTTTAGAGTGTTACATTTTATGCTTTTTTAAATTATCTCAGTTGGTCAGAGCATGATGCTAATAATGCCAAGGCTGTGGGTTTGATCCCTGTATGGGCCATTCACTTAAGAGCTGGGCTCGATGATCCTCATGGGTCCCTTCCATCTTAGAATATTCTGTGATTCTGTGAAATAACAAATTATGTCATCCAAAGTTAATATCCACTTTATTTTTCACTTTATTTGGTCATTGCCGCTTTTGGATAGTAACTATTCCTTTGTCCCATTCTCATATCCCTGACATGCTTCATGAGCCTTGTCATGTGGTAACACTGGTACTCACTTTAAACCCTTTCTGTGTCGTTGTTTCACAGACTACAACTGATTCAAGCACCAGTGAGAGCAAGAGTGCTGATGACTATATTATGGTTTCCAAAGAAGAGGAAAGAAGTAAAAGTGCTGCCCCAGAGCCAGCACAGTCCCTTCAGGCACCCAAGGAGGCAGCGGTGAAGCCAGAAGCTCCGTCTCGTTCTTCTTTGATATTCTCTGACCCTCTGATGGGTTCCATTTCAGCCTCCTCCAGCAACCTGAGCTCCAGCCCTGATGACGACAGTAGTAATAACAGCAAAGATTCTGACTTTGCTATTGTCAGCCCACTGGACATCTAAAGAAACAGATTGGGAGAGTTTGGGAAATCAGTCATTACAACTCAGCTCAAATTTCTATGATTCCACGGGCTGGATAGTTCTTTGGATTACAAGGACAGAAAATAGATAAAGGTAACCCATTTCAGCTGCCAAAAGCCTAAATTAAAATAAAAAGGCAAACAAACAAAAAAACAACATAAATTTGCTACTTTTAAAAAATAATATATACATTTTAATAACTGCCTTAAATAAAGACCCAGTAAAACCCAGTTCTAATACACAGTTACTCTTAATTATGCTCTTACTGTACTTAGGAGCTTTGTTACTATAGAACTGTTGCTTTCCCAAAAGATAGAATAGTATATGCTAGGTACCATAATGGAAATGTGTAGATACCTGGCATCAGACCTGAAGCAGCAAAGACAAGCTAGATTTAATATTGTCCTTTTACAATATATACTTGACTGGGTTTTCTGAGTAGGAAAGGGTACTGTTTCTTCAGAGATTGTGATTAGAGAAGTAGGGACTGAGTATCAAAAAGATTAAAAGCGTCATCTTAGTAGGAAGTTTGTTCTCCCTTGAGGAATCCTAATTTCTTCATTTTCATCTGGCAATAGCCTGAGGTGTGTTCAAGGCAGAGGTTTGTGTAGTTGTTCCTCAGTGCTTACAGGAGACTATGTGACAAACTCCTTGAGAATGGGGACCTATACAACAGAGCCTTATTTGCCTTTGTCTACTTTTTCCCCTTGAGAGTTCCCAATTCACCTCTTTCCCTCTTTGTCTACTTTTACTTCCCCTGGCATGATTTTTTTAATTTTACCCAGACTACCACAGTTAAAACAGTAGGTGCAAGGGAAATAACAGTGTTTCGTAGTGTAGACCTGAGCTGGTTGAACTAAAGCTAGCTCAAGTACGATAACTTACCAGGGAAGGTTGCAAAGTGAAATGAAATGTTCATAATTAAAAGCACTTTATGTCTCATTGCTATTATCTTCTATAGACTCTGTTTACATATATTCCTGTATGATTTCCATATTTCTAATCAAGAGAAACATAATGGTGCAGCAGTGTTAACCAACAGAAAGTTTCTAATTAACTCTATAACTTGTTCTTCTGTGGAAAAGTGTATTTCTTTCCCATCAAGTACATAGTACATTTAATAACAGCTTTTTTCAAGTTTATGAGGGCAGTTTTTTGTACTCTCTGATCCCTTTGACCTCTGTTGGAATTCACAAAATACAACTGGTGGTGAGTAGACCACTCCTCTTGCAGGACCTACACAGAGTTAGCTTGAGGAAGGAATGTTAGTATGTCACTCTGTCACAGCAGCAAAAAAAAAAGCATTATTTGCTTTTAAGATGCATATACATTGTACCATGCAACAACTTCATATTTGCATGGCAAAGCTTGTGTTTGTTCAAAGTTATGAAATTGTAGTTATTTGCTGCTTAGTCTGTAATTGTAAATGAAGTACCATATCCCAAAGATGAGGTGACGTGTAATTTGCTGGTCTTAGATTTTACAAGGTCTGTGTCAGTGACTGAAGAGTTGTCATGTAATTACATGGTAGCTGCCATCCTTACATGTTCAAAAGCCACCATGTAGTTCTTCAGAGATTATTTGTGCCTTGTAAAATGTTAAAATACTAGAATGTTATGAGCAGGCATAGCATCACACCTCTCTGCAACAGAGTAACGCGAACAGGCAGATGACTATTTTGATGAAAGATCTTAAATGCATAACATTCTGGAGAGGTGTTTATTTTGGTTTAATTTTAAGCTTCATAAAAAAATCACTTTGCAATTAGCATGCATGCCTGTCTCTGGGTTTATTTTATTACCCTGAGTTTGCCTAAATGCCAGGGGATTGGGTGGCTGTTGATTTATTTAGGTCTTTCAAGCTTTCCTAGCCTTAACCTATTCAGCAAGGCTTGTGGCACCAACAACAAAGGGGAATCTGTTCAAGAAGTACCTGTGGAAAGAGGAAAGAAATATTCTGGGGACAGAGAGAAAAGTTTTATATTCTATGATACATAAACCTTCAAAGATTCCAGTAGTTTGGGAGGAGAAAATGTTTTTACTTCTTTTTTATTTTTTTTAAGCATCAGTCTTTTGATTTCTGTTCTAGTGGGTCGTTTCAGGGATCACATTGCTATTTTCTTGAACAGTCTCATTGTCAATGAAAGAGTGTGATTTGTACAGGTTTTTTTATTTTTGTAAATTAGTTGTATCTTTAATATTGCATATTTTAAAACAGTAGTAAAAGTATATAAAGATCTGGGGAGTTTCTGAGAAGAATCAGTGAATACCGATGAGCTGAATGTGTATCATGCCATGGGATTATGATAAAAATCTTCAAAAGCAGAGAAATGATTATACAAATAAGATCAGAGTAACTCCAGTAAATGAATCTGCTTTGGTTGTACCATGTCTTTCCACATCTCAAATATGTTGTCTCTGATACTTGATCATAGTGCAGAGATAGTTAAAAGTATTTTAGTATATTCATTAAGTTAGACTAGTAAATTAGATAAAATGTCAAATCATCACCCTGTTTCGTGTTATGTTAAGAATATGCTGAAAGAGAAATTGTCATTTAAAATACAAGATTATTCTTTTCCTCTGGAAATGACCTGCTCATAATGTTCATGGATAACAATAATGAGATAGAAAAATTATAAGCATTGCAAATTGCTGATGAAAACTAATGCGGCATTAAGATTGCTGATCTGAGACTGTTGTACTGTATCTCACATCTGTAATTTATTACTTTAAAGTCTCTTGCATGTCATGTCAGTTGTATGTACTGCAGAAAGGCAGTATCAGATTTTGACTGGGTATTGATTTAGTCGTGGAGCTTTGTATCTTTACTCTGGAAGAACATCTAGCCCGCTTTATTAAAGAAAGATTTAACAAACTTTCTGGGCTGTGCTTGTGCTGTTTTCTCAAAAAAGGGAAAGCTTTTTGACTAGAATACTGGAAGTACCATTTCTGAGAACTAGGATGATTAAAACTTAAAAACTATCTATGTAAGCACAAAGTTTTACTAATACTTTAATCCTATTTTATATATGTGATCCAGGGAATAAAACTGCTTGCCATTTATCTCAACTGAACAGTATAGAATATCTCCTGTTTTACCATATTTCTTGTATCTGAAAATAATGAACCAGAATTTAATGCGACATAACTTTTCTACAATATAATGATGCTCGGTATAGTATCATCATTGTGTCTCACTAACAGTGCTAGTATCTGTACAGTACATTTCTGAATCTCTATACTTTAATTCACACTCTTAACTCTTTCCCATGATTCTCCAGTGTGTTCTCATTAAATGGCATTGAGGCAACTATTTAAAAGATCACATTTCAGATTTAAGGTGTACTTGTGCTTGGCAGTTACAGTGTTGTCTGTTGAAATACAATCCTAACATGAACAGATTTTCAGATTCTTGGTATCAGCCCTTAAATAATACTTTTGATTTTGTGCTTCATGTATTGGTCTTGAATGAATGATTTTAAGGGTTTACTAGACTTGAAAAGGTGCAATTTCATAAAATAAGCTTCATTTGGCTACGGAATAGTAATTACACTTCCTTGTAATCTGTGCTGTTCTTTTGAGAGTGATTATCTACGGTCTCTGCATTAGTGTTTCCCGTGTCCCCCAATCTGCTAGACTCTGGCTTTAGTAGTTAGCTAAATTTAGAGACGAAAGAGCATGAAAAAAGGTCATTAGAGACACAGCAACTTGAAGCATGCACACAGGCAACTTGCTTGCCTGCTTCTCACAACTCGTTTAACCACTGAAATGGTAAGGGAGGTTTTAGATATGTGGGAGGATCCTGCAAGAGGCAAAGTACATAACCCTAGAAACAGACAATGAGGTGGAAGGGATGCAGCTTGAGACTCTAAAACTATGGGTTCTTTAGAGCAGGAACCATCTTTTTCTCTGATTTTTTACGACACAAACACTGTCAAAATTAGAATAACAATAACAATAATATGCTCATTATTTCACCACGTTTTGCTCTTTCAAACAGTGAGCTAGATTTAATCCAGTGACAGAAACTCAGCTGATAGCAGCAGTGTTGAGCAGTGGAATCTGGTCCCAAACTGCTGAAATAAGTGCTGATGAGGAGCAGTAGTTTAATAAATAAATAAAAACCAAAGAAACCTCACACCGGAAACAGGACTATAATGTTGCCAAATAAAAAATAGCTGTATTTCTTTCCAGATATATATGAAGTATAAAGTATTTTCTGTGCTTCAGGTAGCACTTGTGTCCTTGTTTGACTATGTCAGGTAGGTTTGTGCAAACCTATCTTTGTTTTTAACTTGTAAAAGCGTAGCTGATGCCAGGATGTGGGAAGCATTAAAATACATCAGCTGCAGAGAGGACATTGTGGTTCCATTTTCTATGAATAGTAAGAATTTGATCCTTCAAATCCCGCTGATTTAACACTTTCCCTGTCTTCCATGGTGACAACATGAAAAACCCTGTAAACATTTCCAGAGACTTGATGGGAACTCCACTGCTTAAGTCATCACATGCAGTTGCAGAGCTTTGAGCTGAGAAGGTTTTCACAGCTTTGCCTTTGAGTGTGAGCTTTGGGGACTGTAGCAAGATGAGGTTTGTCTGAATTTTTAACTCATACAAAGAAGCATTTGAAGGTATTACAAATTATCATGTCAGTATTTGAGACCTTTTGGAATGTAAATTCTACATAGTTTTGAGATGGAAGAATAGTTGTCAAAATATCTTGACTGCCCACCTGCTGTGTTAATTGAATTCAGCGGGTGGGAATATA
This sequence comes from Corvus hawaiiensis, assembly GCF_020740725.1. Classification (NCBI taxonomy): domain Eukaryota; kingdom Metazoa; phylum Chordata; class Aves; order Passeriformes; family Corvidae; genus Corvus; species Corvus hawaiiensis. Next base: position 44,162,578 of record NC_063213.1, read on the forward strand.
GCAGCATTTCCAGAGCATCATTAAACTCCCCTTTAAAATAAGGGTATATCAAGCAAACAGATATTAAAAGGCAGATTGTCAGAGTTGTCATATAGCTTTCTGGATAATATATATGTCTCTGCTATAGTCAGGAATATGCATCATTTCTATCCACAAATGGCGGGGCTTGCAACATGCTGGAACACATGGCAGAAAATGTTAATGAATGTGAGCCTGTTCATAAAAACCTTTGTAAAGCTTCAGGGATTAAATTACACCAAAATTATTTTTAAAATATGAAATAAATACACTCCAAGCTTATTTAGACTTTCAAAGATTATCAGGTCTCAAAAAAGTTTCATTTAGTTTAGAAAAGTTCAATGGAACTCCAGCCTCCAGGTGATAGCACAGGGTGACTTACAGAAGCACCTAAAGGAGTTTGGGACTGCAGTGAACTTCTTGTGCTTCAGACTTGTAACTTTCAAATTCTGGAGAAAATTAATTCCAGTATGTAAGCAATGAATTGCACATGTTTACTAAGTTGCAAAGAAGTCATGATGGGGGAATTCCTCAGCAGACCCTCTTCCCAAACTTCTTTTGTTCTCGTTTCCCACAGTCAAGCCCATCTGACAGTTCTGTGGTACCCATAAAAATTTCAGCTGTTTAATCTTCTTGAATAACTGAATTCTCAGTCACTGTGATCAAAGTTAGCTGTTCATCATCTCAGGACTCCAATACCCTACGCCCGCCGCCTGGCCACCAGCCCAACCAGTGTGCTCCTTGTTCTCGTGTAAAATCTGAAATCTTATGAAAATCTCACAATACTTCTACAGCAGGTGGTATCCATATTCAGTCCTCATGACTTCCCTGTGGTAAACTTTATTGTAAGTTTTATTGCCTAGTATTTTCTCTAGCCATACTTCCATTGTAATTCTTACAATCAAGAAAAAAAATAGAAGAAAACTTTGGCTTCGCTCAAAAATACTTTGCTTTTTCTTTCCTCCCTCTACTGGTAAAGTCTCTTTGCTGAGAATTTTTGGTTTTGTTTCCTGTAAAACAGCCTATGTGTATTTATAGTGCTTGTGAGGTAAAGTTCTGATATGTGTTGTCTTTAAAAATGCTGAAACAAAACACTGATTTCTCCAAACTTTTTCCCATACTGAATGGGGCTTGAGTTAAGCATCAACTTTAAAAAAACTATGAATGGGAATAGTGTCTATTTTGAATTTCTAAAAAACAACATCTTTTAGTAAATGCATTGGAGGGCAAATAATGTACTCTTCCAATCTATGCCATTTTCTTTTAAAAAAAAAATTTTAATTCACTATTCCCTCCGGTGAGACCATGGAGAAGGAGAACTCTGCTTGGGGCAGGGTGCTCCTGGGCACAGGGGAAGGTGGCCCATGGTTGTGCTTGGAGGAAATGCGGGACACCCAAGGCCATGCCACATTGGCGTGTGTCTCCATGTCTGGAGCAAGGGAAGACTCATCCTTGTGCAGGGGCCACAGGCTGCAGTGTTGCTGGACAGATGGAGGATCAGAAGATGAAAATGGGTGTGTTTTACCTTCCATGGAGCTTTAAGCTTCAGAGGAAATAAAAATGGGAAAACAATTGCAAGCATCATTAACTCTGCTGGCATTGCAGTCACTGAAATGTGTTTTCCTCAGTGTTTCCTTTCTGTGGGATGCAAAGTTTGCATTGTAGAGGGGCTTATAAAGAGAAAATAAAAATCTCCTTTTTCATATTCTGACACTTTTGCTATATGTGAATATTATGGGTTTATAAAGAGATGTTATTATTGATGTATGTCCACATAGAGATTGCAAAAATTTCTCTCCTGCTCTCTCCTTGATATCTCCTCCATGTATCAGACATTTTGAAGTAAGCAAAAGAAAAGAGAGAGAAAGAGCATCTTTAAAATTATTGTAATCTAAGTGCTGAGTTTTTATATGATAGTATGTTTGGTAGCTTGCACTGGGTAGAAAACCAATGTCTATTAAGACATGTTGGAGAGAGAAAAAGTGTCTACCATTTTTTGTCTACATGAGCATTGTGTGTTTTTCCAGTGTTTATTAAAGTGCATCTGGCCTTACTGGAGGAAGTTATATGATGAGTATATCATCTGCAGAATTTTTTTTTTAAAGAAAGAAAATCAGTACTTGCTTTTGCATATAAAATTTATTGTTTTCTAAAATGTTTCATTCTCTGAAAATACCTTTTGTGGTGCTTCTATAAGATACGTCAAGAGTTTATTTTTCTTTCTCACCATCCTCTGTCTTTTCTCTGCGCCCTGGCATGTGCACAACCTGCAGAACCATCTCATTTCCCCATCTCTGCCTTCCCCAGGTTGGGATTTATGAGAGATCCAGTTGCAAGTCATTTGGGCAAAACTGCACCAAGAGATATGAGAGTACAATACAAATTGCAGCTTGACCCAAATTAGCAAGTCACACCTTGCCAGCAAACATTCATTGATTCTTTGACCTTGCAAAGCCACAAGCACACCAAAGGTCTCAGGCTGTTGAGTCTGGCCTCTTGTGAAAGGGAAGCATTCATAGGAAGCAATCTGCATGATAGAGCAGTGTACCATTATCTGAGAGTAACTGTATCCTTTACCTTCAGAACCAGAAAAGATGAGTCTAAGTTTCAGCAAGTTTATGAAATGCACAGCAAAGCCCTCAAGCACAGAGAAGCAGCCCAAAATTCTCACATTTCGTAAGCCTGTCAATGCACAGGTGGATGCTGACATGATCAAGATAAAGACAGGCGCTGGGGGCTGGTGATAAAAATAAGAACTCCAGTTTCTCCTGCAAAATGCCGATGAGACCAAGTAGAAGCATCAGGTAGGAGCAAGGTGAGTTCAACAAAATGTGAAATTCTACCCCCTTCTTTCAGAAAGAAACTGTAAAAGTTTCAAGTATACTGTTTTGGTATTCTGTAAGAGAAAGTCACCTTCTGGTTCAAAATTATTTCAGTTGGAAACTTGACGTAATCTTATACATAGAGTACAAAAAGTGAAATATATACAAAACTTTTAAAACTAATATGTTTCAGTTTATGGTCTTTTAAAATTCCTTCATCAAGTCACTCATTTTTGGATGGATGGGAGCTTATCTTTAATAAGAAATAAAGTCTGCATCAGGCAGGTGGGCCTGTGCTGCAGGATACTCCTTGGGAACAGAGCCAGGCAAGTTTAAAACTGAGAGATACTTAAAACAGGAATTCGGGCTTTGCATCTTACACTCAAAGCCAGGACTGGCATTTTATAGTGGTGGCTGCTAGAGATAGGTTCTGACCTGAAAACCTCACTCCTCTTGGAGAGCAGGGACAGCTCATACACTGAGGCAGATGGAGCTGGCTGTCTGTCCGTCTATTGTCTCTGTACATGCCTGGCCGTCTGTCTGTCTGGCAGACTGGGATGCTGTATCAATACCAAAACCATTAGCTGTGTGATTGGCATTCACCATATTTTGGATGAAAGAACGGTAGGTTAACCCAAGGTTTTAGCAGTGTGCTGGGCAATCTTCTCTCTAACCTTATCACACTTGCAGAGCCACCATGGGGAGAGGTAAATCCCCATTTCCAGAGCCTGCAGTGCAGACCCAGCCTGCTTGGATCAGATCACCCTGAGCGTAAATCAGCAGGCTTCAACCAATGCCCACTGCCACAGCAGCTTATTCAGATCAAGATATGTTTCTTTTTTAGCCAACGTGCTGGTCTAGACAACCATGTGCATCAATGGTTCATCACAGGGCTTGGGGTGGCATTGCAAGCCAGCAAGTCAAGGTAATGCAAATGGTCTCCAGAAACAAAGGCGCCATGGGGAGATTTTTATTTATTTTTTATAAGAGGATCTGTTAAAGTTTGAGAGTTTTAGAGAGAGTAACAGAGTACTAAGCTTATTGAGAGCATTTTGTTTATCAATTACATTGCTGCACTTTGGTAACCTGGGTGCTGGGGAGAGCCTCCTCTCCTCTTCCTGTTCCATCAAAGTAGCTCTATGCCAGCACTTGTTCATCTCTGCTGATGGTGTGTGTCCTTCTGCTGTAAGACGCCCGTAAGAAATGACAGGTCCTTGTTGTATCCAGGGTCACTGGAAATGCTCACTGCAGACACAACCCCTAAGTACCCTTTGGTCTTCAAAGATACCTGACACTGATCACACTTGGACTTGTGGGTCTGGTTGGTTGTGCGTAGAACATCCGTGTTGAAAGCATTCTTACACTTGCACCTCTGCTGGGAGCAGCTCACCACAGACTCTCCCCAGCAGCACCTGCTGCAGCTGCTGATGGTGCTAAATCACGTAGCAAAACCCAGCAAGGGCGGCAGCAGCTGACACTTCTTGGAAGTCCTCGCCTCAGTTCAGGGAAAGTCTCGAAGAGGAATCACAGGCCAGCCAGGGCCTCTGCACTCGGGTGGGAACGGGACACTCGCCAGCAGCCCAGCACTGAGCACTAGCAGCATATGGACAGCAGCACCTGGCCCTTGCCCACTTCTTCAGAGGCTGCATTGATTTTGGGGGCTGCATGGGGCGCTTGGCACCCCCCCTGTGGCACATTCTGTGCCAGAAATCCTCCCCATGCTCTGCTCCCCAGCCCCTCAGCGTCATCTATTGCTGTTCTGGGGCTGCTGTGGAGGTAGTGGCAAGTTTGCAAAGGCTTTTGGTGTGAGTGGGCACTGAGCCCCATACAGGCTGGTGTAACCTAATTTTCATACATGCATATATCCCCCAGTTTGGCTACATCTGGGGAGGAAGGTTTCCCTTTTGGTTGTAATTGACTTCCTGCTGAAAATCTTCTCAGAGCTGTTCTTGGGACTTGAACTCATAAGGGAGGCAGAGAGGGGTTCTTGGTGTTCTTCACTTTTTCAGAGAAGGAAAAGTGCTGGGGGTTATTTCCTTCCTTTTAAATGTGCATAGACCTTCCTCCTGAGGATGAGCAATGAGCACACTGCCTCTCCAGTGCTGTTCTGTGCCACGGGTGGTGATCACAGGGCTCCAACATGCCACCCACCAAGCATGTTCCAGAGGGAGCAAGTGGTACCACCAGTGATGGTGGGAGAAGTCTGCATCTGAGCAGGTATAGCCATGGCCCTCGCCCATCCCATGCACGCCTGGAACCCAGGCTCTGCCACAGCCTGTGTCAGCAGGGAGCTGTGCAGCACAGCCTCCAAATTTCCCTGTGAACTAAGCTCTTCAATAAGCAGAGCGTGAAGAACCCCATTACCAAAGGTCCTCTGCCACACAATGTGTGGGCCAGGCAGTGCCCTGTAGACTGCCAGTGCCCCACAGCAAAATGAATCTGCACTGACCTGAATCGGCATTAAAAATAGATCCCGAGATACAGGACTGGGGAGAGCGGAAAGGCAAAGCATGAGCTCATTGCTGCTGCTGACTTTTGCATTTGAATAGATTTTCTTAAACAGTAAAGAAGCAGCTAACATCTGGTTAGACTTTTGTTATGGAGTCCATGTTTTAGCACCATAATTACTGTTGCATTCAGAGTTTTCCTGAATTCCCTTATTTTACATCTCATGTAGCTTAATGAAAGTGGCTAAGAGATTTAGCTGAAAATGCTTGTGCAATATTGATTAGGAGGATAATTTTAGGAATGTTTGGTAACTAGAACACATTTTCTGTTTCATTAGAAGAACTTGTTTTTCTAAAAAGTGTCTTTTGATTTTGTGACCTACCTTCTCAGCTAAAGATGACTTTTTCAAAGGTGTGGGAGAGTAAAAGAAACTAACTGTACCATGATAATGAGGGGAGGCTGTGAGAGCAGTGTGAAGGCTGTTGACTCTAGTTGCCTCGAAACAGGTTTACAAACAGCTCCAAGAATAAATTTGAGTACACATGAATAGCAAGTGCATTAGTCACATTAGGGCTTAATGAAGTGTTTATGAAAAGCAGCCTTGTAGCACTGTCCTTCAGAAGTAATTCACTAAGATGGGTCTGATAACATGTTCTGGGTTTAATTTGTCCAGTGTTTAGGTCACTTAGGAAGGGAGACAAGGATAGGATACCCAACATTGTTTCAGGATTAACAATCAATTGGAGAAAATTAGAAATTCTCCTGGAGCATCTGTGCTTTATCAGATTCAACTTTGCATGCCATTAATTCATAGACACCATTAAAATCAAGAGTAGAGCCTACACTGAGCTCTGACTTTCACAGAAATCTTAATAGGAACAGGGCAAGAAATGGGGACTTGAAGAGACATTCAGTTCATAACAAATGGAGGCTTCCAATCACTTACCATTTAATTGCCTCAATGCATGGCAAAGCACTGCCTTTTCTGCCCCCCCTTGGACACTTGCCCATGCTGTTTTACTTTTGTAGATGACCTGTGATTAGGGAGTCTGAGATTCTAATACTGCCATCTCTGCTATAATCTCTACGGTCATTATGGATACAGGGAACTTGCTGTGCTCCCACCCCTGCTGCACCAAGTTCCACCAGCTCCCAAGGGTCATACGGAGAACTGAGGAGTCAAATGCTTCTACTTTGCTGTTGGAGAAAAGCAGTGTGACAACTCATCAGCAAGCCAGATGTCTGAACTCACAGAGTGGCAGAGCTGCACCAAGCAGGAACAGGAGCTGGTTCGTCTTTGGTTTTGGTTTCGTTGTGACCCCATGTAATCTGCAAGGGTAGAGTGGGCTCTGCATAGGCTGCTGAGGTGGGACAGAGTCAGTATCTAAATGAATTATCTGCCTGAATACACTGAAGAGAGTATTTGGATTTAATAGCTGAAGTGCTTTGCTGCTTCTGAAAATACTGGCAGCTGCTTTAAAGTCTTGTCTGAGCTGTTCTGTATGCCCTTTTCTAAGCTCTAGAGAGTGTAGTTATAGCTCTTCCCTAATACTGCATAACAAATACATGAAAAATGGTATCTTCTGCTGCTGAGGTAATGGGAAGACCCTGCTTTACATCAGATTGATAGTTGGAGTGGGTTTATTGATTACAGCATTTCTGAGGACTATAAACTTAGAGAAGAAAGAAAAGTAGTTGGATGCAGAGGTTAAGACTAAAGGTACTGTAGATTTATCATTAGTGTCACATACTTGTTTATATTAATGCTGCAAAGAAAAAGCTGCAATGGCCTGGATGCTGAGAGCATAATGGCTCTGCTCTGATTTGATTTTCTATGGAATTCAAGATTAAGGCCACGTTTGAAGAATAGCTTGGATCAAATAGGTACATGCAACAGAAGTAATCAGATGAGACTGTGTTTGCTACACTGAAAAGCTGCTGTCCCAACAAATCATTCTGTGACTTCACTAACTCTCAGGGCATGGAAATATTGACTGATAGATGCATGACTTCTCCTGAATTAGCACTTGCCTATGTGTACTAATGTAGAAAATACAGACAGTGCCTATTGTTTGCCAATGACTAGAAAAATGATTGATATTCTAGGTTACCTTTACAGTTTTCACCAATAAAGGCTGGACCAGCTTTATGCTTTCATTAAGGAATAAATCCAGCACAGACAAAAAAGTCTGTTGGATACGTCAGCCTCTGCACTGTTACATGCCAATTTAGCCAATATCATGTAGTGCAATCTCTCTGCAGCATGAGAAAATGAAAGAATTTAGAGCAGGTTCTTTCCCTCAGTCTTTCACAAAGTACGTTTCCAGATCTTTGCTATTCAACCTATTCCACAAATAGGAGGAACTAATTCCGTGTGTGTGTGTGGTTTATTATATCAGGGTGTTTATTATTTTTACATAACATTGCTGAACTTTATTTGAATTCACTAGTTCATTTACTTTGTAGGAGAGGAAGTCTCCTGGGAAAAAAAATTAGTTGTAGAAGCCTGTGCAGAACAAGCAGTATGCTTCATGTTTGAATCTGGAAACCAAGACTTCTCCTTTTAGAAAGTCTGGGAAAGAGTACCAATGAACTCTTACACATGGGATGACTTTAAATAATCTTTCTACATCTGGGAAGCTCCAACATTAACAGAGGACCTACTATCTTTGGGGAGCATAAGCAAGCCTTTATAGAAGGATGAAGGAGTTTTGGACAAGGAGGACCTGTCCAAGATCAAAAACCAACATGCTCACAATTGTTTGAAACATTTTGGCAGTTGCTGTATTTTAACTTGTTCCCTTTGTATGTAATAAAAACCTTCATTAAAACAACAAATAACTAGTTTGCAATGCTTATCTGGCCTTAAATAAGGTATTACCATCATGGTATTTGAAAGTTACCATGGTCATAGAAAGGACTGTTCCTTAAGTTTTGCTTTAAAAAGCTAATCCCTCAGTGTGCCTTTGATCCAGTAAGTTTTAGGAAACAAAGAACTTACTGTGAGATGCTGACATTTCCAAACTGGTCTTTTATAATGATCTTCCTCCATATCTGAATATCTTAGGGAGTGAGATCCCTAATGGACCTCCCAACCTCCATCTTACTTGTCTTCTTACAGTAAAAGAACTCGGCACAGGGCACAAATATGTCCTCTGCTGGGACTGATTCACACTTCTTTTGGGGAGTGGGAGGGATGGGAAGACACCTTTTATGGTGGAGAGGAATCTTACTGGCATTGCTAAAGTAGTTCTTAGAGAAGAGAGTTGTGCAAGAGAGCTGTGTCCAAGAGCATCACTAGAAAGCATTCCCTGAGGAACAGGGCTGGAGTCACCTCACCCTTAGATATCTGTTTTGGACCTGCAAACTATAAAAATGGAATGACAATTAACATGCTCATTCCCCCAATTATTTTCTTCTAGTTTTTCATTGTTTTTATTGTTATTATTGTCTCTTACAAAATACCCAATATGATTACTAAGGGCATGAAGCCCTTGCCTTGCAGATCATGTGATAAGTAACATAGGTCAGGGTACTTTTAGTGGAGAAAAAATCACCTGCTCACAGTGTCCTTCAGGAAGTGGGGAGACGTCGTTCTTGCATGTTATCTCACTGTATTTCCTGTAAGGCTCAGCATGTTGGTTGGAGTAAACAAGGGTACACCCAGATGAGTGCTGTAGGTTGTTGTGAGTCAAAATAGCAAGTAGTTCACATTATTTGTGTACAAAGTTTCAGTTCCTTAATAGCATAGCATATCTTGACACTAGGCTTACAGATTTCTGCGTTATGTGGGAAGAATGCATGTTTCACTAGGAAAGGTTCCTTAAGAAGATACAGATCTTCATGCTTTGATTATAAATTCTGTACATTGAATAATTTATGTTAACCAGGATTCTCAAATAAAACCAGTGAAAATGCAAATAATGCTTCTTCCTTTTTATGAGAAAGCTTCTAAGAGCATATAAATATTTTGTTAGAAGCTCCATTTCAGCTAGCAGACCTTCAGAAATTAGGGCACTGAGCTGTAAACTTCACATCCTGTTTTTTCCTTAATACCATCTGGGGAAAATAATGGAATCTAGGCTTTACTGTCTTTCCACAGATCATAGACAAGCAAAAAGGCTATCGCTTGCTTTGTTGTGTTGAGACTTTCACCATTCATGTGAAGCCTAAACCTTGGGTTAATCTGTGAACCGTGATGGCTTTATTTTCAAAGCAGCAAGCTTAACTTAAAAGCTCTGTGTGACTTGAGGTTTTGGCTGCCTAAGGCTGCTCTGGTCTCTAGGTCTCCTTACAGTGGCCATATCTCCTCCAACTCCTCACCAAAAGGTGCTACACTAACTCACTGCCCTGGCAGGAGAAACAGAGATGGGAAACTGACTCTAGACTTTCTTCTTCACAAACATTGCAGCAACATCTATACCACCGGATTCTTTTTTTAGATCTTTTGTAAATCTTATGTGTTTTATTGACAAGTAAGGATATTTCATCTAGACTCTCCTCAAATTACTAACATACAGCAGCCAAGGAGCTACATTTCACAGCCTCTGCGATGCAGTCATTGCAGCACTGCCACAGGAAGAGGAGACCCGTCAAGGCTCTTTTTGCCACAAAGGATTTAGATGTTATGCAGAGGAAACAGCAATCCTGTCCATTTTGTTACCTAATTCTGCACCCTTCAAAAAGAAAAAAAACTTCTGGGTCTTTCAAAAATGCAGCAATGTGGTAGTTCATGATCTCCATCTTGGTCTGTGTTTTCTGGAGCCTCCCAGCTGATTACTGCTAAGGACTTGAGTCTTCTTTCTTACATTTAATGTAACAGGAATAATATTAATGGGGTTTGGGTGTTTGTTTGCTCATTAAGCAGTCAGCAGGAGCTCACTTAATGGAGCACAAACTCACAGTTATTACATTATCACTTAATTATTCAGCCCTGACATCACTGCATCTTCACAGCAGGCACCCTGACAACTTGGAAAGGGGTGTGTTTCACTTCAGCCTTGTGCATCTCGATGAAAATAGGGTACCAGGAGTGGCTGGAGGCAGCTCTGTGCCACACTGATCCTGCCTTACTGCATGTAGCCTTTTAAGCCAGCCAGGCCTTCACTGCAGAGTACGAGCCCTGGGAAGTTATTCTGAAATAGTGCAGCTACAGGGAAGAGTAATCAGTGGAAAGGAGCTGCCAGTAAAAATGTCACATTGCTGTACAACTGTGCCTGCTGAGATATTTTTAGGTTATTTAATAGAGAGGAAGGGAGGGATGGGTGCTTTTGCAGTGGTAAAAAGTTTCTAAATTTCCTGAAATCTCAATTTTTTAGTTAATCCACAGGTGAAACAAATTTAACACCATGAAGCTGCTGTTTCTCTGGGAGTTAATTTCTGGTGCAGACTTCCCTCTAGTCCTTGGGGAGTTAATTGTTTCTTGTGCCTTTCCCAAACAAAATCTTGTCAAATGGCCATGCAATACAAGCCAGATTATCCCACCTCTCCACAAAGCTGTGCTACAGGGGGATGCTGTAGGGTTTTTGTTCTCATGGTGGAGTTTTAATCACTCTTCTTTCAAACATGCAGCACAGCAAAGTCCAGGCGGTGTAAGGTCACAGCCGAGTCTCTTTGTACAACAGCTACATTGCCAAAGTCAGTCATTGTTCAGGTGGCAAAATTGGGGTGAGTCAATGCTGTTCAGCTTTGCAAGGTCACACACTAGCTCACTACAGAAAATGTGGAAAAGCAGCAAGGATAAGAGGCAGGAATACTCTGCTCAAGGGCCTGTGGGGTTTTTTCATTGTTCTGTGCAGAAGAATATGTTCTCTTAGTGCTTTCTCAGGGGAAAAGAAAAATCTCTTTGGGCAGAATTGTCTCTAGCAGAAATGATTGGCAGACTCACACAGAAGCACATTCCTGCAGATAAGTGATTGCTTCTTATATAAGGGAACAGCTTTTGCAGGAAGTCCTGAATGCACAACTCTCGAACATCTTGTATTCAGTGTTGAGAATACATGACACAGGAATTTGTATTCACCACAGTGAGAGACTTGTGAAGTTTCTGGCAATGACTTTATAGATTATGTTTGTTGCTGTGTGACTCTGAGATTTAGAGGTGATTTTAAAGGGTGATGTGTAAAGGCAGAAATGGTTTTGTTCCACTGATATTATACAGGTGTCTACCTTTGTGTTGAGTCTACAGATCAGAGTCTGAGAATTTGCAGCCATAGAGGGATCTCTTCCACCTATTCCCTTCTTTATTTAACTTCGTTGTTTTCTTTTTGTTGTTAGCAGGACAACACAAAGGTCATTACAGTTGGTAAAATTCTTAAAGCCTTGGTTTGTTTAGCTGAAATTACTCATTTTCTATTGCCAGAAAATTGCCTGAGGAAAGGACACCAAGAATGTCAGGGGGAAATACAGATGACCTACGGGTAACATGTGAGGCTTGAGGAAATGGCTTCGATGACTTGTGGAATATTGAATGTTACAGAAGAGTGATCCCATATCTGTAGATAAGGTTGGAACTCTGCCTATTGAAGAGGTTACTGCCTGGTATGATTTCACTGAGTTTTTTGGATCTTTGGGGTGTTTTGAGAAGACTTTAGAAATCTTTTGATTGTCTTACTACATGGAAGGCAGACATGGGAGGTACGTCAGATCACTGATAAATTACTGCATAGTCTGCATATTACTTCTGTGGAAAGCTCATGGAATTTTCATGAGGAAAACGTCCTCTGTATGCAACACAGGAAAGGCAGCAGGTCTGGCAGAAGCTGGGCAGCAGGAGCCCTAAAGTCTGGTGCATGCAGATGGTGGGATTATGAACCCCACAGGAGTTTTCCTCAACAAGATGCCTTCATTGCATATTTAACCTAGATAATGGCATTTGGGAATAAGAATCCCCCAAATAGTTAAATGTAAGTAAATTCCAGTGTAAGGAATTGAACTGGCAAACTAGAATCCAGGTTGGCATCACATTCAGTCTTTTGGGGCTTAGGGCATTCTGCAGCCACAGTATCTTTTTAACATTGAACAAATGACTCAAAGTCATCCTGTGACTTCTTTTCCTGCCCCTACAGTGTTGCAGGGAGAGTTAATAAATTTTTCCAGCCACACAGGGAAAGCATGATCCTAATTCAATTATTTATTCAATAAACAGTTTCTGACTTTCAGTCTATAGCTTTGTTCCAGTGGAAAATAGCTATAAACATCCAAGGATGGTGACAACTTGTACTAGTATCTGGCATCAAGACAAATCTATTTTTGAGAAAAGGAGGAGGTGCCTCATAAACCCAGGACATTCTCAGACAGTCCCTGTGGCCAGACACCCACTACCTTGAGAAGTCTGAGAAGCTGCAGCCCTAGAAGGGCTTTGACAGCTGCATGCTCTGCTCCAAGGAGGCCAGATTTCTCAGACATCAGGTGTTAGCTGTGCCACAGCAGGATATACATACATATCTCAGTGTTTCTGATGCTGATGCTGTTCAGAAGTTTGTATGTGTTACCAGTGGAAGGGAAAACAACTACAAGGAGAACAGTGTTTAATAATGGAAGTGCAGAAGTGACACCAGGAGTGGTATTTTTCTAACTTTCAAGGCTCCTACAACAAGCAGAATACCTCTGTTTTATGCTTTATTTTTGTAACTTCACTCTGCCTTCCACCTAGAAAGTGAATTTTTTATTCTCCCTTAGTTTGTTTTGCTCTGCTGTCAGTCAGAATTGTGGCTTGTGACCTTTTAGGGCTGTGACCAGGGTTTCCTGACTGTGCATTAGCCCAAGCTATTTCATGCATTATTTGACAGCATAGAGATGAAACAACTAACAGTAAGTTAATTGCAAACATGACTCTTGCAAGCTCTGCCTTGAAAGCACTCTACCTTGGGAATTCATCTGCTTCTTTAACTTGATACAGAGAAAGTCTTGTCTTCATTGCTTACAAGTGTGCAAAGAGATGGCTAATTGAGCTCTTGTCATCTTTGTTGCAAATGAGACCAGCATTCTGGAGCTGTAGTCTCAAGAGCACTATTAATCATCTTAAAGTGTCCTTTTTACTGCAAGCCCAGAGTAATGTAGGTTGATTAAGAAACTGGGGAGGAGATGTGTGAAAACAATCCATCTGACAGATGTGCCTATGGCCACTGGATCAAAGAGGAAGGAAAACTTGCTTTCTCTGGATTCATATTTAGAGCTATTAAATGTTTAAAGAAAATTAATGTAGCTAATGTAACTACCTAAAATGTTCAAATGCGACCTAAAATGTTCAAATGTCCAACACGACCCCTCACACAGATGGAGCTGCCTCTAAAATACCCCTGTGAATTGAAGCAGGGATCCCCAGGAAGATGGCCCTCCCTCCTGTAGCATGAAGAAGAGCAGCCCACTCTTATGTTCTCACTGCTCCTCCTTACTTTGTCCCTCTAATTTATTCCTGAGAGGCTGAGGCTAACAGGGAGTGATAATTATGTGCTGACTGCTCTTGTTAACCTTCAGTGACCTACTCCTGTTGCTACGCTGGCAGGAGCCCCCCTCCCCACATTACAGGCAAGTGACAGAGGTGCTGCTGGTGCCTCAGTGGGTGGCTGCAGTCTCACACGTGAGTGCAGCCATCTGTGCTCCCTGTCGATCTAACACGTGTAAAATACAAAATTAACATGATGAAGGCAGTCGGGGGTAGGTTAATGTGAAGCTGGAGAGAGACTTTTTCTTCCTCTGTTCTTTTATTCTACTGTTGTTTTACCATGATCCTTTAAAGGGTTTTTATCTGCTGTATATTGATGCTTCTAAACAGTGCTGCTTGCTGAGAAAGCTCTGCAAGATGTGCCTCTTCAGGGTATTTAATTTTGATACAGGTATCTCATGTATGGCAAGGTACAAAGGTATTACTAACAGGAGTTACTGCACTGTGGTTCACATCATCTGCACTTCTAGAGAGTCTGGGATGAATCCCACAGGGAATTTAGGAGCTGCGTTCCAAATAGTTATGGCTAGAACAGAGAAGCAAGGAGCTGCCAGCATGGCTGGTACTTCCCCTTTCAGCAGAGAGAGGACAAGAAAATGTAAACCTCTTCTTTCCCTTGTCTCCACCAAGGGATGCCCTTCTGGGTCCACTGGCAAAGGGCTGGTACTGATCTTTGCCCTAAGAAGGAGAAGCACAGTTCAGATGACCTGCTAGGCAGAAGAGGTAGGTGCTGCAGTCTGATCCCAGCCCTTTGTGGCATCTGTGGGAGAAGCAAGAACACTGTATCCTTCTCCTTCAATCACCTACAACAATTGCTGTCATGAACAGCTAGATCACTTTTTTATGCCTTTTGTATTGTGCACAGAAGTCTTTCCACATGAAACTGAGCAGGATTACTCATGATAAGCTCACGGATGCTTTAGCTTTCATTTCCCTTTTGCCCTGACAGAACTGATTGTCCATAAAAGATAGTTTTATTTCTTTAGCTTCCACTCAAGCGGTGAGGTGAGGGTGCATCTGGACAGCACAGCGCAGTGCAGAGGCTTTCCAGATCTTGTCCATAGCTGGAAGCAGTGGGCTGATGTTAGCATGGTGTTTACCAGGGCTAGCTTCCCCTCTCTCCCAAGAATATCCCTGAGACTGCCAGCTGAACAAGAGGAAGCTGCACACTCCTAGCAGATGTGCAGTAACAAGGGGCAATTTAAATTTGGCTGTGCTGTCCAGGACCCTCAGTATATTGTGGGTCCTGCACAGGAATGCAGTAATAAGGTGGCAGCTTATCCTAGAGATATCTGAGCTACCTGGAGAGCTGCACTGGAGCTGCCCTCTGGCTCCTGTGAAAGTAACTTGTGGCCTTTTGAAAATATAACATGATGCACCAATAGTTTTTCACGAGCCATATCTTGCCCCTCTACTCTGACAGCTAATATTAACACCAAATTATCCAGACCTCTTGATCACCCTTGCATAATGTAAAAAATTATGCACGTTTGAAAGTTACTGGACATATGAGAACGGTTCATATTGGGTTGTCTTCAGATCACCTGGGAATGTCCTCAATTACATCCTTGTATGACAGTCCTTTATCACAACCCCCTATAGCCTCCAATCCCACTCCCTCAGAAGAATCTGAATCCTATCTGTGCAAAGGGTTGCCCTCAGTTGGAAGTTAAGATCCTACTGAACACTTTTCTGACCAGACCTAGAAAGCTGTCCCCATGCTGAATTTCTCAGGTTCATGAGACTTTAGGGTTTAAAATGAAAATCCATATGAGTCCACAGATCCACTGCTTGCCACGTGTGCAGATGTGAGGACTTTTTCATGATTTGTGTAAGGGCTTATCCAGCCTGCTTGTCTGTCTGAATTTGTTTTCAGGTTTTTACGTATTTTTTTAATTCTCAAACTGTCTCTCCAATCTTTTAAAAATGTCATTAGTAAAGTTTAACAAGTGCACCTGTGTTACTAGCTATCCCTGAAGGTGGAGTAACCAAGGTTCTTGTAAATAGATCCCTTGGGGTGGATTAGTTATATGACACTGAATGGCTGGTGTTCATATATATATATATATATATGTCAGGTTTATTTTAGAACAATTTGGTTGCAATGGGAAGGAGGTATGTATGTTTTGGCTATTAACTACAGAAATGCAACAATATAAAAGTATAAAGATACCACTTCAAAAAATACATAAGGAAAAGAAAGGAAGAGAAAGGAAAGATAAGAGTAGCCAGCAGAGAGGAAAGATATCACCACCCATGGATCCAGTGACAAGACTTCATTGTTCAAATTTTGATGTCCCTTGGTCCAGATGATGGTCACAGCCTTGATCCATCAGGGGTGGGGAAAGGCCATGAAACATAGATTTCAATGGGTTCAATATGTTCAGGTGGGAGCATCCAGGTACCTCCCCTGGGGGGAGTTTTACACTGTCTGTTCCAACACTGGGGATCATGCACGGTCCTCTCATGGAAGGCCCCAGAAATGAGTCTGGGGGCACTTCAGAGGTCTTTGATGGGTTATGACACCCTCTAAGCCATGACAGCTGCCTCTCACCGGCGTAGCTGAGCCAGTTCTGCCCCACAGGAAGGGATGAGCACCTTCAGGCCCAGGTATGATTGTCCCAGTACTTCCCAAAAGCCAGTTGTACAAGAGTGGACATTGTGCTCACCCGCTCTGCACCTGGGCTGTTCTTATGCAGATCAGAGGTTTCCCCACCAAACATCCAAAAACTCTTCTCCTCCTCTTTGGCTGGGGTGCAAACCTGGCCTCAGAAAAGCACATACAGCTTTTGCAAACGGCCAATTTGTTCAGTCATTAACCATTAACATTTTAGTCTCTCACGGCCTGCAACCTAAGGGAAAGCAAATTTGAAACCAGGGACGAGTGCTTCCCTTGCTGGCTGGAATGGCATTTTATTATATGCATAATGCACTGCCCCTGTTGAACA
This sequence comes from Corvus hawaiiensis, assembly GCF_020740725.1. NCBI lineage: Eukaryota > Metazoa > Chordata > Aves > Passeriformes > Corvidae > Corvus > Corvus hawaiiensis. The sequence goes on from NC_063213.1 coordinate 44,179,260, forward strand.
CCTGCATTCTACTCATGAATTATCTTTGGATACGTACAATGGTTTCCATTAAGTCATTTTCTTACATGGTTGGCTGTATTAACCCTAATTCACCAGTCTTGTCCACACCAGCACATCTTTGTTTGCTCCACTTGAATAGCAAACTTGAAGTGTCTCAGCAAAGGATGCTCAGCTACATTTACATATTGACACAGAAAAATAGTAGTTTTATCTTCAAGCAGGATCTTAGCTCCAGGAGGATTAGTGAATGAGTGCATGGGAATTAATTTTGACTCTTTGTTTCTTCCTTTTATTCTGATATCCACATTTTTATTTTCATAAATGCAGGGATGCACCTGATCAACCTGACTGTCCCTTCATGGAATACACTTCTTCTGAAAATGAAAAAAAAAAGGGATCCATAGAAATGTAGTCTGAAGCTGCTTTCATAACATAACCTCTCCTACTGCATCCCTAAACCCCAAATTACTAATTTTGCTCAGCCATGAGGCACAGAGAAAAGAAGAAAGATCAAGGTATTTTTGACAGCGAACTTGAAGCAAACAGGGACAAAAAACGAATGAATAACTGAGTTTACTCTTATTTAAGCAACATTGGGAGAAGTCCTTCGAGTGACCTCCACAAAGCTTTGCTGAGGCATCCTTTTATACTCTTCTAGAAGATTAAAGCTAACTTTCATAGCTTTAAATCTCCTCTTTCATAGATGCCATCTGTTATCATTCTTGATATGCGTAAAAGAGAGCTGATTAGAGAGCCACCTTGAAGACATGACTTTATCAAGTCATCCAATTTTGGAGAGACATAAAATTGCTGCTGGTTTTTGGGCATTTCTCTTGGAAGGGTGAATGAACTGATTAAGCTGGAACTGTCATTGGCTTTTTATTGCCCACAGAACCAGCCACTGCCTCTAGTGAGATGACAGAGAAGAAATGCTGCGGGCAGCTATTTCAACAGCACTTTACCAAACAGATTATGCACGATTTGTCTGGCATTGAATCACTGGCTTGTGTAAACACCAGATGCAAGTGAAATCTTAACTAAAATGCTGTGTTCTGGCCCGTGAAAGCAATAGATTATTAAAGTTAATGCTACTGTTACCTGTATGTGTTACGTGATTGTATTATCCTCCCTGCCTCCCCTGGCTGTGCCAGGGGCTGCTCTCACACTCAGAAGCTGCTGGTCTAGTGCCAGAAAAGGGTGCTGCTGCCCATGCGTGCTTTGCTCTTGGGGTGGGCTCAGAGGGAATGTTCCTTGATGTGTCCAAAAATCAGGTCTTGCTGTTTGATGCCCTGAAGAAGGGCCTGGGCACCAGCAGCTTTCCTGTTCTTGCTCCAGTGCCTGCGCCTCTGTCTTTAGGGATGTGCTGAGTTTAAGATCCCCAGGGAGAGGCAGGCATGGGGCCTTGTTTTGGCCAGAGGAAAGATGTGACCATGGCCTGCTGGGGTGAGTGTGGAGCAAGAGGGACATCTGCAAATATGCACCTCATCAAGCAGCACACGTGCAGACGTAGTGATTCAAGGTGCTTGGCCCTGAAACAGCAAAGCATTCAGGTGCTGGGTGACAAACACAGAGCCAACAGGACTTTGTAAGTGTTTATGGTAAATACAGCCCTGGGGATGAAGAGGATATCCATGAAGATGATATGTATTCATGTGCATACATATAGGCACCCCACTAAACTTTTCATAGTCTCACAGCAACCACGTGCCTGAACCTACGACCACACTTGCTCTTGCAAGACCTTGCCTTGGATTTTGTTTCTGGAAGGGCAACAAAACATTTGATTTCCTTCCTTTCAGCTCTTAGAAGAACTGCATTATCAAAACACTCCCTGCAGATCTGGAGAAGAGAATGGGGAAAGCTGTATGCAAAAGGACAACTGGTGACAGTAGTTCACTGCAGATCTGCTGTGATTCAGGGATCCAAGACTGTCAAGAAGAGTGGCTGGTTTACCTGAATGGTGTGGCCAACTGGCCAATGGCAGAATTAATTAATATAATTTGCTTTACAAACAAACAATAATATAAATACCTCATGTGTGTTCAGGCATGAAGGCTGGTGTTACAAACACTGCGTGGTGCAGAGACTGAACTGACAGGGAATTAGGGATATATGATAGTCTTAGGGATTTAGTCACAGACACAAAGAGGGTTTGGAAACTGAGCTACTTCTGCATCTTATGTACTGCCTGGCTAGGGTGGAGTATCTTGTCCTGTCCAGCCTGGTTTTTTTTCTGCTCTGCACTTACCACAGCCAGCAATGCAGTGGAGGGCTGCTTGGTTTCTCCTTCCAGCAGCCAGATGTGGCTCCTCAGCTGGCAGGGAAGGAGGAAGAGTAGCTCGAGCTCAGCATGATACCTGCTTCATGCACCAAGTAGTACATCAATTGAGGTCAAGGTCTAAGGCTTTCCAGTACTGTTCTGCCATGAGAGAAATAATTCAATTATCTGGCAAAAAATATGACATAGAAGTTCTGAAATATGTTCCTTCTTGGTGAAAACACATAATTATGGAAAGTCATTATCCTTGCTGCAGAAGAGCTGTATCCTGATGCTTTAGTAATCCAAAGACAAAATGTGAAGTACCTGTTTCAAGTTCTCAGCCATCTGGGATCTGCACAAGCCATCTGATAACAGGTTTGCACCACTGGTCTGTTAAATGAACTTCATTAACCTCCCACTCCATAACAGTGCCTAGCTTTGTGCGGCTTTCTTTTTCTATCATGCAGTTCACCGAATTACCAAATATCCAAAAAACCCAGCATTCTCTGAGGCTGGAAATGGCCAGAAACTATAGTTTTGATCAGAGAGATCTTGAGTCTGAACTTTTTAAATTAATCCCCTGTTCCTTCTGGCCTCTTTAAGAGGGGAAGGCTTGCAACCTTCTTTTTTATTACCGTGGCACCACATAGCGAGGACTGAACCAGCTTTTCCATTACAAAGCACTTTTTCATTTCTTAGCATGCTGAAGCCTGGCACACAATGCTAACCCAAGATGCAGGAAGGTTTTTTAGCAGCTTAAAGCAAATTAAGCTTTCTTTGAGTTTTGGGAGAAAGCAGGGTTGTTTATTTCTGAGGGGGAAAACTGGGTGGTTTTAGCTGGAGCCTGGCAAAATTGTGCATGTATAGAGCCAGGAAAGCCTGGTTGTTTTTCAGGCTCTAAATATACTCTTTCCCCTCACTCTGACAGAGATTTTATTTTTAAAAACAGACAAGATTCCAGCAATCTTAGTTCTTGCTTTGAATAAGTTCCCTCTTTCTTTCACGTACTGCGTTTGCCTTTTTTTTGTTTTCCTTATTTTGCCTTGCCAGTTCAACACTGGATAGAGCCATCCCCTGTCCTAGATTTATCCGCACAGGAAATCCATCCTGTTCCCACTGCAAGCAGCTTCTTCAGGTCACCCTTAGCACAACATTCTCTAGAGAAGGTGATCACGAACAACATACACATGTAATCCCTTCATGATTTCCAGGGAATGCAGAGAAGGCTCATGCTGGTCTTGTAGTAGCTTTACCAAAACACGGTTCTGGCCTGAGAAACAGTGTCAATGTAATGAAGATGCAGGGCAATTATTTACAAGTCCACTTTCCTTCTTAGCTCCCCCCACCCCAAGATGTAGTTCTCATTCCCCAAAGAGGGAGTGGGCTTTTCTTTCCTCCGTCACTTTTGTTGAGAAAATGTTAATAACACTACTGGTAATATCATGTGCTTTACGGTCAGTTGCCTCTGTTTTATTTGTAAAGTATTCCAAGATGCTTGAATAAGTCCAAAATACCCTCCAGCCATAAGCCATGCTGGAGAAAAATTGATTGCATAAACTGAAGTCATTAGAGGAAGTAAACAGTGTTAAGCAAGATATATGAAAGTATAAATCTACACTGCTGCTTTGTCCATTTGAAGATCACTATGCAGTATAGATTTATGATCTCTAGATTAATTTTGACTTAAATTGGTTTCTGACTGTGTATCAGATGTTATTTCCTTACTAAAATTATGTTTTACAAAGAACTGGATTTTAAAAACTTACGTCCATCTAGTTCCCTTTACACCATCTGCAGAGGCATTTCACTTATTTTCACTTTTATAACACCAATACAACAGAAGAAATGTCCAAAGTGTGCTGCCATTTATGTGCTGCCTCGTCCTAAAGGCAAAATTGTCTGTGTGGCCACGTGCAGTGAGCATGATGAACAGTCTGTCAATGTAGATCCACCCTCAAAAACTAATCAAAGACAAAATCCAAATGAAAAATTATTAAAAATAAACATCCCTTCTCCCTAAAACTACAACATGGAAAAAAGTCACCCTTCTATAAGGTTAACCGTTTTGTGTTCCTTGGAGCATGCAGCTCTCAGAGTTATCTGCCAGGGGGAGTTTTCATCAGTATGTGCTTCATCCACATGTAACAGAGGGAGGAAGCTGATACAACCCATCTGTTTCACTTTTGAGGTGCAGAGCTCAGGAAGCTGATTTGCCCTGCGTAATTTGACACGCTGAATGACAACGCCAGGAAGAGACCTCAGGTCTCGTGTGTGCACCACTCTGTTCTCACTGCCTGAGATCAAAGCAGCCTCTTTCCTTTGGTGCATCTGTCACAGACAAGGAGCTACATAAATAGCCTTGCAGCAGCACTTGTGCTCTGACAAGCACATGATTCAATCCCTCAGAAGAAAGCAATGCTGAGCATAGTTACAGTTGTAGTCAGAGGAAATGTCCCATAGGAGAAATAGTGTCCAGTGCACAACCTGCAGTCCCATTTTTCAGTCCCAAAAACTTGAAGCTTCAGTATCATTCTTTTGGCTAATTGTACCACATTTCCTACATGAAGAACCTCTTGTGACATCACTTCTGAGTCTTGTCAACAGTCCTTGTGTCACTAAAACCACACCAAACACACAACAGCAACAGAAAAATAAGTGGGTGGGGGTTTTCCCCCTAATTTTTATGAGCAGGCTTTCTTTTTGATGCAAACAGAAAGCTTTTGGTTGGGGCCATAGCATAGAAGTCACATAGAAGTCACATTGTGCAATTGCCTCTCTTGGTGGCGCACAATCAGCTTTGCTGGGACACCACCTCTGTGAGTGATCTACTGTGTGTGTGCATCTGTAGGAGAAATTTAGCTGAATACTGCAAAGGTGATGAAAGTAAGGACTCGAATAAAACCTTCAAAACCCCTATAAAGCTGGTTTCTCATTTTCATAAAAGCTGTAATTCTCTTTTCTTATTACATAAAGTAACTTTCTAGCTCTAACAGCCAAGGACAGAAACCAAATTAAATAAAAACCACTGTAATTGTATGATGCAGGGACTGGAATACTTTTGGTGTCCTTAACAGTGTTAAACTCCCATTTAACAAATGAACAAGATTCAATGGTATGGTTTGGTATATTACCTACTGTAGTATTAAGGGTTGCAGACATAGCAAAAAAAAGCCCAATCTTTCGAGTCAAGGCACCTGCTAGAAATTAGTTCAATAGATCCAGGCATGAGGATTCAAATGAAAACAATCTCTGAATTCATAGTGAAAATTCTCCAAATTAATTTTGTCCAAATATTCCCTGGCCAATGGGATTCCTGACCACCAGTTTAGCACTGACCTGGACTTTCATTTAACTTTCCTTTTTCAGTATTGGCAACCCATGCTCAGAGACCTTTATTAGAGAGCATGGTGTACCCCACATCATATTGATGGAGTTTTTGATGAACAGCATTAAGTGGAGATGATACATACCTGCCTCAAACAAGCTAAGGGGGATCTGTAACATGGTACAAAAGCTTATTGTGCACCAAAACCCAAAGCTACTGTGATATTTCAGTCTTGTTTCTTGTTAAAACTTAAGTTTTGTTGTTACGTGTTACCTCATGTAAGTTTTGTTTCCCATGTACTTCTCCAAACTGGTGAAAGCCTTGTGCAACAGAGCTGGCACCCATCCACTGAGGAGAACAGGCTCTGCAGGAGACACTGCTCCAGTGCCTGCCAGCCTGAGAATCTGCCGTGGTTAAAGGATTGGGCTGGGAAGTAAAAGAGAGAAAGTAGCCATCCTTGCTACAAGGAAGGGGATATTTCACACAAAAACAGAAGCTAACAAAGATGAACCTTTTACCAACGATGTCAGGCTGTGCTGGGGGGGAGACAGAGCCATCTCTGTGGCCACATCCTCAGGACACCCTGAGCCAGCAGAGGAAAGGAGTTGAGCCAAGGAAAAGCAGTGAGACCCAGCCACAGCACACTGTTATACCCCCTTTTCCCAGAGAAGATAACCAGGCATCTTAACCAAGATTAAGTGCAAGAAAATCTCCCACTGGCTGCTACAGAAGCCTCCATTTAGAGCCCCCCAGAGCCATCAGAAGGACACATGTAGGTTTGGTCACTCCATGGGCACAGCTCTGTCCTGGCTGCATGACATCCCCACTGAACTTGCCCTGAGCTTGCTTAGACCAAGGACATCAACGTTTGGTCACCACTGAGGACTGAGGGGTTCCTTCCAGTAGGGACATAGGAACACTCAGTCCTCCAGGACTTCTGAGCCCTCTGGGTATTCTGCAGGCAAAACAATGCCATTTGGGAATTGTGTTAAAAAACCCAAAAAAGCCTCAACCACATCCTGCTTATTAAAGCCTTAAGGCTGGCAAAAGTCATCACAATGAGCTTTCCCCACCTCTTCCTCCAGTTACATTCATCTTCTTGTAAGGCCTTCTTGTATGCAAACAATAACAAATATGCCAGCAGTTTAAAGCTCATTTCCCCAGCCTGCCTAGGAACCGCTCCAAGTCCTGACATTTACCCGATCCAGAAGCTGTTTGATTTTGCCAAGGTTTCTCCAGACCCCGCACAACACATTCAAAACCTTTACTTCTCAACCTGCACCATACCTAGACAGTAGCTGTTATTCTTAAAGGCAAACTCGTCAAAGCACAGCAGGTATTAATAAACAGCTGCTGCTTTTCTTCTTGAGCAATGCAATGAGAAGATGCTGAAGATCTGTTTACATGATCCTGAAAAAGCAAAGTTCTTCTTTCTCCCCAGAAGCATTATTGATTTAATTGAAGAACTCCTCTGGGGAAGGGGCTTGCCTGCAGAAAGGTTACAGTCTGTTAAGAAAAAATTATCTCCATCAATTGTCAGCTCTTTAACCTAATGATGACAATCTTGAATAGCTTGCTCTAGTCTGCAAAATTACATACAGCACTTAATTAGATTAATTAGCAAAATAGAGTTATCGTAAAGAGTCTGGCTCTATATTTCAGTGCCAGAAAGGAAGAGGGGAAAAAAAGTGTGTACATTAGTCTGAATGAAACCTGTCACTCATGAAATACTACCTGGTAACTGCTGTGGTTTGATTGTTGAATATTTGTTTTCACGTCTATTCCGAAATCTGAAAAACAAGCTTTAAAAACATCTCTTTTTTTGATGGATACTTTCAGTGAATACAATTTAGGATTGCTTGTTGCTGTCCTTCCAAAGGGTAGTGTTTCAGAACAATGACTAGCAGAGAGGTGCTGTAAAGTGAGGCAACATGAGTCAATGAGGTGGCTCTCTGACAGGTTTCTCAGCATCATAGTTCTGTGCAAGCACAAGCTTGACGAATTTCTTCAGAAAAGCATACTTTAAAAAAAAGAAAGAAGTACATAAAATTATGGTCTTTGCCAAGCCTGAGACGTGTGAGACTCAAAGAATAATGTTTTGTGGTTTTGCAGTATACACCAAAGTGAGTCAATGATATGTTTCATATTTCCTGCTGGAGAGCATCAAGACTCACATGATGTTCAGCAGCAAAACCCAAGCCCTGGTCTGGGCTTTGTTTATTGAGCATAAATTCCTGTTTCACACTGAAGATGCCATCTGCTCTTACTGTGTCAATCAATGTTTCAGAGTCGGACAACATCATTTCAACCAAACGATTATTGCTAAAGGAGTGGTACCCTTTAAACAAGAAGGATGGATTTGGATCCCTGTTTTCATGTAGAAATATTAAAAGAATTGTTCAGAAACTTTCTGAATATTTGACTTTGTTTCTAAGTGCGGTAAGCTGAGAAAGTTCCCAGGACAGAAAAGCCAGAAGACATGTAATACTCCAAACGTATAAATTGTTATTATCTGTCCCATCATGGAAAAAAACCATAATGTGTTATTTACACTGGTCAGCTGGGTGGGGGGAGGGAGGGGCAATTGAAGAGTGATGACTTACTAAATTTCAATTATTTTACCAAGCGAAATGTCAAGTAAGCTTATATTCTTTGACAAGATTATAACTTGATAATTTTGTACGTGTGCTCTGTGCCGTGCCGGATATCTTCAATTTTAAAATAATTTAAACTATCTAAAATTAGTTTGATGATATTAATATGTATTTAACTTCAAATGGGAAAACACCACCCAGAAGAAGTGTTTCTAGGTGAGTGCCATGTAGTACCTGATGGTTTCTTTCAGTTTCTTTATACTGACCTGAAAATCAATATAATTAAATACCCAATTTACAAAGAACACATATAACTGTGTAAATAAGTGTAAATGAAAGTGAGGTGAAATCATTTGTACAGATGGATTTGCATCACTTGACAACATGACAGCATTAAACACATTTAGGAAAGAAAAAACACCGTGACTAGCAAGGGAAGCTCATGTGGTATATCACTAGCAGGGATCATGTCTCTGTGATTGCTGGAAATGTTTTCATAGTGCCAACACCAGAATTTATGCTGAGAGATCAAAAAGGATTAATAATGGAAGTAAAGGAGTGACTTGAGGCATTGACAATGCACTTCTGGAAGATACTTCAATCTGATACCTAATATATGTTTCATCATGATTAGACTACAGGAAAAATTTTGGATTATAGTGGGAACTGTGATCTTGGTGGGTGAGTGAAAGCTCAAGGCAGACAAATTCAAACTCAAACTGCAAGTTCTACCAAGAGAAAAACTAGCCTTTGAAAAATATAACCTACAAAAAATGTTTAGTTTTTAATTTTCATCATTTCAAAGCTCTGAGGAAGGAAGGGATGTAGATTTTAAAAACTGCTGCAGGTGAAGAATCTAGACAGGAGAACTAGGTGAACTTGACTTTATATGTGGTGTTAGGCAGACTAAATTATCTGAAGTGTTTCAACCTAAATTTCTGAATACCTCTTTTTCTCATGTGTTGAAAGGGTATTTGCTAGAAATTTTCAGTAAAGTGGATCTGAGACCAACTTAGGCCTGCACAGTGGCATCCCTCATGTTGAGGAGATGGAGCTGTGATGTTTCCTCTCCTTTTCTGCAGAGGTGCAGAGTAAACAGTGGCTGGTCAGATCATAAATATAGCTGTGTGGCAACTTTCAAGAAAGGAGGCAAGAGTGTTATAAATAGGGGTAGGCAAACCAATTGAGATAAAGTTAGAAACAACCTCAGCCTGGACCACAGACCAATATTTACACAAAATGTGTGGTGAAATTGGAATATAAATAGCTGTCAGTGGCTAAAGTGGGGATGTTTTACATGAGTAAAGCACCCCAGGGAAGACATCTGATGGCTATTTTAATAATGACTGACAATTTCAAAGATGGGGTCCCAGAAGTGTAGCCCCACAAACTTTGATTTTTAGTGGTGCTTCTCCATTTTGCGAATTTTGGTCTACGTATAGCCGTTCCCAGCAGCAGTGATGACATCCATCTTTTGCTCACCTGGAGTTCCTTCTAAATAGCACGTGAGATCTCTCAGTGAGCATGGAAGTAATTTAGTTTTGTTAAGTATCCTCAGGGAGACAATCCACAGCTCTGCCAGTGGGTAGCCATAAATATATTGTGGTGTATCCCAAGTAACATGTTCCACATAAACCATACAGAGCCTTCCTGCCACATCCCAGGATGCCAGCACACCTATATTCAGTCCCACAGATACTCAGTCATGCGTTCATCTGGGCTCAACAACACAGATGAGGTTTGAGGTCTACAAAAATATATTTCTTTCTCAAAATATTCCAGGCCAGACCAAGCTCAGCTCAGTCTCCAAACACCCCTGAGATCTCATTTCTCCTCTCAATTACAGGCACTAAACAGCTCTTCCTCTACATGTGATGGGCTTCCTCAGGGAAGCAATTTGGAGGCTGAGCTCAGCAAGCATGAAATTTATGCTACTTGGAAAAAGATGAAATTCTGTTTCTTAGAAGGGTGTTGGCCACTCTTTACAAGGCAAAGCCATTTGATATCAAAATTTTCCTGGCTCAGTAACAGAACAAGCAGTAAACCAGTGTGAGCATTTGAAGGTCTCTGGAGATAGACAGCTCTGCGATGAGCTGAGAGACACGGAAACTAGGAAGAGCCCATAGTGGATTTCACCTCAAAATGTCTCTGATGCACATGATATGTGCAAGACCCATGCACAATATCTGCTCATACCCGTCTCATGCTCTTAAGTATTTGCACAGACTTATACTTTATAAGCTCCTTTATTTAGGGGCAGCCTTCTCTAATGCTCCAGCAATACTCAACATCCTCTTCCTTCATCAGTGCTGCATGCCAGCATCCAGGTTGGCAGAGCAAGCCCAAGGAAAGCAACCAAGTAATAAAAGACAACCGTTGCTGCAACTCTTTTGAATTCATTGCACTTTATATGAACAGCCCCTCATTTGCCGAGTCCTCTCTGGCTGCGAGGTGCAGCACAGGATGGATGAGGAGGTTGGTCACAGTCCTTCCTACCTGAGAGTGTGCGAGGCCTGGTGGAAGACAAGCCACATATGTGTGAGCTGCTGACAACATCAAGCCAAAAACTGTGGCATTGGTGGGGAGTGTGTTCACACCTAATGTGTGGAGCCAGTGAGAGAACAGTGACTTGCAAACTACCCAATCCCCACTTTATTGTGTTACCAAAGGGGAAACGCCTGACCACCCTCCTGTCCTGCCCTCCACTCGCTTCGTGCATGTGTTGGATGCAGAGGCAGCTGCTGTGCTGGGGCTGAGGTCTGGGCTCCTCGCCCACCTGCCCACTGCTGTGACATTAGAGTTTGGAGCACTGTGGGGGAAAGAGTTAATAAAATAAGCCCACTCCTTTACTCAGTCATTTAATCTATTCTCACTTGTGCCAGGTTTCGTTTCACAAACCTCTCGTGTTGTGTCTGAAACCAGTTGGCAGTTTGAAGCTTTTGAGAAGAGTTTCACAGTGGATCATACAGTATGTGGTAATATGTCTTTATGATACAGACTCGTGTTTTGTATTTCTGCCCTTTAGGCCTTCCTGCTGAATGTAAATTTAACTTTGTTTTCAGCGTAAGCATCCTTCCAACTCCAGATCATCTCAGCATGCTTCAAACCTCTGGAGAAGCCTAAGATTTCAGCTTATGTTTGCAGTTCAGCTGACTACAACAATTTACTTGAGAAACAGTTGGCAATCCATCCTACTTTGTCATCTTCCCTGCTTCGTCTGCAATGTTACAGCTCTTTCAGTCCTAGAAGAGCTGGGTGCATGAGGAAAAGAACAAAGTCCTACTGATCAGACATTTAAATGCCATAAAATGTCACAACGTCAGATAAACTTCAAGATCTTAAAAAAGGATTAAAAGTGCAGAGAGTTTATTGGATGCTGACATGCAGTTAATAGCACTTTTGCATGCAATGACTTCACACACTGTTTCTGTGCAGTTTTAAATGTCATGTAAGTGTATAAATTCCATTCAAACATAACCTTTATTATGAGAGCATCAATAACAGGAAAATCTAATTAAAGAATAAAAGGCTTGCTGGAAACATAACCTTTTTCATATTGAATTGGTAATGAATTCATAGAACTCTGTGAAAGATATTATTTCAGAGGAGGACTGACAAGCACAGAGAAAACCCTGCCTTCCACCACATGGTTTAGAGGAAGTTCCTTCTCTCTCTTCAGCAGCCCATCCTCTCCCTTTGTAATCCTGAAGGAATTATTTTTCAAAGTGGTTGCATCAAAATACATGAAAACAGCAGCTGGACCTTTGAAATCCCCCCCGTTTTGTCAGCTTGAATCATCTGCACTGGGACACTTGTCACCTTGCCACAGTCTGTTACACCCAAGCCTGTGGCTGATGAATTACAGCTCTGTGAATCGTCCTGTCTAGCAAATTGCCAGCATATGAGAAGGAACCAAATATCACGATCAGCATTACAGAACACCATGGACAACGTAATAGCAGGCTACATTTCCCTCGGTCAGTGCTTACCCCAGAAAAGTAGGCCATGGTGTCCTTCAAACCATAATGAGAATTACTATGGAGAGGACTGTCAGTCTACGTAACAGAAGAAATGAGGCTTGACAGTTCAGAAAATTGGGGATAAATACAGTAGCAGAACCAATTACTGCAAAAGGATTCATTTTTTCCTCCATGCTCAGTCTAAAACAGCTAGAAATGACGCAGTGTTACCTGATTTTGACGAAATATGCTTATCTGTTTCTAGCTGTTGATTTTGCCTGGAAAGACAGAATGTGATAAAGTTCTGCTTAGGCTCTGTCTGCCTAAACCACAGTTAAGTCCAAGCTATGAACATGCCACATTACACTGCAGATGGACAACCAGGATAGGTCTCATCCCTTTCTGTTTCTTTTATTACATCCCTATAGAAACATTATAAATATAAATACCACTACATATAAAAATAAAGATATTTTTTTATCTTGTTCTCTGCATTTCCAAACATCACTTGCTTTCCTTCTGGACTGGTTATTCATAAATTATTACTCTTCCCTCCAGACTAATCAAAGATATTACAAACCACTTGATACATACTGTAGACTGACACTGAGAAGAAAGGTTCAGAAGGGTATCTGAAGAGAACCACATTTCAAGTGCCTTTCTCTGTGACCCTCTGCTCCCTAATATTGCAGGGCTCCCTCACTCCTGTTTCAAAAGTGTTTTCACTGTCAGGCTCCAGCCGCTTTCTTTCTCAGATCTTGCAGAATAGTCCTTCCTGCAGCTGATCACAGAATCACAGAATGGTTGGGGTTGGATGGGACCTCTGGAGGTCATCTAGTCCAACACCTCTGCTAAAGCAGGTTCACCTGGAGCAGGTTGTACAGCATCATGTTCAGATGGCTTTTGAATATCTCCAGAGAAGGAGATTCCACCACCTTTGTTGTGGGCAATCTGTCCCAGTGCACGGTCACCCTTACAGGAAAGAAATTGTTCCTTATGTTGGGGTGGAACCCTCTGTGTTCCAGTTTGTGCCCATTGTGGCTTGTCCTATCACAGGAACCACTGAAAAGAGGTGACCCAGGATGAGCAGTCCCATCACCTTTTCAGGGATTGAGGTGAGGCTGACTGGCCGGTAGCTTCCTGGCTCCTTCTTATCCTTCTTGAAGACTGGACTGACACTACTTTTCCTCCAGCCCTCAGGCATCTCTCCTGCTCTCCGTGACCACTCAAAGGTGATGGACAGAGGTTTAACAATAACATCTAGCACTCGTGTGTGCATCCCATCAGAGCCCCGTGGATTTGTGGGATCAAGTTTGCCTAAATGATCTCTAACCCAATCCTCCTCAACCAAGGAAAATTCTGCCTTTCTCCAGATTTTCTCTATTGCCTCCAGGGCATGGGATAAAGCTGCAGTTGCTGGACCCTGCAGTTCAGCAGCAGGTCATGAAAGCTGTAGTAGTTCATCTGTGCAACTCAAAAACTGCTCTACCCTGCCTCAAAACTGCTCTGTGGGGTGCTTTGAGCCCTGCTGAAGCCCACGCCAGGTCAGTGGTATTTGTTGGAGGAAAGAACAGTAGCCACAATGGAAACGCCAGGTTTGGAAGCTGTTGGCACTGGGGAGAAAAAAAAGAATGTGACAAAATCATGTTTCCGAGCTCCCCAAGAAGAGTCTGTAAAGCATACAGCAGCCACCAGCAGCCCTGCTGAGCTAAAGACATCTCTTGATGTCAGGTGTTTCATGGATACCTTGCTACACCACTGGGAAACTCATTCAGATACACAACCTGGTCTCTGAGTTCCAGTGTACAGTCAGGGCTAATGGGACTCAGTGCAATCGTGTGCTTCTGAATGGATCTGAAATCTGTGGGCAATCCTTCCTACTGTCACAAATGCTGAACGGGGGAGGAAGCTTGTTTTTAACGTTTGTGATACAATAATGTTAATTGTAAGTCATATGCACTAAACATAACACAGAAATATCTACAGAAAACAGAAGATCTCCTGCAGCAGCTGCCACTGGGCATTGACTTGTACCAGTTGTTTCAGAAGATAACTTAAAGTTCTCTCAAATGTGATGAAATAGAGGTTATTTAAGGCCCTGGTGCATGACATCTAATCATTCTTTATTTCGTGCAACACACTATAACTCTATTAGTCTGTATAAATTGTGTGGTATTCTTGTTGAGCTTGCTAAGCTGGCCTCAATGAAATCCTGTGGCTGTGACTATTAGCTACTATAGGGAAATCCTTTATGGATTTCAGCATTTTGCAGCCTTTTATTTCATTAATGTGTTTCGCCATTTACCTACTTTATCTGTATTTGAAACAGCTCAGTAAAACCTATGAAACAGCAATATTGAATATCAAATATAGCCATTCTTACAGCGTTATAGGTACTATTACTTGCAGCACAGATCCTAAGATAACTTTAATCAGTCTCCCCTAATGAATAGCCTGTGAACAGAATCTTAAATGCAAGGGTCTAATTTTCAGAGATTCAGCACCTGGGGGAATTGCACCAACGTCATTTGCAAGTTCTGCACTTTAGCAATTTACAAAAGCTGCAATTCCAGCTCTCTTATTACCGTGTTATTTATTAACTATCTTTCTAGTTTGTGTCTAAGTTTGTACAAGGAAGTATGTACATGGCAAATATAGCACTGCTGGAAACTGGGTTGAGGTTGTCTTTTTCTATGTGGATTATGAAAGCTGTGGAGGTGATTGATTTTAGAGCATATAGTGTTCCCACCCATCATGTGCATCTCCACCATTATAGGTGCAAGTTTTCTTTTCAGGGTCCTACTTTTGGATCATTCTACTTTTGGTAATGTAGCTATGATAGGCAAAGTACATCACTGATTAGCTTGAAATACTCTGTTCATATTTAATCATTGTTCTTGTAGTTTTCCTCTGGGCTTTGAGCTGTCGCAGATATTTTATGTAGGTAGAAAATGCCATTTTTCTTTTGCTAGAATTCTTCTGGGGAGATGCTGTCAGAGTGCTCCATCACATGTGACAGATCATCACTTACAGAGAATTATCTCTAATACAAAATTGAGTTTTTATCTTGAACTGTCGTGTCTGAGAAGTCTTGGCTGTGACACAGGGTAGTGAAAGGAGCTGGATTTAGTAGCTGATTCCTCTTCCAGGACTGAACATATCCTATCTCCCATACCCAGTTCTGTCCTTAATCTCGTAACAGCTGCCACCTCCCCTTCATGGGCTAACAGGTCTCCTCAGTTAATACTATCTCCAGTGCAGCCTCCCCCAGCATTAGGCTGTGCTCACATTATAGTGACCAGATTTTCAGTCCAGAATTATGTGTTGTCACAGTGCTGACATCACTACTGCTCTTCATGCACTCTGGCTCTTACTATTTGTTAGTTATTAGCTGTTAAAATCATGTTGGAAACAGTGAAAATACTCAGTTGTCAAATCAATCCAACAGTCTCCAAGCAAATAAACTTTGAATACTAGTTATGAATCAAGGCTCAAAAAAAAAAAAAGAGTGAAATGTATGCTTCTGTACAACTGTGTGACAATACATGCAAGCACAAAATATTGCACCCTAGAGAATGATGTTTGGGAAATGCTGTTTTCAGACTGCTTGCTGACTGCTCCCTGGCAGAGGCATGGGGCTCTGAAATGCGGTAACAGCCACCAACCTCCTGGGAAATTCCCTACTCACCTCCACAATTACAGATTCCTGGTCTAAGATGTGATCCTTATTTCTCCATCCAACAAAATTGCTTTTTTTTCAGGAATTCTGGCACAAATAGCAGCACCAGTACATTACATAAAAAGATATTTGAAGATTTTGTTAAATATTCATAGTTGGAAAATTTAATCATTATTTGGCTAAGGATATACCAAAATCACAGCAGTTATCATCAATTCTGGAATTCAGAACAGAGACAGCTGAATCCTAAGGCTTTTTCTAAGATTTCTGTGAGGTTTTGCAGTTTTTTTATGCAGAGAATAACACATCTGAGAATAAAAGAAGTGCTCATGCCGTGAGCCGCAGTATAAAGTCTGTATTTATAAGTGTGTAACAAATTCTTTTTTACTCTCTTACTAGACACGAAAAATACTGGAACTCCCCAGGACCTGGGACCCCACACAGACATGCTTAGTTTGTAATCAGCCGATAGGATTTGTATTTCAAAACCCTCTTCACCAATCAGTAGCACGTTTAAGAATGCCTGCTAAGTACATGCCACTGAATAGCTATGCAGGCATTAGTGCACTTTGTAAAACAGCATCTAGTGAAACCTAATGTACGTGGCATTCAAACACAGACTGCTGCTGCCTTCTCATGAAGCACTTAGTTTATTTTGCTCCTAGCCACCTTCTGAGGGGCTTATTTTTTTTCTGCCATTACACAGTATGTTTCTTCTGCTACTTTAAAAAGTGGTAGATGTCATTTCCTCCAATTTATCGATGGAGGAAGCTGAGGGCCAGAGAACAAAGTGCAGGCCTTGGAGTTCCTGCACTGTTTCCTGGCCGTGCTGCTTCCCTCTCCCAGACAGTCACCAATGCACAGGCCAATGCTGCAGCCAGCCAAGAAGAGTCTCTGCTCCCCTGCATTTATCTCCATGGAAAAGAGGTAACTAATGAAACACCCAAGCTTATTCAGAAAGATCTTCTACAGACTGCAGATAGCTTAACAAGGCTGGATTGCTCTGGACAAACAGGAGAGGTTCCATGACAGCTGAATCACTATTTGGTTGTGCTACTCCCACTGCAGTTCAAGTTGCCTCCTTTCATACCACCCTCCCACGCCACCTCTTCAACACTCACCTCCTCATCACAGACACACACACCCTCCTTCCTCTCAACTCTGCTGTGCCAAAGCAGCACTAAGTGGGAAGTTCTATGAGCTCAAGTGGCAAAAGTATGAACCTCAAAGCAGTGCATGCAGCTAGCCCCAAAAAGAAAAATTAAGAGTTTGGTGTTTGTACCTCACCACTCTCCCAGCATCACTGCTCTCTTTGCCACACCAGATGATATCATAAATGGAAGAAATACTATCTTTTTTCTCAAAGTACCAGTAGCCAACGGGAAGCATTAGGGATCTTTCAGGATGGCACTGGGACTGTGTCATCCTCTGGTTACCCATACTTCTGGGCTAATTTTTTTTTAAACACCCAGTTTTGCTTGTCTTCCTCTATGCTGCTTTTCAGTCCATAAGTGCTTTTCAGCTTGGGGCTGACTACAATGGATGCTCGCCTAAGCCTGTAAGGACTTGTTGTTCTCTTGTATACAAAGTCCTATTTCTAATCTTTCTGCTGTGCTCCTTTTTGCTACCCTGTGTTTCTACAGCCACCCACAGAACAGAGGTGATGAGTCAGAAAGGGAAGTTAAATAGTGTCCAGAAACAGAAATAACTAGAAAACCTCAGGAGTTTTACTTAGGCAGTTTACTGCCTTTTTCTTACTGAGAACAAACAAGTTGTAATGACTAAGGAACATCACACAGGTTACTTTTGAAAATTATCAGACTGATCTGTCCCACAGCTGCTTTCATAATACTGAGAGCAACAGGAATCAGGGAGTGTTGAGAATGGTGGAGGGTTTGATTGAAGTGTTTACAGGAGATCAAAAGACTGAAGGTCTTTACAGGATACATGCAGATTTATTAATCTTTAAACCAAGTTGTTAAATACTCCATTTAGAAAGCTTAATTGGTCAGAGTGAGTAGGTGTGACCAGAAAAAAAAAAGTGGTAAAGTCCTACACCCATTATAGTCGAAAGAAGCTAGCTGATGATATCACCAGTTTCAGAATTCTGCTCATGGTATCAAAACCCCATGGGCTCACCACCGTTCAGCAGCAGCACTCCAACTCTTAGCTATATAGGGATAAAACAATTTCACAGTGAGGAACGTGCCTTTGCAAGGGCACACTGTGCCATGATTATGGCTGTATGATTACCTTTCTTGCAAATATCATGCTTTGTATTAATTTTTAACCTTCAATTAACACAAGTGCAAACCCAGGTAGGATAAAGCTCATTGGAACATTATTACACCATGCACAGGACACTCAGGAGCTTCCTTGATCTGTGCAGCAAATTAACATAACAAGAAGAAATCAGCATTACTTAAACCATCCATGCCAGAGGAAACTATATCAGGAATTCATATAAATGGAAAGGATACTCAAGCACTGCAAGAGTGAAGGATTGGGTCCTTTCAGATTAGTTTATTTCATTAGTAGACCAGTGTTAAAATTTTTGGAACTCGCTTCCAGTTTTCACGCTGGCAATTCTGAATCATCTCTCTCCGCTGCTTCAAATTCAAAACAGGAAAAAGTGAGTACAGTAACCAGCCATGGAGTCTTACAAAATTATTCTTGTGCTGTACAAAGTAGCTGAAAAAATGGCTGACTCACTATGTCTGCATGGGCCAGTTTGTGAAACTGTGCAGGGCACCATTCTAGCATTTTTTGCTGCAGTGACAGAACAACATGAAGGTATAAAAAGGAAAAAGCACCTGAGAAAAAGGGGAAATTTTGCATCACTGCACTTAAATCCCAGTCCTACTGACTTGAGTAGAAGACTACCGCTGACATCAGAAGGGCCACAGCTTCACCAGTAGAGCCTGGGCCCCAGCTCTGCTTTGAAGGCTTTTGCTGTTTTGGTGGCATCACAAGGCTCAGGAGTGCCCCTTGGTAACTGCTGCTGGGGGAATTCCTGGAGAACAGAGCTGGCTCCTACAGCTGCCTGGTGTGTTCAGAGGATGGAAGGCAGGATCCTGGCTCTGTGATTAAATACCCAATGGCTGCTAGGTACCACACCAAGAAAAGCCAATGAGGAAGGTGATGTCTTGAAGTGGCTACCTGAAAACAGAGGCTAGACAAGAATAAGAGAATAAAAGTAGGTATTTATTTGAAGGGCCTTCAACAGTGTGGGAGTGTAAAGCCTACAAGGAGCTCCACCCAAGATGGACGCTGGGTTCTTCACACTTTTATAAGTTTGGTCCATTCGCAAATCAGGGTTAATTCTCCAATTATAATTTCAGTTAATGATGCAATGACCCCAAGTTTGCCCCTCCTCTTCAAAGGCTTTTAGTTTACACATTTTGGGGCCTGGGACAATCAAGGTGTCCTTGAAGAGCAAACCTAGAGATGGTTTGTTATGTCTAACCAGCATGAGAGAACAGTGGTTAACAGGCCAACAAAACTTCAGAGTTACAAACTAGGCAGTATAGGATTTGAAAAATACCGAAGTTAAAATCTAAGGCATCAAAGGGAAGAAGAATGCAGATGAGGTTTAGAGAGGTGCTCCTTTTTCAAACAGGCACTGTTTATCCTTTTTCTTGTGTTCAAAAAAAAACTGTTAGTGTCTATATGGTTAACCTGGATGTGAACTTTTCCTTTTACAATAAACTAGCCTTTTATTTTAAATTGAGCAATATATTGACATATACCCATACTCACTCAATGATTATCGGAGCCAAACAAAAGCAACAAAGGGAGTCAGACAAATAGTCACTCATATTTTGGCTCCATCTTCCACAGTTAAAAACTACATAAACAGTTCAACTGCATTACAGCACATTTAAGAAAATAAAGGCCCCAAAAAGTGCTAAGTCAACCTATGATTAATTTTATTCAAGTACTTTGCTGGGTCTTGGTTGCATCTTTCTATATAACCTAAAATAAACATTGTAAAAAAATGGACTAATAATATGGATTCAAAGAATGCTTTAAGAAAATGCAACTGAAAAAAATATACTCATACATTTGGTTTTGAAATTATCATTACTGGGCTAACAATAGAGCCAGATACTTTGCTTGCAAGTGTTTATCCTGAACTCTTTTAACATGCAATATATAAACTCCCTAAAGCATTTTTAGCTACACATCATCTTTCAGAGTATCTGCTTGACTCAGCTCATTTTAAGAATTTATGGTACATACAGATTTGGACCGAGCATGAATAATGCACAAAAGTGACCTCCATTTTAAGGAATCAGCACTAAAATCAGATCCTAACAAATTTAAAGGGTCAGTTAACTAAATACATGTATATTAACTTTTTAAAAAGGTATATTACCTATCTATATTACTCAAAAAAATATTATCTTCCTTTTTAACAAGGTAGAACAGGATCAGCTATTACATATATTGTAAGAATTGAACATGCAAAATCTCTCAGCCCTTGTCTATGTGATAACCATTTTTCACTTACTATTTTTTGCCTTAAACAAAGGAAAAACCATCAAACTGTGTCGAACCCTTTCAACGTTCCCTCACCTCTGTTCAGGTTTCAATGTGCTAAACAGAAATACATAAATGCTAAGAATACCCAAGACATCAGTTCTGATTACCTAGTTGGAGGAAGAGACTCTACAGAAATGCTTCATTTGTGATATAAATTATGTCATTCTGTAAACGCCATGCAAACAGTGGTGGGGCAGGACTGCAAAAGGAGCCTCACTGGTTTTTAGGCCTCTCTGAAGCATAATGCGAATGGTGATGACATTTTTCCACAGCCTACATCTTTCAATTAGGACTAAAGTCAGAAACAAAATTCCAACAGCCTAGGTTTTGGGATTTCTGATAAACTGACCTTGCATATTTATGGTGCAGATGGATCTTGATCTAATGCAGTTATTTTGCAGTAGATAAATCCAAATCTAAATCACATTTACATGAGATAGATTTGGCCCTGGAAGACTAATTTCACAGTGGCTCAGAATACAGTTAGCAATGTGAATTTCAAGTTGCTTCCCATCAGCTTCAGGTTCCATCAGAAGACTTTCAGCTGCCAACACAGAAAAGGGCTGCCTAAAAAGCAACATTTGCAGGTGTGTACCACAGGTTAAATGCTTCATTTTGTACTACACTGAATAGAACTCACTCCTGGGAAGATCATAACATTAAGGCATAGGCAGTCTGTAACTAGACATTGAAAGGGCTTAGCATCTTCTAAAACTGCTCCTAACCCATACAGTTTGACATTTAAAAGTGCAGGCTCAAGATGTGACATTTTCTATGCAAACAAACTGTTTTCACCCCACCCCATCCCCCTTTTAATTTTACAATGACTAGAAAATAAATGAAGCCCCTAATAATTCAATGAAGTGCAAGTGTAACAATGTTCTTGTTCAGAGCTCTATAGACTATTACAGGATGTTATACATATGTAGATATTCATTACACTATCAGTGCAGGAAGAGCATCTTGAACTGGTTAAAAAAAAAAAATCCATGTAGAATATATGTCTTGAAGACCTCTAATTAAAACAATGCTTTTTAACAACCATCACCATCTTCCCCTTTTCCCCCACAACTGAAGAAAAAGTGCATTTTGATCTCTGTAGGATTTCACTTGTTTTTCTTCAAATTTATTAGCTTCTGTAATTATATAGTCCATTTTATTGTTAAATCAGAAACAGGAAGAGAACACTCTAGGTTGGTATAGTCATTTTACAATGAGCATATCAGCTACAATACCTTTACCTAACATAGTCAGAAAACCAAAACAGAATCAGAACAGCAATTGATTTATTTTTTGACAAACTTGCTTATTGAGATATCACCTATTCTGTAAGGAAGAAAATATTGAAAAAATAAAAAAGTTAAAATTTAGTTAAAAGATTTACTTGTTTGGGAGCAATTTCATAAAATTCTTTTTAATATGAGCACTTCACTTCACAAAATGAAAAACTATTTACATCATTTTGCTTGCGGTTTGGTCACATTATCTATACACATTTGCACAAGATCTTAGGCAAAATAGGTATGTATCTTCTTCTGACATAGGCTATCAGATTGATTGCACATTTTCCTTTTACATAATCGCTCTCCTATAGTGCACTGAAGTCAGTGATCACTGTCTAATTACATTCTCATTTTAATTTATGGCTCAACAATAAAATCAATACCACTTCAAACCCAAATATCCGAGCGGCTGAATTACATATAGTGTGAAACATGTGGATTCCACTTTTTTAGACCTGATTTTTAAAAGAATAATATATCTCACTAGCACAATTAACAAACTGTGCAAAGAAAGAAACAACTTTTGCATCAAACTGGTTTGAAAATCAAGGCATCTTGCCAAATTCTGTCAACTGATTTCCTGCTAGTTACATCTCATTTAAAAAATGTTCATTTCCTGATGGCACTACAATGAACTTTTCAGCACGCGATTACTGAATTACAGTATCCTTTACATATATATGCTATGTTTAGGCCAATAATGTAATTTCCATGTTACACAATATCATTGCCTTCACAAGCAGAGTTGCTACATACATTCACAGTTTCAATAGATTGTAATTAGCTTCTCCAGTTGTGCTTTAAAAGTTCCAAATATTTTCCAACAGTAAGTGCAAAGCAAATGTCCTATGCAGCTACAATTGGTCACAGAGTTATAAACTCCAAAATTAGGAGAGGAGCCTTCTCTCATTCTCCGTTTTCATCACCTGCTTTTTCAGGTATGACCTCCAGACTTCGACGAGGCTTTGAGATTTCTGCATTTTCAGTGCCTGGCTTATTAAGTCCACATGAAAGAGTGGCATAATGGATTTGCTTCAGATTCTCCAGTGCTTCATTTTTAGCATATTTGAGAAGATCAGCTTGTCCCTGTAAGGAAAAAAACGCAGTTAGAATACATATTTGATAACAGCATTCTCCTTTTCTTTTACCCTTCTGCTTATTTCAGATTAAAAGTATAGTTGTCCTGCTCAAAAAAACCCCATCTAAAAAAACAAAAGAAAGACAAAAGCCAAAACCAACCAATCAAACAAACAAACAAAATCCCCCCAAAAACCAAAACAAAACTCAAATATGGATTTTTCTGATATTAGAAAGAATCAAGCTCTTTGCTGTCTCTGAAGCCGATTGGCAGCATCAGCAATGGGGTATGGGTAATTTCTGCCTAACAGTTTTCAAGAAAGTAATGTGTGCTGTATTTTTAATCCATGGGGACTATAAATGTTTCTGCATAATGAAAATTGTAACAATTGATTTTAATACTTCAGGGAACTATTTAAAGCTTTCCTGGTTTTTTGGTTCTTAGGGATATTTTTTTTCTTAGCAATGTGATTCATTCAATAGTAGGATGGTAAAGGATCAGTGCTTGTCAATGCATGGAATATGAAAATACAGGCTGATGAGCAACATATAAAAAGGACAGTGATGACAAAGACTTCACAGGGCTGTCTGCAGTTCAGCACTATTGCTATCTCTCTTTAGAATTATAGAATAATTTAGGTTGAAAAAGCCCTTTAAGATCAAGTCCAGCCATTAACCTAACAGTGCCAAGTCCACCACTAAACCACGTCCTTAAGAGCCACATCACTCTTCCTCTTCATAGCAATTAAGTTATAAGCAAAGCTGTAAGAGAAATTGTCCCAGGCTTAGGTGATTTGGCTCTTGTTCTACAGTCCTCCATCTCTTTGTATTGATTAAAGCCTTCTAACAGCATCAGCTCTCACTGGCAGACTGTGGACAGCCTTCCCTGCAGCTGGTATCTGCCTACCCTGCCCACTTGCAGGGAATGAGCAAAGCCATAGCACATGGGGAACATGTCTGTCTTACTGGTGGGCACAGAAAAGTTCAAAAACAAGAGGAGAAAGTCTGCAAGGGCCAAAGTGATTGTGCTGTGCCCACACTCCTGAGGGAGAACTGCTCCACAGCTCACAGGAAAATACCCCTGAAGGGGAGAAATACACACACACGAAAAGTCCAGGTACTGTAGCTCCTTGAGACAGCCAGTAGCAGTGTCCAATAAGGTATGAACACTGACTGCACCTTCTCCTGTCATGTCTGTCCATCCTGGGTACATTCTTTCTCCTAACAGACATGTCTCTTGAAGACATGCTAGTGTATCTTTCAAAGATATGCTGCTTCTCCTCTGACAAATAAGGTTCAAGTGCATCTTTATGTCTTGATTTTTAAAATACAGGAGGAGAGATAGAATAGCAGTCAGACAGAAACGTGTGCACTTCATGGTGTGATACTTCTGATGCTTCTTTAGCAACTCAAAACATAAATACTATCCAATGAATAAGCACACTTATGTATTTGAGACACACAGATTGAAAACAAATATTACTTTCTTCAAAGAAATAATGTCCCCCCTCTGCTTACCCAAGACCATAATAGCCAAAGTCTTTTTTTCTGATAACTAGAGAGGAAAAAAATCTAGAATGCCATCAATCACAGCACAAGCTTCAGTAATATTTTCTTCTAAAGAAAACCAAAGAAAAAAAGATTTTTTTTTTAAATTGCATACTTCTTTCCAAACTAACAAACAACTAAAAGCTAATTTAAAACACTCCAGCACACTAAATGAGTCATATCTGGAGTGCATCTGTTTCAAGCCCAAGTTCTATTTTACATGGATTAGTAGAATATACTTCTGGAATTTTAATCAAGTTGTTTATTATAGGCAGAGCTGCTAGCAAACAGTCTATTAATAAGGTTGCCCAAAACCTCTCAGTTAAAAAAACACCCCTGCTCTCAGTTACTTATATGCTTGCCAAACTTTAACTACTTAAGCTGATACTTTCTATGCAGGATTCTTGCCATTGGCAGGTTTGGCAGACTTCATTATTATTTCTGTTTAATATTATTCTTTAACCTTATCCATATGGTTCATTCAGTTCTGAGAACAAAGATGGGGAAATGCCATCCGAAGTTCGTTAACAATCTTCTATAGTTCCTTCCCTACTTTCACTTGGGGTAGGGACTTGTAATTCAAATGACTACAGGGTAGTAAATCCAAGTTATGAGCTTTTAATAAACAAAAATCAGATTTTGAATGTGGTTACTACAATCACTCAGGATTCCACTCCTGATCATCCTTCATCTCTTGACAGCTCCAGCAATGTGGCAAGACAATGTGTATTTCATTCCCACAGAATAATGAATGTGTGTTAGGAAAAAAGTTGTTTTTTTCCTGGATGGCTTCTCCAAGCCACCAACATTGGGTTGCCAATGCAGGCAGTCAAAAAGCCAGACTAGAGGAGAGGAAGGAAGAGCCTGAGACAGAGACTCTGGAGAAGAGTTGGATGGGGAAAAGGAGGGTGCAAGAGTGATCTCTGGGACTGACCTGGCAAGAAGCGTAGGACTGCAGAAAGGGAAGCTGGACTGCACTATACAAAGCAGATACTAGATCTTACTGCAAGAGGAGATTGTGAAACACAAACACAGTGCAACAACACTGAATTTGGATCTGACAGGTGAGCAGAGAAAGGGGAAGATTAAGGCAACCTTTGGGGTTGGAATACAGAAAGAAAAGAGATTGATAAAATTCACCATATTGAAAGAAGCCTGAAAATTACAGACAAGTAGAAGGACTAACAACTAAAAAACACAGTGAATTGATTGGTAATGAGAACAAAAGCTGGTGAGAGAAAAACAAACAAAAACACTGAGCAGGGAGAAGGCTGCTGAATGCAATGAATTGGGTAAGGTAATGAGAAAATGAAAATTAACACTCATTGGGAAGGATCTCTAGAGGTGGCAAGGAGGAAGAAGAGACTATTAGGCACCAAGTGGGAACAGAACAGTGGATGTAGGAAAGTGGAGAACAAGGAAGCAGGGGTTAGCAGGAATGGCTGGTTTTCAGCAGGGAACTGTGAGTGCCTGGACAATTCCGATCAGGGAAGATGAACTTCGAAGACAAAAGAGGATCAGGGCTGGATTATTGCAGACAAGGTGTTCAGACCAGGGTGAAATAGAAAAATGTATCAGTGCACGTTACTCTCTTTTCCAATGCTCAGAATTTATTTCTGAATGCCATTGAACTCAGAAAAATGTTTGTGAAACCTTGTTGTCATTATCTGCTGGTACGTCCTGATCTCAAGATAAAACAAGAGCCAACCACTGCTACCAAATACGTCATGAGCTCAAGTGAGAGAGCTCTGCACAATTGATATGAAGTGCTTAGTTCTGTTGATATACCACCATGAACACATATGCTGGGGAAATAAAACAGCATGCACCTCAAAAATTCAAGTTGAAGTCACAATGAACACTGTTGAAAAGTAATAAAATGGATCTGAAAGGCAGAAAATTTAAAAAGTCATCCAGATCTGGAAAAAGACTGCCATCACACACACTCAATTAAACAAAGTCTTTCCTTCTAGTTAGGTATCAAATGTCTCTTCTCCAAGGGCTCTCAAGATTCAGTTTCAATTCTTTATACTTTATGCCTCCTGATTCTCACAGTAGGTGTCATTGACTTAAAAGGTAAGTTAATAGCAAAGTCAGGTGACTGCAAGCTGGAACATGGGAATCTCTTGGATCTATGGACTACTCAGGAGTCTTTCACCTTCTCAGCAGACCCAAATGACTGTAGCAACTTGCTCTGATAAAATGCACATTGTAAAGTCAATACAAGAAACCTACAAAGAGCTCAAACTTTAGGGCAAGCAGATTTATCTTAAGGGAGTGCCGAAAAACCCATGTTCCAAGAAACAAAGCAGAGAGCTCAATGCTGGGATCTGAAGCAGTTGCAGAAGCAAACCAGTGTGTTTCTTTCTGTGTGGAAGGGCTGTCTTCACCAGGCTCTCATCTCAGATTAAGTTGAAACGTAAATTAATTTAGCCCTTAGTGTTGTCTGGCAAGCACACCAAAAACTTGAATTTACTTCCAGCGCTGCAGTTAACAGGCAGCTTGTGGTAATTCCCAATGTGGAGCAGGACGGATCTAGGCCTTGCAGAGTATTGGGAGAGTGCTCTCCTCACAGCAGCACACAGCAACTGCTGCTCCCTTTCCTTCACCATGGTTAAAATTCACTTACAGAACTGAGCCCTACGTAACTTGAATATTTCATATTTACAGGCTTCAGAAAAAGTTGTTTTCTAGGCAGGCATGAAAAAAGACCTTAAAGAAGACCAAAGAACAAAACTGATATTCATTCAGAAGCTTTTAGTAAACAGCAACAATAAAGAATACGGATTAATTTGAAAGCCCAATTCAGTACCCTTTATACCTCTCTGGCCCAATACGCCCATGTCATCTAGTCTGATTTATTTTTTCTTAAATCATTCTTCAAAACATTCTGTTTGTTCTGAAACTTTTGGCTAAGAGGTAGTGTTTTTATATCATAGCTTCTTAACAGTAACTAAAACCAAACCCAAAATGGTTCCTATCAGTTCTTGTACATGCAAAATGAGGTACCATTTCAGAGTCAGTTGGATATAGGATCAACTAGAATGTCTCAGCACAGCTACCTTCATGAGCTGTTATGTATTCACTCATGATTTTTCATTAACTGGTTCTTCACTAGGTGTGTTAACCTGAAAGTAAAACTGTACAGACGACATTTGAAATAACAGCATGAGCACCCTTCCCCCCCCAAAAAATCCCAAGAAACTCTATCATTAATGACTGATCTTTAGCTCAGGATCTGGAACCCAAAGCTCCTATCAGGAAATATAAGAAGCCAGTATCCCTTTCTCAAAGTGCTCCTCAGAGTACAATAGAACATTGCTTCAAGCAACTTGGTCGAGTGGGAGGTGTCCCTGCCAATGGCAGAAGGGTTGAAACTGGATGATCTTTAAGGTTCTTTCCAACCTCAGCCATTCTATTATTCCATGACACACTACAATGTTCTGTGCCAGCTGACGTGTTCTGAGTGCAGTTTTGGAATCGGGACATAAAGGCCTTAACTTCCTAACTTCTAAATAAGGGTTTAATTAGGAGCCAGAATCCCATCAGTCCAGCAACATCAAGAGAGTAGTAGCTTCAGATATTTCAATTGAACTGGGATGTCAGAGGACCTTCCGAGGACCTACAGGACTAGGCAGCAACTATCAGAGGCTTTATGAATGTTCCATGGCTGCTAGAATTCACTTGGAGATTTGGTTGGAAAAGTTCAGATTGTATTTTAAAAAGTAAGAAGCTGCAGTCCTGTAAGTACTTTGAATGTTCCATTTATAAATACATTTTTGAAAATACTGTAGGTGCAGAACCAATGCTATTACAGAGATAACAGATGCCTTGCATGGACTGCATGCCTTGCAAGAGAAAGTAATTTACATTGTCTAAAGTGACATGTCTAAAAGTACATAGCCAACAAGGAACATATAACAAACGCTGAAGTAAGGAGTCCCATCTTCATTCCAAATACTTCCATTGAAGTCTCCCTTTGTGTTTAGAACAGCTCTTCATTGCCAAGACTAATTTACAGATGCTGTTATGTTCCTCCTACGGGCATCTCAAATTCTGAGCCTTATAGATGGCTTTTCTCAAAGTTTTTCTATGCCAGACAAGTCCATAAATTTTTACAATAGGTTGTAGGAGTCTGCAACAGCAGTGAGTGATTTTCTTTCTTCAGCAGCGTACTTTTGGCAGAAAATGTGATTATTTATGTTTAGAGAATATGAATTCTATCAGCCCGAGTAGTAACAATAAATAAATTACTAGCAAATAACTGTCTATTTGAAAGAGATGAATATTCAATCTCTAAATCAGGCAACAGACCAAATTTACTTTAAGTGATGTTCTGAAGTTAAATATCTCTGTGTATATATATGGGGTGAGTAAGAATGGGCATTTGTGCACATACACATACACAAATTGGATGGAAGCATTTCAGCTGAATTCAAACATACTGTACTGATAATAAATTTGGCCACATGGCTTCAAATTAAGAAAAATTAAATCCTTTAAAACAGTAACTGTAATGCATGTGCATGCAAAACACATATAGATATTTAATAACTACGTCAGATGTTCTAAAAAAGTTTCCCTAGAATTAAGTTGTCAATTTTGTTATTTTATCAAACTTTCCATTGCATCAACTGTAGTGAAAATGTCCCAATTGAAAGAGAACGATCAATATGTATCTCGAGGGTAAAATGCAGATTAATTGGTTTGGAAAATACATTAGCCACACCATGTGAGCATTGCATGAGTTCTCTGGGTGGGAGCTGAGGGTGGCACTCATGCAGGATTATTTAGTAATGCTGTTCAGAGCCACACAATAATTCCTATATCATAGCCAAGAGTCCACATATTTACTGTGTATTTCCACGTGGATTTTTGTACTATTTCAGAAGGAAGTTAATTTGAAGAAGGCAGGGAATTCATCAGATAAAAGAAATTCACAAGGTGGTTCAGATTGTTGCTCTTCTGCTCAACTTCTACTCAAAAAAATGTGGACGTTCACTTTTCATCCCTGTTCTCTCCTAGTTTTTTGAGAACTGGAAACATGGAAATGAAAAAACAGATTGAAATTATGATTGTAGATCTTTTTCTCCAGACAGGAAGAGTAGTGCCTTAGAAATTGTTTAACTTCTGCTTAATTATATGACACAAGAGTATGGTTGCAGCCCACAGCTAAAGAGTGAAAAACCTCAGTGTGTCAGTTCAAACAAATCTCAGCCTTTAACTTGCTGTACCTCTAAACATGAGCAACAGCACTTAGCAGATGCCTATCTGAATTGCAGTACCTGTAAACAACTATTAAGATGTAACAACATACTAGAACTTTCTGTAACACTCCTGTTAAGGTTTCAACACCAGGCTGATTAAAATCTCACCAATTTTTTTAACTAAAGTATTAATTATGGGACAAATTCTATCTTCCTAAAGAAAGAATCTTAATCTCTGAGTAGAAGAAAACCACCAAGTCAATGTTGAAGAGATTTTCTCAATCATTTCTTCAAAAGGAAGGCCTTTAACTTCATAATTATGTTAATCCTAAGGACATGCACACAAGCCCTTCAGTGCTCCTTGGAGCCAGACCTACCATGTGGCTTCTCCGATTCCTGGCTAACGCAGAAATCACGACTTCACATTTCAGTCACTCACCAACTGCAAACCTCCCCCCCACCAACCCTTATGTTCAGAATGTAAAGCAGAGATGAAGCAAAGGTACTGCTGTTTCAGGCAGCATTAAAATAGATTTGCCTATTCAAGCCGGTATCTGACACCTTTGACAGAAAAGAAGGAATAAGAATTTATTTCTTTGACATTTGCCCAAACCCACAGAACTGACTCTTCTCTATCCCCTCAGAAGCACAGGACTGATACATGACACATCCCATACACTGTGTTCAGGAAACTCTGTTCTGATACAGGAAATGTGATATTCTGGTCCTTTACCTATAAACAGAACCTGCATGCATATTTTTAGAATGCATTAACTGTACATGCTGTAGCAAATTTCACCACTTTTTGATTCTCCTCGACATTGGATTTGTGCAGTATAACACAAGAGGGATTGGTGCACCAAGTGACACCATGAAAAGCTTAACAGTTCAAGCCAACAGGGAAAGCTGGAGGAATACATATGCATTACTGCTTTTCCACCATAGTTCTGTGTAAGAAGAGGCGGTACGGAATGGTATTTTCAAGAAGAACTAAAAATAAAAACCACAAGGAAGAAAATAATTTTCTTTATAATTAAATCAGACTTTATAGTTTAATGTAGTGAAGAAGTATTTGATTGAGTGGGAGAGAAGAACTCATTAGTGGATGTAAACACAAAATTTGAATAATTTGGGCTAGAAGTATAGTGTCAAGAGAATAAATTAAGGGAAGCAGTTTTGCTGTCTCTATAAATTTTGATATACTCTGCTGAGATAAAAGACCACCAATAGGAAACCTGAACTGTTCTAGTTTCCTGAGGGTCTCTGGCTGAAAGCTTTTCTTATACTTCACCATTTACTCTTTTGTCAAAATGTAAGCAAACGTGCTCAACAAAATGTAAAGAGTCTCCAGCTCATACATTCAATTTATTCCAGCTTGGATTATGAACATAATTGCTTCCACCATTAATCACCATTCATCACTGACTGCAGTAGTAACAGCTTCGCTTTTGTTTTTCAGTAACTGCATTAACCTTAACACTTACTCCCTTTCAAATCACAAAACAGGGTTTAAACAACACCATAGCTTCCTTCCAGCCCGACCCACTTGCAGAAGTCAAGATTCATTGTTTCAGTCAGGTATTAAAGATTACCAAGGATCCCTAATGTTAGAAGATTACAAGAAGAAAATGTTAGACAAACTAAATGAAGTAAGCTTCCATAACACCACAAGAGAATAACAAGTCACGTTGAGAGTCTGCTGTGTTTCAGGTTATATAAGCTAAAATGACTATGATTATAGAAGTGAATAAATCCAGTTGAACTGTGACACAGAGTAATGACCAGTAACAATATTAGAATGACAGTTTTGAACAGAAATATACAGTAACCAAAGGAAGACACATTACCTTTAAAATTGTAATGTTCCACGTAAAACTTTCTACTGATTTTTGCAGTTTTCTTTCTTTTAGGCCTTCTCTTGCTCCTATATTGTGCAGGTTTTCATGAAACTCCATTGCTGTGGAGAATAAAAGAGGGAGGAATATAGTATCTATTTTAGTGCATTTTTGTGATCACAGAGATAGCAACTTGAAACTAACATGGCAAAAAGACAATGAAAAAGCTTCAAAAATTTTATTCTTCAAGCACAAATCCATCTGATGTAGTAAGATGGAATGTTATACAACATGCCAATATATACAAATCTCTCTAAGCCAAAATCCACTGAAGCACCTGTTAGGTCATTGCTATACAAAGATGGAGCCCAGCAAGTATTTCCTACAGAAATATAATCTGTAAGCACAACTGAATTTGTTGTACCACACGTAAAAACCTCTTTGTAATTGCTATAGGATGGAAGCAGTAATTTCATTAACTACTCTAGCCAAATAAATTTACTTTGTGCCTTGCTCTTTTATGCATTTACATCACAGTTGTCCAGCTTACAGCTTATATGGTCGCGTCTGCCCAGAAAATAAACACTTTACCTTATCCCTGAGAAGTAAAGGAACACCTGTGAAGGAGGAATGCCAAGTGAACTTGCCAAGGACATTTTACCACACCATGTAAACTACTGTGTCCACAAAACCCATATCCAACAAACTCCAAATCAAAACATTTTGGTAGAATTCAGATTACCTTAATCTAAGCACTGAGCGGACCAACCAAAGTTTTGGTTTTTACCCAGCACACTGCACGGATAGCAGAACCATAATTTGCTTTCCATGCTGCTGTTACAAGCCATATAAAAATAAACTTTAAACAGTTTCCTTCACACAGGAGAAGTAAAATGTCCTTCTATGGGTACACACAATAACCTAGCATGGATTACAGCTACTCTCCTATGAAAGTCATACTTCAGTTGTGCTCTCAGGATCTCCATCTCTAATAACATACAGGGTATTTTGAAGTCAAAAGTTGGCAAGTGGTTGTGACTTACACCTATGAACATAAAACCAAGTTATAGTTAAAGTACAAATTATAATTTTAACTAAGTTGGTTGAGGTCTTCTATTTGCCCAGTGAGTGTGCATGCTTCAAAATTTACATGTACTTAATTACCATGAATAAGCATACAAACCTGGGTTGGCTGTCAATCTGAGACAAGACTGACTTTTAAGGACATTATAAGTATCTCTTCTTCATAATCTCTCTATCCCACACTCATGTCTCATTAAAAGAAAGAGAGATGACTGAATGTTTTCATTGTACATTCCCTTAGCTTACTCCCACATATGCACACACACATTTTTAAAAGTATTCACAGATTCATTTGAAAGGCAAAATTGTTCTTTCTACCTTTTCTTACTATTTTAAATTTTGCTACAAGAAAAATAAATGGCAAATATTTTCCCTGAATTAACATACTGTATCATTTTTATTTCAATCACTTCTCTATAGCTCTGACTCTGCAGTCTCAAATAAAATGTTCATACTATATTTCCCCAAAACAGATTTCTAAACAGGTGAGACATTAAAGTTCATTAACCCATCATTGTTCCCAAGTATCCACTTTTTGTTCACATCAACTAAAATAATAAACTCCCAATATGATTATGGAAAGATTATACACAGATCCATACTTAAAATATTACATTTGTAGAGCCATCATGACAGTACAGATTTTCTGATCTGTACAATGAATTCTGAGACATACTGGTAAACTTTTGGAGTTCTGTACCTCATTTCCATCTTTACAATTACTGCTTTTTAAGTCAGTGGACACCAGCAATCAATCATAACTTGAACTAAAGCCACTCAGAGAGATATAACAATCATGCTGAGGGTCTGCATATTAAACGTGAAATCAGTACTTTGTAGATTTCAGATTATTCTGATGTACATGAAGTCCCTGATATCACAGAGACTATGGTGACCATGTATTTTGCCAGCCAGAAAACCTCCTTTTTTGTTCACTAACAACCTTCGGTGGTGATGCTCTTCCTTGTCTACACTCATGCTACAATACATTTGTGTTCTGCCAAAGCCATTCCACCCCAGCTAAGTACACTTGGCAGTTGGCAGGATCATCTCATCACCCTTCTTCAGAAAATGAAACAGTCAAATCATCCTACCAGGGCACACACCTGTAAACCCTCAGCTAACAGGGGCATCCTGCTTAAACAGCACTAATCACCCCCCTATCCTCAACATCTCTCACACACTGGCCAACTCCTCATCATCATGCTACACTAAATCTATGCTACTGTAAGCCTAAACATACAAGCAGGGACAAGTAGATTTGCATTCTATTTCTGCTTCCATTACTAGCTCTTGCCTGATTAACTGAAACTAATTATTTCATCTCTTTGTCTCAGTGTTTCCTTCTGCTGAAAGGAATTAATTGTATTCACTACACAATATATGGAAAACTAAATTTTAGAGCATGAATGCAGCACAGCATTTAACTGTTGATTATGTCTCTCTTGGTATTCCTCTTATATGTTCCCACTTGGTTTTCTTGCACTTTGCCTTGGAACTATTTAATGCATCAACTATGACAAAGGAATAACACAAGTGTTAAATTCCAAAATTAAAATTCTTCCAAGATAACAGAAAAAAAAAAAAAAGAGGAAAGACATTCTCATTTACAGCTAAATTAATAAAATAAACTACATGTCCATACAAACTCCTGTAAGCGTGCCTTTAGGATATGCTTGCAAAGAAAACTCAATGTTAAATGACTTTTTTATATACACAATTTTCTGTCTCCTTGCAAGTAAAAATTCAGCTCTCACTCTCATTAAGATATAGTAAACAAGTCACTTTTATGAGGCTTAATTACTTCTCAATTTATTAGTCAATTAGTAATTTTGAACTGCCTGAGAGCTCTTGAATGATAACAGGCATACTATTACCCTGACATATCACTCAATATGTTTTTGCATATACCATCTCAATCAAAGAAAGCACAAGTTAGTCATATTTTCCATTTATTGTGGCAGATATTAAGAAAGATATAATTCACAACTTTCTGAGTGACCACAATGAATATATAGGATGTGTGCTCTTCTCTTTGGATGGTATGCCCTGTGTTTTAATTTTTGCCCATTGCACAAATGTATTTATCTACAATGAAATTATTATTGATTCTTGCCTTGAGCCAGAAAGCTCAGATCTAAAAAGGTCTTTTGACTGGAGATGTCAACTTTACTAAAATCCTTATTTGCATAGAATCATTGAGGTTGGAAGGCACCGCTGGACCAATCCCATTGCTCAAAACCAGCATCAGAGAGAACACGTGGCCCTTGACGGTGTTGAGGTGGCTATTCAATATCACCGAGGGTGGATATCCCACCTCTCCTGAGACTGAAGTGAGGCTGACTGGCTTGGTCCTACTTTCTAGGTTTCTTTAACCTGTTTGACTGTGGTAACTCTACTGCTTATGACAGTCTGATGAGGTTTCAAACATCATTAGCCCTTAGTCCCTTTCTGACTTTCTGCTTGGGGGCACTAAGGGCACTTAGTTTGCATAACCTGCATTAAGAAGTCTGGTCATCACTGCACAAGTAAGGGTGAGCTGACAGAAGCCATACAATTTCCTGAGCACTTGCAAAATAGAAACTGATTCAAGTCTTCCACGTTAGTAAGACCAGCTTTCCAGTGAAACGTTCACCCCAGCTATTGCAAGGCATGTAAATACACTGTAATATATGGAACAAAACAGCAATAGCATGATTCAACAGCAGGTTTTGACACTTAACAAAATTCTGCTGACAAATTTTCCTAATCATAACCAGGTATTTCACATCATATTCTTCTCCTCTGCAGTACACTTGTTTATTCTAAAGCATTCTCATAAGCAATCCTTCAGTATTTCCAAATAATATTTTCCCCATCAGTGCTGAATCTCTTTCTGGTTCCCCACTGAATGCTGGTTATTTGAATTTCATGACTGTCTCAGGTCTTCCCTCTCTCAGACTCTTTCCCACAGCCCTGCAATGCATGAGATGGCTTTAACACTTCTTCATTTCCCCAGGAACACCTTACCATTCAAGATGCTATTCTGAAATTTTACGTACAATTCTCTCCTCCCATTTTCAATAACTTCAAACAGCATGAGGAAAAGAGAAGTACTATAAGGCTACTGAATGCCGTACGAACCATGTATCATTGAGGAGACTAACAAAAATTTGCTTGGTTAGCCTTGCAAAAAGAAAACCAGAAGAGGAGCAATTGCTCTCTTGATACTCTAGACCAGTCAGGTAAGACCTTGGACCTCAAAGGATCACTTTGGCTAAAGGACAATATTAGGATGGATGTCCACCAGAAAAATAAGAATTTATGCAAAATTTATTACCACTGTAGATGTGGTTCTGTAATCAGCCTTGAAAATGAGAAAATTACTCAGATCAAAAACTCATATCCCATTTTAAAATACAGCTTGACATGATCAATTTTCAAGAGTTGTACTGGGAAGCAGACTTAAGGACCTTACAGTCCCGTGTTTCCTCAACCAGCTGCAGGCTGACCAACAGTGTTACATGCATAGGATCTCAAACCTGTATTAATTTATGCTTAACATACTCTGATGGAACAACTATGTCAATAAACTCAACAAGGACTAAATGACAGTATAGAAAGCAAGGTGTCTCATATTGAAGTATGACATATTTCAATAACAAAAATTTTTCCTAAATAAAACATACAAGGCAATATAATTGTCTTGGCAGGATGATAACTTTGAGCCATCACTTGTCAGAAACACTTCCAGAGTGGAACTTCAGCTTTGTTTTATGTCCTGGATTCTCAGTATTTAATTTTTCACCAAGGTGTTCAGTAGATAAAAAACCTATCAGAACTTACAACATTCATATGAGCTTAAAATGAGTGTTATGGTTCTGCTGATGCTTGAAATGCTGGAACAAAGATGCCCTGCATATTGATGTAGTGCCAACACTGTATCTTCACCAAAAAAATATTATTTGGTGATATATCTCAAAAGCAACATTTTTTATACTATTAAAAGACACTCATCTTCAACTGTGTTTAGCTTGAAAAAATAGTTTATTCCTTTCTTTAAAATGAAGCTGCTTCATATGCAATTCATTATCCTCAATTACTAACTAGAAATGACACCTGTTGGAAGTTGGTTAGCAATTCCTCCCATTAGTGGGCTTTCACTATAGTTCCAAAGTACCATACTTAAGATATTTATTAAAATGTGACATATAAAGCAGCATAAGTGACACTTCTATTTTTAACCTAGTTTAGAAGCATATATTAAAAAGGAAAGTGTCCTTAGGTCACTGAGGTGCATGCAATTATAATTTTATATAAAATATATGTATCTTTGTTTGAACACCCTGATGATAATTACATGTTTATTAAAATCAAGATGTGAAAAGAAACTGTAACACAGAAAACTGGAGTACGTGCCTGTACGATATGAGTTCAGGAACTGTTGGGAGCTCTGAGGTTTGTTTGCTTTTGTAACAGTTCCTATCACAAAGCCCTGGCATACAACCTCAGTTTATAGCAAAAACATTCACACCTTTTCTTTAACTGAGAACCAAGAAACTAATTTTTCAAGGAATCCTTAGCAAAACACCAAGCACAACACTTGCTTTACTGTATTTCTAAAGCCAAATCTCTCCTTGACATGCTCATTTGTTTTCTTTGATGAAAGCTTTCTTGCCAAGAGATGATTTACAACCTAGCTGAGACATGACTACACAGCAGGTGGGCTCCTCCTGGTATAGGTTTTCTCTCTTAAAAAAGAGCTTTATCAGTGAAATAGCACAGTGATGAAACTCTGGCAATAAATGCATATACTGAGTAGGCCTAATGTGAAACGAGTAGCAAACAAAATTTGACTGTGTCTATATTAAATACACACTGGTAATACTCCAGGTATGAAGCACTTAAATTCAAGTCAAGTCAAATACAGTTTATTTCATTTCTGGTAGAGCGCTTTGATTTAAAAGCAAACAAAATACTTTTCAAATGAGTTATAAATACAAAATAAAACTAAATAAACATCAAATATTTTTAAATGGAAGGAAAATACCTCACAGCTTTTGATTAGATTACCAGACCTTGCCGGTCTACTACTATGTAGACTCATCTCAAACACTTACAAAGATTCTGTGAATAATTTGCATACACAGATTTGTTCTTTACAAGAAAAAAAAATGCAAGAAATCAGTTTATATATTCAAATATTTCTTCCTACACTGTGTAGGTTAAATGGTAGTAAAGGAAACGGAAGAATCCTAGGAAAGGATTTAAGCCATAAGTATTTATTTCCACATATAAATATTTAATTTGCTTTACATTACTCTTGGCTACATCTTTGAAAGCTACAGCTCTAATTTTTCACAGCATTAAATAGGTTTCTTCATATTCTTATTTTAGATTATATTCCTTAAACAGTCAGCTATTTCAGCCTCACAAAAAATTTCCTCTTAAAATTAATTTTATCAGAAAAAGCGATTAGGAAAAGAGTCTGGCTACCAAATCATATCAACAATAAATCAAATCCATCACATTAGAGAAGCAACAGAAGTCACTATACTTGTAAATTCTCATATATTTTCCTTACAGTACACTCTTCACACAAAGATTTAAAATGAACCTTAATAAACTAATGCTTAAAGTACCTCTGTATTTTCTAAAAATCACTAATAACTGCAAAAATGGATTCTTAGCAGGAACAAAGATTGGATGCTGAAGTAGTTCCAAACACTTAGTTTCCACTGAAGACACTGAAAAAATTTGACTCCATAACTAGAGAATCAGAACTTCTTGCCAGATTCAGAGAGTATTTTGCTGCAGATTCAAGATGCTCAAGGTACGAATTATTTGCATTCAATATATTTAGATTATTATTATTTGACAAAAGAATATATTACCTTAATTGGTTGCTCAGTATTTTTTAATTACTTCAACCTCTTTGACACTGTGCACTAAGTGGAAATGTTCCTCAGACACAGACAGACATGGATGTACTGCCTCTACTTAGGTGGCTGAAAACCATTTTGGTGCCTGCTGCCCTATTATTCTTGAAAAGTCGTAAAGACAAATTCCATGCTTCAGAGAACCTTCTTATTCCAACATTCCAAACAAGAATGGCATCACAGCCTGCTGAGCACCATCCTTTTTGCATCCTTCCTTTTAAATTAGTGTTTTCCAATCCAGACTCACACAGTGCCATATGCAATCACAGTAATTCAGTTTTCAATATAAAAAACTTTCTTTAATGCTAGGGAGCCACTTAGGACTTAAGATGGTCACTAAATTCTTTAAGAAACACCATGAGAAGAGATTCAAAGTAGTTGTAGTACCAAGCTTACGCTGCTATGAAGCTAAAAAGAGGACACGTGTAACATCTATGCTACAACTTGGTTACTTCCAAAGGTTAAGTAACCAGCTGCAGCCTTCCAAACACTTTCCAGAACAATCCTATGTAACCTTAACCTTCTAGATACCAAAGTGAACAAAAAGAATAACAACTGACAGAACTCAAAAAACCCACACCAACACTTTTTCTGTTCCTCCAAAATAACGCTCCTACAGAATTCACAGAGAACCAGACCTTCACATATTAAAACAGTTGTTCTGGAAAACTGACTCATGGTATTCCACCCTCACTGTACAGAAAACTACTCCACAAAGACATTCCTCTGTGAAGACAGACTATATTTCTGAATGGGGGTGAAGTTCAGCCAGCCACTTCATGTATGAGAATGAATTAAGATTGTCAATAAAGGGCATAAACACAAAGGTACAAAGCAGAGGATTTCTTTCCACAGACTGCTGTTTCCATCTTTTATTTATTAGTCCTGATACTCAAGAGAGACCAACGAGATTTTATTGAAAAGTTTCTGATTTTATTGAATGTTAGAATGCAGACTTAATAAAGATATTGATTTATGGCACACTGTAATTTCTCCCAGTGTTCAGATCTGGCTGAGCCCACATTGTTTCACTGGCAATAGTAATGAATCTCTTACAACTCCACAGGAATCTAACTTCTTTCTTTTCTAGCATTACAATAACAGGAGGGGAAAAAAAAGACTTCATGTGAAGGGGGAAACTCAAGAGAGTAATGCAAAAGCCTGTGCTGGTCACGTATTCGCCCCAGTACCAGTGAGTGAGATCATTAAGAAGTATGTGAGATGTCTCCTAGGAATCATCTACCCATTTGCAAAATACATCAGATCCACAAAAAAACCAATACCATCCAAGATATTACAGGGGGCTATGTATGAGAAGCAATACAGGAAAAATGTGATGTATGACTGGTGTGAAGAACCACGGTGAAAAAGATTTGAGCATAAAGAAAAATGACTCATCGCCTATTCACTACTACCTAAATTGATCTAAGTGCAATTCTTCACTTCTCCTCCTCCCCAGTAGAATGTGGTTTCAAGAATATTCAAGGCACAGGAGAGGAACAGGTTTACAGAGCCAGGGAGTACATGCCATGACAGTATCATCTGAGCTGCTGTGGAGCTATACCTGGAGGAAGGACAATTAGGAAGAAAAAATACCAAAAAAAAGGAGCAGACAGGACAAAGAGCAAACAAGAAATAACAGGTAAAAAAGATGGATCAAATACAGAAAGCTTAGAAACATAAATAAAGGGATTAACTTGAATACACCCTTTATTTCCTTAACTATCAGTGAAAGCCTATTGTGCTAATAAACATTGAAAATGATGATGTGACAAGTGTGGAGAAATGAGTTAAAACAATTTGATAGCTGACTTATTAAGAAATGGGAACATGGAGAAAACAAGGAAAACAAGGTATTTCAGAAGCATGCAGACTGGCTGAGAGGGGTCTCCAAGTGCTGTTTTAGTCATAGCAGGTGATGTTGGAATTTAGTGAAGGTGATAAATATTATAGATTGCTTTCTTTTGACAGCGAATCTCATGAAAAATATAGTAATGAATCCAATTCTAGGATGTAACTTTAGGATCAGCATGTCCTACTGATGGGAGTCAAAAAAATTAAATATTCTCAGGTACAAAGTCCAACGAGAACAGATAAAGCAACATTCCTTCACTCCCTATTTACCAAACAATAGTTTAAATGCAATGGCTTCTAATCAAAAGTCAAGACTTGCTAATGAGAGGCAGTATTTCAGAAGACATGGATTAACAAGTTCTGCTGAACTCCACAGTACCCAAACCATAAAAACCATAAATTCTCTTTCAAGTCAGGGAAAACTGCAGAAATATTGGGAACCTAGTCATTGCCTTTCACAGTTTAAATAAAAACTCAATTGCCTGCCTATATACCAAGTCAAAAGTGCTCCTCAACAGTTGAGTATATAAATTTCTTTTGCTCTGTTAGTGGATTATCTAGTCTGTCAGAATATAACTTTTTCTTACATGCTTTATTTTGGTGAACCTGAGTCAAAAACCAACTTAGAATCCAAATAACCTGAACAAATTAAAAAAAAAAAAACCACACAAAAAAACAAAAACAAAAACAAAAAAACCAAAAACCAAAACCAATAAAACCCCACCTCCAAACAGCCCAGTAGACATCATTTTGCTGGAAAGCTTAAGTAGTAACAGTGGGGAAGCAAGTAAGAGCTACAACTATTTGAACAAAATTGATTTTATTCCTTTAATTTTCAACTACCAGAAGTATTTGAAGGGTTTGTATGGCCACCATCCTAGTATTTTTCTGCATGCAACTCAGATTAACTTTTTTCCAATACATATGGTGTACTGTGTTTAATGGCAACCAGAATGGCTGGATATTTCCTTTCTTGAAACTGTATCCTGTTTCTGATGCTGCTGAAGGGCTGCTTTGAAGTACATGTTAGAAAATATACTCATTTTATGTCATTCATTACTTGCATTATTAAATAAAGTCAGCCACTGTACAGATGGGATAAACAAGACAGACTCTGCTCCAACAACTCCGAATCAAAGCATGAGGAAGAGAACAGATGGATAAAGGAAGAGTGAGGCGTACAAGGAAGCAATGAAAAGCTATTTTGGTTAAGGTGGTAGGAGGACGTGTCAATCTAGCTATATTTGTGGGATACTTTTAAAAACAAATTCAAAGGAAGTAGCCTGGTGGATGTTTACAGAGAGCCTGTGGGACAACATGATAGAAAGCATGACGAGGGCTAGCAATCCATTAGGCACTGGAAACTCTTGCTACCAAATGAGCAAACACAAGAAAAGTGAAAGCAGCTTGGTCCTGACGCACAGTGAGGAAAAAAGTATAAAAATCCGTCCAGGGACCGACATCATCAAAATGACAGCCAGGAAAATGACGTGTGTAAGGCAAAACTATGATGGCCAAATGCAAAGAAAGGATAGCGTAGCTGAGATTCCAGAAAATAAGAATCTGAACAAGAATTCTAGCTGCACAGATAACTAGGGAAGGTTATGCCTATAAAACCATATGGAAAGCAATATGTATGTTTTTTATGAATCTGAACTCTCTTGGTTTGAGCAAACAGTGCTGAAATACACATTTATGCATCGTATTACCAGGAAATTGACACTGCCAGAACTCTTTACGATAACTTCATTTTCTGGATTAAAACAGAAACCTCAGAGATCATTCCTTGCATGTATTACCAAGGCTACCTTTTCCCTACACTCATTAATCAACCCTTACTGATGTTGTATTTCACAAGATTATCAAATCATAGAATGGTTTGGGGTTCCAAGCAACCTTAAAGATCATCTAGATCCAAGCCCTCTGCCACGGGCAGGAATACCTTCCACTAGACCAAGTTGCCCAAAAACCCTCCAGTCATACCTACATTTGATTAAGTTCAGTAATTCTTTGTCACCGGCAAGCTGTGTTTGGTAGTTATTGCTCCCCATAATTTAATGAATATTTGGAACATTCTTCTGAGTTTCCACTGCTGAATGCCAAAATGAATTCCTAAGTTGTGATTCTCCCTTCTAACCAGGGATGAGCTCAAGCAGTATTTGAATTATAAAGCAAAAAATGTAATGGAAGATTCAAAAGAGGAGTACAGGAATGATGTGATTTGGGTACAAAGGAGGCTATAAGTGGGGTAAGGTGATCTGGACATTCAAATTCTTTTCTCTAGCGAAGATAATGGAACATTTGAGGTCTCTAAGAGATTAAGGGAATTGACCAGATTATCTTCAAATTCCCTTTAGTACCTAGATTCTATTTTCTTGCAGCATCTGTAACTGGCTTAATAACAATAAAATAAATGGCACTGCAGTCATCTTGAAGTTATATGGATTTTTTTCTTAATTCTGAAAAGAAGAAAAGTACAGTGGGAAGCAAAGCAATATCACGTTCCCATATCTTTTCAATATTCAAGTATCTAAAATGCTTTCAGTAACTACTTAGCTAAGAACTGAATGTGTTGAGCTGAATTAATATGCTGATATGACGAAAACAGAGAGGTTTTTAATATGGTTTAATTCTAAAGAAGCAAAATGAGGAGAGATGTTCACAGTTAAATGCTCTCAGAGAATATTAATAGCAAAGAACCTGAATTCTGAAAATAGCCATCTCAGTAATTGTATCTTTGCTTACCCAATAGGCCACCAACCTAAGAAATAATACCGCATTTATTTTTAAATTAGGTCTGAATTTTATAGGAGGCCAAAAGTCTTATTATTAAACTTAAGAGAGAAAACAGTTTAACAG
Organism: Corvus hawaiiensis; assembly: GCF_020740725.1. NCBI lineage: Eukaryota > Metazoa > Chordata > Aves > Passeriformes > Corvidae > Corvus > Corvus hawaiiensis. Next base: position 44,222,286 of record NC_063213.1, read on the forward strand.
AGTGAATCCACTTTGCCTATTTAAAAAAATTCTCTTATAAGCCTGGTTATGAGAACAAAAATTTACTGCTTATTGGCAGCTTGTGTACTTGTTATTTTAGCAGCTTTTTCACTCTTTGAGCCACAGAACAAAAAAGCTCAGACAAAGGCACGCTTTTGCTTTCTCCTTATCAAGAAACTGCATAGGACAACGTATAATCTTTTACTCGTAATTAAAGAAAGTAGCATCTACTGAGATCATGAGATCAATCAGTCCTCAGATAATCTTCAAACTCCGTTGATATTAAAAGGTAATTCAGTTCAGCTCATTCATCTTAAAAAATGCCTTGACCCTGCAGGGCTACAGCTGCCCTAAATAGCAGGATCTATTACATAATCCATACTTAGGCTTATGTCACCACGCTGGAGGGTTCTCATTTGAAGGAGATCAAAATCTCCACTCTTTAGCATGGGCTTTAAGTCTTCAGCATTCTTAAACAAAGGATTCCTGGACCCAACTGTTCCCCACGTAAAATAAGGTGGTGAGACTCAAGAAAGTCAGACATATGGAAGCTTACAGGAATCCATATAAGCTAGTACAAAGCAATATTTTCTGAAGAGCAACTATTCTAAAAAATACAAGAATTTGGGCAACTAGCTTTTGCCTTACCTCTAACCAAGGATCTAAGCTGCTTAAGACACTGGTGATACTAAAAAAAAAAAAATGGCACACTATCACCACATAAATGGGAAATTATTTAAGAAACAAGAACACACATCTACCAGACAACATCCTTACAACAGCACAATATATTTTGTGTTTGCTCTTGTTGTGGTTTAACCCCAGCCAGCAACCAAGTACTGCACATTTGCTTACTCCTCCTGGGTGGGATGGGGGAGAGAACCGGAAGAACAAAAGTGAGAAAACTCGTGGGTTGAGAAAAAGACAGCTTAATGGGTAAAGCAAAAGCCGTGCCCACAAGCACAGCAAAACAAGGACTTCATTCTGTGTGAGCACTGCTCAGCAGTAACAAAAACATCTCTGCATTATCAGCCCTGTTTTTAAGCACAACTCTATAACACAGTCCCATACCAGCTACTAGGAAGAAAAATAACTATCCCAGCCAAAACCATCACAGTATTTTGGATAAATCTCTACATCTATCAATAAGATATGTGAAATAATATTCTGTCACTCATGGTATTTACAATTATTTATGTTTGACAGCTTGAAGTAAATAGGACAACTTAAAATTTTCAGGCATTTTGACAGTTCTGCGGCTTAACTAAAGTTCACAGAATCTGAAGTGTGTGCTGTAAATCAAGGGGAGATCTAGAAATTCAGAGTGGGTAAGCCTTCCCTGCTGCTGATCTGAGCTGGAAGCTACTGTTAATAGGAGAGAATTTGTAAATGAAGGCTGAGGGTGTAAGAGCTTTTTTTTGGGGGGGTTGGGGAGAATGGTGGGAGGGAGAGAACAAAACTAAGACACTGGAATTTGAAGGAGAGCAGAGAAGTGAAGCAAAGAATGGAAGAAAATCATGGAAGATGACAGGAGCTGCAGGATGCTGAATATCAGGTAGATAAAAATTTATTTGTATATAAAAAGCTTTTATCCCAATTGAGTCATGCAAAACACGGTTGTAAATGCTTTGGCTGACTCTTTGGCAGCATTCCTGTTTCTGATGCAAAATGCGATGCACCACTTTGAGCAAATTTGTAACATTATTTATAAAACAGTTAAAAGATCAAAAGAAAACAAGCATGATTAAACATCAAGGTCAGACATGCTATCAAAACATGAAGGAAACCTTCAAAACTCAGTTGCGTCCAAATGAGAAAACTTACAAAATAACACGTAAAAAAGGGTCAGTTTGTGAAGAGATTAAGAAGTAGTTATACCATCTATTTAAAATGTGTATCAGACCCAGGAAAACTTTCAGAGAACCTGTGGGACCAACACAGAATCACCCAACAGGTCTAGAGAAACATGGGAATGAAATATCTGAACTACTGTCACGTAATTATCAAAAGGCAATGTTCTTCTGACAATTCAAGCTTCACCAAGGCTCTTGAAGACACTGGGCTACCACAACAAAAGAAAAAAAGTTCTCTCATAGAGAAAGAGGAGCTACAAGTAAATGGTTAAAACATTTCAGCATGAAGGAGGATCATTCTCTTTGCCTCCTGTAATCTTATGTTTTCATTTGTGACTATACTGACAAGCTACTCTCCATAAATAAAATACTTGCAATTTCCAAATTCAAGATGTAATTCTATGAATCTTTGATTTCTATGATTTGAAATGTCTTTCCACTCTTACTGGATGTGCCTAAATTACAGTCATCTCTTTTTTTTGTATGAGGTTTTTTGTTATTGTTTGGGTTTTGGGTTATTTTTTGCTACAGTTGAATATTGATTAAAAGTTTTGGAAAATAAAAAAAATGCAGTAAGTTCTGTATAATATTTTTCAAAAGCAACTTACACTTACCTGCTTTCTGACACTGTACTATCTTCTCATATAAGCTATCTGTATTTTCAACTAGAGTCTTGATGGTGTGAATCATCTGTAGAGAAAATAAATTAAAATATACAGAAATATCAGTAGAATTAAATTTTTACTTAAAATTTTTAATCTGTAAAAGATGCTTAAAATTGAACCTAAATCAATAAACTAATATTTATTATTAACATAATGAATACACTCATTTTCCTGGTCATAACAAGGCAGAGAAGTGCCCTAATGTAGCATAAAGACATAAAAAATACAATGATTTTGGGCTGGGATCTGTGAATACTGAAGCAAAATGTCTACTCCATAGTTCACTGCCTAGCAAAGCAACTGGAAGTGATACAACAAGGTAATTCACTTTTGGTGGCTTGGGTGAGATAACACGGATGCAATTTTTCCTCTTCCTCATTCATTCCAACATTCAGGATGATGACCACTCATTACCCAGTGCTTCCTTTTTCCTAGGCATCATTCCATTGCTTTTCCAGATTTTTTCCTCTACATCTTCCCTTTTATGGCTTGACCTGCACATACATATGAGACAATGCTCTATGGAGGAAAGCAATAGGCTGGTAGTGGAGGATAAGAAAAATAAATTATTCCTTTAGCTGATCTTTCTAAACAAAAAGCCTTTCAGGGAATCCCAGCTGAATGCACAGTTAGTAAGATGGAACCATGCAGGTTTTTCAGCCTAGGGTATGTTTTAAGAAGTAACAACTTTGTTTCACACTTTACCCACTGATGTCTCTGGTATCCACTCAAGCAGACAATTTTCTCTCCACTAAAACAATGACTAGATTTTGACATGTTACTTATGTGGGTGTTCATGTGGAGCTTGCTTTTTATTAGGAGACCACAATTTTCTTTTATGAGGAAGAACATTCCATGTTACAGGGAAAAAAACCCAAACCCCTCTAACACTCTTCCTCAAAGAAAAATTACTGTAAGAGGCATGGCTTCCTCACATGTATTAGAAAGAACCTTCTCCAGCTGAATGACATTGAGGCTGTTTTTCTGAACATTGCTCTAAGGAAGGCATAAATCAATTTTGAGAAGCAGGCAAGCAAGTCTCAAATTTTTGATTGTGACAAGTGTGCAAGCAAGTGAGGAGGAAAAATACCTGCATAGACAAACTACTCTACAGGCTTCTATAACTGCCAGCTGCACAAAAATCTGGTTTAAACAAATGACAAAGCATTTAAAAAATTCTAGTTCTATTTTTATTATTTCGATTTGAACCAATAAAGACAATGATGCAAACCCTGAAATTTTTAGTTCATGCTACACATAAACAGCATGTGAATAAGCAACTTTAGAGTATGTGGAGGTCATCATACTAGATAATTTAATTTAATCCTCACATCCTGATTAATCTCTGTTTAAAGTATCTACTTAGCCTGATTTATATTATGTCAGTTGTTGGGGTTGTTTCAAATAAAAGTAAATTATAATATATGAAGTAAAAATAACTTGATCAGGTTGCTAAGCTGCAACTTTAGCTTACCCATTTTTAACTGGATTGTTCTTTGAACATAAATATCAATGTTCACTCAAGCAAAAACTACCTATAAATAGAACTATGCTGATTACTATTTAAGTGTAACAAATTGAAGACAATTTAAGTAAGAGAATACTTTATTTCACCCACAAAGGGAGCACTGCAAACTGACTATTCCTAGTCAATCAAGAAGAAAGCCCCATTTCACAGTGTTTCATTACTATTCAGTCTCTAAAACAGAATTCAGAAATTGAAATAAGATCACTGTAAATTTGCTTGACAGGCAAGGATTTACCTGTTTCAGTATGTATGTCATGTAACACATTTGTTTCTGCAATGACCTTAAATGGAGAGAACCAAAACACAGCTGATGTCTCTCACAAGTATATTTCCAATAGCTGATGCTCTTTTGCTAACTAGCTGAAAGGAAATGGTAAAGCAGGTTTTTCTACATTGAAAATCACCTTGAAAAATGAAATGCTGAGCACATACAACTCTTGAGCTTTTTTGGGATGCTAATACACAATAATAAGGACTAGAGAGGGATTCTCTATCAATATGAGTCCTTACACCTGAGCACCCTTTTGACTGGAGCTCATAAAAAAAAGAGAACAGCTGTGCTGCCTGTTCAAGGTATTTGTTTTGAAGGAATTTTAAGAAATATTATAATTGCCCTACTCTGTTTTCCTGACCCCATGTGTATAATAATTTCTAAATCATCTCAGTTAGGTCCTATTATAGACACAGAACTTATCTATCTGTTCTGCTTCCTTCATATGCCCTGCGTGAACATCAAATAATTTAGAAGCAGTGGAGAACAAGTCTCAGCTGATTAGAAAACTCACTCTGAGACACTGCACTGATTTTCAGAAACAAGAGAATTCTGAGATGAATAAAAATGCTTACATTACTGCTTTTTTGTTTACTTTCTGTATTGACAAAGCAAGAAAGTTTTACTAGATCTGCAGATGAAAGGAAAAGAAACTAATCAATGTATTAGTGTTCTTTCATCATGGCCAGGCTAACACTGAAGAATTTATAATAACATGCCAATTTCATATTTCACAGTTCCAGTATGGAAAGCTGCTAAATACCCCCAGATCAAAAGGAATGCCCTCTTTGCGACTTCTGAAGAAAAATGGCAATGCATTTCATGTGGCAGAATTTATTCTAATATCCAGTTTTATATTATCAAGACCAGTAACAGTTACTTTCATTACCTTTGGTCTCTAAAATACATACAAAGCTGTATTTAAGATTAACAGCATTGCAGAGCAAAACTGGCTGGAGCTAGCAATAATTCAGGGGTTGACTGCCACTACCATTCAATCAGAACTATGGAACACCCCAATTTTCAAATGTCCTTCCCCGAGAAAATAATGGAGCAGTATGCTGTGGGCATGAGTAGGTGTCACCTTCTAGCTGTGCTTGATTAATAAAGTAATGGTATTAGTTCATTATAATTTTATTCTTACATTGCTCTTCATCACACAGTCACCTTTTAGTATGTATTCAGCTACTTGTTGAATTACTCTTATGGAGTGTTTGAACATATGAATTCTTTCTAGTGTTCAAGCCAAAATTATAACCTCATGACAACACTCATGCAGACATTCACAGAAACTGAAAGACTTTTGGTAGACGCAGCATATGGAACAACTATGTATAAATGGTTATATTTAAACAGAAAATTAGCCTAATCCAAATGATACTGGTATGTATATATATGATTGATATAAAAGTGAAATAGAAAATGATGAGTAAGCATGAGCTTCAGTGTGAAACACTATGTCTGCAGCAGAATAAGACATGGAAATCTCAAGGCAAATTCGTGGTGGAAATTGAGGAGAAAGACCAGGTAGAATCTGCTTAAACTAGTCTATATTGAACAAGTCAATCAATAAGCAGGTATTTTCTAACCACATCCAACTTCTAGAATATTATCAGTGACAAATCTGGAAAGAGAAATGGAAACAAGTGTAATGGGGAACAAAGAACCAGTTACCAGCTGATCATTAAAAATCTATTGCAAATTAGCCATGCATATTCTAAGAAAAGAACATGTTACATGAAGTTTAGTAAGCTATATTCTCTAGCAAGCCTTTTACAATACTGATTCACATTTCTAACCGATGTTGCTTTTTCTCTGGAGGCAAAGACTCAAAATATCCAAAAATGTATTTTAAATACAGAACTTATACAATGCTGGAATTGCTTCAACTCTCCTTCAATTCTCACCCCACCACCAGACCCCAATCTTAGCATGACCAGAGAACTTCTCAGGTACTCATTACATACTGGACTGTCCTACTTTTTTGCTGGTCAGTGGAAAATGGGAAATGCAGAACAGTATGCTCTATGTGCCTTGAAGTCATCACATTTTTGAAGAGGCCATGCTGACATTTTGATCTATTTGTCATAATCTTCAAATTCTGTTGGTTAAATCATGCAAGCATTTTACCTAGTTATTCTAACAAATGGACAAATGTCAAGAAAGATATTTTAAAAATTAAATTATTATTAAGGGGGTTCAGAAATAAACACTAAATGATTAGTCCAGAATTCTCAATGAGGACTGGAGATCTGTATTATTATATATTGTTCCTACCTTAAAAAGCCAATGATGATTGTTAGAAATCCCAATTACTGCTTCAAACTGATGGAACTGCATTGTTAACAGTTCATCACTTACGTGACGCTGTCCTCACAAATCAAATGAAAAACTCATATACTGAAAAAAATAAATATTCTCACTCTCAGCAAAACAGAACTCTATCATTAAGACAGTTATGGAAAATTAAATATATACATCTAGACTACCCTTCAGGATAACTTTCTTATGTTTCAAAGTGTGTTGTCTGATCTGTTGTTTTATTAAACAGTTAAGTGCTATGAACTAACACCATGTAAATCAATGCAAGTGCTCACATGTATTTACACATGCATGTATTTGAGACCATTAATTTAATTTCAGCTGATTTTGAACAAGTGAAGATCTATTTCTACTAGGCTCAGACAGGTCTTCTGGCAGAAGATAAAACATTCTGTTTATGCCCCCATGTTGGGGAAAATACGTAACTGAACTCAGCTCTAAGTATTTTAAACATCACATTTAACACAGATCTTGGGAAAGAATTCTTTCCAAAACCCCAGGATTTATTCAATCCTCTGCATGTGGAACTGTTTGGTAGCACACAAGGAGACATCAGCTGCATTTTCAAATGGAAAAACCAGCTTATGATAAACTGTGTCTGGCTGATGAAACTCAGTGAGAGAAAACACCTTCACTGACAGAATTGCAACACCAAGGATGAACATTATTTTTAGCAAGAAAAGCACACCACACATTTAGATTTTGAAATCTGTGAATGTGTTGCCAATACTGTTAGACCTACATTCCAACAGCAAAACTGGAACCATACTTACAGTAGGTATAAATCAAATCTTCATTAAAATGGTGCTCACATTCTACTTTCATCCAAACCTCTGCATATGACATATATTTCTGAAACCAAAAACTACACCATTTCTTATAAATGTTTGTATCTTTAGTATTCAGAAGTCAAACTAAAGCTCTTAACAGCAGTAATAATAATGTAATTTGCATTTTTCCAGACATTTTATTAAGCCCAGGATGGTACAAGCAGCACCAATAGCAAACAGCACTTCACAAAAATAGGAAACCAAACACGTGGCACCCTAAACTGCTAATAGCATCTGCACCACTTCAAAAGATATGTTACACAGCAAGGATCAGAAGTTGCTACCATTGCCCCAAGCAGTAACAGTAAGGAAAGGAACTCTGGTAGGCACACCTTATCCCTTTGCCCTCAAGAACCATTAAAGGTACCGGTAACTCAAACAAAACATGGTCAGCTCTAATTGAGTATATGTATAAATTGTATCCAAGCAGTCCAGTATTCAGCGTCAATGCACCAGAAGGCATCTTTGTTGTGACACTGCAACAAGCAGAAGAACTGCTCTTAGTCCTTTCAGTGACAACTGCCATGGTCAGCTTGCTCTGTAGCTGCATAAGGAGTTGTTTTAAGCTATATGTGCTGCCTTTTATTTTCCACTGGAGAAGAATGGTGTTATAGCAAATAAGAAAGGAAATTACTGTAAAATCAGATTGCAAACTCATATTAAACCTCACAACTCAAACGAATTGTTCTAACAGTATGGACACCACACTGAAAGAATTCTGAAACATCCAGCTTCTAACAGGACCACCATAAACAACAGAAGTTGACTTTTACCAAGAAAAAACCATTCACTGCTTTCCTCTGCTCTGCCAAGACTGTCACCTCATTGTAGAAGGCTACAGGTCAGCTAAGCCTGATTTCCCTTTTGTAAAGCCATGCTGAGTTTTTCCAATCTCCTTCTTGTGAGACCGCAGCTGAAGCATTCATCCCAGTTTGGGGTTTTACAGTACAATATATGGACTACTGTCCAGCAAAAAATCACAGAGATTTAAGGAACTGGAGCATCTTTTACATGAGGAGAGGCTGAGAGGGCTGGGACTGGTCAGCCTGGAGAAGAGAAGGCTCAGGGGGAATCTTGGGTAGTCAAACACTGGAAGAGGTTTCCCAGAGAGATTGTGGAGTCTCCACCCTTGGTGATGTTCAACAGCCAACTGGACACAGTCCTGGGCAACCTGCTCTGTCTGATGCTGCTTTGAGCAGCATAATTTGGGATTAGATGATCTCCAGAGGTGCCTTCCAACCTAAATATCTCTACGTAAGAAAAGATTTTAGTAAAGTTGATCTTACCAGTCAAAAGAACTGAGTTTTCTGGCTCAAGACAACAATCAATAATAACTTCATTATAGATAAAAATCAAGCGCGGTTTTGCACAGAAAGTTCAAAGCTCTATAAACAAAAGCTGATCTTCCTCATACCTAAATACAGTCCACAGCACCAAGGTAAGAAAATAAAGCTGCTAATTGCTCCTTCTCTACACACAAAGGACTCTTCACATCAAACCAAATTTCCTTCAAAGCAGTGAGGTTTTTAGCAAATGTATTGTCTAAATTAGAAAATATTTCTTCAACTATACAAGAAGATAAGTTTAGCACAGAAACAGAGTCACTGAGGTTAGAAGAGACTTCAGGAGGTCATGTGGTCCAAACGCCCTTGCTCATGCAGGGCCCCTTACCACAGCTGGCTGCCCAGGGCCATGTCCAGATGGCTTTTGAGTATCTCCAAGGCTGGAGACTGCACAACCTCTCTGGGCAACCTGTTCCCATGTCCAGTCACCCGCACAGTCAAAAAGTGTCACCTGATGTTCTGACAGAGCCTCCTGTTTTTCATTTCATGCCTTTTCTCCTATCACTGGGCACCCATGAAAATAGCCCATCTCTGGCCTCTCTGCACCCTCTCCTCAGGCATTTGGATACACTGATGAGATCCCCCTCAGCCTTCTTTTCTCCAGACTCAACTGTCCCAGCTCCCTCAGCCTTTCTGTGTAGGAGAGATGCTCCCTCACCTTTGTGGCCCTTTGTCTGACTTTTCAGCATGTCCATGCCTCCCTTGAGCTGGGGAACCCAGGACCAGACACAGCACTGCAGGTGTGGCCTCACTGGAGCTGCATAGAAGGAAAGGATCACCTCCTTCGAGTGTAACATATGTTATGATATAATCAAGTATTATATTTCTTTTCAGACTTTAAACCACTGTCCTATTCAAAAAAAAATGCAGATGAAATTCCCATTATGTTTACTGAATTCACTGACATATTATGATAAAAATGTAATGCTGTACCTGACACTGGCAGTTTATCCATTTAAATGGAAAAAACATAGGAACAGACTCCTGCTTTAGCTTTTTCAGCCAACCTTTCCTCTCTCATCTCTTTTTGAAATGTTTTATATTCTAGAAAACACATACATGGAAAAGGGTTTTTTGTCTTCAGAAAGAAGAAAGCCAAGATTATGCCATATACATTGCAGGATCAAAAGATATGAAATCCACTTACCAAAACTAATTCTTGTAGGCCTGAGAAAAAATAGGACATAATCTGTTCTTAATTCTGCAGTGTCCCAAAATGAATTAATTTTCCCCTAGTTTAAGAAAATCTACCAAAGGAACAAATGGTCCACAAGTCCTCCATTAAAAAGTCTTCTATTCGTTCTTAATTCCTCATGAGCCAAGTATATGAGAAAGACTAGGTTGAAGACAGAGTAAATATAATAATCAGCAGCTCTCTTCCAAACTATGCACCCAAAGACAATAAACGTTTTTAAATCCAACAGTCACTTCTCTTCACTTTCCTGATAATCTGGTTGTTGTAGCAAAATGATTTTCATAATTTTAAAACTAAAGCTGATAGAATGAAAAGCTATGTGATAAGTGGACAATAAGTAAGGACACATATATCAAATGAAAATATCCTCTACCTGTATAGGAAGCAAAAATCTATCATCTGTGTGAAAAAATTAATAGGTAGCATTATTTTTGAAACAAGAACTGTCAGTAGCAGTTCTAATAATCACAATTTTTTTCACACAGATGGAATCAAAAAGACAAACAGAAAATTTAAAATTTATTGGGAAAGAGAACTACTATTGGAAATATGGAATACATATGAGAAGCTGCTATGCATCTAACCTATTTTTATGCTCTTCCATAAACATTTCATTGGACTACATTAAAACAGGACAGAAAGCTACATGAACTCCTTGTCCTAAGTAGCCATATTATTTTATGCTCTTATGAATACTGTGAGTCAGCCATTAGACATAATGGGACAAGTGAGAGGATACAAAAAGCTTCACCGTTCATGATCTCATCAAGAAATGCAGAAATCTTGACTTCACAGAAGCATTAAATTGTCATTATCAGAGCTTTTCAATCAATGCAAAACAGCTCATACTTTACAACATTTGGCATTGGAGTCTTGAGTATCCAAAATTAGACGCTTGCTTTGTGGACTGAAAAAGCCTAGCATAAGCTAAGGTTATCATCTGCAGCTCTGTTTTTGGAAGCATAATTACAACCTTCATGCTGTTATAAAACAGGAAAATAAAAACCAATAATAAGCAGCACAACTCTTTCTGAAGAAAATGTCCAAGCTATTCACTATATTTTCCATGAATGCTTTGTTTTCAGTTTTTGTGACAGACTAACAGCTACACAATCAGTAACTATTTCAATTCATCTCAAAAACCTGGATCGACAATTGTTATAATTTATTAAACATGGCAAAAACCATTACCTGGGCTATTTGCAATATTAACTTGCAATGAATGATAGATGTTTTCCCTTAGATCTCTTCACCACTGAACTATATCCATTTATTACTTAAATAAAACAGTTCTATTCTGCAGAGAGTGACAATGAAACTAAGCAATACTGTAGAAAGCCAGAGGCAATAATGGAAACAGAGAGACACTGTGTGTTATCGCAATTTAAATACTGCATTTGTATTGCCAACTCTGAAATTTACTGTTTTAACACACGTTATAACAATCTACCGCTAAGACTGAGAAAGCTGTTGAAAGTCTAAGCAGCTACATACCTCACATCTCAATGATCTTTGCAAATCTGGGGGCAGCATTAATTCACACAGCTTCCAGAGTACCTAGCTACTTTAGCTAGATCAAAGTTGCAGGAGCTATACCTACTATCTCTAATCTGCTTACTGGAAAAACACACCCTTAATGCAAAAATCAACACAAGCAACTGTCTTTAACAGTTCTTTTCCTGCTGGAGCATCAGGTTAAGTTCAACATTCACTTTAGCTACCATAAAAGATCTAAGAATTTTAAAAGTCTAAAAATTTAATGGTAACTTCATTTCAATATGAGCATTTGAAAGGAAACTTTGTCAAATGCTTTGGAAAATCTAACCAGACTGATCTGCTGTGTCTACATGTTTTTTGACATCAAACAACTCCAAGGGATTAATGAGCCCTTCATTTTATAAAAGTTGTATTGACTCTTCCCCAACATGACACATTTCTCGATGTTTCCTTTATTTTCTTCTTCAAAACAGTTTCTACCCATTTTCACAGTACAGATGTCAGCCTGTCTGATCTATAATTTCATCATCTTCCATGGAAATCTCTTAAAACACTGGCACCACACTAACAACTTTGATAGTCAGTTTTAAGTGAGAGAATACACACAACAATTAGCAGTTTTGATACATCAACTCTTGAGATCTTTCAGAACTTTTAAATGAGTATCTCCTCTTTCTGGTATATTATTTTCCCAGTCTTTTGCCTTTTCTTTGTAATATCTTCTGTCAGCATTTCAGTTAGAGATTAATTCTCCAATTAGTCTTTCATAAAGAAGCGTTTCATGTGAAACCTTAATCTCTACAGGTATATGGAGGCAAAAAACTAATTAAGTTTTGTGGCTTTACCTCTTTAGATGGGGTTTTCTTTTATACATTGATCAACTAGTGATCTTACACAATCTTTGACAGACTTCCTGTTTCTGGTATTTTCAGAGAAGAGGTTACTGGTATTTTTAAGTCTGTGCAGATCATTCTTGAAATTCTTCACTGTCAGTTTTCTTTTATTTCTTATTTAACCACGGCAGGGTTAAATATCGATTCTGTCTTCCCCATTTGCACATGACTTCAGCTTTTTGGACGACGCTTCTTTTCATGAGGATCTCCTCCATTTTGTTCTCCTCAACTGTTTTTTGATAAGTGGTACATATTAACTTCAAATTCCCCAGGTAGTATCTGTAGAGTGTCTGTGATGTCTGTTCTTTTGACTACCTCTTTTATCTTTTTGTTTTGTTTTATACAGTCATGCTCTCAAGTATAAAAGCAAGGAATAATAGCTTTTCAATCTTCTGTGCAAAGTCCTACGTTCTCTTTTTCATAAGCCAGATAACGCTAAGAGCTAAATTGTAACATGGAACACCCAAGGAGCTCGACTTCAAAGTCATGGGCTCAAGAACAACATTCTGAACCAGCTGGATTCAGAACACAGCTATCATGGTCTATGCCAGTCACATATTCCTTAGGAAAGGGACCATATGGAAAAAATCTGAATTTTCTTCTACTGCACAATGCAAGTGGTGGGCAGATGTTATAATGTGATTTAAAATCATGTGATATCCAAAGATTGAGTTCTACTACAGGAAATTGGTGACATTGAACTCAGCCTCCTCTGACACAATCAGGAACTGAATATTTAGGCCTATGCAAGAACTGAAGCAACATACTCAGTTTTAGGAGATAATTACCAGCACTGGATCCAGTATTTTTTGGTTGCCCAGAAGTTTGCAACCTCAAAGAGTAATTTCAGCGAATGAAGACTTCTCAGCTGAATAACTCTGACACATTAGTAGGCTGAGTAGAAATAGAAATGTCTTGCTCTACTTGTTCCCTCAAGATACAAATCTATAACCACAGCATGATGACTGTAATCCTTCTTACTGTATTTGCACAGTAACCATAACCAAGGACCTACATGAACAACAGGTAGCTAATACAGATTTTATCAGCTATGTGTAACTCAAAACAGATCTGCTTTCCAATGGGATGGAGTCCATCCCTAGGGTGTATATACAAAATCTATTCATTTTGTTTGATTTCATTAAATCAAATACAGACCTATACTGCATTCTGTAGACATTCTGAATTACAAAATAAGCTCAAAATTTAAAAAAAATTTAAAACTACCCACCCCCAGAAACTGAAAAGAAAAAAAAAAAAAAAAAGAACTAGCAGCATCACCTAATTAGGATTTAATAACATCTAACTCTAATTACAGTAGCAGACTTACTTCTTTTTCACACAGGTACAGTTATCTGCCTGTTCTGTGTTAGTTTTTCTCTTAGAAGCAAATGCCTGCTTGCATTCATTGCTTGCTTATCTTCAGCAGATGGGACACTTCATCCTCTACTAAGGGCAAACAGAGAGAGTCTCAACAGTGTCTGGCTTTATTTGTATGATCTCTAGCATATCTTTGCAGTGCTACTACACTCATCACTGAATAATGCTGCAGACTTAGGGGGAGATAATTTTTTTTTTCTCCTGCCATAGTATAACTTTTTTAGGTTTACTTACTGTTTATCTTAAAGGTTATAAGACATTAAAAAAAACATGCAATGGTGTGGAAGAGGCACTTGCCTTAACTCCAAGCTTCAGTCTGCAGCACTGATCAGTGATGGGTGTGATGACACCAACAGAGTGCATGCTGAAGTATCACATAAAGGAGGCTGAAGTTCATGAACAAGAGGGAAAAATAAAACATTGTTAAACAGTGAAAAGATGGTAGGGTGAAAAATACTCAGGAGCATGGAGAAGCTAAAGAAAAATACACACCTTAAAATTTTGCCTTTCTCAAAAATTCCTAGCTGTATTTGGTTTTCATTGTCCTGTCCAGTTCCTATTACGTGGATAGGAGAGTTTTTTAACACAAGAATAGTACTAGCCTTGGTCACCTAACAGCTCCTCCATTAACAGCACTGAATGCAGACAATTTAAGAAAGCATTATGTGCTATTTTTAAAAGGCAAAAATCCCAAGTATCTACTGATATATTTTTTATTATTATTTACCTCACTGTTTCTTTAAAAAAATATATGTACCTATGCTACACTGAAGATACTCTTTTTTTTCCATGTACCCCTGCAGTATTGCACTTATTTGTAATTATTTCAATGTGGACTGACTGCCTTGCTGCTAAGGTCTTGCATCCTTTCTCACTTTACAGAGCAACAATGAGTCCTTCAAGCACTCCCAATGTAAACAAAATCGGAATAATTAAAATCTTGAATACTACTTTCTATGTTTATTATAATTTTATAGAAAAGAGAGTATTTCTGACGAATAAGAATCCCTTCATTAGATAAAAATATCATGAACCTGAAACAATCACACTTTGAGAATGCCATTACATATGCCACATTGAGAGGACACACAAGGTAACAACAGCCTACCTGTGCGTTTATGATACCAACCAAAGTTTGTTTCATAAACATTTAACTCTATCTTTGTTATCCACATGATTTCATATAGTACTTGACACACTGGAAGTACACAGTTACATAATTCTGACCTATATGGAGGCCTAAACCAGCAGAAAGTAAGACAAGTAGGTAATCATTACTTTGACAGTGCATCTACCCTTTCTCAATTCACAATAAAGAGCTCTCATTATTAAGCAGAATTTTACACCCATGTATTAATTAATCATGACAAAAATATCCCCAAGTCAAAACTAACAAGGTAAGATTTGTGCTTTTGAGGGCTCATTATATTAATATACACCAAAATCATACAACCCCTCCCACCATCTATAAAACTGTCAGACTCCAAACATCGGCCACTATAGCAAATACCAAGATAGGAACTAAACACTGTCACATCTCTTCTCCTCTCCCTGAGGAAAGGATGACGCAGATGTCTCCCACATTGTTTCACAATGTGCTTTCAGAAATAAGAGTATGGGAATATGTCTCCCATGGCTGACTTCATTTTCCAGCACACCCTACAGATTTTAATTGTCTAAAATCTTTTGTGAAACTGAACAGAGTATTGACAAAACCCAAATGTCATAAATTGAAATGCATCTCATTATTCTAACTTATAACTTTTATTTGATTAAAATAACCTTAAATTTACTTATCTTCAATATCATTTGGAGCTAGAAGCACTATCATACTCTTTGTTTGAAATTCAGTAGTTGTATTTTAGGGATGAGAAGATGGAAAAATGCTTTTTGCCACTAAAAAAGAGTTGTATTACTTTTACACGTGAAAGTAAAGTACAGATTTCTCAAGTACAGAAATATTCAAATCATGTATAGAGTATAAGATGTGTGTGGGGAAAAAAACATATGTGAGAGACAAAGAGCAAACCAAATTTAGATTGTAAAGATTTCTGGAGTCATGAGTCACCTTTGTCTAAGTGATATTCAAACAAAAAAATTTATTCCAGACTTAAAACTAAGATTTTAAGTACCTAGAATAGCTTAATAACTAATAAGCAGCATCACCACATCAGAACAAACTGCAGGTAGAGGCATTTTCATCAAGGAAACAAAACTTCTTTATGAATTACAGCTGTAACCCCAACAATCAAGCTTGTTTGCATCCAAATTATAGTGATATCCTATAAGCCACCACTAAAAGGATACACACTATCTTCTTGTAGCTGTGCTATCATTCCAACCAGATTCTGTCCTATTTACGGCACCACTGAACTATACACACTCTGCCTAAATTGCCAATTATCAATGAGTGCTTTTTTCACTTTGGTATAACATAATTCCAAAGCTACTTTTTCTTTAGAAAGCAGTTTACAAGATACATATGAAACTGGGCTACTGGTTTATTTTTCTCCATTTTTTTTCTTTAAATGGCAAGTGACTTGATGCTGCCATGCAAGGTTTCTCATTTTAGCACACAAAATTAATGCAAAATTATCATCACATGAAAGAAAACACCAAATAAATGAATAAATAATCAATTACACTCTGACATTACTTCAGTGGAAGTAAGGAAGACATTTCAAATCACACTTATCTGGATCTTTTTTCCACATTTCAAATTAATGCAAAGTGGATGTAAATCAGTTTTATTGGTGTATTAGTTCTTCCTTCCTTCTTTCTTGCAACGTTTTATTTCCAGTCTCTAAAGACACAATTTATGTATTTACTGAAACATAATGTCTGAAGTTAACATTGCAGTTGCTTACATGTGTAAAAATGCCTAATCAAATGACATCTGTAAGAAAGATAGAAAAAAGGAAAATAAAAGAGCTCGTGTAGAATTTTACATGCCAAGGTGCTTATAAAACTATAATACCTAAAAGCAGTGCCTGGCATTTTTGTATTCTGAGTCAAAGCCTAAATAAACTAAGGTCCACAAAATGTAAAGTAGCAAGAGGTTTATAGATATACAGTAAGTTTCAAACTACTGAAAAACAAGTAAATTAATACATCCTCTTCTTCTTGTTAAATCCTCTTGATTATAACCACTTTACCTTCTGAAGTGTACAAACACCCGTTTGCATGCAGTATATTAATAACCTCTACATTTTACTCTGTATGAAAACACTACTAATTGCTGTACATTCATGGGAATAACTTTCAAGCACAAGTAATGAAGCACGAACCAGGAAGTCACAGGTTAAAATGACTTTCAAAACAGGCATGGTATTGTATATTACATATATATTTTTAAAGTGTTTAAATAGACAATACAAGACAACTACAAAGAACTACTCACCATTTCATATGCTGTTACAATCTTTTTCAAGACCTCTGGAACAATCCCTTGGAGCTCCATAGTTGGATACTGATCACTGAGATTCATTACTACCAAGGGTGTATTATCAGGTCCAACCAAGTGCATAGACACTGCCAAAATGCACTGCATAAGATTCGCTACAGGGGAGAGGCCACATAATTCTTTGAATGAAACTACTGCATTCTGCAAAAAGGAAAGAAAGAGTTTCCTTTACAGTTAAATATGAAATTTAAAGTCTTCTTCTTTCCGGATAAAAGACTTTACTGTTATACTTGAGCTACAATGCTGAGCTACAATGCTGAGCTACAATTACCACAGCTTTTCCCTGAAGAACTGGCAGTTTTCAAAAGCAACCAGTATTACACATACTTTTACAAAAATCTTGAAAATTCAAGTAATTCAGTATATGCCACAGAAAAAAACATCTATGTAGAACAAGTACATCTCTCTATCATGGCTAAAACTAACTATGGAAATAAACAGGTTCTAAAACATGCTGGTTAAATATTTTTATATATTTTGAAAAATTCTAAGACACTTTTTAAATGCCACCAAGAGAAACAAAATATTAGATGCTGAATGTCCCAATTAAGCAAAGTGAAGTCGAAGGAGGAATTCAGCACATTTGTAACTTTAAACATACCTGAACTACAGTCCAGATGTACTGTGGATTTGCTGGCTCCCATTTGGTGTGATTCACAAACCCAGCACTCCACTATTGATATGTTCCTATCATAGAGTCACTTCAGTAAATTTTTTAAGGTACTTTAACTTAAATACTGATTCTGTACCTTTCCCTAAGATTTCTTACGGTTTTATTTTATATCCAGTATGGTAGAACAGAAAGCCACATAGCCAAGCTTAAACTTGAAGAAAATTTACAGCATTGGAACTACGTGACTCCAAGTAGCCACTGACATTCCATGATGGGAGTATTGTCAGCACTGTACTGAATTTAGGATTTTGGTACCGATTGGGAACTGGTGATCTATGGCAGTCTGGAGTTTGTGTTCCTGCAGGAAATAAAAACAAAAATATGGTATATTTAAGTTACAAATGTGCTCAGTGCTCCTTTCTCTCATGTCGCACCCATGCAGGGCATCTGGTACAGATTTTCATTTTACTCCAAACCACTTTCCATCTTGCTGGCACGGTAAGACTCATTTGTGAACATGTCTCCTAGAAAGGCATAAAGCCAACCTTAACACAAACAGGAATCAAATGTGAAATATTTTGCTGTCCCTTTATGAGACAAATACCAAAGCAGAGCATATTCATGCAAAATTATGTGAACACTAAATTGCACCTACCCAGTCACTTAAGAGTGTACTTTAAGTAAAAGTCCAGGAAACAGAAACTTCTTGTATCAGCTGATGTACAATGACACAAAAATTACACAGCTCAAGAGACAGACATTGGGAAGTCCATTCAAGCAGACTTTGCTTGAGATAAGTACCGTGGTTAAGCCATTATGAACAACCATTTTACAGAGAGGTTAACGAGGACCCAGGGATTGTATATATTCATTAATGACAGGCAGGACAGGACTAATATGCGCTACTACTATAACTCTTGCATTTGGACTTCCAACTCTATATCCAGAGACTATTCCTCATACTGTTAAGTAACTTAGACATGCAACATCACATCCAGTTCAATCACCCATATTATACTTTTATCAGTGATTAATATGCAACAAGTAATGAGCTATGACATCAGCTTTTGTCATGGTAATATAGGAACAAAAGAAACAAAAAAGGCTATTCCTATACAGATTTAGAGAAAATATTAAAATCACTGTTGCACTTTTTCTTTTTTCCTCTTCTTCCATCTTATATTAGAAAAACCAAACTAACCAACTTTGCCCTCTATAATCTGGCTTCTGAGGATATTATGAGGATATAATGGTCATAAAGCCATTACCATTTATAACATAACATTTCAGTAAAATGGAAATTAAACAAATCTCACATTCCCTGACATAAATTGATACTTAGTATAATTGAGTGGTTTATTTGCTTTTATTAGCTGTAAAAACTTAGTTACACAGAGTTTAAATGGTGCACACGATATAATCTGTTAGCAAAGTTAAGAAAAACTAATCTTCCCTCATGTGCCTAAAATATCTTTTCGATAGCATTTTGAGAGATAATGACAAATTTAGTCGATAGCACATCTTTCAAACTGACAGAATTAAACACATAAAATACTTTTTAATATCTCATGTTCAAAGGAACCCCACTGTAGAGCCTGTTTTCAATTATATCGTTATATGTGCATACTGCAGCATGCACATTTAAGAGTTTAACGTAGCTACACAAAATTCTGTTTTCATCACTTCCTCAACTCAGTTTTTCCTTGAAAAGTATCTTAAAATAAGGTATTCTTCATATGACAGAATTCTAGCCTTCAGTAGGTTAACTACAGGTAAAGTTCATTTTACATGCAGCCTGTAATTTGAAACGTTTATGAGTCCTTATCATTCCTTTTTTTATTATCTTTTAAAAGAGCAAATTTATGTACCAAGTGGAATAGGAGAGATGCATGATGATTTACTAATTTCTTCTTTCATATAAAGCTAGTTTTAAAATTGTATTACTATTAGAATATCTTTAATATAAGATTATTCACAAAGGAAATTTATATACACTGATGTGCCTTTAAAATCCAGAATCAGGTCTCAGACATTTCCTTTAATCGCTTTTCCCTTAACACTATATAACAGCAAGAGGATTTGATAGATCAATCCACTTGAAATTACAATTCTTAATTTTGTTGATCACTGCTAGTATTCCATCAGAAGTTCCTGAATAGTTAAAAGTTTTATTAAATAGAACATAACTTAATCCATTTCTAAAAAGGGTTTACATGGAATCTCCAAATAACACATTTTTTGAAGCGAGATCTCTTGGCTTTCACAAAACCAAGCACCTCAGCCTGCACTTTTTCCCTAAATTCCATGTGTTTACTAACATGATGTTTAAAGTATGACAACTTCTTCTAGAAGACACCTTCTAATACCTTAGTGCTAATGCCATGTATTTCTAACATAACTACGAAGAATCATGGAAAGCAGATCTTTCTGAAAGTACTCCCTTCTATTTGGGAATTAAGAAAAACCATAACTTTGGTGAAACTATGCTAAACATTCTTAGATGTACAAGTAAGGTCTCTGATAAGCATTAAAGTCTCCCTTTTCTATCTGTTGTATATTCCTCCCACATTTCTACTTAATTTTTAAAAACTAAAATATCGCCATACTTTCTTTTAGTGTATTTCTAATATTCCTTCAAAGACATAGGATGAGTCAATAGGGTTGAGTTCCAGCACCGAAGTCCTATTTCCAGTTCACATTCAACAAAATACACATGTGCATTCAAGGTTACATCAACAGACAGTTCACCTAAAAGGCTGCTCTGACATGATCCATTCTTAAAGCTGTTCAGCATTAGACTCAAATAATTCGACATACAAGACACTTAAAAAAGCATATATTCCATATGTATCACAATACAAAGGTACACATATGAACCAATAAACTGATTATAAAACTGTACCTGCATATTTTCTCTCAAATCCGTAGCATCCCGAATAGGTTGGAGGGCATTCTTGAACACTTCATCTATTGTTTTAATCCATAATGTTCTCATAGAAGCATATTCCCTTGATTTCTTGCCCTTCCTCACAGAGAGGCCCCGCTTATGAGGTTTCCCACCACCCCTTCGATTAGTAATGGCCACATGCACAAACAAGGAAGCATGAGCTAAACTTTCACCAGTCAATGACTGCAGAGGAACGTGCCGATAACCAGTCTGGAGACACTCAAAGGGAATAGTGTACTGCCCAATAAACTCGTCCCCAATGTAATCATCATCCAGCACTACAAAACGCACCATAGCTAGCTCTGGTAAATTTATTTGAAATTCAAAGCTTTCATCAAAAATTGGATTATCCCCGTTCTGATGCATAGTTTTCGTCCTTTGCTCAGCACAGTCAGCAGGGATTCCATGTATTTCAACATAGACGTAAGGATCCACAACATCACCTTTGGCACCTGATCCTTTCGGTTTAGGGAAGTTTTGCCCACTAATGATCTTAATATGAAGCAGCTGAGGTGAAACTCCAGGCACGGTGTCTTTTGTATTTGCGCTAAAGAAGGAAACTTCTTCTCTCATGATAGCAGGACGAAGGACGTAGCCACAGTTTCCGTTTTGTCGAAACCAACCAATGTTAAGGTCCATCATTAAGCCAGGCGTTTGGAAGTTCATTGCTACTATCTGACAACCACATTTCCAGAAGTCCTGGGGATTCATATTACTAGAGTCAATCCTCATAGGACTGGGGAAAACCCTTGCGAGAAAACGTTTGTTATAGTTTACAAAGTCTCCTGGGTTTTCGTTGGCATATTTGCTAGCAAGCACTTCGTTAAAGGAGCACACTTCCCAGTACTTCTGGAGCTGAAATGAAACTTGAAACTCTTTGAACTGAACTGATTTACATATGCTTACCAACTCAGAGAGATCTTTGCAGAGCTGGAATCGTTTCCCTGTCATTGAGTTTTGCTGTTCTACCCCCTCTTTCGCCACTCTCTGTGACATTTCTGCTCCTTCATCTTCATCTGTAACATCTCCCTCTACTCCAGAACAATTAGCAGAAAGCTTCTTTGCTTTAATTAGTATTTTCCCTTTAAGTGATTCCGGTGATGGAAGATAAGACTCTTCAATGTTTGGAGACTGCGTATGTAATTTGTCCCCCAAAATTTTCTTCATGTGTTGTACCATTACTTTCTGCTGCTTAATAGAACAATGATTTTCTAAACACAAAATAAGAGGGTATTCTGAAGCAAAAAAGGCATACTTGTTAATAATGTCAATCACACTACGGAAGACAATTTGTGATGTCATTGTATGCCCTGTGTAAATCACGGGCTCATTATCCGGACCATCCCAGACATCCAGTTCAACACTTCGACAACCCATTTTTAGAGCACGAATGTAACCTGTGATGTCAGAAGGCCCTCGAAACTGATCCTCTATCAAGTATGTATTATGAGATGAATTTATAAAATAATGAGATAAAGGTTGTTTCATATCTTGACAAACTTTTTTATGTTCTGGATCAAATATGTGGCAGTCGGGTGAAGTAAGGTAATTTGTAAATCCATCTATAGAAAGACAACCCTTTTCCTGACCCTCTTTGGCTGGCTCATATTTCTGAATAATTTCAAGGCTTATTTCTTCTGTGACCTGTGCCATACCCTGCTCTGCTTCCAAAAACATCATGAGGTCCTTGGTATCTAGAAATTCTTTATTGCTTGAAAACTGAACTAACAGGAAATAGATTTCAGGTCTGGTACAAAGTTCATGAAAAACTTCAATAAATTCTTCTTTTGTTACTTCAGTACCAGTTTTTTCCCTGGATCTATGTAACTCCTTGAATTTCAATTCAATTTTATTAGTTTTTAAACCAGGGTTTAAGTCTTTTATAAATTGTACAGCATCACATAGGGGTATATGTCCCAAATTATCTACATCTGATTCACTGAACATTTGTGAAAGCCACGAAGTCCGCATATTATCTTGAGTAGTTCCTAGCATATCTAGAGTATGTTTTCCATAAGAAATCAGGTATCTTAAGCCAGTAACCCAAATATTTGCAACATCTGCTGAGTTAGCAACCAGATCTAGTGACTCATAATTTTCTCCATATATAATTGAAAATGCACAATCTTCTGATATCTGGTCATATATTCCATTGCTGCGAAAAATATCTGTATTTTTTCCTGTTCTTACTTCTTTGATTGACTTGATATCAATCTTTGCTTTTTCAGAATCCTTTTTCGAAGGTTCCCAGCGTAGAGACTGCATATCAGCATCCAAAAGAAAGTATCGGTGATACACCCTGGAGTTGGATCGGACTTTTTTGAGTTCAGAGCCTTCCACCATGGCGTTGATACAGTCGCTTGCACTGCTGATCTTCTTCTCTGTGGGCATGCTGCTGAATGACACAGTCTTCTTCCTTTCTCGTTTCTGTTTCGTACCATCCTAGTAAACAAAGAGGGGGGGAGAAAAAAAATAGTGTATCAGTATGATTTTGCTCAACATTGAACCAGGTTTCAATTTAAAGCTGAAAGTTCATCAAGTAGTTCAATAATGCCTATGTGATGACCAGTAAGATGGAAATTCTTACTGGAATCATCACAGTGAAAATACTAATAATGGCTTTCTATTTACTCTTGCTTTTATAACTAATCTTCCAGATTTTTTTTTAAGTATTTTTGATGAACACAAAATTAAAAAAACAAGTTTTCGATGCTAACAAAACAATAATGCTGTATTATTGCATATATGTATATACATTTTATTTTATGAGTTGTATCTTAGAGAGAGAACAGGTTCTGAAGTCAAGGCAGTAGGAAGCAAGCTTTTCTCTGAGTCCTTATACAGTCCTACAGATACTCGCCAAAGTTGTCAGTACAGAATATAATGCTTTAATACCATGCTGACAGGGTCCTTGTGAACACCAGAGAAACATTAATACAGAATTAACTACATAAAATCCATGGGACATGGTCCTAACTACATAAAATCCATAGGACATGGCCCTAATCTAAGCATACAAGACATTAACAGCACTTCTTTATGCATAGCTCCCTTCACCAGAGCACCCATCCATGTTCTTCCCACAGACTGCCCACAGCACTCACACATCCCTCCCCTACAGCAGGAAAATACCCATGACAGTCTAAAGAAGCTGGACAGAAACACAAGGAACTGGACTGGAGCAGATGTAATTCCCTGCAAGTTCTGAGTTTCAGAAAATACAGCAGTGACTCAGAAAGAAACTTCTGAGAGAGTTTAACTGTTTCCAAAGAACCTTCATGTCTTTAGAAAGGACTGGAATGGAAAACCTGGTCATGAAGGGAAGCAAAAGTGATTCACCATTGCTCTTAAAGCAATGAGATAACCCAGAGGTCTTACTTTATTAGAGAAAGCTTGGGTATATCAGGATATATAAGCATTAAAAAAAGGAAAAAAAGTCATTTAGCTACCTCTATTGTACCTGTTTGTGGTAATTAAAACAAGTGCAAGTAAATCAGCAACACAGGTCTTAAGTACAATCAATTTCATAAGAACTGAATTTAAGAAACTTGTGTGCTTTCATTATCTGCATTTTCTGAGACTGAAAAACACTGGGGTTTTTTTCTGAAAGCAACATGTCTTGATGACCTAACTTTTAGTCTGAAATAACACTTGCATTAAAAAATATTTTTATATTAGATATTCTAATTAGAAGTGTTCTCCTTATAAACCAGCACAGCTCAAAAAATTACTTTTCCAGCTTTGTAAAAAAAAAAAAAAAAAAGAATGTTGATATTCCCTCTGCTCCAGTGCAAATCAGCATTGCTTAAATGGCAGAAAGGAAAGTGAAAGAAAACTTCTAATGATTGCTGCGCTGAACAGATGTTCAGAGAAAAACTATCCATTACAAAATGCATTTCCAGTTCAGGGCACATGTGCTGTATGTTTAATTTCATTAAATTAAAAATGCAGAGTCCTTGTTTTGTAATTTAATTTATAAGCACCTGAAAAGTCTTTCATTGAAAACAATGATTAGTAAAGTGAGCAGACTTAATATTAGCTGTTCCGTGTTTGAGAAAATTAATCAACCATACTATTCTTGCACCTTTAATGACAGCAGAATTTGCTTTATTCAAGTTCTCAAGAGACCAGTAAAAGCGAATAACCCTGCAGAGGACTGTTTTATTTCTAACTGCAGATCAAACACCTGCAATGGATACTGCACATGGTTGACTCTCGGAATCTCACTACATGTAGTTTAGGCATAAGGATTGTTTTCAAACAACAGCAAATTTCCTTAACTTAAAAAAAAAAAAAAAATCAAATGTGATTTTTGTTTACCGAGGTTTTTGTTCTATTTTAAGCCTAGCTTGTTTGTCTACCTGTTTATATCTCCTAACCTGAAAAAGTGGTGAAGGACAGTTCCACGTAAATGAGCAATGACATTCCTGCCTGGTACTTCAGGGCTTGGAATTAAGCATTTTGAAACTCCTTAATGCTCTAGATTTCTCAGTCACAGACCTGAGAGAGGAATACACTTCTCAAACTGTTGAGTGACAGACAACTGACAGATAACCTCCTGACACCAGAACCATCAATGCCTGGCAAGTATTACCTTGCCTGACCATGACCAGAAGAAAGGTCTCTATGATCAGGACTGTATCTGATCCAAGACACTGAACAGCAAAAGAAAAGAAATATCTTCCATTTCTTGATACCATCTGATGTAAACAAGCCCATCTCAAGGCAGCCCCATTGCCAGCTCTAGTTACTGAAAGCTTAAACTGGAGTTCATGCATGTGGATCAGAGGAGTAATTCAATGTATCACCTGCAAGATAATTTTGCTTGCCTGCCAGATGAATTCGCAGCCAGTTCACCAGTACCCTTCATTTTTGCAGGGTAAAGCAGTCTAGCCACTCCGATTATTTATATAAAGCCAGCACCACAGTGTGAATGACTGTGAAAACATTCTGAGCTCCAGAACACCCTTCATAAGTTTTTGCTTCTCAAGAAATCAATAATCCTGAGCTACCAGATGGCCTGTGCAAGTCCCCATCCCAGCAGAGACACGGCAGTCATGATCAATGTGCATGAACAGAGTAACTTCAAGGATATTTTACCAAAGACACTGGCGAGAAGTATTCACCTGTCTGAAAAACCTGCTTTTCTGAAAAGACACAGAAAAAAACTCTCACTCCACAAGCTGAGAATGCAATTGCATAGACCATGCACAAACTGTGTGAAATTCATTTGTGAGTCTTGGCAATATAGTCTGGCATGGAGGAGACAAATTTATTCTAAGATGTGGAGGATTTTACCCTGAAAGTGAGGTGGCATTCATGAACTGGGTTAAGTCTCTCTTGGCCTTAGGTCTGCCTTGAATCAAAAAGAATGGCATATCAGAAAACTATATCTGAACAAAGGAGTGACTTCTTGGCATTCATGAGACTTAACAGGGTTCTTGCTGTTCAACATGCTCAAAGTGACACTGACTCTACAGTGCAGATGCATAATTCAGTCCAGAGCAGCAGCTACAATTTTCGTGCTGAAACAACTTTCAATCATTCTAGGATCTCTTGCACAATGAAGACCGTGTCAATCCTCAGTTTATAATGTCCTACCATCAATTACAGGATTTCCCCTAAAGACTGCCTGGGCTTCATCAGGCTTAAACACTGAAACCAGAACAACCACCTCATCAATACATTTCTTAATACTATTTATGCCCTAGCCAAGGTCACCTGCAAGATGTTTGGAGGAACAGACAAGACCACAGATAAAACTGTTTTGAAACATTGCTCATAACCACTACAAGCGACTACACGGAGTTTAGTTTATCCAGGAGTTCCTAACCAGCATCTAGCAGTTTAAAAAACAGAAATAATCCCAGCTGTCACCTGTGGCACTTAAGAGACAGACACAGCTGGAGAAAATGGATTAAAAGCACAAGGAGGGAAGAGTATATCCATGATAACTTTTTTAATGCCTCTCAAGGTACCAACAAAGAAACAGCTATGTGACAAGACAGCACTATCTACAAAATAGAATTCTGGAGACAACAGAGAATCTTGAATCAGACACTGAGAGAGGTACACATAATCCCTGAAAGCCAACGCTTTTAATTTATGCAACTTTATGATAAAATTACTTAAAAGGCAGTTCAAATAACCACTGGTACTGATAGGGACAGCAGTAGAGTTCAAACAGAGATTTATTTGATAATGTAATAGATCAGGATGTCAGAGGAAATGATGAATAGTGTAAGGTTTGTAAACATCTCCTAAAGAAAAGGAAGCAGAGAGTGAACTTTATGACCTGTAAATGCCCAAATGAATCATGCCCCAGAAGCAGTACTTAAAAAATATTTAAACACCAAGTTGCCAAGATGTTTAGGTACCATTTGGTCCAGTGGAATTAAGAACACTTACAGCCCAAAGCAGGGGCTTGCCAACCCCGTCAAAGTGGTACATGTGGGGCTTCAGCAAGAGTACAGTGCAGAACACGCTATCCACCTGCCAATACAGAATGGTCCTCACACTGGCCCATGCAAACTCTGGAGACGGGTGCATGACATCCTGCCTCTCTCCATGACTAAAGCCACCTGCAGATTTGAGGTGGTAGTTTCTAGACTGGAAAATCCAGGCCTCTATCTGCATTTAGCCCACTAAGGTACTCTTTTTAGAACAGAGGACTTCAAAAAGAAAAGACAATGGTAACAAGAGGAAGTGGCACAGTGGCAGATTTCTAGAGCACTCGTCTGGGAAGTGAAAGTCCCTGATGTCATAAAACATAAACATTTCACTTGGTGACCCTGAATGCAAAATGTAGTCCACATAGCAAGGACCTGAACACTGAATTTTGTCCTCTCAATACACACCTCCCCAGGTGGACAGGTCTCCTGCTGCTACTTGTTTATGCTCTAACCATACAGAGTTTCCATTCATTTTTATATGCCAGAGGTTCACCAAAGTGTGGAAGGCAGCTCCATGCTAGTGTTGAGAGCATGAGCACTCCAAGATGCCCAGGCAGAGGGATCAGAGCCCAACCACTCCATGAGTAGGCAAGTGCTCTGCCGGCCAAGTGATTACATAAGAAACAAGAACACAAAAGACCCCTGAAGTGCAGCACCTCACTGCAGGCTTTTTGATTGCCAAGGGCTGAGCTTCGACAGCCTCTGAGAAAACTCACACACCTTGAGGCAACGATGGTACACAGTCTGTAGAAGCTACAATCCCAAGAATGCCTACTTAGTTCATTCCAAACAGAAACAAGACAAATGTCAGCCATTCAGCCTAGCAAGGTCTGTACATAGGCATAGTAATAAGACTGCAATCAGGTACAGTGTCTCAAGAGCTTTCAATTTTTTCTTTACTTTTTTTTTGCAAATAAGTTCTGAATTAAGTGGCATGCTTGTGAACCTGAAAGACAGTGGTGTGCCAATACTCTGAGCAATTACAGGTGAGTAGGTGAGAAGAAAGGGCCGACTTAAGTGTGGTAATTTAAATTTTTATCCAATTACACCATTATTTCATGTCATAAGGTGTGAAAGCTGTTTTAGATATAATTTAGTGTACATCTGTAGCCAACAGTGTCAGTAAAATTCATTACTTTTTGATGAGAACAGGCAGACTGATGATCTTCATAATGAACACACAGTGAACTACTCTTCTGACACTATACAGCTCATTGATGGCTTGTTTTTTACAGTAGATGTGATACGTACGTAGCCAATTTGAGTACAAGACCTGCCTGTTTTTACCAAATGCAATTCAGCAGTAATTGCAAAATCGCCTAGCTTGAAGACATGATGTATAACAAGCCTATTTCAGGAAGTAGTAAGTTAAACAAAAATTGATGCTCTGTTTATTTAATTAAAATTCTTAAGCATTTTTCTTCAAGACAAAAAACTTGAATTTCATAGATTTTCTTCATACTTAAGAAAGCATGTCTATATATAGTTAAGTCTAGTCAAAGGAAAAAAAACACATTTATTTAAGTCAGCACTTTAAAATATTCATTTTCTAAATGCATTTTGTTAAAAACATTATAATATCAGTAATTTGTTCTTTTCCAAGGTTCCACCTGTGGTTTTAGAGATATAAATGCTAGTGTGGATGAGCAAATGTGTTACAAGTGCAACGTCAATCATATTATCTTTATCTCTGCAAATATTTTTAGCACAAAAATATTTAGGGTTTTCTTTGAAAAAACACCTGTAACTGAAACAGCAATAATGAACAGGACCACTTGTTTTTGCAAGCACATATGAAAAAATAAATTATATTATGTATAGTTTTCCTGTGCATAGCTGCCAACTCATT
Organism: Corvus hawaiiensis; assembly: GCF_020740725.1. Classification (NCBI taxonomy): domain Eukaryota; kingdom Metazoa; phylum Chordata; class Aves; order Passeriformes; family Corvidae; genus Corvus; species Corvus hawaiiensis. The sequence goes on from NC_063213.1 coordinate 44,251,387, forward strand.
CTACAACATAGAATGCAGCATTATAAAAGAGGCTAAGCAAGTTTTTGTGTGAAAGAGGCAGTAGAAAAAAAGGAAGGAAAATAAAAGGTAACTCAAATCAGCAACGGTTTCTGTATCTTTGATACACAAAATTAAGCATTGATTTCAAGAGTTTTATGCAGTTAAAGGCAGAGTGAGAGTCTTCTTTGGAAGAAGGTGGGGGAAAAGGGAGAAAAGAACTGTGCAGGAGAAAGGAGAGAGGTGGTGGTGCAGAAAAGGCACTTCACCATCAGGAGCCATGTCCCTGAAGGCAGGAGCTCGGAGCTCTACATCCTTGCCTTCGATGCACCCTCTCTCAGCCTTATTCTCCTGGAATCAACAACTCAGCAGAAGAATCTGCTGACAACCACCACTCAGCCCCTCTCTTCCAGCCAAGCATCTTCTTTTCCTAGTCAGCACCTTTTAATTTGCCATTACCAGGAGATCCTTACTAACACAGTGACCCGGATTCACTAAAAGGCACGTACTTTTTAATGCTGTAACACAGCTGTCCAAAGCTTCCAGAGCATATGGAAACCAAAACAAGAAAAAACTCTTCAAGTAATCAGCAGTTCAGCTGACAGGATCCCAGATGCTTCAGAAATGGCACGTGTTAAATCAGACTGTGTCCAGCAGTTTCTGTAGCCACTGTTTAACTGCACACAGCTCCAAGCAGTAAAACAAAAGTAGAGTCCTCAACTGAAATAACAACCATTTGAGGAGAGACAAAACATCAGCTATTTGGAAAACACAAGTCCTCCCACTTGTTGTGAATCACTGTATTTGTGCCCAGCATTTAAATATTTCCCCAAACTGGTACTCATGACATATCTGTTGTTTGTAGAAATCTTTTAAGAAAAACATATTTTTCTAATGTGCGGAGGGTTGACCCCAGCCAGATCCAGTTAAACAATGTCATAAATAACAACGAGGAGGAAAGAAAATACGATTAGTTGAACAAGTAACAACTCTTTTTTTTTTTTTTTTTTTAACCTCTTTTTTTTACTAAAGGAATTCTGTACTTAAAGGATTATGGACACAGGTGCAAGTCTTAGCTCAATATTCAAACAAAAATTACCTATATTATTTCACATGAGCAAACTGCATGTTTCATGATACAGGTAAACCAATTCCCTCTTCAAACCCTCTTCAAAACACTCATTTTCTGTCCTGTGTCTTCCTCCTCCTGCCCCAGTTGCGTCTCCCTTCTCCCCAGTTCAGCTTCTCAGGCCCTCATTAGCACCTGTCTGACACACAGTAAGTTAACTTACCTCACTACCTCAGGAAACAAAAAAATCTATTTTCTTCCAAATTAGTTTTCTGCAATTTTAGTGAGCTGAAACAATTTTCCATGTGACCAGCTAAGTATCAGAGCTGGTTCAAAATAACCACCAGAAACAAAGAACCAATTAAAAATGGGAGGAAAGAACAGTCACTCACTTTTATCAAGAAATTAATTCTATTAAAATCAATGTAGGTGAAACGCTTCTGTTGAAATCCAATCTTGCATGAACTGACAGTAGAGTTTTATGTCATTAGGTTTTGTTGTGGACTTGGTCATCTTAAAGGACTTTTCCAACACAAACAATTCTATTAGGGAAAACAAAATCTCTCATCTTGGTCTACCTGACAGAGTACAGCAATAATTTCATAAACACATAAAACATAAAGGCAAGCTATAAGAACTGCCAACACCACAAAATAACAGAATTGAGGTTCTCAGGCTCTTGGGCTCATTTTGTTCTGCCTCATTTCAAGAAAACAGGACACCAGAAAATTTATGAATCTATGATATGAGAAAGATCACTTTCACACCACCTATTAGACAGAGCAGAGAAAAACGGTAGCCTGTGCTGGCCTTGTTGCTGTTACAGCAGGCAATTTAACTGGAAAGACTGTGACTGCAATGAGCCAGGAAATAACAGGATATGGTTTTGCAAATAAAGTCTAGACTAAAGGGTTTCTTTACAAAACTTCCTACAGAAGAGCTTATTTAGTCATTTGATCAGTTTAGCAAGAGTAAAGAAACCATCTTTTAATACGTTTTTGATGATGCTGTCTTACGTATCCTTCGGTATTTCATTATTCAAGTTGTCTCACAGGATGTCACAAGGGAGCTGTCCCTGACTCTCTGCCATGGGGTGTAGGTACAGATTCACAGAATATTTTGAGTTGGAAGGGACCCACAAGGGATCATCAAGTCCAAGGCAGATGCTTCTTCCACGAAGATGCCAAAGACATCCATGGGCATGATGCTGCTTGCTGCCTTCTCACTCAGCTCTTACTTAAACCCACTCCATATTCTTTTGAAGAGAAAGTAAACAATCTGAAATTGCTTATTCTGCTGAAAATAAAGGAGTTGATGCTACTTTTACTATGTTTGAGTTTGACCTAAATCTGTGGCAACTAAGACTTCCCCATTCTGCAGTTGCATGCTGCCATGTATGTTTGCCTTCTACCAGGAATTACTATAATACACCATTCTAGGATTCTGTCATTTTATAACATAATTTTACAATTTAATTATATTATACTATGTATGACATTATAATTCTATAATACATTATTATATATATAATATAATATTATATCTGAACATTAAAACATGCCAGCAAAGCCAAAATTCAAACACCATTGAAGCATTCTGTCATGTATGAGTTCATCTGCACATTTATGAAATTAAAATAAAGGGGCATTTGGTTTCAGGGGTTAATTTACAATACAGATGAGGGGGAAAGGGGAAAAACAGTCTGGTCTCAAAAGAAAATAAATAAGAAGCATTTAAGGAAACTACCCAGACTCCTGTGAGCACAGAGAGAGCCAAATCCTGAGTTATGCTTGGCATGAACATCTCAGTTCTGAGTGTTACTGAGTCAGTTACAGTTCAGGCTTCTTGGAAGCATTTCCAACTGAGCAAAAGAGGAATCCCATTTTCACAAACTTGATAAAAGCAAAACATGCATATTTCAGACCCAAACAACCAACATTTTAACCAAATTCATATAAACTGCAATAATTATTTATGTAATACAGCAGTTACTATGTACTGAGTCTTAAACTGAGGAAACTGCACTGACAGAAAGCTGTTAAAAATTGCTTGATGGCATGAAGAGTTTTAACCCTAGATAAGCAAGCTGAGAGTTTTTTAGACTCCTAATTTCTCATGTATTAAGAAATTATACCTATACTATGACAAACAGATCATTTTAATTACCACAGAGAAACTTATGTTTATTATAACCATTTTATTTTTTCTGTCATCAACAATCAGAAAAAGTAATAGTAGCTACAGATGCTTTTAGCTTGAATAATGACTGAAGATGACAAAGCAGACGCTGCATACAAAAGTACTAAAGGATTTGAAATTGGCTCAACAAAATGGCTCAACAGGTTTCAGCATGGCTCAGGAGAGAAGTCTCTGAGTCTTCACTGTTATCCGCAAAAACAGCAAGATGCTCTTTCTGCATACACACGCACGCCTATTTATACTCTAAGCATTTTCATTTTCAGGTCTTCCATAATGTTTTAAATACCCAAACATTACAGCTAAGATACACTTTCAGGAGCATTCTAATCAAGACTTATCGACAAGATTTAATACGCAGCAGTCTGGGGTAAAATATCAGATTTTTTTCTAGTATTCATAGCTGCATGTTAGTTCCACTGGTAGAAGGCATGGCATTTTTCCATTTCTTGTTTCAGTCATAAACAGCAATTTGACCGAATTGGCAAAATAAGTAACACAGCTGTCGTCCTTTAAAGCAAAAGTACAGCACGTGGATGACTTTGAAATATAACAGAGTAATGTATGTTTAAGATTTCTGTAATTTCAGATGCAGGCTCTGCAGAAAGCTGCTTCACCTCTCCTTTGCTGCTCCCCTTCAGCATCATAGAGGAAGAGAAGCCAACAGCATCACCAGCAAGACGTGAGATGGAGCACTGGCTCAAGCCTCCCAACCATTTTGCACTCTTGGGAAAGCCTTCCCAGCAGCTTTTCCAGATTTTCCCACACATGAGTGTTTGTTTTCATTTATTTGCTTGGTTTTTTACCAACTTTCCTACCTAGCAGGCCCAGACACCATCCTATCTGATTCAAAAACAAAAGTATGTGGAGTACAAAAACAAGTATGTAGAGTATGCATTTTAGGATGCCATTACAGGTACATACTCCACAAAATAACATATATTTAAATACTAAAAAAATAATATGGAAAAAGACACCTTACTCCATGCAGACAAGATTCTTATTTTCAATGCTGCATATGCAGCCAGCAAAAGAAAATAACTCTGTTTGTTATGATGGACTAATTTAGTCAGAAAGCAGAAAAGTACCTTGTCTCTCTCCTCTACTGTAAGAGGAAATCTACATGATATTCCCTTAACTGTCAACATCTCTTGCTCACAAAAAATAAACAGCAGATTGACCACAAACGTGTTCTATGATTTATAGGAAAAGCTTTTTCACGCATCCTTACAGGTCATCCCACCCAACCTCTCAGCACAATGTTATGACTAAGTCATGCATTTTTACTTTCCCTGATGTGGCAAAATGTTCACTTCCACCTGTGCTGTCAATTTGTGTGTTTTGTCCAAATTACAATCCAAATGTCATCTGCTCTCTCGGAAAGTTCCTGGTGTTTCTGTGTCTTTTCCTGTCACTGAGTGTTTTCCAGGGAACAACACAGAAGTAAAACTATCACCCATAGGTTATTTTTTCCAAGTCAGGCATGCAGGCTTCAGAGCAATAAAATGTAAAAACTTTTTCTCATTCTAAAAACTATCATTACCACTGCCCTGCAGCTTTCAATTCATCAACTGATTTTCTTCACTCTAGTGATTGATGAATGGTATCTTCAGATTTGCTTCTGGACTAATTGTAATTGGACTAGCAAATTTTGCAAGATAACTTTAAAGAAAGAAATGGAACTTCACAGACTGATTTGTTCTCCTTGTGTGGTTTGAGATGAGTTCCTTTTTGTCAATTAGGAGAGTGACTAATACCGATATTTACTCTTCAATGCCACAAAGAGTTCACGCACATAATTCAGTATTAAATTAAATACAAAAGTTGAAATTTTTAAAAATTTACGACTTGCTAAACAAATATTATCTTGCAAATTCTTGAGTTGCTACTTCAGCCTTACTGGTAAGATGGTAATGATAATTAAACAGTGATAACTAGCTGTTGATTTTTAAGGACAATTCTTATGAATTAGATAAAAAATACTTACTAGGTTAACACACAGGCAGACAAGACATGAGTACCCAAGTACCTTTGCTAACCACATAAGGCTGTTTCTGGCTTGTTTTCCATGTTGATTTTCAGGTGTACGTAATTTACAGTTGTCAAAAAATTACAGGAAATTCTCATGCTGAATGCTACATCAATGCCCTTCTCCCCCCCTTAACTCAGTTCTTTAATTATTCATAACAGTTACAGGCACTTAGGAAAGAACAGTGAACTATGAATATTTAATACAAGATGCCTGTAACAGAAAGACATGAGAAAGACTACAAAAATCAAACAGTATAAAGTATTTGTTTATCCTAAGCAAAATAAAAAGCAAAGCAAGGCAGGCGATCTTTATATAAATGTTCATAGCTTTGACAAACCAAACCTAATAAGTTATCTGTATGCTTTCCCAAATAATTACAACTAAACAAATAAAAATTGGCAGGTATACCAGTTTTCTTCAGACTTTCAGTATTTTAAGGGGATCTATTTTGATCGCTTGCTACAAGCTTGCCTTGTGAGGAATGCTGAATAAGTATCACTACAGGACATCACAGTTTCCATATGTTAAAGGATACAAGAGTCAAGAGCAAATACACTGAAGACAATTTTTAGATTCTCACTACAACAGCAGCATCTTGGCAAGTAGTTGCTAAGAAATTCTCAATATAGATTAGAATTATAGCACTTGGGGCAGTAAGAAAGTACGCAAGAACTTAAGAATATTGTAAAATATGGTTCATAACACTTCTAGTTGTGGACGAAGGCTACGGATATAGTGTGCACTCGAACTTCAGTATAATATGGCAGGCAAAAATAATCCTACTTTTAATTTTCAGAACTCAGTGTATTTAATACTTGGTGCAGGCAATAATGAAAATATGGTAATACCATAATTGTGTTCTGTGGAGGAAAAAAATAATTACTAGGAAAAAAGACTCCTTTTTTAAACCACTAAGTCATACAAGGGAAATATCATTAATCTTTCATCAGTATATTCATGTACCATCTCTCAATACCCTGTATGCAGCTTTCTAAATTTCTTACACATCACAAATACTCCAAAATTCACAGTGTAAAGCACAAAAAATTAACTCACGTGATATCCAAAACTAAAACCAATCACAGAAGCAAAACAATTTTCTCATCCCTTTTCTTCAAATTGAATTACTTTCTGCTCACTCTGACACCAAAGGCCTCCACTGATTCTGCTCACAGCACAGAGTGCTATCCCTGTCCTTAGAAATCACCTTCCCACCATGAAAGCCCACCTGCCTAAACCAAAAGGAAAAAAGGTGCATGCCTGGGGTGGGCAAGAAAAGGCTGAAGAAGGGAAGTTCAGGTAATACTTAGAAACTACATTAATTTTCCTTATCTCAACCTTATAGCCACCCACCTTGAAAACTCAGTGATTTAATGATTTCATGGGGAGAAGTTTTATTCTTGTTCAATGTAACAGAGAGACTGAAACTAGAACTGTTCCCTCACAGTCAACGCCCCCGCTCTCCCAGCTTCCTACTTCCAACTTTCTCTTTAATAATAATTACTGGTTTAACAAAACTATCCAAACATATTATTTTAATAGTTCATATTTTATTGTTTTAAAATGATTCAAGCATTCACCTTCAACATGGAAACCTTTGTGAAAAGAATGTTTTCTTTTCCTAATACTGTTAGTCAGAACTGAAAATGTATCACAGGAGCCACTTTTGTACCTAAAGCATGCAGATAGTTTAATCAAGATGTGGTGGAGAGTATATTTAGATTCTACTTGAAAGTTTGCCTGTACAGTGGACAGTAATGTAAAGAAAATCCCTGCTCTAAATGACACCAGTGTACCAGGAAAAGTACTAGAATGGGCAGAGTTATATTTGCAAAATGTGTCTTTTGGTTACCCAGCTTACTCCTCCCAGTAGTTGAATTACGCCAGGAAAAAAAGCCTGCTGTTAGAATTTGTGTGGTCCCTAAAAATAGAGCTGGCCCTCGGATCACCTATATCAATAAATCTGGTCAAAAGCAGACTAGCCTTCAGTATTAATACTTACACTTGAACCCTGAAAATAAAGGCAAGTATTCAAATGCCATAATGAAATTTGAAGGAACAACATTTTATATATTTAAAAACTTAGAATAGTTTAACTGCTACAAAGACTAAAATAGTAAATCTTTAACTTCTTACAAAACCAAAGAGATTATTAGATTTTTTAAAAAGCCATAAAAAGCACTGTCATTAAAATTCAAGACTTTTGGGGTTTAATTTTTTCTTTAGAAATAGATTGTATGTAAAACATTTTAAAAGCACATCTTTAACCAGCTTTACCCATATTTCCACACATTTCTGTAAACTCATACTGCAACATGACTGGCCCAGTTGGACTCAATAGACCTTAAGTTTGAAGTGACAGAGGGGCCAAAGGGAAGCATAAGAACTGAGACGAAGCAGATGTGCCATTAAAGGAATGCTGCTTTAGAAGATTTTGATTTCTTTACTAAGACAGAACAGAAAGAATACAGCTAAAGGAAAATAATTTGCTGAACTAACTTGATGCAATGACTAACTGAAAAGTTAACAAAAATATTAAATTATTTGGATACTGCATTTTGTATATATATATATACATGTGAATATAGAATTCAGTATTTGTTACCCACTTTGAATCCTGAACTAAAAATAGTCACATTATAATTGAAAATTGCTATAAATCAACCAATTCTCTGAGACATTAAGTTAACAGAACACAGCGAAAGCATTCTGGTGATATTAATAGAACAGTCTATTCATATCTGCAGCAAATTGTTGCTGGCCAATTTTTCCCTATCACTGGATTTTAACTGTCAGTATAGTTCAGTAGAAAAGAACAAACAAGTGGTATAACTATTTCACTGACATTCAGTAACTTCTTATTTGATATATGTTGAATCCCTATTTCAGCAACTTGCTTTATGCTGCAACTCTATTTCAATCCTTCAATCAAGTGTAAATTAGCTATTTAAACTGGTAGAAATAGATCACAAACTTTACAAATTTGGAAAATCAACAACAATTTGGTCCCAGCCTGTTGCACTGGATTATTTACTTTTTTTAAGAACAGTTCTAGTTGCACACATTACATAAAAAAGAATACATTTTGGCCTTAGTAATGTATTATAAATACCCTTCACTTAAACACCCATCATCTTCTGCCAATCCAATCCAGCACAATATTATTCCCAGAACGTTAAGGAACTGAACCTTCAGATATCTCTGTTAAATGATCTGCTCTCAAATACAGCAGAAATGTCCCAGTTTAAATAAAATCTTTTCCCTACCACAGTATTTGTACACTTCTCACAATGGCATTTAGTTAAAATAAAAACTATTTCTTAAAAGATTTATGAGAAGGAAGGAAATCATGGCAGAGTAAGCTTCGTGATGATAAAAGTGATTGAGGTAGACGCAGGCTGTTTCCAGGGCTACCAGTGAACCATATATTATGTTTTAGACGGTTTCCTAGGAAAATAATCCAAGGGATCACATCATCTTAGAATGCATAAGAGACACACACTCTCCTAACTTTAAAACTTACTTCCTGATTTCAAATAAATCTGAAAAGAGATCTAAAGATGACAAGGTTCCACAGGCTTTCCAAAAACGGGCAGTTGGGAAGAAAAAACGAATCAATAAAATTCAGATTACAAAAAAAAGCATAGATCAAGAGCTCACACCTCTTTCAATCCCCAAGTCAACCAACAAGACACAGTCCCACCGGAGCTGACATGTCATTAAACTTGTGGCAGACACAGCTGCATCCAAAGCAAATGAAAGATCCTGATACTTCCAGCAATGTCAAATCTTAGCCCAAAGAACAATTTTTTCCCTTCCCTTTTTTAATTCTGGCTTCACCTAAATGAAATGGATATACAATGGTGAGATCTAAACATCTGAACTCTTTACTGCCTCTCACTGAGATTTCCTCTGCAGACATTACAGCACTGCCGAGAACTCCCAAGGGCTTGATAAGGAAAACAAAAGCTTGTTGTTTAACATTATCAATTAAACCCCACTCCAAGAAGGGCAGGTGTAGAGCACCTGCCTCTTCAAAGACTCTCTGCAACTACACAGACTAAGATTCCTTATTTCTTCTAGGCAAGACACCAGAGAGGCTTATCTCTTCAGAGCATGACCTGCTGTCTTTCCATAGAAGTTCCCAGCAATTTTGAAAAAGAACAGGAAAGGTTTCAGAACAGATCTTAACCTGTGTCAAAATCCCTACTGTGGTAAACAGTATTATTTTCAAGGTAGGAAATTCATGTACTGCCTGAAGTGCTTAAAGCCAGCACTATACTATTCACCTTCTTTTTCTACCAAGATAGCTGCAAACTGCATCTGAACAAAACCAGTCATCCCACTGCCCTTAGCAGATACTGACAGGTGGCAGATACACACAAGAAAATCACAGAACCTCCTTGTATGAACACGCTTTAGTCTGTGTTGAAATACCTGAATTAAACCGTAAGATTTCAGAAATGACTTCTCCTCAGATTACCCTAATCTCAAATGATTTATTTTCTTCAAGGAGATCAGAGCTTCATATGAGGGTAATTGGAGCAGTCTTCTGCAGACATTGCTACTGAGGGGCAATGGGCTTTGAGCTTCCCACACGCAGGTCAGTAACCTCAGGATACTTAGAATCACATTTACTGATAACTGATCGTTAGGACAATTTAATCTGTTAAAAAGATAACAGTAACTGGAGAACTCTTCACATATTAATAGATAATCCTTCATCATTTTTGCCTCAAATATACCAAGAACACTTAGTAATCGATAAATTAAGCTGATACCTCCCTTGACCTGCTGACAATACAATACCCAACACATACCAGGATACTGTTGGCCCTCTTTGCTGCAAGGATGAATTGCTGACCACATGCCAGATTCTCATTCATCAGGACCCTAAGGTCCTCCTCAGCAAAGTATGAACAATTTTCATCAATAGGTCTCACAGGACAAAAACAGCTAAAGGACTGTCAATAGGAAAAAGAAAAGTTAACAGATTAGTGATACATGTACTATTGATAATTTTTATCACAACTTAGAACCATTTCTGTGTAATTTGGTTGTTTTAAACACAGTCCATTTTAGGAGGTTTACTCCTAAAGATAATGTGCTTAGTGAAATAAACTGAATGAAAATTCACTATGCAGAGGGTTTATATTGGCTGCAACTTATTATAATTTCAGTATAATTTAGCAGTTGCTTGTGCCAGTGCTGGCCATGGTTTCTTTATCCACTGTTAGGAACTCCTTTGCTTATTATTTAATACCTTGTTCCACTAATCATTATCAGCCTCACCAGTGCTGAATACAGGGGGACAATCACTGTCCTCATCCTGCTGGCCGCACTACTCCTGATACAGGCCAGGATGCCAATGGCCTTTTTGGCCACCTGGGCTCACTCCTGGCTCGTGTTCAGCTGCTGTCAACCAGCATCCCCAGGTCCTTTTCTGCTGGGGAGCTTTCCAGGCACTCTGCCCAGCCTGTAGCACTGCCTGGGGTTGATGTGATCTCAGTGCAGGACCCAACACTTTGCCTTGTTGAACCTCTCATAATTGGCCTCAGCCCATTGATCCAGCCTGTCCAGGTCCCTCTGCAGAGCCTTCCTACCTCCCAGAAGATCAACACTCCTGCCCAACTTGGTGTGACCTGCAAACTTACTGAGGGTGCACTCCATCCCCTCATCCAGATCATGGATAAAGATATTAAACAGGGCTGGCCCAATACTCAGCCCTGGGCAACATCACTTGAGACCGGCCGCCAGACAGATATAATTCCATTCATCACCACCCTTCGGACCTGTCCAATGATCAGGTAACTCACACACTCATCTATATTCTGTAAATTAGAGAGAAAAGATACCATTTGAATACACAGCCTACCCGCTGGTTAATGAGGAAACACCAACAGATAAATGGCTGAAAAATCCTTAAAAGCAGTATTACACATACCACAGTTTACTGATTAGCTTGTTAACGCTGATTATAAACATTCTGAAAGCCTCAAGAGAATATCTGCTACACTCTTCAAGATTATGACTTACATTCTATGCTTTTCCCGGAGTTTCTGGCTAATTTCTAAGCAATACAGGAAACACAACTCAAAGCAAGTGTGATGGTAGACACTTTCACTAGTATAACACTATTAGGTAACTCTGGATGTCTGTAAACTAGACAAGACTAAAATAAACTAAAAAAAACATGCAAAAGTTCCAAGATGTTATTAAGTGTTATTATATAGACCCAAACTTTCTGGAACAGCTATTGATATTTGGAGTTCAACTTTCAGCTCTTCCAGCAAACCTTTTTAAGTGATCCATTTTCCTGACTCCTAGCAGTAATCAGTCACTCTTTTAAGGAGGTGCTGGAAGCCAGGAACCCCAAAGCGAACAGTCCAATGCCATCATCACTTCCGAGTTAATGCATGTTCAACTTCAAGCAAATCTTACAGGGCTGTAATCCTTTTTTAGTTCCTAACTTAGTAATAGTTGGTGAAGTAACATCATACCAACCATCTTATATTTCAAGATGCATGAAAACATATCCAAAAATTTTCTCCTCCATTTAGCTGTTCACTGCACTTTGTGTGAATGTATCACAGCTACAGAATTATAATTCTAGTTTTGTTCCCATATGCCAGATTGACCAAAGTTATGCAAAGAAAATAGATACGTTTTATGGACGTATTCAAATATATTATTCACTGATTTATAAGACACTGGGGGCTAAAAAGAAATGTTTACACAGGCAACCTTCCCAAAATTCTATGTTGTATGGTAATAGAACTGCAATTCTGCCTGAGATTAGAAGTAAATTACTGTATCCAAAACCACACTCCAGGTATAAACATAACTTTATGAATAGCAAGTCTGCCATACATATCATTTTGTCATGGACATAACTGAGCAACATACACATTAGCAATGCAAGAATCCTCAAGAAAAACTGGCAGACTTGTCACAGCTCTGGATACGGCAGTGTGTGGAAAACTCACAAAAATGTGTGACTGGAAGGCAACGAGTGCTGATGGTGAGACTGCACACACATCCGTTGGCTGGTTCCAGAAACAAACTGCACAGCTGAACCCAAAGGCTAAACAACAGCAAATCTTTTGGATGCTTCTCATCCTAAGACTTTAACCAATTTCAGGAAAACATTCCAAATTCAGACTGCAGCTCTGCCTCAGTGTGTAAGATTCACTTGTTTTAACTAACTTTAAATGTTACAAATGTAGTCTTAAGTCTGAGGAAAATGGACAGGCTCACTTGTTGTCATCAGATGAGGAATGACAAAGAATATGAAAAATATAGAGATAAGACTAAGATTCAGGAACATGAAAGACAAGGGGTTTGATCACATATTCTTTACCTCACAGTCATTTCCCTAATATATAGCACTAGAGATGAATAGTACTTTTGTATATGTTTTTTTTTGGTTTATTTCCATGTTGCCCCAGCAGGTCAATATTTATAGAATCAGTGACATTCTGAAGCTTGTTTGATATAGTCATAACATTCACCTAGTAATCTTTTTTATTTATTTAAAGACACTACGTAGACAAATTACTTCTGCAACCACAAACTAGTGTAAAGAATATCGCTTTGATTCCTTTGAAAAATAGATCAGCGTTTCCTTCAGGAACGGACCACTCTCACTTTACTACAAAATGCAAAAGCATATCTGTTGCATACACTGCTACACCTTTTGATATTTCAACAGATTGTTGTTCAATTCTTTTATTCACCATCCAATAATTGTCAGTGGTGTATACATTTCTCATTTTCTTATTTTATTGAGATTACAGTAGAACTAGTCTAAATCCTTGTTTTACTAAGGAAATTCCATTGAGGTATGTTTTGAAACCAAGCTGTGCAGCAGCTAAATTTAAATATTCACCACATGTCAAGATTTAAGTAAGGATTCATAAGTTCCACTTTTTCTTACATGGAATAAACTAGACTTCTTTCTGCAGTTTTTATTTAAAGCTGGTCATGAAAATCCACAAAAAAAAGAAAAAGCATTTCAGAATCCAAGGTAACTATGAGAGAACAGGCATTCTATGACTTAGGCAATACTGTGGACATTCCAACTAAAAGCTGGTACTAATGCAGCTCACTCTTCCTTTGAACTGCATAAAGAATGCAAGGTGCCAACACTGCAAAGTCATTTTATGCTCTGGGTCCACTGATGCCTTTTCCTGGTCTTAAAATCAAGAGTCATACATGGCTAGAAGGGGAAAAGGGATTTTACCTTGGTATTTATTTTAAGGATCCTTAGGTGCACTACGTCCAGGTCAAATGCACCCAAAAGCATCCCACAAAAAAATGCACACACCCCCAAAAGATCAGATAAAGCATTATAGGTTTTACTAATTAGCATATCTATCAAAAATTCCCCAATGAGAGGCTCAAGTGAGCCCCCCTCCCCAAGGAACCTTCCCCTGGATGGTTCTATCTTAGTTTACAGAATGTGTTCTGGAGAGGACCTTGGGGTCTGGGACACAGTGATCCCTAGCTACGAAGCTTCTAAAATGTTTAGTCTCTTAGTTTGACAAACAAGTCCAAGAATGTAGGGAAAAAGCACTAGGAATACAGAAGTTGTAAAAAAGGTATAACAGGGGTATAAAAGAAAAGGCAAAAAAATCTTCATGGCATCACCACAACTAAGAGAGTGGGAGTAAAGAAAGGGAACAAATGCTTAAAATTATGAGAATTATTCCTTAAAATGAAGAGAGGTTGAACATTCCACCATTGCATAACTGTTTTCTATGGAAGCTTTATAAAAGAAGCACTTAATGCAGCATTATTTTTGTCTCCTAGTTAAAATACTGTATCCTCTTGGCTTCCTTCTTTTAGAGACCAACAGTATTAAAGCACCTTAATCCACACCTCTCCCTTTTGTGTCATATGAAGGCAGAAGTCATTCTCCTAATGACTTAAAATACTACTAATTTAATTTGTTAGTTATGTTATTAAAGTAAAAGTAAAATCATCAAATATTGGCTCATAATTTGGGAGAGTGCTCATGATGCCTTTTCAGGAAGTTTTAAACCACATAATTTCAAAGTGCATGCAATCTTTCTTATTTTGTATTTGGGGAAGTCTGCTACCAAAGACACCTTGATAACCAGTTTTAAATATAAACATAATTACTCAATATTTTTAGACATTATACTAGCATGTAGACTTTGAGACACTTTTCAAGTGTATTTACAGAGGCTCCTGGGACACCAATTACCAGGGCAACCTCTGAGGTCACATGAACTACTGTAAATTACAGAAATTTCTAGAGACTCCAATTTATGTTCAAATTGCATGTACCCTGCATGACTGCAACCCGCTGCACCGCATCGAACCCATGCAGCTGCTACAGTCCTACAAGACAGCCCAAGTCTAAAAGGGTGCTTCAGGGAGAATTCCTGTCAACAAAAGTGACAGAGGGGAACATGGGGAGGAAAACAGTAGTTCTCAGCCTCAACACACCTGAACACTGAAGCCATGTCTTCTCACATTGCCAGATTCCACAAATGTCTCATGTCACAGTAAGCCTCATGTTTGATCACATTCCTGATTTTCCCAATTATGCTCACTCTTCTCCACTACCTCTTGCCATCATTTACGGTCCCCTCCCCATCCCAGCAATGCTTCTAACCTAGCTCATGCAAATCCTGATCCTTTCCTTTGCTTGCATGCCTTGCAGGACAGCCAAGAGACAGCGTGTGTTGCAGCTCGTTTGGAACGACACCTGTGCTGGAAGGCCTGGCAGTGCAGACCTGGCACCTGCTCAGTAAGTCACTGCTAAAAGAACCGACAGAGACTGCACTTTTCCTAAGTTATTGCCATGAAAAATAAACACTGCCTCTTTTGGCTTTTCTTTTGCCCCAGCTAAGTAAGGAGATCTGTCTAGATCTCTGGATCATTAAAGGGAAAACACATTATACAGCAAACATATTGTCTGAGCACTTCAGACAGGAAGCACATACAAAAGATCTGTCTCCTGCTGGCTTTATAAAAACCAGACAGCTTTTACAGAAAAGACTACAAACTTGGAGAAAACACACTAAAACCTGGGGTGTTTTCTCATTTATCAAAAATGTCTCCATTCACATACAGTAAGTCATGTTGCCACACAGAACTTTCTAACTTGTTTCCTTTACTACAGCCATTTTACATTTGAAACTAATTTGCACTATTCTTTGAAAGAATCACAGCTTTATATTCAGTTTAGTTTATAAACATTTTGCTACCATTTTTTAACAGCAATATACAATCTGTTGTATCTGCTCTTTATTATGACCCACTTTTGGAAGGAAACTAGACAAGCCAGCCTGTAGTACAAAAAAAAAGTTCATTTGTAGAAGATACCATCAGCCAGTAAAAAAGCCAGTGGACTTTTATTATCTATAGATTCTTTCAACAAAACACACTCAGATGATCAATAAGAGTTTTGGCATCATCCTCCAAGCTCAGGACTCAAGACAGAATAAAGAACAGCTGTGAAACCACTTTCAAAATAGCTGACCCTATTCCACTTCAGCACAGTGGTAACAGAGGAAAAACTGATCATCACACTCTCCAAACCTGATATTAAAAAAAAAAAAAAAAAAGAAAAGAAAAAACCAACAACCAAACTCCACAACATATTAAGAATTTAAAACTGATATAAAAATTTTGAAGACTCACAGAATTTTTTCATTCATTCAAAAAAAACCCCAGTAATACACTTTTTAAAAGTCAGAAAAAAGAGGACTAACTATTTTCTTAAACATTTGGCTTTCTTATACATGTTCAATATTAAAATAATGTCTTACATACATCTTATTTACCAGAGTCAAAAACACTTCACAGTACGGGTTCAAATTTCTGAAAGAGAAAAGGACCTGTTTTTACAGTGCAACCAAGCCATGACTCCCAAGTATTGCATATCATGCTCTCTAAAAAATGAATGTACAAGTGTAATGAAACAGCAATGATTCTGCTTGGGAGGGGACAAACATTTTGGGGATACTGGGTGTGTACATATAAATACATGTAAACAGAAAAAGGAAGAGGATGGGGAAATAGCCATCTTCCAGTCTCATATAGTTACTACTTTGAAAAGAAGCACAAGGCCCTGTATTCCACCAAATTTTGCTACCTGTGTTACACATCCTATGTACTTTGATTGAATCAGAATGTTTCTATACCATTTGTCATATGTAGAACTGCCCCAATTTCCAAGCAACAGGTTTTCAAAACAATTTGAAATTGTTAATCAAACAACACACTTCAACCTGATTTTTCAGTTACAATTTACAGTTAGCAATAATTACCCAGATCCATAAATTATGGGGGAGCGCATTCAATAAATTATATGCACAAGTACTGGAAAAAACAGTCTACTAGAGTTTCTAGAAACAATGTGTTTTCCTTCCAATGAAAAATGTTATTTTGAATTACAAGGGTTCACCCACAACACCTGAGGCCCAAATGATGCATAAAATATTGCACGCACTATATAACTGGGAAAGAGAAAACAATAGCTGGTATTAATTCTAAAAGTTCAGTGAAATACAACAAAAAGGAATAAAAATGAAAACAGAATTATAAATGTTTATTTAGATTGGTCTCCAACTATTACCCAAACATATTCTCTACATTTTCCACATTTTATAACAATGGAAATATGTTATATTGTTCTCAGGAATAAGAGAAAACTTTTCCAGGCATTTACTCACTTCTAAATACACAGTCAAGTGATCAGACCTACAGATTGGAAGAAGAAGCTCCTTTGTTGTTGCATAAAGTGACATTCTCAACATTCTCTAAGTCTTGAAATTCTCCCCCCAAGAGTGCTAGCCCTTCACATTTCAATGTCAATATTTGTAGATATATTCAATTACTACCATGTGAGTAGCAAATTACTCCCAAAGGAATGTCCTGTACTTTTGGAACAAACGCTTTGAAGGGTATTAGCTACATATTCTGACAGGAAAGAGGGAAGAATATTTTGATCCATGTATTTATGAATCACAGTTGTTTTCTAATCTCCTCTAGAAACATCCAGATTTAGAAAGCCATAGCATATACACAAACACATACATAGGGACTGATCTGGAACTTCTGTGATACAGGAATTTTTAAACTATGTCTGCTCAGGTAACACATGAGTCTGCAGGTTTAACCTGAAAAAATTTTGTGTGTAAAAATAGGCAAAACTGAAAAATTAGGGATGATTAAAAATAAGTTTATCCAGTTCACACAAAGCAGACAATGCCAGTGAACAAAGATCATGTCTGCTCTGCAACCCATCCTTGCAACTGATTCTGAACCTGTAAAGTCAACATCCACAAATAAGCAGAAACTACAGTGGAGTAAGAAAAAGTTCCTTGTACAAGAACGACTATATGTGAAAAAAATTACTTCTTAAAAGGCAAAAAATAAAGGTCGCACTTCTAATCAAATAGACTACCACATATTTTATATGAATCAAACAATGGTCTATTCCCTTCTTCCTGTTACATGTATTATCTGCCTTCAACTAAATTTCTTAACTAAGCGCTAGCAATTTGCAAAACGAAACCCTGCCTGAGGTCTCCTAGGAGTTACTGAAAAGCACAGGAAACAATGTTATTAAAAAATTCCAGCCAAAAACTGAAAAAAAAATTAAATAGAAATTAGAAAATAAGCAAAAAAAACTGTAATGATATTATAATAAGAATTTTCTGTTCCAAAATTGATGACATTTATACTCAACCCTGTCTCTAATTTCCCCAACAGAAACTTTCTCGGTTGAAGCACTCTCTACTACTGGCAGAATAGCAGCCAGATCTCCCTTTATTGACCTGCTTTTAAACCAAATGTTAAAATCAAGTATTCTGGATTTGCAGTGCAGTGCAACTAAGCAGAATTTGACTCAACAGCCTTAAAATTACACTAGAACTACCTTGTTCTGGACATTTTCAGAATTTAACTGGTGATCCTATTGTTCAGTCTCCATGGACATTCTTACGTAACTTTGTAGGAAATTTGTTCTAGTACATACGAGTTCTAGTTCATGTGTGGGGCTTTTTCCCTTGCAGACACTACAAAAATCTTCACAGCATGCATCCCAACAACAATAATCATGATGGAGAAAGTAAAAATTACTCATTATTTCCTGAACATAGTACTGTGTGTTTTGTGAAATTCTACAATTCTGTACTTTCCAGTATTGTAAACCAATTGCTCCTAGGCAACTAAAAAGACAAGAAAGGGTGAAACCAATTTTGTATTAATCCAGTGATGAAGTTAGAAAGCAAATTCTTTACTTAATAGCACAAGTGTGTTTCTTCATCTGATAATGCTACTTTAGATTGCCAGAAAGATTACCACCCATTTTGCAAAAACTAGCAAGTGTTTTTCATTTAGAAGTATTTGCCAAGTCCTCAACCACAAGATGGTCTAACTACCACTCGTAAGGCCACTGACTGTACCACAAACATTAATTAATCAACCACTGCAATAAAAAAATAAAATAAAAAAATCAACCCACACACGCACACACACACAAAAAAAAAATTGGAACTCTTGGAACATGTATTTTCATTTTACAGGCTTTACAAAACATGTTTACTAAAATTACCCTAGTAAAGCACTGGCCAAAAAGAGTTTAAGTACAGTTTATTCTCTTTCCTGTTGGAGCTGTTTTAAGAATAATTAAAAAGCTTCCCTGTCCCTCTTTCAGGCTGTGGGGTTGAAATGACAGAGTAATCTGGCATCAGGAGTTAAGAGAGGATGCAGCAGATTTAAGGAATGCAGAATATATTCAACTAGGAAGCTTCTTCAGTCAGGCTACAGTTACAAACTACAGTACCTGAAAAAATTATACAGCATGAGTAGTACCAGAGTTATATTACGATCACATATCAGTAGCAAAAAGCTCCCCTAAAAAGAAAGCAAATTCCTACAGAAGAATGTCAGGCAGGAAATTTATGACAGACTGACAACAGAAGCACAACAGAAGTTACATAAGGTCTTGGCATTCTTCCAAAGAAACAGGTTTAATCCTTATTGATGCAATTAAGTTTCTTCCTTCAGACACAGGTAAGTCTGTATTTTAACCTAACTTTCCCTAAGAACACATAGATCACATACATACTTTAAATGTTCACCTAGCTCTCTGTCTTCTCTTGGTAGTGCCCTACTTAGAGCTTTTAAATGTATTAGCCTATCTTAAAGAAATCTGAAAAAGGAAACAGATATCTTGACATTATTTTATTGCAGTGGTTTTCCTAAAAGTTGGTGTGAGAAAGAGGACACCAATTAGTATTTCTCCCTAGAAAAAGTGGGCAAAATTAAGACACTCATGAAAAGCCATCACCCAAAAGGCCAATCTATAGCTACCTATAGAACTGCCTCTTCAAGAATGAGGCTTACCATGAGAACTTTGCCATCGTTTTCATAAAGGTCTTCGTTTCCTGAAGATATCTATCAAACTTTATAATTATTTTTGTAAAGCCTCATTTCTTCAACTAACCATAAAATACCTTGTGTTCCTAAACAGAAAGACACGCAGAAGTAAAGCGGTCAAGAATCTCAAGATCTGCATTAAATCAGATGTCTTAGAATTTCAAACAAAAGTATATCCTGCACTCTTCTTCAGCTTCGTTAGACAGCAAAACTGTAGCTGCTGATTTGGCAAACTCTTACAAAGTCATTTTGGCCAGTGTCTCACCTTTAGACCCAAGTGATTACATTTCCAGGTTCATCTTCTCCAAAATGGAAGAGGGGCATTTAAGAAAAAAAAGATAATCTGGTTTTTGACTGAAAAATTGTTTCATTAACTCTGTGACTTCCGAGTGCCAGGCTTCTTTTGCTGTAGACAAGGGCTCAGACACTCTACTCAAGGAGATTTTAGATTGTCTACCACTACTGATAAACAGCCTACAGCTGGATTTAAGACCTTAAGGTCTTGGTATACACAGTTAATCCACTCTGAAACTTGAGTAGTTGCAGCAGATGGTAATCAGAAATCTCTCATCAATCCCAGAATACCCTCATGGTATATCGTGCTATAAATAAAGCATATCCCTTTCCCCCCAGGCTGTAGAACTGGTTATGGAACATCAGAAGTTTCTCTGTATTATAGAATGCTCAGAAAGATAGTATGATGCAAGGGCTTACATCTCGTATTTTTGGAGTGAAGTATTTTTATGACAAAGTTAATGCAGTTTGGAAAAATGTCTGATTCATTTATAGCTGAGGCAGTTGCAATTTTACACTAGAATTTCTCAATTTACAAATGCAGTTTTAAAGCATCTTTTGTCTTACTCCTGCTATTATGGACATATTGTGAGTTTTACAAAATTGCAGTCAGCTAAGAATAAAAATAAAGAAAACTGATGACCTGATTTGGTCTGCAGACTAAATTAGCTCTATGCTTTTTAGAGCTAGTGCTACTTATTCAAGGAAGAAAATGGTACATCTGAGGTTTGATCACTGTTGATAGGTAATAAGATACTTTAAAACCAAGGCATCTTCAAGAACAATTCAGCATGAGTCCCTTAAAGGATCCTGACTTTAATCTCAGTCAGGGGACTAGGGAGTAGGGGGTGGGTATAAGATGACTCCAAACATAACAACAGTCATTACACTGACTACAGCTTTTACATATTTTCTATCAATTTCTATCTCTTCCCATGCACATATAAATGTATAGAAATCTTATACATGTCCAGTGCTTCGAAAAAATTGAACCTGAACTAAAACTTACATCACACCACTTTGAAATGCTCTTTCAACTTTCCAAAAATCAAAAAATAATATTTATTTCTTCCCTTTAAAAATTATTTTCCAATGAGAACATCGTGTTCTGAAAATGTAGCAAAAACATTATTTTCACTTAATTCCTGAACGTGGCAAAGTCAACCGTTTTTGTTACCTCTTCTGTCAACAAGATGCAAGTTCTGGGATTTCCTTGGCTTGTATGGTCAAAAATAAACTTTATTTTCATCTACTCTTATATGAGGTTATAAAAGTTTACCAATTAAGAACCACAGCAACATCAAGATTTCTTGTTGGCCGGGAACCTTACCACTTGAAATGCAAAGAAATGCAGACTCATCTTCTGGTATATGTTTATATTTGCAAAAAAGTTTCCCCAGACAACCTATTCCAACAGGATTTGTATGTTACAGCAGAATGCATTCCCCACCAGTTCTTTACAATCACGTGAAATACTTCAGAATATGTCTGAAAGACTTCAGAACCAAGTGAACCCTAATGTGACACCTTTAACTTCCACGCATTTTTATAGCAATTTTTATAACATCTGCATTAGCAATTAATTTATATCATGTTTCGCAGAGATCTCTTCTCCCAACACGTATTTGTCTACACAGAATGTCAACAGGTTTAGCTATTCTGACTGCATCAGCAGCACAGTCAAGTACCCAGATAAATGTAAGTAATTGAAGTAATAATGTTTATTAAGCAATCAGTACTTCACACACTTCACATTCTCCTATTTATACTGACACAAGGGTAGCAGACACAATCAATGAGTGAACACAATTACATTGGTTTTTTTAATGATAGAGATCATAATGATCTGATAAAAAATTATTCTATATCAAAGGTTATACAAGTCTTTCAGATATTGGGGTTAATTCAGACAACTTTCAGTACCAAATGTGGAATTGCTTTGGCTAGGAGGGGGAAAAAGTTATTGCCTATGACCACTGACAACCAAACACACCCCAAAAAAATCCTCCTGCTTCTTAGTAAAGCAGTGAGGAATGTGCCCAAACTCCACATTTATTAAAAATATGTCACAACATGGTATAAATGGTTAGATGTATCCCAGTATATCTTAAAATGTCAATACCAGTTACAAAATAATTTTCAAGTTCTGATTTCTAATGAAGATATTTAAATATCTGCATTGATTTGAAAGTTTAATATCATGGGCCTTAATAACAATGGGCAACATTGATTTACATTTGCTCATTATACCGGGGAACTCAAAAGTCAGTATCTTACCCATTTTTCTGTCATCACAGTGTATACAACCTTGCCAAATTCACACCCTTCTTACTATTACCTTGTGGTCTGTAACACTAGAATTCTCTACCTACAGACCTCAGCAAAGGAGGACATTCTATATGAATAGCTGGAGTAGCTTTCAAAACATTGCCTTATCCATTATCTCACTTGAACTTCTGTTTTGAACCACATATAGACTGAAATAAATACCAGGAAACTGCGATGTCAGTAGGGCCAATATAAATATTTTCAAGCTTTACTAAATTATAAAATCTAGATAGCATACTTATGTGAACATGTCACAAAAACAGGGTGCTAATGTCAGTGCTGCACTCTACGCCTATCATTATTTACCACTGGCAGAAGCTGCTGCTTTGTAATCAATTTCTGTTAGTTACATACTCACATTTCTAGCTGCCATGCCATAAAATCTAAGCAAATACTAGCAGCTACTGCAAGCATACCAACTACAGAATTATCCCAGGAAATTTACTCTGCTCTTGGGTGAGAGGTTACAAATGTTTGCACACGTTTGGCTAATTCCTGAAGGCCAGTGTTAGGAAGAGACATAACCTCTACACTGACCTCCAAAGTTTGAACAGAAGTGGATGCAAAACTGTGTCAGTTAAACAATTACTACAGTATGTTGTGATAGTGCCTAGAGGCACAGTTAGGAAAGGCACCTGAATATAGTTATTAGACGCTGCCAGAGTTCACAGAAATAAAACAAGAGTCCACAGGTTTTGCTCTGCACTCTATAAACTGCTAAACAACAAGGCTGAATGTGTCATTAAAAGATCAGGATTTTTTTCATACACTGAGCTACCAGATCCTTCAGTATTAAATCATGTACAGGTATACTGCCTTTCACTGCTGACAGGGCACACAAAATGAACAGCACAGAGAGAATAAGACAGCATTTGCAATTAGCAAGATAAGAGTTCTTGAGGGTATCCCACTGGGATAAAACCTTGGAAACTAGGATAAAACAGGGTAGAGCCTAGGGAAGGCACAAATAAAAGGAAAATGATGCATTGAGAAGCGAGGGAAGCAACAAAGTATTGTATCACTATGTAGCACAATGAGGGCAATCAGCACTGGTGAAGAAGGCAAAAGCCACATTACTTTTGTATGGTTTTTGTTTGTTTGATTTTAAGAAATTAAGACTGGATTTTGTGCCAGTTAATGAAGATTGGGAAGTTCTGCTTGACCCACAGGATCATGGAACTCAAGGAAAAGGCAAAGGCAGCCTGAAGAAGCCTCACAAGGAAAAGAAGGTAAGGAAGAATGGAAGTGGTGACTTGTGAGCAATGTTTCACATGGTAACTAACCTATTACCTTTGGGCCGCTTTTCACTGAAAAACATTGCAGCAGTGGAATGAAATTCAATCCCAAGAAACTACGTTCACAGGACAGAGAACATACTCCTTCCCGAGCACATAAGTCCCTTGCAAGGTAAATGCATCAGCCTTAGAATGGTGTTGTGCAGGCACATTTAGAAATGGTTATACAGAACTATTTTCATTCTTACTCCTTGGAATAAGGATATTCCTTATCATTAATAGCATTAAAAAACATTATCCTTAATAATCAGTAGTTTTAAACATCTGCATCTTAACTGAATAAGTCTGCAACTAAAGAAGATCAAAATTTCTTTTTTACTCCTTTCAAAGGGTATATTTATACTGTGACCAAGAACAGAGACAGACAAAATTACGCTGCCATGGTCTGCTACTGTCTCTACAGGAGTACAAATCTCTATACAAAATGATTCTGAAAGTGGTCATTCCATTTGTGTATTTCTGGAATCTTGTTTTTACGAATTATATCCAAGCAACCTAAGAATCACCTATCTATTTTCAAGCTTGCATGATTTTTCTATTATTTTATTGTGTTTTAACATACTGCACCTTGTCTAAATACTACAAGCAGTCCAATAAAAGTTGAAAAGAAATGGAAAAGTTCTATTTTTAATTTCAGGTATCTTCAAACAATATACTCCTGCAGTTTAGTGAAATGGTTTTGCTCATGCCATTTTATTTTAAAACAAAGTACTGAAACTCACCTGAAATTTTCTTATTGTTCCTGACTACAAGTCACAAAAGCAGTGCTGTTCAGCTCACCTCAGAACCTAGAGAAAAGTTTCCTTCCATGGGTAAGCTTAATGAAGTGGGGGGGAGCCAGCTACTCACAGTCACACCTTTGGAGGCAATGCAGAAAAGTGTGATGGTTATCTCATCGTCCACAATTAGCAAACACTACCTTTCAGGTCAGATCTTGAGAACAGCACGTGCAAAAATTCTCGTACACAACACCGGAAGTTAACTTTTTGCTTTTACTGGTATGACCCTTGTACTAATATGTTTAACATTGAGCCATATAACAGCTGCTTACTTTTGCTTCAGTGAGTGCAAAGTGCAATATAAGTAAGGTTTGGCTTCATTTCAGCACTCCACCAAAAAAAACATCTAGTTGGCTGTTTCACATGTGACAACATCTCACATATCCCTTTCTACCTTCATCTATTAAATGTCATTGTTTTATATCTTTAAGCTTCAAAGCATTTAAAAAAACAATACTATTTTATATTTCAAAGACTAAGAACTTTGTAAAGAAGAAATATCAGATTCTGCAAAGTGAATTTTTTCCCCCACCACTGTTCCCTAACTTCTAAATAGATGCTTTAAGAAGCATGATCTTCCCACATTCTCTTTAGCTTTGGCAAGTTTTGTATGTTAAATTACAACAACTAAGGAGTGCAAAAATGCCAAGGAAATAAATGATAAAAACACCAATTTCAAACTGTTGTTTTTAACAGTATAACGTCCTTGGTTCCAGCATTAACAATACTGTTCTGTTCCCAAATCTCAAAGCAAGAACAGTTTCTCACTCCAGTTTGAAGATATCAAGTCCAATAGAACCAATGTGTCTTAGTAGGACTAATGAACTTTTCCTAACAATGCACAAACAAAAACCCCAACAATTTGGCGTTTTAGCAACAGTTGATCAAAATTTGTTTGATAGCACAGCACTCCTCTCTCTGCAGCTTCTGTATGGTGTGAATGAAACACAGTCTGCATCTCACACTGTCCTTCTACCACCACAGCAGCAAGAAAGAAAACTGGCCAGGGGATAAATCCGACACTGTCTTGGCACTGCTTCTCCTGCTTGTAGTATTAATACTGTGCTTCTTTTTAACTTTTTCTCCCTAATGTTTCAGACAGACCATTCACAGATATTTTTGGTTGTGACAGTCTCAGACGCCAAGCTTGGGAATGTACTTTTCCATCGGTAGCAGTTCAGTCTAGGGCTGCCTTCCCAGCCGGCTGTTTCTCAAGCCTCCTGATGACCTTTTTGCTTGCCCATTCAGCAAAGATAGAGCACTGCACAGCAAACCAAAGTGCAAGTTCAGGCAAAAGGGCTTTCCCATTCCTCCATTTGTGTTGCATAAAAACACAAGAGGCTGAGATGCTAAGGGCACTCACATACTGAGCTCTGTAACAATACAGAGGTAAAATTAGCACTGCCTTGTTTTGTAAAATATTCAAAGAAACATTAGTCAGAGAGTGTACAATCTGCATTCACATGTCAACCAAAGAGCACTTTAGCTGGAAATATTCTGATGGCTACAGAAAGTAGTAATAGATGTATGCCAATTCAATTAATGCTAATTTAGCACTTGGTGTATCTCTCATTTAATTCAAAACCATTCATGTATAAAATTACGCCTATTTGTGCCAATGTAGTTAAGTTACAGGAAAACACTTCAAGTCAAGCTTTGCGTTTTCTGTAAGCATATAATACTTTTATAAAAACCCATATATGCTGAAGAATAACTAAGAGAATCAGAAATCATTAGTTTTGTTTACACAAAGACAATAACTTTCAGTTTTACCTATAGGTTATATTAAGTCACCCATCTAAACCAAACTTTTATGCAAACTAAAACACATAAAGGCATTTAGTAGCAGCCAGCTTAAGGTTCTGTTGTAAATATTTGCATACAGAAAAAGAGGAATAGGAGAATATAAAATCCAGGACCTATTTCTCTAACTCCTGCTAAGCTGTATAATAATAATAGAGGATATAAATCAGCCTGAACAACGGAACAGTAACTATGATCATTTCTCTACAGTTTCTGTGTAACAGTTTTTATGTAAAAGATAAGCTTACTTTTCCCAAATATAAGTACTTTAGATTACAAGCCATAGCACTTCCTTTTTGAATTCAAGACAGGTTTTTATAGTTCAGAAGCAATAATTGTTTTACAATGCTATTAAAATATTATATTATCAGACTTTTTGACCTACATTCCTAAAAACTGACATATGATTTCTGAAGTTATAAGGAAGTTTGATGGACTGGACAGACTGCGCAATGAAAAGTAGAATTGATCAAAGTCTTCCCTTGATACTATTATTAAAATTAGTACTTTGAAAATCTATGAAGATTTTAGCTCTCTGGCACTGAATGGAGTGAAATTGCACCCCTTTCCAAATGACCAACATCTGTCTTTTTTTCCTTGTTAAGTCTGAAAACACACAATAGCCTCAAGATTTTTTTAGGAGCGCCTCTCCTCAACTGGCAAAATGACAGGAAGATGCATCTATGACTGCAGAAGAGACAGAAAATGGTATTAGCAGCAGCCAGGGAAGTTTGAAGACAGAGCAGCTATAAAGGCAGGCTTGATGGCCTGCACACGGTGCCAGCTTTGCAGTGATTCAATCTCTATGACAGATTGAGTCAAAAACTTTAATTAATGTATGTAATACTTAAAAGATTAAGTACTCTGAGGAGCTGTTGAGCATTTAACTGCAATCACTTTTCAAAGCCATAGTAGCTGCACAAAGGTTTCTGATCACAAATCTATCATACTCCTTACATTCACCAACATCAAAACATCAGAAGAGGTTTATTTAAAAAACATCAATGTACCAAATCGAAATACACAGAGAAACTCCAGACCACACAATCATGTATTTATTTGGGAGACTTGTTTTACTCTGATGATTCCACCCTGGCACATGGGAAACCCATGGTCTGGCTGACAGAGTTAATTTTCTTCACAGCAGCCTATATGGAGCTGTGTTTTGAACTTACGTTTAAAAGGGAGTGGATAAGACCAATGTTTTGGCTGCTGATGGATAATGCTTACACAGTGTTAGGGCTCCTTTTTCACCCCCTCACTCTGGCCCCATTCCAGCAAGTAGGCTAGGGGTGGACAAGGAGCTGGGAGGGAAAAGAGCCAGAACAAATGGGCTGAGCTGGTCAAAGGGATATTACATAGTGTATTAACCTCATGCCCAGCCATAAAACTCAGGTAGCAGAAAGGAAGGGGCTGACTGTTGAGAGCCACCAAAATGCTTGTGGTGGGAGGTAGAAAGTAATTTCCTTTGCAGCAATTGTTTTTCTTCACTTATTACACTGTCTTGATCTTCAACCAGCAGGTTTTTTTTGCTTTTGTTGCTCCTACTCTCTCCTGTGGCTGTGGGATGGGCAGGCAAGTGAGCAACTGTGTGTGTGCTTGGCTGCCCTCCAAGGTCAACCAACCCACTACACATGGTAAGTTTAAGATCCTTTCCAACCCTGTTTCCTGCTAAAAGGATCATCACTAGCATCTTCTTGGGATTAATAACACTGTCCTCTTGTATTTAAAATACCAATATATAGAGAAAAACAACATGGAGAAAAAACAGCCAAGAAAAATGCTGCAGAGAAATAATAAAATGGGTAAGTATCTGATGAAGAAAACTTACCAACTCAATTTCTTCAATTTCTTCTCATTACTTTGATACTAAACCTTTATACATTTCCATAAGTCAGGGAAATCATTTTAGGTTCTTAAGCTAGAAAAAGTAATTTTACCATGTCATTCAACAGCTGTGTAGCCAAAGCATTTCCATTTTTTTTCTCAGTACCCCAGAAACTACCATTTGTTTAGCCTAACCAGTCACAGTCCAGATTGTTTTTTCTAGATCCTACTTCCAAATTATCTCTGGTTTCTAGTACTCTAGGCAGAAATGTGTCCAACAATCTTCTGAGGAACTATCCATTCTCCGTACTTCCCTTGGGAGAAAAGGAGCGTTCTCCCAAAGTTCTTGACAGACTGGAGTTCAAAGCATCCAAAGTAATAAAAGCATCAAAAGTAATAAAAAAATTCTCACTTGAAGACAAAACTATATCTCCTAGGAATTCTCCAGGCAGAAACTGTCATTATAAGCAACCAGATTTACAAGGTCATCTTCCTTAAAATTCTGGGGTTTGTGTTTAATTCTATTGATGCCATGAAGGTTTTTTGCCTTTTCTTTTATACCCCTGTTATACCTTTTTACAACTTCTGTATTCTTAGTGCTTTTTCCCTACATTCTTGGACTTGTTTGTTCAGCTAGGAGACTAAACATTTTAGAAGCTTTGTAGGTAGGGGTTAGTGTGCCCCAGACCCCAAGGCCCTCTCCAGAACACATTCTGTAAACTAAGATAGAACCATCCAGGGGAAGGTTCCTTGGGGAGGGGGGGCTCACTTGAGCCTCTCATTGGGGAATCTTTGATAGATATGCTAATTAGTAACACCTATAATGTTATACCCGATCTGTTGTGGGTGTGCATTGTGGTGTGCATTGGGGTGCATTCCACCTGGACATGGTGCACCTAAGGATCCTTAAAATAAATACCAAGGTAAAATCCCTTTTTCCCTTCTAACTGTGTTTGACTCTTGATTTTAAGACCAGGAAAAGGCATCACTATGTTTTAACTTGGATTTACAATTAAAAATAAAAAATACTGATTTGAAAAAGCATGAAAATACTACAAAATAGTTTTTCTCTCTTCTTTTGTTCTATCAATAAGAAATACATGGCAGAAATAAAGCTTGAATCCTTATCAGGAGCTGTGGAAGAACACTTCTCTTGCAGCCTCAGTTTTTACGGGTGAACACTGAGAACTGTCATTTTCACCTCTGCAGAATATTCTTCAGTTCCAAATAATTCAGACGGACCTGCTAAGGACCCTTCAGATCAACTGGATTTTATCAATTCCCATCAGTATATTACTAAACACTATGGACAACAACTAAAGAATTTTCTGTTTATTTTCCTCTCTTGTACACACCACATTTCCTGCTTCTGCTGAGCATGAAGGAATAATTTCAGTACCCACCATGAGATTGCCACAGGTATCTTAAGTTCAGTACAAGAACTTTGTTAATGGATTCAAGCAGCAAGCAATTTCTGTTAACAAAAGGCCAGCTTGAGCTCCTCAAAAAGAGAAAAAGACATCAAGAATGAAGAAAATAACTTTCCTCTCTCCCACAAGCAGAAGTCATCAAATCATTCCAATCCTTTTCAGAACTAAGAAGGGCTTTTTTCTTACATGGGTGAAAGAGGTGAATGGAAGGGGAGGAGAATAAGTAATATACTATCTCCCAAGAGAGACTAATTCTGGGAAGAATAATTCCAAGTAGATTTACCAAAACTGGAAAAAACAGAGTGAGCACATGCTAGAAGAAGGCTTCCTCTAAACCAAAAAAGAACAATGTCAGTGATCTAATTCAATACTTTCCTGTGACCTTTTAAATTTTAATACCTGAGAAAAGCTGTGAAGAATTCAATAGTTCACAGTTTATTAATCCTTTGTGGAATAATCACAGTAACACTGTCTAGTCAAGAGAGAGGATAGAAAGTGACTACACTTCAATAGAGACAGAGGATAAAACAGAACAGAGACATTTAAATAATGCAGACAAACAGGGTGGGGAAACAGGAATGCCAAACCTTGAATGAGGATGTTGATGTAACAGATGTTTCAGAAACTCTGGGTAATGAAGACTATCACTGGGAAATTATTGCCAGCACAAAAGTTCATTGAGTCAAAATAAGTTGTTAGTGTGGAAGGATTCTGCTATCCATGAAAGTTACATAAGTTATCCTTACAGTTAAATCAGATAAACTAACTGTCAAAACATAACACAAGATCCCTATGCATTGAGATTTCAAGTGTGACCAATCTACTTTCACATATCGAGGAAAAAGAGGCTGAGAGACACTGCACATTATTAATAAAAGACTTTGATTCTTTCCAAGTAGACAGGACAGCTGTTATGTTTAATAAGATGCCAAGGTCTTAAGAAATCTTTTAATCTATACATCATACCTGACTACTTTATAGGAGAGCAAACATGACATCAGAATACAAAGTAAAACAAAGAACAATAAGGAATGATTTTGCACCATCTCATCCTGTAGAGAGAATTAAGAGACATCACATGACATTAGCAGGTGGAAGATTCAATATAAAGAAGAGTAGGTACCTTTTCCTCACCAGCACATTCAAGATACAGAACTCTGAGCCACCAGTTGTGCTACAGATGCCAAAGTATACAGGGCTCAAAAGAAACTGGGAAAAAATAATGGAAGCAAAACTCATCCTTTAAATGTAGATACTGAATATGAGAATACCACCACTGACTCCAAGAACCCTTGAGCAATAGGTCACTGAAAACTACCAGGTCAATATTGAGGGATAATGATACAGGTTAGTTCATCATTGCACTTCTCCCTGTGAAAAGCAGGGCAGGGGGAAGCAGTGAACTTTAGTAATGAAAAGTCAAAGCACTTCACTGCCTGTCTCCTCCTTTTTGCACACTGAGGCTTCTGAGACAACAGGGGTTGCTGTCCTTGCTTCCATGCACGGCGGAGCTTGACAGGCTGTTACAACACCTGGGCACCTCCCTGAGGCCTCTCAGCCTCCAAGGAGGTGATGAGGCTGCACAGCTGGATGCTTGGCTTCACAAAGCTGCTTGGGCAGCTCTCACCCAGCCTCCCTATGCTGGCAGCCTTGGCTGCAGTCAACAGCTCCAGGACAAAGCAGCCCAGGAGGCAAAGGCAGCAGTGATGGCTGCACCAGCCCCAGCATGACCATATCCCCCAGGTGACCCCAGTGGGAAGCACCTGGGTTGTCAGAGGGGCTCCAATGTGGTATTTTGTTACCTTGTCCTTCGCTGTGCTAGAATCCAGCCAGTGTTTGTGGATCAGGGACAGTGAAGCCTGGACATTCAGCACTGAGTTATCTTTTTCAGTTATTAAGTGTTCGGCCTTTACCAAACCATGCAACTGCATTCCCTGTATTCCTCTGAGCAGAGTTTCCCCATCTTGTATCTATTTAGTGGGCACACACATCAGTTTATTCTGTCTTCTTGCTTATCGTTTGCCTAGACAACCTTCAGCCTGCATTCAAGCACTCTTCTGCAGGCCCACTGGAGATAGGATGATGGGTTAGATGTAAAAAGGCCTTTTTTAACAGAAAACTTCACAAAAATTATGAAGATGTGTATTTAAGAATTTGTTTATTTGTGTGTTTTACTTTAATTTATATTCCAGTTTTTAAGTCTCTGATCCACTTCAGACTAGGGAGATTGTTGCACCACCATGCCTGCTTTACAGCACACCAGTGAACAGAGCAGCTCATGACTACCAGTTTAAGAGCTTCCAAAACCCATCTTTTATTTTCCAACTGGAACACAAGCCAGAAAGCCTTTTAGTGAGGAACTTGCACAGAGAGCCTTTGCAGGAACTCATGGACACAATCCTACTACCACCTTTGTAGATGGCCCCAAGAGGAATATGTAATCACAGAATGACTTATGATGGAAGGGACCTTAAAGATCATCTAGTTCCAACCCTCCCTTCCCCTTTTATGGGCAGAGATGCCACCCACTAGACCAGGTTGCTCAAAGACCCAACCGGACTGGCCTTGAACACTTCTGGGGATGGGGCATCCACAACGTCTCTGGGCAACCTGTTCCAGTGCTTCACCACCCACAGAATAAAGAATTTCTTCCCAGCATCTAATCTACATCTCTTCTCTTTTAGTTTAAAACCATTCCCCCTTGTAGCTCGAGGGTAGTTTTGAGATATTTTCCATTTCCTTTATCTTTGGCTGCTTGAAAGTGTAAAGGAAAATGAAATGTTAAAGAACCTGAGCACAAAAGATGTGAAATCCCAGTACTCTGTAACTTTCCCCTCTTTCCTTCAAATAAGCACTCTCCCTTAAGGCTGTGACCTGCTTTGTTGCATGGTTATTTAACAACACAAACTTACTGGAACAGCAAACTGGTATCACTATGGACCGGATGCCGCTTGGTCCATTAGGAACACCACAGCAACACAATATTCTCTTCCCATGTACTTAATAACCTCCAAGCCACGAAATAAACACCAAAAGTAACTATTTTTAATTAGTCTCAAATGAAATAAGGAATAGTTTAAATATCTCTGCTTTTAAGCTTATCTTGACTATTTTAAATGCAAGTGGAATTTTGTTTTATTCCCACATCTGTCCCTTCCAATGAATCCTATGAATCTGGAACATTCCTATGAATCAGGAACAAATATAATGAAAACTACAATTCTGATTCACTGATACCCATATTAAATTGAGTATTTTGTCTTCCTGGTAAACTCATCTTCCCCTTAATACACACACACACACACACACACATATACATATGTATGCATATATATATCTCCACCAAACTAAAAGCAGTCTATTCAATTAATCCTGCACATCGAACCAAATAGAATAAGCTTACAAGTTTGACCCAAGAAAATACCACCACGTTATGCTACTACCTTTAAAGAAAAAAGAAAATGTTTCAAAAACATGGAGTGATACACAGTGAATATACACAGTGTTACAGAGTGAATACATACCACAAAATCAAGAACATATAACAAAATAATGCCATAGTAGAGAAAAATAAAATTACTCTGTTCTTTTTGTTGTTCTTAGCTACCAACACAGGTCAACTACCAGAACTCATGTAACACTCAGGCCAGACAGGAGACCTCCCAGTCTCACACACACACACACGAAAAAAAACCTGAAAAACATAAAACCCCAAAATCCCAAACAAACAAAAGGGCAACATGGACAGAATTAAAAGTGAAGGACTTACATTATGCTACCTTAAAAGTCAGCTTTCTGCATCATTTGCTTATTTCCTCTATTTGGAAAACTGCCACATTTCTTTCCGAAGCATTTGTTAGGAAAGATTTTCTTAATGACACTTCTGTCCCTTACATTGTTTTCTGAGACCTTGTTTGTCTACAATATAGAAGTGAAAAACAAATGTCTCAGACCTGATAAGCTTTGCAATAACTGAAGGAAAACAGGTTATGACAGCTAAGTGTAACAAGTATCTTCAGTGAAGAATCCCAAAATAACTTGGGCAAGGAACTTAAGAAAAGGTGCCCATAAACTCTGAAATTTTTCAAGTTACAGCCTAAAATATGGGGTTTGGTTTTTTGTGGGGGGAGGGAGGGGATGGTTCTAAAGTTTTACATGGAGGCAAAACAGGGCTACAAAATTCTAACAGGTGTCACCTTCTCCCAATCATTTATTGTGAATACTGAAAGAAAATGTATAATGTGAAATAAGTATATTTTTCAGTAACAGTCTGGTTCAAAGTCTCCTAGAGTTTTAGTACATTTCTTACTGTGCTTTATAGTAACAAATTACATTAAAACAAAGATTTCCTGAAGGCAAGAAGAAATGGCTTTTCATTGCTTATTTACAACAAGTAATGAGTTTGACAAGCTACAAAAACAAGAGAGATGGAAATGAAGTTTCAAGCAGCGCAATTTCTGCCTCACAGAACTGCAGCTAATGTAAGACACAGAAAGACCACAGACATAGTGAAGAGAGTTCTCCTGTATCATCTAAACACAGCTGGATAAGAGTGTTTCTTAGCAGTAGTATAATGCAAGACAGAAGTTCAATTTTTTATTTTCTCTAAAGTGTTGCCTCTCTCCCTTTCCTCAACATGGCAGGTGCAAGAATGTTTTGTTTTCCCACTGGAAGAAGCCTACTCCCTGACACAACCATGAGTTGTATTTAAAACAGGGTAGTAACAATACAAAAATATTAGGCACAAATTTTATTCTGTCTATATTAAAAAAGAAATCTTATAAACTAAGAACCATCATTAAAAGAACCATATTTCCAGAAAGAGGGTTAAGAAATGTCACATTCATTTCATACACTGTAGGATTGCGAGATGATTTGACAAGTCACAGAGGGATTTTGCTGCTGCTCAACAACTATCTTTCATAATACGATCTCCCAAGACACTTTCCAGCAAGAAATTAACTGGTACTCCACAAAGGAAAAAAAAAATAAAAACCCAAACCAAACCAACAAAAAAACCCACTGCAAAATACTAGTAAATGTAGCTTTCCACAATGCTGTATGGTGCTGAAATCTGTGAAAACTATGAGATACCAAAGTTGTAGGAAAAGGACTGCAAAATACTTTCCCTCATTCAATCACATTATTCTTTGCATAAAGCTCATCCTATGACCAAAAATCCTTTTTTTTTCACCAGTTTTCAAAAACTGCGCTACTACTTAGCAACAAGGAATATATTCCACACCTAACATACCTCTTTCTGTTTTTTATCAAATGGAATACTACATTTTCCAAGTAACTCCTTTAAACATTGTGACTGTGATTTATATCTCAGCTGTCTGTGAAATCATTGTATTTCCCTTCATTACCAGCCCTGCAACCTGCTTGCGTTCTCAAGCCTCTGGTTTCAGGAGCCTTGGACTCAGATTTAAATTTCTGCCAAGTTGTTGGCCTGAAATAATACAGAACATTTTGTCATCCTTTCTAGTATAACAAATTGAGAGCTTTGAATTGAGGCCTTACTCTTTTTTCTGAAGTTTTGTCTGTCAACAACAGCATTTTAAGAATCTTTAACTGCATAATCCCCTGATCAGTGCAAGACAGATACAGTTCACATTGTCCAGCAAGGATTCCCAGGAGTTTGTTACCAAAGCCTCCTAAGCAAGTAAAAAGAGGAAGGTTCACACAACTACATTGTTAACAATTACATAAGATTTTTAAATCAATGGACCAAGAGCTCAGTCTGTATTATATTTTTGAAAAATCCTGGAAAAAAGAAGACAAAAAACCACCTGGCTTACGCTCAAAGCAGCCAACAGAAGTTTGCAGCAGAAGCCCATGACTTATTCCCATCAACCATTGTAAGCAGTGCAGATGAGACATTTAAAATAAGAAAAGGTTACAAGGTGTGCATTTCTAGACTACAGAAGTGTCTTGTAAATATTTTAAATAGTAAGGAAAAAAAAGTAGGGAGTAGCTTTCACCACAATGCCTTTTGACTCTTGCAAAATTCAGTGACATGGCAGTTGGAGTAAGGTTCTGAACCAAACAGAAAAAAACATAATACTGCTCTGCATTTGCCTTATATACTAAAAATTCTTATTTATATTTATTTTATACCAAAAAAATTTTAGACATTTAACAGCTATGCTGTATTTTAACAGAACGCATCAGAAAAATCTTATTTCTCCATCACTTCAGCCAAAGATATCATTTGATAAAGCACACTGAGCAGATTTACATAAAGTCTATGTGATGGTGGATAATCAAGCAGTAGGTTAGAGCTCCAGGTGACAGGTTTTTCTCAGCAAAAGATGCATTTAGTTGCATGATGGTATCCCATCATGTAATTTTACTAAATTCACCAGAAAAAGTGAAAAAGACCTGAAATGAATTCAGTAATTCAATAAATTCACTTCATAATACTTCCAATACACGAAGAAATGGTTTGCCAACTGTATTGTAAATCTAAACATTAGAATCTCATTTTTTTTAAATAAGATTAGTTTAAGATTCTTAGATATTTGGCAAGTGGTTCATCTTGTAAATCATTATTAGTGCCAAAACTTTAATCGCAAGGCACTCAAATTATTATAGTAAATTTTATATATCCACTAAGGACTGAGTTGAATTTGGGATTAGATGTAGAAGAAAGAAAAATATTTTCTGCAGCTGACCCCACTGAAAGTATACATTTGACCTGTTATTTCCAACTAATATAAAACATCATCTGCAATTATCAGGACAAAGAAATGGTGAATTTTCTCCCAGCATAGCAAGAACTCCTAAACTACTATTTTTGGAGATCAAGTTCAATACTTATGGACAAACATATTAATTTCTACATGTAAAACAATTAAAATCCATGCCATGTTCTATTCTTGCTACTCCAACTGAGTATATGCCACTTACACAAGAAAAATAACACATAATCAGACATTTTAGAACAAGCAGTAGAATTACCTGAAGCTTTGAGACTTAAGTGCATAAAGATAATTTTGCTGACAGTGATGCTCAGAAATTATGAGTCAGACACTGGATTCTTGTCACAAAATGGGCTCACAAAAGTATGAGGATTCAAAAATCCTCAGGAATTCAGGAGTAACCAAGGTATGTCTCAACACAGCAGTCCAACTGAGCAGGAATAGGCTAATAGGGATGACTTTTCTTCTCAGAAGTGAGAAAGTACTGAAGAAGGGAAAGAAAACAAACCAGTTTCCCTCCTCAAAGGAGAAAAGACAGACAAGCAATAAAGCGTTGGGATTTCCTTCCAAGATAATGCTGTTGTATCAATCTCGTGGGACACAGAAACTTCTGGTTATGTTTGTCCTTCATTACTTACTGTATTTAATAATCATTTTAATCCTCAGTTGAATAATTCTCTGCAGTGAAACTTCAGATGTTCTATTTTCAGGAAGCTATCTGATCTCATTGTTATACTTTGTGTGAGTTTTCTGAAGAATAAAAATGCCTTCTTGACTCTTCTGGACTCTGACACAGGCATTCTGAAGAGCCTCAAACATTATAAAAGCAAAAGAAATAAAAGATTGAATAAAATAATCCATTAACACAAGTGTTGGACAAGAACCTTAAAAGTCAACCACAGCTAGAAGCTCGATGTGCTAATCAGCAATGCTTTGTGTCACCAGCACCACGAAAACACTTCCTAAAAGACTTCTAACAGAACAATTGTCTCCTGCAAAGATGTTAATGGCAGCCACTTCCAACACAACTATCACCACTAGAATAAACATTCTTACATAGTCCTTTAAAAAGGTTTTAAATATTTAGCAAAAGGTTTTAACAGCACTCTCCCACTGCCAATTAGCAGCAGTGATACCATTTAAATATTTGATGATGACAACACTAAAAATAAATAAATTACAGTCCAATTTAGTATCACAATATTGCTAAACCTTCATTACGTTATAGTAGATTTACACATTTGACTGACACACATTTGGAATACCATTTTAGTCCTGCACTGCAAAAAATTAATAAAATGGTAGGAAAAAAACATATTAAAGGGTGCCAGGATAAAAAAAAGAATGCACAGAAAAGCTTCAATAGGCGGAATGACAGCAAATTGAGATGCTTTAGCCCAGGAAAAAAAATTACATAAAGCAAACGTGAGGAAGACAGCTCATTTGTGGAAAAGAGAAAGTGTTCTAACATAAGAACCAGGGGACACCAGGTAAACAAGTAAATAGCTGCCTGGTAAAACCATGCAAAGAAACAAAAAAAAAAAAGAGAAAAAACCTGACTTCTTCACACAACACATAGTTAAGAAACTGCCATAGGATGTTACAGTGGTGAAAAGCTTCCAAAAGTCAAACTGGCCTTTGACAATTAATGGGGAGGAAAAACCACCCATAAGGATTAAATGCATCTTAGTTCCAGATCACTTAAGGCTGGAAGCAGATGTCAGGAAAGGAGGCTTCTTCTATTCTTCCTGTTGGAGGCAACATCATGAGCCAAATGGACTTTCAGCCATCCTTAAAATTCACAAGGGCTGGGAACTTTTGAAGGCTGGGGGAAACAGATGCATCTACCCCAAGCTGTGCAGTCAGCCTTCATCACAGACAGGTTCAAGCCCCAAAGCCTGTAGGACTTAAACCCCCTGGGAAGGCTGAGAGCCTTGCACTGGAATGTGCACTCCCTTTTCATCACTCCTTTTCTGAGGATTCACAAGCAGACACAAAGAACTGCACAGAGCACACAGAGTTCTGCTCTGCTCCAGCACTTTGCTGGGAATAGAAGGTTCTCCACCAGCTGTTCCAGACAAAAAGCAGAGTGAGGCCAGTCTGTTACTGCTGAAGCAGGAAGGCCAAGCTGTATGAGGGATGCGGAGAGACCCAAGAAAGGGAGGGATGAGCAGGCTGGGTGACACAGCGGGTGAGGTGACAGACACAAACCGGATCCAGGCCAAGCAGGCTAGTGAAAGACCAATACTATCCATTCTTCCAAAGCATCCTTCTAAATCTACAAAACACCACAAGGTGATTCTCACAACTGGAGGCATTCAGTGGCTCCACACTACACCACCACTCTCAGAGCAGATTCCAGACCAGGCTGGCTGCTCACTGAAGAAGGACCAAGCATGAGGCAACATGGAACACATTATTTAGGCTGAAAAGTGTTAACCTCAAATAACGTTTGTGAAACACATCACTGCAACTACTACAACCAGGAAGAACGAGAAATTAGAGGACATTTGGGTTTAACAAATGAAGTACATCCAATAGGCCATATAAAGTTCTTGGAAGGTTCTTCAAAAGCAAGAAAAACCTAATACTACACAGACTCAAACGACTTACGTCTGATCTAGCTTTTTCCACTATGTGGTAATAATGTGCCATGATGAAATACATTCTCATTTAACATAAATATTAGTCTTGAACTCCAGAATTTACATTGGCTTTTTGTAACAAGCTGCTATCAACAGATCTCAAAAAAAAAAAAATTATTTAGGGAGCATTCTCTGTAATCAACAAAATACATTTCAGTTGATTCAAGACTGATTTCCTGAAGTGATTTATTTCCAACTGTTACTGAGTTTTTCCTGCCTTACGTAGCAAAAATGGATGTATTTACATTGTAAACATGTCAATATTGCAACTGAATGTAAGTATTAATCCTGCAACTCAGAAACTAACATTTCCTACAGTACGTACATGAAAGAGATTCATTCTGCTTTAAATTTACTAAACAAAAAAGCATGGTAGAGTATACAAAGTCACTGTCTTGCCTTTTTTTGTGTTCCTGTGCTGTTCACAGGAGTTACTTAAAATCAATAAATAACTGCCTATCCTAAAACCCCCAACAACAGGAAGAAAATATTCTTAACAAAAGCTTCAACACAAGCT
Organism: Corvus hawaiiensis; assembly: GCF_020740725.1. Classification (NCBI taxonomy): domain Eukaryota; kingdom Metazoa; phylum Chordata; class Aves; order Passeriformes; family Corvidae; genus Corvus; species Corvus hawaiiensis. The sequence goes on from NC_063213.1 coordinate 44,290,724, forward strand.
GAATTCCTGTCCTTTTAGTCCAAACTACACCTTGGTAATACAAAGCAATGAAATTATATCTTTTTAAATAAGCAGTCATTTACACTTTATTTTAAGGAATGCAGCTAGAACAAACAGTTGACAATGTCAAACACTTTCATCACAGGGAACTAGGTAATGAAATATATAAAGCATCCTGGATTTTCCATCATAAGAGGTACTTCACAAAACAAAACCTGTGCAGACCATTCTGCTGCTGCAGAATTTCACCATTCTTCCTCTCCTATCCTACACTAAAAAGGACAGTAAAGGATGGGGATATGTTCACCGATGCTAAAACATCAAAGCACACACAGAAATGTATAATGCTCTGCCTTTTTTTAGTGTAAGAAAAATAATAATGCTGGTAAGAAGAAAGGAAAAAAATATAAGGGGGGGGGAAGTTATAATCACAGAAACTCAACCATTAAAAAATCTTGAAAATTCTGTGGAAGTGCTTTTTATGAAAAAAGCTGCAGGTCTTTTTCTTCTGAAGTATGGATTATCTCATAATTTAAAGGCAATACCAAATCATTTTAATCAATTTCAGCAAAGGCATTAGGACAGTCATTACACTAATATGCATAATATCAATTATCTGCTATATACTTGTATGGTACCCATTTCTTATACCAAAATAAAACGTCTGAATAAGTTTCTTTTGTTAAAGACTTTTATAGTTAACTTTGAAATCCAGCTTAATATCTTGCTATTTTTTATTGTTCATTTTATAAAACTGTCAGCTGCTATTCTGAAAAGGAGTTGGTTTGTTTGTTTAAAGATACTTCCTGTCCGCCTGCACTTATTTCCAGAACGTGAAAATTTGGTATCTGAAAAGATTCCTGAGCATGGTATACAATCTGAAGTACTCAGGGATATTTTATTACTTACTCCAAAAGGCCAAATGACATTAAAAGGAATCCCAAGAGAGGCAGAAACGAATCACTGCTATTTTACTCTCCCAAGGCTGTACCAGTTAACACTGTGAGCCTCAGTACTGCTGAATTCCAGTCTCTCCCTACAGTGCACTCTTCACTGCTTTGAATATTCATGTTTTGTGAGGTCAAGGTGTAGGAGGGAACAGGCGAGTGAACTCAGGGATGTTCCTCTTCAGGAACAATGGACAGATGAGTCTATACAGACAGCTCTGGAAAATAAGCGAGTTAAGTAGATTATTAAGAGATGTATTGCAGTCAAGAGGATGGGCAACAATCCTTTCAAAGGACTGCTTCATGCACAGCCTTCTACAACAGGGAGAAGTACAGTGATGGCACTGCCACATGTTTGAAAGGCATGCCAGATGTGAAGATCCACTGTAAACCAGTAACAATAGTCTTCATAAACACAGCTGCAAAACAGGGAAAGAGGCCACTTGCTACTTACTCTCCATAAAGACAAACAAACCAGCCCCCTCCAAAGGGCCCATTTTATGCCAATGCTACAATCCAGTTATAATAATAATATCAATTTGTACTTACCAACTATTATTTTAACATATTTAGAAGGAACAACATTTTCTCAAAAATTGTATTTTTGAACTAGATTCTGCAACATCGTATCACTCAATTTACAGGTGGTGAAGAATACAAATAACCAATTTCTATTTTAACCATGGAATATATAACTTGATCTTGTACCAAAATCTATAACAATCTACTTAACAATCCCCGCCCCCCAAAAAAAATCATGTACCATGTATGATAAAATGAGAGCACAGTTAAAACAGGATGTTTACCTGAAGGTGGAAGAGCTGCATGTATGTTAGAAGGTACGTTAAAATCAGAAAGAACCTGACAAACCGAAGATATAATCTGAAATAATTAGAATGCAGTTAGTAGGACAAGTACAAGCTCTTTGCAGATGATTGCTTTTGCCCATTACAAAGAGGAACAATCAGGCAGCAGCTTGCACAGAAGGATCACAAACAAAAGGTCATTAAAAGACAAAAAGCATCATACTGAAATTTATTAACAGTCGATCCTGTAGCAGAGCAGTGGAGCAGAGTAGACTGACCTCTTGAGGTCTCTTCCAGCCCTATTTTTAAACATTCTTATATATATATATACATTGCTGATTTTTACCACGATTTCATGATTTCCTCTTCTCCATGTATATTACACATAAATTACTATACACCTTTCCTCCCCCAAAATCGACCTGCTAGTCTGTTTCTCTTTAGACTTCTAAATTTTGAACACAATCCCACATTTGTGTGAAAAGATAAATAATTTAGAATCCATGCACTAATATCATAATATGTGCTCTAACTTAATTTGCCCTTAGAGATTGACAATTGGCAAATTTTATATAAGGGTCTTTCCCTAATAGAGTCAGTGCAAATAATACAAGGATGGATGGCAATATCATCCATGGACCAGCAAAGGCTGGGAAACTACACAATTAACTTGTCCTGTCAGTCTCTGTTTAAATTCTTTTAATCTTCCACAAATGCAATCAAATCATGGAAGTAGTGTACTATTTGTGAGCCATGGGCAGGACACCACTGCTCTAATTCCTAGTTTAAAAATAGGCTAAACTAGTCATGTCACTGATCAAGCCTGATAGTAGGCATAAGTAAAAATCTCATCAGGTATTCATAATGATTTTTAATTCCATTAATTAATTTTTCACCACTGAACAGACTGAACGTGTTTTGTGGATAGTCTAAGGTTTTGTGGGCACAGGCGGTGAAGGAGTTCCTATTATTCACACTAGCCAAGCTCTTTACTCAGTCAAGAGAAATAGACAGATAAGCTCTTCCAGAAGAGAAGTCAGAGAAGCTAAATTCATCCAAATTAAGCTCCCACTCCAAGTCAGCTTTTGAAAAAAATGCTTCTCTTTGTACATAAGCTAACTAAACCATGTAAAGGCTGTATCCTCATGTATACATTTCTACAAACAACTTTTTTTTTGTGTGTTACATATCTTCAAATAAAATTTCGATTACTGCAGTCTACAGAAACTACTAATGCAAATAAAAACACAGACCAAATGCAATGTACAACCTACCCACTCAGTGGCTGTGACATACAGTGTCACTGTTAACAAGTAGTAAACTGCCTGATACATAGGTCTAGCGTATATATATGATACTCTATGCAAATACCTAAAGTATACAGCTTTTGTATCACAGAAGATAGGATTTTTATGGTGCTAAAGTATTCTTTTCAAAATATTGTATTTTTTAAAAATTAGGAAGCCAGTACACAATCAGTAGTAGAGGATGGAGAAGGAATACAAATATGGATGGGTGCTGGTAACCTTCTATAATCTAGCTGAGAGTCCAAAAAATCACAGAGACAGCATCCTCTAAAAGAAAGCTCCAGGATTCATGGAGCTGCAGTTAGCTGTTCAGGTCTCTCATAATGACAAACCAAAGAGGTAAGACAGATCTGCATTAAAACAACAAGAGAAAACTAAGAAATAAACAAAAACAAATCCAGAAACAGCCTCTCAGAAAAACTTACACTTTGGCTGTCTAGTTGAATGGCTGTCCAAGGTTAGACAGGGAGCTCAACTATCACTGCCTTCTTCCCTAAATATATGCCTTTTTGTGCTGCCAGTTTTGGTGTCAATTAGGACATGGGCTCTGGGCAAAATATCTTTTGCTGCTGGGACATCCACATCCTTCCTCCACAGATCTTCTGTATCCAGGAGAAATTCAGCTGATACTGTAGCATTTTGTTTCCAAGGGGAAGGGCATGAGTAAACCAAACATGTTAGTTTTCTCCTCCTTTCCTCTCCATGGCTGTTTTCTTTGAACTTAAAGAACCTTAGCATCTTCGAGCCAAAGACTGCTTAATCAAGTTTACTTGCACCATTACACAGGTTTCTTTGTAATATGAAAAATGACTGAAAATCAGGTAATTTCATATACTTTAAACTGAGTCCAGGAACCTAATTCCTTGATATTCTTTCAAATGGAAGCCAAATATGTATGACCTGTTCCTAGGCCTCCATGAAGACTTGCAAATATTGTGGCTAAGATAATTTAGAACTGCAGAGAACCTAAGTCCACTGAAAATGCTACTTTAGAGTTTACCATGAAAGCAAAAGAGTTTATATTAAAGCATTTAAAACAGAGCTGTAGAAAACACTGTTCAACATTCTCCATATTTCATATTTTGTACACCTGATACAAATGGGTATTACAGTATGAACTAGAGATCACAAAAGATTGAACAAGATAGCAACATATACTGGCATTCCAACAAGAAAAAATAAGATCTTGATGCATATGCTGTCTAAATCCCCCATCATAGAAAGACACAGATATGTTTAGTTCCAAAAGCAAAGCTCTGCTGAAAATTATACCCTAGAGGATCTACCTGCTAAATTTGGTCCCTCTCTTCGCACAGACTTTGAAACTTAGGAGTTGACAATGCTCAGCAAGTGCATGACTTTACAGAGCTTCTGTTTAGACCAGAAGAAAAAAGGAAGATACAAATTTGTTTAAGTTGTCAGCCAAGAAATTTATTGACACTGAGATCAGTATTGGTATATGCCAAAAAAACACCCTGGACTTTGCTTCCACACACATCTTGATAAAAAACACTCCTGCTCACAGAGTGCTAAAGCCACCGTTCTCCATGTGTTTCTCACTGCTGCCTTCCTAAATAACTGCAGCTTCTCCTAAGTGTATCTCTTCTCATTTTATTACCACAACCTGTCTCCTAATAGAGACATATTTGTCCCCCTGGACCTCTTTCTGTCTAGGTCTATAGCTTTGGGAAACCATGAGGTTCTGTAACCATTTATTGGACGTCCCTGGAAGCAAGCAGCTCTGAGGAAACATACCCATACACCACAAGTCACTTGCTGCCTTAAAGATTCTCAAACGCCTACCCACCTCAAAGTCTCTTTCAGAAAGGCGTGGAGGAACCTCACACAAAAATAAAGTAAGCTCACTGCCAACTGTCAGAGCAGCTAAGAAAAGTTCACAGGATGCTTAAATCCACTTTGAACTGCAAGATGTAAATTCATTTCACAGAATATTATAGGAAATGTTGTAGGAAATTACATAATAGGAAACCACAGCTAGCTGCACCAAGGAAAATATTATGGAAAAACAAAACAATCACCCCAAAACCCACTACATACAAACAAGTGGCACATAAATTAGTTCACAAATCAGGTATCCAAGAGCCTAAATCTCATGGATGCACAATGCATCATCACTATTACCTCTTGAAAAATCAGAATCTCATAAATACAGAGAATAAAAAATAGAAACTGAAAAAGTCTCTATAAACACATGTACGTAGTCTTTAGTCCTCAAATTTGGTACAACAAAGGCAAGCAATAAAAAAGGCTATTCTATAAAAATTGCTACAAATGAAGAGTACAATCTTTAATCCTTTCAGTCTAAACACAGCTGACATATGAGAGTGAAAGGCCAAGTAAACTACTATGTATAAAGCCTGTGTTACTTTTTCCAGTAATAGCAGCTGTACCACCTGCCATCATCCTAGGTGACACTTCAGACTCAAAGAGTACATCATGTTATACCAAACAAGAAAGAAAAAGTCAAAATTAGCAGGTGCACAAAGTAAATAAGACAGAAAAAAAAATATGGAGCTACTGGAAAAAGGGAACAGAGACTGCAAGTAAGAAAGGAAAGGGAAAAAAGGCAGCAACTGCTCTTCTCAGAGTTATGAAAATAGACAGCCAATGGAAGCACAGACTGAAACCAAAATAAAATACAGATCTGTGCTCCTGATTCTCATGCACAAACCTGTGGTTCTAAAGGATTTCGTCTGAACTAGAACTATTAACTCAAATGTCAATTTTCTGTTTGTGACCCAAACACCTACACGGTAATTGGCAGGCACAACATTTAAGTATTAGATATTCCATAAAGGTGCATTTTACAGATCAACTAACAATGTCATGTTTTGCACAAACGTATGAAATCTACATCTGCATGGAACAGACCTGTTCCTTGAGGTTACTTTGTATCCTCTTTAAGAGTAGCTTTACCTACATAAGCTATTGAAACTCCAGGAACACTCTCCAAAAACATATTACATCTTACTTTTTCCACTCTTTACAGACATTTGCTCTGCAAGAGCAGGCAAGAAGCATCTTAAGGTTTACTACCCCTGCCAGATGTTCCAAAAGGTTTTATAGTGAAAACCAGGCACCAACACACCCGGATTCAAACCACCTGAACTGCTGAACTAAGCAGGCAGAATAATATTCAGAATATATTTAGACAGGTGATTTTTCCCAAAAGTATTAAAACAGTCATATCTAAAATAAATATGGACCACATAACCTTAAATGCAGTGTTGTCACATTTTTCCACTCAAGATAATTATTCATAGGATAACACAAAGTTTTTGTAATCAGTTCTTGGCTGCTGCACAGATTACTGTTCACATCTGCAAAACAGTATTCAGCAGCAATAATAGCAGAAAGTTGAATAATTTTGTATTCCAAAGTGCTAACATTTCTGTAGAAATTAAGAACCTTGACTCGGCTATCCATGAAATGTAATTCAAAACCTATTTCCTTATCTCATGCTTCTTGATCTTAATATATCACAAATCCCTAGGTACTGTGACCTTGTCTGGTCCCCAGAGAGGCAGAAGGTTGCTGTATAATTAAATCATACACTACAAAGTAGTGGAACGGCATGGTACACACTGCAAACAACACTACTGTCTTTCCTGGGCTACCACAGAAGAAACAAAAAAGCTTTAAGAAATATCAGACCTGTAAAAAAAAAACCACTGGCAAATCCAGCAAATATGAAGTTATTCCAATACCAAGCTCAGCTGCCCCTTGTCCATTGTTATAATTTCTTTAGCGCACACACACACACACACGTACACGCCCAGCACCACTGCTCAAACAGGAAGGGTGGGTACAGCCTGTCAAATGTGTTCCACTGCTCACTGCCCTTGCTCTCCCCTTGGTTTTTACAGCAAGGTCCAGGAGACAGTAACACAACTTTCAATACACTACTAGTCTTGATATTCTACACATTTTTCCATCATTCAACCAACAGAACAACAGAGATAATGGGCAAATCATGGGCTGATTGTGTGGAATTTATGTTCTAACTGTGGTGAATTGTGTGTGTTTTGTTTGGTGTTGTGATGGTGATGTATTTGATTTTGGCGTGGGGAATTCTTTTTCGTTGATGTGACTGAAATTTGTGAAGATTGTATGATGGATGTGGATTTTAATGATAAGGGGTGGAATGTCTCTTGGGTGACATTGATTTTGGCATGCAGGAAGGCTACAGGGGTGGGTTCTGTGAGAAGGTGCCAGTAGCTTCACCGATGACCAACACAGCCAATGCCAGCCGGCTCCAACATGGCCAAGCCGACCCCACCAGTGACTGTGGCAGTACTCCTGGGATAACAGACTTAACAGGGTAAGAGAAAAAACTGACAGGAAGCAATTGCAGCCAGAGAGAGGGGAGCACAGTAGACAAGTGAAACAACACTGCAGACACCAAGGTCAGTGAAGGAGGGGAGAAGGTGCTCCAGGTGCCAGAGCTGAGATTTCCCTGCAGCCCACAGAGAAGACCATGGTGAGACAAGCTGTCCCCCAGCAGCCCATGGAGGACTCCACGGCAGAGGAGGTGGATGCCTGAAGAAGGCTGTGACACTGTGGGAAGCCCATGCTGAAGAAGGCTCCTGGCAGGACCCATGGACAAAGGGAAGCCTAGGCTGGAGCAGGTTTACAGGCAGGACTTGTGACCCCCATGTGGGAACCACACTAGAGCAGTACAGGAAGAACTGCACCCTGTGGATAAGACTCAGGTTGGAGAAGTTCATGGAAGTTCATGGTCCCTCCCATAGGACAGGACCCCATGCTGGAACAGGGTAAAAGCGTGAGCAGTCCTACCTGCAAGAGGAGGAAGGAACAGCAGAAACATGTGATGAACTGACCACAACCCCCATTCCACATCCCCCTGCACCACTGGAGAGGGGCGGAATGGAGGGAAGGTGTTTTTAAGATTTGGTTTTATTTCTTATTATCCTATATTTTTGATTCATTTCCACAAGTCAAGTATGTTTTGTCCATGACAGTAATTTCTGAGTGATCTCTCCCTGTCCTTATCTCGACCCATGAGCCTTTCAGCCTCTCGTTCTATCTTCTTTTCCCTGTCCACCTGAGGAGGGGAGCAACAGAGTGTCTTTGGTTGGTGTCTGACATCCAGCCAAGGTCAGCCCACCACAGCTGATTTTGGAAGCATATAAATATCTAAGAAAACAACACATCAGTTTAATTTAGATCTAGCTAACCTTGATTAAACTCAGATCTTAAGTACTTGAAGTTGTGCTTCATTTCACAGCTAACACAGCTGTTATACCATTGGAATAATTTCTCTATGTTCTCTCAACCTTTTCCGTGGAGTTGGGAAAGCTAACCCAACACATATCTCAGAAACCACGGATTTAATAAGCTGTATTTGTAGAAATAAACAACTGTATTTGTAGAAATAACTGTATTTAAAAAAAAAAAAAAATCCTATTCCTTTTTGCCCAAGCTACATTCTACCACTGATGCTCCCCTTACTTTTCCAGCTGAAATAGAGGCGTTCAGAATATGCAGCACCATGTATAAAGATGTTTCTATAGGTGAAGTACAACTCAGCCTACTGCTAAACAAGCTGTCATTTTTAACAAGAAGAATGTTCCCTATTATGCCTTCTCCCACCCCCAGCCCAATGACATCCCGAATCTCTCATCACCTGCTGTGTGCCTGTCACACACACAAGCCAATGGAGCCACAAAATTGCTCTGCACAGGTGCATCCCAAATAACAAGCATACTGTACAATTCATGTCTTTCCCTGCCAGGCTGGTGCCCATGTTGTCTTGTCACCAGCCAGCTAGTTTCTCTCGCCTTCCCTAACAGGAGTTAGAGCCTTCTGCTTTAATAAACCTCAAAACATGACGCCCAGCTACCCCCAAGTGTGGATGTATACAAAGCCATCCTCTCACTGTTGTCGACTTCTGACAAAGGAAAAATCAAGTCCCCTCACCACAGGGGGGAGGAAAAAAAGAGAAAGAAAAAAGCTGCCTGTCCTTTCATCTAGAGCCAAGGCTCTGTGAGCCCAATGTATCGCCCGCATCTCCCTCCCTCTGTCACAGAGAAAAAGACCCCGATGGAGAGGAGCAAGAGCTCTTACCTTAATTATGCTGCTCCTCCGGGGGATGCCGGGTTTGCCTTCTCGTTGTTGACTGGTGGAAAATCCTTTTTCTTTGCTGCTGCTCTCCGGGCTTGTAGGAGGAGCTGATCCCGGCTCCTCACCAGCTCCCGGCTGGGCACAGTCCCCGTTGGAGACCCGGCTGCCCGCACTGTCAAAGCGGGATCTCCCGCCGCCGCCTCCTCCTCCTCCTTCCCCATCTCCTGCCTTGAAGGCCACCTTCCCTTGGACCGGCCCCGGGGAGGAGGGCAGCCCCCCGCCGCCGGTGCCGCCACCGCTGCCAAACTCCGCCATCAGCCTCCCTGGCTACGGCAGAAGCACCACCGCTGCCCCCCTCCCCTCCTCCCGCGGCCGCTCGGCGGTGGCTCTCCTTCCGCTTTCTCTCTATTTACGATCGGGGGATTTTGAGCCAAAGTCTCTCCCCCCCGCGCATTTGGCAGCCGAGGCCGCGTAGCTCCAAGAGGGGAAGGGGGACGAACGAAACGTGTCGGTGGCGGCTCGGCGAGCACCAGTCCCGCAGCACCTGGAGAGGGAAAAGGAGACGAAACGTAACAACCCGTCCTCACTCGGGGCGGAGGAGCGTCGCACCGCGGCGCGCTGCCCTGCGCGCACACACGGACACGCGTGGGAGGAGAGGGGCTGCCCGGGGTCCCCGCCGGGCACACGCGCGACCCGCCGAGGGCACCGAGCGGGCAGAGCGCAGCCCCGCCGCGGGGACAGGGACCGGCCCGCCCCGGCCGCCAAGGGGCGAGGGAGGCGGCAGGGGACCGGAGGAACTGCGCTTTTGGGGCTGCTCAGCCGGGAAAACGAGAGGCGTTGATGGCGGTATTTTCTCACCCTGACACAGCGACACCCATAATCGCTGAAGCAACGAAGCGGGAGCGAAAAGAGAACTTGCAGAACAACACGCCCCAAAGCCTTCGGCCCCGGCCGGGGGAAAGCCCGTCCCACGCACGGCGGGGACGATCCGCCGCAGCCCCTCTCCGGCCAGGAGCGGCGGCGAGAAGCGGCGGAACACGAGCAGGGTCACCGCCGCCGCCCCGCGGGGCAGCCCCCGGGCACCCTCGGTAACTTTTCTCCCTTCCCGCTGCCTGCTGACATGCAGCCGCCCCAGAGCGGAGACAGCCCGGCCAGGGCAGCGCACCCCCGGCCCCCCGCGGCCCCTCCGCCCGCAGCCGACCCCTCCCGCACGCTGCGGCCCCGCTACCCACCTCGGCGGCGAGGGAAGCCCCCGGCTGCCGCTGCTGCAGTAGCCGCTTTTCCCCCTCTCCCCTCCTCCCCGCTATGGTCGCCGCCTCTGCCCGGAGCCGGATACAGAGAGAAACTGATTCATGTGGCTGCTCCCTCGCTCTCTGCTGTTGCTGCTGCTGCTGCTGCCGCCGCCGCCGCCTTCCCCGGCCCAATGCTCGGCAGCAGCCCCGTGGAGGGAAACGCCGGCAGCGCCGAGGGGAGAGGCAGCCCCGGCCGCCCCCGCGAGGAAACTCTCCGGGGAAGGCTGAGCGAGCGATCCGGGCTCGCCCCCCCTGCCGCCGCCGGCAGTCACAGGGCCGGCCCCGCGCGGATTGGCGGCCCCGCCGCCAGCACCCCCCTCCGGCAGCTCGGGGGCGCTCCGCCGGAGGGCAGGACCCGCGCCCGCCCCTTCCCGCGCCCCGCGCTCACCGGAGGATTCCTCCGCACGCTCCCGCCCCGCGCCTGCCGGCCGGGCTCCGCGCTGACACAAAAGAGCCCGCTCCCCGGCCCCCCGCGCCCGGCCGCATCCTCCGCTCCCCGCTCCCCTCCGCCCCGGACGGCGGCTCCTCCCGCCCCTCCCGTCGGGGACCCGGGCTCTTCACCCGCCCTGCTCACCCGAGGGGCTGCAGCCGCCCCGGCGCGCAGGAAGGGCGGGGGGCGGCGGCGCAGCGACCATTCCTGCGTCCTACCGGGCGCTGACAACCCAGTGAGAGCCCAATTGGTCCAGTTAGAGCCATTAATTAATAAACGAACGAATGTGATGGAGTGCTGGAATATTAAAAGCTTAACGGAAACTGCAACTTGATGGGTACCTGCAGGCGTGTCCACGACACAGCATGCTCGGTCGGAGTGCCCTCACGTACTCCATACACACTCGTTTAGGTTTGCTATGAGACAAACAGGAGGGACTTGGTGTAAGAGCAGTAATTCAGAGAGCCACATATTTATTTTTACCTCTTAACTCGGCCACATATTGAAAGAGCTTGATATTTCACGATTAAGTTGAATAAAGGGAAATGAAATGCCACAGTCGAGACACTTGGCCCTTTGCTTGAAATTCAGAAATTGAGTCAGTTGGGGAGACAATATATTGAGAGCATGAGCAAAACTGGAAATCGCAGAAATAGGAGTGCAAAGAGTCACACTGAGCGAAGAGACACCTAACACGGCCCACACCATCTGACCTTCATCATTTGGCTGAAGTGCTTAGTGCAGGAGCTTGGCTCAGATTATAGTTGAATGAAAGCACTACACTTTTAATTTAGGTTCCCCCCAGTTGCCCTCAGGAGATCACTGACTGTGCCTGGAACCTTGGCACAGAGATCAGACACCTATCCTAGTTGGCTTGAATAAAGCAGCATAAATACCCCCTTCAGTGCATTGGTGGTGAAAACACTGGACAGAAGGGTACATTTTCAATCCTGTCCCCCAGCTCCAGGGCTTTACCATGGACTACAGAGCAGTGCAACCATACCTTTGTGGCCCACTGCCCTGAGCTGTCTCCAAAAGGAAGGTACCTCCATCCTGTCCTTCAGAATACCAAGGGACAGCACACTCCTCCAAAACGCAGAGCCTCGGAGATGATGTCTTCTGTCTGTGTTCACTGTTTGGATCACTTGGAGCATGAGAGCCCTTACTTCAATCTCCTCTTCCTGAAAAGATTCACATCCATGAATGGTTCACCTTACAGACTGGAGCTGGTGAGACTGTTTTCTTCAATATTCAGTCTGCAATCCAGACAGTGGTGCTTGTCACTGCAGCAAAAAAGGAACCATAAAGTGTGATGCAGATTGGAGGAAAGTACAAAGCTCTTTGGAGAATATTACTTATTCAGTATCATTTCTAGTGGGTCAAGGAAGTTCAGAACCTGACACGGCTACATCACTCATATATGGTCCCAATTTAATCAAACTATTAACAAAACTTAAGGTTAAATGAAAACCTGCACATTTGCAGGATTTAGGCTGTAAACATTAGAGACATTAATATTAAACTTAAGATCTGAAATAGCCAAAGTGTGTGTTTTTCATTAGCTGGTAGTACAGCAATTTTACCATTTGCCCTTATGTGAACATCTCTTGCCTGAACACCTTGCCTTGCCATTTAACTAGGAAAAGTCAGCCTTGAATATTAAATATTATCCAGTATTGTATCTACAGATGTGTACATCACAAACCATCCCTACAGGAGACACTTTGTCTTTAGGAGTGTCACTGCTTCTTCTGAAGGATGAGATTTATACACAACAGGTACAAAATGTTATTAGAATCATTTGTCACAGAGCGTTGCCAATAAACTGGTGAGGAAGATGTATGCTCTCTGTCATTTTGCTGCTTAAATTGCACATACTAGAATACCAGTTTTAAGGCCTGTAGCAAAATTTGATCAGTCCTGTCTCAGAGAAAAAAGGTATTAAAACAAACCCTTTTCAACTCTGCTTATCAGTCCAACCTGTATAGAAACAAGACAACAACACTGAAAAAGAAATAATTTAACTTTAGCCCTGGCAGTTCTGTAATGAATGATAGACAGACATTGCCAGACTTTTGACTGTAAAGCTGATGATTCAATACAAAGGAAATAGTAAAACTTCTGAATCTAATCTTAAGGATACATGCCCACAACTCAGTGTAATAGTATCTATTATGCTTATTCTAAATACTGAAATTTAATTACTGATAAGAGCATTGTATCAGACCCTAAACTAGTAAGGTTGTGCTAGCAAGATGGAGGTAGCAAATAATTAATTCTCCATATCTAAGATTTCTTCTGATGACCATTCTCTGATTTCTCTTATTGTCCCATTCTGTTCTACAGGACTTCTTTAAATTAGCAAGGTGTTTATTTAGATGTATTTTTAAAGTTCCTAAAGTTGAAAAATATTTCCATATACAAAAGGAGGCATTTCTGATAAACCAAATCCCAGAAATGGTCACCAAGACTGAGCTATTCCACAGAGACCTTATTTATCCCAGTAAGCTCAGAGATAATACTGATGTAACTAATGTAATACTAATGTGAACTGTATACTTTCTTTGCCACAACTTCTTGAAGATCAAGGGGTGAAGAAACTTTATCATTATTCAATAGTGGCCTCAGCAGGCTCTATTTGTTTAATTGTTAAATGAAATAAGGATTATAATGGAATCAAAACACCCGTCTGTGACAATATTTAACTGTGAGAACTTGCTGTCATGTGCACATATTAGCTATTTTCATAAAATCCTATTAAATATCAGAGTTCCACAGCTAAGCTAACATTACCCATTGAACTTTTCTAACTCAAATAGTGTGGCAGTAAAAACATGCCAAGAAACAGGATATGCTTAAACCCCTAACCAGTGACTAAATGACCAGTGTTTAAAGAAGCCAAATACCAGATTATTGCTCATACACTAAATACTGTTTATTCCAAACATGAAAAACTTTAATTAGCAATTATCTTGTTTAAATGTTGCTTTTCTGACACCTCTGCTTGAAATATGGTTTTTCATTATTGTAAGTATCTCTACAATTCTGGTAATAATTTAAATTGCTTGACTTGATTGTTCAGGTCGCAGTCTAGCACATACTAGTTTGTTATACTTTTTTATAATTAAGTATACATGTTTAAGCAGCCCTGTTACAGTCAGAATCTGATTCATAATTAATCCAAAGCAAAGTTTATCTGTAAATAATGCATTATTGTATACAACATCTGTAAAGTACAGGTGTTTCATATGCACATAAAATGTGCAGACGGTACAATGTGCACTAAAGATGGCAAAAAAAGGGAGGCAAACATAGACTGTATTGACAGATTTGTCTACTGCAGAGCATTTATTAACATTGTGTACATGAAAATAATTTTTTTGCAGTTTTGGAATGTTCGTTATATTAGCAGTGACTATAGGAGCCAGGAGTTAGACTTTGATGATCCTTGTTGGCCTCTTCCAACTTATGATATGCTATGATTCTATGACTCTAAGTATGAGGTGTTTTGATTTTTTTTTTTAATCAAGCAGCTCAACCATTTTTTCCTATTAAATACAGCTTAAGGAATGCTTGCTCTCTATCCTACCTATAAAGCCTTTTAGTTTGGCTACCAGCCTACTCAATGTGATGGTTGAGAATTAACAAGAGCTTAACAGTAAATCTACTCTTCCCCTACATACTCTTGAATCCAGAAGGAGTGTTTTTCTACAAGCTCATTCAACAGTTCTTCTCTAAACTGTCTGTTAATAAGACTGTCATGCTGCGGTGGCTAGTTGGTTGCAACATAGCTTTAAATCACATTGCTTTGAAAATGAGACTCCTTGTATATATGTTTTTAAAAAGGTCAAGGTTTTCAAAAACTGAAGGACAGCATTTCCTCCCTGCCCATTAAAAGAGGAGACTTTAGGGAAAGTTAAAGAGGAAACAGGAAGGACTTTCTGGATATCAGAGGCCTCCCTCAAGGCCTTGGTTTGCAAACTAGAAATTAAGACTTTTTAAAAAATCTTGACCTGGGCACTAACTCTGAGTAACTCTTTTGGGGATCCTGGAGTTGTTTTAACAGGAAATTACAACTTATCATATTCTAATAGCATGTTGTTAGTTTGCCGTTCTTGAAAAGGCTGAAAATCAAATATTCTTCGTTTGACTTTAGTATCACCATTTGGAAAACTTGTTTTGTAGCAATACTACTTGAGATAAACTTTCTATGGAGCAAAATTTTCATTTTCTTCTACTAGGAAAGGCAGACACCATGAAAAGGACTTGCATCGTGCCCATTTCAGCAGAGGCACATATGTTATCTGAAAGAGACCGGGACAACAAACCTGTTGAAGGGTTTCTGATGCGTCATTAGAAAGAGCATACAATGTTTGCCATCTCCTGGTGCTGTACTCTGCCCTCTAAAGAGAAGTTACAAAAGTTACAAAAACAGGCCGAGAGCCAGGATTCTGCAAAGGATTAGATTTCATTTTGTCCCTCCTTATGTTTGTTAGTAAGTGCTGGGTATATACAGAAGCATTTGACTTGTGGGACATAAGACATTTCATAACCCATCTATTTTTGTCATTTGAAGCATTTGACTCTATTATTACAGGAGCATGCCAATAAAATAGCCCACAATGAGCTTTTATAACTTCTTCAAACCTAAACTTTTTTAAACTAATGAAAGTGTTAATAGTGATCATTTTAAAAGATTTCATTAAATTTCAACAAGGAAAAAACATAAAGCTTTTAATTTGTAATTTCAGCATTCTGTGCTTTGTGAATTCTCATCATAGCAGAATATTAAACATTTTCACTACTTTGAGGAAAACTGCATCTTTTCCATTTTAGGTGAGTAAGTAAATAAAACCAGTTGAATTTTTTTGACAGCCAGAGTTCTTTCTATAATTGTCTTCATTTTATCATGTCCATGAGGGTAAACACTGGGTCTGCATGTGCTTGGTAGGAGTTGCAGTGTGTTATGTCTTCATCTTTGAGGACATAATAGGAGAGATAACACATACACACTTCTGCTGATAAACAATTAACTGTGTGCTGGTGTCAGCTTGTCTTGTTAGAAAGCTTGCGACACAATACCACAGGAAGAGGAATACGTATGTATAAAAGAGGAATGAAGTTCCTATATTGAATGGCAGTCAAAATCCACATAATTTACTTTAGCCTAGCAACTTTTCTGAATTACAAGAAATCACATTTTATTCTTAGTATATGCCCACAACAGGGGTGTAGAGAGGAGTTGATGAAACTTGTTATACTCCAAGACATAAATGTATTTCTTTTCATTCATTTGAGAACAATCACACAGCACAAATTATTTGAAGCAGGTTTTAAAAGGTTTGGTAACACATGGGGAACACTGTTTTTCATGCTGTTTGACATGGATACTGCTAGCCTGCAAGACAACAGCCAGTGAGATTGTATCCTGTCCTAAAGCTTGTAATGAAGTTCCTTAATCCCATTAATTTTTGTATTGCTCACATGAGCAATTAACATCAGCTTCTGTGCCTTAGGGATGGTAGATTTGGGTATATTGCACTAACCAGCACAGTTCTTAACAGAAGTCAATTCCACCATTTAATTTTTTATTCAGTCTTCCAGCTTCTGAAGCATAAGTCAACAGTCATATTTGTTTTCTTTATTTTTAGATCTAAAAATGCTAAAAATTTACTGTATTTACAGAAGATTTCACATGCATATTCAAAATGTCTTTACTAGAAATAGGCTTATGGTTGAAACTTCAGATCAGAAGACCTTAACAAAACATCTGTTGTACAACTATCACAAACTGACAGGAGTCAGTAGACACGTAAGAGTCTTCATAATTTCTCTGATATATTTATATTTTGAATAAACCAGACATGAGACTCAGGGTCCTGACCACTAATATAACTTTTCCTATATTCTCTGGATTTTCAGAAAAATATATATATGTACAAAATCTCTCTGTTAATATACAGCCAGTTCATTTTCTGAGTAAACAGCAGCTGAAGTAAGGGGAAAGTACCACTTTTCTTCTGCCAAAAACCAGAAGGAAATTCCCAGCTTCTGTTCTGTTCTGTTCTTTGCTATGGCAACCTACTCCTGGAAGAAGAGTCACCAGGAGGGAGAATCTCTGTTGGGATAACAGTAAAACTAAGCAATATTTGAAGATTTTCTAGTTCTCTCACATTTTTGCCTTCATGTATCAGGAGGCTGTGAAAACAAAGTTGTTGCAGCTGGCACTCCTCTAACTCCTTCTTGTACAGAAAAAGCACTTCCATCCTTCCTTTTCTCATCTGACTTTCCCTTTCTGTAGGGATCTGTACATTTGAATTCATTGTACAAATTGCTTTTTCCTCCTCCATCTAAGATAAGCAGCTGCAATGAAGTTCAACCCTCTGAGCATTCCTAAGTCACTGCTCAAGGACAGAACAGACTCCAGAAAAGTTAGGAAAATAGTAGGGGAAGAGCATGAATGAAAAAAATTAATGAAAAGGCACAGCAGAGAAGGACAATAAAACATAGTGGTAAAAACATTAACATTAACATTTATTTATAATAAGTTTCAGGATTACTGTTATCATATTCCATAGCACTAATACAGAGACAGGAAAAAAGAAAAGAGTGAACACTGAGGGAAAGAGCAAGTCAAAATTAGAGAGGGAGATAAAGCCAAGGAATTGGCAAATGAAAAACCATGGTAGCAGAAAGAGAATAAGAACAGTTAGTCATTAGAATTGAAAAACAAATTTGAACACAGAAGAGGACAGAAGGAAATTAAACAAGATTGGTCAGATGGAAGAAAAATATATTATTGCAAAGAAAGTCTTAAAATGTAATATTAAAATAAAATTCAAATAACTTAACTTAGCTGTCAAGGGTTATGACTGTACAGGGGAAGAAGGAAACGAGACCAATCACACGGAATGAATATGTATGCAAGAGCTTCTCACATTCAGATGCAATGAGGAAGTAACAGACACGAGCCAAAGAAGGGATTTTCTCTTGCAGATTACATTGCCAACACTGATATGTTCCATATGTGTTTTGTCCAGCAGAAGCAGCTGAGGCCTAAATGCATGCTTCTTGACTATTTGACATTGGTCATTTCAGTACTTAATAAAGTCACTTTCTGTGGAAAGAGATGCTGTGGTTTTGCTCCATTTAAAATTCTTTCTTTTTTCCCCTTAAGTTCCTAAGTTCTTCTTAAGCAAGAAACAAGACATGAATTTGCCTATCGGTGAAGACTAAGATCAAATTACTGATTTTAATCTTTTTAAAATTAATTATATTGGTATCTGTGTTACAGAGAAGTCTAAAAGCCCCAGTCAACATCAAGGCTCACTGGTGTTGACACTGTATAAAGGTATGGATCCATTTCAGAGATGGCACCTAGCCATCCAATTTGGAGCACAAATAGTGTGATCTTGCATCTGCTCCCAAAAGAGCACACAGACATTCTCTGGATAATTTAGAAATCAGGACCTTCAAAATTTCTGATTGTCTTCCTGAGCACTTGGTCATCTTTCTCTAGAAAAATATTTTCTTGGTCATATGTATGTAGCTAGAAGGAATTCAGGATAAAGAGCAGTGAAGAACTGAAGCACTGTGTGTGCCAAAAGGATTCACCACTGTATATCCAATGGGTCCACTGATTTCTACCAGTCTGCATCTTTATTGTTTCATTTGTTTTAATTATTTTAAGGCACCTTGTACACTTAAATCTTATTTGAAGTCTCAAGTAAGAGGCACTATAATAAAACCAACCATTTTGCATAAATGATTCTGTACAGGTGCAAATGGTGATGGTGTCAACGGAAGAAGAATTATCTTGATTAATCTTCATTAAGTACAGCATTTTAACATAAGATAGGCAATGAAATTCAGGGACTGATTTACTTAACTTCCTATCTTTTAAAGCCTCACAAAGGTTCCCTGGGCATTTGGAAGTGCAGGTGTGTTTAACCCAACTCTTCAAACTAAGTTTAGCTCTTTTTCTGACCAGTTATCTCAGAACTCTCAATTCTGCTGACTTCAGTAATTTCTTCTGACTGAAGAGGCACCACTTAAATTGCTTAAATATTGTTCATCTGGGAGAAAAAAACAATTTCTTTGACTTTTTTTCCCACTGCCTAGCTTCTTGAATTATTAATAATGCTTTTTTTTCACATTGTTTATCAGCATGATTTCTGGATTATGACTATGTGCATACAGACACACACAGACATTCACAACTATTTTCTTTGTTTCATTCTGAGTATCCTTGGTTTTCCCAATAAAATACAAAGCTGTGCTCTGGAAAAAAAATGGGTGAAGTTACATGAAGCAGATGAAATAGATGTTTCCAGCAAGACAAACTATGCGAAAGGAGCAAATGAAGCTAAAGAACAATGTACTGCACTGTTCCACAGTACCAAGTATGGAAAACACCTCACAAATACTGGTTGTAAATGTAAAAATGAGTTGTCCAAGGAAAAGAGAAAAATTGGCCAGAAAAACAGTGGGTGCTTTAAATAGGTACTTTATTTGAATTTCTGGGTTTTGGAATCAACTTAAGATTTTGATATGTGAACATATCTTACATTGACTTACAAATCCAGTGGGAATCCAAAATTAATTCAGTGGAAGAAGAATCTTTACCCTAAGGCATTAAAATTGTTTCATTATACGTGAACTAGTTTTCCTGAAATTGTCTAGTATATTTTTTCAATTTAGATAGGGGTAATGTAAGATATACAGATATCCTCCACAGTAATTCTTCCTTTTCCTTGTAGCTAAAGACTGACCTTTCAGTTCACTAGCACAAATTTCTCTGAAATATCTGGCAGTCAAAGCAAAGCTTCCATCCTGGTTATACACTTCAACACAACAGTTTGACCATAACAAATCCACCAAGTATTAAAACATACCATTCTATATACAGAGCTGCTTTCCTTTCAAATGCAGACTATAATTAGCTAAAGCCTCCTCTCTGCTTTACCCAAGCATAAAGAGTAGTGCTAGCTGTATGTGGAAGTATGTGTAGTTAGGTATAGCTGATATCCTTGGTTCTCACACTGGCAAAATGCTGGTATAATACAAACAGGACAGTTATGCCCAGAGAGGCAAAAAGTACTGGGCAGCAGCTTGACATTACATATTTGACATACCAAGAGTATCTGAATATCTGTATTTTGCTTTGAAACTAAGAAGAATTACATACAGGAAATTTTTTTCTTGTACAAAGGCAGCAGTTGAAAATTTGCCACACTATCAATTATTAATGTGAGCATGAAGTTAGGTTGGCCACACCAACTGAGAGTATGACCTGCAAAACCACAGCTACATTAGCTACCCTGAAGGGGATTCTATTTGATTCATAGTCACATGCCTGGGCTCACCTTATATTCACTTTCATCAAGGTAAAGACAATCACTTGTATTTAGGTTTTTTTATTTTTTAATGGGGCTAAGAGCAATCCTCTAAAATGGACCTTTGTGGACAGCAGCTCATGGACCTCAGACTCTCCAGAGAGATAAGGATCCGGAGGGAGTGTACTCCATCCTCAGGCAAGCCAGTTTTGAAGCTCCATTTCTGGGACTCCAGGAACAGAAATGCACGAAATAGTCCCCTACTGCAAAATGATTTCCAAAGAACCCCATAACTCTGAGTCTCTGATAAGATAATTACTATCTCTGTCAAAGTCCCTTTGCTTTTCAGGCCTATTACGTGTTTCAAGTACCTGATCATATTTCCTAATATTACTGCCTTCAAGTAGCAATAGTCCTGTCTGTAATAATGCCAATCATTAATGATAAACTACATTCCTTAAATAAATGAACAGCTAAGTTATAATGTGATACTGTCCTTTTTTATTTTGCTTCACCTTTCTGGGACTCTGCAGACTATAGCCATTTGCAACAGGTCTTCTTAGGACCTTGTCTTCCAAAAGACAAAACATTCTGGCCCTAATCCAGGAAAGCACTTAGATAGATGTTGACATTTAAGTAGATGAGTGGCCTTAGTGAGGTCAATTGGACTACTTACTTGTGTAAAGCTAAACCTGCCCTGAAATACTGTGTTTGATGGACACAGTCTATTCAACACTTTGAATGAGTGAACCCTTTGTGAGTTGATAAGCAATTGCTATTATCACACAAATATTTTATGTAATCATAATTGCCTTCCAGATTATTTGAAATATTCAAGTTTATATTCTGTGAACAATTAATGTATCAAATTTCAATCCAACCCCACGTAAAAGGTACACAATTACTTCCAGTAAATATAAGGTGTTTCTAATTGATGTTATGTTTTTCTGCAGTGTTTTGGTGTGTTAAGATTGCAAGGATAGGACATACTAGGGTCTGAGTGTGACCCCAAGCCTGCCCCACAGAGCATGGCTAAGTCTCTGCCAACCCTCATTTGCTCTCTGGCAAGCACTTGCAGCAAGGGTAGTTCCTGCATCTCTGTGAGGGAGTGGGTTTTGTAAAACAGGGCAAATGTCCAAACCCCAAATTTGCCAGCCAGCATTTTTGAAGAAAAAATAACATCAGGATACCTTGATATCATGTTGCCTCTCTAGTCATAAACTAGATTTGCAGCATGGAAGCTGAATGTTGCTTCTTTGCCCTATAATCCAGCAAATCCATTTTTTAATGGCATGAGACACAGCTTAGACTTCGTTTTTATTCTTCCTCTACAGAGACTGAATGGCTGTCTGCCCTCATTACTGATGTATATTTCCTATGTAGCATCATTAACAGAAATTCACAAAGAATGAGATTTTGTGGTCACTTACAGGTTCTTTATTGGAGGTAGCAAGCACAGAAGGGAAAGAGAGTACACCTTTTATGATGTTTCAGAGGAAAGTTCAGCTGTGGCACTTACAGACCTCTCCAAAATAAGGAGGGGTCTGTAAGTGGTTTCTGCTGGGATATATTGAGAGCAAGGCTTTGAGATCTCAGTGAACCACTCTACTAGGAGGAAATAATTTGTTTAAAAGGGACACGATCACGGAGTCAGAACAACAAGGTTTATCTTCCAGCTTCCTCCAGATTTCTCTCAAATAACTTATATTAAGGATTTTAGCAAAAATTCCAAGGCTTTCTGTTAGAGCTAAATTTCTTCTTGGTCCTGATATGTGTGCATTACCTACATAAGTAAACAGGAAATATTAATCGGTGAGATCCTAATTAAGAATTTTCTAGTGCTTGTCTACTTATATTTTTTATGATCTTCAAATTGTTCTAGAAGAGGAAATGTGAAAAACTAACACACCAGTATGAAGGGTACCATCTTCTTTATGCTTTCCTCATACTGTCCATGAACTCTCTGCCACCAGCTGAATGCCACAGAAGGTTATTATGGAGGAGATAATCTCTGACCTTAATTTTTCCAGCACCCATAATCAGTGAAGTGATCAACATACAAAGGTGTGCAACTCCTACTTCCTAGAATTCCGAGGTTCACATGGAGTAAACCACTACTCCACAGCTAAAGCCAACAAGGTTTACAAAGCTTCTGAGTTTAACACAACCCTTTTCACTTCTCAAAACTCTGCTGTAACTCTTGCAGCAATAAACGGCCCCGCAGGCGCCCAGCACTTCCTGCTCGCTCAGCGGCGAGGAAGGGCCAAGCAAAGACCGTCTGCCCCTGGCACCGGTGAGACGCGGGAAGCCAGGGAGGCATCAGGGAACAGCACAAAAACCCAGACCCTTGAAACCTCACCTGCACTTTGGCTGAGGTTGGCCAAAGGTTACACTGAATCCTGTGAGCTCATCTCTTCTGCCTTGGTTTTATGCTGGCTTTCTGTTGCTTGTAAAACAGGAAGCGATGGCCAGACTGAAATATTTTCTGGGTTTGTTTCATGATTGTTTGTTTGACTCAGCAAATCTATTGTTTGTATTACCATACCTAGGACTTCGCTAATTCAGAAACTGTCAGAGCATTTTGGCTTTGAAAATATGTCCATGATCGTTCACAGTTCGTAAGAATATCAGTTCAAAACACTTCTACATATTTGTTTTGTTACAACACTATCCGTGTGCTATTCTAAGGAGAACACACCTTCAAAAAGTATTCAAGAATGCATATTAAGAAAAAAGGAACGTTTCTCTTTCTGAAGCATGCAAACTGTAAACATGACTTGGAAAAATAAGCCTGGTCATTAAATTCCAACACAAGAAAATATCCTGCTGGGCTTTTTAATGTGAAAAAAAACTTACAAAACCCTACGAGAACCTTGACCCAAACTCCTCTTCAAATCTACCTGGAACAAATACCAGTTTTATAAGTCTTCTACTCGAGTGTGTGCAGTTGAGCACACACTCTTTCCCTTTTCCTATCAGTGTTTCCAAAGTGCCTCCCTCTCACTCGTTACCAGGCAACAGAACAATATTGCTCTGCATGCACATCCAGCAATAAATGACATTATACTGTATTTTTGCAGAGTTTCTCAAAGAAAATAAAGATGTCCTGAAACACTGTCTTGTGAGATAAATAGCTACTGCCCAGAAGACATTTAAATGCTTAAAATGCTGGGTTTTTTCTTCATAAAAAGACAGAGATTGAAAAAAAAAAAAAAAACCAAACACTTCTCTAATAGAGGAGCTCCCATCCAAAATGAATTTATAATGCTAAAATAGACCACGCTAGGAAAGAAAGCTGCTTCAGTTAGTATTTCAGACAATTAACAGCCTTTTAGGTTCTACAGCCACTTGCATAAGCCTTTATCTTACAATCAAGGCAAGACTAATGAAGCATCAAGTTAAAGTACTTTCAGTGTCCTGAAGACTAAAACGCTGTCTGTATAAAAAAGCTCTTTTTTCCTGTTTTGTTTGTTGGTTTGACGTCAATAAAACTCAAGAAAGTTTAGCAATTTGCCAAAAAATCTTTGGGTTTGATAGCAGTTATTAAAGATGAGCTCAGATCTAATCAAACCACACACCTTCTCTTAACCCAAATCATCACTGGGAGGGAGGGATGGTTTGCAGCCCTTCACCTGGAATCAAAACGCGTTTAAGAAAGGTCTGACTCTAGATCCTGATCAAAGTAACTCTAGATTATTTTATGTAGCTTTGATTCAGTTTCAGATTTCACATTGTAGGTCAAATTCACCCTTATGTAACACTAAGATAAGAAACTGAAGACTTTTGCAGTTTTTTCACTCCCAAAACAAGGGGGAAATCTTTAACTGTAAACAAATATCCCATAAAATCCTACCAGAACATGAAATGTACTGAATTTTTAATCCCTAATTCTTAAATACAAAGGTATGCAGTGGTACCCAAGAATAGCCCCCACAGGTGTATTACACAAATTTATTTTAAAACAGTGTCAAGGGTGAAATTTCAGAATACTCACCAGCCTATTTTTTGATTCTGCAGTGGTCAAATTACATCATTTTCTAAGACAG
Organism: Corvus hawaiiensis; assembly: GCF_020740725.1. NCBI lineage: Eukaryota > Metazoa > Chordata > Aves > Passeriformes > Corvidae > Corvus > Corvus hawaiiensis. The sequence goes on from NC_063213.1 coordinate 44,314,992, forward strand.
TTTTTATTTAAATTTATGCAGAAAACTTTCATTTTTGTTACACTTCTGTTAGACTGGTTTTTGTTTGCTTGGCTTAGATGTGAAATTGTAAGGGATTAATGTTTTCAGACTAGATAAAAATCTGTTCCCAGAATGATTTGACACATAACCTTCAGGACAGACAGTGCATTGGGATATATTTATGACACCTGAAAAAATAGTTCCATTCCCTGCTGTTGTTGATTTAGTAGTGGTATAGAGTTACTTGCTAGATAACAGCAGAAAGATTTGTGGTTTGCTTTCTTGGATCTGGGAAAACGCAGTACAACAAAATGATGCATTCTCATCTTGTCTAGATAACATAAATAACATTGCTCAATGCACACATTTGACTCTTTATTTACTCCAAAAGTCAGCACAGAGGAGCACTGAGTCTGTACAATAAACACCTCAGTTCTGTTTCTAGCTTCTGCAGGAGGAACCAAATGCAAACATGGGATTAATTTATTTACAGAATGGCTGGAGCATTAGCTGGTGATTGCCTGTAGTGGGAATATTATGCCTTGGTCAAAAGAAAGAACTCCAGTCTGCACTGAAATATAACTAGCAATCACAAGAACTAACACCTCAAGGCATGATCTGGCTCGTAGTTTACTGACATTTCTTGTATCCCAGTCCTTCCCCATGTATGTAGAGCTTCTTTTAACTGAACAGAAAATACTATCAGCTTGTTTTGCAATTCATAAAATCCAGCACACTCAAGAGTACTTGCTGGGACTTCTACAAAGTCCCCAAGCAGTAGGCAACAGAGTGTTTTCTCTGCAGAAGAAAGCAAACAATTATATCAGTTGGGATGAGAGTGAATGATAAGATGACGTCTAGAGAAATCAGTTCGATCCTTTATGTGTTCATTCTAACAGTTGACTTTAGTCATAAAATATTTTTGATAAAAATGTTCTAGTCACACAGCAAAGGGGAAACGGTGGCATCTGGACTCTTCTGATGCCAACTTCATTTTTTATCTTATCAAAATTATATTTGAGTAGTCCTACTACATAACAGAGAAGAAAAAACACTTAAAAGTGAGGGGGGTTTTTTATATGTTGTGAATTATGAGAAACAGTATTTGCATATTGAGTCCCTTTCCACACATATAGGCACACAACTTGCAATCCAATTATTTTAAGCTTAGCTAAATGAAAAAATAGACTGTGCTATCTCCTAAAAACCAATCAATAGCCACTGTATGGATCAATAATCTAAAAAACTATTGACTGCTCATGTAACAGCCTGCACTTTCCATTACATGCTGAATACTACTGTAGATCAATATTTGCCAGATGTCCATTTGGAAATGAAACATTCTGGCTATGGTCTCTGTCCTTAACCTTGCAAAAAAGTACTGGTCCTTACATTTCGTTTAAACATCCTGTGGTGTGCTGCAGTATTCCACCGACAGCCTCTCCCAGAAGCCTCGTTATTTTCCTTTGCTAAACTTAGTGAGGGAGTTAATTTCCATGGCTTTCATTACTCTGTCCCACATTCTACAAATGAGACTTCATCAGTTTGACAGTAGAGTTGTGTATATTTGGAAAAGGGTGATCTAGTGATCTAGTGAAAAGTGTCTGATCTAGTAATGAGGGGGAATTCCTTATCTTTGAAGATAGCTGACTATCAAGACTAACACTTTGGATGAGCAAGAAAGATTCTCATTTACACTTGTTTTATTGATGAATCACCTAAAAACAATCACCCCTTTTTTTTTTTTTTAATGAAAGGCTGAACAATAGAAAAAAGCAGCTGTTAAAATCCCACTGCTACTCCCCCAAACAGATTTGAGGCACTGAATTTGTTGAGCACAGAAATGTTCCCACCTCTTAGTTGTAGGTGGCATGGGCACGGGGCACTCAGAGCTGCAGCACCTACTAAGGCTCCAGTGGTGGGGCAGAGGGGCAGCGGTGGCACTGCCAACAGGATTTCTCTTCTCTGAGTCCTTCAATGAGAACTCAGAAAGCACTGGGGCACTTTGCATCTGAAGGACGAGCTGGATTTTGTGTTGTCAGAGCGGGAGAGAAGGTTTAAATAGGTAATTTTTAGAGACTGTCAAAACTGAAAAATGTAAACATTGTTAACATCTCTTTAAAATTCTGGCAGGGAATGAAGGCCACCTGGATATGTGCCATCCTCCAGTTGCAAAACCGTTTAGCAAACCATATGCTGCCCTAGAAGACAGGTCCTAGACAGACCTTCCCTGCTCACTTCGGGAGCAGCAGCCAGTAGACATTGCCCAATCCACGCAGCACCACTGTGTTTCCTCTTTCTGCAACAGCCTTTGCTAGATGGGTCCTGGAGACAGCGGGCACTGCTAGGGAAAGTATGGATGCATCTCTTTTCAGCCTTGTACAGTACCTCTTTCCATTTACATTCATGTAGAACGGATCCAAACATCCTTCTGATTTACCTGGGGTTATTAAATAGAGCCTAAATCTCCTTTGCATTTGATTTTGCACAATATGGTTCTAGAGAAAATAGTTCCCCTGTATCAATATAATTCTGCAGTAATTTTATGGGCGTCTGTAGTTCTTTGTCAGTGAGAAATGGATGTAAGGGATTTCAGTCAGACATTAGGATTTTTCACAAGTTTTCTGTAGCTTAGAAAAAACTCTGATTTAATAACTGCAATGTAGATGTTTTTAACATGCTGTCAAGGATTACTATGCAATAAGACTCTGAAAATTAAAAAGTCAATTGCTTACATTTTACTGTCTTGTCTGAGTGAATTTGGTGAATTTGTCAGTACATCAGTGTATCTGAAGCAGAACTTGGCCCAGTGATGCAAGATGTCATTAGCATTTCAAAATAGGCAATGTTTTGCAACATGACAAATATCCTATAACTCACATAAATTACATACACTTGCATAGACCTGTTTGGTCACACAAAAGACTCATTTTTCCCCTCAATTCCAAGTGGCTAAATCTGGATGCCTTATCCTCAATCCTGCATGCCTACCATCTCACCATTAATTAATTGTATGCTTCTCACCCTGTATCTTCTCAGTCTCATAAATTATTCCGGCCCTTTCAGCCTGACATTAATTACAGTGCCTCACAATTCTCACTGACACACTTTATCTTGGACTCAAACTGTCTCTTATGGTGATAGCTCCAACCATACATGCCAGTCCTGCAGCTCATACTAGTCTCTCCCAGCTTTAGTACCTGTAGCCTATAATGTATCTATCAGCTTCATCATCCTATCTTGTCCACTGCCCATCACTGCTCCTTCTGCACTTACTTAGGTTCTCCACTGCTTTTTCAGGCTCCAGGAGAAAACTTCAGATATCATTCACCGCTGTCCACAGCCCTGAACACCAGGCAGAAGGAGAAACAGGGTATTTTAGCAGAGACTCAGGCATAGAGAAAGCTTAAAAACATTGGGAGATCTTATTACAGATTAATGTCTTTTCCTAGTGGATTAATACAGAAGTTGGTTTGAGCACTGTACTCACAGAAAGACTGGTAAATTTTCAGCTGCTGGTTATAATCTAGAAATCTACTATATTGGGGAAAGTGCAAAGTTCCCAAAAGGGACTAATTTAGACATCCTGGGCAGGCTTGCCTAGTTGGGTAAAAGAGCAACAGTGTGGTCAACTCCTGTGGGAATTTTCCAGCCCGATGGCTCTGCAGCATCTGTATTTTGGCAGTTTCACCAAACGCTCCCGGGAGCACACAGCTGCCAGCTGGAGGCTGGCAGAGCCTGCGGGGATGATCTCTGCCAGCAAACGCCCTGGAGGCCTCTCTGCCTTCCCCAAAGGCTTTTTCCCAGCTACTGGATGCTGGTGCCGAGCAGGGAAGCCACAGCTCCGGCGGCAAAACAGCAGGGAGACAGAGAGAGGTCTCAGGAAGGCTGCAGCAGCAGGAGGGCTGCCGAGCATTGCACTGCAAGAGAGAAAAAGATGAGGTGAAGGGAAGGAAAAAATCCAACCTCTTTCTAGCTAAGCACAGTGTTCTTCCTCTGTTCCTCCCATCCCTTTTTTAGGATTTTTAGGAAGAAGCAGACCCCTCCCACCCTCTCAAAGCCTCCATCTTCATGGTGAGCACATTCCTAGGAGCCCCCAGCACTCCTGGAGCTCTGGCTGTGCATTTCAGGCATGGCCACGGTAAGGCTGTCCCAGCCACAGCCAGACCATCCCAAGGGTAGCAAAGCTTATCCTGCTATCTCAGGAGATGTTTCTAGTCCCTGCAGCTGCAGCAAGAGGTTCAAGCTGGATGTTTTACATCAGTTAAGGAGCTTGGTACCATGCTGTAGTGAGAAGCGGGATTGGAGGTAGAGAAATGGAGCAATATACTCTATACAAGGGCTGTTTTCCCCTAAATGTCACAACTGCTGGCCTCCTTGTGACAAGAAAAGAAGCAGAGAGTGGAACAGCAGAGCAGACAGAGAAAGAATCCAGGCTTGGGTATAAAAACAACAAGGGAAGGACTATTTCCAGTCAGAGAGCAAAATCACAGCTTAGCAGAAGGCTCTAGCAAGGGACAGTGTCCTTTTGGGAAGGAAACCTGCTCAGAATTTGCATTTTAGTAGGAAAATCTAATATGATTTTTACAAACATATATGCCAAATCTTTCTCTTACACCAGCAGGTTATTATTCTCCCTCTCAGCTTTACAATCAGAAGCCTAAACTCCTGTAGCAAGTCCCAAACCTTTTTTAAAATAGCCTGCTTAAACTCTTCTTTATTTGATTATATGACCATGAAACTTTCCAGGTGCATTTTCTGAAATTATGCTGCCAAGAACCTGAGAATCTTTGCTGTCACAGTCAGCTAGTGCAGTCACTCAGGACATCTGTATTTCAAGGAAAACTACCAGCATCCCAATTCAAACAAAAATGACTTGGAGAAGCCTGAGCAAATAAGCAAGAACAGGATGCAGAATGCTGTAGAAATCATCAACGTGTTTTACTAATTAGATTAGAATTAGCTGGAGCTTTAGTAAAAACACTTGAACATTTACTGTGTTATATACTGTGCTGATGTTAACATGATGTTAAATTACAGCTACATACGAATAAAAGCTTTTTCAATGAGTAATGAAACCAATATTTTCCTAGTGAACTTTTGAACCTCTATTATTTCAAAATGTATTAACATTGCTGGTAAAGGAAGAGAGAGAGATTTATGACTGATGGTTTGGAAATTCTTGCTTTGTGAGGCATTCTGAGGACAAAACAGTCATGAGAAATCTACCCCCTATCTGCCCAAGCAGTTTGCGCTCCAAAGCCAACCAGGAAACCATCCCAGCCAGTATTCAAACAGATGCCAAGAACACATATAATCTATTCAAGAAAGTATATTACTAATTCTTTAATCCTCAATGGATGTATCCATACATAAACAGGCCAACAAACATATGGCTGGGGATGTCACCATTAAAGACCGGAAAGCATTGAGCTATCAAAATCTACCCTGATGGTAACCAAGTGACATCTTGGGCTTCTGTAACTTGCTGAAGAATGTCCCTGATATAGTTGGATATGGTATTACCCAGTAATTTATAACATATTGAAGTATTCAGCATAGTTTTCCCATTTGTAAAGGGAATAATGAAAGTTTTCACTAATTTACTGGAAAAGTTACTTCACATCTCTTAATGAAAATCACTTTTTTAACAGATAAGTACTAAAATCAGTTTTCATCTTTGTTACTCTCTTTCTTGTATCCCTGTTCTCATTGATAACTTATCTTCCATGCTATCTTCTACTGAATATGTTGGTAGAGACTGTCTGGTCTGACCACACACATGACAGGCCAGAGAATACAACACAACCATCTATGCATCAAGCCCATAGAGTCTGCTTGGGTTATGGCCAACAAAGATGCCTGTTTTCCACTCTTTAGTTTTAGTGCTCTCTCCCTTCCCTTTTCTCCTTCTCCAGCAGGCTGAAATAATTCATACCACTGGAGATATAGGAGCCGTGTGACGCATTTCCTCGCCTGTGGGGTCCATCAGCTGAGAGATTGTGTTTCATTTCTTTTTCTTTATTACATAATTTAAAAATATAGTAATAAATTGTAGCATTACTTTGACATTTACCCCAGGCTACAAAGAGATGTAGTTCATTTTATCAGAGTGGAGTCTATCTGCACAGATATTGCAACAAAATACTGTACCTCACAAAATCCATAAACTGGGATTTAATTTAATAGATTGGGAATATTGTTTAAATAGTTAATTTATTGACTGCCTCTCTAAGACAAATTATGCAGAGAATTCAAATCCTTTTTATTCTAGCTTTGCAAAGAGCTTAAGGACTATCCAATAAAAGATGTAATGAACTGTGTATAGTATTGTATATTGATACTGTATTCAATTTTTTTTTTAGAGAAATCACTTTTTTCAGTGGATTCATACTTACAGATTATCATAAAATTTCTCCTTCCTCCTCTTCTTACTGTCCTTATTTGCCTTTCCCACTCCTTCACTTATTTTTAAATACCTCCCACATTTCCTGGCCCTCATTCTCCCCCTCCTTCCCACCTCCATCTTTTCCACCTTTTTGAAGTATTTTTGTTTTCTTCATTCTTGCTTTGGACATCCCACCCAGGATCTAAGAAATAATTCCTTCTGTACAGTTCATTCTTCTCCGCCTCCATACAGTATCCAAAATACCGTGAATGTCTGCCTGCATCTCTCACTCCCTTCTCAGAGCCTCTCCTTGTCCCCTGTGCCTCGGAACGCTTTCTGCACATGCTGCATACCCTGCAATCTTCTCCTATTATCCCTCCCGCTATTCATTCAAGCTCTTGAAGCCCATCCAGTTTCTGCTCTGTACTCTGGCTCTTTTTGCTGCCAAAAAATGGTTTAGTTCTCATATTTCTGGCCAAGGAAACAATCTCCATTTCCTATCTCACTTCCTAGACACTGTTTCACCATCAAATGTCTCTGTCCTTTATATTCAATCCCCCTTTTTCCTCAGTCCTCAGTCCTCAGATCTTAAATTTCTGTCTTGCTTTCTGCCATTTAGAAGTTCAAGTATCACAGCATCATTTATCCTCAATGTGTCTCTGCCTTGTTTATTTGTAACTAATCCAATATCAAATATAGATAACCAACCTATCCCAAACTCCTCCAGGAGTACACAGTCATTGAGAGACAGTTCTTCTTTCCAGATAAAATATATTCAGGTCCACTTTCTTTGTAAAATAAGGGGCGACATCGCCCCCTGCATAGAAATCACTACCTCTCAAAGGTACACCTGGAAATCCTGTTCAATACTGCTTTATGCTCTGCAGTGCATTGAATTTAAATCACAATAGGGATTTTCATTAGTGTGTTGGCCAGGTTAAAATCCTCAGAGAACTAGTAGTTATTTTCTCTGAATACCTTTGTTTTCCCCCATTTCCTCATTCAGCTGTCGATGCTTGTTTCTTGTAAATATCAAAGATCTTTTAAGTGATAACTGCTCTTTTGGTCAATTCTACTTAAAACTTTGTACATAATTTTGATCATAATTTACTTCCAGTGTCCCAGGTCTCTAAAAGCAAGGTCAAGCTTCTCTTTTTTTCCTCCTAAAAATGCCCACTTTACAGCTGACATATTTAACCTTTGACTCAGAGACTTAATTCTCTGCTAGATTTCTCTGAGATGACAGAAGTCGTATGTGGCCTAGCTGTCTGCTGCTTCTTTGGAAGAATTAATTACAGCAGTGCTTGCGTCAATTCTCCAATAAAGTAGCAGTATTCCTAGATACAGTATAAAGTTTCATATTCAAGGGAAAAAAAGTGAGCATTTCACTTGGGCTTACAGTTAACTCCTCTAGTCTAGACTTCAAAGTGAGACTGTATTTATGAGATTCAGTAAGTCCTGAGGGCTCTTAGTCTGAACGTCGCTGAAAAAGTCTCTGAAAAGCAAAAAGTGTGGGATCTTCCCTTCCTCTTAGAATAAAGTTATGATTCATGATGAGCAAGAAGGCTAAAACCAAATTTAAAATAGAAAAATCAAAAAGAAAAACAGTGATTACAGAGTCCAGTCATATCATATTAAGGTTCAAGTTGTTAATTCTCAGTAAAGGTAAATTCTGCATTTTCTCCTAAAAATTGCTGAAGAGATCTTATCCAAACTGCCTTCATTATGGAGAGATAGTAAGCTCAGCTTCTTAGGAATATGTTTGTAAGAGTCACCAGGGATGAACCCTCTGCTATTTTTCAGTGCTGCTAATTCTACAGTTAGGATAGAAACCTGAAGGTGAAACCTGCCCATCACCTGTACTCGTGAATGCCACAGCTGCTGCTTGCCCAGGATTGCCCCCTTTACCTTAGAAGAAGCTTCTTGTAGGTCACAAAAACCGGAAGGATCTTTAAATAGACCTGGTCAGAGAATTCCTGTCTTTCAGCCCTTTTCCTTTGCTTTGGTATATCAACCACAAGGAGAGGGAAGTAAGAATGTTGCTAGATGGTCTCTACAGCACACAAAATGAAGCAATCCTCCCCACTTATTCGCCACTTACTCAGTCAGGGGGGCAGCTACTGCCGCTATTTTATACACAAAGTGGCTGTACAGCATTAAAGAGCGTGACCAATTATTTTCAGTACTGCCTATATGGCTCATAGCAGGCCACTGCCAGCTTCTAAATTCTAGATGTTAAACAGTAGTTTAGATATTATACTATAATATTATCGTATTATATTTTATTATTGGAAGAACAGTCCAATCTTCTTGGAAACATTTCCTCCTTCCCTCTCCTCCAAGCCACCCATAAATGATTTCAGTTCTTTTCAGCACAGGGATTTCAAAGTGTCCTTTCAATTAAAAACCGTTTTTACTAGCTTGCATGGTTCTCTGGTTACAATTTGGTTTTTATGGTTCTAATTTTAGGAAAATGGTAATCTGAAACTACAAGGGGGGTAATACCACTGGTTCTTCCAGCAGCTGAAGAGGAAGCACAGCCCAGGGTTAAATGGCTCTTGGTTAGTACTTGAACTTTAATCTATAATTGTTCTCAACGCCTGAGAAATGTTGGCATAAGTGGGAAGATTATGGTTTTGTGGTTGTTTGGAGTTTCTGAAATCCCTCTTGTTCTATTGTGTTGCATCTGTGCGTCTTCTAAAAAAGATAAAATGTAACTGAAATTTGACATTTCAAAATATATGGCTGGTGCAAACTTTGAGGAGTAAAATTTTTGTGGTGCGATTCAAGAGAAAAAAGGTAGCTGGAATTCTTCCAGACGTGCCATCCTTGAACACATTGCCAAAGATATGCAAGATCAAACACTTCTCAGTTAGCAACAGCTTTAGGGTGGATGTACACATATCCTGCCTCCTCCCACACTGAGCACAGGTATACAGCATTATGCCTGCTACTTACACAACCCCAAGTGATTAAAGAGACCCTGGAAGAGGAAGGAAGGAGACTAAATGAAGAAAGTGCATATGGACGATGTATCTTGAAGGTTGCTGTTTACAGAGCGGATCTATGCACAGACTGCCATGCTCACTATAAGCCACAGGCACAGACAAAAGAAGAAAGGCTTAATCCTTTTTTAAATAGAAGGACATGGCTTGTTTGATATGCCAGGTGTGACATGACCCTTTGTCCCTACAAATGAAAATTCTTAGAAAAAATATAAGTAGGTTAATGTTCTGGTTCTGGTGAAAATCTGATTTAGCATAGGTAGAAACTGTCTGGGAGGGAAAAAAATCTACATCAGTTTCACTTATTTTGTGAAAAAGCTTATACCCAGCTTTCTGTTTGCTTTAAAAAAGAAGAACAAAATAACCCAAACAACAGCAACAAAGCTGTAAGGAGGAATAATGCTGCAAAAAAGAATTAAGCTCAACTCAGGCTGAGGAAGGCAGAAGAGAATAATAATTTTTGAAAAGTTTTGAAACTACGTGGGATAAATCAGAACCCGAAACACCAAGTAAAACTCTGAGCAGTGATAGTGTCCTATCAAATCCCAACTTGATCTACTGCAGAATTTCCTTCAACTCAGTTCAGTCAGTATCAATAGGCAAGAGAACTGAGTCTATGATTTATATTTCTCCACATTCCAACTGTTCGTTTTTTATTAGGTACTTAGGTAATTTGGGCAACCTTTTACATTAAACACTCCAAGAGAAGAGTGGAAACAATAGGTGAGGAATGTTTTCTGGGTGTATATATATATATATATGCTGAGCAGAGATAGAGGGTGGATGACACTGAAACAGTGCCAAAAGGGATGAGATGAGATAGGTGTGACAGGTAAAACTGGAGCCCCCCTGGCCGCCTATGTACAAGGTCTGCTGACCCAGTTTTAAAGATGCGTATATATCTTTACCAAGGTCAGGGAGAAGGGAGATCAAAACAAGAGTCCCCAAAACCTTGTTCAGAAATTAAATGAAAATTTTCCCTCTCTAGGGCAGCCAATTATATTCACAATCAGTTGTAATTTTTTTTACTGCATTTTTATTGGTTTTACATCATATTATGTAGTTCTATAGGCATAAACAGAGATCCTAAAACAGCCTAGATTTATGCTAGAGATTATACAAATACATATAAGGGAATGCTTTTTGCTTCAAAGAACTAGAATCAAGTGTTGATTATAGATAATAATTTAAAAAGAAAAAGGTGAGGAAGAGAAAGTCATGAACAGAAGTATAACAGTCACACAGCAAATGAGCAGCGAGCTCTGACTTTGATGCTACTTATACTGGAATAAATCTGGAAAGGGTTGGTTTCAGCCAGAAGTCCTAAACCAGTTTAAAAGCTGCATCAAATCAGGAGAAAAGGAAAGGAAAAGACACAGATGTATTTTTCATCATAAAGAGTGAAAAAGAAGTTAAAAAATAACACAGGGTTGAGAAATCAGATGTTGCCACTTGTTCAGGAAGCATTTGAGAGCATTTATAGCACATGAATGCCCTTTCTCTGAAGTAGACCTGGATGAACCCAGAAGAGACTTCATATAAGCAAAACCATTGGAAAACAATTTATTTGGTGGAAAAGTAGCATGTTGACAGTCCTTCGGGCTAGAAAGAAAAGGGGAAAACAAATATATTAGTACAACAACATACAACAGAAATTATGATGGTGGGCCGCTAAAGACACAGCTCAGCAGGGTTAGAGTCTTCCCATTTTCCTCCCCACACTTCCCACATGGTGTTCCCCAGCAAGCCTCCCCAAAGGTCTGACTGCTGCTGGAGAGGCATGAAAGATGCTGGAAGGACACACAGGAAGGTAAGACAAGCAAGGGCCTCACATCCCCTCCTCCCTGGCAACCAGACGGCAGCTCTTGTCCACAAGGACCTTCCCAGGAGAGGATAGGAAAAATGCAATTTCCTGTAGGTGTCCCCTACAGCCAGGAACTGGGATTGTCAGTGTGAGTGACTGACTGCAGGAAAAACCCTTCTCTGGACTAGTTTGCTATTTCTTAGGGTGGTACAAAGAACCACACAAGCCATAAAAATATCTTTCAGCTGCTACAGGAAAAGAAGTTGCTTGGTGGACTAAGTAAATACCTCGAAGAGATGCAAGGCACCTCTTTTTGTCTGAGTTTCACTTTTGGGTTTTGGGTTTTTTCACTTTTAATGTGATGACAATATAAAGGGAGAAACATAGAGAGTCTCTACACAACAACCAAGTCCAGACATGATCAGCAAGATAAAGCTGAATTAATGGGACTGTATGAAAAAAAGTTTTTAAGTGGATTGGTTTTTTTTCCCCCCCATATTGCCCAGAGATAAAATGAATACACAGCTAAATGAAAGTGAAAGGCTTCAGGACAGGTAAAAGAGGTAATTCTAAAATTTAAACATTCTTCTTGAACCAGAGGAAAAATTAATTTCTGGTTTTGTATGCTGCTTAAGTGAGAATCACCAAATTAGGCATATTGTTTCTGTCATTTTATTTTATTGTGCTGTAGCTAGAAGAAGAAATCAATAGACACTAAAAAGGTACATCTCCCAGAGAAAGCTAATCAACCTATTATTGACTTACCTACAGTTATTTTTTTGAATAGAAAATATCAAGACAATTTTCAAGACTCAGATGTCTTGATTGAACTCAAAGTCTTGGCAGCACGTAGAAGAGCCATCACAGTGGCAAAAGACAACAGGAAACAGATTTCACTGGGCAGAGGTCACTGCTAGAATACAATACTTCACTGCTAAGGACTCACTAGGCATTTGAAAGGAATATAGAATTTGCATTATATTTGCATTACATTTCCCCTTTAAATATAACCAAAACAGTATGCAAATGTATTTTGGAATACATATGTACATATTTACATATTTGATTTCAGTAATATAAATGCTTGTACAAAGTTAGATGCTCAATCACCTCAATTTTTTTGCACATAAGTCTTTCTGGCAGGAAACTATTCATCAATAGCCACATCCAGAGTGGAGAAACCCTGAGAAGTTATGAGTAATGCAAGAGCCCCCTCACACTGTACGAGTCCCAAGACAATGTGTTATGTATCACATAACAGTCCTTAGTTTTTCTGCAGGGCAGTGATTTCATCTGCAGTGCATCTGCTCTCTGTCTGCTGAAATAACTCACCTCATTCATTCAGAGGATATTTTCTAACAATAGAGCTGCTCTCACATCTCAGTTTAAGGATATATAGCCCTTTTAAAAACAAACATCTGGCCAAATTCTTATAATAATTGCAAATGTCATCCCATCATTTAAAGGAGAAATCTTTACTGAAAAAGGTTGTTCCTATTCTTATGCCAGGAAGACTTTTGGTTAATTTTCCTGCTACTCAAATAAATTCACATTTTGTACTCACTTATATTTCAATTAAAGAGTTATTGAAACATGTAGAATTTGCTTCCTAAATTAAATAGGGGTTTTTTGCCATCAGTATAACCTAACAGATCAAAGGCTTTAAAAACCTCAGGTCAAACTTGATTTACTGAGGCACTCAAGTTTATTGCTCAGAGGGGAACATATCTTACTGTAGCATTTGAGTTTCCTTTTTGTCTACAGATCAGAACAGTAAGATGGCTTATAGAATTAATCCTCAGAATCAGATTAATCAAGCCACTGCTTATTGATTTAATAGATGAGGGTTTTATTTTATTTTGAAAATGTTATTTGTAATTGCTAATCATGTTTTTATCTGCACCCATTAGTAGTTTTATAGCGCAAAATACCTGATGTGGAAGTCACCTTTAATACACATAAAGAACTGCATCATCTACCACCTATACCTCTAGTTTCTCATCATGCACAGCACTGAAATTCCAAGTAATCCACTATTTCCAGCTGCATTCACAACCTGTACTGGTGAAAATGTGTTCATGGCACAGTAAGTGTAGTAGCCTACTTATCTGGAGGAGAGCCTGTTTTAAAAACTAATGAAAGAAGTTGGAAATAGGTACCTATTCTCAGCCTGTGGACAGATGTCAATCTTCTACAAAGATTCATGTATATCCACAGTGGAAGAGAGCGGACACAAGAATGTGACCTTGCACTGCTGAGAGGCTGTCACCTCAGCAATGTTGCCCTCTGACTCAACAGACACCTCCTACTCTGCAAAACAGAAGTTACTGAGATATTCCCCAAAGCTGTTATTTTAAGGTCTGTACATTTTATCAAGCTTTCTGATACCCATTAACAAATAAATTTTAAAATAAGCAGGATTTTCAAAAGCATTTAAATTACACAGGGAGTAACAGACTCCAAGTCGCATTTTGCTTAGACTTTCCTTTGTACGGGATCTGCTATGATGCTTTAAAGAAAGAGCAAATGAAAGAGATCTGTTCTTTCATAGTTTACATTCTAGTTCTCCATGTGAAATTCAGAATAAAATGTGCTCTCAAGGGGTTTACAGCAAAGGGGTTTATAGCAAACCCCAGGGGTTTATAGGAAAACCCCTTTGGGAGGCAATTACTTATAACTTCCTTTCCCAAACACAGCCATGCTAGCCGACAACATTAACATAATTCAGAATTTCACATATTGGTGGATGCATTAGCTGATGGTATTTGAGTTGCTTTGAAATGCTGCCTGAGCCTACAGATGCTGCCTTGAAGCATCAACAACAGCTTTGTCAGGTGGCAATAATTCCATGCTGCTGCATTCAAGAATAGTTCTCTCTTGCTGTTAAGGCTTCTTCATTCTGTGCTCACTGCCTGAGACTTTCTCATACAAAATACTTGAATCAAAGCCCTTATATCCCTCCTTCCTGGTATTTAAATAAGGCACTATTCCTCCACAATCTTCATCCTTCTGATGCAAAAAAGAAAAAATAATCATGGCTAATTGACTAATTCTTGTGGTAGTACAGCTTTTTCAAACATAATTTTCTACGGTAGTTATGAACAGTATCATTTTCACAAGGAAATGGGATACTGCAAGAGCCAAATCACACTGGTGGTTTGCTCCCTCTACCTGTCTCTTCATCTTTCTGTGATTCACCTGCATTTCTGATACCAGTTTCAAATTGTATGATAGCATTTGGCTTATGAACCCAGAGGCTGAATGAATTTTAAGTATGGAAAATCCTGGTTTCACTTGTTCTTTTCTCTAACTTGGCAACCCTATACATGATTCAGAGTTTAAGTTTACAAATCTTTAATTGTTTGTTTCTTATTTTGACAATCCCAGCAATCTGTAAGATTGACAGTCAGGGTAACCAGTATTTGTACAGCTCAGCTGTACTCCTCTGCAACTACTTAAATTCATGGCCAGTAAAGTGTAGCCTGTGGCAAACCAGAATGTGCTTAATTTGTAACCAGAATTTCCTCAAAGAGTTATCAGCAAGCTAAGCTGTAAATACACATTATAATTTCAGCAGAAAGCACTGTTATTTATGTTGTGTTGGAAACTCAAAGGACCACCTGCCTACATAAGTTGGCAAGCAGAGGGCTAGGGAAAAGCTGACCTTATAGCCAAAAAAGTGTTTATTGCCATGATCTGTGCCTGGCCATGGACCAATTATCTGGGTCCTGATCCTGTGAATTGGTTGTCCCTGTGTCCCAGCAAAGATATGCCTGGTGATGGGGACTCCAGGCTGACTGTAGCTGCCCCCTGCCTGTACTGCTGGCTCCACCAGGAGACCAGGGCCCCACTCCTGGAGCCTCAATCCCCAAGGAACAGCCTTCCCTGACAGGTGTGAAGAGTGACTGACGGGTGTGAAATGGAGACGAGAAAATGGAAAAGAAAGTCCTGGCCCTAATATAATCCGGACGGTGCCCCAGGATGCAAAGAACAGAAGAATCCAGATGCATACAAAGAATAGGGTCTGATCAAATCTCACCCACAGTTTTTCTAATCTGGAGTAGGCAGAGGTTAATTTGATGTAGCCTTGAGCTGCTGACAATCAGTTGGCAACTCAGGTGACGCAGTAGGTCACTCCATCCCTGTTTTTGCTTTGAAGTGGTGCAGCAAGATGGAACTGCTATTCTTCCTTACAGAGGAGTATCTGTATCAAGCTTCATAAGATATTCCCTTGCCCTCGTCCTTTTAAAAACCAGCTGGTGAGTGGACTGAAAGCCTTCCTTTAATTGTCTGGACATAGTGCTGAACAGCAGCAGTCTATGACTGGTATGCAACAAATGGAATTGGATTATTTTTGCAGCCTGTCTCAACAAATCCATATCTGTTTTGCTTTAGGAGTCCAGCAATTTCCCTACTACCAGCTTGGACTCATTTGTTTGTCTCTGCCTTATGTACTTACTTTCCTGTATTTTAGTGTACCACCTTATGAATCTCTGTCCTTTTTCTTTCAAAATGCAGATAAAATTGCAACTGGACTGTTTAATTGTCAAGTTGGAGCTGGCTAACAGTCTTCTGGTCATTCTATGATAATATCTTTAGGACTTCACAAATAATCTAATCAAACTCCACATTTCATCTATATCCAGACAGGTTTACTTGGTTTTTCTTTGTAGGTCAATACATCTATAAAGCAGCTTATTACACTGATCTGTTATCCAATGCTGAAGATAGCATGTTTGCCACTGCTGGGAAAGTTCATTCTGGAGGTGCAGTCTGCTTGTAAATGTTTACTTGTGGATGAAAATGTCCTCTGCATCCTTAGGGAGGTTTTTGGCAATACCTTTTTGACAGAAGCAGCTTATGACCAGCTCTGCCTAATGCTAATGTCTCATACAGAAAAAACAAAAGGCTTGTTCTGCCTACAGATGTCTGCCAAAGCCTGCGACCCTGCTGTGCCTACAGGCTTTCACTTTTTAGTAACAAGTACAACTCGCAAGTGCTGCACTCCAAATTTCACACTTCTGGAGCAAGACAGCTCCTTCCACGGCAGCTGTGAGATAAGGTAAACACGTTCCCTCTTCACCTTCGCCTAGTCTCACCTTCAAGAATCGGACTCAAGTTTCTCCCATTTACCATTTGCCGATAGTGACTTTTCTTTCCAAGGTAAGGCAGCTGTTGCAGCTGCAGCAGCAACTGGTGCACTCGACTCCTACTTAAAATTAACAAAGCACTTTCTATTTTCTTAGAGAATGACAGTCTGCTTGGGTTATGCTGCCCTGCTCTCCAGGAGCTGTGGGAAGGGTTATTCTCTGCTGTATCATCCAGACTGTGCATAGTTTGGAACTGCCTACAAGATTCATTTCCTTGTCTGATGGAAATGTCTCTCCCTGTGGTGTCCCAGTCACAATCCGGGCTTTTTTAATAGGATCTCTATCCCCTATCCCTAGTTGCAAAGTGGGTCTTCTGCCTTAGATCAGTCACCAGAATGCTCTCTCATACTGATTCATATTCATTCATTAGTGTCATTTCTTAATATGTGTTTTTCTTCTGCCCCAGAGTTCAATTAAAACCATTGAACAAATAGATATATATTTCACTCAGTGTGTGGTTTTTTCCATTGATTTTTGCCTTTTTTTTTTCTGAAACAAATTATGAAAGCAACTCTTTCAAGGAGCATGATCTACAGAAATACCATAGCTTTCAGTAAAAGACAAGCACCAGGATGCAAGGCGTGACAGCCTGATAATTGACTGTGTAACCTAGGCATAGCCAAATACTTTCTTGCTCAGAGCAGAAGATGTTCCATAGAGCAATAAGGGCTGATTTTGGACAGGCAACCTTAGACTGATCTTTTGGGTGTAGCATACTTGACTAAAAACAAGATAACCTCTGTGTATATATTGGCTTATATTATTTTGTACAAAAAAAACCTCAACAAACCCCCCAGAAATTCTGTAGTGAAAATCTAGTTAGTCACACATCACATTCAAAATTTTAGTGTGAGAATTACACAAGCATCATGTCTTTACTCTAGGTTACTTATCCTTCTTTTTAAATGCCTTTTCTGCTGTAGTCCCATTTTCCTTTGTCTCTAACCATATCTTACTGCAGGATCGTGAACATTTAGTCTGTGTAAGTGCATAATAAGGACGCTGAGACTAAGTGTAATTAAAATCCTCAGCAAAATAATTACTTAATTAATAGAAATATACTTTAAATTGTTCCTTGATTCTAATCTAAATTCTTCTTTGATTTTAATCTGTTGACAGTGCACCTGCTGCTTCCAGTGGTCTTTCTCTATCTATTGACTCTTCTAGTCAGCAGTATTACATCAATAAATGCATATGCCTGTCATGCCCTGATTAAATAACAAAAGTAAGCATCTGAATATTTTCCAAAACATTCTATCTCACTTAATTTAGATTTTATTTTTCAATTGTTTGAACTTCAGATAGCTACAGTTAAAGCAAGAGACTTTTGAAATTATAGGAAATATTAAATATTGAATACTTAAGAAAAATAATATATTTTATTTGTATGTTGCAGCAATTCCCCCAAAGTCAAACTACAATTTGTTCAGGAAGTTGTAAATGCTTTTAAAGGGAGCATATGAAAAAGTTAAAAGTAGACAGTACACTGCAAGATACAACCACTTGATTTTACTTTGTCTAATAATTAGCATATCAAAGAGAGAAACTCAGCTGGGATTTCCATTTACTGCCATCAGAGAGATCATCATATAAATAGCTGTAACAATGTTACTTTAAAAAACAAGTACATAAAGCAATACTTGAAAATACTGAAAAATAACTTGCAATATGAAGAAATGCATTGCTATACTATAGTGAAATACAAGAAAGGACAGGCATTTTGTTCAATTAAAAGAATGGGAAGTATATAATTTCCAGAATTTATCATGTCAGGTTAATTTGCTTTGTTTCCAGTTAACTCTTCTCACAGAGATTTTCCATTTAAAAAAAAGTCTTCATAAATAGCACAACAAATTGTATATAAAATGAAAAGAGAAACTATATTATATATGTTGGGGGGGGGAAAAAAGCAGTAGTTCACAGAATGCTCTTCAGGACTTCAAACAGCACTGGTATGTGGTCAGTGTGGTGCCTGCTTTTCAGGGTTGATCATTTATTCACTTTGAAAACAAGGATTACTTTTTTCAAACTTTTAAACACATGGAAACACCACCTGGAGTAAAACAGAATTTATGAGCTAACCTTATGAAACCTTTGAAGTCTTTGAGCTCCCTCTTGCATTTGAAAATATTGGTGCTATGCATGTACCACAAGTGTGTCACCAGCTGTCAGCGACACCCGATACGCGGCATGCTGTGATCTACGTACTTTGTACATGTGGCCTGAAACAGGGGTGAAGGAAAGACGTGGACAAACACAATGACACAGGATCAGGTTTTAAGCCTTTGGCTTAGGAGAACATGTTTACACACCAAAACGACACAATTTTACTCTACAAAAGTCAGGAGAGCATGAGTAGCTTGAGCCATCTCTGGTGCTCACCTTCTAAGAGAAGAACAGAACAGCTCTATCGGTCAGTCTGTCTATAAAGGGTGCATGTGAGGAGCTGCACAATGCAGCTCCACTGGAAAAGAACTTGCAACCCAACTACCTCATGTTCTCTCACCTCATGTTGGTATAACTACATGTTGATCAAGCCTTAACAGGGGCAGCAATTTGCAAGGGCTGAGAGTGTCCCTGTGGATATCAGAGAAAGGCAAAACAGTCATGGGAGAAAAGACTGAAAATATATCAAAAAGCATCAAAACTGACTAAAGTCTCAATAGCTAATGCATGAAATAAGCCAATACTTAATAAGAAGGCAGATAACAGTTGAGAAATGAAAGACGAAGTATTTTTCTAATTCAGGAAGCGCTCAAAACTGATTGGGGAATTGGAGTGTGTATTTTTATGGTTTAGTGACTGAAAATTATGATACAAACAAAACCACTGAGCAAGAAAGTTCATTTCAGGCTAATGCACAGAGCTAGAAAAACTCAGGGCTCTATTATCTTATAACAGTAATAATGGCCTTCATCTCCACCTGATGTAGCATGCTTCTCTGGTTAAACAGCCTTACAGATGATGAGCATAACCATAATTTTTCAATAGTGGAGACATTATTCACAAATTTAAACATAATTGTAAAAAATCAGTTCACTAAAGACTTACTTTTAAAACTTGTAAGAAGAATGTCATTAATTAGAAACAGAAAACTGCCCATCCTGCCTCCAGAGATCAATGTTTGTCACTCAAGGCATGTCCCTGTCACACTTCCGTTCACTCAACAGGGAGAAGGAATGATGGACAGGAAAATGCAATTACCTTTTTTTAAAAAACTCTTTGTTCACTGCTAACCACAACTAAATGAAATATAGAGTGTAAAACTTCTGTTTTGCTGATCCAAACAGCATCATAAAAAGGCAGCCAGAGAGAAGGTAAGGGAAGATCTATCTTCACCTCCACAGCCCTCATTGCCCTCTGCATGTCCCAGCTCACTGTGACAGCATAACTGCAAAAATCCCTTTCCTCCTCTGACTACATTGTGGCCACATCAATCTCCAAATGCATTTAAAGCAGCCCGTTTACATCAGCAGAAATGTTTGGTTGTCACAGGGGGGAATTTGACTCAAAAGCAACATGCACTCCTCTAAGCATGTGGTGCCCCGGCAGCCTCCCAGCCTCTCACATACAGGCTCCAAACAGCAGAGGTAGCTGTGCCCATGCGCACAGATCCCATTTCAGGCCTCCCCTGTTGTCCTTGCCATCCTAATACATTTTTTTTAACCCCTGTCTTTTTCCATTCCAAGTGCCAAAAAAAAAAAAAAGCGAGGACAGTGTTATTGTAACATGATGCTGAGGGCATGTGCTGCACACCGTGAGGGCATGTAGGGGTTGAGATGGGACAGCAACGGAGGGCGGAGGAGAGAACAAGGAGCCAAATTTAGGGCAGTCTTTACTGCCATCTAGAACAGTAACTGAGGTGGAGCCTGCAGGCACACCCAAGTTTTCTCCTACAGGGAAACAACCACTTTGATCCAAAAAAGAAGCTGGGTATGAAGCAACGTGTGTGCAGTGTGCATAGCTGGACACAGACACAGGACTGAAGCAGAAAACGAAGGCAGATGCACCCCACTGTAGCCCCCCACAAGTCCACAGTGCGGGGACAAGCTTGGTATCATCCTATCCTGTCTGTCATCGTGCAGAAGACAGTAAACTAATGGAAAATGTAGCTGGAAAAATTCAAACCAAAGCAAGATAAACATGGTAAAGGCAGAATTAATTACTCATGCAAAATGATATATTCATTGTAACTGTATCTGCTTTGACATTATTGAGCTCCTGCTAAGAGTAATGCGGAGTGATGGGCACAGGATAACAGTTTGTGACAGAACAAAGATAAACACCCGCCACTGAAGCGGTCCTGAAAACCAATTACTTAACTATGTAGGTTTGCATCTGTCTTCTATAAAATATTATTAGCTATGTATGACACTAAATAAGCTAAGAATGCCTGTACAGTCTGAGGAAACATCTCATCTATCACTATTCAAAAAAAGGACATGCCTGAAAATTCCATCTGTCAATATGCTAATCATATTATTGCTGATACACCAGAGGTGAGAGGGTGGAGTAACCTAATACAGAGAGAGAAACACGAACCAGGGAGTACAACACAACGCCCAGACACACATTCTCATAAACCTCACTTCACATTCAATATAACTGCTCCATTTTACTGACAGTTTAAATCATGACAATGAAACTGAAGATTCCTATTGACTTTAATGTAACTATCCAGCACTTTCTTAATTTCTTCCAGCAGCTTGAATACGATTCAGAGTAATAAATAAAAATATGTGCTACAGTTTATGCTTGCTGAGCTGATGTAAAGTTGCAGATGAGGGTTTTTTTGTAAAAATAACGGGTTTTTCCAACCTTCAAACAAGTTTTCAATTAGGTTGGGTTAGTAGAGGTCAGAAAAGACAAAAATTTTGTAATATCTTTCAAATCTCAAATCCTTTTCCAGAACAATTCAAATAGTGTGTCACCTCCTTGGGTGTCTTCTAATCCTCACTTGAGCAGTAACAGACTCTTATCAAGGATGGAATGCAACAAGCTGTCCCCTATTGCCAAGATATTCCTTCCCTACAGCACTGCAGGATCAAAGCATAAAGCTCAGGGAAAAAATATTTAGGTAGCAAACTAGTTCTCTTCCTAATTAAAATGCTTGAAGCCTTCATGTATTAAAACCCAATTTTCTGCATAATGACCTTTCTCTCCAGGAACATTCAACGATGAACGCTTCTATGAATATATAACTCGCAGCTTGTCTGCACAAGGGCACTCATACACCCCTGCTTCTGTCCAAGCATGTGCACCAAGTACCACATTTGCTTCAAAAGGCTCCTTCAGGGTGCTCCACAATAGCTTGCTTTTGATGAACAAGGCAACCCATTCTGTTTTTTCTGGTGTGGCTTCAGCTAGATTGTCTGATAACCAGATGGTCTTTGTCTTGCAAGCATCGAGTCAAAAACTGAAAAGCTGCAGACACAAAGCTAGGTATGACGGGTGATTGTTAAACATCCTGAAGAGTTAACTTTATCTGCATGTGAGATCACTCATTGCTTGAATAAGAGAATTCAGCCTTTTGTAAATTTTCCTCCAGAAACATCAGATATAGGAGTGCAAGTCCAATGTTAAAGAAAAAACCAAACCAACAACCCTGTGCCTTTAGAGCTACTCCACTGTGTATTGTCAGGCCCAAGTGCACAAACACGCTACAATCTCTCCCCTTTATCCCCCACCCAGGCGTTTGGCTACCAAGCTTCGATACAGTGGAGTTGTGTAACTTTGAATCAGACTTCTAAAAGTATAGTGTGAGAAAGAGCTGAAAGACCTGTTATCTGGGGCCTCTGCCCTTGGCTCAGGGGCTGCACTGAGCTCAGGCCTCTGCTATCAGTCCTTGCCTGAGTCGCATTATAGATATGGCTGTGCCTGGCTATTCCCTTTGCTGATCCTCTGATTGCTTTCTGAGTTGAATTTGCAGCTTGGCCTCAGACCTGTCTTGCCATTATGACTGCTCCTGCGTAATTTGGTACTTGGTCATTCAACAAGCAGTGGAATCAGTGAATCCTGGTCTATTATGGATTCTCATATGCTACAATTACTCTCCTCCACCCAGTTCATCCTTCACTCAGAAAGCAGCAGAGCTGCCCTCACTATGCCTACAAGAGCTCACTTATATTAAAAGCCTGAGCTCCCAACACACATTACCTCCCCATCTCCACCATGCCTCCAAATCTCTGATGGTGTGTAGTTTTCTGAGCTTCTTTCTTTGCTGAAATGAGTAAATGGAAAGTCATGACCAAAGCAGATGGACCTGTGATAGAGGCTACCTCTGGCCATTTACTGAAGAAATCCATTAATAGAGCACCATAACTTTTGTCAATGGTAAATGAGCAACAAAGTGTAAAGTGTAGACTGTCAGCTTCTCAAATAAGGATCTAGGCTGGCATCAGCCGGTACCAACTCATGCTTGTTTTGTCAAGCAAGAAAAACTATTGGAGCAGCTTGAGCATCCAGCCCTCACTACTGATGGAGAATCTATAATCAGTGTTGTGATAACTCACTGATGTGCATCATGAACAAAGTGTAATGATTTTGTCTCTAATTCCTCCAGAATGATATGAGTTATTTTCTTGCAGAGAAACTTCAGTCCAGCTCAAAGCATAGCAGAGATAAATTAAATTTGTTATGATTATTAGTCTATTTTGCTGTCAGGATGCCCTGTAATTTCTGCTCAACAACACAGACTAAACAAGCACCTTTATATTACTCTTCTGAAGCAGCAACAAAGACTTACTCGACTTCTTCAAATGCCTCCATAGTAGAAGACAGTATTTCTGAGTGTTCAGAGTATTCAGGGAGGATAAAAGTTAGCAAAACAAGCAGTCAAACATCACATTTTTAGTCTCCTGATTTGTCTTCTATGACACATCTAAAGAAAATAATACTACTTCACACTTCCCTGAGTCTTTCCAGTGTTGGCTGTACAATAATGGGCAAAGGAACATAATCCTAAGGGTTAGGGTTAGGATTAGGGTTCGGGCTTAGTGGTGGGGCTTGCATAATTACAGCAGTCTGTGCTGAACCTGGTCCAGTTCTAGTGGAGAAAGTATGTTCCACTGAAAAGACAATTCTATCTGAAGTGGTGTTTGAAAAAGTGAAATTTCCATTCTGCTAAGCTGATATATTGCAATATGTCCTGTAAATGTTATCCTTGTTTCACGACTCATCAGCTAACACTGGATTTCAGGCTGCTTATTAAAAACACTAATCATTACTTCATTTAAAAACATTAGATTCCATTCCAAATATATGGCATATATTTTAGACACCAAAATGATCCAATGAGCATCATTTGAGGGCTGCAAGGCCTCTGTTAATTTGAAAAACATAGTGCAAATCAAGATTTTAAAACATCTTTGCACCCTGAACTCTTGCATTAAGCTGTGTAGACATGGTTGTTTTGCAATCATTACAACTTTATTTAGTCCCTTTAGATCTAACCAAAGACAATATTTTCTTCATTCCTTGTGAAAAGTTGTGAAAATACCCACTAAGGAGATATGATTTATTTGATAGAAACGTTCAGAGAAGATCTTTAAGCTCTGGCAATGCCTCATTCCTACAGAAACTGACAACTGACTGAGAGTTTATTGCCTGGTTATCACATGAAGTCAAATTCTAACTGAATAATGCTTCACACAGCTATAACTTGCTCTCTGAGCTACCTCATGTAATTGATTAAACCTGAATCACTGTTGCAGGAGTGTTTTACAATGTGGAAGTGTTTCTGCTTGTTCAATGCAGCCAACAAACTTATCCCCTGTAGGAGTATACATGTCAGGGACGCCAGCAGGATGAGTCAAAAATCACATTTGCATACGGGCAGCCGAGCACGGGATTTGTTTCCTCAGGTGGTTTATGGCATTCAGTCTTGAGTAAGTGACAGCCTTCAAAAGCATTGATTTGAACAGAACGGACACTCTGGTGCACATCTCCGACATTAAATCTATAAGCTTGCAGCCACTTTCTGAACACAGCAGAAATAAAACCAGCATCCCTCGCTCACTGCACACTGTACTCAGTCCAGGGACAAGTACCTTCCCAGGGCTGCTCTTCACGCAGCCTTTATTAAAGTGTGCAGACAGCTCAGAGTGTGCGAGCGAGCGCTGCTCCAGGCCTTACAGTGCAGGCTGCGAGGGCTTCCACAGCCTCTCTGTGCTGGCAAACTTCTCCTCACGCATTGGGAGTTTGCCGTCCTCTGGCTGCTTCCAGTGCCCATAGCAAAGGTCTTTTTTTGTCTCAGGCCATCTGAAGGGCACCATCTTCTGTCCAGCACCCAAACTGCAGCACCGCAGTGATTTCCCCAGATGTTTCTTGATTCTGCAAAGGAAAATTGCAGTGCTGAGGTTTTTCTGTGAGATTAGTAATACCATGACCCAGCCTGCTCCATTATGGATGGAAGACTGTTCTGCATATGTTAATGAAGACAAGAGGTGTGAAGGAAAATGAAAGTATCACAAGAAAAGCAGGAAAATTTACAAGGGTAGGATTGATAGGAAGAACTATTTTCCAGTGGAAATACAGGCAGCTGAATTATAAGGACTACGATGAATGTTATTGACTGCATAATTCTCTGATGAGCTGTCCTTGCCGACTAAATGCAGGAAGTTTACAGGGTTTTGTGGGTGGGTTGTCTCAAACTCCAAGCTTTCATTAGAGAAGTCCAGGACTAGGAATTGCCATGTCTACTTCAAAACCAGGTTATTTTGCTAGGTTTTGTCCAAATTTTAGAGAGGAAGTGTCTGTCCCAGTTCGCACCCATTCCCACAGGTATGTATTTATTTAATTGAAACAAACAAAATGTTTAATTTAAGTTACTTCATTTTCAGGTGATTTTTAAGTGGCTATTCTAAGGAAACAAGGCTTCTGTGGCTACCCTGTATCTCCACTGACTCCTGATAAGGATGGAAACCACTGGCCCATTTCAGACCAATTTGGCAGATAGAGTGAGATCTCAAACATAGTAAGCTCTGGCAAATTTTCTGATAATCGGCAGCTGGGTAGAAGAGTCTAATAAAAAGGGGCACCTTAATTAGTGCCCGACTCAGCATGAGTCCAGAGTCTGGTTAGATCAGGACCAGTCATGCCATGTGCCCCAGTGACTGCAAAGGAAGAGGAGAGGGAATGAAGGGGAGGTGAGAGGAGATATAGAGGAGGACAAAGTTGCATGACCACACAGATGGGGAATACGAATCACCAGGAAAGGAGATTCCATTAGGTCAACTAACAGATGAACATATTTTCTCACTCCCTCATCACTCATAGTGGTTTAGAGTAATGTTATTTGGATTGCCTTTGGCAGCAGGTAACTAGAAGATCAAAATGCTGTCTGTCCATCTGTTGTGTCAATTACTGTAATTTCTTCCCCTGTGTGTTGTTTATATCATGTTTAGATGTTATTTAGAGATTTTTTTATCAATAAACTTGGCAATAACTACCAGGGCATACAGATCTTTGACACTGTGAAGGGGGGAAATAAAGCTATTAAATGATGTGTTTGGTAATGTTCAGTGAATTAAGAGATGGCTCTTCTAAACATAGGGGTTTTATGAATTGCTCAAGTGCTGTGTAACAGCTGCTAGGAGAAAAAAATATTTGGCTTTTATCAGCTTTGGTATTGTTAAGCTTTTAGGAGAGAATAAACCTAGAGAACATTAGGTAAATATTTTTCACTGATCAGGTCATGCCAGGTCCAAATTTTTTTCTTGGAAAACAAGCTGACCTTTACCTTCATGTCACATATAATGCACCAAGGCAACCAAGGTAATAGAAAAAGAATTTTGCAGACTTTACAAATTCAAGATTTCATAACATATCTGTTGATAATAAAAGACAAGCTGCCTGTATTAAAAAGAGATGCATTGACATGCAAATGCATAACCAAGCACTGACCTGACTGAATTTTTATCATATTTCATTGCTACATCCTATGTTATTTTAGATTGGAAGATCTACTTGGATGGTGTATGAAACAGGGAGTATCTCCTTTGATCCTGCAATTTTTCATTTTATTGCAGCCACCTAATCATGCAGTTAGATGCAGATTTCTTGGGAGGATAAAGAAAATTTCCCTATGTTTTCCACAATTATAGGTATTTAAACATTTCCATTAAATGTATTTTCTTTTGCACAATTTATCTTCAGAGTAGTAGTTAAAATTAAATATTTTAAAATAATTTCAGGATCGGTAATTCTACCCTTATGCTTATAAAGAAAATTTCTACGATGTGGAAATGTTCTTTTTAAATTTTGAAGACAGGAGTTGGTAAAAATGTGTATTGTAGCTAAAGAAGTAGCAAAAACAAGTCTCTTTACTGCCTGAGCTTATACACACCAACCAACCTGCCCCTCTAACTCTGGTCAGTACTATTGAGGCTTGAATGTGCTAAAATGCTGCACTAAACGGTGTGTTTAGCACCTGAGGGGTGCTGGAGGGGAGAAGGTGAATGTTCGTCCTCTTCTGAATGTGCTCCCGCAGGTCGGGGTACCGAACCAGCAGAGAGACTAGGAAGATTCGGATGCCCTTAATGAATGGAATAATAAAATGGAACGAAACGCTGTGGTGCAAATGCTCTGTCATGCTGCTGGGAAGCCACAAGAAGAATCTTCATAATGCGCTGAGCTAGAAATGCTAGAAAAGAAGAGAAAAAGACAATCACAGAAAACTGTCAGCCATTCAAACTAGGAGGCAAAATGTGCATAGCTGTGAAAAAGGCTAGTATCACAAAGAATGTAAAAGAGAGGTGTTTCTGGTAGATACCTGAATACTACTATTTTTAAAAATGATGAATTCTCATTTCAAATGCTGTGTACCTGTTGCAGTGGGGATCCTGCAACACGCATATATCAAACCAGGAGTCCCGTGGAAAGGAAATATATATGGACAGACAGATTCTTGATAGCTGTTTCAGAGAGATGTTTATTTCTCCAGCCGCATGGCCGGAGCTCTGCCCAGGAACTGTTCCAGTCACGGGACCAAGGGTCCTTCTGCCCGCGCAGGGAACACAAACCAACCAATGGGAACGAGGCTGAGCAGGGGCAGGGAAACCCCGTGTCTGTGCCCTCAGGGCCCCTCTCCCAGGGCTACACGGCAGGGGAGGGACCCCAACATGTACCCTCTGTGCACACTTCAGAAGAGATGAATTCACATTGGACCACAGCTACCTGGATGATAAAAGAGGGCAAAGAACCCCTCTCTGACATGTGACTGAAAGAGTGCAGTTTACCTTAGTCTGCAAAAATAAAGGGAAAATGACCATACAGAAATCAGCTGGTAAATGACATTTTGGAGAAAGAGACACAGCCTAAAGGACAGGGTTTCTCATATGAAATGTAATACGGTATAAATGGATCATGAATATATTTAACCTAGCAATCAGAAAAATACTTTTAATCTTTAGAGAGTTTGGAGGCTCTGGAAGAGCTTTTCATTGGGAGTAATGGTAACCAAAAACTTAGTAATTTCAAGATGAAGAATAATTAATCTGTAAATCATGGAAAAATATATGTGGTGTGACCTGCATTAGGCATAGGCTAGTAAGTCCTTGTCAGGCCTATGTTCGTACTGTGTAGAAAATCACTCTATGAAAAGCCAGTGTCCACAAAGGAGACAGAGGAGTCCTGCAACTTTATTCGAATACAGGGAGAGTGTCCACTGGGGCATACCCCCATGGGGCTTCTCTCTCTCTCTCTCTCTCTCTCTCGGCTTTGGAGGACCCAGCAGCCTCCTTTTATCCTAAACTCCCCGCTGCATGTCGCCTTTTCCTTGCACTGTTGGCTGAGTGCTAGAAAGGCAGACCTTTCCTGAACCACCTACCACATATTCCCCCCTTGAAGACGTCATTTTCCTCCTAAGTTTGGAAATGCAGGCTATGTGGGTTCTGCGATAAACTTTGTGCTGACCCATTTGACTGTTATCCTAAAGTTCAGCAGTCAAACTTTCTGGGTTCTGTAACAAGCTTGTGGGGCTTGAGGTTGGTAGAGACATTAACACCCATTTGTCCTAAAGACCCTCACCCATGGAATTGTTTGTAAAGACATTAGCACCTATCTTTCCTATCAATATCAGCATCCTTAGAGAAACAGGAGCTGTGACTGGTACAAGAGTGCTGTAAAAAGCTCTGAAACATATTTAAGAAATCCAGGTGTCACCACGATGCTTATTCTAGTGGAAATCTCTGGGCAAGTCAGGCTTATGTTACAGTGATGTATTTTCTTCTGAATTGAAAAACTGAGTTACCTCCGAGCTATCAAAGTTCCTGTTTTCTTAACACTCCTCTTGTCTTGCATTTTTTAAATTTTCATTTACTTAGTTTCTGAACATGGCATCTTCAGTTTAAAATTTTCTTGTGAAAGGGCAGTGTTTCTCTGTGATCTTATTCTATCTGTAGACTTTTTTTACTTCAGAAATTTTCAGTTTGATTCTGTTTAACTTTTCATATTTGTCACTATCAGTGTGGCTCAGTGGAGCCATATAGTCTCTTCTATGTAAAATTATGAACTATATTTGTGCAGAATTGTAAAGCGGAGATTCAAAGGTTTTTCCTTTAGTGCCACTGCTCTAATTGCTCCAAGGATAACTTTATAATATCTGCAATCCCAGTAGGCAATAGCACAGAAAGAAAAGCCATAACAGCTTTGTTTTTCAAAATCTGCCATGTACTGTAAGCAGTGATGAATTCAGATACAGAATATCAAAAGACACACACAGTGTTTCCCTTCATTAAACAAGCATTTGGTTTTAAAGCATGTATTGGCTGCCAACTACAAATATACTGTTTTCTAGATCAAAGAGTCTCTGTGAGGTACAAAATCATTGACAGTGGTTGTCATCACAGCATAGGATACACATATTCTTTCAAGATACTTTAAACAGGTGCAGCCAAGTGTATAACCAGGCGGCAGAAGTGGACCAGCTTGGTAAAAAAATTTAACCTGTCTGAGCTCCAAGCTGCTGCCACTGGGATATTTGCAATACCTGTGCATATCCACGTATAAGTAGGTGATTTATGAAACCACTGCACTGCAGTGTGCAGCATAAATATATCTGCAGATTTGGAAGAAGAAAAGGGAGTAGATGGTGATGCTGAAAATGACTCATTGGATTTCAGGCAAGCAGCTGGGACGCTGACTTAGCACAAGAGTTGAAGAACAGAATGGAGGTTATCTACCCTGCACCATCCCTGCAGGAGGACAGGCACTGAGGGCTGGGGCTGAGGAAGAGAACCTAAGGGAAAGCCAGGGGGGTTTTAAGAAGAGACAAAACTGCTGAGGTCTCTGTTGTCCGGCTGTTATCAAATCGCTTTGAAGCAAGGCTAGAAATGGCTCATCTAACCGATGACCACCGTTCTCCTGATAAGGAGATTGAGTAGAGGATTGTCAGCTTGAGTTGGCAGAAGTTTCTATGATTATTACAGAAGTTACTGCTTTGCTGATGGCCTCTATAGGTGTCAGCAATGGCATTTCTTTTTGTTCAATATGCATTGATAGAACCACAGGCAATGGAACATTTTAAAAAAAGTAAAATGTCTTCAATTTTAAAAAAGTATTTTACAATGTTCAGAATGCCAGGATTAGGACTGTCTGTGATGCCTTATTTCCACTTGCTGTGCATATCCTTTTCACTGCTAATTTGTGTATCAGTCAGCACCGCGGCTGGTTGTCCTTCAACACTTGGCATCTGGAAGGTTTCAAGTTGCAAACCTGGGGTGACACAGCTGAGATTTCTGAAAGGTGTAAGATTGTGTTCATAGTTAGGTAAAAAACTGATCCTCAAAAGCAAACTGACTGACAGACTGATGTATGCTCAGCAAAAACAGAGGGCTGAATTAACAACCAAAACATTAGAAATTATATCATAGTGCACACACATAAGATGGCTAAAGGCAATTGCCCTGTTACAACACGACCAAAGCTTTGTGTAATTTTTTGTGCTCAACTTTGCAATACTAATAATGTTCTTTCAACAATATTTGCAAGCTTTATAAGCTTAAGACAAAAGGTACTAAAGAATTACAAAATACTGGTATAATATTAGGCTGAAGTACAGCAACACAATTCAATCTCTTTCAGAACATATCCATTAGGATGAGAAATGCATGATAGAATTTTAGGTTATCCAGTTATGCCAAGAGTTATAGTTATACAAATTACATTTTCTTGAACAGAGATCAATCTTTGCCTAAGAAAAAGAGAGCAACAGGTCAGTTGGGATATAGTGAACTATCTATTTGTGGTATGATTAACATTAGGAATTTTCAGTACTATAGGAGACTAATAAGAATTATTTACATTTTCAGGTGTGCTGCAGTTTGGCTACATTGTCTGATATTGCTGTACACTTTAAGACAGATGCCTACAGATTTATTGTCATACTGTATCTTAAAATTTTTATGTTTTGACAGCCATAGCTGGAACTCTGAACCGATCTTGAGATTTTTATCTCTTTTTTGCAAAAGACCATAGTTTTACTATGTATTTGTACTACAAAACAGTGGTGCTTTCCTGATACTACAGCAATATAAGTAAACTAATAGATACCACCCGAAAAAGCAAAATACAGTAAATCACTATTACTCTTAATCACTCACTAATGCGTAATGAATTTAATCAGTTGGGTTTTCTGAGGATTACAGAAATAGGGTTTTTTTCAAGGAATTTAGAAATTATCAAATATTGGAACTAGTAATTTTCAATGGAATTCTATTGGTATAAATTAGATTATTATCAGGCCAATAGATAAACATTTATCCTTGGTTTACTAACATCAATTTTTACAGTATAGCAAATAGAAATTATATCTATATTTTACAAGTGAACAGAGAAAGAGTAAGCAATTTGCCCTAGCAATCAAACAAATTCTACATCAGAAGTACAGAAGCTCAGCTGCTGCAGAGAATATGAAAAATGCAAGCATGGGAATACATATATGAACATTCTGTTCTATGCAGGAGTATATTACCTATATTCACTCAGAACATCAGAAGCATTTTTAATCTCAGTTTGAATCCTTGAAGTACATCATTACTGTAATAAGAATTAAATATCTGGTTTAATTTATGTCAAAGAAATTGCTTGAGAGAGGACCCTAGGGGTTGAAAAATATTGTATTAACAGTTGTTCAGATTATAATTATACATACTCTATGCTTAAAACTTTGGTTTGTGAAGACTTTTTTTTTTTCTTTATTTGCTTTGAAACAAATTTTTACGCAAACCACATGCAAGCTGGTGTCAACAGTGAAGAGAAGAATTTTGGTTTTGAACACATCAACCAATGAAGAAATATGTATAATTCTTTCAAATGAAGTGAGTTGCTAACATCCACAAATTTAAGGAAATCAAAACATGAGTGTCAGTATGAATAGTCAGGAAAGGCATTGGAAGGGCTGAAAGAACCAAGAAGCAAATGAAAATTAGCACAGATGTAGAAAGCTAAGAGGAGTTGGCTGGATCAAGACAAGAGAAATAAGACTGGGAATCAAATGATATAACAATAAGCCATTTAGGAAAATAAGTAAGAGTCATCATGAGAAAGGTCACAGGAGTATTAGAAAGAAAAGAATTAAAGTGACAAAATTAAAATCTGCGTTTCCTTATGTACTTTTTAACAGCACCCAAGAGGCAAAACATACTTCCATGTTAAGATAGAATATATTTTGGATTTAGCTCATTGTCAAAATGATTTATGAGACGAAGATCAGATGCTAAGGGTGAATAAATAGTAAAGCACAGTCTTCTGGCAGTGGAGGTAGAAAGGGATGTAGGGAGCTGCACAAGAAAATATTGCAGTCATGAATGAATGCAGATACATTCCAGTCTATTTTAGTATGCATTCAGTTCTATGATAAATATGAGTTTCAAAATGCAGCAAATTGCACACATAAAGGATAAGCAAAGAAGCATTGCCGTATGAAGATTTTACATCTATCTGAAGAAGTGAACTGCAAACTCAACATTAAAATTCTATGCATTTCAGTAATTTATCTCCATCAGCTATGGAAAAGAAACATTTATCATGCTACACATTAAAATGCATGCTTTAATGCTATCCTTATATCATATATGAACTAACTTCATTCTACTGCTTACTCATTTTATGATATCCCAGTTAAGAGACAAATTCTTCAGATCCTAGACATGCCCAACTTTGGGCAGTTATTTAGTAAATGGAAAAAAACCAAAAAGCTGCATACTCCAAATACATAATTACATTAAACTCCTCTTTTTTTTAGGTGGAGAGACTTGATTTACATTGTGTTTGACTACATATGCACAAAAGACAGGTCTGCACAGCAGCTAAGGAATACAATTGTCATGTTTACCAGTAGCCTAGGGTTTGAATGAACCATAACAATGCAGTTGCAGCAGCACAGACTTCTTCATGGAGCAGAAGATATCTATTGCCCTGGTTTAACCCTATCCAGCACCCAAGTACCTTGCAGTTGGTTGCTCACTTCCTGCCTCCCTCCCCTGGTCTGATGGAGTGGAGAATCTGGAAAAAAAAGACAAAAATTGTGGGTTGAGATAAGAACTGTTTAATAATTGAAATTAAATATAATGAGGATGAGGATGAGGATGAGGATGATGATGATGATGGTGATGGTGATGATGGTGATGAGGATGATGAGGATAATGATTAAAAGGAAAATGAAAAAAAGAGAGGAATAAAACCCAAGACAGACAAGAGATGCACAATTCAATTGCTCACGACCTGTTGACTGATGCCCAGCCTGTCCCTGAGCAGTGATCAGCCTCTCACAGCCAACTCCCCCCAGTTTATATACTGGGCATGATATTCTGTGGCATGGAATATCCCTTTGGTCAGTTTGGATCAGCTGCTCTGACTGTGCTCCCTCCCAGCTTCTTGTGCACCTCCACATTGGCAGAGCATGAGACATTGGAAAGTCCTTTGACTTAGACTAAGTCTTAGACTAAGCACTACTTAACAACAAAAACATCAGTGTGTTATCAACATTATTCTCATCCTATCCTAAACCCAAAACACAGCTCTGTATCTGAGAGCAATGGGCAACTAATCTAGGAATGCTGACATCTGCTGCACTCACAAGTTTCTATGATCTCTAGATATGCCTTCAGAAAAACCCAAGAGCCTGTAAGGGAGGTACCTGAGAAGACCAAGAAGAACTTGTGAGTGGCGTGAGTGAGAATGATAAAAGGCTAATTTGTAGTTCATGTTCTAAATCCTCCACTTATTCTAGCCTATGAAGTTACCCATCAGACTTAACAGAATTTTTACATTTACAGTTTTCATTTCAGGTGTGTAAATTCTGCTTGGAACTAAGTTTGTAACATTAAAGCTCTACTAAGTAATCCCTTAAGGATAACTTTGAAAAGAAGAGTCTGTAAAGAAACAGAAAGGATCCATTTACTCTGAGCTAAAAATACAAACTCACTATGTAGCCTGGTGTACAATGTTAACTTCAAGTGATGGAAAAGTGAAAATAAAATCTCCAGGATGACTATATTTATGGACTGGGACTTCTATTCAGAAAAACACACAGTAAAACAGTTTTAAGCCTTGGAGAATTGTCTACCTTTGAATTTCTAAGTAGGAAACCTTACAAAGTTATAGAAATGCCTCCAATAGTAGGAGGATGAAGTAGATTAGACACCTCCCTAATCGAAAACTGGTATTGGTTAAATTGTTCAAAATCAATAATAATTTAAAAATATATTATGGTACATGTTAAATGAACCATTACAAGAGGGCAGGTAGTCTAATGGAATGAATAGTCTGCCTCATAATCAACACTACATATGACAAACAAATCTATAACCAATCTTATTCCATGTTACACCAGCTACAAAGGTGGACATATACTCTTATTTTTAGGAGACTTATTATCAAAGTAAATAAAAACCTTCTTTAAAGGGGTTTGGCAAAGTAAAGTATTTAATCTTTTCAAATATAGTACAGCATGAAGACTCATTCTGAAAAGGACACAATTAGTTCCTTTATTTAAATTTAAATATAAAAAAAGGTATTCTATTTGGAAAGGAACAGTATGAATTTCAGGGTAAAGCTCAGGAAAAAAAAAGACAAGTGATTAAACCGGATGTCATGTAAAAGAAGCAAAGACAGTAAGGTCATGTAGGAGATGAAAACATTCCTAGACCTCTCCCAACAAAATTACTGACAAGATGAATATTCTTACAAGGTAATAATTTCACTCAGGATTCTTTGTTCATAGAAGTACAAAAACTAACTTGCTTTTCTTTTAATTGTATGGTTTTTGCTATTTAACATTGTTTGGCTCTGTAGTGTCCTATTCTTTCAACCAGTATTTAGATAAAGTTTACTTCTATTTCCAGTGTATTCACATAAACACACCCACAGAATGATTGAGGTTGGAAAGGATGGCTGGAGGTCATCTGGTCCATCCCCGATGCTCAAGCAGGGCCACCTCGTAGAAGTCACCCTGGGCCATGTCCAGATGGCTTTTGAATATGTATCTCCAAGAATGAAGACTCCACAATGTACCTGGCAACCTGTGCCAGTGCTCAGTCACCCACACAGTAAAAAGTGTTTCCTGATATTCAGACAGAAGACTTTCCTCCCTGAGCAGCAGCAGGAATAACATGTGATGAACTGACCATAACCCCCATTCCCTGTCTCCCTCCACTGCTGAGGGGCAGAAGGTAGAGCTGGGAAGAAAGGAGAGGGGTGCAAGGGGTTTTTAAGATTTATTTTACTCCTCATTCTCCTGCTCTGGTTTTGTTAGTAATAAATTCAATTAATATCCCTAAGCTGAGCCTGTTTTGCCTGTGATGGTATTCAGTGAGTGATCTCTCCCTGTCTACAACTCATGAACCTTCGTTATATTTTCTGTACCATGTCCACAAGTGGAGGGGAGTGTAGAGAGGCTTTGGTGGGTGCCTGACGTCCAGCCAGCATCAATCCATTGGGTACAGGGGTGCCTGGAGTTGTTCCTTTCCAGGTGCAGAACAATGCAGTTACCCTTGTTGACCTTCATGAGACTTCTATCAGCCCATTTCTTCAGTTGTATAAATCACCAAATTAGAATTCCTTGATAGATGTAATTTACCAGATGCTGTTGAACAGCTGAGTGCATAGCTAATCTCACAAGTTTACTTCACCTTCTCATGCATTTGAAAAGATAAAGAATGGTTATAAAAAATGTAACAAATGACATAATCATAAAAAATGCTTAGCATAATTCTTATTCAAATCCATATAAGCCAGAATTAATCCTCAAAAAGTAACTATGAATCATTGTTTCTTAAAGAGATGAAATTTAGGGTTCAGAGAACATGGCTAGGGCAAAAAGACAATCATACTGAAACTATAAACATAGAATCTGCTAAATTCCAGCCCTACATTTTTTTACCAAGACCCAATTATTCCTTCTTGCTGATAACAATAATTACATTTATGCACAGCTAATATTTACCATAAATGTAATAATAAAAATACAAGATGAAACAAATCTGAGAAGTAGGTGTTACATTTTGACAAACATTTCAGGCTAAAACCTGATCTAGTGAAGTTAGTATTAAAACTTAATACAAACTTCAACTAAATCAGGACTTAATGTTTCATGCAGTTGCAATGGGCAAACTGGCTCTTAAATCATGCAATCTTGATGAAAATGGTAAAGTTATAAAAGTGTAATATGCAAAGTACATTTGGCAAACAGAAGATAAAGCTTTCAATGATTTTTTCACAGGAATGTAGGAGTATATGAGGCCTTGGGAAGCCACCCAGGCTGAGCCTGTTCATTTATTCTGCACCTCCTATATTTGTTACATTTTTTTAGAGTCATGCAAAACGCAAACATAACATTCCAGCTGAGGTCTCACCAGTGGTGAGCATACCAGAATAATTCATTTCATTATCTCATTCATGACCTTCCTGCAAGTTTTTCCCAAAACTACATTACTTCATATTTTTGTGCCACTACTGTATCACTGCCTTACATTTATCTTGCTATCCAGCATAAGCTCTGGGTTTCCTCTGGTGTATAACTGACAGGTGGTCATTCCTTGTTTTGTTTCTGTGTATCTGAGTTCTGATTTCTTAAGTCTTGATTTTCCAGTTCTGTTAAGTGAATTTATCCTCCTGATTGTGGACCATGATTCCAATTTGTTAAGATAGCTCTGCCCTTCACAGTACTTGCCCTCTCTCTCAGCTTGCATTTATTCATAAATTTTGTAAGCACATTCTTCTCTCCACTATCCAAGTGTTTAATTATAATATGAAATAGAAATGACCTTAGGACAGACTCTGCTGGAACCTAACTTAAAATTCCCTCTCAGTTTAAGGCAAAACACTGGTAACTCAACTCTGAGGGTAATTTTTCACTGTCTTTATTCCACTGCTTTCTTGCAATACAGAATAATGTCAAACCCATTTCCTAAGAGCAAGATCACCCATAACCCCTTTGGCCATGAAGCCAATTATTTCCTTACAGTGTAGTTCTTGATGCCTCTTTTACTCTCTTCTCCTGATGAAAGTATCCTGGAGGTTCACAGGCTGAGAACAGGAAGGCAGTGCTGGATCTCTGATTCTTCTTACCCATCACTAAGGCCCTCAGCACTGCTTTTCTCCTCCAGACAATAGTAAAGCGTCCCTAGAGAGCTCAGAGGAGAAATCCCACTCTATAATCCTACACTTCTCCCTCTTCCCTATCCTGTTACCCAGATCTGCAGCATGGAAGATGCCTAGAGAAGAGAGAAGGCATCGCAGACGGGGGACATTGCAAAAACCCCTGCCTATAATGGTTGGGAAGCAGTCTAGGAAAATTTGATTATATTCTCCAATTTTGAACATCTCCCACTCTTAATTTCCTTTAATCTCTTCTGCCTCCCTTTGGGCTAAATTTTAAAATGGAGCAGAAAAAGAAAACAGCTTGTTTTCGATCTGGTTTAAGCCCAGAAGAGCAAAGAAAACTAGGTCTCTGTGTATAAAACAGAAAGAAATTTGAAGGTTCAAAATATATCCAAAAACGTGATTAAAACAACCAAAGATGTTGGTGCCAAAAAATGGATGTATTTTATTTAATAGTAAAAGATGCAAAAAGAGCGAGATGGAGAGAGAAAAGAGAGAAAAGAGAGTAAAGAGAGAAAAGAGAGAAAGAAAGTGTGGGAAGTGGGGAGACAGGGAGAGAGTAACAGGGGTTAGGTGGAAACATATCGTCCCAATGATGTCTTGTTGCTCCCCTCCATCTGATCTTCTTGTTGGTGAGGGTCCCCCGCCGCCGCCGCCATGCCGAAAAGTACAGAATCCAGTGGATTAATATATGCTTTGGGCAGGCGGGAATGGCCACGTGCCTCCTTACAGGGGGCCAGTTTGACACTGTCCCTTGCGAGACTCTGGATTTGCTGCATCATTTGCAGTGCTCTGGTGCAGGGTCTGGGGATCCCTTGGGGGAGCCCTTGATGGGCCATGACACCCCTCTGCTGCGGATAAGCTTTTTTCCCCGGGGTGAGGGGCCCCTGCAGCTGGGCTCCTCTGCACAGCAGAGGATGGGTGGTCACTGCGCCTCTGACCAAAGGCTTTTTCAGCACACTCAAAGACTCTCCTCCCCCCCGCCCTCCACTTGGTGCGAGGGCCTATGCGAACCTGGCAGCTGATAGCCCCGGGGCTGTGATCTTCACTCCTAACGTGTTAAGCTCGTGCTCTGTGAATGTTCCCAGCCCTGAGTTGTTACTTTATCTTATCTTCATCAGCGAGCGGTGTAGTGCCTCAGTCAGGGCGTGGTGGTCTTCTCTGCAGTTTTTGTAATACAGTTCAGCTATTGATGAGCGGGAAAGATTCCACTACTGGAATAAGTAGGAAAGTAGGTATGTGTATTCCAGCGCTGGGACGCATGGGGGATAATTCCTCCAAAGCCATGCGTACCGCCAGCTGCATTCAGCTCGGTATATATCGGGTTACAAGTTCCATATTCATTGAGTTTCCCAATACACCTATACATATTCATCGCCTAGCCCCGCGTAGCCTCGCTTCGTATTACAATGAGCCCAAAAGTCATTTACATCCACGTTGCGCTTGCGCAGTGTTGTCTGGTGGTCGTGGGCAGGGGTCTCCGAGATGAAATAAGAGTCTTCCTCAGATGAAGTAAGGGGTCTTCCTCATCCTGAACTTTTCACCTTTCCTCCCTGCGCATGCTCTTTATGCCCCTGGGCTAAGTCCTAACTCCAAGACTGGTTTGAGTTAGTTTTAGGTTAAAAACAGGATCTTTGGTCAAGATTCTTTCCCTTTGTCAATAGTCTTATATCTTCTCATCCTGCTTTGGTAGGCACAATAAGTGTTGGGCAAGTGGTATGCATTGCTTTTAACAAACCACTTCTTAGTAAATCATTTAATCTCTGCTTCCGCATCCCCCTGATTCACTACAATAGGCAAAAGTCTTTCATGAAAATGTTTAAGTCATAAACTATAATATTTCAGTCTCTGACACAGCTAGATCAGTTTTTAAAATTTGTTTTAAAAATCCATATGTTCATATCAAAATGGCATTGTTTAGTCCCTAAAATGCAATACAAATTGTTTACAAATACATCAATAATGTATTGCAGGAAATTAATAGTTTAATGTCAATCGCAATAGCAAGAAAAATCAAAGAGTCAATTATGCCTATTACCTATTTTTCTCCCTTTCAGATGAACGCAAAGCAAGGAACAAGTAACAGAGATGAGAAAAAGTAATAGCCTACAGGATCCAGGTTTGAACAGTTACTTGTTTGTCAAGATATGGAAAGTCCTGTTTTTACTTTCCCTCTCCTTTTCTTCCTTGCTGCTGAATTATATGGTTGATTTTGAGCATATACAAAAGTCTTATATTTAAAGGTATTCCAGAAAAAAAAGGGGGTTTTTCAGGGTTAGAGCAGGTAAGAAGCTGTGATGTTTTATAAA
Source organism: Corvus hawaiiensis (assembly GCF_020740725.1). Classification (NCBI taxonomy): domain Eukaryota; kingdom Metazoa; phylum Chordata; class Aves; order Passeriformes; family Corvidae; genus Corvus; species Corvus hawaiiensis. The sequence goes on from NC_063213.1 coordinate 44,354,249, forward strand.
GTAGTAGAGCTAAAAGGAGTGAGATCTGCATAACAATTGCTTATATCAACGCTGACATCAGCATGTGCTCTCAGAGCTACGAGTGTTAAAAATAATTTGGCCCCATTGATGCGAACAATACTTTTTAAACAAAGATTTTGATGTCTGAATCACTGTGTTAAAGGTGATCTGCAAGCAACACAATAGTAGAATTTCTTTTAAAAAATCCCTAAAGTCACACAGTACAAAATTATAAAACACGTCTTTTAGGTGAATGGACTGTTTACTTTTAAAACAACATTTACCCTCTTAAGAATAGTACAAAAGAACAGAAAGAAGTCAATAATCTTTTCCTTCAGGGATTTCTTAGATAGTGTTTTACTCAGGGCCAAATAAAGAGCATTCTGCATACTCCCGCCACGATGAAAAAAAGTATGTTGTGTAATTCTTAGGCTCCAAAGGATTTCTCAGAGATAGGAGACAAAGAACATGTGTCTCACCCATATTTTCCTTTTGATGTACAGAAGGAAATATTCAAAACCCAAAATCCACCAATACTGTTGGTATAAACTTGCTATACGGGTTAAAATCCCTTGCAAATTCCCTTCAGTTAAATGAGTTGAAGTTTACACTTATATGCATGTATATGGTATGAGTTTGTGTGAAATTTTCTTTTTTAAAGCAAAGGTTTAAAAATAACAGATGTTCATTTTGTTTGCCTTTATAGTGCTGGGTAAAAACACTAAAGTTGTTCCAATATATGGTCATAATATTTTCTCTTTCTTTTGGCAGACATCAGATGCCTTTAACTTCATTCAAACTCAAATGAGCAGTGCTGTGGTAGGAGTGAAGGTCTGATCTCATCTCCTGTCTAAAGTGATGTAAATTAGACGTCCAGGATGAAAGTTCCCATCTTGTGTTACTGTTCTCTCCCCCGACCCTTGCTCTTAGTCCCAGGAAAGGATCTCCCACCATTCAGCTGGGTTTAGTAAATAGGAGATCAAGAAATGCCCTTCTGGGCCTAGCTAATGGTTCATGTTATCCCCAAAGTCTGAAAATTGCAGCAGCAGATGCTACAGAGTGAGAAGAGTCTCTGTTCAGGATGAATGTTGACACAAATTTTAACAGAGGACAAGATCCAGGATGATGCCACATACATATTGCTATTGAAAATGATCATTTTTATGATACCTTTTAGAAAAGAAAACTATTTTAATATTCTCTCAAAGCAAACATAGCCCACTGACTGTTAAAATGGACAAGAAGAAGATATCACTCCTGTTTGCTCCACTGCTCTACATTACCTTTTTGCTTTCTGGTAACATGTCCCTAATTCTGTGACCTTTCCTGTTGAAAGTACTTAGACACACATTAACCAGTATAACATCATTCAGCTTTTCTAATTTGAAAAATGCAATTCCAGATGTGGCCCAGTGTTCACCTCCTGAGCACAATCTCTTGGTTTTCAATACCTCCGTGGGCATCCTGTTAGTTTTCATCTTTTGATCTTTTTTATTCATTGCACTAACTAATGCAACTACTTGATATATACAAATATATACTATAATAACGGGGGGGGGGGGGGAGGGGAGAGGGGAAGCCCAAGCAGGAAATAAAATTAATTATTACAGCATCTACTGGCATGGTAAATGTTTGATGTTTAGTCTTCAATTCTTTCTCTAAATACTTTTTTTTCTGTGCCACTTATTCTTTCTGTGCTACTACCTAAGATTGCTTATTCCTAATCCTTAAGACAACTTGAAAATTTCAATAATGGCTATAGTTTATGACACCATTATGAAATCACAAAGCACTGTTTTTATTTTTATTACAATTTTTGACACTTTCCATGTGTTCTTGACAACCATACAGTTGCATTCACTACCTCAGTGATAAACTCCCTGCCCCACCAGAAAACTGAATCAGAGAGTAGACTTTAGAAGAGCTTCTTTACTTTTTCTCAACCCCCACCATAACATAATCAAAGATTGTTGCTACTTCAGGCATAGTCATCCACACAGACTGCCAGTTTTCATTCATATCACTCCAGATTTGCTAAAGATTGTGGTTTTTAGATCTTTTGCTGCCAGCACTTAAACCATAGGGATGCTGAGAAACATTCTGTATCAGTAGAGTTTGAGTGGGTGGATTGCCTTCGAGTACTTTGTTATGGGCAAACAACACTAAATTTTGGCATTAACAGCCGTGACATTATTGGCACAGTCACAGAGATAAGAAATTAATTTCTGCAAGATCTTTCAACAATCAAAACAGATTGATGGTTTACTGCATTTAGTTCTATGCCTATTGCTTGTTCTGTTTCTTAAATACTTGTCCAACTTTGGAAGCCCACAAGCAGTTCACTCAACTTCTGTGCATCACAGTAGTGAATTGTTAGAGCTTTCAGAGATATAAGGGACAACTGCATTTGCGTCTTTTGCAAGGGGTGTTGCAACAGGATGATTACAGAGCTTGTATTTCACAAAGTCACTAAAACATGAAGTAATTAATTTTGTGGGCAGTAGCATTTGCATGGTTTAAGACAATTACGTGGGGGGGACAGTCCAAAAGTATGTAGCTCCCCTCCCTTCTCACCAAAAAGGAGAATGCAGTAACATATAAGTGAAAAAACCAAAACAGCAACAATCAAGACAACAGTAATAAGCACCAAATACAAAGTTGCTGAATCCCATGGACTCCTGGCAACAAATTAAAACAAGAAGGCAGACAAGCCTCTTCCCCAGCATGGCGGCCTCCATAGCCAACCACGGATCAGAAGACAAAGACAATATGGCAGAGAAGCCCTGCTCGGCTCAACCTTTGCCCTGGAACAAAAAACAGGAAGGCAGGAGCTTACAAAGCAGTTCTGGTAGCCGGTGGGGGGTGCCAGTCTGTCTTGGGCAGCTCTGAACCTGCGGAGTCAGTTCCTCTGCTTCTTTTGGGCCGGCTGGACCCAGTTGGTGTCAGTGCTGCAGTTCTGAGTTGCTGCTGCATTGCAGGGGAAAGAAAAATGGACTTGCTGGGCACTGAAACTCGCAGGCCTGGCCCTGATGGCTCTGGATCCAGAGATGGGGGTTGGCCCCAGAAACCGTGGCCAAAAAAGGTATGGCCAGATCTGCTCCAAAACAGCTTAGGATTGTGGAACGCAGTTTCTTGGAGACCTGTGCCAGGCAACTTCCCATGGAGAGAAAGAAAAGAAGGCATCTGCTTCTTTTTGCCCTCGCCCCTGGCAACTCGCTTGGCAGCATGGTGAGAAATGAGAAGAAAAACTCCATGTTCCTGTTGCCCGTCTCTTACAGGGCCAACCTCCTCTGTGAACCTGGGATAAAACACCCCGGTTCTGCTTCCGGTTCCCCAGTCTTAAAGTGATAATTTTAAGCAGATTGGCATAGAAATGTATGGAATACAGTACACATTTTTTTGGTTACTCAGAACATATACAAATATTTCTACACTGGAAAATGTGATGCTGATCTCTGAGAAAAAACGCTGGGAAGGTTCTTTACAAGGAAGCTGAGAGAAGTACAGAAACATGCTTGATGTTGCTCACCTGAGAGTCTGAATAACCGAAATGTCATAGCTATTTCTTTTGAAAATAAATGATAAAGCATCATTGACTTGGACAATTACAACAGTCTGAGAGAGACTTTAAAGAATTTGTGCACATGACGTTACATTTTAATCTCTTGGAGAGCTGTGGGGATGTGGAATACAGGAAAATAAAATGAAATCTTGCAGTGATCTGTCAACATGTTCAGGATTACAGATTTGTGTCTTCTCTATATACATTCACATATCTTTGCAAAGATATCACCTTAAATATTGTAGCATTGAAAATATGCTACTTCATAGCATATAGGAAAATTTGGTTTGTATTTGATTCATGTTTTAATATTTTCTGTGATAACACTTTGACATTTACTTCATGTACTGGTTAGCTCTTGATTTCGCAAGGCATTTTGTAAATAGTTTTCCCTGGGAACTTTTAAAAATCAGGTATGTCAAATGTTACAGTGACAGAGCAGGAAGAGGAACCAGACTGACTGCTACAAGGACTGCGGTCAGTGAGGTAAACTATTAATTTGTTGATATTGTGAGAAGTTCATAACTGGGCCTCTAACAGTCCTTATTTTTCTCATGCTGGAATCATATTCAAAGGAACTATTGACTCACATCCATGTAACATAATCATGTCAAGTTGAACCTGACCAAAGCAGCTCAACTGTAGGTGTAAGTATGTAAAATGATTAATCACAATTAAGTCAAATGCAATTAAATAATAAATACTTAACAATTGTGGAGTCTCCTGCAAGGTTAATTAGATTGAGGATTTTCAGCACTAGGAAGTCAACTGAAGACAAGATTGTAAGGCTGAGCACTTATTTCAAGTCCATGATTTATTAAGCCTTTGGAATCCAGAAAGTCTTTTTTTCCTGAGAAGAGCTCTTGGCTTTTAACAAGTTCTCATATCAAAAGCCTTATTGATCTCCAAGTCATCAGCTTACCAGAAGTGACGGCTTATGACAAAGATGTGGGCAGCTCCTCAATTAACAAGAAATCAGAATCACAATTAGATGGTTATTTTTCTTGTAAAAGTATTTCATACCCTTACTATTGACCTGTCATGAGGCATTGGCTGAGATCACAGTGTAATGACTCAGTTCAGAACTCCTTTGATGACTAGCAAAAGCCTAAAAATATTATTGTTGAAATATTTCATCACCAGAACTTTTTAAATCTTTTCATAATTCCCGAGTTGATAAGGTCATTGCAATGTAAAGCCATTGATATCAATATGAATACAACTCTCCTATACAGGCAAAGTCCCACATAAAACTATCCAGTGACTTCTAGTCATTTGAATTTTATGAGACAGAACTAAGAAGACAAATTAGCTGAAGCACACTTTGATTGCAAGTGAAAATACAACTTAACACTGTAACAGTTGAAAGAACACAAATATTGAGTAACTGGTACAACAGATTAAGAGTCTTAATCTCTCCCATGAGGTACACATATGAACTAGAAAAATAGAAATGTTTCAATTGTTATACTGCATAGTACTTCTCTCTCCAATCCTTCATGTTCATGCATTTTGTTAAAAAATTGATGAAACACAAAAAGGGGGATTTTTTATTCAATGTCCTTCTGGTTTGATTCCTGTAATAACACATGGTAAAATCCACACAGATACTGATCTCTTTCTCAGCTACACTATTACTGGCTAAAGCAATGTACTTTCACTGAAGTTGGTGAAGTTATAATGGTTTAAGTGTTGAACTACTACTGACAGAAGGTGTACCTCCAGCACCCAGTTGCCTAACTTCTAACTAAGGTAAGTCTCCCATTAAATTAAGGGGGAAAACAGTTCAGCTAAACTATAGCAAATCAGGCCCATAATCATGATGCCAGAGAAAAGATTAAAGTTCAGATTTTGTGCTATGAAGTAACCTTATATGAAGGATAAATGCTTTAATACCATGATGGGCCATAATGGGCCATAACTGGTCTCTTATGCTGAGGTAATGACATATATAAGAGACAGCTGCAACGCCTTAGAAGGTGTCAAAGACTCAAGAAATCTCCCATGATCCACTATTTCATCAGCCAGGGGAGGTACAGAAGGTGTTTTCCACCTAGCTCAGGAAACACCATGGAGCAGGTGTTTCCTGGACTCCTTCCCCCCACTACTTGAGGGATACAGTCTGCAACCATCACTTCACCAAGACTCCAACCACTGAGAAGGCCAGAAAAAGAGAACCAATGGGATGTCATTGGAAACTATGTAGTGGTGATATTTTTTCTACTTAATCTGTCATTTTCTTTCTCCCTCCCTCCCTCTCTCTTTTGCCCCCTCTCTCTTTTGCCCCCTCTCTCTACCTCACATTTACTGTTAAATAAAAATCTGTACTATTGGCTTTGGCATATTGTCTCATTTGTGCCTTAACTCAGAAAGAGGCATATCTCTAATAATTTTAATAATAAGATCTTAACATTATTTTCATTCACATATGGTCTATTCCTGTGTTCTTAGCAGAGACTACATTGTCAACAGCCCCTGAGCTTGTTTTCCACATGAAAATTGGGCTACTTTAAAATTAGACCTTGACCATCAATTCTCTCCTTGAATACTTTCAGAAAATAGCATCTGATTTGAGAACACTTATTTGTCAGAGATTTGATTTACAGTTAGAAAAGTAGCTCATATACAGGGTTACAGGAGTGAATGAATTTAAGTCAGCTGGAAATGTGTGGAAAGACAGCTTCAATGCATTTGGAAAAGCTGACAAAAACTACAGCTAACAAATAAACCTTGTCTGAATGGTTTCTCTTAGTGAAAGAGAAAACCACTGTCACTTTTTTTAATCTTCCTTAATTATGAAGAATAAAAACCAGGCATGGCATCTGTGCAAGAGAGGATTGTCGTAGTCCAACTCAGATTCTATATGTAAAATTTCACTTTCACAGAACCCACCAGGGAAAATACTCAACAAAGTTGAATATAAAATTGAGACAAAAATCTACTTCCTCTTGTTTGAGGAAGGCTGTGATTATTCAGGAACCATAATATCACAGAATCACAGCATTGTTATGGTTGGAGGGGAAATCTGGAGATCATCAGTCTAGCCTTTGTGAAGGCAGGGTCACCTAGAGCAGGTTTTACAGGAACACATCCATGTGGGTTTTGATTGTCTCCAGAGAAGGAGACTCCACAGCCTCTCTGGGCAGCCTGTTCCAGTGCTCTGCCACCATCAATGCAAAGAAGTTTTTCCTCCTGCTGAGGTGGAACTTCTGTTTCAGTTTATGCCCATATCAGTATCAGAACTTTTAGTGTTGCATATACTTTAGCAAGCCTCTATTTAAAGTAAAAAACTTGTAAGTGCTAGCTAAAGAAAAGACTAAATTTTGCAATTAGCACCATTTTTCTGGTGTTTTAACAGGTGTTGATTTAGATAAACCATCTTTGTTGCTGATTTGCATATTTCAGAATCAAATAAACTGGAATAGTATGGGTTTCATTGCAACTGCAAGAGTTGCTCCAAATACAACATGGCATTTGTATTTTCCTCAAATTCTTAAATTAACTTGGCTAACAGCTATCCTGTATTATAAGAATTCCACCACTCCAGTAATTTGGCATAGCTGCACTCCTTATGACAACGCAGGACACTAACACTTTCTTTCTGGACACCACCTGCATAAACAACTCTGACAGACTACCATATTTAGGGGTTGTCAAAACATTGTGACAGCAAGCCTTGGTAATACAGAACTGGCATCGTAATTAAGATGGGCTCAAGTTCTACTGAAGACACAAAATCCACTTATTTTCATAAAGTGAAACATGAAAAATTTGAAATGAAAAATGAATTACTTTGCTCATAAAGTGAGCAAAGTAGAAATTAGATTCCCTGCCAGTTTTCAACTTGTTAGCCATTTAGACTGGAGTTCTGAAAAATCATTCTTCCTCTACTTAGATCATGCAGGTTAAAAACATACTTTTAACTTCATGAAGATGAAGAAATTTACTCAGTTTAATGGTTTAAATATGAAATACTCTAGACAGGAAATTTATTCAAAGTGGAATAACTATCCTATTTACAGTTAATCAGTATTAGAGTATCAGTCAATGATATCAAAGCACTCCCAGCATAGACACACTGGGTTTGTACCACTCCAATAAAAACTATCATTCCTGGAAGGAATGTAATAATAAGAACAGCTTCTTTTTTAAATGAGAGGAACAGATGTTACGATAGAAATCTCCACTGTAGACACCTGTTAAAAAAATGAGGTGCTTCAGCTTAATCATTTAAAAACAGTGGTAAAATGCATCTAGCAGTTTAAACTAGGCTCAATATGTCTAAATGATAACAGAAATAAAAATTTATTCTGTTTCAGTAAATCACAAATAGTGAGAAGTCCTTGACTAGAGAACTAAGGGTAAATTAAATTCTGGCAGTTCTACTTTAATTAAGGTCAAAGAAACTTAATTTTTCCATGGACTACATACCACGGATTACAAACATACACTCCACAGTGGGTATAAATAATTGTTGTTTATGAAGCAGTGTAGTAGCATGACAATCCTACAAAATGAAACAGATCACTCACTAATTTCTCTTAACAGAGTTAAAAGAAATTCCTGAATAATCTATTTCAATTATGCAAATACATTCCATGATTTGTACAGTGAATGTACTGCAGTGTTTGCTTTAGGGAGAAATGGTTAATTTTGCTCAGCTGCTCAGGAGGGATTAATTCTCATTCCGTCCAAATGACTTTGCTTATGTCAGAGTCGCCACTCTTTTCAAACTGGCAACTTGTCACAAGTGGGGTCCTCCAGGGATCAGTACACGGCCCAACACTGTTTAATGTCTTCATAAGTGATCTGGAACACCTAAACACCTAAAGCAATTTTTAGGTTTTTTTTTTTTTTTAGGCAAGGGTCCTTTCGTAATTGCTTATCATTTCCACTGGTGATATTTCAACCTTATATTCAAGGATCTCACTTCATTTTAATGTTGGACCACAAGTATGGCACACTATTTGAGAACGATGAAATTACTATAGAAATTTTAGCTCAGAGAGTACACTTAGAGCTGAAAACACAAGACCTACTAGTTCTAAAATTGTGTTCAAGCACTTTTAAAATACAATTCTTTATAATGTTTTATACTTCTCTACTAACAGTTCATAACCAGAAGCATGCTGACCAGCTAAATCTTTGGTGTCATTGACTTACATAATCAGCTGGTAGAAAGAGTTACCTTTCCAGTGCTTTAGTGCAGACTACACCACATCAAAGTAAAATGTTGTATGGGTCAACAATACTTAGTCCTGAGCATCTGCCAGCTATTCCTTTGCTTTCCATTTGACATTAAAATCAAGTGTAACTGTTTATATCTTTATTACAGACAGCTCTACAATATTCATCATCATAGTAAGTAGAGCAACTGCATGTAGATAGACATTAGTTTCTGCCACAGAAATAGTATTTTAACATACAAAAGGGACATCCATCACTATGCAAACATTATTTTTATTCTCTGAAGCTAACTAATTCCATCTCACTAGGTTTTTATATGGGCATCTGCAGATCTCCTTGCTCTACTGCAAAGTGCATAATGCAGACATTAAGTAGATGGACCAAGGCAATGCAGTTAAGTAACAGATGCAGTTTTTATCACAAGTGGTACATTTATTGTTATTCAAGTAGAACCATGTGAATGCTAAATTTCTCGTTTTAACTTTCCAGTCTGATTATTAGCCATTTAGGTCCCCAAAATATAAAGTACATGCACAGTAAAAGCTTGACACCCACCCAGAAATCTATGCTGAAGTATTTTTATTAAATGTCAGACTTCTAAAATCAATTATATTTGGAGGCTTAATTTAGAACACTTGGTTTTTGCAGAAAAGTTTTCTAATTTTTGGTTGCTAAAAAAAGCTTAAAAATGCAAATCCAAAGCACTGGAAGACAAGAAAGCAGACTAGACCAACTAGAAATGCATATCATTGTCAAGTGTCCAATTTTTAAGCCATACAATGATTACTTTTGACCTAAACAATGACTTTGGAATGCTTGAGATGACAGTATTATAAAAAAACATGACACAGGACCACTAGTAAGATATCAAGAATTGCTTCTAACATCCAGTCACATGCAAGGATCAAAGTGACAGAACTCTCCAGATGACAAGAAGTCAATATCCAGCAGTAAATGCATGTGACATCTCTCAGGATACTTACTGCAGATCCCATAGTAGGGCAGCTAACTGTAAACAGCTAGGCTTGGAACTAGAGGCAATTTAGCTTCAGCAACAAATAACTATTTAGATGTATGGAAACCATATGTGTGCAGAAATGTTTACTGGGGCTGTCAGAGCCTTGACTGATGGAATGGTAGAGTCCCCACTTCTACACTCTCATGTATAGGCTTGCAAAGCAGTGGGAAATACCAGAGAGCTGTCAGTATTGCCAAATCACTAAACTTTACCCTTGAGTTTTATAGAGTTCAGCCTCCTTTGAACAGTCTCCTTTGAACTGCAAATCATAGTCCTTAACTTCACCACTTCTCTCTTCCAAGTGCAGCAGTAATTATTTAAAGCTCTGCATCCACTTGGTTAGATCATTTCTCCTCCTGCAAATAATGTGATTTGAGCTAACTCAGCCATCTCTACACATCTGTGTTACGTAGGGATGCAGAATGAAACTAAATTGGATCCAAGATTGAAGGAGCATTCAACAGAATGCTCTTTAGATACGGTCTTTAGAACTGTTACAAGTTTCCATAAAAGACATAGAAGAGTAACTAAAAATTGACAGAAAAGATTCCACTGTGACTACGTGAATGAAAAGGGGAAAGAAAAAGCAAACTTCCCAAAATCTTGCCTCCACAATTAACCATTACTTCCTTTTCCATCTTCCTTTAACCAAGACTGAAAAACTACCTCATCAGCAAGAAAATGTAAGCATGTCAGACCTGTTTTCAAAGAAATAAACAGAAGGTTTGTGAGGATGGACAACAGCATGTGTGGGTGTCCTAGTTACAGAGGTAACAGGTGGAGTTCAGGGTTAGGGGTGACCCAAAACCATGTATTCCATATCTTCTCTACATCAACACGTGCAAGTTAGTTTAGTGTCTCTTCAAGGCCCGGAGTCAGAAGCAGAGCCTCTGTGTTTTACCCAAGTTCATGGCAGGGCAGGCGTGCTGGATCCCTTTAAAAACAGGAACGGACAGGCCAATACTTTGACGGCTGCCGCCTGCCATTTGTCGGGGAGGGCGCAGCCCACTGCGTTTTCACGGGTGCGCTGTGGAGAGAAAGCCTGCTGAGCCGCTACACGGGGAGCTCGTGCCAGCTCCCCGGCAGCACTGAGTCCCTTTGGACAAAAACAGTTTTTCCCAGGTTTTCTTTTTCCGCTGCTCCCCAGTGTTTCGTTTGTTTGGGAGGGAGGGAGTTTGTTTTCTTGGAAGCGGGTTGTTGCCGTATTGTTTCCTTTGTTCCCTCTCAGCCGCATGGCCCAGAGAGAGGACTCTCCCACATTTTGTCTGAGTTCCCCGGGACATTTAGCAGGACCACCTCTGGAACTGTGGGTGGGGGTTGAACCGTTTGCCTTTGTACTTCTTGGTTATTGCTCTCTTCTCTTAGTAAATTGTTATTTTTTCACTGGTCTCTCTTCGCATTTGTCTCTCCTTATTGGCAGAGGGGAGAGGTTAAAACTCAGAGAAGGTAGTTTATCTTGGAGTCTCCACCCCATAAATTGTCTTAAACTAAGACACTGGGCAAACAAGGGAAAATTCCAGTGATGTTAACAATAACATATTACAGAATATATTTTCTCTCAGAATAAATAATTTTTTCATTACTCTGCTAAGGTGTGAAACTAGAGTAATCTACATTCATATCAGCAAATACCTAATTGTAAGATGTAAACAACATTTTTCAGCAACTGCTAAGTCAATTCTGAAAGTCTACCATTCAGGTATGCAAAGAACTGGAGTTTTCCAAAGTCTGATGAGGTGATTATATTGCTCATATTCACATACTTCTTTCTATCAGCAAAAAATTGCAAGTTAAAGCCAGTTAAAATTTAATTGCTTTTCATTGTTTTTCTTCTTTCAAAGGTAAGGAAGGAACACATGTGACAGGTGACAATTCCACCTGTATCAAGTTCTTTAAATGCCTCTCCCACCCCACTTTTTAAAACAATTTCATAGTAAGTTTGAATATATAGCATTTCCTTGAACAAATCAAGAAAGTTTCTAAGACATCTCATGTTACATGACCTTTTGTAGCTAGCCCTCTGAGTAAAATTCCAACATTCTTGCTTGATTTAATGTCAAATCCACAATTCAGTGGCTTTTCACTGCTTCTTGGTTTGAAGTATGCTATTTTCACCAGCCTGGACAGTTTTCAGAGTATGCTTTTGCAGCTCAATCTTCGTTTTATGTTCAGCTCTAATGTTACAAGGAGCTATTTAAGAAAAAGGTGTCAAGCACAGTACAACCTGTTTACTTATATTGAATGACTGGTATCAGGCCTAAACACTTGAGTTAGCTCAGCCTGGTATCACCCCAGTATGAAAATCCACTGCCCAGAGCGTTGTTATTTCTGAGCACCCCTGTGTTATTCCTGTGGCTGTGCTAACCTCCACTTATCTGTGGCAGCCGTGAGGGGATCCATGTTTTGAAAAACTGTAAGCACAACAAAACTAAGAACACTCAGATTCTTACAGGAAGTTCCTCATTTCAAGCAGATCACTCACATAACTCCTATTAAGAAGTCAGGGATTGCCTATGCAATGGAGGAGACAAAATAAATGGTGTAAACTTTAATTTAGACAATTCAAAAGTTTCAGACAAGCAAGAGTTTTCTGAGCAAGTAACTGATGCTTCTGCAAATAAGGAAAGAAACAGTTCATTTTGGAAACAAGTATTTGAGAGCTTTGTTTCTTTTCTCCCCTGACAAAAAGTATTTCTTAACATTTGCTAAGTCCACTGCCACACCAACAGGGGACACCAGTCAGAAGGCATGATACAAATATCCTTGACGTCAGTCCTATTCAGGAAGGAAAGAAAATATCAAAAGCAGGCAATAAAATAGAGACTTTCTTTCTTTAGAGAAACATAATTAAATTGTGGGCAAATTGTATATATAAAGGCACTCAGAAGTATTAGAAACCTGCTTTGTTCTCTGACACTTCTACAACTCCAACAATGTATGTATAATCATCTATTAACATACTAATCTATAAAATTACCTCACTAAAGAAATTTCATTGTAGCAATGAAAGTTGACTGTGAGAAAATTTACTCCAGAACATTCAATATTACCTAGAGTAACTTCGTTATTTAAAGCACATAAGAGGTTTAAGCTGCTATTTATTTTTTAAATAAAATCAAGAACCTAAACTTAGAAACAGGAAAGGGCTACTCATGTGATGTAAAATCAGAAAGAACAACATACTGACTAAAATAAAAAAAAAATCTTGTTCTAATTTTGTTTTCCCACCAACATATAATAAGATTCTTGAAAGAAAAAAAAAAATCATCATTAAGGCTTCTGGCAAAATCTCTAAATGAAAGATGGCCTGATTTGCAAGTATTTTAGTATCCTATATATACATCTAGATCCAAATATACATTCCAGCAAAGACACTGCAAATGAAACTCACTCAAAACTTAATTAAAGCTTTTATACACATGGAACTGTTCCTGATTAATTCCATATGGGCCATTCTTAATACAGAAGTGCCTCATTCCATTTTGGTTAAAACAAACTGGTTTGTTCAGGAATGAGTCACCCAAAAATGGCATAAATCAGAATAATTTCTACACAATTTTAGTTACTTGTGACCAAACAGCATTAAAAAACCCAATCAGTAGGCTTTAAGTCCTATATTTAGAGGTCTATCTGTAGGGATCTCCTTTTAAACACATCTTGAATTAAGAATCTGATAAAAAATATTAATTTGGAATATTTTTACTTTTTAAAATAGACACAGGGAAAAAAAAGAAAATACATACTTGTGAAAAGACGCACAAGTCTTACGTTTCTGAAGTATGGCTTCAGGCCATACTTAGGTTTCAGGCGTTGTAAATGTCTCCCTCCTCTCAATTGATAAACAATTTGAACCTACTTGAGGGTCAGAACTGTTTCATAGTCATCAATAGTTGCACGGCAAAGACACATCAGAAGAGGAGACAGACACATCAGAAGATAGAGACAAAACCTCTCTTTTCCTCTTTGTGATGCAGTAAAGGAGCTCGATGCAATACCAGAAGCCTCACATGACTGTTAGTCAATACGTGCATAATATATATTCACGCACACAGCCTTTGTCTTGACACAAAGGAAGAAGAAAGCAAGAAAATGAAAGTGTCCCTGAAAAGGTTTTCCAGGAAGGTTTTCAGAGAGCTCAGGCCATAAGACTAGTATTGCAGATAACACAGTAGTATCACCACCTCATATTTTTGGCCTAACATCTGTCTAGACTGACTATACATTTATTGGTAAGATTTGTACATAGCCCACTCTCAGTATTTGCCATTCCTCTTTGTTTCCTTTGATTCAAACATTTTTGAATGCTTGAGAAGTTTTTTTGGCTGTCTTTTTTAATGACCAACCACCAAATGATATTGTGATCTTGTGGAGGATAAAAAAGGAAGGAATTTAAAGTGCACTTTATTTTTTATAATGCCTTACACATTAGCTTCGTGAGAGATACACCACAATGATAACCCTTATGTAGTCAACACCCTATGTATTTCTTACATTATTTAAATTTATTATTTTCACCTGGTAGAGAGAAGATTGAGAAGGATTTGGAAAATTGCATTACTCTCAAATCAAGTGCACTTAGGAGGGAGTTAATGACTTCTGGCTTAGAGAGTACAAACGCTGCAACAGACAAAATGTACTATACCACCAGAACTATCTGAACATATGTGTTGGCAAAAGTATGTTTAGGAAACTATTGTCTTTCCTAGAGGATTCTAGTTGCTTTAGAAAAGAGGCTTAGATATGAAGTTTGCAAAAGATTTTGTAGGATTTACTTACACAGCAAGAATTTTTGGCATAGTGTTTGCAATACAGATTGAAGGTAATTTTTTTCCCCAGTATATACATCTAAGCTGTGAGTTCTACTGCAAATGCAGTTATACTAAACAAGAATTATTTCTCCTTAGAGGAACACTACCTATTTCACCTTCTACTATTTGTCATGTAGACATGAACTGTGTTTAAATCCTCGGACTTCGGTCACACGGCCAGTACAAAAGCAGCTTTGTCTGCTAACCTATCAATTGTAGACAGTCACATGCAAATAATCCTCGGCCATCCAGTTACTGCTTGATTAAAAAGATCTTTAGTTAGTGGTCTAATGGCTCACTCAGTGCTCTTCACTCTCCAACAACCAACTACTTATCCCTGGTCTTCTTTTGTATGAGAAAGGAAAGCACCAGCCCAAAATGTCGTGTTTATTGTATATATTTCATTCTGCTACTGATCGCAAAAATCATTCAGCAAATGATCCACTACATTTTTAAGGATTTTACCATACTAGTGAGACTACAGATTGTGTTTTGCTTATGGAAACTCTACTAATGTTTTCAGTGCAAATTATAAAATTGTGGATTTTTTTTTAAAGGCAGATGTTCATCAGAACATTATGATATGTCCTCTTAAACAGCTACCCTGATGCAAACAGCAGCAAAGGAAACGTTAAAATTTTAACCAGATATAGAATTACCTTTTTAGCTTTTAGGGCTTTAAAGCCTGCTGTGAAATGCACGTGGCACTCTCTCCTCAGTAGGAGGTAAGAAACTCAGAAAACATACATTCAAATCCTATTTGGTAACCCAGCATCTTTTTCTTAGGCAAGCTTGCTGTCTAAAAATTGGGACCTTCTTCTCTTGTTCTTAATCTAATAGCTTGATATCTCTTTTATGTTCTCCTTTTTATGTTTACTTATCTCCTAAGAGTAGTTAGCTGCTTTAACTTTACAGAAAGAGTCAACATGATTCTCAAGAAAAGGTCCCAAAATTGCAGAAGAGTTATGAGAAATGCTACAAAAATTCAAATGCTATATAATACCTTTGCTATCCAGTTTTAGTTCTGCTTCTAGGAAGACTAAATCTAACCTGACTTAAAGCATGTAGTCCTGTACTTATGACTACTAAATTTCAATATGTAAGCACTACTGTCTGTAATCAGAAGCCTATCAGATTCCAAGCCAGACGCTCTCCTGGAATTACTTTGATTTACTAAACTAATTGATTTACCAATGTCCCAATTAAAGCAGAAAAAAAAAAAAAAAAGGTGTATTAAAGTGGTAAGTACTATATGGTGTAGCAGAATATAAAATTTGTTTCTTCATCTGTTACTTAGTGCATTTAACAAATAAATCTACTGAGTAATAACCATTCCAATAGCAATGTTGATAAAACAAGCTAAGACAATAATTTTCTACTCCACTGCCTCCACTCCTTTTGAGATTTGTGTATTGACAGCAGAACATAAATTACTCTCCCCTTTGTTTTAAGCAACAGATCTTCTCCAATTTTAGAAGCTAATATCGAGTGAAGGAAAACAGGACACAAACTTGACCCAAACCCATTTCAAAAAAGTTTGGAACAGCCTCACTTGTTGCCACCCTTAAGGCCAAATATGAATCCATTATATTAAAGTAAATACTATGCATTATTTTCCCCTTATTGTTGGAGCCCATTTTCAAAGTCTCAGCCATTTCAAATAAACGTATAGAAGATCTGATAAAGTATGGCAGAGCATGCCTTTTACTTAAGTAAGTGGGCATTAGCTGCAATGAAAGCCCAGGCATATGCTTACCTTTACATAATACTGCAACCCCAACAACTTTAACAAAACCTCTTCTACAGGTAACATAAATACATCTGTTGTGATCAGGGCTTTGTTATTGCTATTACCTAAACTAACTCTGGGTCCCATGTATATCCAGTGCAGCAGTGTACTTTGGATTCCTAATATAACATTTGGAAAAGGTGAACACTTGGTAAACTGTTTTGCTTTCTACTTCCATTTTCCATCCTTAACAAGGATCACTCCTATGTCTTTGCTATTAAAAAAACCCAAACCATAAATCAAACATCTTACTAATCTAGGCCAGTCAGAGGTTGGGTTAATTTTGGTGAGATGTCCATAAGCTTCCCTACTCCCTGGAACTTTCTAAAATCATTATCTGCTCTAAACATTTGATACCAGTAGCAAGCAGCTATTTAAAGCTAATTTCCAAATCCCATCTTATTACTGTAGAACCAGGAGAGCTTCCAGAGACGTTTCCTTCTAGAAAGGCCTTGGGCCACTGGTGATCAGACAGAAAGTTGGTATTCAGCACAGGTGGTCACAGGATAGAAACAGATTACTCTAGAACAGCTATATAACATCGGTTCATGAAGACATTAAAAAGAGAGCTACAGCTTTTGCCTCGAAGTGAGTTAAAGCCTCTACAAAAATGCAGCATTCTCAAATCTTCCACAAGCCAAGTGCAAGTTCTTGTCAAAATGGCAAGAGCTGCTGCTGCTATCACATGCACTTAACAGCAACTTTCAGCACAACAAGGCCACAAGCGATAGTCCCAACCTAACTGCCCCCCAAAAAGACAAGCCTCGGTATCCTCAATCCTTTGTCTTCTGAGACAAAGGCGCCATGTGGTGCAGGAGGGGACGAGCGTGAGTGAACAGAGCGGGTGTGGCCTCTTCCGTCCCAGCCCCCAATGGGGCTATTTAAGGAGAACGGGAATACCTCAGAGCTGCCTTTATCGACGTCCGTAACTCCATTTTGCGTTCAAAGGAAACCAACTGTCTGCACTTAGTTTTTCTCAAAAAGCTTTGTATTGGTTTAGTTTTAAAAGCCTTATTTATTTTTTAAGTGCGTGAGCGCAACCTCAGGTCCGGTGAACGATGGTGAGTGAACGTGGAAGGGCAGCTATGCTGGGGAGGTGGGAAGTGGGCTGGTGTAGGGCGTTTGAACACCGAGCTGCCGGTGGGGCTTCTGCTGGGTGATGTAGTGCCTTGGTGAGACTCCCCGCGGGCAGCGGAGTGGAGTAGTAACTTCTTTAGGTTGTTCTTGGGGTGAGAAATGGGAATGCTCACAGCCCGGAGTAGTGCCGCCTTGTAACGCGGTGAGGCGGCTGAACCTCTGAGGGCTGCTAGCATTTTAAGTATTACGAAGGGTTTTCAAGTCTTACGAGGCGAGCGGTTAAGGTCAGGGAGGGACTACCGCAATTGAAAGGCTGGGGACTTGTGGAGGGGAACCTGTAGCTCGTAGCCGTCGGCGTTACGGTCCGGTGAAAGCTTGGCGACGGAAGACGCTTCACACCCCTGAGCCGCCATTTCGTGACGGCGCTAACATGGCGCCGTTCCGCACGGCCGGGGAGCGCTCCTCCGCCTGCCCGTGGCGGGGGTACCCGCTGAGCCCGCAGTGCGGCAGGCGGGGGCTTGCGCGCAGTTTCCGTTGCCCTGAGCGCCAAACCCGCCTGCTCATGCGCCGTCGGCGCGGGGCAGCCGAGGTGTGAGGGCGTAAAATGGCGGCCGTTGGCGGCGGCGCCGCGCGCGGGGCCCCACGAGCGGCGCCCGGCTCACCCCAAGTTCCCCGGCCCGGCGTCCCTCACCCCCGCCAGAGCGAAGGCCCGGCGGGCGCCATGCAGGCGGCGGGAGCTGCGGGCTCCTGAGCTCGCACCAACATGCTGCTTGCTGTTTGTTCTTTTTATTTGAGAAAATAAAAAAATTTGTGACTGTAGCGCTGACGCTTCAAACACTGTACGTGTAAGGTGGTGGGCTTTTTGTTTGTCTAGGTTATTAAATTATTTTTTTTTATACAGGAAAAGTTGTGCCTCGTAAGTGCGTAGCGTGCAGTGCTGGGCTGAGGGCTCCACTTAGTGCCCAGCGGGAAGGCTGCGGCGCCAGCCGTGTTCTTCCCTCAGGCAGCGGCGCCGTCACGAAGACCGCCCTCAGCGCCCGCACCGCGGGACGTGGGTCACGGGGTTCAAATGTTTCAACTGAAAAAAAAAAAAAAAACCAAAAACGCTTGCTTTAAACAAAGAATGTGTTGAAGCCGGGGAGAAGACACAGAAATCGTGGGCTTGTGTGGCCAAGAAAAAGGGGTTTTCGTTTCCTCGATGAGCATAAAACTGAGTGATGTTTGTAGTAACACTTGGGTTGGTGGGTAGGTAGGTATTTCCTCCAGCTGGCCCAACGATCATCCTTTTCCACCTTTTCTTTTGCCGAAAGTCTGTAGGTAGTCTCACAACTACTGTAAGGAGAACCACAATATATCAGTTTTCCGGGATCAATTTAAACTTCATGCTTGCAGGAATAATAGATAGCAAACAGATTAATTTCATTTTATGACGAGAGAAGAAAAAGCACCTATTAATTCAGGTAAGCTGAAAAACTGAATAAACCCTAATATTCCTGACATCTAGAAATTTGATTTCAAAGCGACTTCATGAGATAAGGCAAATCAGACTCCTTTTAGAGTAATATTAAAGGCTTGAGTCACTTTAGCTGATTATATAATTCTGGTGTAGCCAATTCATCACTGGCAGGATTTCCCACTTGAAAACTTGAGGTGGTTTAGGCTTTGGACAATGGTTCAGCAGCAGTGTGAGTTCTTTGCGCATAGGGTATGTAGAAGAACAGTCATTTATGTAGTGCTATGTTGATAAAATTATTTGGGTTTAGATATGACAGTAATTTTTTTGAATTGGAAAAGGTTTTGCATTGCAGTACTGAAAACTTGAAAAGTGGCTTTGGAGAGAGGTTTTTTTTTTTGTTGGTTTTTTTTTGGTTTTTTTGTTTTTTTGGTTTTTTTTTTTTTGTTCTAGGAGACTAAACTGTGCGTTTTTCATCTCCTTTTCAAGTTCTAGGAAATACATGTATTAATAAATCTTATTTCTGATGTTGAACATCTTGCCAGAATGCCTAAGTAGTCTGTTTATTCTTTCTTTCAGGTACTTAATGTGTAAGAGTGTTAAATAAGTGAATTTTCTTAGAAAATTCCGCATCATTAGCATGAGACGTGAACACTGCACTTCCATGGCAGCCAAGGCCATGTGTGACAGGTGTAGCAGCAGTATCTGTGCTACCAGATTCCTTGTGCTGGTTCTGGCACTTGCTGGGTGCCTCTGCTGAGAGCTCTTTCCTGTTCTATGCTGCCAGGGAGCTTGCACAGCAGAGTGAATACTTCTAGCTTGGTTTGCTGAAACATCCAGAAAGAAAGAAGTAGAAGCAACAGTTAGGTTAGCTTGAGGGTGCTGTGGAGTTGCCATCTCAGATTTCAGTTCGAATGCCCTTTAGCTGTGTATGCAGCCAAACAATAGCAGAATATCAGGTGGGTGAAAAACTGCTCACTTCATGTTGATCTTCCTGCCAGATTTTGTAGAGCCAGTTTAATTTGAACTGAAAAGTGTTAGAACCTCTTGTGCAAGAGGAGGTGCAGCAAGAGAGATGGGGTAAACCCTGGTAGTAGCAACATTAGTCACAAAATTTGATACAGTCTGGCAGGGCTACTTAAAAGTAGTCTAGACTAGGTCTAGATTTAAATTTTTAAAACTTCTTGGAATAATTACTTCATTTTTTTTTCTCAATGAATGATCCATTTGTGCTGTTAAAATTCCTTGTCCCAGCCTGTATCTGTACGAAGCTGCAGACATTATGATATCTTAAAAGTGTAATATAGTTGACTAAAATAAGTATTTCTGTTTAAATTTTTTAGGCAGCCCATGTGGAGACCCAGTGTTCAAGCGCCACGGAGGGCAGCGCCTATTCGGCAACAGTCAGTCAGGGCTATGTTTTACCAGAAGGAAAAATCATGCCAAACACAGTCTTTGTTGGTGGAATTGACATAAAGGTATTTATATACTTGTAATTGTTTAGAATGGGTGTAGGGTACTTCAGTGGAAAAGAAATGGGAATTTTAACTCCTGTTTTGGTGTGGATTTTTTTACTTGTTTGTGGTGGGTTTTTTTTTTTTTTTTTTGGTTTGGTGGGTTTTTTTCCATGTGTGCATTTGCCAATCTTGAAGGTGTTCAATTGTCATGGGAGATCTGGAATATGTCTTCCAAAACAAACCTTTAGTTCTTAAGGTAGTGGAAAATGGGTTTTAAAAATGGTACTGTCCGTTTTAAATCAGTTCTAAGCAGTTGAACATGTTTGAAGATGTTTGAGACCTTGTTTTCTTTTAGATGAACGAAGCAGAAATTCGGAGTGTCTTTGAACAATATGGTACTGTGAAGGAGGTCAAAGTCATCACTGACAGAACTGGTGTTTCAAAGGGGTGAGTAAAATGAGTAGTTGTTTTAAGTTGCTGCTTATGGGGACATCATTCTGTAGTAGGTGATACGAGCAGATACTTAGCAACACACTTGACATGCTTAAGCCTTAATACTAGCTACAGTTTTCTGTTGTGGTGAGTTAACACTGTGAAACCAGTAAATCTGTACTGCCCCTGACTAAATCTGTATAATCTTACGAAGAATAGTATGAATTTTCTGACTTCAGTCTCACCCTTCAGGGAAAAGAACCTCTTTGTCACTTAACCATTGGAAACCTAACTTGTGTTATGCTTACCCAACCAGTTCTTTTGTAAGACTCTCCTGATGGCTAGAGTAGTTAAAAATCTGGAGACAATTCAGGATGGTTAAGAGAATTAAAATGGTTTATTCAGTGCAGTGAGTCTGCACTCTCCTGACACTTGGGAATAAGTTCTAGAGTAAAACAGCCCAAACTTGTTTGGGTGAAGAGTGAAACTAAGTATGTGAACAAAGTTGAAATAAGGGAAATTCCCTTTGGATATATAGAAAAGTTCTGGATTACTGTGGTGAAACCTGTAAATAAGAAGATGAAGGGTCTTACCCTGAGTTCTGGGGAAGCCATCCCAGTTTTGAGGTTATCCCTCCTTATGAGAAGGATACTGTATCTTCTTAAGGTGCCTTCCAGCCCAGTTTTTTTAAGGTTCTACGCATAGATCCTAAAATGTTTTTTTTCTTCAGCATGTATAGCAATGGAAGAGCTGGAAGTAAAATGCATTTTCTCATATCCCTTGCTAGTCCTCAAAGTGAACCCTACTGTGCAGTTAGCCAGTGTATGTTAAGAGTATTGGTAATGAATTGACTTATTCCATTAATGGGATACAATTGTAACTATAATGCTCTGAAATGATCTTAATTGTATAGAGCAGATAAATTAGGGAGGGAGTGAAATAAATTGAAAAACCTCTTCAAGAATTGCTTCCCTCACTAGTGTCACTCTTCCTATAATGCCTGCTTTCATCCAGACCTCTGTAGCAAATACAAAATTTGATAAGTCAAAATCTTAATTAATCTTACTTAATCTTTTAGCTTTCTAAGTTGCTAATGCCAACAGCACTACTTGTTTTGAGTAGTTAAAATGGAAAAATAGCCCTTATTTTTATTTCATAGTATTCTAAAATCTGGCATTTGGTTTCTTTCATCTGGTCCAGTAGTAGATACAGCTAGTTAGCAGTAAATAGATTTTTATGCTGAATCATAAACTAATGTCCTAGTTGATAATTTTTATGTGCCATAGAGTGTACTTGGCACTTTGTTAACTGGTCTTGTTCAAAAGAATTTGGCTAACAATCAAGTGCAACTGATGACTGAACAGTCTGTTCTTCCGTTTTAGGTATGGATTTGTGTCTTTCCTTGACAATGTGGATGTTCAAAAGATAGTTGAGGTAAGCTCTTTGTCTAAATTATCCAAAGAAGTTGATGTATGAAGATTAGAGACAAATTTGGGGAAGCCAAGTTATGTACCCTGTAGAGTAAGTTGGGACACACAAAGTCTAGGGCTGCCCAAAAAGTAAACTTGCTAAAATGTATACTGGTGGTAAAATCTTTATGTATTTGCTTAAGTAAGAAAAAAAATTAGTTTTCAGGTAATTAGTTGTTAGCCTGGTGATCTTGAACATCTCATGTCATTCTGTTCCTGATTTGCTCTAATTTATTTATGTGCTTGAAAGCCTTGAGTGTGTTTGGCTGCTTGCTTTTTATAGTGGATGGTTGTCATAGAACCCTTGTGCTTATAGCAGAAATGCAGACATTTAGTTATTGGGATGTCTTGGTTTAAGGTAATTCAAGTGGGATACTCTATAATGAGTAATCTCCTCTTTAGGTTAACCAATCCCTTTCCACCAATAAGGAGAAATAAATATGGATAGATATAAGTGAAAAAATAAGTTTACTAATAAAGGCGTAAATAGCAACAGGCAAAAAAATAACAGTAATAGTCACCAGTTACAAAGTTGCTGAAATTGCTTGGACTCTCTGGGAACAAAGAGAAACTTTAAAATGGTGGAGTGACACCTCCCCCGAAATGGTGGCCTCTACAGCTGGAGTGTGGCTCCAGAGACTAAGGGAAGATGGTGACAGCCCTCTTCCCCCCTTCTTACCTCTCCATTTGCAAATGCAGCTGGCACAGTCTGGCAGCTGGTACTTGGCCAAGGGCTAGAACTCATGGAGGGGTTTACTTTCCTCTTGGCAGCAGACAGTCAGGCAAGGCAGCTGGGCTGGGTGCCTTCGCTTCTGCAGGGCCACTCCATGGTGGCTGCAGACAGGCAGTTGTGGAATTCACCTTGAGCCAGTCCAAGATGCAAGCGAGAAACAAACGAGGGGGTGAAAAAACCCCCAGAGCAGGGCCTCTGCCTTGAGCAAAGACCATGAGGCAAGAGAGAGCACTCTCCCTGTTTGCTCTGATTTCTTAAAAGGCTGGGGCGCTCACCCTGCTCTGCCCCATGGTTCTGTTTTCTGGCTCCAGTGTCTTTAGAGACAGTAACAATTTTGGGCACAGGTAGATGAAATACAATAACATTTTGGGTTATACAGGGCATGGGAATAACAGTATCATGGAAGACGGTATTAGTTGTTTACTTTATGTCTCAGTAGTTGAAATAGGTTTCTCTTGCAGTATTTCTGCATTTGGATGCTACCTGGAGTGCAAGTATTTTTTAAGCCTCTTAGACTGTGCTGCAGCTGTTCCCATGTCATCATATGGTCTTCCTATAGCTAACACGGGAGATGAAAGGGTAGAACTGTTACAGCCCTTCTGGTCTTGGGAGTTTGGTATCAGAGAAATTTTAAATCTTCGTGCTTATAATGAGATCAGTTACTTGGTTTTGATAGACTTGAGCAGGTCACAAACCACTGACAAAGCTTTTATTTTTCCCCTCTTTCTCCCCAGACCGAATACAGTAACTGTGAAAATAACATGTATTGAAATACTTGCCTCTTTGAAGTCTTTGCCTCAGAAAACTCCTGTGTCTCTGGAGGATGAGCAGTCTCTCGTTTGGTTCTGAGGCTTAGATAGGGAAGTAGATCAGATAGATGTGCCAGTTACAAATGTAGTGTTCTGTGATGTGCAGATGTGTTTACTGGCCATCCAGCTCCAAAAGTGGGAAGAGAACATGTTTGAATAAAGGGGAGAGTAGTAAAACCCCAGCAGGAGGTTCTTGATTCTCACCAAAAAATTTTAAGAGCTTGCTGTTCTTTAATGGCATGATGACAAAAATATATAGTGGCTGCTGTACTGAGCAACAGACTTCATCTGAGAACACCTTTTTCTTTTTACTAGGGATTACATTTATTATGCTATGTCAGTGTGGATTGCTTGCTCTGAGGTAACAATTCCTGTGGAGACCTCTTAAATAGCACTGACATTTCAGCCATGTACATTGCTGATTTTCTGCATGTGTTTCTTCAAAACTGGAGCCTGCAGTGTTCCTCTATTAATAGAGTACTCACTGATGTGACTTCATATACCAGAGGTGTCTTGGAAGACCCAGAGGCATGTGGTTGATTTTCTTTTTCAGTGCACATTTCAGGTCTGCAGGCAGTACAAATTACTGCCATGTCAGGAAGAAACACGTTCAGATAAAAATCATCTTGAAAACCTGTTGGCTTTTGGAGGGGATGGAAGAAAGGAGGAAATTACCATTGGTGGTGTGGAGCTCAAATTGTTAAGGAAAGATTACCTCACTAAATCACTTCTGGCCTTATCTGCACTGAGTGGTCACAGTGTTTTCTGTAAATGAATGACATAGAGCCTCTCTGTGGCTAAAATTACTCTTGGTGCCTGTGTTCATCTGCCTGGCTTTGTAGCCATGTTCAGCCTGACAGTATTTTTCTTCTGCTTTAAGTCTGTAACTGCACTCTGGTCTGTTTGCAGTTCAGTACAGAAAGCTGTCTTCTGGTTTGAGGGGAGGCCTGTCTCCTAGGAGTTCTCATTGTTGAGGTGGGAAAAGTGGTTGTGTGATATTGGGCATAACAGGATTGCAGGATTAATTTAAAAATGCCCAAAATCAACCAACCAGAAGACACCTTCCCCTGAAGGAAAAAAAAAAAATCAAAAACTAATTCACCTGTCAAACTAGTCTGGGTATTGCACCTTTTTTTTGCCCCCATATATCTCTTGAATCATCTTCTCATACTGATAGAAATTAGAACAAACAAGATGCTTTTATATCATTATATTTTTGCTTATTTTTGCAGGCAGCAATAAAGTTGCTTTTGTCCAAAGCACTCCCTTCAGTAGAAATAGGAGAAAATTGCAAAACCATGTATTTTCTTCTGAAGCAGGCACTTCTCTAGAGTCACGCATGATGGAGAATCTGGACAAACTGTCTGCATCCAATACTGACTTTAATGCGTAGTACTAAAATTGTGGTAACAGGGCTAAACCAAAAATCTAGAAACCTTAAGACTGTGGTCATTCTGTCAATACTCTCATTGAGCCAAGAATAGTTGAAAGTTGTGTATAAAACTGCAGGGCCGACAGTCTCTGATACATAGTTGCAAACTCGTAGTAGTACATGTTGCTGCTAGGGCAAGTGATACATAATTTTGGAGGGTCGGTGAGTAAGCAGATGGCTGAGCTGAGGGTGCTGCAGGACATCAGAGATAAGAGGCTTACGGTGTTGAGGGAGAAGGCTGGAGGCTGTTGAGCCTTTATGGGAGTTGATGTACTGTGGTGTAGAAGCAGAGCCCAGTCTCTTTAAAACCTCGTGAACCACTCACCTTGCTGATTCCCAGCTTACAGAGAATAACCTGTCTTTCAGTCACAAATCAACTTCCATGGTAAAAAGCTGAAACTGGGGCCAGCAATCAGAAAACAACAAAACTCAAGTAAGTATATCTAAATAAATTTGTTCATATTGCAGGCATTATAACAATTTTTTTTCTTAATTATACATCAGTGTCCTTGCAAATACTTTATCTGATGCAATATGTACATTTCAGTGAAACCCTGGTTCTGACTTCTATGACCTCATATGTATGATACTGTTTTAATAATAAAGACTCAGGTTGGTAGCACAATACAATACAGTTGATATTGAGTTAAGTTTTAGAGTCAAAACCCTTAAAGTTTTTTCAGCTTGAACTCAGATTCCTAATGAAACACATGTAGTAATGTCTTAATACTCTTTTTTTTATCTGCTTCAAAACAAGATTCCTGTGTGCAGCCCAGACAATTAGTTCTTGGTCCTCCCCCACCACAGTTTCAGAGTGTGTGGGGTAATCAGACTGTGGAGACGTACATGCAGCCTCCAGCCGTAATGAACCCTGTAACACCCTATGTTCAGGTAAGACTGCACGTGGTGCTGATTTTGAATCACAATTAAAAATTTTTGAAGATGCAAGCATGTACAACTTCTGGAGTATGTATTGAGATTCCAATCTGATCTTGTCAGTTCTCATATTACCTTCCCCAGTAAGAAGCACCCAGCTTCAAGCCACTTCAAAGGAATGCCAGGATCCTTGAAAAATTGATTCAGTGATATTAACTCTTTATAAAACAAGAGGAAGATAACCTTTGAGAATGAGAACTGTTGAAAGTGGAGGGAAGATTGAGTTATTTAGTAGTTCTTAAGTGATCTTATTGCCTGTCATAGATGCACTTCACAAATGGAGATATTTAATGTATTGCTCTCCTGCTTCAGAATAAGCTACAAAATTTAAAATGTATTTTTGTAAAGTTAGTGTGGGATCAGATGTTCTCTGGTACCTTTCTGTCCTGCTAGCCAAACATATCCTTGGTTTTGAACTGCTGTTGTGTTATAAGAACATTGTTACAGCATCTGCTGTTCATAGCTGTGACCAGCACTGTATTGCCTGCAGGACATCACTGTACTGGTACTTCAGATAAGCATTTCTACTGAGGTGTGGGTACTGTGCTTCTGGCCTGCATATGAGTCCCATGCTGTGAATGGACCAGATTAGACTCTCTTGCTGCATTAGCTTGTAGGATATGGCAGTGCAATGGGGCAGTACTGACTACAAACTGAGCCTGTTTTGTGTATTTTAAGCAAAGAGGAAGAGCAGACTTGCTGCAAGGCAGAGAGCTTGATGATATTATTCTTGCTGATTCTCTTTAAGTTTATTAATTTAAGGGGATTATTTCTCCTAAATGTTGGAATGTGTCTTTAATTATTCTCTGAAGAATCTCAGAAGGTTCCAGGTTAACACTGTCAGGGTACTTACAGGGAAGGAATACAGGAAATGGTCTTAATTGCAGTACTTGGCTTCCTTTGCCTCCTAGAAACTGATCCTTCAGACTGTACCCCATTATTTCATAGCAGTTAGCCTGCTTCAGGTCTACTCCTTGAAGTTTATGGCATGACTTGCAGTTCTAAAATGACTTAAAAGATCAGTTACAAGCAGATATGGGATTTTTAGATATATAAGACACTTGAAATCCCACTTTGTAGACATTATTAGTGCCTGAAGTGCTGAAGCAAGCCCTGTGGGAAATCTAAGGGTTGCTTTAAAATTGTGAGTCTAGTCTGCACAGGAATTGAAATAACAGTGTAACTACATACTTCTAAAAATGTGCTCCTGGCTAATACCTCTACAAATACCATACTTGTATCTTGCTTCAAACTTGCAGTTTTTTTAAGAAAAGCTTTATTTTCAGCCCTATCAATACAGTTCATCACCAACTGTACTGCTAAAGCAGCAAGTTCCCATCGGGTGTCAACCGGCTTACAACTATCAGGTATGTAAAATTTTAGTAGAAGCAGAAGGGCTGATACCTGACAAAACTGGAATGAGGTGTTAACTGGAGTCTGATCTTTCTGTGTTTCTCATTCTTAAAATTCTATTTTCTGTCAGTTCTCCTTCACAGCTACCAAAGAAAAACAAAATACATGAGAACTTTTAAATAACTTAGCGTACTCTTTCATTTTTATTGTTTCATTTACTGTTATTTCTTAAATATACAGTGATAAAACAACTTCCAAATGAGAAAAAAGTACATGGATTAGTAGTACTTTTTCTTCTGGGAGGAAGCTTTGCATTTGTACATGCTGTAGTGTGGGGTGTTAGGTACTTGGAATCAGAGTCTTATCAGATGATACAATGTGGGAAGTATGGGGGGGTGGGGGGGATGTGCTCTTGCACTACAAAACATCAGAGAAGGTGCTTAGCTGATAGTTATGTTAGAGCTCAGAAACGAAATGTGCAGCTAAGTCCTGTTACTGAAATGAAACTAGGAGTAACTGGAAGCAACTAGGAGTTTGAGATTTGTTTTCAGCGTAGGTACTTTGACTTCCCTTATTTTCCTAATATTTAGAAATATTTTTAATTTTTTTGCAACTTGGAACGAGGAGACAGTTAAATAAAATAAGGTATCTTGCTGGAGGTAAGACTATGTATGGAGTACTGTTTTGTGAAAAATCAAGACATGAAATGCTATTAATGGTGGCTTCTGCAGAGCAGTTACTTCTCAATGTTGGAAATAAATGAATAAGAGGTGGTTCTTGTCCAATTTTTTTTAAGGCTCAACCACAATGGCTTGCTGGGGAGCAAAGAAATTATGTTATGCCTCCACCTCCGGTAAGTCTACAAAGTTAGGTTTCTGAAACTGTCTTAAATAGCACATTGTTTTTACAGCTTGATACCAGTCTGTTGTCTGGATCTGTGTAATCTGGTCTACAAAAATCTGTAATTGCTGATGAGAGTATGTAGTTTTTTAGCATTTTTACTGATGTGCTTTTTTTGAGTTACCTGGCAGAACAGATCTTTGGCATTATTCTACATGTTCTAGTCACTGAACTCTGGAATTTTAGCCTAACTGGAATTGGTTTTCCAGGCAGAGTTGAAGGAAAAATAAGTTAACCTGATGTACAATCTTTTTTTAAACTTTAGAAGTCTCAGTGTTCTTTGCAAATACTGATGAATTTCTTGGCTCCTTTCAACAGGTTTTAAAAATCATTTCCCAGGCTGCTACAAACTGTAGATGGTGCTGCTGGCTTCTAAAAAAATTCCTTGCTTTCTGTGACTTTATATGAGTAGTGTTCACAAGAAAGGGGAGAAAATACTCTGTATTTGTTTAACAATGTTGGAATTTAAACTTGCCCCTGGACATTTTTGTATTCTTTAGGTATTTTTATTGACTGCAGTTTTGATTAAGTGTTTAAAAGCTGTAATATATAATTTTATTCTGAATGGTATTCTTTTTCTGAAAGCAACCAGAAGTCACTGAAATATTGATTACACTATTGGCTTGAGATAAGTTTTTTTTAATAACATCCATGAATGTGATACGGCCATAGTATATCATGTTACAATTCAATAGTAGCAGGTCAAAATGTTTTTACAGTAGGTGTGCATGGGGATTTCACTGTTAAATGTTACAATCTTGATTATAGGAGCAGACAACTGTTCTAGAACTACCTCAGATAAGCAACTTTACCATATCATTCTAAACTGTCTTAATAAAACAGATCATGATACAGTATTTCCCCCACTCATGAAACTTTTATCAAAAGGTGCAAAGATAAAGTTGGCACAGTTTATGGATAGATGAGAATCAATGACACCACAACGATGCGTGTTTTCCCAGTTACTGAAACATTGTAATATTTAAAAACTCTATAGGTGTATACTTCAGTAAACTATCATGGCACCGAGGATCCAGGATTTATACAGATGGAATGTGCTGTTCCAGAACTCCTGCCGTTGCCTAACAGCCCACAAAAGGTAAGTGCTTTCTCAAAACTTTAATGTTCTTTACCATAAATCCTATTCCCAGAAATTTGCACATGAGAGTTATTTAGCTTTGTCAAGAGCCTTGAACAGATATCCTAGAAATCAAGGTTATAGTTGCTACTTTCAGCCAGTTGTTTAGTCCACTGTATCTGATTTCTGTGTACAGCTTCAGAAGTCTCACGTTTCCTTGAAACTGTTAGTGTTTGTTTGCAGTGCTAAGGGCTGGATAAAATGTGTGTTCTACTTGATTAAGTCTGCTGCCAAGACTTTGCTTAATCTGTGGAAATTCCAGGGAAAATTCCAGGTACTAAAAAAGCAGATTAGGTAGAACTGCCTGCTGTCTTAGGTAGATTTATTTTAAGCTTCAAATATCTGAGTTGGTAACTTTCTCCCTTTCTCACTGTTTTGTGGAAGGTGACCCCAGTTGAGCCAACAGTTGGCTCTGAATTCAGTTTTCTAAAGGAGACTTCATTTCTCAGCTGTCGGCCTAATCCACAAGTGAACTGGCATCATGTCAGAATTGTTATGCTGTAATACTGAAGGGGGATAATGAGTTACTAATATTAAAAGATTAGGATGGAGAAAAAAATTATAAATACCTCAGGGAACACAAGGGAGTTGAGGAATCCTGATTGCCAAGTAAACCCTGTGACACACTGGCATTGCTAGCTTGTAGCCCTAACTAAGAAAATCAGTATTGATGCACCTATAACTGTATTTCAGAAGTCTGTGGACAGGGGCATGCAAACGGTATTATCCTGTATGTCTAGTCCTGAGAACCAGCTGATAAATGATTTTGCATCACAAGACAACAATGTAAAGGTATGTAGTGAAAGCAAAATTATATCCCTGAAACATAGCTGACTTTCAATGTGTTCACCTACAGGATACCATAAAGATGAAGGGATTCATACCTGTTAATGCCACTTGAATTTTTTTTTCCTTGTACATGCTCTGGGATGTGTGGGTTTGGCTCTCAGTAGCTTAATGGTGGAAGGAAGTGCTGAAATTGGAGTCAGTGGGTTTAATCAGGACAGCATAAAAAATTGCTGAACAGTTAATGAACAATTAGAGCATAAGTGTGGCTAGTCATTTTTCAGTGACATGGCTTAAAAAGGAGTAGATTACTCCCTAGTTTGGACAGAGGATGTTGCTTTTAAACCTTGTCTGTACAGTGAAGTACCTATGGTGGATGGTGGCTAGTTATGCTTTGTCTCTGCTTTAACCAATAAATCGTAGTCCAGGTTGGTAGATGGTTGTCATTTTTTTTTGCTGTATGTGTTCAGTCTTTGTAGATTTGCAATTTCTGATTCCATTCTAAGTCATGTGTAATTTCAGGTTATTAATTTCTAAGACCTTGCTTCCTTTTTGTAGAAGGACAGATATGAACTAGACAGGTAGGTGTACTCTGAAACAGGAATGCAGAAAAGCTGTGTTTTCTCAGTTTTGGAGAGGGGTGAATAGAGTACAGGGTATCTGGAGATAGTTTCATGACAACTTTGGTTGCTTTATTCTGATAAATTAATTTTTTTTTTCTTATCTTCCCTTCTGTCCCATCCCAGGAGAGTAAGACATACCACTTCAGAAGAGGAAGGACAGTACACAAAAATGTTTGATCAACGAAGACTTCAGAGTATCTAAATTAATTAACTAGATGTTACTAGCAATACAGAGTGTAATATTTCTCAAAGTTACTTCAAGTACGTTTGTGCTCATGTTCTACCTGTTTTGATACTGTTGTTGTTGCTTGAGTAGTTTGAAGTTCAAAGTTGTAAGAGGTGACAAACTTCAGTGCTACTGTTGTGTGCTTCCCCTGACAACTGACTGGAATGTTAGAGAGTTTATATGTTTGCTGCATGTGGATTTTTCTCTGAGCTTTAAGGTACAGTTTGCATATTACACATGGTTTTTCATTAACTACAATTTCACTCATACTGACCAGTTAACTCCTGCAGTTCAAAAATGGAAGTAGTTATTTGCCCAAGAGATTGTATTTTAAGACTGAACTCTTAAATCAGTGCAGAAGATGATGATAAGTTGTAACTGAGCTGGAGCTGTGTAAGTCCTGGTTGCCTTTAGATGACATAATCAGTGTGGTTATGTTCACTGATGACAGTCTATGTACCTGCAGTCTTGAGCATCACTACTATTTTTGGGTAAGTAATGAAGAGAATCCTAAAATTCCTGTATGTAACTTCAAATGCAAGAATGTTATCTGTATTGGACCCTCAGTCAGCCAATACAGGACTTTTTACTTGGAAAATCTTAGCAATAACTGTATTTTAAACTTCTGAGAAAATACTGCACTTATGAGCCTTTGTTATGTGATGCAGAGTATGTGTAAGACTGTTTTAATAATCATGTAGATTTTAGGTGTGTATTGTGAAACAGTGAAATAAATTTTTACTTTTCCTTGGTTTCCTAAACTTCTGGTGTGACAAATCTAAATAATAACTTACTATTCTATGTGAGATTTCCAGTTACTATAAATCTATAGTAACCTTAATTTTGTGTAGATACTAGTTGAAGTTTTGAAAGAATAGAATTGAGAACTGTATTCAGTCTTGTATGTTGGGTCCTACCTTTGCTTTTTTTCTCCTACTCAAACATCTCAGTCTCTCCAGATGATAAAAGAAAATTAGTCTTCTCCTGTTAAGGACGTATGTATGAGGTTGTTTAGAATGTCATGTTCAGCTTCAGATTTCCAGAAGGCTTAGAGGTAGTAATGGCTAGGCAAAGACTTGGCCAGAAACATGTTAGTGAAATGTCTAGAAGGGAACTGAACATGTAAGGGGGGAATATGGCTAGAGCAAATGTCCAAGGACTGCTGCTCAGGAGTGTTCTGGATAAAACTTTATTAAAGTAGGGTGGGGGAGAATGGGGGTAAGTTTTTTTTGAGCCACTTTATGCAGCTTTGTACCAATGTTCTGATAGCATAAATTAACCTGGAAAAAGCAAATCCCATACCGGTTTCTCTACTCACTGTTTCACGTCACTGAAGATAGTATTAAGCATTCCATGATGCTGATTTGCTGTGTTTTTCCCGGACTGCTATTTAAAGGTAGTGGCTTGGTAAATGCTTAACTTCTGTGTCAGCAGCTTTTTTTGCAAGGTTTTTCTAGTCTTGATTCAGGACCCTGTCCTTTCCAACTCCCAGTACCTAAACAGCTGGCATGTGCTTTCAAAGCTGTGATGTCAGTTTATTGATAAAAGATAGTTGTTTCTTTGCAAACACAGATGTCTTTTTCGTTTAATGCTTTAGGTTGGGTTGGTTGCCCCAGGCTTTACTTAAAGCTTTCTGCTGTAGCTCTAAGAAAATACAAAGTGCCATATGCATAGCTGTCTCATTGAAGAATCCCACCACCAAAAGAAGAGATTAGACTAGAAGATACCTATGCAGAGTGCGTATTTTCTGTTTATTTGACCGAGTGTTATGCACAGGACCATCTGGTGAGCAAGTGGATTGTATAGTGGGTTTGAAATGCTGGTACAGGCCTCCTGAGTGGTTTTATCACAGGGGAATGCATAACCAAGGCCTCCCTACAAGTACCACTTATTTTTTTCTTCCATTAGATCACACTGTGCTGGTTCTGCTAGCTGCTTACCTGTAGAGAACTGGTTTGTTTTTTTCTTTAGTTGTAACTAAACCCATGCATTTTTAATGTTTTTTTGAAGTACCCTATAACATAACATTAACATAAAGCATAACACAAAACCAATAGGTAGATCTTTCCTGTTGCATTGAAACATCTGTTTAATATTGCTGTGACTGAAGGCATGTCCAAAATCGGTGCATGGTTGGAGCATTTTGCAAATTTGTACCTCTTGTATTCTCAAATCGAGTGGAGCATGTTAACTGAACTAGCAGGCAGTAGTGAGTTTTTGTGGATCTGCATTTGCTTGCACACAGTATTTACATTCTGTGATACTCAAAAGCTTTGGGTGTACCTTAAATATTAAGACAGCTCTTTGTCAAAAGAAACAATGGCTTAGACAAGATAGAAAAATACAATGCTTGCATTTAATTGGTATTCTAGAGCTATGACGCTTGGTTTGTGTTACGGTTCTTGCCTGAAGTACCCCAGTTTGCTGTCTGATGGCCTTTTCATATCTTTTTACCCACTTGGCCATCTGACAGAATTATTCTTGGAATGAGACAGCCAGACAGATGGTATTCTTGGATCTCCATTAGAATGATTGTCTGGCACAGACACTAATTCCCTGTCAAAATGGAAATATTTTTTCCTTTCCTAGGTATGTGTGCTACACCAAGCTGATAAACTATATTAATCTGAAGGTGGTGTGATCCTTTATTGCTACAAAGAAACAAAAGGGTTTTCCCTTAATTGTATTTCACAGGGTTTTTTTGTATGCCTTACTGAGAGATTTTTGAAGTTGTCTAACAGGTCTACACTCTGTATTCCTTGCAGGAATGACTTTGTAAACCATTATTTTAAGATAGATGTATAATTTAAGAGCTCTAATGTCTGCCACTTGGTTGCTAAGAAAGTTTAAAAGAAAGTGATCCCAAGCTATTAAGAAAATTGAGGTTTCTTCAGATGGAATATGCATCTCGAAAATCCTGAAGTAGCTTTACAACCCAGATGGATTCTTACTTCCTGCTTTGTTTCTACTCTAAAGTTTGGGCTGAACCTTGGGGGGACAAGTTCACATACTGTAACTTCTTTTAAGGAAGAAGGTCTCCCCCGAGTTTAAAAAGGCCTTTGTTACTGTCCCAGTGACTGCTCAGGGTTCAACTTTGGTGAATAAATGTGTAAAGAGTTTGTTTGTTTGTTTTTGTTTGTGGGGGTTTTGTTTGGGGTGGCTGTTCTGTTTTGGTGGGGTTTTTTTTGTTTTGTTTTGGTTTTTTTTTTTTCCCCCCCAGTGGTGTGAAATGTGTAGTGGGTGCTCAACACAAACATGAAAAAGGGTTTTCTACTCCTTTACCTTAAGGTTGTGAGACTGTAGAAAGTACAGTAATGAGGGCAGGATTTATATTTAAAAACATGTTGCTGTAGAATATTTATGCTGCTAGTCCTAAAGCAGTTACTGCATGGATAGTTTTTCTGATTTTAATTATCTCTAAACTTCTGAATATGTAGTCAAATAAAGATGCATGTTGTAGTTAATACATTGCTGATGTAGTGTGGGATATTAGAAGTACTGCTTGTGAGACAGTACTGATGTGTCAGCAGTACCCTTTCTCAGGGTATGTGTATCATACCCTTTAAGCTTCTGTTCACCTGTTCCTGTAAGTAGCTGTTCAAATTTCAGGGTATTGTTTGCACTATTTGGTGTTTATATTAGATGACCTTAAAAGATCCTTTCCATCCCAAATGGCTTTAAGATTCTGTCAAGGAGTCTGCGTTCCTCTTCCCCTATCCCCATTCAGGATCACTCTGAACTTAACCTCTTTAGGCTGTCTTAAATTTAGAGGAATAATGTTTTCCTGTGTGGTGCCTTTTATTGGCTAGAACAAACCTAAACTCTCTTCTCCCCCATTACTTTGTGCTTGTTCCTCTATGAATGAATGTTCAAGGAATTCTTAAACTTCTTGTAAAGTCTTCCTAGAACAATTTAGGATTAAACCCACCAATTAAAATAGAGGTTGTCTTCTTTTCCTGGAAAAGAATTTCTGCTTAGAACTGTAAATTAATTCATAGTTCATTTCTTAGGATGGCTTGAGTTGGAAGGGCTCTCTAAAGGTCATCTAGTGAATCCTCTTGCAATGAGCAGGGAATATATTCAACTAGATAAAGTAATTCAGAGCCCCATCCACACTGACTGTAAATGTTACCAGGGATGGGACATCACCACTCCTGGGCAACCTGTTCTGGGGTCTGATGGACCTCATGGAAGAAAATTTCTCCATTCTGTCCAGTATAAATCTGCCATCTTAGTTTAAAACCATTACTGCTTCTGTCTCAACAGGCCCTACTAAAATGTCTCAGTCTTTCTTCGAGGTTCCCTTTAGTATTGGAAGACCTCAATAGTGTCTCCCTGGAGTCTTCCCCTCTCTAGGGTGAGCAATCCTACTGCCCTCTGCCTGACTTCATAGGAGAGGTCCTCCAGCCCTCTGATGATCTCTATAGCCCTCCTCTGGACTTGCTTCAACAGGTCCATGTCTTTCCTGTGCTCAGTACTCCAGATGGATGCAGTACTCCAGGAGGCGTTTCACCAGAGTGGCAGAACTGCCTCCCTTGGGGGAAAGGGGACGAACAACCCAGCGTCTTGCCTGTAGCAGTTAATAGGGTCACGTGCAGCTGAGTTGTGCAGCCATCCAATTCTTAGCATAAGTTGACCTTACTATTCCTGAGTATAAGGAAGCAGTTACATTATTGAAATGGGATTAGTGGCTCCTGTATGTTATAGTAAGATAAATGATGCCTTTTATAAAACATGTAAAGGGGATCCTACATACATACGGTGAAGTAATCATGTAGAAATGTGTTCTGAGCACACACATGTCAATTTGTAGCTTTTAAGAGGACAGTGAGGGAGGGAATAGAATATGAATTGGTCAGAGGCCATACACTAAATCAGAATTATTTAGGTTGGAAAGGATGTTTGAGATCATTGAGTTCAGTCTGTTAACCTAACACTGCTGAGTCCAACAATCTCCCTAAGTGCCACATCTTCTCAATATGTCTAGGAATGGTGAGTCCACCACTGTTCCAACACTTGACAGTTCTTCTTTTGTGAAGAAATTTTTCTGAATATCAAAACTGAACCTCCCTTGGCAAAACCTGAGGCCATTTCTTCTTGTCCTGTAACTTGTTACTTGGGAGAAAAGGTGGACCCCCAGCCTCCTCTCAGGTAGGTGTAGAGAGTGACAGGGTCTTCTCCAAGCCTCCTTTTCTCAAGGCTAAACAGCCCCAGCTCCCTCAGCTGCTCCTCTTTAGACTTGTGCTTCGGACTCTTTCACCAGCTTTGTTGCCCTTCTCTGGACATGCTGTGGTGCTGCATTTTTCCTCTAGTGAGGGGTCCAAAAGAACACAGTACTCAAGATGTGGCATTACCAGAGTCCAGTACAGGGAGACAGTTGCTTCCTGGATCTGGCTGGCCTTACTTTGTGATACAAGCCAGGATGCTGTTAGCCACCTGGGAACACTACTGGCTCATATTCTGGCAGCTGTGTCTTGCCCAGGGCCTAACAGCTGTCTTGGGCCAGGGGAATCTGACCATTTAATTAAAGCATTATGAAGGCCTGTAGCATGTGTTTATGTGATGTGATTTCTGCCCAGTGCCTGGCATGTCAAAGTGAAGAAATTCAATGAAGTGCAGTAGATGGTGGGAGTGACTTGGGATTTTCTTAAGAAGGGACTGTGGTTGCTAAATGGGCTCTGCTGCAGAGGTTGCAGCTCCCTGTGGTCTCACCTGATGGCCTTACAGGTAACCAAGTCAATCTCTAGCTATCACCCAACTCTCCCATTGGCATGTCTTGTTAGTGCAGTGTCCCTGCAGCTTTGTGGCTCTGAACCCCTGTGGCAGCTTGGGATAGAGGTGACCAGCACTGTGGGTTGCCCAGATGGTCCTTTTCTGCCAGTGCAGTTTTCCAGCCACTTTTCCCCAAGCCTGTAGTGTTTCATGGAGTTGTGATTCAAGTGGAGGACCTGGCAATTGGCCTTGTTGAGTCTCATAAAATTGGCTCATTAATCCAGCCTGTCCAGGTCCCTCTGCAGACCCCACTTCCTGCCCTCCTGTAGATCAACACTCCTATCCAGGTTCA
Organism: Corvus hawaiiensis; assembly: GCF_020740725.1. NCBI lineage: Eukaryota > Metazoa > Chordata > Aves > Passeriformes > Corvidae > Corvus > Corvus hawaiiensis. The sequence continues at coordinate 44,391,501 of NC_063213.1, forward strand.
TGTGTTCTGCAACCCAGGGAGTGTATACTTGATCTTGTCCAAATCACTGATAAATATACTAAACAGGACTGGTCTTAATACTGAGTCCTTGGGAGCCCCATTAGTGACCGTCTGCATGCAACTCCCATTTGCTATCACTCTGGGCCTGGTCATCTTGAAGAGTTTTACCCAGCAGTGTCCACTTGTCCAAGCCATGAGCAGCTGGTTTGCTCAGGAGAATGCTGTGGGAAATTGTCAAAGACTCTATTGAATTTTACTAAAGTCAGGGGTCTGGATATCCCAAGAACAAGTGGTGAAAATCTGAAGGTAGCATCTTAGGTTACTGGGAGAAGATCACCTTGCCAGGATTGGTTGTACAGTGCCCCATGGAACTGAGCAGCTCATGTGCGACTTTCAGGTAGGTTTCAAGTCTGCTGCAGGTGATGTTTTTGCTACAGCCACCAGAGGGGTTCTCACATCCAGGCCTACGTAACAGACTCTGGCTGTAGCTGTGAAATGTCAAAGAACAATTGCATTGAAAACATAATTGATCAAGGTATGTGCTTATAGATAGCATACAGACAAAAAGCTTACAGTGTGAATAAGATTTCCCTTAATGCTACTTATTGCATTTATTTTGATCAATTGTGCAGAATTGATTTGCCTAGAATATGGAGGGGGGGGGGGAGGGGGGCAAAGCAGGTCTTTTTGTTAGATGTTTCACTTGTGCAGATAAAAGTTACCAATACAGCAGTAAATGTTAGGAATGTTAACTGAGGTTGCTTGCTTGGTACTCCTGATTTTACTATTCACTAGAATAGAGATCCTTATACATAATCAATCTAGTTACTGAATCTCTTCTAAGGAAAAGTGTTGCAACACTGGATTGTGGTTTAACCCCAGCTAGCAACCAAGTACCATGCAGCTGCTTGTTGTTCTCCAGTGGAATCAGGGAGATACTTATTAGAATGGTAGCTGTAAAACTTGTGGGTTGAGATAAAGGCCTTTGTAATAGTAAAAGCAGAAGCCTCGTACACAGGCAAGGCAGAACAAGGAATTTAATTCCCTGCTTCCCATGAGCAGGCAGGTATTCTGCTATTTGCAGGACAACAGGGCCCATCACATGTAACAGTGACTTGGGAAGACAAATGCCATCACTCCAAATGTCCCCTGCTTCTCCTTCACATCACTTTGTAAACTGAGCATGATGTCCTGTGGTCTGGAACATAGCTTTTGTCAGTCGGGAACACCTGTCCCTGCTACGTCTCCCAGTTTCCCGTGCCTGCTCAGTCTCTTCACTAGTATGGCGGTACAAGAAGCAGAAAAGGCCTTGGCTCTGTGTAAGCGCTGCTCAGCAATAACATCTCTGTATTACCAGCACGCTATTCAGCACAAATCTAAAACATCCTCATGCTAGCTATTGTGAAGAAAACTAACTACACACAGATCTTTATTGATAATACACTTCCTGTAAATGCTGGACTTCGTGTGTTTTTGATAGTGAAATAAGCGTGTGGTCTTTCTATTTGAATGTTACTCATAAAACCTAAATTGTCAGTTGTGCTTCTCTCACTGTTGCATTGGTTATTCCCTGACTTTGGAGAAAGATATATAGATAGACTCAAATTACTTGTTTTCTCAGGGTGTCTGTGATAGTTTCATTAATTAAAAGTCCAATTGTGTTAACAGGTTTTAAATGCAGATTTTTCAAAGTAAGATAAACATGATCAACAGTGGTGAAGTTTCAGGCTGTGTTGCCTGTTAGTAGACTGCAAAATCTGGGCTGGTGAGCTTTGTTCTACTGGGGTTTCTGAACTCGAAAAGGCACACAGTACCTCAGAATGGCGGGCTCTAGAAGATGGGCAGCTGCTGTGCTGTGTGACAGCTCACACCAAAGCCTGCTTTTTACACTGAGACACTACCAAATGTGGCTGCTGGGCTGAAGGAAGCCTGAAAAGGGATTTTTTTTTTACTTCTCATGCTATATGTAACTTGATTGTATCTCTTCAGCTTTTAAAAACAGCCTTTTAGGCAGTTGATTCCATGAAGTAATACCTGCAAGATGTTCAGGACCCTTGAGCTGGTGAGTCAGTAGATTGAAATAAAAGATAATCCTGGAATTGACACTTTAGCAAATTCGTCTGTGTCTGGGGAAAGAATGTCTTCTATGTTCCTGTGTAAATTCAGGGCCACTGCAGAAACATTTCATGTTTCAGCATAGCTGAGCAGGTGTCTACTAACTCCATTTCCCTGAGCTTGGTGGGGAATGAACATGATGAAGCACATCTGGTTGTGAAAGGGCTCTTATTCATGCTTTTCAAACTCATAAGCAGGCCTTAAAGTCAGGCCAGCACTAACTGCAAGCAAGAGCTCCTCCAGGCAGGTGAGGTTTGGTTTAAAAAGTGAGCAGTAGACTGCACTCATTCTTTAAAATAAGCTTTAAAACTGCTCTTTTAATGAGCATTCTCAAATAAATGAGACTGAAATATTTTTACATTTTAAGCCTTGACTTTGGTCTGGTTCTAGACACTCTGATCCATTTTTGAGAAACTATCTCTGAATATAACATAGATAAGTATGGTGACTGAGCTGGGTGCAGATGAAGGTGTAGGAATTCTTACAAGCTAAAGATACATGAGGAGTTCACTATTTTTGTAGTATTTCTTATTCACATTATGCTTTGTAATACTTCAGCGTGATCAGTCTGGCTTATGTCTGGTTTATAACCATCTCGGTTCTATTTCTGCCTGTTAATCTTCACACTGTGGTGGACCCAGCTGTGCAGTCCATCTTGTACGCAGAATGGTACCAGTTGCCATGACAGCATATAGCTACCTACTGGTGACAGAATAATAGGCGTGTGACTTCTTTGGGAAGTGTCACCATGTCATTTAGTCGTCAGCCAGCAGGTGGGGCATTAAGCTAACAGAAACCTGCCAAATCCTGTAATTTAAAAAACCTTTCTCTTGGCGAACACTACGGTTTGTCCTTTTTGCAATAAAAGGTGTCCATTGCAGAATGTAGCAATTCTTATTGTGGGATAATTAATTTTTTTTGTTAAAAAATATAGCTGTAAGAAATGCAATGAGAAGGATTTGTAGATTGCCAAAAGCTGTGTGAAGAGTTGTAGTGGGTTTGGAAGAAAGGCAGGGTTTGTGAGCAGGTTTGACACTGGTTCCAAATATGTCATCAGGACAGAGCTGGCCATTCCATGGGGAAGCAGGTCAGGGAAGTTTAAACCATTGATGTATTCTTTAGCTGAAAAATTCCATCTTATTTGTAACTATTTTCATTTTCTCTCTTAATTGTACAGTTCTTACAAATCAAATCCTTAAATACACTCGACAGTATTTCAAAGGATTATAAGTCAGAAAAGGTTTTGGTCTTCCTTTCTGCTCTCAAGTAAGTCTAGTTTATGCTACAATCCCAAGAATTTGACCAATACAAAACAACAAAAACCTGTAGAGATACCCAAAACTCAGTATACTTTGAATCTATTAATTTATCTACCTTCTTTGTTCCCTTTTTTACAGAGCCAGTGTTGAAATGAGTAAGAATATGGACCACTTCTTTAAATTGGATACTCATTCTTGATTTCTCTGTTCTTGTAAATGGAACACAGTAATTGCCAGTGGGTGGGAACTCAGATATGTGGTTTACCCTTACTACCAGTGCTTGGTGTTACCTGCTGTTCTCAGTGTTTCCTAGGACCAGATCCCTGTAGGCTGGCTGGAGGAGGGGTAGTAGTTATCCAGCAGAAATTGTGGAAAACTTAATTTTCAGTTGCTATGTCTGCTTCCCCTAGGGAACTATGAGCTCTATGAAATGTTTGTTTTCTTGGATGACATTTTCCAATATAAATGACACTTTATGATAGGGTATTATGAAGCCAACAGTGAACAGACTAAGAAAAAAAGAGGTAGGGTTCACTTACATATTTGCTTATATTGTTATTATAGAAACCCCACCACAGAAGTGAAAAAATAATAAAATATTATTTTGCTGAGTTTCCTACATTTCATAGTGATTCTTAAATAGTTTTAGTTAAGAACTACTATATGTGTCCAGATCAAGGTTTGTCTAGTTCAGTACTGTATGTCATTATTGGAAAACTGTCTGTAAATGGAAGAATGAAAAGGCAAAAAATAAATCTTTGAGAACATGCTCAGCTTCTAGTGGCATGTGCCTGAGGTTTTCATCTAGCCTTTTATTCTTCTTTTTGGTACATATTGAAGAGAGTAGCAAGGTAGGCTGTACTATAGAGTATTTTGCCACAATGTTATAAAATGCAGTTATAAATAAAAGGAATTATATTTGTTGCATGAGTCCAATATGTTTTCATCCTTTCCTTTAAGACTTAGTAATGCTTTAACCTAAATAACAATGCATTCAATTGCAGCAAACCTGTTACTTTAAAAAAACTTAAAAAAAAAAATCAAACTATGAATAAAACTTTTCATAGACTGTTAGGATTCTTTAACAGATTTTCTGCCATACTCAGTGTTCTGAAAAGAGCTTAAATTCTGTATAGAAAAACCCAATCCTGTGATGGAACTGCCTAAATAGAAGACAGTAGTGGTAATACTATGTATTTATCCCTACGGGTCTCCGGAAGTACTTTTTGTTTGTTGTGAATATGGTAGTTTCAAGTTCTGTGTACGTGCTGCCTAAGCACCCAAAAATATCCTCTACGCAGAATTAGAAGCAGCTCCTTAGGCCCCAGGACAAGTTAAGTCAGGAAGGTTCTAGTGTATATGGTGAAATATTGCCTGAATAAGATTCTTGTAACAAATGTAGGGGACACATGTAGCTAATGATGATTCTGATTGTGTCCTGAAGTTTTGAGTTTTGGCAACAGATCCTGTTACAAGCTACTAGAGTGGTCTTGATCCACATCTGTGATTGGTAGGAGATGATGTATTATCTCAAACCAGCCTGCTTGGCTTGTAATGTGCAGCTTCAGAAACTATGAAATTCATGTTTCTGTGTCTGTTCCCTCACATATGTACAAGCTAAGGATGAAACAGAATTGTATTGTTGTACCGTTAGTTATTTTGGAAAGAAAGCTTTTCAGTTGGAAAGCAGATGTCTCAAACCTAACTGGAAACAGAATTCTATCTTAGGTTAAGGACAGGGGCAGTTAAGGGGATTGGCCAACATGCCCATTAAGTGCCCCTGGCAAGGCTGTGTGGGAAAGAGACGGGACCTCTGTCTTTCTGCATACAACAGCAAAGTTTGTTTTACTTTTGTCTGAATAAACTTCCATTTCTTTGACCTGTTAGGAAACTGAAGTTTGATTTTTGTGATACTACATTTTAGAAATCTTTTAACCTGCTCTTTCAGTCTTTTTGCTGCACTTCATACTTAGAGACAAAGACAAGGTGGAGCTAGTGAGGAAAATGCATTGCTGTGACTAGTCACAAATGCCACTAGTGTTTCCTTACTGTATTTGTTACCTATCACAACAAGGATATACTTTAAATATACATACTTATAACTATAAGGTCAAGGATGAAACTTAATGGTTTCATCAATGGCAAGTGCATTGTGTGGCACAGTAAGGCTTGCAGCATGTTTTTTCACCTTACCACTCTAGAAAACTAAAATAGTGCAGAAAATACCAACACTTGTAGTTACAGAAAGTTAGTAAACTAAAATATCTGTTTATTAGCACAAGTGCCCAGACAAGTTTGTTTGGTGTGTGTATGTAAATGCTAATGAATACAGAGTCCACATGTGTCTTGTTTGAATGTTGCTCACTTTAACTCATCATGTGCTCAAGCAGCTTCTTCTCATCACCGTTGGCTTTCTGTCTCTGGTGGCATAAAGTTCTGCATGCTGAAATCACTTTTGTAATGGAACTGCCTAGATTGGTATGACACTACAGTTTTCAAAATCTGAAAGTAATCCCTAGGTACTCTGCTTATGCTTTTTCGCTTGATAACTGAGTCTTTTTGGAGCAGACTTTTCCTGTCCTGCACTGTTAACTTCTTGTTGGATCTAGAATAGAAAATGCTCTTTGATACTCATTATTTATGCTGCTTCTTAGGAGTCTGGGTTTGATTGTGGTCCTTGTTCATATTCTCTCTTCATATACATACTTGATCCAGTTACACAAAGAGATTAAAAAGATTTTACTGTGGAGGGTGAAGCACTGTTTAAATAATTTTTGGTCTGAGAAGTTTAAAGAAAACTTAGAGGTAGGGTAGTTGAGGGCACAGTGATACTTCTGGTGCATAAAACAATGCACTCAGAATACACAGTTCATGTGCAACTTCTGTGAGGTCCTAAGCTTGTGGAAGGGATTAATTCATTACAACTTACTTTTTCATTCATTTTTCAGATTGCTGCATTAAGTACTGAATTTCCTAGGACTGTATCTATGTAGAGGTTATTCAGATGGTAATGAAGCAAACTCTTCCTGCAAGTTATTACCAATCAGGCTAGAATCAAGTGTTCAGAACCTTAAGATAGTGACCCATTCTTGTCTTTTGCCTTGTCTAGTCACTGTCTGTGACATTGGAACAGCTGGGCTTCTGGAAATACCCATCTAAACCTTCCTCAGGAGGGGAAGCAGGCACCAATCTCTTCTCTCTGATGACAGTGACAGGACCTGAGGGAACGGCATGAAGGCTGAGTCAGGGGAGGTTTAGGTGGGAAAAGGTTCTTCACCCAGAGGGTGGTCAAGCACTGAAACAGGCTCCCCAGAGAAGCGGTCACAGCACCAAGCCTTGTCTGAGTTCAAGAAGTGTTTGGACAACACCCTCGGGCGTGTTGTGATTCTTGGTGTGATTCTTCATGGTGTGATTCTTGGACCTGTCCTGTGCAGGCCCAGGAGCTGATGATCCTAGTGGGTTTCTTCCAAATCAGGGTATTCTATGAAATTCATGGAATACTGGTTTTCTGGGGTGTATCTTACCTATCTATGTCCTGGAAAGGTAATAGACTATTTAACACATAGTAAAAATTTCATGAAGTTTTGCATTATTTAAAGTGCCTGGTTGTCTAGTCCTTTTTCATATTAGTGAAATCTCTCAAATTAGAATCTCAGCTGACCTCATTAGTACAGTTGGGCACCAGGTATCTGGTAGGTGGAAATTTAAAACTTGAGAAATTCTAAGAATTACTTTTCTTTATATGTGATTGAGCTTAATGCAATGGAGAAAGGGGGAAAATGCGTGGATTTGTTCATAGTGCTCTGTTAAACTACTGGAATGTTCAAAACCAGAAATACGTATGTGTATCTAACTCCTTATTGATGGTACTAAGTAGTGCTTAATCTGGATATCCAAAGAAAGGAAAAGGCACATACTCAGCTCTTTCAGTAGTTTAGTGTTTCTTGTTAACATAAGTTTTAGCCTTCTGCACTGGCTTATAACTAGCTGACCTTTTATAGAGAGCTTCCACTTGCAGGTTTTTGGAGTACCTATGCAAGAGAAAGCTTGTGCTCTGTAATCTGGAACAGGACATAGCTTCTCTCATGCTTGCTAGAGTGGCCCTTCTGGCAAGGAAAATTTGGCCACTGTTCTCATCACATAGAGCAGGAGCAGCTTTAGTGCCAACTTGATAGAGCAATAAATCTCGCTCTCTGGACAATAGTCTTTTATATGCAACCATTTGGGGGCATAGCTCTCCAGTTTCTGGAGGTTCTTCTATATCTTCGATTTAACCAAAATTATTAATGAGATGAGAATGTGAAATCTCTGTTATCTGTCAGATGTGTACTGGAAACATTCAAGAATGGCTAAATAAATAGGAATGAATTAAATAAATTGTTGTGAATTTTTAAATGTAGCCACAATTTTCCTCTTGCTCTTACAGAGGCATATCCTGTGAAAAATTATCTCATGAAAAATTCTGTCCACACAATGTTATATAACTATGTATAGTCTTCAGAAATTTATGGCCATTAATGCATTTTAGGTTTCAAGACTATAGAAAGCAGCTTTCAGAAAGAGCTTCCAAGCAGAAAACTGATTATTAATTAAATCTAGCCTCTACAGCTCCCTAGTAGTTGCTTTCAAATGAACAATAGAAGCACTTTAATAATAATATTTTTTTTTTTTAAATGCCCTGTGCTATTAAAATGCTGTAGTGGTAGGACTCATGTTCAATTTAGTCTTCTTGGAAAATAAAATGTGAGCTATTTTCAATAACTCATTGAGCTAAAACTGTAAGCCAGTCTGAGGCATAGGTGCCTCCTTGCTCTGGAACTCTGGAAAGCCAAAAGTAGCTGCTGCTTCTGAGCAAAGGTCAGATTGTGCGCTGCTGCTGCGATGGAAAGGGTTACGCCACCATCACCATTAGCAGCTGGGGACTGGTCAGATCCTCTCTTCAGCAGCAGTATAGATCTGACTTCTCCAGAGCTTTCTAGTCTGTCCGACTTCTTCAGATTGGGAAGCAGTTTTCCTGGTATTTCTGAGAAGCTACAGCCTAGTTCTGAGTAACACCTGATGACATTATTTCTTTGCCATAAGAAAACAGTTCATCAAAACCTGAAATTTTAAACTTCCACTCAAACTTATCGTCACCTCTGTGTCTTGAGAGGTTCAGTCTGTTGAAGACTCAAATGTTGAAAGCTACAAGACATTTAAGATTTTGTGAATGCGAGTCTTGGAAAAACAAATCAGAACCAGACCTGGGTCAGACAGTTACAGATCCTTTCCTGGAGCTACCAGGTGGCAGACTGCTTGGCCCTAAGGAATTATGCAAAACTAAAGGAATGGTTTTCTTACCAATCAAACCAGTTTGTACCAACTGAGGAGGAAACGGAAATGAGTACAAGGAAATGATATGTTTAGCATTAGTAAGACAGAGGTACTTTGTACTACAGGACCCAAATACAAACTAGAAATAAAAAATGTGGTTTCTCAGAAAATAAGAAAAAAGTCTGATCCTTGAATAATTTAGATGTTTCATAGCAGTTTGCACTGGCAATCTGAAGCTAACAGTAACAATAAATGAGGAAAATATTCTAAATTTGTCTACCTCAAATGGAGCCTAGTTTTTTTGATTTTGCATTTTCTTTCACATTTTGTCTTGTTAATAAAAAATTCAGTAGATCCTAAACATGCTTTTGCAGAGTGGTAGACAAATAACAAAACTAACTTTCTTTACTGATATTTTGGTATCTGTTTCTGATTAACAGAAGTCAGTCAGAAGTAACTTAAGTTTTGCCGAATCCTGTTCGATGTGATGTTGCTGGTGTCTTGCTTTGACAGAGGAAAAAGATTTTATTCTAAATGAGCTTTAAGTCTGTTTCACACAAGCATGAAAACTAGAAAAATGGGATGTGGTTACCTTGAATGCTGGAGTCTAAGTTTGTAGTAAACATAGCAGCAACTGGCACTGAGTGTCATGCAAAAAAAAAAAAAAATTGACTTACACCTGTGTGGATCTTTGCCAATTAGTTGTTCAAATAGTGCTTGGAATAGCAAAGAAAGGGCTTACCTAGTGGCATAACTAGAAACACCTTGCACAGGACAGAAATGCTGTGAATGTGATTTCATGCTGCTTTCCATGATATGTAATCTTCTATGCCTAGGCCAAAATAAACACAGATATTTGGCCAAGCAGAATTCTTCAATACCCCACCAGTAGCAATTTACACCTACACTGAACTTGCCTTACTCAGCTCCACCCAGGACTACAAAGTGCAAATAGAAAACGTGACCATTCCTGCTTGTGGTACAGGAGGTTGTAGAGCTCTGCACTGCTAAATGTGTGGATTTACCAGAGAGATTACACTGACTAGACACAGAAGTAAAATGTATTAAAGCTCTTTTTAACTCCCAGGGCAAATTAATATTTCCTAATGGAGTGTCTAGGGGCAACATCTTACTGTTGATTAAAGCAATAAGGTCCTTCAGTTGTTTGTAGTTAAATGGTTAAGTATTTTATACTTAATTACCAACTTACTACTGTTTTGCAGTAGTTTATTGTTCTGCAGGGAGATGTGTGTGTGTGTATATATATATATTCACCATAACTCTGAAATGTCTAGGATGCTTGTTTAGGATTTTTTCAAGCTGATCAGATTTCTTATGGAAAGAATGTTGCCTGTTCTTGGAGTACCACATGAAATACCTATTACAGATTAAGTTATAGATCATATGTTATCAAATCTTTACCAAAATGGATCTTAAAGAGGCAAATAACCTCAAAATATGTCAAAAGTGCATACTTAAAAAAAAAAAATCTATGAACACTAGCAAGCCAGAATTGAATTCTGAAATTCTCACCGTGGTAATCTAAAAAGAATACTTTGGATGTGCAGCATCAATTTAGATTTTACACTATGTTTTAACTTGCATGAATTACATGATTTCAATATTGGCACATCTAAATAGGTGAGTCTAGAGGTTTCCTATTCTGGTAATCAATCTGCTGCTTCTCTAATATACTTTTGTAGTCAGAGGAAAATATGTTAGCATCGAAACTCCTATGGAACCAACTTTCAATTCTAATTTTCTCTACTGAAAAGTGCAGGACTGTCATAATAGGTGGTGTATGTAATGCTGGAGTAGAGGAATTCCAGGTTGAAATGGTGCATCAAAACACCTCATATGTGATGGCTGTAAGTTTGCAGTCATGTCTGATACATGACTGTGAAGTGGGCAGTGGAAAAATGGTTTGTAGTGCCTGGGTTTGTGCTTTGTGACCTGTTGTAAACACTAATTAGAACACTTTTCATCTGTACAAGACTGCTACTTCATAACAATCTACAGACATGCAGGAATGTTGTTTTTCTGGTGTTCCTTTATGTATCCAAGAAGATTCTGCATCACCAGAAGTCTTCAATATTGTTGGGCATCCTTTCAATTCAACCCTTTAGGTGTAGGTCTGCAATTTCTATGGTGTTGCCAAGGTCTGGCGCCTAGGATGTTCCTTCTGGAGCCATCTCTGATCTGATGTGTTTACAATACAGGGAAAGCTGCACTTTCAGATCTCCCTACACACTTAGCAATCCTTCCCCATATGCTTTAACAGTAGTACTAGAAAAACAGCTCAATTACATGGCACCCTGATGTGACTGCATGCTGCTTTCTCACATCGTTGGAAAGCCAGAGAAACTAATGAGTGGAGGAAAAATGATGGAAGACAAGGAAAGAGGAAAACCTGTGTGTATAGTTAAAAGAAATGGACAGGATAAAACCAAAATACACAGAAGGAAATAGAAAAAGGAGATGAGTAAAGTTCCCAGACAAAATGCATTACTAGTGTTTGTTTCATAGTTCAGTGCTGGTAAAGTAACTTGATTTCCTCATTTCCAATGTGGTGTTGTTACGCTTTTGGTTACTGACTGCTTGCTAATGGTGATAGTTGTGCTTTAAGAGGACTTGAGGCAAGGGAAGAAATTTTTTTTGTTCCCTGATGGCGCTGGAGGGAGAAGTGGGGGGAGTACTTTCAAATAGATGTCAGCCATCACAATACCAGCATTTAATAGAGAAATATTCTGCACTTAGGAAGGAATTAATGTGCCAATGTAGTGCTTGCTTATATATTTTTACATAATTTAATTTCGTTTATGCACCTACACAGTAGGGAGAGAGATTCTTAAGTGGACCAAGTGTAGCAAATGTATTTGTGCCTGCTGGGCACAAGGACTTCAAGCAGTTTCTGTACTAATCAAGGGTGTTTTAGGAGATGCTGAACAGGTTTCTGGCCTAATAAGGAGAAGAACAATTAAGGTGGTGCACAAAGTTCCAGACTTGGTTCATAAGCATTACGTTTGGGATGGATACATGTTTTTCTGGAGAGACAGGGAAGATGAGGGTGGAGGGTTGCCCTCTCTGTAAAAAAAAACAGCTGGCATGTATGGAGCTCTTGGACTGATAATCAGACTGGCTGAGAACGCTAAGGATCAAAGGAGTGACTACTGAGAGTGATGGTGGTGGATTACAGACCAGCTACTCTTGATGAAAATTGATTAAAATAGCAACTCTGTGATATCTGTGGGTCACACATCATGATTCCTGGAGAGCAGTTAAGCTTCCTGCCAGTTGGATGAGTAACATGGTGGGATGGAAGCAATCCAGCAAATTTTAGGAAGCTTTCTTGGTAGATATCCTGAATAGGCCAACCAGGGGTCTTGCACTAATGGATGTCCACTAGTAATGAAAAATTGTCTAGGAATGTGGGAATGGCAACTCTGGCTATAGTCACGATCATACAGTAGAGCTCAAGATCCTGAAGGGAGTGAGGATAGCAAGTCTCTGGACTTCAGAGAGCAAACTCGGGCTTATTTGAGGACTTGGTAAATGGGAGGCAGCTTTGAAAAGTGAAGGGAGCCTAGGAAAGCAGGCAGATTTTTAAGGAAGCCTTTTCCTGATGCAAGAGTGACACATCCAAGTAGGAATCCGTATTGATGAATTGGGATACCAGCTACGCTAAGTGGGGAACACCTGACTGAACTTCATGGCAAAAATATCATGGTGGAAGCATGAACATGTCATAGAGAAGGAGTTACAGAAGTATCAAAGTGTGTAGGAATGGTGTAGACATACACAAGGCTTCTGGAGTCTCATGTTGCTCTCAAAAAGCTACGTTAACAGTTAAGAGGCTGGGCAAGGAACACATAGGCCTGTTGAACGTGAGCACAGGTAAGGCTGATATCCTCAGAGCTGCCTTTGCCTCGCTGACCTGCGCATATGCTTAGAGGTAAGACTGGAACAAGTGAAGAGCTACCAGCAATGGTTGAGGATCAAGAGAGGGATTCTTCTGAGAACTTCACCTGCACAAACCTGGCTGCACTGGGGTTCTACGCTTTGTCTGAGGGTGCTGGGAAGATCTGGCTGATGCCTTGAGAGCAGCTGTTCTCTGTGCCATCAAGCCTTACCAAATGTTTGCCACCTTTGATAAAATATAGGCATTTGCAGGCATGGGGATGGTAGTTGATGCCATAGCAACTTTAGTAAGGTGCCAGGCACTGGCTCCTGTGCTATTTTTGTATGTGCTTAGGATTCTGTAATCTGGGTGGGTGGACAGCTAGATGGGTAAAAAGCTTATTGCGTAGCTGGGGTCAGACAGTTGCAGTTTAATGGGCTGCACTTTGCCTGGAGGGCAGAAGCAAGTGGAATCCTTTTGTATTTTAACATGTTTTTCAAGGACCTGGAGGAGATGACAGGATCCACTGCTCCCATGTTTGCATATGGCTGCATGCTGAGGTGCCATCAAGCAGCTTCAGGCCTGGGCTGCTGTCCAAGAGGACCTGGGCAGGCTCAAGAACAAGCCAGCATGAACTTTTTGAAATTTAACAGGGACAAACATTCAGCCTCTGGGAAGGGAGGACACCTTGCAGAGATCTAGACTTGGGACTGCCTGTCTGGGTAGCAGCTGTCTTGCAAAGGCTGTGGCCATGCTAGCAGGCAGCACGGCCACAGCCAACAAAGATAACAACAGCACGCCAGTAGCTTGGAAAAAGTGACGATCCACAGCTATTTGGCACTCATTAGGGCTCTTGTAGACCACATACTGTGTCCAGGTATGTCATTCCCCTCTCAGAATCCAGTGCCAAGAAAGTTGTTGACAAGCTGGGACAAGCTTAGTGGAGGGCCAACAGGGCCAGGGATGGAATATGTGTCCTACAAGGAGAGGCTGAGGGAGCTGAACTCAGTTGACCTGGAGCTGGGCGGGCTTGCCACCATCTGAGAGAATAGGCATGTTGAAAGGAGATGTTCAAGGCTGTGCATAGAAGGAGGCCTGTTCCACTCTAGCAACCCCAGGACTGGCTTGATAGTGTGGGACTGAAAGCACCAAGGTGGAACCCATGCCAGCTGGGGGCAGAAGGGAAGGGAGCACAGCTGCAGTACAGTCAAGAATGGGTCAGGTTGGAAGGGATCACAGTGGGTCATCTGGTCCAACCTCCCTGCTCAAGCATGGTCATCCTAGAGCGCATGGCACAGGATTGCATCCAGATGGTTTTTGAATATCTCCAGTGAGGGAGACTCCACAACCTCTCTTGAGCAATCTCTTCCAGTGTGGGGTCAATCACACAGTAAAGAAATTCTTCCTCATATTTAGATGGAACCTCCTGTGCATCAGTTTCTGCCCATTGCCTCTTGTCCTACTGGTTGGCACCATGAAGAAGAGCCTGGCTCCATCATCTTCACACCCACCCTTTAGATATTTTATGCACGTTAATGAGCTCCCCTCTTGGTTGCCTCTTCTTGAGGCTGAACAGGCCCAGCTCCCTCAGCCTTTCATTGTAAGAAAGATTCCCCAGACCCTTGACCAACTTAGTAGCTGTCTGCTGGACCTGCTCCAGGAGCTCCATGTCTCTCTTATACTGAGGAGGCCAGAACTGGACACAGCACTCCAAATGTGGCCTCACCAGGGCTGAGCAGAGCGGGAGCATCACCTCCCTCGACCTTCTGGCACTGCTCTTCCTGATGCATCCCAAGATTCCCTCGGCCTTCCTAGCCCCCAGGACACACTGCTGGCTCATCGACAGCTTGTTATCCTCCAGGACCCCCAGGTCCCCCTCTGCAGAGCTGCTTTCCAGTAAGTTGGCTCCCAGCCCGTGTTTCTGCGTGGGGTTATTCCTCCCCAGGTGCAGGAACCTGCATTTGCCACTGTTGAATTTGAAATGGTTCTTCTCTGCCCAATTCCCCAACCTATCGAGGTCCCTCTGAAAGGCCGTACAAGGCTCCGAGGTATCGGCCACTCCTCCCGGTTTTGTATCATCAGCGATGATGGGGGGGAGTACAGGGGAGCTGGGCCGGGGCCGGGGCTGAGGTGGGCAGTGCGTGGGGGACTTCCCGCCCTGGCCGGCGGGCGGAGCAATCCGCCTTTGGGCTGTGCTGCTGGAGCGAGCGGGAAGCGCGGCTGCCCCATCCCTGCGCGGCTCGGGCTGAGCGCGGGGCTCTCGCCGCCGCTCGGAGGAAGAGGAAGTGGCCGCGGCCCCCGGCCGGGCTGAGCGGGAGCGGAGCCGCCGCCCCGGGCTGCGCCGAGCAAACTTTGTGCCGGGCGGCGGGGCCGTGTGGCAGCGCGGCGCTGCCCCGGCACGTCCCTGTCGCGGAGCCGAGGGGGGAGCGGCCCCGGAGCGCGGCGGGCGGGCGCGGGCGACAGCCGGAGTAGGAGGAGGAAACGCTGTCAGCGGGGCCGGCCGTCTCCGCCCGCCGGGCATCCTTCAGCACCGCTGGGCTGCGCTTCGCCCGCCGCTTGCCCCAGGTACCGCCGCGCACCCCTCCGGCTCGGCGGGCAAACTTGGCCAGGGGGCGGGAGGGGGTTGCTGCCGGGCAGGGTTGGTGCGCCGGAGCGGGGAAAGCCGCTCCGGGGCTCCGACTCGTCGTGGTCCTCTGGATCCCGAAGTTCGGAGCAGGGCGCGGGCTGGCCGGCGTGCCCGGGTTTGGAGGAGCTCCTGGAGCCCGGCGCGGGGGGGCACTGCCTCCTGCCCGCTCCCCGGGCAGGTTTCGGGCTGTGCAGTTGCTCCGGAAGGTCCGCCCGCTGCGGTCTTGCCGAGGGGCCGGAGCGGAGCCCGTCCGGGAGGGCGGCGGGGCCGGCGGGCGGTGCTGTCCTGTCAGCCCATGGGTGCGGAGACCGCCGGGCTGCCCGCGGCCGGGGCGGACCGAGGAGGCATCGCTGGCAGTCGCTTCCAGCCAGTGATGGTTATCCGTGTCCAGCCCCCGCCGCGGTGAGGCATAGCCGGGAGAAGAGAGAGCTCTGAGGGGAGCCGGGTGGGCGCCCGCCTGCCCGCCCAGCCCGGCGCCGCTCCTCACATGCCGGGCACCTGGAGGCGGCGGTGCCGTGCCATCGTGTGGCTGGCTGGGGTCTGGGATATTACAGTCACTGTTTTCCAATTTTATTGCCTTTTTGAGTTCTCGATATTGTTTCAGCACGGTTTTCTTACAATATAAAGAGGCAGGGTGACCACGGTTCAGCATTTGTACGTCAGAGTATGAAATACATCTCTCTTGCCTCTGGTTTGTCTGAGTTCTTGTCACAACAGCCTCTTCTTACTGCCTGTGTATCTCTGGAAAAGGAGAATTTAGTTGGATGGACTTTACATTTCTTCTTTGATACTTTCGGCTTAGTCAAATAATTAATGGGAGACATTTATTCTCCATTACGCCTGAGCGTGCTTCCCTCCAGAGCGCTTCTAGCTCGGACCAGGGAACGAGCTGAACCAGAGGCTGCTGTGTGGCAGGACGGGGAGCGGTGCTGGAGTCTTAGTCGGGGTGGCTGTTGTGCTAAAGCGAATGCTGGATTTAAAATAATGAAAGTATAATTATACCTGTTATGCAGAATGTTCTTTAATATTTCCAGCCAAAGTTTGGAAGCTGTGGTCTAATTGTATGCTGCTTCAATTTTTATTCCCTTTAAAAAAAAAATTTATTTATTTATTTATTTTGTAGGAGAATAACCTTATCAATATGTATTTGGCCTCTAGCTCACACGGGGAGATCTTTTTATACATCTATTTTTATATTTTATTTTTAAAGAATACAATCCATTTCAGGTCCTGGTATTGAATAACAAGTTATCAATTACCCTTTTTCACAATGCTAGTGGTCACATTTGTGTATTTAATTTCTGGTTTTTTTAGGGAAAAATGAAAGTCTCAGAATGAAGGGTTGTTTTAGGAATCTAGCTTAACCTCAAGTAGGTTAAATTAGACAAGGGGCTTTCCACGTCTTGAATGCTGGCATTCCCGGGTCTGAGAATGAGAATGTAGCATGAAATGAGTATATACAGCTGTGATTAAATATGAGGGGAGTTCTGAGCTGTGGTACTGGGAAACACAAATACCATATTGGGTGTAATGAACTGGTCTTAGACTCTGTAGTGGAAAAGCTGGGGTCACAGACTTGTGAAAAATAAAAATTAAAGTTGATGATATCTCTATTTGAAATAAGTAAAAGGTATTCACATAACTATTATTCCATCCCTGACTTGATGTGAGATCTCAAAACTCCATGCCTGGCACTAGTGGTCCACTTTACCTTTTGCCTTCATCAGTTGACTGGGGTTTTACTCTGTGGCAAACTAGAAGAAGGCAGTAAACATAGGACTGTTAAGTCTGTAGTTTTGTGTTTTTTCATGGTTTTACTCACTGTCATTAAGCAGCTGTGCATACATTGCAATATGCATCGGTTTCTCATGCCTGTTTTCTGTGGGTTCAAGAAAGCTGGATTAATATCTAACATTCCTATTCATGCTTTTGTCAGGTTCATTCAGTCTTTATTTTCTAAGCTGCTGTGATTTCTCTTCGTGTTCTTGAGAGTAGTTCTCTAGTCTTTATTAGCATCCTGGTAGTCTCCTGTTGTCATATGGACACAACTTTCTTGAACATTTGCACATGGTATTTTGGCATAAATTTCATCTGTGCATTGTTCAGTGACATTAACACTTTGTTATCTTGACCAAAACCACACCGCCTAAAAGTACTTTGTAGAAAGATGTGGTATTATCTGAATCTTTTGCTGTACTGAAAGACAGCAGAGTGGTATCATCAAGTATTAAATATTTTGAATGAGTGTTACAGGGTGATGTGGGTGGTGTGGAAAGCAAGGGTCTCCCACCAGCCTGCTGTTCCTCACATTGCTCCCCACCGCTAGCACAACACTTGCCTTGCTCCTCCACCAGTTCTCTCTGATCCTGTTTGCTCCTCTACCTCCCACCCTGCTGCTCATGTGCACACACACACCCCCCCACACAAACCAGCTCTGTTTCCCTAGAGAGGGGCTGGTGGCAGGGAGCCCACAGAGGTGGCCTGGTGACTTGCAGACCCAGAGACAGCACAGAGCAAAGTGTGTTATGCAGGGCAGCAGAGTCGAGCCCAAGTCAGTGATGTGAATACTGCATTAAGAACAATAGCACCTAATAAGAGTTTGTTGAAATCGTGTTATCGTGCTGGCGTGTTATTTGACATGCTGCATGCTAGTGCTCTGCTTTCTTTGTGACTTGTGTATACAAGACCTGTCAGGGTAGTCTGTTCTAACTTTACTGAATCTTTATTGTATTTATCCATGTTTTTCTTTGCTTTCTTCCTTAAGCTTAGAAACTCTGGAAGCTAGACTAGCAATTGTCTTAATTGGCCAAATTATGTTTTTCTCTGGGTTTTTTTGTGTAGTCAGTACATTTTCTTGTCTCCCTGGGAGACAGTACCAAACCCGATGCAGTAGTTTGGTTTTTAATTCTAGCAATTGGGGCTGCAGTTCATCATGCCAGGTCTTCCAGACTTCTTGGTATGAATCCAGATTAGTCCTGATTTGTGTTCTGCTTCTGTTGAGTTGTGGTATCTTTGGCCTCTCCTACTTGCCTTGGCTTCTGGCACATTTCATTTTATGCTTGTGTTTCTTGATCCGGGACTGTAGTTTCCTCTGCTGAACTTTGTTCCTGTCCCTTAAGCTCTCTGCTTATTCTACCTTTCTTTATTTATTAGGTAATTCATCTCACTGTGTCTGGAAACCTTCTTATGAATTCTCTTGTCACTTTCTTGGGTTCCAAGTTCTGCAGATACTCATATTGTAGTTCAAACATGTTCCAGACCTCCCCTGTACTCACATCCTCTGATTGCTCATTCCTGTTCATCTCACTAATGAATTCCTTAGTTTTTGAGATTTGCTTTTTGAAATAGAAGATCTTAATTGCAGATTTACTTGGGTTGCTCTGCAGTTTAATTTAAATCAAATCAATCATAAAGGATAAATCTGGGATTATTCTTTCACCAACCTTCCTGTAAGCTGAGATTTAGTTATCAGCCTCAAGTCTAAAATCCTATCAGCTACTGGTCAAATTTATAAGTATATGGTGAAAAAGAATTGGTCAGCTGTAACATCTGACAAGAGATGGGACTGATTTATGGTAATTGTTCCTTGTGTCTATAAGTATTTCAGAATGTTTCAAATTGTTTGGTAAACATTAGTTACTTAAGTACAGATCCCTCCCCACAAATGAAAATTATTGCAGTATTTGTTGAATATATGCTTACATATCTTCCTGGATGGTAATACTGTTGGGAAAAAAAAAGACCAAGTGGGTATCTCTTGGTAAGGAATTTCCCTCTTAAGTGGCATAATCTGACAAAAAAACCTGTGCAGTGGTAAGCCAGGGTGGGAGAAAATGAGGAGAAGTCAGGAACATGGCACTTTCCTGGCAACTAACAAAGCATCATCCTGCATGCTATTCTGCTTTCTTTGTTTACCTGTACACCCAGTTTGTCTGGTCTGGTGTTTTTAATTCTCTGCTTCAGTTATGCTGGTTTTTTTTTCCTTGTTATTCCTCCTCTGCTTCATTGCTTTAACTATGGTAGGAAAGAGACTTGACTATAATTTGCAAGCTCTCTCAGGATTTGTTGAGAGCCGAGTGGGGGACTAAACACTCTGGTCTTTTGTAGACTGGGAAGGATGCAAGAATTAAGTGACCACATGCCAGCAAGTGAACTAAGCATGAAGTGCTTATTATTTTGAAAATGGAAAGGTCAGGATTGCAGAAGTGAGGGTTTAAGAAAATAAGCATGTCTCATTACTGCACAACAAATGTGAAGTCCTGTAATTATTTGTAAATGCCTTCTAGCATCCCTGTGAGGTACCTAAGTATTACCCATGGAAGGAAGAATGAGGATGAAAGGCCTTAAACAAAATCAAGAGAGAAAACCTATTAATAGGTTGCAGTTATCTTGTTTTCCAGCTGCTGCATTCATCAGTAAGAATACTATATTCCATAATTTTGGGAAAAGAACATTAGCAGTAACTTAGGATATGTATTTTAAAAAATAAATTAATTCATGATAAAGCTTACAAAATACGTTCACTAGTCCTGGCCAATAAAAGCTTTAAATATGTTAATGCAAGCAAGCTTGTTCTTACTAATTTTGCTTAAAAACAAGCTGACAAGCATTAATTTTCCATACAGCACATTTTCCTTGGATGCCATTGTAAGCACTGAAATTACCTTGTTCCTATTTCAGATGGTAGTGTATTTCACTTACACACTTGCTAGAATATTCAGTTAGCAGTTGACTCTAAAACCATAAGTATTTAAAAGACTTGTTTTGGAATTATTTTCAAATCATCCCTCTAAGTAGTCATTGACATCATGCATTGATTAGTTGAAATAAACTATTTAGCCAATATGTACTTAGTTGATAAACATCCCTTAAATTACTTATTCTGGTAATCTATTCAAACTTCCATTAGCCATGTGGTTCTGCTACATTTCAGTGTAATTTTCATTATTATTCCATGGAGATAGATTGTTATGGAGTTTTGTGAAAGGATGGATCAATAAATCAGAAAATTAGCCTCATTTGTTCCCCAGTATACCTCCAAAGAAAACCAGATAGAAGGCAAGGGTTTTTTTTCCTTTTTTTTCTTTGTGCTCTTTTTCTGCTGAAAAGAAATCCTGGCGCCTGAATCACTGTTAACAAGAAAATAAGTTGTTAGCTACGTGGTATTATTTTATCCTTGTTCTTTGCTAATTCTGAACTTGTTGTATTTAATCTATTTTGAACATACACTAGCAATGTGAGAAAGCAAATCCAAGCTGCAAGAGGGTATTTTAGCAAAGCTTAAATTCAGATATCATCAGTTGAGCATTTGACGCATCTCTAAAAGAGCTGTAAAAATTCCTATGATATATTCAAGATACATTCATTTTCATGGATCACAGAGGAGATTAAAAGTGGAAATACTGTTGGCTTTTTTTTTTTCTTGATGACTACAATTTGTTGTAATTTTTTGGCTTTTTTTCGTGGCAAAGGATGGTACCAGTTTCAATAAAACTTGTGTTGAGAAGGAGCATTCAGGGGCAGGTCATTTGCCATGCTGGGATGAGTTTCTCTCCTGTACCTCCAGATGCTCCTTAGAGCTCCTCTGCTCCTAAAATACACATTGAAGGACAGTACCGGGGAGGAGGAAGAGGTGGTGGCAGCAAGAGGCTTGTTCTGTGACTTGTGAGTTGGGTGTTTGTTTGGGATGTACAAATCCTGGGTTAAATTTTTGAACTCAGTTTGCAGAAGCAAGCTGCTCCTTTCCTAAGCAGTGAAGGTCTTTGCTGTCCTTCACAAGAGAAACTTAAAAATTAATTGACTAGTCTTTGCTGCTGTTCTGCAGCTTGGCATGCCTTTTATTTTTGATGCTTTGTGGAATTAAAGTGAAGATACAGGCTAAAAAAACCCAATCTATTGTGTGATTTGGGTTTCAGTTCTAGTTTTATCATCACGTGGCTGAACATATGAACAGTTTGAGATCAACAAGATCATAGAGCACGTGTAAGATTAATTTGCAGTCTAAGTGAGTTTGTGGACAGAATTAGTTTTTCTGGCATGTGTAATTGTAAAAGCCTATAGCTAAATCTTAATTTTAGGGGTTAATGTTCTTCATTAAATGTTACTTTTTCAAGGTTTTTTTTCTAAGTATAGAACTACTGAGTTGATAATTAATTTCTGCATTAATGCAAAAGAAAACGTTTATCTTAGAACCTACTGCAGAGCAAGAAGATGTTGAAAATTTGGCAGTGTCTTTGAAGGATTGTTTTTCAATTTACTAAAAAGTGAATATTAGTGATAATATTTTGGTTTAATATGAATAAAAGAAAGTGGAATTCACATGCAGGTATAGAAAGTGAGGATAAATCTGTAGTATGGAAATCTTAAGCAGGTCTTACAGCAAAGTAATACACCTTCTGAAAACATGCACTGAAGTGGGTTTAGATTACTTTGAATGCATCAGTTACAAACATTTATTACAGCACTCTTTGATAACTGCAATGTAGAAAATTAAGAAGGTGAATAATGTCCTGTTGACAAGTAGATTTGTAACTGAAAAGCAAGGAGATATTTTTCAGATGATGGTGGGAAGACTCTGAACAGCACTAACTTTGCTGCCAAGGAAAGGAAAAGGGTAATAACTGATGTTAAAAGCCTTTGAAAGGTTATAAAGCAAGCTGTCCCAGAAGGATGTTTGTGGGATAACTTTGAGCAGAATTTGGTGATTGAATGATGACTTGTCCTACACACATCATCACTATATTTGAGAAAGCTTTTAAGTATTCCTATGTCTGTGGATTTATTTTCGTGTTTAGACTCCTGTGTTAAAGTAGAACCTTTATTAAGGTTTGTTTTCTACTGCTGTAGCACTTTTATTCTAATTACTGTGGAAAAGATTGTGATGTTGTGAAACTCAATTTTTTTCCCCCGATTCCTCATTTTTTTCAAGTGAAAGCATCTTTTTTCATCAACCTTTTCCATATGCGTGCTTTAAGTAACATAACTGCCTATACTTAACAGAATGTGAAAAAGCATTTATCCTCAAGGATACTGATTGAAGTTTTAGCTAAACAGCACAAAAAGGAAAATCAGTCTTCTAGTAAGCAGTCACTCAGGGAATTAATACCAAAAAAAAGCATGTTTTCAGTCCACCCCCAAGCGGGCAGGTAGCTCATGCTGAATGGCTTGAGGGTTGTCTCTGTTTGCTGAGGTCATTGCTCACATGGGCTGTGAGAGGAGAAGAGTTTTTCTCCAAAAGGCTGAGAAAATGTTTGCTGGAGATGCACGGGAGAGTGTCTGTGGCTGCTGTTGGAAGCACAGGCTTTTATTTTTTAGCACTTTCACCCCAGTTTGGGAAAGAATGCAAAACTCTCTGTGATGTGAAATGCAGAGTCCCCAAGGCCTCTTTCTGCAGCCATCACTGTCTAAGAGTCCTGTGGATTTCAGACTGTTTGTACAACTAAAGGTTGCAGGCACTGCAGCAGAATGACCTCTGAAATGGAATTTTTTATTATGAAATCCTGTGTACTTATGATGTGTAAGAGTTACTGAGCCATCGCTGAAACAAGAAATTTGGTACACTTGCTAACACTTTCTGCTATCTTAATTCTTCACTAGCACAAGCATACTGCTAGATGTGTTCCATTATAGTTAATGGAAAAATACCTGGTGTATTGTTAGGCTCATTAATATGCAACATATGTTTATATATTAAAATAACATTTTAGACTGAAGCAAATAATATTGCACAGGCAAAAGAAGAAACTACTGTATATATGAAAGAATAATCCTTTAATGGTAATAGTTACCATATTAAAAAAAAGGTGGAAAGTATCACTTTGAGAACGTAAAATGATCATGAGGATTTTTAACCTTAAATTCCAAATTAAAAAAAAAAAAAATTGAGTCTGCAAACCTTGATTTCATTGATAGAAATTGTTAAAGTAGTTTTTATCTTTCTTTCAAAATAATCAGGGAATGTTGTTTTCCGCTGGATACATCCACCAAATATTGAAACATCAGGAATACAAATGGCACATCATCCTTTTTTCTCAATGCTAGTGGTCTTTATAGCAAATGTTTTTTCTTCTTCCGGGTTCTGTATGATCAAGTATTTACTATGTTACTTTTTTTCAAGTTCAATGTGTCGTTCAGTCCTATTTTGATCTATTTATTAGGGCCTTTTTAGGAGGATGTAGGTGTGCATTTATGGACTTCGCACATGATAAGAAGGTGAGTGGTATTGTTGAGCCCAGAAAGACTTCCAGCTCCTTCTTCCAAGGGTGTTGGAGAATGGGGTAAGACTATTACTGAGCAGTAGAAGTGCAAAGAAATAGAGCCAAGTTATGAGGGATGAGTTGGAAACTTCTCAGTCGTGTTGGATAAAAATGAGGAGAAACAGGTTCTTTGTCTGCTAGGAAGCTGACAGTAAACTGTGAAGGTGATGATTCAGCTGTGAATGATGATTTTAGGTGCAGTAGGTGTATTATTTGCAGTAGAGGCAGGGAAGTGTGAATGTTATTTTCATAAGCTTTGTTAAGATCTCATTTTGAGCATATGGCCACCTGTGTTCATGTAGAGAAATGAGAACAGTGATGCAAATGAGAGTGAGTGGGGTGATGAAGGAAGCAGAGATCCTGTCTAGGAAATGGCAGAATAGGACTTGAGTGCATTTATCATAGCAAAATACAGCAAGGGATTTGGGAACTATTAATAAGAATGATTTCACAAGGAAGTATGAGGGAGGGACAAAATTTATACAAGTTAAAGCATAGTATAAATAAAAATGTAGATAATTTTCTGCAAGTAGTTTCCAAATACGTTGGGGCTGTACATTTGACTAACTTTCTAAGCTTTTGGGGTATGGAGCTGTGGCATAAGCTTACAAACAGCTCTTTGGAGAAGATGAACCTGAACAAGGTTTTCATTCTCTGCTTTAGGTTTATTAGCTGTCAAGGTAATCACCCTAATCTGTGACTGAACTTTCTCAGGTGCTCACTGCTGTCTGTCAGAGGTTGCAGGGCAGCTGTGACACTGACCTTCCTAATGCTTTATGCAGTGTGTTTACACTGAATGGATCCCATGCCTTGAAGTATCTGGAGTGGCCTGTGGGAGCCACTCCTTGTTACTGAGCGTTTGTTCTGCATTTCCCGCCCTGTCCCCAGAGCATGAAGTTCTCCATGTAGGCGGAGGCATGGTGTTGGGTGGGTTGTAATGAAAAACCTCAGGTGCCTACCTGGTGTCTTCATACTTGTATTTTTCATACTTGCTGCTGGTTGAAATAATTTGCCTGAAGCCCTGCCAGTGTTGTTGAGAGGAATTAGAGGGTTTGGATCATCTGGATATTTTCACCAAGTAATTATTCCATTCTTTCCTACTCAGATGAGCTGTAATGTGCAGGATACTGAGAAACATTTAATGTGTAGCAGGCATGGTTGTCAGGAGTAATCCTTTAATATGTTGTGGGCTGGCAGCTTGTTAAAAGACAACTAGATTTATCTAGTGCAGTTCTGTGGCCAGGCGCCTCTTCTGTTTTGAAGACAGAGTCTGTAAAGTCCCATTAGTTCCTAAAAAAATGAGGTGGGAGGAAGTGAGGTTGTTTTGTAAATGCAGGTAGTTCTCTGCAGAGAGGACTTGCTTTTTCCGTTGAATTACAAGGCTAGATATTAATTTGAATGTTACAGAGATCTGTGTAAAAGTTAATACTAGGTGCTCTCTTAGTAACTGCATATATAGAAATTGTTATTAAGTTGACAACCTTAATATTAGCAAGTTATTTTGCATTTTCAGCTACTTTTTTTATAATGGAATATATGTCTTTCAGATGTACTGTTGAATGCATTTGAAAGATGCAAAGTACATAAATTAAACTGTCAATTTTCCAATAAAATAATAGTATGCCTGGGGGTAGATCTGAGTAGTATATACTTCAGTTACTATCTGAGCGTTTATTTGATTATACAATTTTATGTAGTTTGTAGGTAGCTTGTATTTAAAAATTAAAAATCACCATAATGTACTAGTGTGGGGCATGAAACCAGAAAAAAAACCCTCAAAATTAATCATTTTATGCATTTTCCCTTTTCCCTACCTCTTTGTATCAGGAACTGCTGAAATGGGTTGTGGATTGAACAAACTAGAGAAGCATGATGAAAAACGACCTGGTAATATCTATTCAACTTTGAAGAGGCCCCAGGTAGAAACCAAGATAGATGTTTGCTACGAATATCGATTCTTGGACTTCACAACACTAAATGATAGTAAGTACACAGTATTTTTCTTTAGATTTTTTTTTCTATTAAAATATATGTGTTAATTGCTTCATGATATTTTTTGAATAGTAGTTAAGTTCTTAAAATGTCTTAAATTTCTCTAAGTAAATGCCTCCTCTTCAGTCACAATGCTTCCATGCAGAGATCTTAGGGAGAATTTTGTGTTAATTTTTAGCCTTACAGGTAGTTACAGGTTATCAGATTTTATGTTCTTTTACCCTCCCCCTTTCTGTTTTGTTTTCTTGAGTTTTTTTGTTTTGTTTTTTTACTCTGATGTGGATGTTTGTTTCCCTAATTTACATTTTATCCAACTTTGATATGATAAAGCAATTCAGGTCTGCAAGGTTGTATACTTTACTTTTTTCTTCTTTCCCTTGTGCTCTCTGGGCTCTGTCAGAGGTATTTTGGGAGGCTGAAGTTAGTGTTTTCAGTTTTAGTAGCTTGCCATAAATAACTCTTAGGTGCTTACAGATACTTACAGATGCACCCATGTAGGTGGAAACAGGATAGTGGGAGACACTAAAGACCTAAAACATCAAAGGGGTGAAGTTCAGTCTCATGCAACTTTTACCTTGTTTTTTCTCTTCTGTCTGAAATAGTCTTGTTTTAATTCTCGTGACAATCCACAGATACTCCATTTTTTGCCTTCGTGATTGACATCAGGCTTCTTTGCTAGTATTGCTCACACCATTGCCTGTGTCCTCTTTCACTTCAGAATTAGCCTGTTCTACAAGCAATTACTCCTCACACCATTTGGGAATTGGAAGCTTGAGCAGAAGGCTGGGACCTGCTTCCTGCTATATAGAAAACAACACAGTACCAAAATCTGCTAGAGCTGGCTGGCAGGATGCCAGGTAGAGCCTCTGTGCTCTTGCCCTGCAGTGTGCTGTGACTTCTCTTGTTTTGCAAGTCAGGTCAAAGGAAAAGCCAGAGCGTGCGTCTCTCACAGTGCGAGACAAAGAGCTGTTGGTGTGTCGCTTGGTGAGGCACCTTGTGCAGCTCAGTGTGTCAGCCCAGAGTAGTGGGAATTTGTTGGGTCTTAAAACCTGCTGCAAGTAAACTTGAGTTTGAAATGGTGGAGGTTTGGAATAGGTGGTTTGACAGGATTGTGTTCTTGTAGGCAGTGTGAGAGTTGAGAAATTTTGTCTTTGCAGACTTAGAGTGCCTGTCTTCTGTGTTTGTGTTCCCTTATGTTTTTTGATACGCTAATTGGGATGCACTGCTGTTATTGAGAGCACCAAGCAAGTGGTAGAGGAATTTTTTTCCTGTTTATGTATTGCAGTTGTTTCGACATTTATGTGTTTTTATTTCAAAGTGAGCTGTTTGTGTCCTCTGATAGTTTGACAGCTTTTACTGAGATGTATTGCAAGTTGTGTCATTAGCGAAAATGAATTAATATTGAGGACACACTTCCGTGGGCTTTTCTGGAATATTCATCATTCTGTCTGTCTCTCAAATTTTAGCATGTGCATTCCCCTGTTGTCTCATGAAGTCTCATCTTTGGCACTCTATGGAGAAAGAATCAGTACTTGTGGTAGCAATGTGACTTGCCGCAGGCACAGAGGATGTCTGGTAAAGAGCAAAAAATTAAACCCAGGCTTTCCAAGTCTGATTAAATGCATAGGTTTGTTGTAAAGTATACTTGTGTACATTCTTCTTACTCATCATAGATTGTTATATTACGATTTTAGGAGGTGTGGCTTCAAAAAGACTGTTAGCAGAAGTACTTCTATCAGGTTCTTCAGTTTGCCAAATAGCATAAACTCTCCAGCTCCATTGAGTTCTGCTTTGGCATGTTGTCTCCCCATCACTCCAATCTCTGAACATGTCAGCAGATAGGTAGATGTGGAGGGGATGGAGCTGTTGTTCCTGCTCTTTTTCCATAGTACCACCTATGACTGTGTGCTCTCAGGATTGGCAGCTCCCTCCCTGTTGTAGTCACTGGCTGTGTGAAGGCCTATGTTGCACTATGTAGTGTTGTGGCATTCCAGGTTTTTCTCATCATCACTGGTTCGTTTATGTTTTTGCTGAGAAATAATCTCTGCAGATAACCAGCATTAATAATAAGTGTTTCACCTAAATCTGTGTGGATTCAGAGGCTTCTATGAGTGAAATGCTCCTAGCTGTGTAAAAAGAACATTTAGATTGTGAAGCCTGTCTTCTGTGAAGCTACTTTAGCTGTTCCAGCATGTGTGTGTCTCATTTTTTCCACAGGTTTTCTCCTTCACTGGATTTTAAGAATAAGCCATGTTAAATTATGAATGTCGACAGAGTATTTTATTGTATTCTTATGCTAGGCCTTATTTACAAGACTAGTGAGCCTGGCAGTGCAGACAGGTACTCATATTTCTCTGTAGCTTTTCTATAGTGTTGATTGCTCTGATAACTGTATCTCTCACAAGTGTTTAATCTTAATGGTAAGAAGGATGTGAATATCTCCATGTTGCAAGTGGGAGCTAATTTACAGGTTACTGCCAGAAGTTTCCCAAGTTCTTAGCATGTCCTCGTGTGTTCCAAAAGCAATTCTTGTTGACTTCAGACATAAAGGTGGATGCTGGTCATATTTGCAGTTTAGAACTGCATCTATTTCCAAATCTGATACCCAGATAATCAGAGATCAGTTCCAGAATGTGGCTCATGCTTAAAGTGCACTTTGTCTGGCAGCTAGGCGGATGTAAGATTTTGCAGCTGTATGTGGGGAAATACTGCTCCCCTCTCTTGTCTCTTATCAGTTCTATGAGCTGATTTAACTCATGTATCTGGCAGGTTATATGGTGTTTTTGTTTGGTTATCCTTGGCTGTATCTGTGTCTTCTGGAAGGGTCTGAAGAATTCTGGAGTTGGTAGAAGTGGAGGCAGTATGTTGTCAGGAAGAGAAATAGGACCTTCTTGAAATCAGCTCACACTATTGTGAACTCACAGAATCACAGAGTGAGTGAGGTTGGAAGGGACCACAACGGGTCATCTGGTCCAACCTCCCTGCTCAAGCAGGGCCATCTGAGAGCACATTGCACAGGATTGCGTCCAGGCAGTTCTTGAATTTCATCTCCAGTGAGGGAGACTCCACAAGCTCTCTGAGCAATCTCTTCCAGTGCTCCGACATGCACAGTACAGAAGTTCTGTCTCGTATTTAGATGGAACCTCCTGTGCATCAGTTTCTGCCCATTGCCTCTTGTCCTACTGGTTGGCACCATGAAGAAGAGCCTGGCTCCATCATCTTCACACCCACCCTTTAGATATTTTATGCACGTTAATGAGCTCCCCTCTTGGTTGCCTCTTCTTGAGGCTGAACAGGCCCAGCTCCCTCAGCCTTTCATTGTAAGAAAGATTCCCCAGACCCTTGACCAACTTAGTAGCTGTCTGCTGGACCTGCTCCAGGAGCTCCATGTCTCTCTTATACTGAGGAGGCCAGAACTGGACACAGCACTCCAAATGTGGCCTCACCAGGGCTGAGCAGAGCGGGAGCATCACCTCCCTCGACCTTCTGGCAATGCTCATTCCCTTAGCATCACTCTGTTGAAAACAGGGATAAAATAATGTCCTGATGATAATTTTTCTGGAATGTTAGCTAGAAACCTCACTTGCTTGCTGTCTTTGGTTACTGTTTACCTTCTGACATACACAGCTAAAAGAATGTAAGGAAATATGCTCCTTTATTACATTTTTTTATTATTTTCTAAACTTTTGCCTTGCTTTGCACTGATGCAGATGTCCAGTGGAAAATAGTGTTTGATCACTTACTTGAGTACTCTGTAAATAGTGCATAGATGCAAAAGACAGAACTAAGGTTGCAAGTGTAAGCTTCATTTTTATGTTTCCCAGTGTTGCAAATTCATTTACTTGAAAGTGAAGTGTCTAGGGAAATATTTACCAAGCTTTCAAGGAAAACAGGCTATGAAGAACCCATCGGTTTCCATTGTGTGCCATAACACTAATAATCCACATGGTTCTCCGGAATCAAAGTGGTTAGATTTGCCACTGTCCTTTACTTTTTTAAAAAGTGGGGAAAATTGCTATCAGCAAAGGGCTATCTAGTGTAGATTGGCATTTGAGGAGTAAGGGGCACTTTCCTAAGACATTTTAGAGTTGAGGTAGGCATACTTGTTTTGAGCTGTTGGCTTTATAAATCTGCTTATGAGCCTGATCTTTCTTGTTTCTGCTAAGGTGGCCTCTTCCAAGAAATCCTGGTCTGTCTTCCATGTTGTCCCTTGACAGTGTCGTCCTGTGTTCTATTCTTTAGTCATCTGTACTGTCCAAAGCTTATGGGCTGCTCTTCTCCCTCACCACACCAGTTTTCACCCACAGTAAATCAATAAAATCATCACACATTTTTACTTGTGAAGAAGACATTACTATATTTGTGAATTGGGTGGCTTGTTGCTGGTTCAGCAAAATGTCAGAAGAAATGTCTTCTCACTGCCTTAGAGACAATACTAATGTTAAGTAGAAATGATTGAATTTTATAACAATAAAAAAATCAAGGAAAATAAAAGACAGTTGCAGCAAACCTTTTGCTACAAAGCTGGAAGAGATGAATTAGGGTCTACTCTATATACTTCAGGCCTTTACTGAAAAAAACCCCAGACAACAAAAGATTGTATCACCTGCCCAAAAGTAAAAAATTGTTTCTATTTTGCATCCCTCTCCTTTTAAATAAAAGGAGATGAATAAGATCATCTTGTACCTCTGCTATCTCCAAGTTTTATTGGAAATAAGAGGCAAATGGTGAGCAAATCTCGGGAGGCTATGTGCTGGCAAATGGAATAGTCTTAATTTAAAGCAACCATGCTTTCAACAGTGACTCCATGGGGTAATCTGGTTGTTACGTTTTGTTATTTTGTTGGAAAGAGAAGTATTCCACTAATCTGCATTCCTTTCTTGCTCTTTTTTGATCTACTTATTTTGGAAAACTGTACTTGCAATGACAGATGATACAGAAACTAAGCTAACTTATTCACCCTCTATTTCTTTTCTTTCACCTCCTGGGTTATGATGACCTTCTGAGAAAAAACAGGAATCTGATAGTAATTTATCTCTTCACTTCTCGGAATAGGGTGGAATTTTTTGGTATTTAGGGGAATTTTTTTGACCAACTTGATTGGATCTTTATTTTTTTTTTCTGCTTTGCTTTACATTCCTGTACTAATTCATTGGCCTGATGAGTTACGATAGGTTTTGGTCTTGAATAAAGTTGGCATGAAACATATGGTAGCCATGTGATGAGAATGGAATGGGGTATAAATTTTTTTAAATGGGGAAAGGCTATACTCTGAACAAGCCATTTGTGCTGTAAAACCACTAAAATCCAGATGTTTTGATGGAATGAAAAATAGCAATACTTCACATGTCCCAAAGAAGTTTTTAAGTTATAATGTGAATATATGAGCATATGGTTTTTATCCTGATTGTCAAGAATTTGTATTTTTAGTTAAAAAAAAATCAAAATGAAGAAAATGATTTAAAAATAAGGTTATTAATTGCATTCTAACATTCCCACCATATTTTTGCTTGAATGTTGTAAGTGTTTTAGTCTAAGGACATGTGTTTTACCAGGACAGTACTCCTAGTGTAACAAATTTACTACATACATAAAACCTTCTTATTTGAGGCATTTTGTGGGGGGCGTGTGTATATATATATACACACACACTCATGCCCATATATATATGTATGTATGTATATATATAAAATTTAAAAGTGTATTTATCTTTCAAGTTCTGTCAAGCATATGGATACTTCACCATCGTGTTTTGGAGCCAGTTATACTGCTCAAAAACCACTTACTACAGTGTTATGAAAACTGCTATGGCTGGGCTTTTGGTTTTTATTGTTTTTTTTTTTCCCTCATACAAGACACAAATAATGTGTTGGTGGACCTTTGTAGAGGGCATTATTGTAGTAGAATCAATAGTTAAAAAAATCTCCATACTCAAAGCTTCATTAATTTAAGATTAAATTTCAGTCGTGTGTAGGCTTAAATTATTAGAGACCCCCTGAGTTTTCCCCATGGAAAAGAAAAGAAGTCTGATTCAGATTTGGAAGTGTCATGCACTGGAAAGTGTGCAAGTAGAGGACAGAGAAGCTTTTCCTGTAAAATGTGTATGCATTTTTTGTCAGGAAATTCTTTTTTTTGTAGAACATAGTACTTGTTGTTGATTTCAATGCTTACCTTCTCTTCCTATTGGTAATTTTTATTTTATATTAAGCAGTTATTTGTGACTGGCTTCTGCTTTCTGTTTCACTTCACCATTCACTTGGGGAAAAAAAAACAAACACCAAACATAAAAAATAAACAACTCCAAGCAAGTGGCTGTGTGACTGAAAAAGGAACAAAACCTGCAACTCTGCATTTGCAGGTGTTACTAGATTTAAGACTAGTAAAAGCAAATATTTCCCCATTGGCGAAGTTATTTAATTTTGTTTTCATTTCTGTAAGCAGAAGAACATAAATTAAGTTAGCATTCAAGTTTTGTATTTCAAGTTGACCAGGCCTGTTACCACCATTTAGTCCTCAGGAGTGATGAAATAAAATTAGCATGGCAAAATATTGTTAGGTTATATATGAGATGTGATAACTTGAACCAGACTGTGTATAGATTATCTATAACTGACTAAAACAGTGCTTCAGAGCAGATAAATATGTAGCAGGTTCAGAGCAGAAAGATGATGAGCATGAGAGGCCAATGGATTACTTCTTTGTAGCCCAGATTCTGCTAATGTTTCCCCTTTGCTAAAGCTTTGTCCGTGCACATATCCCATTCAACTTAGTTTGATTACATGTATGTGATATAAAGAATCAGCATAAGGCTTTTGCTGGAACTGGGCTTCAGTCCTTTCTATTGATGCAAATATGAAGAAATGAAATTTTTTGGCTTGGTTTTCTGTTCCAAGTGAATTCCAGTCGGTAGCAATAGAGAATCACAGAATATTCTGGATTGGAGGGGATCCCCAAGGATCATCAAATCTACCTCTTAAGTGAATGGCCCATGCAGGGATCAAACCCTCAACATTGGTTTGCTCCAGTAACCCTTCAGGACTTGCCACTGTAAGTCACAGCAGAATGAAATGTTCCTGCTGTAGCAGTTTATAAAACTCATTGTGTGTCTTGGGAAACTTGCAATTTGACATAAAAGGAGCATTCCATATGTTAGCAGTTTAATAAATGCCATAAATTACATCATAAATGTAATTGCTGGAAAGAGTAATTAGATTTGAACTTTACTG
Source organism: Corvus hawaiiensis (assembly GCF_020740725.1). NCBI lineage: Eukaryota > Metazoa > Chordata > Aves > Passeriformes > Corvidae > Corvus > Corvus hawaiiensis. The sequence goes on from NC_063213.1 coordinate 44,424,185, forward strand.
TTTTTTAAATAAGGATGCATGACTGTGAGACATATTTTAGTTTCTAAATGGAAGCTCTACTTTCCATAATTATTGCATCTAGATCCTTGTTGTAATAGACTGCATGCACACGCTTTTTCTTCTAACGTATATATATTCTGTATCTGCACATCAGGGAGGTGTGCAGTACACAGACACAGGTATGTATTGTATTTTATACACATATGTCATTTGAGGGGGTAGTTCCTGGGGATATGACCTTTCAATCACTTAAATTTTGCTTTATGGCTACACTTAATTACACCACAATAGAAAGTGTGAAGAGCTTTATCTAAAGTCCTGTGATGACTGTGACAGAACTGGGAATAAGTCCTGGGCAGTCCATTGTGCTGGTGGCTAGATCATGGCCTTCAAAGCAAGAAGCTGGTCAATATTATGAATTAACTATCCTAGCCCATATCTTAACAGTTACATACCTGCAGAAAAGCTGTACCATTAACATAATTTCAAATGTAAAAAAGCTTAAAGTTTGCTGGCATTTCTTGTCCTCTCAAGATCCAGCTGTACTGTGACACTGCTATTTTGTGTTGGAATAATACATTATAGACTAGATGAAACCTTAGATAAAGTATGGTATGTATATTAGAACATCTTAAATATGTTAAAGAATATGAGTATGATGTATTTTGGAGCTGTATTTTCAACCTGTGATTGGAAACATAGTTTTCTTTTAGATGCTTTTATGGAATCCCAAGTACATCTAGCAATGTCTTAGCCACTCTTTCTGTGTGGATTCTGCTTGTGTATTAGGCAATGGGTGTGTGTGAAACAAAAATGGACTAGGGAGGAAAGGAACATCTGCAGGATTTTCTATTTTTACATGTTTCATGTTGTCAAAAAATGTGTGCCACAATAGTCTTGTGGGTGCTAACTTTCTAGTCTGCACTCGTTCTTAGAATGAAGATTGGGTTCCTATAATACTCCATTCTTACCATGCAGTCATTCATTTTACCTGCTGTGTTAGCTCAAGGTTCTTCTTAACATAGTTGCTGAGTTCTTCCAAGAGATGCATTCCATACATCACGTTTACACAAATGCTGTAATTCCCTAGCATCATGGAAAAGTACAGATACTGTCTAAAAAGAGCTCTCAACTTCCAATAAACCTTTTCATTCTATCAGCAACTCAGGAACTGCACATGATCTTTCTGAGTGGCTGTGTCTTTTCTTTGGCCTCTGGCTTTGCACATTTTTCCAATCTTCATGTGGTTTTCTTCCTCCTGATGCTGTTCAAGAGCCAAGGAGTCAGACTTGGCAGTCTGCAAGGCTGGCAGACAGGCATTTCTGATGGAATGGTGAAATTCTTCAAGCCACAGGGGCCCAATCCTGTTTTCTCAGAAGCAAAACTTCCCCTGTGTTTAACTGTAGCAGGAGACCAAGTAACTTCAAACTTGTTACTTCAAATAGTAAAAGCCTCATGGTTTTATTGTGGGAGAGAAGTGATTAGGAGTCATCACTGTAGTAATCTGCTGAGTCTTTTTAGGACTTGTTGCTACAAATTCCTTGAAACCATCCAGACAAAAGATAATGTACAAAACCTATGCATTATTGTTCTTAACATCTTTGCAAAATAAATTATTTTTTGTTTGGCTAAGATCTCATGCAAACAAAAGGTTTAGAATTGGTTCATCCTGAGTGGAGCATAGCCCCTTTGAGAGAAAAAAGGAACTACTGGTGTCGACTGCTCTTGACCTTAAGATACCAAAAGCACCGAACAGATGTACATTGGTTGTGCTGGATTTTTTTTATTGTTTGCATTTATATTCCTCATGTTGCAGTGTGAAGAATAAAGAGTCTCTATTGTGATGGAAATGGTGTCAACATTCAGCTGTTTTGTACAGCCTGTAACAGTGTCTTGGTGGGTCAGGTCCAAGGGTCTACACAGCAGAACAAAGTGTGGTATCAGTCTGTGCATTGTCTTAAGCCAGTAGTGTGGGGCAAGAGAAGCAGACAGCCAGGTTGGGGCAGTTGCTTCTGCAAAGTTTACACTCCCCATTAAATGCATTTGAGGGTTTTACTTTGGACAAAAGTTACATGTCCTCCTGTACACTGGACATGCCACTGCATGTGTTTCAGAGCAGCCTGCAGGAAAGGTATCTGAAAAATGCTCCTGTCTGGCTTGCGAGCCCTTCTGGGGGCCACTCCAGGACGTGCTATTTTGTCCCAGTGTCTGTCTCACTCTTATGACTGTACTTGTCATTGCTCTGCCCAAGTGACGTTTGTAGAGAGATTCCACATTCAGAAACATGTCTGATTTCTGTTCTACATCTGTTCTGGGTTTGTTTTCTGTTCCTGCATTTTCATACATGCTACCATTTCAGCTACTGCCTGATGACTTCTGAATTCTTTTTGCCTCTGGCAGCTGTGGCAGCTACTCTGTGAGTACACCCCAGATGAGCTGACTACCTCCTGCTTCCTCCCTAGCTTTATCTGAGGATGAAGACACGGACTGTGTATTGCCTTTATGAGTTTTCACTCTTCTGTGTGCTCTGCCCTACACCCACTGGGGAGGGTACCACAGGTGTGGGACACAAAGTTGGTGTGATAGGGCTAGTGCTTGCCTCTCTGCGCTGAGGATGGTGTGGTAGGTCAGAACTTGCTGTTGTAAAAGCTACTGCTGTGATGTTGCAATCATTGGATGAAATTTTGGGAGTCCAAACCTGCGTTCACAGGTGTGGCTGTTGTCCTGTGGAGTCCCATGATTGCAGTACCTGTTGGTCAGCGGCTAGGCAGTTTGGAGAGGGAGGGCAGGTTTGCAGTGGGCAAAGCCATGATCAAGGTCTGCAGTGTCGTCCTGCAAACATTGTTCCAAACACTGCTCCTGCAGAGAAGTTCAGCAGAGCTCAATGTCTAGAAGCGAGGAGATCCAGTCTTTTCTTGGTGGCATTTGGCTGTTTATCCCTTTTATATGGGCATATTTACTTTGTCTCTTGCCTGGCTTTCAATGCCTGTTTTGACTCTTTCTCCCTGTTGGCAGATGCCTTTGGCTGCTAGTTCAGTGGCCCTCAGGAATCATAACAGGCTTTGGACTGAGTGTTTTTGCTAAGGAAAAACATGGCTGAAAAGTAGCAGCAGCAGCACACCATGCGGGAAAAGGGAGGGGTGAGAGTCAAACTTGTGCCCTGCTCTTATGAGAAGTGATACAGGAGGGAGAACTGACAAAAGGAACGGTGATAAAGTCTGTCCTTCTGCTCCCCTGGCTTGGAGAGAAGGGACAAAGTAGAAGGAAGGGGAGTAGTACAGTCTGCTCAAGTCCTGCAGTATGGAGATCAGCTCCCCCCCTACTCTCAACAAGCAAACTTATTTCTCCCTGGGAAGCATCTGTTCCTTCCCTGCTTTTCTTTTAGCTTGCAGAGGAAATGGCCTGCCAGTCCTGTTCCTAGGCTTTTGGCTGAAGCATCTCGTTCAGAGGACCATGCCCTGTCAGCTGCTTGATAGGCTGTCAACACTCAGCTGACATGTCAGCTCATATGAAGCTCCAAAGGGTCTTCATAGCCAGAATCCTTCAATCCTAGAAACTGCCTCCACACTCTTTCCCGCAAAAAAAAAGCAGCAATCAAGATATCTGTCAGCCTTGTGATGAGCTGTAACATCCTTAGCCCAGGCTCTCTGCCATAGCTTTCCTGCTGCTGTGCCCCAGACAACACAGACACTTAAGGTTTCTCCACAGAAAAAGTGGAGTGGAAGGCACAGCTGCAGCTAAGCAGCAATGGGGCAGAAAAAGAGTTCAGGTAACATATTGGCTAACTTTATTGTCAGGCAAGACGAACATGGCCCGAAGTTACAAGGAAAGTGGTAAGGAAAACAAGAAAGGAAAGTGGAATCTGGAACTCCAGGAACAGGGACAAAGACAAGGAAAAAGGATGACGAGTTGCTGATACGGCCTACACCAGAAACCTTCCCCCAGGGGCCAGGATGACCAGAGAGTTAACTGAAGCAAAATTTAGCTGAGCTTTGGTGCCTGGCATTGCACTCCTGTCATGGGGAGAAGTGAGAGGTATGCACTGTGTCTGTGGGCTGCATGTTGAAATGGGGAATAAAAGCAAATCTTCCAACATCCTTCCATTGAATAGCACCTCCCATGGTACAAAATGAGGCCCCCATGCTGTGGGTGTTTCTGCAGTGGATCACACACAGAGCTAAGAAGAGCTCCAGGAGCAGGACCATGTTGGCGCTGCTGTTCCCCTAAGGGGGTATGGGGCCAGTTGGCTTTTCATGAGTACAGAAGGAAAGGGCGCTGCCACTTATGTCTTCAGAGAGGTAGAACCACCCTGGCCTGGACCAGTTGTAGGTCGTGGATATGTATTTAATGCTATGGCTGTGTTCCCCTGTGTTTGGAGAGGGAAGGGACTTCGCAGCAGCACCTCGCTGTGTCTGGAAGCCTAAGAGGGAAGTGTTAGCCTGACACTTACTGTGCCCTGCTCACTTGATGTGAGCACCCATCCATGCTGGAGAGAGGAGTAAAGATCTTCAGAAAGGAGTGGGCGTCAGTAGAAAATAGAGCGGATGAAATAGGGAAAAAATATCAAAGGACAGGAGTAGCTGAACACATAAATTAAAAGAATTTGAGGGTCATGAGTGACTGTAAAAATGGAGGGACAGATAGCATTTGACATGTTTAGCAGGAAGAGAAGACATGGCCTTGCATGAGTTCTCAGTGTTTTGGGAGCTTTCCAGTGCCAGAGGGATGCCTTTTTGTTGTGTTGTATCAATGAAGCCCAGCAGGGACTGCGGCTGTCATTCTGACAAGATTTGCTATCAAGTTCTGCCTAAATAAAACTCATGGACAGGCACATGGTCTTTTTCTGAAGAAGACAACTTACATTTCTGGATTCAGATCCCTTTTGGGTCTTTCATGACAACTACTTTTCTTTTTTTTTTTTTGAATCTGAGTGACATGAAAAACGTCCTCTGAGTGTGTTAGACTTATTTCATTATCAACAGGGGGAAGTTTACTTTAAACCTTAAAACTCTATCATTTCTAGAAAAGATGAACATTCATTTAAAATTTTGTTTCAAGAATAACCTGAGAACATTTAGGTAATTTGAATCTATCATGGAAACTGCACAATTTCTCCTTTCTTTGCCCTATTCTGTAAATATGTAGAATTGTTGCTTTAGCAACAAGCATAATTGTGACTGCAATTTAAATTAAGGTTGCAAATATTGTACTCAGCAAAATAATGTAGTTTGCAAACCTCAATGATTGTCTCAATGTTAACTGTTCTTCAGGTTAGTGTTCTTACAGCATTTGCAAGGGTTTTGTGTGTGAATGCCTGACCTGCATTTTCTTTACCTTGACTTGGTATATAGAGAGGCATTGATCCTATGTCCGTGAAGGTGCTTTATCTACCTGAAACCTTTGCTACTGTTTTGTTTTTCAGTGCCTGTGTGTATGTGCACAGGTGACAGGTAGCCTAGTAAGTCTGTAGAAGATGTAAATATACTGCCAGGCAAACATCTCACATTGGACCTGGTATAAGGAACCTTTTTGCCATAGGTCTCAGTTTAGTGCTGCATTCCAGGAGCTTGCTGGTTTGTGGCTAGTCTGCAGCAGTGTCAGGACTCTTCAGAGTAATCACTTGGTGAAATACCATTTGATCATTACTATCTTGCAGCCATAACATATTACAGAGCTGCTGAAGATTGATCCAGGCCTCCAGATTGTAGCCTTCTCTTTAAGTGATGAGGCAGCCTGGAAATATGTTCATGGCTTCTGTAGAGGACAAGAGCTTACTAGTATTTGCCAAACACTGTGCTAGTCTTGCTTCCAGTTCCCCAGCTAGCTCCTTTGGCACTTGTTCAGGTATCTTGGCAAAACCCTGACACATGTTGCATGTTGTCCTGTGTCTTAAACAGTCTCAGTGACTTGGTTTTACCTTATTGCAGTCGTACAAGTGTGTAATATCCCAGACTTAAGAGGAGTCCAAGTGACGCAATTAGTACCTTAAATTGCAGCCTGCCTTCTGTGATACAGCTTGCATACCCAGCAGACTCTTGGTTTGTGTGCAGTCATGTTTTTGCAAATGATTTGATACCTGTGACACACTGAGGTACTCTTAGGAAAAGCAGCAGTGGCATGGAGTTTCCAAGATTAGAGGTGGCACCTGAGAAGTTTTGGCTGAGTCCGATGCATGCTCAGCAGCCGCTGTAGTGAACTGCTGTGGCTCTTCCTGGTGCGTGGTAACCCCATGCACTGTGATAAGGTCTTGCACAGGAACTGAAGCTTAACGCTTCCCAGCCAACTGGTTTTTGCAAAACCTGCTCATTTCATATAAATGGAGCTCTCTTTAGATGAATTGTACAGAACTCACAGCTTCCTTCTCCCCCCAAATAATCATTCTCTCAACTTGAGACTTGCAGTGATTAGCTACAGATTCTTCTTAAAAGAAACAGTCCTTTCAAGGGGAAGAGAATCTCATTAAGCCTTTGCTGTGAGCTGCAGCTCTTGATCTGCACACGAAAGACAAGCTTGACAGTCATCAGGTGAGTTAAGAACTGCAAAAGTATTACCTGTCTCTGTTATACAGTCATGAGTTGAAAGAGTTCATCTCAGTCTCAGAATATAGAGGCTTTTGCGTACGATGTGGCACATAAAAAATTAAAGACATCAATGATGTGAGAAGTCCTAAAGGTGCCATGCATTTCCAAATGAATTGATAAAAGGTCTTAAATCTGAAAGAGAATGAGGTATGAGGTTTACAAATAAACAGGTGGAATTTCTGAGAAAGTTAGAGATAAGCCAGGACATGGTTACTAGTGAAGTATAAATAAACAGCAGTCTACTGCTGTAGTTCCTCATTTGCTAAGCCCTTTGTGGTGTTCTTCTATTTGAACAATTGTTTCCTGAATTTCTTAATAACAACTGATAAAAGAATTGACAAATAGTCTGAAATTGCATGGGTTAATTCACTAGCAGTTATTGTACAGATTACTAGTAAGCAAAAAAAATTAGCATCTACATCTATCTCAAATCACAAAACAAAAGAACAAAAGGAGCGTCAGAATAAATGGTCTTTTGTTAAGTTATTGTCTCATAAAGTTTGGAACTGTGTCAGAATTGCTTTTTTGTTTTGTTTTGGTTTTGTTGTTTATTTACTTAGGAATGCTCAGCTCAGATGCAGCATCTGTTTTTCTCTGCTGTCCTTCTACCCTATTTTTCCAGCTGGATTGAATGCCTTGATGAAGCCTTTCAAATGATCAAATAGATAAAATTGTACATATTTTGTGGGATTATTTTCATTGTTCTTCACCACATGTTCAATGAATACAACACTTTATAATTGTAACACTTTGTTTTCAAGCTGCACTCTTGTACTACTTGTTGTCATTGTTGTTTGTTTAGTTTGGTTTTTTTTATTACAGTAAATTTTTGTGAAAATTGGTCCTCTTATCAACAGATACTTTCAGGGAACCCTTCCAGAAACATTGGTGAAAACTCAGACTAGTTTATCAGTGATATTTCATTATTAGCCAGTAGCAGGTGTGGCCTTTTTTGACATAAGGGAAGTCAGAAATTGTTCTCTCTGTTTTGCAGAATCCAGTTAGGACTGGGGAGAAGTGAAAGTGTCTTGGACATGGGCTGTCATATGATTAGAAGTTAGAGCCACGTGAGGCTGCCTGTGATGTCTCTTTGGGTTGCTTTATAAGGAGCAGCAAAAAAACCCGTGGAAGCACTGTGCTTTGCACTTTTTCCCAGGTTTGCTTCTGAAATACTGTCTGTGCAAGGAGGAGCTGACAGGAGTAACAGCCTGCAGTTCTGTTGTATGCTCACTGTGAATATGCACTGTCACACACCACTGTGCCACCTGGAAAGGTTATTTTCTGTTCCTTATAAAGAGAACTGCGAAAGTGACCTGTTTCTTTTCCTCTGTATTTTATTATTTAATTAGTAAGAATGTGCATTTAAGAAATTAATTTTTCATGTCACTAGCCCAGAAGGGATCCTATCCAGGGGGTAAGGGAAGTCTAGATCTTAAGATTGTCTGCATAATGCTTTTTAATTACCACCTTCATACCGTGAAAGAATTCTGTCCCTGTTGGACAGGACATCTGTTACATCTTTATTGCATATACTTACTACTTTGGGATTAGATTATATTTACTTCATTAATTCATTCCTTAGCAGCTTTGAAGATAAGGTTTCTCTGCTTCTTTCCTTTTAATTTCCAATAAATGTTGTAGTTGCAGCACTTTTTCTGACAGAACTACGCTGAGAAATAAGGATAAAACAATGCCTTCTCATAAACTCTTGCAGAAATATTCTGCTGCTATTTGCAAACAAAATTGCAACGACAACCATTTTATTGCAAACTTAAAAAGATAAACTAAAAAAATATAATTTGCTGTGGTCGTTTTATTGTAATGATGCTTGAATTTGTGGCCATTTTCCCATGACCCACATTAAACAATGGATTTCCATGCTGTTAGTATTACTGTGTGGGAATTCTTCACTTGAAAACAGAAACTGGCCGCATTTTTCTGAAACGAGGGAGTAGGAGTTCAAATTCTGCAGAGTGACAGGAAAATTTTCTCTAAGCAAAAAAAGCAGGGGTTTTTTGCCAAGAAAAACTTTTTTCTTTAGTAAATCCATCACCCATGCTCTAGCAGACTTGCGTAAAAAAACAAAACAGTACTTTTGGGAAGTGCTTTGTTAACTTCTAACAGCCTTTTCCACTACTCTTTGGCTTTCTATCAAGTGTTCTTGCCAAGTTGAAGTGATGTGGTGTGTTTGGCAGTGACATACTGCTTTTAGGTGCCAATGGTGAACTATTGCTTGCTAGTAGTTTTCAATATTCTGTGAAAGCCTCATCACTGTTAAATACACTGTTAGAGGTGTTACAGAAGGCAATATCCCATAATACCTTTTGCAGGATTTTCTTTCGAGGTCTTTATTTTTGAAGGAATTTCTTTTTTTTCAGAGGGTTTGTAGGTGGTAGTGTGATGGATTCTTCTGTTTTGTTTCTGAACTGGTTTCCTAGGGAAACGAGAGTTAAAAAAGGCTCACAGTCTGTCTGTCTCATTCCTCCAAATAATTATAACTGCACAATTTCAAAGCAATTTGTGAGAATTTTAGGCTGCTGCTAGTTTTGTGGAAACTGGCAGTTGGGCAGAAGACAGAGACCTCTATTAATCAGGGAAAGGCGAGGAGAACCAAGATGTGCACTGACAGCTCGCTGGCCAGTGAGCCAGTGCATTGCTCCAATGTAGCCACATAATCGCTGTTTCTCATCACCTTGAGGAATCCAAGGGGTGGGAAGAAAAAAAAACAAAGGAAAATTTGAGGCTGTGGCAGCAAGGTTGAAGAACAAAAGCTTCTTAGTATGAATCACTCTTCATTAGCTAATGGAGAAAAACTTGAGTAGGAAGCTGTATAATAGCACAGGTAGCAAAAAGTCAGCAGGAAATACTTTATCTTGTACTGATCCTAGTCAGGTCTTTGACCACCCTTGGGTTCCAACAGAGTCGGCAAAGTCAAAGATGAATGGACAGTAAAGTAGGTTCTCTTTGGATAGCTGGAACTCTCCCCTAGTTCGTTTCACACTTACCTAATTCACTGCGAGGTAACTGATCCATTTGGTGGTTCTAGCTTTGTATCTTCCAGAATTAGTTTGTCTGGTCACTCTAAAAATCGTGAATGGGGTAATACATGGCTCTTCCACATGCCAAATCAGTCAGGAACCATTGGGGAATTTGCTTGATAGGGATTACTGCCACCCTGTATTTTCATATGTTCCCACGCAAATCTTTTCATGTTAAGAATGTCATGGGTTTCCTGTGATGGTTTTGAACTATGAGGATTTGGACCACAAGGTCTTCCTCTTCAGACCTGCAAATTTTGCAGATACCGTATTTGCAAATACCAGAACAGGTTCAGTTCCAACTGGATTGCTCCCTTTGATGCTGTGGGGGTAGCTGAGATGTCCAAGTACAGCTCACCAGTGGCACTGAGAGCGAGTCTCATGAGGGTGACACGAGGTCTGCTGGGACAGTAAAATCTTCATCTTGCTTTTGTAGACACAGACTCTTCACATGAAATTCACATACCCTGACAGAGGTATTCTTACAATTAGCAGTAGTGGGAATATATTCCCATTATCAATATAACAAAAAATAGAAGTGTGGGACAGGAGAGCTGAGAGGAATAATAAATACCGTAGAATGTTTTGCATTTGGTTTTTCATTGCAGTTCCCCAAGCAGGACTAGCGATTGGAAACTAAGCCGGATCTAATTTGCTTTTATTCCTTTTTAAAATTTGGTGTTTTCCTGGAAATTTTGATGGAGTTAAATAGCTCAGTTTTGACTGTGTTTATGATCTAACAGCTGTTGTGAGTTCTGAGTCTTGTATAGTTGTCCATAGAAGTGTTCATCTTAGAATTACTACAGGGTAATGTGTTTTTAAAAAATACAAATGCATTATAAGCCCTTTCTTCTGAATTTAATTTACCTGCCCCTGAATATCTCCTGTTTATACTGAATTTAATCATGTAGCATTCTCCTACCCAACTTCCTTTTCAAAAATGACTAAACCTGGGGCCAGAATCTAATTGAGAGTATAACTTCATGTAACACAAGTAGCACTGCTTGCTTGCTTATATGATGTGTGTTACATTTTTGGCCGCTTTAACATTTATTTAGTTTTGCCAGTAAAGCTGAAAACAATTTTACAGACATCTATGAAAAATTAACAGCATTTTCTAAATAGGGGATTTTTATTTAATGGAGACCAAAAGAGCAGTGAGAAGTTACACTATATGTTATCTTCCAAACGAAGAACACATATCATCTGGAAATGTCTTCCCTTTATCTAAAATATATAATATTTTAAGCCAGGAAAAAGATAAAAAGATGAAAGTCACTGTGATGCTTTACTTAATCTAATTTAAAATATTAAGTGCTTAGCATCTTGAAGAAAAGGAATATCATTGGTTGATACAGTCAAGAAATGAGAACATCTGAAACAAGGTAATATATGGACTTCAGTGACAGGATTGGAAAAATCCCTTTATAGCTTTTAAAAAAATCAAACAAACTTGGCACGCAGTATCATCCTAAATAAGATTTTACAAGAAAGTCTAAAACATCTATTACAACAGAAGGGGAAAATGCATGTGAAACACTGGTGATACAAAATGACAAGAAACAGAAACCAGCAGGTAACATTTGAATAAAGCCTTCAAGCATTTCTAAAGCTATCTGTCCTTTCCCATATATATAATGCAAAGTGTTATGTATAAAATATATACAGGCATGACCTGCCAAGAGGATTTTGGTTTCCCTGGAGACTATCAGTTCTCTGTTGCATGGGTTGGCTTAGGGAATAAGAACTATCTTGATAAATCCTAACCTTTCTTCCTGAGGTTATTGGATATGTCGGTAAATTTAGATCTTTGTGTTGAAGGCTGAATTTATAAAATTCAAGTTTTTAGAATGTTCTCTCTAGATTCCAGCTATTTCTCCTGGCATATATTTATTATATGCAGCAGTTACCTTGTGAATTGGGGAGAAGAAAAAAACCTTGATGGTAATACTTTCATGCTAGTTTTATCTTCTTGTTTGTCTTGCTGTGCCAAGTCTTTGATTTTAATCAGTTATCAGTGTATCATGAAAAATGTGCATCAGGTCATAGCAAGTGTATTCAGACACAGTCATTGCTTTGTTGACTTCTTTCTCCCCCCTTTTTCTTAAATGTTTGAAATTCTCTTGTCATTTTTCAGTTTGGAAACTAGGCTTCAGTCAGATTTATAGTTATTAGCTATCGTGTGAGTATGGAAAGAAATCCCCTGTAATGAATGCAAACTACTTCGTTCATCTCTGCTTGGTTAAAATTAAAAACAGTAATCTCAAGGTTGTTCTCAGTTGGTTTGGATGGAAATTCATAGATGGATATATGTACCTTTCTGCTTTTGACCTCCTTAAAGAATCAGCACATGCAGCATTTTATTGACAATAGGATATAGTGATTTGGAAAGCTAAGAAATGCTACAATTCTATTTCAGAGGAGGTTTTTCTCATCCAGCAAAGTATACCATAAAATGAATAAATTCTGCATAATTTGAAACTTAATAAAGTAGGCAATTTTTTGTGATTCTGGTGATATTATCTGTGCTTTTTTTTTACTGCAATGCTAGTTTACTTTTTGTAAAATTTGCAAAGAAACCAGTGTTACTTTGTTATATTCTGCAGTTCTAAAACCTGAAATGAAAATTTGCCAGAAATATGGAAAGAACGTTGAAGTGAAGAATAAAACAGAGAGGAGGAGAAGGAAAGGAAAAGGAGGGGGTTATGACAGGGGGAAAAGACAAAATATGTTTTAAAAAGTATGGGAGGGAATGAAAAGATTCTGTAGGCAGCAGAGTTAGCTGTGAAACTTGCCAGTATTCATTATTATTGCTGCTAAGAAAAATGGCAAGCACATTACTTAGAGAGGGGGTTAAAGCAAAAAAGATGCATCAGTCCTCCAAATCTTACGATGCCACTAACTTCTAAGATATCAGATCTCTTCAGTGAGTTGTACTATTTTTTGCTCATTGGGTAGCTCCCCTTTCCTTCCTTTTGAAGTATTTGATAACTGGCTACTTGCTGTGAGAGACATGACCTGCTGCACTGCTGGTGGAAGTGATGGGAAGTCCTTCTTTAGCTACTTCTTAAGCTGTTAAAGAGAACAGCATTGACTTTGGCAGCTACAGTATTGCCATCAGCAGATTCATTTTGTGTCTGAAGGCTTTAGGAGAGGGAGCCAGTACTTTGGGGGGTGGTGGTGGTGGTGATGGAAATACATGTGAATTAACATGCTGGTCCTCTCTGTAGTTCAGAATTATACCTTTCTCTCCTCTGTGGTTCAATGTCATACTTGTCTTTTGGAGCTTACACAGATAACAAGTCTGTTAGGATAAAATGTAAGTTTCAACACTTTCTGTGTTTGGTTGGACATAATTGGAGTTTCCTTGGTTTTGTGAAATGTAAATTACCTTTGTTGTCTCTGTGTTCGGTCTGCATCAATTTAGGATGTAGAACCAAGCAGGAGGGAGTGACAAATTTAAAAAATAGCATTTTGAAGAACTACTCAAGTGCAGAAGGGATAGGATTTCCTAGGTTTAATTCTGTGCAAGTTTAAATGAGAAGCCCCTCCCCTTTTGCACCTTCTTTTATTTTGCTTTTTGCAGTCATTAACCCTTTTTACCTCTAGTAGGTGTTCTTCTGTTTGCCCATTTTGCATAATTCTGCCCACCAACTAATGGGTATAAGCTGTGGGTCATTTAAGAAGTGCTTGTTAATTTATTTAGGTTACTAAACTTCTGTTTAGTGATTGTTTTTTAACTTAGTGGAGGTGATAGCCTGGGTGATAACCACATCATGTTTGTGGTGAACATACCCAGTTCTTCAGGTAGTTATCTTATGCTTGCAAGACACAGAAATGAAACTTTGACTGGGCAACAAGCAAGATAACTCACAGATGCAATGAAATTCGACAACACAATTGTTCAGACAAGTTAATGTAGTCTCATTGCATCTGTGAGTCATCTCAGTACTTTCTGAGTTGGACTAATGCACATATCTGCTGTTTCCTAAAGGAAAATAAAAGTGTTGGTGTATATGTGTGTATCTACATATGTGTATATGTACATTTCTATGTACTTACATGCTTTCAAAAGGTATATATGCATTTTCATGGTCTTTCTGTGGTTTTTCTCCCCTCTACCACCTTAAGAGACAGTGCTTTGCTTTTGAATATCTTTAACTTCCATTATTACATTTTCACTGGAAGTAAACACTAGGAGCTTATTGAACAGACACCTTCATTTATGAAGTACTGATTGCTCTTGCGTATTCATCCCTAATGTTTTTTTATGGGGACATTTATTGTATTTGCCTTGAAGATTGAAAGAAAAACCACTGAGAATGTCATTTAGCATAACTGAAAAATCCACATGTTATATTAACATCCAGTATCTTGCCTCTGTTGAGAATAGTGAAGAATTTTCTGAAGAGTAGTGGAGCAAGACTATCCATCCTCTCTATGAAATTAAGGAACTTCTGTATGCACCTCATGGAAGCTCAAGCTCTGTTCAAAAGGAAAAGAACCTGTAGTACAGCTTGCATAGTTGTTACTCCAAAAGCTTGAGCCATTAGCTCATTGAATTCTAGCATTAGTGTGTTTCAGGTAATTCAAAGCATGTGATAGTGTCACAGGTACCATATATTTTCTGCTAGGTTAGTTATACTGCTTTAGAATTTGTTTGGTAGGTTTTAGTTCAGAAACAATTATATGAAACTCATCACAAAACTTGCTAGAAATGTATTTACTGCTTTATGTTCTTTAAGTTACGTTATTAGTAGGTTTGCCTTTATTTGCATTAGAAGTACTCTGGTTCTCTGATAGCTTTGTGTTGTCGTTGGTGACAAGAAACTGTTTGTGGTTGAATGAGGAAAGAATAATTATAGTTAAGTGAGAGTAGCATGATTGCATTGTTCTGGCCCACAAACAATTTGTGCTGCATGAAAAAGAGTATCTCGGTGTTTGTAACACAGAATGAAAAATTTGCAATAGATGGCTTAATTTTTTTTTTGTATGAGATTGACACTGAATGGAAATAACCTTCTCTCCGGATCAGTCTATAAATGTTTTGAGAATATTCAAGTAACAGTTTGCTGTCTTCTCCTCTGGGTAACAAATTGGCCTTAACAAGACTGAATAGTTGGAAAGGATGATGATCTGGATTCCTTCAGCTGTTCCAAACTACGTGCTAAATAAGTCAGTGAAAAGTGCCTTAAAAACTTTCGAGAGGGGATCTTTTCCAGTCTGTCCTGCATTATAAGAGAAAAGCCAACGCTTCACAATGGGTTGTTGCCCTGCACCTTCCTCCACTTCAGTTCTGATGTTCCCCCACCTCTCTGAGAGGGGCCGTGGTACCGTTCAGCCCTCAGGGCCTACACAGACAAACCCAAGAATTTTGGCAAACCTACAAGGGTCCTTCATTTAGGAGTCAGTGCTCAGCTTACCCAAACTAGATGCTCCTAATGGCACTGGTTTGTTTGTGTATCCTAATTGTTGTGACTGTGCACCTTCTGTCACTGCAGTCTGCCTTCCAACAGGAAATCACAATTCCAGTAATATAGGTAATTCCAGAATTTCAAGTGGAGGGGAAATTCATAGAAACACGGAAAAAAAATGTGCTTGTTTAACCACTTGAATACATTACTTTTATTTCTGAACATTATCCAAATTAAAAACTTTGCTGCAGTTGACATGTTCCTACAAAATGTTTTAATGTAGGTGAAACTGCATCTTCTCATGGTAAACTTTTTAGTTAAATTTCTTTGGCTGGTCCTAACACAAGACAATGTTTTGCTCTTCTGGAAGTTAGTCTGCTGTAGATTTGATTTCTTTAAATTAGATTAAAATTGTTGGAAAGAATTAATATTAAATTAAGAAACAGCAATCCTCATACTAAATAGAGGAAGTGTGCTTGCCTTGCAATTCTACAAAATGATCAGGGCTGTTATAAACAGTCATAAACGTGCTCGGGAAGAGCCCTGTGTGAAAACATGGGAAATTTTCTGGGCTTGAGCCAGGTTTGTGTCTGCACACACACGCCCACCCCCACCCCTGCTGTGTGATACACCATCTTCCCGCATTCTTGTCTGCATTCGTTGCTGCTGTTTAGTTTCCTGCCAGTGGACATGCGACTGCGACCACATTGGTGGGATGCTTGAGGTGCGACAGAGTGAGCTAATGCCATTTTCCATGAGGTGGTCACTAGAGGCAGGAGGGAAATAGCTAGGTCTGTTATAAAGCCCTGCAGGACATCAATGGATGGTGTTGGGGCAACGACTGTAGTACCATATGACCATAATTTTGATTGTACCTTGTTTCCATCTTACATGCTCATCGCTAGATTTGTGAGGGACTGTAAATGCTAACTCCTGGACACTATTCAACTTCCTCCTACGTGCTCTGTATAGTGCAGGAGGAAGATTTGGGTGCTTTGGAGTGACAGCAGCAAAAAAATAATGCTGAATAGGGAGGTGCATGGAGGTAGTGAGTAGGAGTAACTAAGTATGTAATGTGCCTGAACACTTGCTTCTTTATAGCTCACAGGCTCAGCCCTGCTCAGGGCTTTGAGCCCTCAGTGGGGGAGGGAGAGCTGCACTGCAGTTGCCCCTGTGGTCCTTCTGTCAGTCACCTCCCTCTTCATAGGAGGGCTCTGTGAGTCCTGTGCTCCCCTGAGGAGGAGATGGGAGGGCATCGTTCTTTCTGTGAGTTACCTGAAGCATCTGTAGTTTTGTAGAAGGGCCTGCAAGATTTGTGATGCTGGACAGAAGAGGTACAAGAAGAAGCATGAATGGGTCCATAGTTCACTGGCTTTGGGTTCCTCGAGCAGGAATGGCTCACAGGAATGGCCGTGGACTGGGAAATAGTCTCATCCTGCACTCTGAAAAAGAAAACAGTTGGACCTGTATTTCTTGAAGGGTCTGAGCCTGATAATATGTGTTAGGCCTGGTCATATGACATGGAGTGCAAGTTTGCAGATGGCAGCAGGCTGAGTGGGGCAGTTGACACACCTGAGGGGGACAGGATGCCATCCAGAGGGACCCTGGACAAGCTCAAGGAGTTGGCCCATGTGAACCTCATGAGGTTTAAGGAGGCCAAGTGCTAAGTCCCATGCTTGGGTCAGTGCCACCCCAAGTATCAGTACAAGCTGAGGGTGAAGGGATTAAGAGCAGCCCACTGAGAAGGACCTGGGGATGCTCGTGGATGAAAAACTGGACATGACCCCGCAGTGTGCTCTCAAAGCATCCAAAGCAGAGTGGCTGGCAGGTCAAGGGAGGGCATTCTGCCCCTCTACTCTGGTGAGACCCCAGCTGCAGTGCTACATCCAGCTCAGGGGCCCCAGCACAAGAAAGACATGGACCTGTTGGAGCAGGTCCAGATGAGGTCCACAAAGCTGACCGCAGGGCTGGAGCACCTCTCCTGTGAGGAAAGACAGAGAGTTGGGCTTGTTCAGCCCAGAGAAGAGAAGGCCCCAGAATGACTTCATTGCAGTGTTCCAGTACTTAAAGGAGGCTTGTAAGAAAGGTGGAGACAAACATTTTAGTAGAGTGTGTTGCAGTAGGAGAAGGACTGATGGTTTTAAGCTAAAAAGATAGACTTAGATTGGACATAAGGAAGACAATTTTTTACAGTGAAGATGGTGAAACACTGGAACAGGTTTCCCAGAGAGGTGGTAGATGCCCCATCCCTGGAAACATTTAAGGTCAGGTTGGATGGGACTCTGAGCAACCTGATCTAGTTGAACAGGTCCATGGGCCTTGCAGTGGGAATTGGACCAGGTGCTCTTTAAAGAGCCTTGAACCTAAACCATTCTGTGATTTTATGAAATAGGAGTAATATGCATGCAGCTACCAGGTAACTGAGCTGCTACATCACTTGGTAGTGTAGGTCTGTTGAGTTTGTCAGTCTGCCTTTGTTTCAGACCCCATGATGTGTCACACCGTGGGCAAAGTGTTTTCTTCTGTACCTGGTATGGACAGAGAATGTGTACAATCTACATACACACCATACTGATCTTTCATTGTGTTAATGCAAAGGCAGGGGGACTGGAGCTAGATGATTTTTCAAGTCCCTTCCAACCCAAACTATTCTGTGATTCTATGAAAAAGGCTTATTTAATGTTCCGTAATAAACTGAGGAACATTTAAAATGCAGATGAACATGAAAACCTTAAAAGGGAACAAGGAATAGTTAAAAGGAGTCCCCATTATTTTTGTGGAACATTTTCATCTGTAATGTGAACTGTCATTAAGGGCTCCATCCGCCTCTAACAGCTGTGACTGGAATAAGAGCATAAAAGCTTAATCAGAAAAACATGTTGAAAAATGAAGACCAAAAAATCCCAACACTTAATTTGTTTTGTTCAAGTAAGCAAAGTAACCAAATCTTACAGGGTAGTGGATACACAGGGTAATAGAAATTTAAAGTAGAACTATATGCTTGCTCTTTTAAATAAAGTAGTAAGGATAGGTGCCAAGAAACTAAGACCCAAATTTGACCCCATATTTGACCATTTCAATAAAGAGAAATTAAATAAATGCCATTTTGGCATTTAACATTTTAGCTTTTCTGGGGCATAGCTATCATTTACGTAATAGGAAATTAAAAAATAATAAAGTTCATTTTATCTTTGTCTTAAATGTGTCAGGAAGAGGAAGCTGCTGTTTATCAAATAGAATAGAGTTAAAATCATCTAATTCTGTTGAGTATATATATTATATAAAGACGTACTGGACTTGATGATGGGTGTCATTAAGCACGGGCTAATAGGTGAATCCAGGGATTATTTTATAAGGCATAGTGTACCTTTCTTACTTCAGAGTGTTGGTTTATAAAGGTACCCAAATCTATTGTTTTAATATACAAAAATCAGAGTATTTTTTATAGACAGTTGCTGTTAACTGTCTTCTCTCTTAATATTTGATCAGGAGATATCTGCCTTGTTAGCATGGACCATAGCACAGTTGTCAGAGGTCACATGAGATGCTTCAGTTTGAAGGTAGTCAGTGGCTGTTTGTTCAGGTGATCCACTGGGAGGGAAAGTGGAGCTCCTTAACACAGGAGGAGCAAGTTCTCTTCAGTATCTGTCTCCTCAGTTGTGTTTCTCAGCCTTCTCTCAGTCCCTCAGGATCCCTGTGGTAGACTGTGCCTCCTTTTTCTTTTTTCTGTAAGTTGCTTTTTGGAGATACAGAAATGACCACTTTCAAATATACATGACAACCTGTAGATTTTTATGGAAATTTACTCCTCTTATTGATTGCTCTGTGGTAAGAGGAGGATAAGTGTGAATATGTGGTCAGGTTTTTCCATTAGCAGCAAAGAATTCGCAAGTCCCTAGACCCAGGAAAGTCACCTTACAGAAACCAGTTGTATAACAGAAACTTTCTTTCCTTTTGAAGGGTCTGTTAAGTTGTATTTTTGTATGTATCTGAGCACTGCTGGAAGTGTTTTCAGCTGCAATTATCAGGCAACAAACTAATTTGTCTGATCCATTCCAAAAGCAGCAGGCGCTACTGTTTCCACCTTCAACCTTAACCAAATTGAAAAACGTGGCTTCTTTCATTTACAAGTTTCTTATTCTCTCATCTAGATGATAAACAAAGGAATCTTTTGAAGTCACATTGGGAAATGAAACAATAAATGCAGAATATGGACCAGAATCTAAAACTTAAGGCCAGCTGCAGTTCAAGAGCAACAAGGTGGCTGATAAAAGAAGTCAGCATTATCTTTTGGCAAAATAAAGGCTTTAAGCACTGGCCTTACACAAGTTTTTATTTGGTTTTTCGTTTGCTCTTTTACCTGACACAAGTCCCTGTTGTACACAAGTTTGATCTTCCTTTTGCTTCCAAAATGGCTTGGTTAGAATTCTCTTTAACAACTAAACCAAGCATTTTCATATATTTTACTGAAAATTCGCTAAGGTTTTCTAAAAATGTTAGTGCTTTTCTTAGGTAAAGTAAGGAAAGTCTGGACTGACAACTGATTTAATAAATGTTTCCAAGTAGGTCAAACTTACAGATATGCACCATAGAGGAATTAGCTGAAGAAATAACTGAAATCTTATCATTTAAGATTGAAGACTGTTTAAGAATGACTACAAAGCAAAGTATGTCCTTTTTTAACCTACATTTAAAGAGAATGGTGAGATTGTTAACCCAGCTTAATGCCCAGAAAGGTACTGGAAAAAAAGAGTTATAAAATAGCCAAAGGATGATGTATAGCAGGGATTTCTGCGGAGGAATCTGCATCACTCAAGCCACTCGGAGAGTAACAAGAACACACAGCATACGTTTGTAGATCCAGAAAACTGTTGAGACCTTGTGGGCATCAGTTATGTAACAGGAACTGTCTTTTTGCTGTGAAGGATCTCTAGTCTGAGGAGAAATTAGCAATAGTTCAGCATCAAACCAAAAAGATGTATTAACTGTAAGGCTTAAAATTGTGCTCAGAGTCTGTTAAAATTCATAATTTTCATTAACTATTCCAGCAATTGAGTATGTTTATTACAGTTTGCCAATCTGAGAAGTGACGTTTATACTGTGAAAGTCAGAATCCAGAATGGCCCTTGAAAACTGTCAGGAAAAGCCCTAAAAATCACTAAGAACAGGCAAATTGGCCACTGTTAGTTGGGGGGAGAAGAATTTCCTTTGGGTTTTTTCCCCCAGATGATGTAAACTGACATAGGATGTAGTAAGTGTTAAAGAGTTTTCCATTCTAGAAAGCAGTGGTGAGGCTTGTGCTGGATCACTGTGGTGAAACTTAGATACTATACTTGAAAAATGGGGACCAGTTGAAGAGAATCAGGAGAGAACATCAAAAATTACTTAGAAATACAGAAGACATGAGAGCAGGAACATTGAAAGGACTGAGTTTATACAGTGTAAAGTAAGATTAAGGCATGAATGGTATTAGGAATTATAAAAGGCTGTTGCTAAAAAGACATACTCTAGTGGGGAAGTAGCAATCTTGAGTTTAAGAGAGGGAAATTTAGGCCACGTGCTAGGAAAGGGTTTTGAATAGGAGAATAGAGAAGTGGTGAAAAATGACTTAGGGGGCTTGTGGAATTTCCATTACTAAAGGTTTTTAAAAATAGATGAGAAAAACCAAGAAATAACTAAACGAGAACTGATCCTGCCTCTAGGTAGTAGGATGAACTAGCTGGATGATCCCGCCCATCTCTATTTTCTATTACGTTTCTTTTCTAATCAAGTTACATCCCAAGGCTCCAATTACATGCATTTTCACACTTTCTCCTCGTGTTTAACTTTTAGGAGGAAGCAGTCAGTCTCCCATGTTAATGACTAGACTTTTTACTAATCTTACTCAAGAATGCTGATACTACATACATACACCAGGCGAGCATCAGTTTTCAAATGGTTAAAAATTGGAGCACCATGACCAGAATTAACAGTATTGAGTAGTGTTTAGACATTCCATTGTATCCAAGTAAACCCCTCATTTAGAAATTAATTATTTGCAGTGTAGTAAAAAATATTTGGGGTTTCTGAGCCAAAAGAGGAAAAATGGAGTTGTAAAATCTGGGTTTCCCTACTTTGGTCCCCAGTAGGTTCCAGTAAGTAACTGTTGGGTTTATTATTTATAATGCATTATTCATTGTGCCATCTTTTTTTATGACTCTGAAGTGATTTGTATGCTGTTGTAGAAGGTAGAGCCCTATTGTCTGTCAATGTGCATGTTGCTTAGATCTCATTTTGTTTGTAAAAATAATAAAAAATTCTACATCTTAAACTCCTGGTCAAAAAGTTCCATTATTCTCTTCTGGAAAATGGTCTTATATGAAGAAAAAGACATACCAAGCACATCTATCCTATTATTATTTAAATTATTCCTCTGTATTATTTGGTTTGAATATTTATTAGTTTTTTGATAACTCCTTAAATAATTCATAAAGGGTAGCCATACGGTTTGACGAATAAAGCAGTACAATGAAACCGTATTTTGCACTGCTGGCTTCTTTCATACAAACTATTCTCCAGTGCTTTTTTTTTTTAACAAAGGCTTGCAAGGTACTGGGAACCTCTGTTGTGTTTCTTGCAGTATCCCCTCCCTCTTGGTTTCAGTGGGAGGGAAGAACATCCAGCACCTCACCACCCTATATACCCTGGCGTGGTTTAGATAAAATAATAAACATCCTCCAAGTGAGATGGAAATGAAGAGGCAAAGGTCAGGAAAGAGAGTTGTCATTTCCCATAAAATATAAAAAGTGTATGAGGAATTACTGACTTAGAGAGAAAGAGAATAGAAGATTGTTTTAGGTGATTTATGGGATTTTCTTTTGAATGCCACAAGACTCTGAAGAAATAAGGGCAATTGCTGTACTGACTGAAATAGCCACGTGTATGTCAAGTGTCTTGACAGGAGTCAGCAACAAATACTCGACAGGAAGGCATAAAACCCTACAGTAAGCAGATTGAGGAAGGATTATTTTCATATACTATGTTTCATCCTCATCTCTAATATGTATAGGTTTGCTTAAACCCTGAGGTGTAAGATTTAGTGTTTATTCTAAAAGGTTTCTCATTGCTATAGGTATGCCTCACTCAGCATTCCTATTACCAAAATTCTCTTCAGACATATTGGAAGATACTTGGTCTCATCAGCATTTTGCATCAGTGATCTTTTAGTCTGATTTTATGTAGAGGGATGCTTCTTTTTACAGCTTTTGAATTTGATGTGTTCTGCCTTCATTGACTGTCTCTTTTCTCTTGTTTTGTGTTTTTGACTCATGGCTCGCTCTTATCTACTTGCATTACTATGGCGACTACTAAAACCTAGAATATCTTTTGACCAACTGCCTTGTTTTTATTAAATTCTTCACTTTCTCTCTGCCAGACTGTGTAGTGAATTTGGCATTTTAATGTATCTGACTTCTTGTTTAATTGCACCAGTCTCTTGTGTAATACAGGTCCTTTGCCAAGAAGGACTGCCTGCTTGAAATCTGAAATACAAAATGGGTCTCAGGAAGGGTCAATTGTGGTGTTAATATTGTAGATCAGTGTGAATCTTGCTTGACTCTGAAGAGCCTGGATTTTAAAATACATGATAGTCCAGTGTCAGATTATTGACCAATTTCTTTTTGTTTCCAGCTGAGCTGCCAGGATCATCTGCAATCAAGCTCTCCTCCTTGTGTGATCTTCCAGCTCAGCTGCAAGAATTGTACCAGCAGGGCTTTGTCTTGGCTGCTGTCCACCCTTTTGTGCAACCAACTGATGAAAAAGAGAAAACTCCCCAGGAACAAATCTTCAGGGCTGTGCTTATCAAGAAAACAGAAAGGTAAAGTATTTCCAGTGAACTGGGATAAAAATAGACAATGGGATTTCCTGCTGAATTTTGACCTACATCAGGAAATTATAGCAGAGTTTACTGTGCAAGGCTTGATTTTTTTTTTTTTTTTTTTTTTTGTTGGTGGTGGGCTTGAATAGGCTTAACATGTTCTTCATGTTTACAATTTGTCTGCAGTTTGGCAGGCGACTTGGAGAATAACAAGTTGAAATATGCTCTGTATTTTGGGATGTGTTGTCATGAGAGGCAAACAAACAAGCCCTATGCCTGACAGTTGTGAGGATGGTCTTGTTGGTACTCTTTAAGAATTTATTAGATTAAATTATGACAGAAGAATTGTTTGCTTAGCAAAGGCATATTTTGTGTTTAGACAGTTACACTTAATGCAATTAATTTGAGAACTGTAGTACTAATGTGTACTTCTTAAATTTATGTGTAGACTTTAGGCCCTTCTTTCCTCTAAACAATACAAGTTCTTTTAAATTTTTAGTTGGTGCAAACTCCATAAATAAAAAGATTGCTTTCCTGCTGTGTTCCTTTCTTAAAATGTATTCAGAATATTTTACATAATCAAAGTCTGGAGATGAATAAAGAAACAGGAATTCTGTTCTTTTATGATTTAATGTGATTTCTAAAAAAAATCGATAGGCTGTGCTGTTAAATAGCCCAGAAGAAAATGAAAATGTGGATATTTGTAAAGATAAGATTTTTGGTTAATGATTTAAAACCTAATTTAATATTATCTGACCACCGCCAACTCTGCAGCTGCCTGTATTGTTGCAGCCATTTTCTACAGTTTCCTACATTAGTTGCATTCCCCAGTCCAGCCCTTCTTACAGTGGCCAATTCTGAAGGCTGGCAGATAATGAAATCTGTCTGCTGATCCTAGTTCCTCTCTTTGTGCTGATGCGTGAAGGAAAGGATGTAGCTGTTTTATACCTCTGTTCGAAAAGTAAACCACTCACCATTCAATTTGCTGCAGCCTGGTATCCAGTTGGTAGTGGTTATGGACAGGGTTGAACTTCAGCCTCTGACCTAAGGTAAAAGTTCTGCATTTTGTTAGTAAATACATGTAGGCATTAGGCATCACAGGCAATTTGAGCTTCTAAAATAACTCTTAATTTACCTTGACTTGATTTTAGTTTTTTTAGTACAGAACTTCATGCTGGCTTGCCTGATATTATCATTTAAATGCCTTCCAGTTTTATGGTCAAAACATAGAATGTTTGGCTGAACAGTGGACTTGTTGAGTGGTGTTGGGCTGAGTTTGCCTGGTTTTGGGGCCTTGCCTTCCCTGCCTACACAATACCTTGCTGCAAGCAATGAAAGTATTTACATGCTTGAGGTTGTAATGTTAAGTAAGCACTTAAGGACTTCTGTTGGATTGGGGTCTGAGGGTTCAACATCTTCCAGGTCTGAGCTCTGAAGACCTGTCAGGGAAGAGCAGCTTCCTTCTCAATGGAGTGATGTGGCCTTCAAGCCAGAGTGCTCACTGTGTCGCTGCACTCGTACTATATCCAGTAGTTTACATCTGTGCAGAATGACTGTGGAAGAGTACAAAATCTTAATTGGCTGCTCACTCACTTGGGTGCCAGTGTTTCACACACTTTAGACAGCTGTAAATGACTGTACAAAATTGAAGACAGTAGAGAGTCTTGAACCAATTAAATTTCTTTTTACATTCACAGTCCGTTTCTCTGCATTCTCTTATCTGTTGTTTCTGACTGCCTAGGGAAGCGGAAGAGACGTGGTGAAGCAGGAAAAAAACAAGTACCAGAAAGGGAAATTACATCAGTTTGATGTTTCATGTAGCTTAAATGTTCCTGAGTTTGGCTGAGAGTTTGGGAGCAGCTTCTCCCATAGCGTGTGGGTGCAACAAATAATTTGCGTTACCAAGTGCTAAGAAGAGAGATGGGTGTTGCACAGATTTCAGATGACTATGGCCTGCACAGAGGCCACCTGTATCTGAACTGCAAGTTTATGTCATTCCACAAACTGCTGGGGATTAAAAATATGTAACAGTATGGAAAAAAAGATGTACTGTTAATTTTTTTAAATTAACTTTTCTCATTACATTGCTGATAATGATTAAATTGTATTTTTTTCCCCTGAGGACTGTCAGGTGTCTTGTCATGTCAAGGCAGTCTCTGTATATAACAGTTAAATTGTGGGTAGAAGTTAGGTCTGCTTAGGCTAATTGTTGATCAGGTGGGTGTTTATTTCTGTCATAAGATTTTAGGAGTAAAAGTCCAGCCACAGTTGTAGGATCACTAGTAATGTCATTTATGCTGTGGGGTACAAATCAGTCCCTTTGGTGGTATGGTGTTCATGGGGAGCCAGGGAGCCATAAAAAACTGTACCTTGTTTTGGGACCCACCCTTGGGCTTCCTGGGCACTTGGCTGCAAAACACCTGAGGCAGGAGCTCCTTTGTCACTGCAGGTGTTTCACCACAGATAGCTCCAACACTCTGCACTTCATCTGTCTGTTGTCTGGCACCTTCCATTTTTTTTTGTTTCCTGAATGGAACAGAAATGAAATTGTTGTGTTAGTGCCTACAGTAATGCCAATTCCATGTGTACAGAGACAGAACTGAACGCTTGAATTAATCTTTAGTCAGTGTTGCACTTTTCTATGTCAGTTTTATGTGTTAAAATTAATACTGTTGACTTGTGCTTTGAGGACTTAGTTTTATAGCTCTGCCTCTCCAAAAGTAGGAAAAGGGTATGCCAGCTGCAGCAGATGATGGGTATCATGGAACACCATGTTGCTGCTGTCAATGGGATTTGCAGTGCCTGAATTTGTTCAACAGTAAAATGGAAAAGGGAGTGCTGAGGAATGTTGTATATTAGAACTTGGGAAAACAGTACCTGTTAGTGTTATTTTTAGCCTATATTGCCATTGTCCTGTAGTTTCAAAATACTCTGTGTTAGTTTGCAATGGCATTGTACATTAAGGTGACTTTGAAAGTCACTTTGATAGCTTTCTGTTTAATCTGTGCTGGTATCTCTGGCTTTGTTATCTTGGCTATGTAATCATTTGAGGTAAATATGGAAATAGGAGTCATTCCTGCTGTAGGACGTTTGAGGAAACACATTCCTAACATATATGGGAGCTGTATATGTTGAAAATCAAGAATTATCCACTGGAATTGTTAGGGAAAATATGAAATTAAGGGACAGGTTTTTTAAAAAATCAACAATTAATTGTTTGCAGTGCAGAAGGCATTATGTTCAATTAAAGTAAATGAAAATTAAAGTTTAACTCTTTAGAGTCACTGGGCATGAAGGTAGTCTGCAAAGTTGCTAAACAGCTCTGCCATTGCCCTCATTAAATTTAATATGATAAATTTAAATATTTCTATAACATCTAATGGAATGGTGTACACTAACCAGCTGATTGGAAAGTGGTTTGGAAGTCACGTAGAATAGAGTTGGATAGAAGAATAATAATTTCAGTTCTTGTGAATACTTTGTTTCCCCCTCTAAATTTCAGTGGACTTAACTAAAAAGCAGTTGTCTGTTCTGTTGTCTGTGCTGAGTTCTGAGATATGTGGATTTCTTGGAGAAGAAATCTTGAAGAATCTTGTATCAATTATGTGAAGAAAACTCTTTGAGCTGAGGTTTTTAGAGGTTTTTTTTTCTGAATTTGGGGAAGGCTCTGAGTGTGAAGTATAGGTGTGCCCTGCTGGTTCACGTTTGAGAAGAATAGATTCACACTGATTTACACTTAGAATCTCAGGAAAGGGAATATAAGCTGGTACCTGAAAAGCATGAATGTGTGACAGTGGGTCTCTGCTGATGGAAGGGACGGGGGAAGGTCCATGTATTTGGGAGGTTCTGGCTAACCGAGGTGAGGAGAGTAACACGTATGTTGCTTACATTTCCCAGAGGAACAGAAATCTGTAGTTCTTTGCGTGTGCAATAACCTTTTTCTCCTTGGCCTTTTATTTCCACACTCACTGGTTTTTTGCTTTAAACTTCTCTATGTAGGTGTCTTGGGTGCATTATTATTTTGTATAGCTTGTGGCTGTTGCAGGTTATCCTGCAGAGAAATTACAAAGTCAGCCCCTGAACAAAATTGTAACAAAACCATAGCACAAAGCTACTTTAACTTGTTCCCAGCAATCTGTAGTGTGATACCCCTCTCTGGTACCTTATAGTTCCAAAATTCACTGTTGGTTAAAATGCTTTGGTGTCCCTTTCTAAATACTCAGCACTGGAAAGGAACCTCCATTCTCTCTCACCGGGAAAGATTCAGGGCCTGGGCTCATAAACTGTCTGCTTATAATAGTTTTGACATGTTTGGAGATGCTTCATTTCACCATGATAGAGAAGCAGGGTATATAAATGGTATTCCAAAGAATTTCTCTCCGTTGTGCCATCTATGTCTTAGGACATACCAGCTACAGGTTTTGCTTGCAGTCAGTAAAGGAATTAACAGGGAAACATTGCTCTCCAGAAGTAGACTAAGTAGTATAATTTAACCGTAATTTTTTAGAGTTTCTAAATGTTATAAATTTCTATGTTTACGTCACACAGCTTTGCAGCTGTCTTCCCTTTCTGTAAAATAATGAGGTGTCAGGTGTTGCAGAGATTCACTTGATGAGTCTAATTCTATTTCTGTAATTTCCCTGTATCTGTTAGTCCTGACAAAACGCAAACTTACCATCACTTGGATAACAAGTACTCTGTTTATCTGCAAAGGAATTTTACAGACTGAGTTCAAAAGTTTAATAGTAAACCAAGATTTTTATAGTGTCCTGATTTTGCTGCTATTTCACTTGGATGTTTTCACTTTGGTGAAAGTAACTACTTCGCATTGATACAATATATTTTTATTTTGGCTATAAATGGATATGTTGGTTTTCATGTAGGATTTAAGCTTGAAGATAAGAAATGTCTGAATTTATCGTCATAAGCATTAGGATCAAACAGGTTTGTGTGCAAATGCAATGTGTGTTGTTGCTCTCAGCAGGCTGATTTCAACTTAATGAAAAGATAATATTTATTCCATACCCAAGAGCCAACAGATATCTTCCTTTAGCTCAAAGGACAATGGTTTGAGTTTTGAAAGCTTGTTATTTGTTACAAGTTCAAAGAAATACATATTTCCTCACAATAACTTTTAACAGTGACCTGAAATAAATGTTCTTTTATCTGTGTTCTTAAAGTTATAAACACTGCACATTAAAGATGCCTGTGTATCAATACATGCCCAAACTTTTCTCAAGAAACTCTATATACTATCATTAAAAAAAGTTTATAAATTTTACTAACAAATAATACATACTCCAGTGGTAAGGTTTCCTACAGTAAAGAAAATGTTTAGGGTTAGACTTGAGGCTCTTATGATGAAATATACCTGCTTTTATTTTTATAAAAAATGGTGTGGTTTGTGGCTGGGCATCATAAAACCTATGGATTTTTAGATGGTGTGTTCTTGGTTTTCAGATGCTCTACTTCTGCTGGATTTTTAACCTGAAATTGTAGAGATACCAGCCGCTCATGTTAATCACTTTGGTGTGGTTTTATTGTTTTCCTAATGCAGACCAGTTTGTTATGAATGTACAGTTCTATTTGAATGGTAGGGCTATTCCTGTGTAGTGGAAAATCTCAAAACTGCACTTATATTCTTAGCATCATCTTAATGAAATAGCAATTTTAGAGTGTCTGTGCAGTTTACAAGTCTGTTTTGGCTTGCTGTACTCATGGGCATAAGTAATTTCAGGAAGATTAGGACCAAATGCTGGCTTGCTCTGTTCCTTCTTGTATCTGAAAAGGTTTGGAAATCCAGTTTGTAACAGATACCAAGTTGTCAGCTTTAATAGTTACTGTGTAAGTTACTGGTTCTCCACAGCTGGTTGTGGTTTTTCTACCATGACATGGTGCTTAACAGCAAACAGCTGTGCAGGAAATGACAACCTACTGAAACAACCATCGTAACATATTTTTGGCCAGTGAACTTCCAATTATAAGTTAAAATCTTATTTATTCTATGTATAACCATCTTGTTTAGTGGCACTAGAAGACCAGTTTTAGGGTTCAGGATAACACTTTTTGGCAGTCTGTGGTCCTGAGCCTTTTCCATATTGGTAAATTTGAGGGTACCCTCTCCCCCACCCCACCAGGCATGCGAATGCTGTCCCACTGCTCGGCATCAGGTAGACTGAAATTTCACCTCAACTCTTTGCCATCCCATGGTTAAGGTTGTCCATGGTGGGCACTGAGGGTTCCTACAGTGACAGAAAAATCCTTCTTCAGGAAAATTGCTCAAGATAAACAAACAATGAGATGTATAACAAAGGAAGAAAAACAAATGAAAGCCCAGGGTGTATAAGTTGCCGTGAAGTTTTCTGTCAATCTCCATAGCCAACCAGTGGTTGTCCTCTCCTGGGGTGGGAGGCAGGAGGCTGCCCTTCCTCACTGCAGGGTAGGTGCTGGCATTGTTCACTCTGTCCCTTCTGTTCCCTCTCTGGTATCCCACAGTGCGTTACAGTGAGTACAGGGTGTTGTAATGAGTCTGGATGTAGCAGCTTTTTTGGTTCATCCTGGCTTCCAAGAAGGATACAGCATTAGTGTGTCCAGGTGTGCTTCTTTCAGGCTTGGGCCTTTTTTAATTAACCCAGCGATTTTTTTTATCAGAGGAATAGAAGTAATACAAAACCCCCAAATGTTTGCAGGCAATGAAGGAAGATTCAATTTTCCAACTTAGGAGGACAAAAAGAAAAGGAAGAAGTTGCTGACTGTGCATCCAGAAGAAAAGGAAGATCTTTACAACTGCTGGAGCTTACAAATTTTTTTGACTGAACTGATCTCAGCATTTCTCTTTCTCTTCTCCTTTTTGTTGAGAAATTTTTCATTATAGGAGAGTAAAAATCAACTTTACATAAAACCATTGCTTTAATTTAAAAATATTTTATATGTTGGACTACCAGTAAAGTCCTGTGCTATAAAACTGGTAAGAGACTCCAGAGTATGGATTATTGGGTTATTTCTCACGATTGACATCAGTCCTTTTTCAGAAGAGAGCAGAGGAATGCAAGTGCACAGAACTGTGCTCCTTGGATTTTTTCTCTCACTTCTGGGACCTTGATAGATGTACATTTTGTGGGGGGTCCTATTTCATAGTTTCTAATGAAAGTGGTCCTAAAAGTAGTGCCATTAAATTAATCAAACTAAAAGCATATTAATTTCTGTTCATACAGAATTTACCTGTACCTAAAATTATCTACTTCTCTATGGCTATATTAATAATATTCTAAGAGTTTAATGAGAAACTTTTATGATATTTATGAAATACTTTGTGATACATGTATGAAATGCTTTGTTTATTGCATAGAGACTGGAAAGAATTTCTTACCCACCTATCTTTGCTCAGAAAATTATTTTTGTGGTCTGTGACATCCACAGCTGTTTATTATTTTCATCTGAAAAGCTATGGCTCTTGTTCTGTTTGTTCATTTTTGACAGAATAAAAGGCTTTTAAAGTTTTCCTAAAAAGGTGGAAACTACCAGTATAGACAAAGAGACAAAGACTTGCTTTTAACATATATGGACATAATTTACTTGAGAGCATGGAAAAATACTTCTCGGAGATATAGAGTCCTTCTGTTGGAAGATTTTAACTAAGGATTTTATGGCCTTTAGTAGGTTCTGTTAAGTGTGTTCTGTAAAATAATGTTCTTAGCAGAGTGCAGTTGTATTTGATGCCATTTCTTTCATGAGCCATAGTACAAAGATAGCCCCCAAACTCTTAGAGAAGGAATTCAATGTCTGCAATTAAATATTTCCAAGCAGCAAGCGTATTTTAAAGTAAGTGCTTCTTAAAGGAGTCAAACAGGACATTTTAAGCAGCTGTAGTAATAAGCACTATATTTTTATGGATATCATCTGTATCTCACATAACTCTTACTCCTTTCAAAGAGGTTGGAAGCAGGTCCTCAAAAAATTGCACAGAATCAGAGGTCGGGGAGCTGTTCAGGGGGAGGAGAGGAATTAGGAGAGGTGGTTCAAGGCAAGCTTCTCTCTTCCTTACACCTGTCTATAACTTCACCAATATAGGTCGAAAAGGATTTATTTTTTCAGACAGTCAGGGGATTTAAACATTAAAATATAGTCTCTCTTCTTCTTTCAGAATAATTAGAATAGAAAGTTTTCATGTGGGTCACAGTAGTGCCAGAGTTAGGAACAACCTTTGCCAAATGAATGGGCACAGAAATAGCATGACACATACTTAATTTCTGGGATTTGATATCTTTAACTTTGAATTTGAGCTGTAGTATTTTACAGTCTCTTGGAGGGGAGTGGCTTCCTCAGCTGGGCTGGAAGGGAGCTGCAATGAGTACAGTGGGTTATCCAAGCAAGGGAAGTAGTGGAGGTGTTTGTTCCTTGCATTTGTAGAGTTTTGCAGTTGACCCCTTAAAATGGGATTGGTTGTCTAAAAGGGGCTTGGTTCCTTGCTGCCTGTTCCTGGTAACACACGTCTGGTTTGTAGTTATACAACAGCCAAAGCACTGGAGAGTTGTATTTGCTCCACTTGGTGTTGTATGGACTTGACTTTGCAATACTGAGTGACAGTTTTGATTGTTTATTGATCACAGGAGCATTAGAGAGCCCGAGTTCATATTATTTCTGTCTGGAACATGGCTAGATAACATCAGGGCTACTTTTCCTGTTAGTCATATTCAGATTAAGAAAAAAAAAAAAGTAGGTATAGTTGTAAGTATGCTTGCAGGGAGACTTTCTAAAGTTTATTTTTATGTTCTTGAGTTAATCTGTGGCAGAAAATCTGCATAGAATAGATTTTCTTATCTAGGACTTCAGAACAGCAAAAACTGTTGTCAGCAGTACACGTGTTGTCTCTCTCAAAATGATTTTTTATTTTCTTGACAAAGTTCTTCTTGCTGCTTAAATTAATTTGTGTGCCTGTTGCAGAGGAGTAGTGGTGAAATACTTAGTCCCCCAATAATGACTTGTGTAAATTCTATAAAGATGTTTGGAGAATTTTCATGAATACCAATGCTCTGTTAAAATTTTTGTCCAGAATGAAGTAGAGAATGGAAGCAAAGATTATAAGAAGAACCTAGAAAAGAGGGGAAAAACAAATAGGGAAAGGACTTCAGTGTTACCAAACAGTGCACAGTCTGCTACCACCTGTTCAGGTATAAGTGAGATAAGAGAAGTGAAGTGAGTGTAGCCTGTGTGAAAGTGGGAGGATGAAATACAGCAAATGTCTGCAGTATTGCCTAGGAAACACTGCCAGTTTGCAGTCAGCAGCCTACGCATCGCACGGCTCCGGGGAGCTGTTACTGTCTCGGGAAAGCCCCTGGGACCATCTGTAGCTGAGGCGTGTTCTACGTGTCACACAATCCCAGTCCCCAGAGCAGGCCTTTTGCACAGGCTTGCTTTTGCAAGCATGGCAAGCCTGCCAAGCCCCTGTTCTGCTGTTTTGCTGCTTCCTCAGCACTCCCAGTTCAAACTTGGGTACCTTGCTTCCTGTCCTGTAGATACCCAGGCATCAAACAACTGCTGGCCGGGATTAGTTCTTTGCTTGGAACTCGATCTGTTGATTCTCCATGAAGTGTTAGATAACTGTCAAGAATTACAGGCTAGCATTTATTTTGAATGTTCTTCCATGTGTTCTGAAAAACTGAGAAAGCAAGTGATTGTCTGGATATCCTCTGTTGATCAGGTGTGTCAATTTCCTTTCATGGGAGTCTGGAGGAGATGAAAACTGCTTCAGTAGCACTGCTTTACAGTGCATGCCTGCAGACTGTTTCTGAAGATCATTCAGTCCAAACATTCCCTCGGCGTATTTTGACCAATACCTGTTTCCACAGTGCTGATTTGTTCAGCAAATGCATATGGCAGATGCCATTTGCTTTGAATTATTTTAGGAGTTAGTTTCTTCTGAAAGAGAAGGGACTTCAGGCACAGCTTTACATTTCTCAAAAACAAAGAATAAGGGAAGACTGAAGGTTAAACTATTTTTGATCAGCCCCTGATTTTTAGGTGTTGACTTGGAATGGATCTAGATAAGAGAAGGGGTTTCTTTTAACTGCTGTCTGTGAAACGCATCTTATATCAGGCTACCCTGTGGGGCCCAGAACATCTGTCAGACCATTGCATTGGAACCTTCTTTTTGTATATTCTGAGTTATATCACCCGTGCATCTCCTTGGTGTTGGCCCTAGATGCCAGGCTGCCAAAGTGTTTCTTGGACAGAAAAAGAAATCTGGAAGTCCCTGAAGCATTCCTCCATCTGCTGTCATTGGTGTGGTTTGCTCTCCTAGCAAGTGGGTGAGGTACTGTAGCTGCCACTTGTCAGAACTGTGTTGAGCTCAGTGCAGGGAATGTATTGGAACCAAAGTTCTGTCTGAAGTTTAGCTCTCCAGGAGAAATACTTATAAATGGAATATCTGGGTATCCACTTGTAACAACAGAAACTGATTCTTCTTTTCTCTCTGCCTCTTTAGGTCTTCAAAAGGTGATGTCAATGAAGGATATGTCTTGGAGGTAGAATGCTGCTCCTCTTTAAACCACCTTTCAGAGAAAAAGGAGATCCCTGATTTTATTAAGAAAGTGAGTAAAAAGAAAAGGGGGGTAGGGGCACAAACCCCAAAACACAGTATGCTTTTATTTGCACTATAATTACTGTTTCTAGTTCTGTCAACTTGGCAGTAGGGATATGTATCACTGTTACCAGCTGAAATACTGCACTAGAATTTGGTGTTTTGTAATTTTAAGTATCTGAACAGCAGTTTTACTTCTTGACAGAAACAAGTTTGATCATATTATTACTAGAAAATGATTTGTAGTGTCACAGGAGAATGACCTCCCACAGATGATATCAGTGTAGAACATGGTCCTGTAATGTGCAACGTTTTATGTTGAAGCAATATGTATAGTTTCCATTTTAATGTCCAAATATCCTATTGAATAGTACTTTACCTAAAAGGCCTTTTACCTCCAGGGAAACCCCCAGATTATTTAAGTTTTGTTTGAGTATCACATGTTGTTTATCTGATAGAGTTGGTACTGGTTACCTAAATACTTTTGTGAACCAGAATAGGGTTGCTTTCAATTAAGTATTATCTATACTGGGGAATTTGAAGAGAACACTGCAAGCATTTATTTATTGCCTTCTTTTAAAATTTATTTTTGATGCTGTAATATTCTGCCAGACTGGAAATTAGCAGGTTATGTCCATTTCAGTGAAAACAGATTCAGATTGTGCTTGCTTCAAATTCTGCAGCATCTGTTGTGTCCTGTTGCATGTTATATAAACTAGCACTGAGTAGTGTATTTATTTAGCCACAGGCTGTGAGTAGGCATACTCCCCTAGCTTTAGTCCATTTGCAGTGATAATATTTCAAAAAATTTCTAGAATAAACTTCAGCACAGGCTTTATGAGCTTGATGGGGACTCATCTTGACAGACTATACTCATCTTCAATCTTTCCTTTTTACTGTGAATTTTAAGAATTGGATTAAAAAGAATGCAGCTGTAACTATCTGATACTTAAAAGATGTATAGATTTTGGTATCAGAAAAACTGAAGCTTTCTGAACACATAATAATATTCAAAAATTTGAGCCCAAATTTTGTTTCAGGTCTAACTGTGTTATTACACTACTATTCTGATGTTATCTTGGATTATTTCAATATATTCACACTTAGGCAAAACTGGTGTAGTTATTGTATACCAGTTTCAACATGTTTGATTTTGTTCTTCAGTTCTTTGAGTCAGAGTAGAAATATAGGCATAACTGTCACAACTGGTAGCAAAATTGTGCATCATTGAAACAGAAAATTTCTTTGCATTTGTGACTTCAGAAAGAGTATGGATAACATGAAAACAAAGTGACAATCCAGGAGTCATCTTATTTCCATAAATACCCAATTCTCAGACTCTTTATGGTGCATTTCTAGACATGGAAATGTTTCTGTTGATAGAAGCCATTTGATTATGGGGTTATGAAGATGCCTTTTTGAAAGATGATAATTTAAATTTTAATAGCAAGAATATATATTTTCTGTTTTTCTGTAGGTTGAATATGTCGCTCATCCTCAGATGTTATTTGATGTAGAGAAATTTGAAGTTCTTTGAAGCTGTTGCTGTCAAGTGCATGCCGTGTCACTATATCTGATTAAACACATTGTGAAAGTCTCAACACTTTAATGTAAATCTAACTCAGAAACAAGACTTGTTTGGGAGTAGGAATTAATTGTCATATTAACTAATTTGTCTGAGCAACAAAAATAATCCATTGCTTTTAAGAGCAGATAAACCAGATGTTTACAAACAAAATAAATGGAAAAATAAAGGATGTTCTTCAAACAAAGTAGTAACGAAAAGCTGTTAGAGAAGGCAATTCCTTTCTTTAAAAAATGAACAGCCTTATAATTCTTGTCCAACTGTAGAATACAATTGAAGTTAATAGAATGTTTTAATTGAATAGACAAATCCTTTATCTTTTCGTAAGCTTTTCATAACGGAGGCCTTTAACACAGGTTTACCATCTTACTGTATTGCAAATTAGTGTATTTAAAAAAACGCAAACCAAATGGAATAGCCATATTTTCAAAACAGAATAAGAAGTCAAAATTTTCTCCCTGAGCTTACTAAAAAAAAAATTCCTATACCCTGAGAAAATTAATTTTATTAATTTTATTGTGCACTGCTGAGCAAGTACTACTTACCTTGAGTTTGAACTAGGATGGAATTTTAATAACTTTTCTGGATTGACTTTTTGTTGCATTGAAAATGTGCATCATATTGAATATTAACTGCTTCCTTCTGCAAACACAATACAATTTTGCAATGGCATGCAGCATAGGTAATGTGTGCTTTTTTCTTCTATAACTCTAGATAAATGTGTGAGAGTAATGCGGTAGAAACAAGGAGGTTATTTCACCTGGAGAATGCCTCTTGCTCACTGAAACAAAGTGTCTCAGTACAATGTTGACTATAAAACATAAAAAAAATGCCAAATAAGACTCTCTGGTCAAACCTCTGTTCTGTGCTGAGATCCTTCTGCGCTGCTGGACTTTGTCCCAGTTCTCCACTCTCTTTGCTACTTTTGTGCCACAGTGTCTGGCTATGGCAAGACAGGGAACATTTAAATATTGGGGACATGATGTTGCATAAAATACACTCTTCCCATACTTAAAAATCATGTCAACATCACCACACTGTGTTTATTCTTTGATATCCATGTGGATCTAGTGCAGCTTAACCTGTCCTAAAGAGCTCAAACAGTCCCATGGTGTCTTTGATACATAATTTGTGGGCACTGAAAGAAGTAACTAAACTGTTGTGTATATACTGTACTGCTGTATTGGTATTAACACTCCTGTCTTTAGCTCTCAGGCAAAACAGAGATTAAAGATTTACTCATCTGCTTTTTAATAAGCAAAGCTAACTTCTGAACTTTTGATCACTGTGGCTCAGATCATTCTGAAGTTGTTGAAAGTAGAGATGTTGTTTATAAGATACCATATTTTGTAATATTTTGACTTGTGTCTCATGTCAAATAGGGTAGCCTTTAATTACTTCCTTAGTTGCTTTTTGTTTCTGTGTATCCTGTTACAAGTTTTTCTTCTGAAAGTGTTTTCTGGAGTCTATGGAGACAAGTAAGGGAAGGAGGAGCTAGGCTGACTTCCCAAGTAAAGATTTATTTTGGATACACAGTCATATGTATGAATGCCAAATATGTTTCTCATGACCTCTGTTTTCTGTATCAGTCTGAGGTACATGCTCTAGAACTACAACAGGCAGAAGGTTTTACTCCTATATTCACATCTTTGTGGTGTTGGTGACAGGTTAGGAAATGGAGGATTCTTTCTGTACTATGTCTCTCCAGTTCTGACTTCTTAAAATTTAGGAAGCACATCTTTGGATCCTTGGTTATCTCCTTAATAATGCACCATCAGAGGGAATTCTTGTATGGTATCTTATTTTCAGTGTGACACCATTGCAGGATTCATGTTTCTTGTCTCTTTGGACTCATTATCCTTCTCTGGGGAAGTAGGAAGTATGGTAAGTATAGAAAAGCATGATTTAAAAATGGTGCAGCTTAACTGAAATCCAAAAGCAGGCATCTTCCTTTTGTGTTTTTGGCTAGACATGGATCTCTCCCTGCTGGTCTGTCCTTACTTGTTTCAGAAATTAGTCTAATTTCTTCCAGCCAACCTAAGGCAGTACAGATGAATAATTGATTTTGCATTTTCAGAGGTGGACTGGTTCCTCTTGTAACAGGACTGCCATTGTGAAACACCTTTGTAGTTCTTATTGTGCTGTGAAATCTGCTGGATAAGACAGTGTGTGTCAAATCTGCTCATTGCTGTTTCCTCTCTTGTGCCTTGGTCAAGTTCAGTGAGTACAAATTATTAACACTGGCTCCAAAGCTGCCAGTAAGGTGTCACTCCCTTAACTGATCCTCGGAACAACTTCTGTAGTCCAGAGCATCCTACAAATAATCTTGACTCCTGCAGATGCAGTGACATTGCCAGTAAGTTTTTTGACATTTATTTTATTGCCTAGTAATAGCATTGCTGGGCCATGGAAGCGATGGTAACTTAGAAGTAAGTGAATGGGACCCCAGGGAGGAATCTGCCAACAATATACATTGCAAGGATGCTGCCACCCCTGTAGTTGATCTAGAGCTGGGCTCTGAAAGAGTGACCCCCAGTCCTCTCTGGTACAAAAGCAAGTTGAGTAGAGAATTGCACTATTTTGAAAGAAAGGCTGTACAGTACTAACACACGTGTGAAGAACTTGCAGCCTGCATTGCTGAAAGGATCTACTGTATTTGAACCTTCTTGACAGTTTTATGGAAAAGAGTTATCTTTTCCATAAAAATGTTATCAGGAATAAGACTGGCATGAGGTACAAGTATGTTTCAAGTGTTAGTTTATGCACTGGAAATTAATACACATTGCTAAGCTGTAGCTGAACTCAGTGTGCTCCTGAAGGGCGAGACATTTCTTGGAGCGGTTTGATCTTCCTGCCCGTTATCTGCCCTCGCTCCATTGGAGGGAACCTCAGGCAGAAGCCTGGCTTAGTGGTTGGATAAGGGACTGCTACACCCCCTGAACAACCACAGGTCACTCTCACTGCATGTGTCTCTACTTTGGTGATTTAATTAAAATACTGAGATCCTTCTTTTCCTGCGCTCGTGATTTTTTTCACCTCCATTGATCTGTAGTTGTTTTGGAGTTTTCAGAATTACTGCTGTCTTAGTTCATGCACATCGTTTTCTGGAGAATCATCTGTGTTACGGTTCTAATTGGTGAAGAATTTTTTTGTTAGTGTTGCTCTTAAAAGACAGGTTAATTCTCCAGCTTCTTTTAAGTTGCAAGATAGAAGCAGGGTTGAAGTATTTAGGAGGACTTCTGTTTCTCCTCTAAAATAACAGCTAAATACCTATAGGACTTCTCAAGAGCTTTTAAGATCTTTTCCATAGATGATTCTAGTCAAGGGAGTGATTCACTTATTTTCTGCATATTTCCTCACATTAGAATGAACACTTGTTTTGTGTGATCAAAACAAGGGGCTTCACATACCCGTATTTTGTGTGAAAGCAATATGAAATGGTTTTGAACTCTCAGCTTCTGAGTTTCTAAATTCTCTTCAGCATCTAATTATGAAATGGCAAGAAGATGTGGAAGATGAGAAATGTATCAATGTCTCCATAATAAAATGTATTTATATTACTATTTTGTTTGTTAACAGCACGACAAGCAAGCGAGAAGACAAAAATCTGCAATTTCCTAGAAAATATTGAATGCAAAAATTACTATTACAATTTTTTTACTTATAATAGCTAAGAAAAATACTGAGGTTTATATAGCTGTCCTAGCATTTCTCATATTCTTGTCTCTTTCATTACTTACTCTTCATCTCTTAATCTTTACATCGAGATTTATTTTTTAGAAGGAACAAAGAGATGCAGCTGATGTGTTCTTAAGAACTCCAGTGTGTTGGTGGATTTCTTGACTTGTTTGCTGCAGTCCTGCAGGCATTTCTTCTATGAAGTCTGTGTTTTGTTGGTGCCAGGGGTCCTTAGATGGTTGTTGTAATCCTAAGTATAATTCTTTATTTTACATATGTTTTAGCTGGTCTGTTCAGAAGTTTCCTGCAGGGTGTACAGTCAGAGCAGGTGGCAGTAAAAGAGAAAAGGGGAAAAGATTGAGTCTTTAATACTCAGAGGTTTATTCTTCAAATAAATAAGCAGTTCAGATTTATTTCTGTGGCTAGAAAATGACCCTTCTAGACCCTTGTTTATTACCTAGGATTATTTACCTAGATGTGATCTCAGTCTTTTCTAAAAGCATTTCCATCCTTAAAACAAACCAAAAATATCCCGCCACAAAACCTTCACTCTCCAGGGTATTTGCAAAGGAGCAATACAGCATTATTTCTTTAGTGCATTGTAATGAAAACCATTGCTGAGCACTTAGCTGACAGCTTTGTTTTCTGCATGTTTTCAGTACAAACAGAGCCTCTATTTTATTTTTTAAGTATTTGGATGTTAGCAGTAGTTGTGGTCATGAAGCAGAGCTTGAAACTCAACATCAATAGTTCAGCTGCTTGTAATCTGCTGTGATAATATTTATTAAAGTGCACTTTGTTAACATTTTCTAAGTGTATATATAACAAGAGATGGTAAAAAATAGCATATACTCTATTCTAAACAGCCTGGTGTGAAGGGAAACATCTGTTCCTGCTTAAGCTTCTTTCAACTTGTGTTCTTTTGACTAAGCCCTGTAAGAGTAGTGTTGATATATATCTTCCATGGACATTGCAAAACTATTTCCAGTACTCTCCCAGGAGCCTGGTTGTGCTTTTATAATCCTTTGCCCCCAGCAGCTTTCAGAGTCATCCCCTTGCCCAAGATAAAAATAGATATTATAAAGTATGTAGTTGATATTTTTAATGATCCTGCTTCTGTCTGGTGGGAAAAAATAACTTTTAAAATAACAATAAATATGATAATGTTTCGTACTGTGCTAGAATAAATTACCAGCAAATTGTTCAAATTGTAATTTTGGCTACGAGTAACAGATGGCTTGATGAAACAATGAAACAATTAAAGAAATGCTCTTTTGTTGATATAAAATAAGTATTCCCTGCAAATTAAATGTAAAGCCTGTAAGTTTGAGACTGAATTCCTACTTTTTAAAATACTTCTGTTGTCCTGAACCTTTTTATTGGTTTGTTTTCACTGCTTGGAACAGAGGTGGACTAAAATCTCTCACATTGAATCACTTTATCACTAGTTGCTAAAATGGTTTTTAGATACAACAATCAACCACACGTGTCTGTAAATCTTTATTTTCCCCTTGCTTGTGTTCATCAATTAGTGTAGGAGTTACTGACAAAAGATTCCTGCACAGAACATGGTCTGTGTTTTGAAAAATGCCAGTTCTCTAGAGCAAGAGCTTGGGACAGAATTTCTACAGACTTATTTTAAAAGTGTGTATCAAGTATTTGGGTTGAGTGAGCATTGCTGGCTGCTCTCTAGCAGTTTTTTCCCAAGTCTAAAACAAATTGTAGGGAATAAATCCTAAATTATGTGAATAATTTAATTTACATTTACTTTTTTTCAGATTTAGGGGAAGGGTGGGAGGATACAGGTATATTATGTGGCTTTTGGACAAGTACCACACTCACTGAATCTTCGTAGCATGTGGCCAGCAGTGTTCACTCTTTGCCTTCAGCAAAGGAGCAGGTGCTAAAATCAGATGATTTGAGAAGAATCAACACACCCAGGACCACAGAGGATGAGGCTGGTTTCCACACCTGTCATCTAATGAAATATGCTGAAAGGAGCAAGTGTACTTGCACGATGCTGCACTGCATGTTCAGCATGGTTATATTGTTCTCAGGAGTGAATGTAATGCAAGCTGCAGAGGAATTTCAAGTTGTTAATCTCACCACTTTTTGGCTCAAGTAGCAGGAGACATACAGCTTACCGTAATTTAGTATCTCCTGCAGCACTGCCTTACGATCCCACCTTCTGTTTTACTCAGCACAGCAGTAAGTTGCAGTAGCTGCTTGCTTCAGTACATTTCTCCCTGTGTTGTTGGTAGCCTTCAGTTCCCTTCTGCAGAGGCTACTACCAAGGAACATGTTGTAAAACTGCAGAGCTTGCTTTCCTGCCCTGTTCAGTGCCTTGTTCTCTACCTTGTTCTAGTTCTTGTGCCTCTGCCAAAAATGCAATGAGGTCTTAAAATGGCAAGTCAATGGTTTGGGATTATGGTAGCATTTTCCAAGGCATTCCTCCAGTGTTTTATCCCTCATGGCCTATTTTGATGTAATTGACAGTGAAAATACTCGGTAATTTGAAAACTCGAATGCAAACTGGGATTTCACTTTCTAAAACCTACATTTATATTCGCTTCTGTGTATATGAACATGAACTATCTATCTCAAACTCAAACTGAGTGAGTTTAAACTGGAAGATGTTAAAAATGCATGGGAAATACAGGCTTAAACAATGGAGCATCCTAGTCAGAAAGTTTGCATGGTTTGGAAATCTGCAAGGAGTGAAACAGTCCAGAGTAATAGAACAGAAAAACGATGAGCAGTTGATGCTTTGCTATTTGATTTGCAGAATTATCTTTTTTTTGTAATGTGTTTTTAGAGATGCAAAAATACCAAAGTTGCAAAAGTTTTGAGTTATATAGAAAGAACTAAATCCTCCTTTAGAACATTAGCTAAGCTTAGTTGGTTTTAAAATAAGCAGTAAACTCTTGATGACTGTTCCTGCCTTCTAAGGAAGGAGCATGTAAGACCTACGGAAAACATAAGAGGCAGACTAAAAGCCTGTCTTAATTTTAAACATCTGTTTCCAGAAATGAGCAGACTGGGAGGGGGGTGTACAGTATTTATGATGAAACATGTTCTACTAGATACTAAAGGAGGAAGACATAGTTGGAAGACTGTAGTCTTGAGCATACTTTTCCAGTTCCAACTCCTGGCATACAGTACATAGCATTCTTCTCAAACCACAAGATTATGTTTTTTGCATGAAGATCCTTGGTGCTGTCTGTTCTCAAAGGAGATTTGTTTGAATCCTAAAACAAAGGTAGAGAAATGGACTGATCTGGTTTCTGGTGCACATTATGACACCTAATGCCTTTTACATTGTTCTTTTAAAAACAACAGCTAAATAAACAGACAGACAAGCATTTATTTTATTGACTAAGATAGTTCATACTTGGTTTAAATAGACAGCTCTAAGCAAAATTAACCAGCTTTTGTTTCCAAGGCCATATGTTTGGCCCTCAGTAGGATTAAGTAGCAGTCTTTCCCAAAGTTCACAGCAGAGCTAACTAAGTGCATCTGATCATCAAAAATCAGTTCCTTGCTCCTGGAAAATATTCTTTCTCTAAGAGCGTTTTTGCTATGTGTGCTCTTCATAAATTGTTTCTGGGTTTTACTAAATTCTTTCAGTAGCTTGTTATATAATGAACTATATAGCAAACCTGCTAATGAAGTGTTCACTACTAGTGCCTAAGTTTTGAAGGTGTTTTTTCCCAGATCATCGGAAAGTGTAAGCCTTGAGACCATTTAGGACTGCTGTAAACTCAAGTGCCTTGATGACATTAGTAAAACTGCTTTTCCTTTGGACACATCCCAAAAATGTCCAGCTCCTGGCATTAAAGAGTTAAGAGAAATTCCTAGCACTTACTAAATAATTTGTTTGAAATTCTTATCTGAGAGAGATCCTCATTATTAAATTGCTGTGTGTTGTTTTGTATTTTTATTGATTTTGGTAGAATACTGCCCTGGGCTTGCTGGAAGTGTTTGATTTTCTGTGTGCCATCCCACTGGGATATGATCAAGATCTCCCTGTAAGCAGTTGCTGAAGCTGACAAAAGTGAATGAGTCTGTTCAGCATGGGATCTATATGCTTGATTTTCCAAATTTATAAGAGTACCATCATGCTCGCTGTCAATAGGAGATTATTACAGAGCTGACAACGGAACAAGAAACACAGAGCACAATATGTGGGCTGTACAGTGGATTTGCCAAGTGTCTTTATTCAAAATAGATTTGAAAAGAGAACCTGTGTGTGGCTGTTCAAAATGAGCTTTTGAATATGGGTTCTCACATGACTGTGAGAGCTATAGAGTAAAACAAGTACTTTCCAGAAAAGAGGATTTCATCATTCAGCCATGCTGTTGCCAGGTGTGGTTTTACAGATCTTTAATTTAGACTGTCAGCCATTTTCTAATTAAGGTAGGGAGCCTTCAAGAGAATCAGAAATATTTAAAAAGATGGGACATAAATTTGCTACATCAACGTAATATTTAGTGACACTGCTTTGTGCTGCTGATGGCTCCTTTTCTTCCAAATGCAGTATAAAAATAGCAGTCAGGCAGTTCTGAAATAAACAATAACATTTCACAAATGTTAAGAATGTTAACACAAGTACCCCAGCTAAAATTCAATTAAGGTAGTGACATCAGTGTTGGACACAGTGCTTGTTCCTATTCCTTCTGAAGTTCGTGGGAGATTTGGTATTTATTTCGCAGACAGCAAAGGCTAAATCTGTCATTTTTTCCCCCTTGGGGAAAATGCCAGGTTTCTAATCAAGCAAATTATAGGGATGACATTAAATTCTTTAACTGCCTTGGCCCTCTGTACACATGAAATTTCACCCCTTCTTCAAGCAGATTCTATTTTTAAACTGCCATAAATCCAATTTGATGCAAGCCAGTTGCAAATGTATTTGGATGTACCCACTTGGGGGTTTATCCAGATTGAAATAAATTAGTTAAGTTCTGCTTCTGTGGTTGAACAATAATGTCTTTTGTGATGGAGATCTGGTCTTGTATTTGTGGTTAATATCATCCAAGCAGTACTTTATGAGGCAATGGAAATGTTTCTGTTCCCATCTGGGGAAAAAAGCAAAGAATTTATTTTTTTAAAAAATTTTGTTGGCATTTCACTTTTCAAAATTTCCCAAGATGTAAAGGGCAAGTATATAGTATATTTGAAGTATAAAAATTGTCGTCAAACTGTTGAAATTAGTATTGATCACCTAATGTAAAGGCATTTTTAATCTAGATTTTTATTTGATGTGAAAAGTGGTAGAGATGTAGTTGTTGTTTTTATGTTTTTTCCTTTCATTTCATACAATGCATTTCCTTTCATACAATGCAGTGTGACACCGACCTTTGTTAGTGCTCTTTGTTAGTGCTCTAAACTGGCAGGTAAAGACAAGTAATTGTGTTATTTGTCTGATCTGGAATATGTCTTGGGTGATCCTGTCCAAGTAGCATCATGTTCTTCCCATTCACTTCAACTTTACCTCTTCTTCCATACTTTGCCTTCTTACTGATTCCCAGCACTGCATCTGCTGAGATGTTTTCCCAAAAGGCTGTGACAGACATATCTGTCTGCGTGTACCAGCACAGGATTCCTCAAGAGGGTCCAAAACCTGCAGGTGGCTTGCAGAAACAGTCCTTCTGTCCTGTGTATCTCCTGGGAACAGCCTCTCCAGTTACTGAGGTGTGGGTTTGGTTTTGTGGGGGATTTTTTGTTTGTTTGTTTGTTTTGTTGGTTTGTTTGGTCAGTTGGGTTGGTTTTGCTTTTGTTTTTTTTGAAATTCATATATTCAGTCTTTGAAATACAGGAAACAGAAAATGTGGTTGTACTGGATGGCGTGATTCAGTCTGGATGTGAAGGCAACTAAAATTTAGTAATATTTAAGCTCTCAGCAGGATCCTGAAAACCAAATTGTCCTTGTAGTTTGAATATGTTCAGCCTTTATACTTTCTGATGAG
Organism: Corvus hawaiiensis; assembly: GCF_020740725.1. Taxonomy (NCBI): domain Eukaryota; kingdom Metazoa; phylum Chordata; class Aves; order Passeriformes; family Corvidae; genus Corvus; species Corvus hawaiiensis. The sequence continues at coordinate 44,468,881 of NC_063213.1, forward strand.
AGCTGTCTTATTCGTGGTTTTGTGAAACGTTGAAAGGAGCTGTGTCTGCTGATGCATCACTTTTCTGTTCTGCAGCTTGCATCACACTTTTGATGTAGCATTTCCTGCTACATTGGCTTTATTGAGAATAATGAGATGCTTGGTTTTGCCATATGTCATTGGGAAAATTTGAAATATATGTTTAAATAAGATTTTGTGTTCTGTAGTGTACAGTATTAACTTTTTTGGGAAAAGTCCTTGAAGATACAAACTCTTTTTTCCAATCTGCTTGCTAAGCTGTTCGACCAATACAGGTAGGACTGTAATTTGGTTCTCAGTTCCTCACATCTCTATTTTGAGAACAAGAGCCTCAGAAGAAACACCTCAGCTTCAGGTACTCCTTAGAACAAACACAATTTTTTTGAGTAAGCCAAGACTGTAAAACATGGCTACAGTATCTGTGAAAGCTGTTCCCTCTCATCCATATCACAGCGTGGGAGTCTGATGGAGATTGACAAGCAGTCTTTATTGACCAGGACCAGTAATATTACTGTCCTCAATATGTACTGTCCTCAAACTCTCTAACAGTTGCATACTAGTTAGATTTCTATAATTAGCTGCCCTGCAACCTACTAAACAAATGTAGTGTTGTGTCTGTGCGTGAGTGATAAGAGATGAAATGAATTTGTAACTCTATCACTAACGATATAAAAAAGTGTTAATCCAGTTACAATGGAGAGTCTGGACCATTGAGCACATTATGAATGCATCTGTCACTGATACTCACTTAAACCTTCCTGAGCAAGGTAAAGGCTAACTTTCTTTGTAGACAGATACCCTTTTGGCCAGGATACTGCTAGTGGTATTTCTGTTGTCCTGTTTAGCAATGAGGTTCACTTAAGTCAGCATCCCACATTTCCCAGGCTAAACACCTATGAAGACCATTGTCTTGTTTCCTGGAGGCCTCTGTTTAAATTCCTGTGATCATGAAATGAAGAGGTAATTTAACATGGAAAATATAATAGTGGTTTGAAGGAGGAAGTTCTTGTTGATCAGGCATCGTCTGTAGGTTTGTTTGTTCGGAGCAGTAACATGTTACCAGGAAATAAATGATTCATTAAAAAAAACCTACCCAAAAAAAAAGCGTGTAGAGAAGATGCAGAAATCAGCTTCCTCTTGAATTTAAAAAAGATACAAAATTCTTCCTATTTACTTGCTACTGAAAAAAGTCCCGCTAAACTTTTTTTCCTAAGTTCATGTAACTTGAGCATAGGTGAATAATTAAGGCACTTCAACTCTTTGGAATTTTATGTTACGCAGACAAAGTGAAATTATTTCTTCATTCTCAAGGCTTTTATTTTTTAAAGATTTATGAGTATTTAGACTTTGCATTATGTGAAGAGTATACATTAAATGGAAACCATTTTGGTGAGTGATTTTGATAAAAGAAGCAGTAGACATTCATATGTTTTCACAGAAGTCTGTCTCGCACTCTCATTTCTCCTGGGTTTGAGGAGGGTGAGGCTGAGGACTCCTTAGTGCTGAGTCTGCCTAAAAGGGATTTCTCTTTCTGCTTCATCTCAAACCTTCGTTAGCTAATGCTGGCTTTATCTAATTGTCATGATTACTAGCCCAGTGCTTTTCTTCTTAGGATATTTCGTGATCTGATTCCTTCATTTTCCTCCTTTACCTGAAGTGTAAAGGATTAATGATAGAGCCTTTTAGTTTCCTTTTTCTTCTTCTTGGCTCATGTCACAATGCCTTTTTCTATTCTGAGTTCTGTATCTTCCCAAAAGTGATGTATTAAAATAGCTTCGCTTTTAGGCGCTCATTATGTGAAAGTTTGCTGTTTGTGTTTCAATCCAAAATAGGACAAGCAACAATTGTTATTATAGAATTAGTAAGCTTTTCCTTGCATAAATGTCATAATCACACACCTAATACAGCAGAAGATATAATAAAAAGTCTCAGATTTCTTAAGATCAATACAAAAATATTTTTGTAAGAAGTACCACTTCTAGTATTTTATAATAAATAAGCTTTTCAAACAGATTTTCTCATGAAGTAATATGTAGGCGTTTTCTCTTTTTTCCATTTTTTTCTTTCTTTTCCCCCCTCCATTTTCACATTATTTCAGATGGTTTAGGCAACTTTTCATGCTGCTTTTTCAGAATGTACCTTTCATATAAATGCAACATGACAATTTCTAGTGGTAGTGGACAAAAGTAGCAAAATGACATGCTCGCTGCCTTGAAGGGTGTTATTTTCTGTGTTTCTATTTAGCTAAGACAGGTTGACAGTTAAAAATCTAATCTTCTTCAATTTGTAGATTCAAGATGCTGCAAGTCAAGGCTTGAAATTTGTTGGAATTATACCTCAGTACCATTCCCAAAAGAACTGTCTTGTCAGCGCCTCCCTGACACCTGCCAGTAACAACTCTGTGCAATCAAGAGATAATAAAAATGTTTCAAATTACCCCGAGGATCATGCTTCACCCGATGGCGAGAAAATAGACAGCACTGATGGATGCAGTACTCCAGCACAGAGTGAGCAAAGTGCTGACCAATGTGCCACATCCAGAGAGGGCTGTCGAGGTGAAGGACAGACTGCTGAAGAGCTGAATTCCAAGTCTGTGAAGGGAAGTGAGGAACAGTCTCAACATGAGAACCCGAGTGTGAGAGAAGCAGCAGACAAGACGAATGGACTTGCAGAGAATGAAACACCAGCACGATGTTTAAAACCACTTACTGGCAGTAAGTACTGCGGTGACCTCTCGTACATAAAAGCCAAGTTAAAATTGCCTCAGTTACCTTCCCAGCTCCTTTGGGGGGTGGGGGCGCAGCAGGGACATTACCACTGAGATAGTGAAGAAAAGATGCCCCAAATGAGCCACTTAACCTGATTTCAGCATGGTTACACAGTTCACACCAACTAAGCATGAGTCAGATGGCAAAGGAAGAGATGATATAAGCAGGTGCAGCTTTGTTATGGCCCATATGTATGCCTGAGTGTAAAGACTTATTTTTGTCTATTGTTCAGCTGAATTGGTTCATTTCTGTATTTGTTGCCATACCCTGACAGCTTTTGATCTTTGTATCCTTTTTGTCTGTTTGAATAAAAAGCCCTGCTAATCTGCCTGACAAGCTTTTGCAGCCATAGAAGGAATAATTCACAAAGCCTTATCACAGTTAGCCCCTTTGTAGCAGGTGAACAGATAGCTGGAATTAAACCACCTCAGAAACAGCAGAAATGTATGTGATCTGGACTCTGAAGTCTCCTAGTATACTACAGTCAGTCTGGGGGTCAGTGCTACAGTCAGAATTGTAATTACTGGAAAACAGCAGTTATTTTTGTTAATGACCCATATTTGCTAATTCATAACAAAATCTTGGTAATGGGGCTCATAATAATTTGCCTTCCACTTCCCTTTTTTTTTCTCTCTCTTTTTTTTTTTAAATATTTTTAGCCATATACTAGTTTTATTTCTTTCATTTCTTTGACATATTTTTCCTCAAGTGGACTTTCCACTTTTTAAATGTCATTTTATGCCATCAGAGACCACAAGTCAAAGCTGAAATCTCAAAATACCCTCCTTAAGGTGTTTGTTGCTCAAAGGTTACTTCTGTAGCAGGAACTGTATTTTAAAATAGGATGTAGACCAGAAAAATTTAGAAAATTAAAAGGAAAAGTATTCTTGCTGTGTTTCCAGTTTAAGCCTTAAAATACATTTATTTTCTATGTTTGTTTAAAATCAAGAAAACCATGTTTACACTCATTTCTCTTACTGCTTTCCTTCATTTCCTTACAGGCTACAAATCTATGCAGGGGGAATGTAGGTGGAATTTCTAAAGCTGGTACTGTCCTTGACTTTAATTTATCCCTATTCTCTAAGGCTTTACATAGATTCAGTCAAAATTCCCATTGGGAATTTTGTATATAGGATCAAGAATGACTTTGCATTGTACTCCTTGGATTATTATCTTGGTTTCCGTTGCAGTTTGGTGTAATTAGCGTTTGGATCCAATTTGGATCACAGTCTAGCAATGTTCCAACACACTGCCTTCAGTTCTTGTTGGGCAAGGGGGCACCCAGATTGGGTCAAAGCATGGCTGTTGTTTGAACAATCTCTTCTGCTCTACAGCCTTAAAGATGGCTTGTCACAACACTAGAATTTTACACGTAAAACCTCTATTAGTTTTATAGTTACAAATTAGTTACCTGCAAGTCTAACCAGATCAGTTCTTTCTCTTTTTATATACGCTATCTTTGAGAGAGTTAACTTAGCAAGTTTAATCATCTCTTTGATGCTATTCCTCTCCATACTGAACATTGAAATTCTTTGCTTCAAGTAACCATGTTCTTAATATTTCTGCATAATGTGAAGCTGATCACCTTTAGTCTTCCCAGCTTTTGTCTGTAACATCCTAGAATTGCTGCTAATTTCCCAGAAAAGAGGGTTTATTTTAAAAATTTATTTAGTTTCCTCAGTTATCTTTCTTTGAGCACTTTTTGACTTTATTTTTCATGCATTTTTTTAATTGCTGAGTTATGCAAATACTTTCCAAGGCTGCAGGTCTGAGAAGGCAGTTTTATTTGATAGCTCATCTAAAGTAGAGATTTTTCAAATCCTGTACAACACTGCTGACTTCTTTATTACTCTTGAATGAATTTTTGTTATTACAGCACTCCCTTTTCCTCCCATGGAAAATGTATTTCAGTTTTTGGCACCAGTTCTCCATCCTTCCTTGGGAGTGTGAAGATTGAAAGCATCAGGTGGTTGGATTTTTTTCCCTATGTATTCCATACGAAGTTACCACTCTTGAACTCGTTCTCCCCTACAGAAAGCTTCAGGAAAAAAATTATTATTCCTTACTCTTTGTGGGATCTCAAATGTGCTCTTTATTTTAGGTTTTATACTATTCAAGTTTTATTTTTATGCTTCTTCACTTGATTCCTGAATGTTTTGTAGTGCTCATTCACTTCCCCCCTTTTTAAAAGGCTTTTGAAAGCAATGCTGAAAAAAACAAGGCACAGATATTCCAATGGTATGTCCAAAAGTGCTGTGTTACTTAAAACCCAGACTGAAGGATGTCTTCGGCCATGCTTGAGGAGTCAGGGTCACTGGTGAAATCTGTTGTCAGTAGTGACTTGGGTTAGACAACACCTTCCAGATCTGAGCAATCTGTTCCAGGGCCTCACCACCCTTGCCGTGAAGAATTTCTCCCTAATACCTAATCTAACCCTGCCCTCTTTCAGTCTGAAGCCATCACCCCATGTCCTATCACTATGTGCCCTGGTAAAAAATCTCTCGTCATCTCTCTTGTAGGCTCCCTTCAGGTACTGGAAGGTTGCTCTGGGGTCTTTCCAGGCTGAACTGATGCCTTAGGTTTTAACTTTTATATTTTTCAAATCCTGTACTGCCTAGTGTGTAACTCTGAAGTTTCTTGTAGCCTGTTAGCTGCTGTTCTCTCATGCTAGTTAGACATAACAAGCTTCTTCAAGCTTGCTCTCCAAGGACACCCAGATTGCCCTAGGCCCAAAATGTGTAAACTAAGAGGAAGGCGAACTTGGGGTAGTTACATCATTAACTGAAGTTTTAATTGGGGAATTAACCCTGATATGCAAATGAACCAAACTTACAAAAGTGTGAAAAACCCGTGACCTGGGATCCATCTTGGGTGTAGCCTTTGGCCTGCTCTGGGTGTACCTTTGAAAGCCTTTCAAATAAATACCTACCTTTATTCCCTTATTCTTGTCTAGTCTCTGTTTTTAGGTGGCCACTTGAGGTATCAGAACAGCCCAAATTTTCGCAGCCTTTCCTCATAGAAGAAGTGCCTCATTCCTCTAATCATCCTCGTGGCCTCCTCTGGACACATTGCAAACGTCCTTCCTGTGCTGGGAGCCCAGACCTGGATGCAATGTTCCAGGTGGGGTCTCACCAGAGAGGAGCAGAGGGGCAGAATCCCCTCCCTTGCCCTGCTGGCCACGCTGCTTTGGATGCGGCCCAGGATATGACTGGATCTCAGGGCTGTGAACAGACATAGCTGGGTCATGTCCAGCTTCTCAGATCAGTGTCTTAATATGCACCAGAAAGATCTCTGTTTTCAACAAAACACTGTTCTGGGGGTCAGAAACAAAATGATGAGAGAAGCTCTGTGAGTGCTTTTCTGAGCTAGGATTTCATTCTTTCTAAACAAGTGGTAAACAGCAAGAGGATTCACATTAATGTTTATTCCTTTCTACTCTATTTGAAATATAGTTCATGTCTGAGATCATTAGGTCTCTTTTCATGTTGGTTATGGGCTTCCAGCTCTTCTCTTCAAGTGCTGCCAGCCTGTTTCTGAGCATCTCCCTTCTGATATCTTTTTCAATTTACACACTGCTTCTTGCTCAGTGACGTTTGTTAGAGAGCAATCTTAACATTTTTCTTTACTTTTGCTTGAAGTTAGAATAGAATAGCTTGGAAACCAGAGGAGCTTATTGAGTGAAGCAATTTCATATAATGTCTTTGCCTTTCATATTAATATATTTGGGGAGAATTTTTGCATTTGGAAGTCAATAGAAATTCTACCTTTGATTTCCATGTCCATTAAGAAGTAAAATGATAATGTCCAAAGTTTTTTTATTGGTTATTTTAATTATGGATATACCCTTCTGAGAAGGATATCTGCTTTTAAAGTTAATTCCAGTTTAGGGCTGTGAAAGCTCAGCTTTGCTGTCAGCAATGACTTTTTTGCCCATAGTAACTGCTCCTAAAATATACTGGAGAAGACACGGAAAAGGGTCTAGTTCTAATTTTTAAGACCCTTCACAATTCCATTTTTAAAATTCATTTGCTGTTGTGTTAATGTCTGACACTGGCTCAGATGCAGAGTAAATCAACAAAGCTCCCATAGTCTCTATATGAATGATTCATTGCATTTTCTTGAGATGAGACTGCTATTGGCTTGTTCCATGCTTTTGTGTTATCAAAACCAAGTTATTTAATACTTTAATGGCCATGATCTACAGAATGCAATTCCTTCTAAATTTGCAGTAAGATTTCATATTTGAACAGATGATTCCCATAGGGGAATGTTGCATTAGTACTCAGGTATTACTGTCTTTAAATGTTTCATTATCAACAGTGAATCCATTCTGAGTGAGAAATATTTTAACAGCAAACAAAATACTGTATTGGGTCTTGAGAGAGTCCTGCTGTGTTGGTTGCTGTAGAAATGCATTAAGGGGATAACCACATCCCAAACAATTTTTTGCAGTTGCACAGTGTAATTAGGCAAGGGCAAACAGTGGGTTATACATTGTTTTAGGTGAAATTTTATTGATATGGTTGTTGCATTATTCCATTTTTTACTCTTTGGTAGAAGCAGAGATCTTCGTTCTCTTCAACAAGCCCAAAACCCCACAAAAATGCAGCCAGTATTATACAGTGACTATCCCTATGAGGATCTCCAGGAATGGGCAGACTGTCAACAGCTTAGAAGCAAATTGGCTGGAGCACATGACAGATCACTTCAGGAAAGGAGGCTCATTGGTAAACGCCATCTTCAGCCTTGGAATGGTAAATGGTATGGAAATTACAGAAAGCATTATGCTGTGATTATTTTCCTTTCTCCTCTAATAGAGGTCATTATCTTTGAAGAGAAGACATTTGGGAGGTGTTTTAATGTAGGCTTGGGGCAGATTTGTATTAGATCAGCCTCTTTCAGTGAAATGGAATGAACGTACAGAAAATATTTTGGCATTTGAATAAGGAAAACAAATCATGTATTGTATTTTATAAACATACTAGAGATGATTTTGTAATTGCAGAAATATACAGAGTTAATAAACAGTATGAAGTCAAGTGAATTAAACTAATAAGACTGCAAAGCAGATGACATAAATAGAAGGGTGACTTAGCTGTCCAGCTACACACTGCATCTGGCTCTGATTGCAGGTCAGTGCAAGGACTCGAATGTTACCTAGCCCACAAGACATCGGTTACTTCCAGTTCTTGCAGAGACCCTTTCCACCTGGATGGCACACTGTTTTACAAAATTGTCTTCTATTTTTGTTTCATCTTAGCTAGAGTGATGGATAAATTTTGGTCTTAATTTAAGAAGATTAGAAGTCCTAGATTTTTGCATGCTGTGGAAGAGTGGCACTGGGTCCAGCTTAGTACTGTAGCCAGTCTGTACTACACTCGTGGCCACCATGGCTTTGAGGGCAAGCCTGCTGTACAGAGAAGGACTTTGGTGCATAGATCCAAGAGACGTAACCAAGGAGCCAGGAGAACAATTGAAGGGAATAAAAATGTTGAAGTTGCAGCTGGATTAATTTTACTGGAAAATTATGTGACTGGTATACTTCGTGGTTAAAGTGCTTATGGCTGAATCTTTCACCTAATTTTGGTTTGGTTTGCATTTTTCAAAAGGAATGTGGTAACCCAGAGATTGCACATTGCTACTAAGATTAGGTGGTTTATGCCTCAAAATTATGGGGGAGCTGCTTCCAGAGCATCTTCTTACTATTGTTCTGAATTCCAGAACCCAGGATAAAACACAGGAATATGACTCAGTTCTGGTAAAAGTCAATCAGGAAATTAACAGGCAATCCTAATTTCTTATTTTACAAACAAGTAGCAAAAAAAAGGAAGGTCTAAAGTTCAGCTGGTGGAATGCTTTCACACAGCTTCCTGGAAGGCCTTGTAATTGCTAGTTAACTTGCTTAAAAACAAATGGTCATTTACTTTATGTATATAAATTGCACAGAGGCAAACCTAATTGGCTCTATCAGGCTCAGTTATCAGACTCAGTGGGTTTTTTAAAAATAAAATCTGCTTGTCAGTTCACTCTAAAATGTTTTAAACACAACATTTTTCCGTTATTTAAACTTTTAGAGTTCATTTACACAGCAGAGCCCTGTGGGAGGTTCATGTACTTGGATACCAGAGGGAGGAGTGCTGGATAACTGTCTGTGGACATAAAGTAGGCTTGAATGATGGCAATAAAGTTTCAACACAAACAGGACTACAAATTATGTAAAAGTGGACAGATTCAGGATTAAGTTAGATTAGTGATTGAAGATGAATGATTAATAAACATTTTTATTATCATTTTATGGTTACAGGAAGAACAGGTTTCGAAATCAAAAAGCTGAAACAAGGTTTCTAAAAGTGTATTATGCTATTAGAAGAATGTTTACTAATAATATCTGTAAGTTGCTATCAATTGCAGTTAAATGTTTTATCATTTAAATGCAAAATTTTTGCTATGCTGCAGAGAAATGGAACGGCTTTTTCACTGACATGCCAGTTAGCATCAAACAACACAGGGTAGGGACAAGAGAAGAAGTAGGAGTCTGGGGGCTTCTCAGCTCATTACTTTTTCCTAGACTTCTATGGCAGCCTATCCAGCTCTTCATAGCTGGTCTTATTCACTGATTAATCCTCTTCCAAAATAAGGTAGTATCAGCATACTTTCTTTAATTGACTATATCACATTTCTTTGTTCTGAGGGCTGGTTTTCTTTCTGGCTTAAAGTATGAATTCATTATTTTGCTTATTAGACTTAAAAACAGGGTTATTATCTTCTTCTTTTCCCCCTTGTCCTTGGAATACCCAATGAAGTGAAGATTTCCAGATTGTCAGTAGTCATAAATCTGTTTCTTCCTTCTGCTAACAGTTTAATAATTAGTCTTTAAAGGAGTTTTAAAGTTCGCTGGTAACAATTGTTTCTTTTTGGTTATTGTACCAGATAATTATAAACAGAAATATAACACAATTGCAGATCACAATATGTAAACTGTGCAGAGTTACACCATATATTAAATTATTCAGATTTTGCAGCCTGCTTGGTCCTTGAATGTTCTCATGTTGGCAGGTAAGAGTTATTTATTTAAATTTGCACTTAAATTATTTGTTGGTGTTTTTCATCCAGCTCATGTAATTGATAATTTTGCCTGTAGTCCCAGGTGTAAACTGATCCTGCCTAGTGATCTAAAGTGACCATAGGAATTCACCCTTGCCCCCTTCTAGTGAGAATGGGGACTATAGCAGCAAGCTGCAGATTAATACCAAATGGAAAGGAAGTAACAGGTGGGTTCTCCTTCTTTCCTGTAACAGCAAGTCTCCAATCAGCAGTGTGAGAAGGCAGAAGAGTCAAACCTCTTCAAGGTTATATTTTGATGCCTTAACAGAGTAACCACAAGCCTGTTCATCTTCAGTTGTTCTGAACTGCAGCCCTTTAAGTGCCTGGCATTTTTGTATTTGTTCTACCATTCTGTCTGTGAATTTTCTGCCTTTCAAACGTAGAAAAAGCCAGCCAACCAGCCAGAAAACATTGACAGTACTTAAACACAAAGCAAATGAAACAAAATGTGGGCTGCTTGGAAGAAGAAAGTAGTCAGGTTTTTTAAGAGAATCTGATTGATTGTCTCTGTCATCTGCCTCTGACAGAGATGAGCCGGCGATGCCTTTGACCGATTATTGTCACCTTAGCCACTGAAGTACTGGGATTTCTACCATTCATATGGAATTATTTTCTCTGTGTGTACTGAAGGTGAAAAGATTCAGAAGGGGGGAGGAATGCAAATACATAGCAAAGGCAGACATTCAGGTTACGTGCCGTATAAAGCCATAGAGAGCTAGTTTTCTTCATTGAGAGCAACAGCAGCCTAAAGGTTAGTTTTTCTAGATAAGGAGAAATTGTAGTTCAAAGACAACGAGGGGAAAATTGTTGCCTGCTAAGACAGCTGTCATGGTAAAGTAAGTAATCTTTTCCCATATACCTCCTGTAGATCAGAAGCAAGAACATCAAAATAGGTTTTTGTCAATTGAGCTACATCAAATATTTATACAACCCAGTGAAAATGGCTTTTTCTGCACAGTAGGATACCTTAATAAAAGATGCAGTGGTAATGGAACATTTTCAGAGGAAGGACATTGGTTGTAACCTCTACTTTTGGAGCCTTTTCTTTAAGAAAGTGAAGTTCAAGAGTAGAGATTGGGAAATGATACTACAAACAGCAAAGTCAAAATGTTTTGTTTTATTGGCATTTCTTACTGCCCTATTGCAAATGGATGAATGTTTGGAATTTCTAAGGAACTTTTAAACTTAGGCTATGTTCCATGAGCTGAATCTTGTTAAACAAGAGATTACCAAGAGAGAATACAACTGCCTGAGAATCAGGAAATACTTTACATGAGAAACAGTGAAAACTGGAAAGACCAACTCACCATCTAAAGCTTTAGATGACTGATATTTATAGACAGGTTAAGTGACATCCAGCTGAATAAATGTATCTGTAAAATCTGCTCTGCAGGAATCTGTGTATGAGTTGTCACCCCAAAGTGCCAATATAATCAATGGAAATCTAGGCCTGGACCGATACAGTCAGTAGGATTTGTGTTATGATCCACCTCATCCAATGTCAGGATATACAAAAGAGATTAGATACACCTAGATAAGACTGAGGTACTTGGTGCTTCCTTTGCCTTAGTCTTCACAGACACAGGCAAAGGTTGCACCCATCTTTAAAAAAACAGCCTTAAGGACAAACCAGGGACCCACGAAGTGGTCTGCCTCACTTCATTTCTGGCTGGATCACTGGGTAGGTCCTCTTGGAACACATGTCCGGACGCACAAAGGAGAGGACAGTGACTGGGGACATCCAGTGTAGGTTTAACAAGAGTAAAGCATACTTGAAACTGATTATCCTCTGTGATAAAATGATGATTTGTGTGTGAAGAGAAAGCAGTAGGTGTCATTTTGGGTAAATTCATCAGGGGAGTTCGACAGTAGCTCCCACAGTATTTTTGTATCCAAGCTAGGACCACGCAGCCTAGATGGGTAAAAGTCTGGTTACATGGCTAGACTCAGAGGGTCGTGGTTAATAGGTCGCACTTTACCTGGAGTAACAAGTGGAGTACCACAGAGATCTATCCTGAGGCCTGTTGTGTTTAACAATTTTGCCAGTGATGCACAGGAGGCAATGAGGCTTGCTTTTGTCCAGTTTGTGGATGATCTCATACTCAGGAGACTGAGCTGATGTGCCTCAGAACTGGGCTGCTGTCCAGAGGAACCTGGGCAGGCTGGAAGACATGCCAGCAGGAGCTGTTTGAAATTCCATGAGGACAAATGTCCTGCCTCTGGGAAGGGAGAGGCCTTTTCAGTAATCCAGGGTGGGGACAGCCTGGCTGGGTAGCACCTCTGTTGAAAGATCCAGGGCAATGTTAGTAGGCAGCAAGCTGAAGATGAACCAGCACTTGAGGGAGTTAGTTCAGCCTGGAGAAAGGACAGCATTGGGGGACCTAACAGTGCCTATGAGAAGACTATAAAAAAGGTGGATCCAGGCCCTTGATTGTGGTGTGTGATAGGAGGATTGGAAAAAATATACATGCATTGAAATAAGAGAGGTCCTCTTTGGATATAAAAAAGCATGTTCTCATCATGAAAACAGTCACTCTCTGGAAGAGGCTGCCTAGGAAGTTGTGCTGTATTCATTCTTGGAGATTTTGAAGATGCAACTAGATAAAGCCACAAGCAGTCTGGTCTGCAGTTGTATTGAAACTGCTTTGAGCAGGTGGTTGGACTGGAGACCTCCTGAGGTTCCCATCCAGCTGAATTATTCTATGATTCCATGAAACTGTTAGATCATGTGCATCTCACCTAGTGGGCCAGCTCTAGAACATGTGGCTGTTGACTTAAGTTGCTCTTAGATGTAAAGCCCCTGTGTGGTAAAGGTACTGCAGATAGACTCAGTGCATCTGTCCATCTCCTTGCCCTTCCACACCTCTGTGTAAGAGTTTACCTGAAATTCCTGCTGATCCTGAGAGCATAGCATGGGTTATGTGTGCCTTTTCTTCAAAACATGACCCTCAAGCTTTCTTTCTGCGGCTTTCTCCTCTCCCCCATTATTCTCAGCATCCCAAATGCTTCACATGCAGAGGAAGTAATGATCCAATTATTCTTTCCTGTGCCTCCCCTTTTTCTCTGGAAGAGTAGTACATGACCTGTAAAAAGTAAAATGTGTGGGCAAGGTGTGAGATGTGAGAATTGGCAGGTCTGCATTCATGGCATGAATGCTTAAAGCACTGTGGCATGACAGGTAGAGAGGAGGTCGCTTCTGGTTGAGAGGGAAATCTCAGTGACTGTCATCAGCCAGTTTCTGTAGAGTTTTTCACCAGCATCACTCTGTTGAACAGACGCCGTTCTTTACATTTGCAGCTGCCTTTCTCTCTCCATTTTCCCCTTCAGTTTTCTCATTTTCCCTGTGTTTCTTTCCTAGCAAAAAAACCCATTACAAAATCAATGGATTGTATGATTGATAGAGGTAGCCTTCAATAGTAATCATTGTATATCCAACAAGGAAGCAAAGTCTTAGAATCATTTAGGTTGGAAAAGACCTTTAGGATCATGAGTCCAACCATAAACTCAGCGCTGCCAAGTGAAGTTTCTGCTGCCTGTAGCTATTGGTTTCTAAAACATTGCATATGTGCCATCATATTCACATATGTGGAAGCTGTGAATTGCATGAGTGGAATGTGCAGCAGAATGAAACATAAAGGATGATTTACGCGTGAGTGTAAACACATTCCTGCTGATTGTGTTTTGATCGCTTATTAATTAGCTGGCAAACACGGGGCGGGGGGAGAGCTCAAGCTGCAGTTGTGCCAACGGTGTGACACTGAATTTCATTAAGGGAATTCACAATACAGGAGCAGTGCACTGGTGCTGTATAAAGCTGCTCTGGTGAGATCTGGACGTCTGTGTCTAGTAGGGATCTGCTTTCAGTCTTAGGTGCTGTCCTGTCATCCCTCCTTTGGAAAATTAAAGGGGTATTTGTACATTAGGCATCCTGAAATAGATTTGGATATGGGTTTGGGTGTTGGAATGTGATATTTCACAGAAGTAGAGTTGGTTCCCCCTTTGTAGTGTAAGGTCTAACAAAGTGCTGTTTTTGAATGAAATCCAGTAATTAAATCTTGTACCCTTTGGAATGTGACAAGCTTTCTCTCCCTGTGTTTTCAAACCTGTAACCCAGCTACTTAGTGATCTGGCCTGTTATTTCGCAACAAAAATGTCTGTTCTTCTCACTTGGATGAGAAATCTGTCTGGATGACAGGAGTTACTGCTTTGTAGTCCAGCTCATCCACCTTGGAGCAATGTGTAATCCTGGCTTGCTGTAGTGGTGAGGAGTCTTCGTCTCTCTTTATTTTAAATAGAGTTGCAGGAAACCTGCCTGTGGAAACAGTGTGAAAGTAGACAGAGTCATCTTCTTGTTCTTTCAGTCTCCCAACAGAATCTCAAGAACAATCCCTAGTAAGTGGTTTACCACTTCTTTCCTTCACACAAGTGAACAGAAAAAAACCTATGTTAGTTTAGAGACAAGTACTTGCATCTTCTCACTTGCAACTTAATGACTGGACTGCAACAGCAGCAAAAGAGGGACTGTGCAAATGGAAACAGAGGGGTTGTGCACTGACACCTGCAGCAACAGTCTAGCTGCAGTGTGTGTGTATGTGTGTGTAAACATAAGCCTCCAAATGTCGGAGTCTGGTCTGTTGTGGGCATTGCCTGCAACAAATTCTTTATTTCCAGATAATAAATTGAATTTAGATCATATAATGACATTGGGAGATGTTGACTGAGCTTGTGTCTGCAAGAGGTAAAAAGCCTCTTAATCCTCTTCACTGCCTCCTTTGTGAAAATTGTTTCTGAGTTTGATATATGTTTTCCCTTGGAGGCAGCGATTCCTTCCTGCTGGCATTTCTTGACCTCGTAACATCCACCAGGAAAGCAGGATGACCCTGATGAAGGACCTAAGTAGGCTTATCCAGAAGACTCCCCTGTCAATTCAAGAATCTGTCAGTTTGGCATGTGTGACTGCATTTCAAAAACATGTATCATACCAGTTCAAGGAATATAGTGTTGCTAGAAATGTAAGGAAGCTATCATGCAAAATACAACATTTGGGGAGGGGATAAGCAAGGTCTTTATAATCAGTCATACAGAGTAAATATATTGTTCATATTAGAAGGGCTGAAAAAGACTCCTTTTGACAATGTGAGAAGAGTTTTCTCTGCTTGTAAAGAGCACAGTCCTGCTTGTTTACAGTTTTCCTAAACATAATTCTATTGTTCCAACAATCAGCTTATTTTAACAAAGAAATATAAGTCTTTTTTCTTTTTTTTTTTTCAGTTATTCCGATTCTATTCTGTCATGCAGCTGACAAAACTTAAGTTCTGGAGTGATTTCTGGTTATTGAGTGTGTGGCTGAGTTAAAGGAGAAAGTGCTGCTCGAGTAACTTTAAGAGTATGTGTTGTCTGAAAAAAGGCTGAACGTGTTGGGAATGCAAATGAGAACAGAGAGGCACTAAACCAGATGGTCAAAATGCCTTCATAAATTGATTAAATAGTTATGAACATATCTTTTCTTTCACACTGTTCAGATATGCCAGATCATCCTTAGTCCGTGTAGATCACTGTGGCTGCAGTGGCTGATCCATATGCAGGGTTCTGACTGATGTGAATGAATGGATATAGTCACAAGTATCAGTATCACAAATACCATAAAAATAAATCAGTATACCTTCAAAACCCCTTGAAAATAACATATTGACATAATACATGGTCTTTAGTATGTTTATAGCTTCAGATAGGTGAGCAGTACTGCCGAACTGAGGACTGAATTACTTTTGCCTGCTCAGAATGGGAGAGCTGTGGTTTCTGATGGCAAAGGGTGGAATAAGAGACTTGGACAGCGAAGTTTTGCTATTAGAGAGTAGTATTGCTTTTAAGAACTGCTAGAGATACAAGTCTCATTCATTTAATAGAGCTGGACTGTTAGAGAATGTCTATGAACTTTTTAGTAACATCCTTGGAATAATGTGTTATTAATAAATTCAGATGCCTCACTACACATGGAGTGCCTTCTATAAAGCTTACAGACAGCCCTGTGTTTTCACAGATTCTTTACATGGGACAATGGATGGAGTATTTCTCTTTGAAGATGTTGCTGTGGAAGACAGTAAAACCACGCAGGGCTATGATGCAATTGTGGTAGAGCAGTGGACTGTCTTGAAGGTATGTGTATAGTCTTTCTTCTTTGACTTTTTTTTGTAAATCAAAACACTCCAAGACTCTCACATACTGATCTGTGCTCCAACAGTACCAGACAGGCAGTTGAGGTAAAGGGATGCAACGTTTACAGTAATGCCAGTTCACCACACTCTGGGTTTGTACGACGTACTTCTGATCTTGATAAACCTCATGCTTTTTTTGGGAGGTAGGAAATGTGAGTGACAGTGAGCAATGAAACTCAGGGCTGTCTGTCTCAAAATTACAGATGTCTGCTAGATTAACTGCAGAGAGGATCTCCATTGGTTGTCAGGGCAACATGATCACACAAGTCACTGTGGCATCACAGTTCTAAAGAAGGCAGCCCTTTAGGTCGGCAGGCTGAGCTGCAGCAGGAAGGCACAGAGAGCTGCCTTGGCTCTGTCTGACCTCCTTCATATGCTGAAAGAACTGCATATTCTGGATAGGCCCCCATAAACAAACCAAATGTGTCACAACTTGGCCTTCTGCAGATCCAGGTGCCCACGCAGATCAGTAGAAGCACTGCTTAGGACAGATCATAAATTGATTAAATAGTTATGAATCAATTTGTGAAGCACTGCAGACCGATCTTCCACAGCAAATTTGATACACACAATACCCGTGTATTTGAATAGCTGGGCCTAAATTCTTTGTGACTTGAAGCAAAAAGAACATGGAGGAAAAAGAATAAGTTGCATAACTCTTAGAAGGTTTTTTTTGTTCTATCTGATGTCTGCTAGAAATAGGTGTTGTGTATCTACAAAGGCAATACCTGATCATTTCACTTGGAATGTATAGTAAAGGGTGTAAAATCCTTAGACAGATAGTCCCTCCTTTTGGCACACGCATGCCAGAAGAACAGATTAAGGGAAAATGGGACAGACGCTAGAGTAAGTGTGTAAAATTCCAGGAGACTAGGATTAAGAGTTTTGTTATTAGATGATGATTTTGTAGTGCAGCAAGAAATGGCCAAATAGTAATGGCTACAAACAACTTGCAGAACACTTTAGTGCGTTAATAGCAGCTTTTCTTGTTGCTGATGTGTGTCTGAAAAATGATTCCTTTATTGCATTAAATGTTATTCCAGTTATGACAGACTTGACTGTAAATTGTTGTTCGTTTTTAGGGTCAAGTTGTGGTGTTGCCCCTCAGGAACAAGGTTTTGGAATAATGACAGATGGTTTCGTGAGTGTATTAGGTCAGGGCTGATCAAGAAGGCAAACGTTAAGAAGCATTAATGTTAACCATATGTTTAAAACTGTTAGGAAATGAATAGAGGGAGAAACAGCAAGTATATATACTGCATACTACTGTGTGAGCTGTGTTTGACAGCACCTTATTTCAGAAGGCTGTGTTAGCACAGTAATTGTTCAGAGAAGAGCAGTGGGCATGCTCAGTAATACAGACAGCTTCCGTAAAAGGAAGACTTTACATGATGTATCCTTTCAGCCTGGAGAAGAGTTGCAGGGAATGGAATAGGTACAGAGCTCCTAAATCATAGGAAAGAGGAAATAGGGATTGTTTGCCGTCTCTTCCAGTATAAGAACTAAGTGCCAAATGGCACTAGTCAGGGCCAGGTGCAAAGCAAACAAAAAGAAGATACTTCAGGTAATTATTTATGCAGCAGATCTGTGGAACTCCTTTCTGGACAAGGTTGTTGGTCCCAGAAGTTTAGAGGATCTTGTGTTCATACAAGCATTTTAATTCAGATAAGGAGTGCCTTTCTGAAGTGAACCCACTGATCCGCCCTTAATATGCCTCACTTCACCTCACAGAATGGTCCCACAGTGCACAAACTGGATTTCTTTCAGTAGAAACTAAACCAGACATGCAAAATATTTGAGGCAGGTATCCTGCATGCTTGACCTAATATATATTGCTTTTCCTTAACCATCACTTACAGCCATGTTGGAGACAGCTTTCTGAGTTATAAATGGATTCGTGGGCAGAGCTGGTTTGGCTCTCAGACAACCAATCCAAGGTTCTCCATCTCAGTAGGATATTGTAACAAAGTTAGGCATAATCTGTGTGGACACAGGACAGTTTCTGTCAGGCTACATGAGAAGGATAGTGGGGATCCTGTGTTGGAAGATTGCTGACCAAAACACCAGGACAGAGCAGAAGAGTATTTTCTAGCAGAGCCCTTTTTTGAAGTGTTAGAGGCCTTGTAGGTGGAGTATCATTTGCTTTCAATTCTAGCAATTCCATACTGGAGAACACAGCTGGTCAACAGACTAAGGAATGAACCTCCCGATGCCATCTGGTGTGTCAGGAGATGCTGTACTGCTACACACCATGTCTGTGAGGGTTAATGCAGAGAATCTCCTGTTCCAGACATAAGATTTGGGATGTGCAATTTCAGAAACTGACTGGTAGCATATACACAGCTTGTCAGTGTGATCAGATTATTCTCTGCTGTAATGAAAAATTTGGATGCTGGGTGTTCCCTGGCAGTTTTGCTCTTTTGAGATCAAGTGTGGCTGTTCTGAGGACACTATGAAAATGTTCCCCACCAAGCTGAAAGTGGAAGAATATGGGGAATAAAAAACCTCCTGAAGGAAGAATGTTGAGGCATTGGGGAAGTCTTACAAAGGTCTTGCCCATATAGAGAAAGAGCAGAGCTGGCCACCTTGATTTTCTCCTCCTGCAATTCAAATAACTGCTCGGATATATCATGCCTCAGGCTTTCTGAGACATAATAGGTGTAGGTGCTTAAAGCCGTGGAATCAGTGAAAGGACTGGAAGCTGGGGGATTCATAGGCACTGTGCACTGTGTTGTACCCAGAAGACTGAGTGTTAAGCCCTGTTGGAATTCACCTTTATTTACCATCAACGTGGAATAATGCAGTGGCAGGGGAGGGGACTGTAAAATGGGCAAGAAGACAGAGTTCAGTAGTGACAGAAGATGTCCAAGAGCCAGTAAAGGCTTTCTTTCTGTTATGAGTGTTACAAAGTATAATTGTTACAGAGATAGTTAGGGAGCAGTGGAATGACTCATTATGTAGAAGATTGGGGGTTTTTTGGTGTACATTCAGCTCTGATCTACATTAATATTTTCTATTTGTTATTTCCATTTGTACCAAGGAAGTGGAAGAAGCCTGGATGGGCAGAGTGACATAAATGTATATAACGGATCCTTATTTTCAATTTGGTTATTTGGATGAGCTTTGGAGTTGTTCAGATGTGGTCTGAACTGAATGTAAATTATTGTGCTGTATCTTAATTAAGAAGAAGAAGAAACAAACAAAAGAATCCCAGTCACAACAAAAGAAAGCTTTTTTAGAAAGGGAAGACATGTAGCATGTATCGATGCCCTTTAGAAAGAAAGCCTTTCTAAATGAAAAGGTAAAGGGTTGCTGTTTAACTATAAACACAAAAGAGAGAGGTTGGCATACCTCTTAGCAGGGAAAGTGCTGCCTTTTTAATTGCTAAGGCTAATAGAGAAAACAAGCTGAACAGTGTGATGCACTCAGTATGTGTGTAAAATGTCAGTTTGTAGAGGATGTAAAGCTCGCAGCTGTCACAGTATGTGGTCCCGCCAAGCAGCAGACAGGATGTAATAGCTCTGAGTAATTTAACTCTTTCTTCTCAAAGTAGAGCTGTGGTATCCTCTACAAATGACCACAGGACTTGTTATGACAAAATACTGCACTCATCCTTATCACTTTAACTCTAAAAATGTCAGGACATATTATTTCCACTGCAGTCTCTGAGATCTAGCCCTAAAACTTGTTTGATGGTTTTAATTCTGCTTGTGTAGGCAAATGTGGGTAGACAGTTCTGACTAATCAGAGCCTGCATGATTTCCCTCTCCCTAACTCTAAATCTGTCACCTTCCCTTCCCCATTACCCAAGACAAAATAGCTAATACTGTCCTTAAAATTGTGTGCTATAACATTCATTTAGGATTGCTGCATTGTTCTGCCTCTGAAGCTGTGTTCATTTTGAAAATATTGTCCTTAATTTACACAGATTTTCTCATCGAAAGTCTTGAGCTGCTGATTCATCACTTTGTATTTGCTGCTATACCATACCTTCGCTGTACTGACATGAATTAAAATCTCAGATACATTGTGGTGTTGCCATTTCCCTGGCAGACTTGAATGGGGTCAGTCTCCACCGTAGACATGGTAAACCTTTTTAAAGTGCGACATACCAAAAGATTTAAAAATTTATCTCTGCTGAGCCTAGGTTGCAAGTTGCCTTAATGTAAGCCTTGAAACAAATTCTCTGGAAATCAGGATTTGATTTGTCTGTAAATCTGATTTAGGTCAG
Source organism: Corvus hawaiiensis (assembly GCF_020740725.1). Classification (NCBI taxonomy): domain Eukaryota; kingdom Metazoa; phylum Chordata; class Aves; order Passeriformes; family Corvidae; genus Corvus; species Corvus hawaiiensis. The sequence goes on from NC_063213.1 coordinate 44,489,217, forward strand.
TTAAGCCATATTCTGCTGTCTCCGGCCACGGGAGAAAGGCATGACCAGGTCAGCCAAGAAGCTGATGGTGATGGGCATGAAAAGCCCAGAGGAGTCATGTGTGTGACCCTCTTTACCACCCAAAGGACAGATATGCTGCCTGGGCATAATATTTCAGCAATGTCTGTTGCTGAATGCTTGTTGCTTTTTAAGAAGAGCTGAACAAAAACCTTCAGGAGCCTGTTACCTCCCAAAGATTTTTATAATTCTTGTTTCATTCCTTTATGTAAGATATGAAAGCAGCATATATACATATATATTTGCTGAACTCAGTAGACATAGGTTTAAAATCTATTAAAATCCACAGAGTATTCTTTCATTGGTTTTTGATGATTAATGTAATAACAAAACCTAGCAATATGAACTAGGAACGTCTTTGATAATTTCTTGTGGCTGTGGTGGTATTGAATGTCTAACAAGGTGAATGCTTCTTCCATGTGAGTAAAGGGCGCTTGAAGTAAACAGACTCAAAAGCACATTACGGATTAAAAAAAGCTTTCCTAGCTGTCACAGTTTTCTAAGAATTAGTTCTCTGCTCACTCATAAAACATTTCAGGGAAAAGTGAACCTCCCAGATCTGAACTTCCCACTTAAGAACAAGCTGGGAAAAAGTGTTTCAGTCCTCTTTCATACTTCTTATAAAACCACGCAGGGCACACGTTTCTTTTGCCCAGCAGGTGACTGCAGCCAGGCAGTAGTGCCCTGGGTAGTGCATCTGTGTGAGGATGTTGAGGGGCATGGGAGTGGGTGCTGGGACCCCACAGGCTGCACGCAGAGCCCGCCTGTGGGCGAGGGGCAGTGCAGCGCTCTCCTTCCTGCAGCACGAGCCAGGGGCAGTGGAGGGGTCTGGGCTTCAGTTGCGCTGCTTGCATGGAAAAAGATTATTACTTGCATAACTAGGGAGTGGTGCACAAAGCCTTCTGGTAGAAGCCACATGTTGTTTGGGAATAAATTATAACCAAAAGGAATTGTGCTGGGGAAGCTGCCTGGGGATGATTAAGCTGCGTGTGTAGGGCACACTGGGGTATGTAAGTTCTCAGGAAGTGATTTTTTTGTATTGGTGTTTTTTTCCCCCAAAGAATTGATGGACAAACAGGAAAATCAATGCTCACCTTAAGGTACACCTTAACTGTTGCAGGAATTGTAAAAGTAAAAATGCCAGAGTTATTTAAGAAACTGTACTGATGGATTGCTAGATCACATTTATTTCTTGTGTTTCATGGACAGTTAAGTGGAGTTGTCCCATCATGTGTACATTGTCTGTGCAGTGGTGAGTTCAACATTTCTTTGAATGTTTCCAAGTGTCCTGTGTGGAAAACCCTCTGTGTTGACATATTCTCCTTTTCCAGCTTTTGCTGCCGACCTTGTGCTTCTGTAAAGGCAGAATTGTGTTGCTGTGCAAATGTACTTCTTGTTACAGGTGCAGGCAGTATCAGGAGCACTCTGATCTTTCTGTTCATTTACATGCATGCTAAAAAATAGGATTTGCATCCACAGAAGTCACTGAGGGAAGCAGTCTTTGTGGGCACAGAAGGGTTTTTGGTTGTTGTTTTTCTTCTAATTTTACCCTAGATGCGGAGCCAGCTGTGAATGCTACTCAGCAGCCTGTGTGTACTGAAATTGTGGCTGGATACATCTGAATTGCAGAAACACTGTTTTAAGCAAGATGCTGCCTCTTACAGTGTTACAGCCTTACTATATTCTCAAAAATATTTCACATTGCAGGAATTGACATACATATTAATAATAGTAAATAACTCTAAGTTACATATGCCCAGAATATTGATGGAAAAGCCTGCCTGTGGATTTATTACTCTTTTTTCTATTACCTTTCCACTAAGATCCCCATTTGGCAGGTACTCTTTGTTGGTCAGTGACCCACCTGCTTCCCAAAGCCACTGATGTTTCCAAGGATGCAGGAGCCATCCCACTGCCCTCTGCTCCACAGCTAATGGATGTGTAGCAAGTGTCTGCCAGCAAGGTGCTGTGGTGTGTTACACATGGAAATTCAGGAGCAGCTCAATAATAGAGGAACAAAGTCCAACTTTTTTTATTGCTGAAGCATTTGTGAAACTTCTTTTTTGCTTCCAATAAATGTTTTTAATGATTCAATACTGTTACACTGTCAGCAGAAATTACCTCTTGGAAGAAGTCTGAAAAGGAAAAAGGCAAATAATTCACGAATTTAGAGCTTGAATTTAGTCCCCCTGTCAGCTGTGTTACTGCAAACATAAAATGTTTGCAGGATGCTTTTACTGGGTCATTCTGGCACAGTCCAGATATTCAATTTCTGTCATTTTATTTTCTTTCTTTTCCACTAAGGTGCAAGTCCTGCCTTTGCCACTTTCACTTCCTCCCTTCAGTTCCCTGGGACAGAAAAGCTTTGGCTTTGGCCAAAAAACCAGTGAGGACTGGTAGCCAGCCTTGGCTGGGGGTGCATGTTGCCTCCCTCATGGGCTCTCCCCTCTATTTTTTGTTAGGAGCTGGGTTTGAAAGCAGTGCCCATTTTCTGCAACAAACAGTAGGTTTTCAAAGCAACTTGTTTTTTTACTTCCCATCCTCTTTGCCATCTGTCAGTAGATTTTGGTATGCAGTCTGTTAGGATTTGCTGATAAAGGTTTTATTAAGATTTATTTAATGGGATTTTCAATCTACCACTCTTTAATCCAGGTTGGAAAAAAATATTAAATAGTGACAATCCATAGCTGCCTTGTAACTAAATCACATTCACTTAGCCCAGGAAAGAATGATTTCTGAAGAACTTCTGTCTTACAAGAGCTTAGTAGTTGTCTTGTGTATTATCTTGCTGTGGTTAAAATCACCACAGTAGGGGGGAAAAAGAAAAGAAAAATTGTTAATGCAGTTGTTTGTGTGGCTTGCCCTAGATATTATTCTTATCATTTTTTTAATCTTTTTTTTTTTTCTCCTAATGAGCAGATGCAACTGTGAAAGGAAAAAATGATGAAAACAAACAATACAACTACAAATAAAAAGAATTCTTTTCATGTGGTGCAAGTCAAGGGAAAATCCTAGCTCAATATGCTCTGGCTTCTTGACACTCAAGGTGTGATCAGAGATTACTTATCATCCACAGGAGAGTGGGAAGCAAGTTAATTAAAATTTTCCACCCTTTCAGTGAATGAAATGTCTCCCAGTTTGAGATGCATTGTTTGAACACTTCTTTTTCAGGAGAGCTCTTGCACATTTTTTTCTACTTTTGCTGGTGTTCAAATCCAGTATTTGCTAGTTAGAAAGAACATTGCACTTTCATCTGATGGAACAGTGTGTTTGAAATCTTATTTCTATTGTCTCTAATAATAGTAGATAAAATAATTACTGTATTAAATATAAAATGAATACAAGATGACTCTTTTCCTCTGCACCCGTCCCCCAGTGTATTGTTTGTTTAGAAGCATTTCTGCTTTAGAAAGCATTTAATATGACACCAATTAATGGTCTGTATAACTGTGACTCCTGCTGGCACACAAATTCCAGTCGTGGGATAGAATTACAACCAATGATTCAGGAGGGGGAGGGAGAAGTAATTTCTTGTGGTCTTAAAAAAAGCTTCAATTATCTGTATTTGCAAGTCAGGAGTTTGAAGCCCATGTGGATTACACCTGTTTATTCTGGAGTGACTCCTTTCTCTGTCTGTCATCTTCAAACTCAGCCAATTACTGGGAGTAGTCTATTCCCCAAGGGCCTGGAGATGAGGTGCAGTGTCTGACTCCAGCGAAGCGCCGTGGAGTTGGAGAGAGCTTGTTAAAGGGCATGAGGAGCTCAGGGGAGGGTACACCTCTGCATCCTGTACACAATTCCTGCCTCCAGACAGCCCAACAGGCACACTGGGCTGTTGGGTACCAGCACATGGGAAAAATAAGAGGTTACCTTTTGGTAACAACTGTATAGAACTCTTTCAATAGGTTGGTTGTTTTTGATTTTTTTTACACTGCCAGATTTTAAAAAAAAAACATTTCTTTAGGCCTAATTGACTTAAATTTATTTTCTGATAACTTTACCCTTTTTAATGTACTTACCTGCTTGTTTCCTTTCTGCACCACTGGGTTGTGAAATACACCATCATCTGCTGCAGATGATGCTTAACCCTGACAAGTCAGACAGGTCCAAAGCCAGCCCTGTCTCGCTGCTCAGAGCCTGCAGGGACAGGGGGCTGTGGCAGGAGTGATGGCTTGTCCCTGAAACAATTTGGCTTCCGCAGCAGCCAAATGAGCTCTGCGTGGTATTGATGTCCTTCCTCATTGCTGTAATCTCCCTCTGATTTCTGACATTTGTTGCACATCCTGATGCAAGAAGAAGGTTCTGCCTGCTAATCACCCACCTTAGGCAATGAATTCAAAATAGAAATCCTCTTACAACACAAGATGTTCCTTGGGGCACAAACAAGGTCTGCTGTGCCAGTCTTTCCTGATCTGCTTCCACCCTCTAAATGAGTGAGCTCCTTTTGGTTTTTCCTCTGCAAACACTGTTTGATGGAGGAAATGTTTTAGACAGGTCCTTTTATGTGGCACCTCATGAAGAGCTTGTGATGATGGATGCTCTGACCTTATTCTTAATCATCATGTTGCATATTTTCATCTTCATTTTTGGAAGCCATTGTTGACCAATCTCACAAATCTCACCGTGTTATTAATATGTCTTCTTGAGACATCAGATCTGAAAGGCATCTAGATATGTAATAATTTTTTTATTACTCTTGGACACTATTTTAAAAACTGGAAAGAGTGCTCAAATATCCATCTTCCAGAGGGAAATGGGAATCAAAGGAGACTCTGAATCTACCATGATCACAGCTGCAGGGTGAATCCTGATTGCTCCAGAGGACATGAGTTAAGGGCCACATGGTATTGCCCCCTTCTTGCAGGGCGTCTCTTTCCCAGAGTTAAAAATTCCAGTTTGTACAGGGTGATGTTGTAAAGTAGCACTGCCTCTCTAAGCCCCCACAAGCCTCTGTGCAGAAGTACATCAGTAGTGTTCTCTTGCAGGCACTTTCTGGGGTAGAGATTTTAAACGTTCTCCTTTTAAGCAGGACTGATACGGCTTCTTCAGCTATTTGCACTTGTAGTCATGATCGGGTTTTTAATAGGTATAGTCAGGCAGCCATTCAGTTATAAAGATACAAGTGACCTAAATTACATTTGTTAGAAGAAAGGAACAGCTGAGATTGAAATTCACTAAAGTACCTTGAAATAACTACAGCAGGATTTGGATTAGTTCTGATCAAATGACTATTTCATTACTGTGGAATAAATGGATTTTTTGGAGCTGCAGACCTATTGTGCCTTCCCCAGTGTTGCGAATTGGCAGTTAAAACTCCTTACGTGCACGTGAAACCGCTGTGAGTGCCTGAGCTTTTTGGAAAATGTAATTATTATTCCAGTCAAATTTAGTTATATTTGAAGAGACTAGTAGTTACCATTTGTCTGCTTTGTGTTTATTAAAATTAAAAACTAGTAAATATGCTCTAGCATCTATTCGTTAAATTACTGGCAGCCTTGGCAATTAGACACCTCACTGGAATAATCTTTGTTGAAACCACCAGTGGTTCTTTCTGTGTGGATTGCAGGGTCTGCCTTTTAGTTGAAAGAGAATGAGCAAGGCTCTGCTGGGTACATGTGCAGCAGGAGCCAGACTCCTGCACTGAAAGGCAAAGCTTTTCGTCTCGCCCACAGATTTCCTGATTCAAAATAAGAAGGCAGCAACGTGTATTTGTGGGCGATAAAAGGAACAGACTTGTACTTACATTTTTTGTTGCTGTTGTTGGCTATTTTCCTTTTGATCCATCATGGTAGAGCAACATGACTGATTTCAGTGCAGATATTCAGGATTTGCTGAAGCCTAGACAAGTGCAGAATCCAAGCAAAGCGATGCTGTCATTTTTTAACTACTTGAACATCATTTTTCTAGGGAGGAGATAATTGATAACATACAATGAATTTATCCTGTTCAGATCTGTAATCATCTAAAGCTAGATGGATGAGTCAGGCAGTGTAAAAACAAGATCACAGATGTTTACCATTTTGAACAAACTCCTTTAACAGTTTGGGATGTATGGGCGGTCAGTCATTTGTCTCATGTTTTTGAATGTTTTCCTTCCTGCCTAGCTGAACGTAAAACATGACCCACTTCAGTGCAAAAACTCTGTCTCCCTCTGAGAAAACCCACACATGTATTTTTTCTTGGGGTTTTTTTGGTGTCGAGCTGAATGTCGCGCTCCAAGTGATGATGCCAACTGTTGCTTTTCCTTCCCCAGGGAGTTGAAGTGCAGACAGATTACGTTCCGCTGCTGAACTCCCTTGCCATGTACGGCTGGCAGCTGACGTGCGTGCTTCCTACTCCCATTGTGAAGACAAACAGGTAGGGAGGGGTGGGTGCTGCCTTTTGGCCAGGGAAGTTGCTGTACAAGCACCACAGTCTGCACAAGCAATTCCCTGTGCAGTCAGTGTGGATTTCCTTGCAAAGCCTGCTGCAGCTGTTCTCGGGGCTTTCCGAGCATCACAAGCCACATGTGGCAGGAAGCACGTCTCGTGGGCAGAAAGACTGCAAGGTGGCACTGTGGTTTCTGCATGAATTTTCTGGGTGTTGTTTCTGCCTCTCTCTAAACTCCATGATTGTAAAATTCCTGCTCTGGATCTTCCAGTAACGTCCTTTAGAGCAAAGACAAAATGTGTGATAATGTTTGGAGTGAGATGTTCTCCAACTGAAGAAGAGTCATTTTATTCTTAATAGATGTCTGTCTAATGCTGCTGATACAGTCCAGCTGAGCAGACCCATGTGAGATGAGTGTGTCACTGCTCTAGTAGCCTTGTGTGCAGATATAATAATTCTGTGGTCTACTTTGCTATTACTAATATTCTGAGGTTTTAAATATAAGTGCAAATCACTTAAAAATTATCTTCATAACTGGTGAAAAACAATCATCCCACTTGTTAATCATAAAAGATGGTGCTTTCTGAATTTTCACTCTTCAGGGATATATTTATATATATATATATATACACACACCAGTATAGTCAGTCATGATTTTTAATCTTAAAATGAGTAAAAACATGCCCAGCTCTTTATGAGATTTGGATGAAGACTACTCCTACACATAAAAACCTAAAAAGTAAAAGGCCATCTGTGTTGAGGGAAAAACTGTATTTAAGTTTCACATAAATGTTTAAATATAAGAATGAATAGAAGATCACAGCTACGATTTGTAATTCCTGACTCCTGAAGATATATATATGATTTTCTTTCTCTTCCAGCTTTCTGTACCCCACTGATACCTCGAGTAACAGAGGTCAGTGCAGAAGGGCACCCACCTGGTGGTTGTTCCTCCTGCCATGCTGCAGACCTGTAGGGAGCACCCAGCCCCATTCTGGATCAGTGCCCCAGGAGGGAGGGAAGGAGGGAAGGAACACTCCAGTGTTGCTGGGACACACACACACTGGGACTCCCGGGTTTCTTCCTTTTTTTGCCAAACAATTTATTCTGTGTTTACACACTAATGCTAAAACAATCAGCAAAACTGTGTCACAGGCTGACAGGCTCTATCAGTCTGAACATTCCCCTCTCCCTGCCCCCCAAAATACCAGGCTGCTCAGAGACACCAGGGACAGGCAGTGTGAGGATCATTCTTCATTTTTTTCTTGTTTGACCTGCAGAAACAAATGACTGAGATGGATTTTCGCTTTGAATGATGCTGGATGTGAATTTAATTCATTCTCAGGAGTGTGCATTTGTTTCTTTTCAGGGAGGGGAATTTATCTACAAAGCAAATTGTATTTCTTCAGAGACCTTCTTTGCCCCAGAAAGCAAAGAAGAAAGAATCTAAGGTAAATAACCTTGAGCTTCTGGTTTGTTTGGGTTTTGCTGGTGGTATTTTTATATTGAAATTGATTTCCCTTTGAAGTAAAATGGCCTATTCAATGTTTCTGTGATACAGCAGTGAGACACAAGGAATGGAACTATGCAAATGAAAGAGACAAAAAATGCTCAAATGATGTCAATGCTCCTAGATTTCATTCTCTTTTGAACTCACAGCAGCAGAAGAGATGTAGATTTTTCTTCATGTAAACCAGCCATAAACCTCCATTTAGACCTAAAATTCTCTGTCCATGTTCAGTGCCTGCAAGGTGGAACCAACACTATTTTCTCTCACCCATTTACTGTCTTTTCTGTTTAAATTGTTCTCTCGTTCTCTCTCTCGCTCTTGCTCTCTCTCTCTGTTTTGGTAGAACCTGGCACAATGTAGGCCTGATCTTGGCTGGTGTTTCTATTGTGTGAATATTAATGAATTCTGCTGCAATTTAACCAAAAAAAGCCTCTAGAATCCAGCTAAATTGTCCAAAGACATAGCTGACAGCTAGTGATGCATGGATGTGGATGTATGTATGTATTCCCATTTCCCTTTTTAACCACCTAGCTGTGGGAACCCTTGCCCAAACCTGTCATGCCATACAGCTGGAGAGAGAAATGCGAGGACTGGAATTGAGAAAGTGAGATGATCTTCCTACAACAGTCAAATTTGCCTTCTCCTTTCAGTATGCAAGGGATCAGGAAAGCCAGGTGAAGTACGGAAAAGATCTCTGAAACCACGTGATGATGAGTTGCTGACTAATGCAGCCTCGCTTTTGTTCTGGCTCTGTGGGCTTTGGTGAGTGCTGCCAGCCCGAGGTCCCCTGCAGGAGTGGGCGCTTCAGGCCATGCGGAGCTGAGCTGCAGTAGGAGATCAGAAATGCTGAGCAGACCTGAGCAACAGGAGCATTTTACCCAGCAGTTCAGATAATTGCAGATAGTTTTCATCTATGAAGCCCTCACTGTTTTGGAGCCTGGTTCTGTGAAAGTTGTCTTTTTGATATAGTGCAGAGCAGGAGAGTGTTTGAACTGACTGAAGTAGGAGAGAACTGCTGGGAGTGCAACTGATTTAGGATTTACCCTCTCTCATTAGCAAAACAGGAGCCCAGAATATTGTGTGAACTTGTTACAAAGCCCATCTTCCTTGGTTTTTCTCTTTGTTTTCAGGTGATTAAGGGGATTTTGGGATGAGTGTTAAGAGTGCCTGTATTTGGTCATTCTTTTCCTACTACTGTGTGTGGTTTTAGTGGAAGGGATGGGAACCCATATGTGGTTGTTCATCTTCAGACAGAGAAACTAGTATGATGCTGATTTCTTTTATTATAATAACACATACATACCAACCAGATGACTTAAAACTTTGTTTAAGTTTTTTTCATTCCAGGCTATAAAAACTTATTTAACAATGTCTGGTTGACAAAACAAAGGACTTACTTGTTGGCAGTGTTAAATATACAGGCATATTTGAGGGCAAGAATCACTGCTGCACATTTTCATAACAGAGATCAAGGAAGGGTGACATACCTTGATTATAGCTCTGTAAAGAGACGTAAGACTGGTTCAACGTCCATAAGTGGTTGTTGTGTCACATCAAAGATGCCAACCCAAGCATGTGATTAAAAGTTGCTGAATATTCTGCACATACAACATCACAGGCTCTCAGGGATTTTTTTTAACTTAAGCTGTGGCATGTCTAAAATGTTTATAGATAACCCTCAGAGGAGGGAAATAGCATGATAAAATTAAAAGGATATTGCATTGTTGGAAAATGTTCCAACCTGTCTTTGCACATCAATGAACTGCTGTTCAAGGTAGTCAGAGGAACAGAAAAGGAAATATGCAAGGAGTGGTACAACTTCTCTCTTCAGTGAGAAGTACTCCTGTTAGTGCAATATTCAGTCAGGGATGAGGTAATTGTGTTCATTCACTTTATACAAAACTGATGCTTATTTCATGCATTGAAATGCATTTTTGTGAAATACATTGTAAGTACCTTACTGAGTACACACACACACACACACACAGAGCCTCCTACAGTTGGATCTTTATCACACTTAGGGCCCTGATCATACCTTCTGCCAAAGAGAGCTTTGAGTTAAGTGAAGTAGTGGGTGCCCAGCACTTCGGCAAATCAAAGAGGAAAAAAACTCAGGTGTCTGAATTTTAAACAGCTGAGCTCTAGAACTGAGATGTTATCGTTCCTCTTTCTCTAAATTGCAGTTCTATTGAAGTGAAAGATAACTTCTTCTAAGTAAAACCGAGAAGTTTTGTGAAAGCCAGTTTCTTTTTTTCTTTCCCCTTCTTCTTTTACATTAAGTTCTGGCTACCAGGAGGAAAGAACATTGTTCCAGCTTTGTAATCTGCCAGTAAGTTTTGAATGGCTTTTTGATTAAGGAATAAATAGCTAGATCAAAAATTTATGAATACAAGACCTTTTGGCCAACTTCAGCACAGAGCCAGTTTCACTGGAGATAATGGCTTTTTGGAACATAGCTGGGTGTGCTGAATGTCATGATGAGATTATTTATGCCATCCAGACATTGCCTCCTAACCCATTCCTGGGCTTCCGTCAGCAACTGACACTGCTGAAAAAATGGTTGTGCACATTTAGAGGTACGTAGCAAACTTGTGTAGGATGGCTTAGCAGTGGCTTGGAACCATGGAGCAAGTCCAGAAGAGGCCTCGAAGTTGGTAAGGGGACTGGAGCACCTCCTATGAAGACAGGCTGAGAAAGTTGGGGCTGTTCAGCCTGGAGAAGAGAAGGTTGCACGGAGACCTCACAGCAGTGTTGCAGTATCTGAAGGGGGCCTACAGGGAAGTTAGAAAGGGACTCTTTGCCAGGAAGTGTAGTGATAGGACACGGGGTAATGGCTGCACATTGAAAGAGGGCAGATTTAGATTAGATGGTGGGAAGAAATTCTGTACTGGGAGGGTGGTGAGACACTGGCACAGGTTGCCCAGAGAAGCTGTGGGTGCCCCCCCCACCCCCAGCAGTGTTGAAGTCCAGGTTGGATGGAGCTTGGAGCAACCTGGTCTTCTAGGAGGAGTCCCTGCCCATGGCAGAGTGGTTGGAACTAGATGACCTTGAAGATCCTTCCAGTCCAAACCATTCTATGATTCTATGGCTCTGTGGTCTGGCTTTCTTTGGGAAGGTTGATTTATTTTCTGACAAATGAAGTGGATATAATAGTGGCATATTTGTCAGCCTTTATATACATTATACCTGTCAAGTTTTTATTTCAAGGTACTGCTAGTTCCCTTTTTGTTTTTTAGTACTAGTTAAAACAGTTCTGAAATGGTGGCTGTGGCAAGTCCTGTGGCAGTGCTGCAAGAAGCAGCCTCATGCTTTCTCATCAAAAAGCATTCATACAGATGGTTCAGAATATTCTACTGTTTGGGTATGGTCGTGGGTGTGGTGTTAGTTCTGCTGTTAACCTGGTGAAAAACACTGGAATAACGCCACAGGATTGCTTCCTCTGTCTGCACTTGTGCAGCTTTGCACACCCTCCCTTTCCACACGGTGTAGAGAGGAGCCCACCAGGCACACGCAAAAGCAGAAGCAGAAAGCATCGGACTCTCCTTCCTCTGTGTAACAGAGAGATCTGGGTGAGCAGAAATCATCTTAGGCCGTCTGATTTGGTCAGGCAACTTCTTTTAATCTTGGGTCTTTCTGGTCAAACCCTTTAGTCTTTGAATTAAAACTAAATAATCAAAACATTTCTACTCAGGAAAGTAAATGTCCGTGTGAGATTGCCTCTAATGGTCTTTAACATTTGGATCCCTTCTTTGTAGTTTCACTGGAGGTTCTCCAAAGAAGACATGCACAACAGAAAAATGAAGAATTCCACAAAGGCTAAATTAAGTACTAGGGAGAAGCAAAGGGCAGGGGAGAAGCAGGAATTTGAAGTCACAGAGAACACGAGAAACCTAGAAGCACAAATCTCAAGAGCAGCCAAGCCGGATCCAGAACAGCAGCTGGATGATGTCATAGACTTGGGAGATGAGGTAGCCGGGACCAACGACAGAGGTCCCCACCATGACGGGGCATCAGCAGAGACGTGTCCTGCCAGCTGTGACCCTGGTGACAATGCTGGGCAGGCCTGCCTCAGCCAGAGCGTGCCCGGCTGCCCCGCGGGTGAGGCCACAGAGGGCGGGGGCTGTGCACCAGGGCTGGACGGCGGCAGCGGCTGCGACGGGGCAGGGCTGGACATGGACTGCTCCTGTGAATGAGAGCTCTTTGCAGGAGCCCTGTGAGTGGCTGATACTTTGCCAAGACAGAAGAACAGATTTTGATAATCCCCACCGCTAACTCCATTGCTCAACTCAGAATTTCTTTCACATTTCTTTGACTTACTTTGCTCCTTAGCACTCTGGTATCTTAATGTTTTTAGTACCTACAGGGCCCAGACTTTTCAACCCACAGAAACTGAAAAATTCCTTTCTCTGTACGTAGTGGGAAATGCTCTCCTAGAGCTACACTTTAAATTAAAAAGTAGGGAAGGACAGAAATTATACTTTTTTCCATGTCCAACCTTAGCAGGCCAGCTTTGAGCCTGGGTCAGGGCAAGTGTTCAGTTCAGTCAGATTTTACTGTGTAGTACTTTCTTGTCCACGTAGCTTTCCTGGAGAAGTTATTGTGGTCAGATGTTATTTTGTCACTAGGCTTGTAGTGTCATAAAAATGATATTTGGACTTAAAGAGGTTGAAACTGGAAAGCTTAGGTAAGATGGCTGTTATCCATATCTTTCTCCAGGAGCATACTCACTGATGATACTCTCTTCTGAATTTTATTAACCCTTACAGATCTGTAAGCAATAAGCAGATCATGTACCTGTTTCAGGCACAGTGGGTAAACAAACCCCATGGTGAATTTGTGAAGCAGATGATTCCAATACAAAATGCAATTTCCTATTTGGTCTTTGCCAATCAGCAGTTCATCAGTAGCTGTGGGGGCTTCAGAAGACAGAAAACCAGGAAACAAAAAAGCAGGTAAAAAGTACTTCTATCAGTGGTTATCCTCACAAAAATTGGAATTAGATGTTACCTCCTGACCTTTTCCAGGTGGTTTTGCACCACTTCCTCACTGTTATGAAATACCTTGTGGTAAAGAACTGAAACTGTACACAGGGGTCAGTGGCCAACAAATGTCACTAAAGGACCATCCAAAATGAAAATACCATAACAGACCATTTTTTTTCATACAAGTAACTGTATTCTGGGACTGATACCTAACAGGATTCTGTAAAATTACCAACATTTTCCTGTTTGAAGCTACATAAAAATATTTACAAGTGAATGTACATGTAATATAGTTTCTGTGCCAATGTTCTCCAAGTTCTTCAGTTTTTACAAATGTAGGAAGGAGTGGTTTCTCTCTTCTTAACCACCTTCATTCTTATTTAGAAGTGGTTGAGTAATCTGGTAAAAAGGTGAGAAATATATTGTAAATCCCCCTGATTTTCTTGTTTTGAAGCAAGAGCTCTGTAAGTGATTTGCTGTTTTTTCCTTGACTGATTTGTGCTTGATAATTTTCCTTAGTCTTCAAATCAAAATGCTGTACAAAGGACTATGTTCTGTACCAGATGTGCACCTAGAGTGGTTCAAAAGCATCTTTCATGCCTAAAAATTACTCAGTTGGCAGAACATTGCAGAGAAGGGAAAAATGACATCACTTAAATATTCATTTAATTGGGACAAAGGCACTCAAGTTTAAACCATTTGATTTCACACACACAAAGCACAGTGGTAGTTTTGTCATTGATTAAGGAGTTTTTTATTTTGAATTCAGTGGTTTAACCACAGGACTGTAAATAACTTCAATTTCTGATGCTATTTTTCAATTGTTTCATTTGGTATTTTGAGATCACACTGGCGTTCCAATAGCCTCAAAAATAGGTTGCTGCAGTGGTTCTACTTAAATACAAGGTCTGTGCTTTGTACAGTTTTAAGTTCCTGTTTGCAGATTTTATTAGCATAAGATCCTTTTACTGATGGTTTCTATCTCAAGGACTAGCTTTGTATTCATCTTGTTTAAAAATTCACTATATTTAATGAACGTTTTGCTAGTAGAAAGTGTTGCAGTAGAAAGACCTCTTCAAATACTTTTTAATAGAAAACGTTTATTGGATTGCAATTTGACCTTGCTTAACTGAATCCCAGCTGCTTACAAAACTAAAGAGAAATAAAGGTCATGAGGAGATTCCTTATTTGTGGTGTTTGCAGAACTGCCAGTTATTTGTCCCCAAAAGGACAAACTCAGGATCTCTAAGTGGTGATGAGGGGAAGCTCCTTCCTACTGAATTTGCAGTAGTTACTGGTGCTAGAGAACTGGCTACTTGGTTTTCCTTTCCCGACAGCATGGAAGGGCCTGTGGGGAAGTTGCACTTGTTTAAGTGAAGGCTTGATTTAAAACTTTGTTCCTGTAAAAGCTGGCTTAGGGTTGGGAAGAGTTGAAGAGAACTTGCATGTTTTTTCAGTTTCAAAAGGGCAGCTGCTTTGGGGTTTATAATCTCATAATCAGTTCCAAGTTGTGACTTTGAATTACTCTGAGCTGGTTCAGCTGTCTGAAGTTGTGCGTGTGCTTGCACCATGCCCCTGTCCCAAGGAGAGTGAGAGAGCCTAAATCATCCCTCAGACAGATGGTCCAGATGTGATGAGGGCTGGGGAAGGCAGGTGTGTGGTGCAGCAGCAGCAAGGCTCCACAGCTGTTATCTGCAGTTTAGCTCAGCTGCCTTTGCCATTTTGGGTCTGAAAAAGCAGGACCATCAGAGTGGCCAGGGAAGTGAAAGAGCAGTCAGCAAGTGGTCATCTGAACAAGCCACCAGCTGTTACACAGGAGAAGTTCAAAGGAGAAAATCCAGCTCAGGCATTGCAATGGGCTGCCCAGGGCGGTGGTGGTGAGGCAAATGGTGAAGGTGGAGTCACCGTCCCTGCAGGTGTTTAAGGAAAGACTGGATGAGGCAAATGAAGAACGGCAAAGAGGAGTGGCTGAATTAAATGAAAGATGGAAAAGGGTTTTTCAAATGCAACAAACAGCAGGGAGCAGGGGCAGAGGGGTACAACTATGATGGGTAGGCTATCCAAACCCTTAAAGCATCATAATGAAAATAGGTATGTTAAGAGGGGTTAAATGCACAAACAATGGGACTGGTACTTCAACTTGCATTATGTCTTTGATTGTTGGATCTGTGCACTTGAAAACAGTATAAATGCAATAGCCCAGAGTAGCTTTAATATATGTGTGGAAATGAAGCTAAGTACAAAACAATAGACCCATTTCTCCCTAATTTGGCTCCCTGTGAGCCTCAGGTTCTGAGGTGAGCAGAGGAAGGGCTCTGCATTTGGATACCCTACTTTTTCTTTGCAGTTGCTGTGACTCTACATTTGCCTCAGGGAGCCAATTATAGGGCAGAAATGAAGCATGATCAGCCTTTCATGCAGGAATTTCATCCTCCCAGAACTGAAGAGTATAAAGAGCAGATACTAATTTCTTGCTGATAAATGTTCTCAAAAGTATGAGGAATACCAGCGAACAACATGCCTATGAATTGTAGACACAATTCATATGTCTCTGAGGCTGTTACTGGAGATGTGCTTTTGGCTTTAAAGGGTGATCCTTGCCAAAGCCTCCTGCCTCAGGCAGGTGCCTGTAGTGCTGACTCTAATCAGTACCTTACCTATACACTGAAGGGGGAAAAAAGGCTTTTCAGTTTTTAGTGCTTTCTGTTACTCACTTATAAAAGCACCCTACTAACTAAAATGGTGTAATGATAACTGAATAGCCACTCTTTTTCCAGCTAATTGATGCAAATACTATAGGAATATTTGATACTCATTGCACCAGATGAGCACATGGCAAACTGGTAGAATAAGTGTCACAGGAAGAAGAGAAAGATAAAGTATAATAAGGCCGCAACACCAGGTAACTCACCAACCATCACCTTAAGTTTAAATATAAATGTAAAGATGGGCACATCTCTCACTCCTCATCCTTTATTGCAAAAAAAAAATCACTCTACTTTTTCTTCTGCAGTTGCTCCTTAGCTGATGGCACAAGTGTAATAGGAATAAACATTTTCTACAATGACAAGATTCACCAGCGTGATGAGACTATTTCTCCAACTCAGTAGCAGCTGAATAGCAGGGGCTGCTCTCTGTTCCTGCCAGTGCAGGCCAATATCACATTTACTCCATTATTTGTAGAACATATGTTTATATGGGTTAATATTTCTGGGGTGTTATTTTTGCCTTCAATTATGGCAGAGTCAGATCCAATAACAGACTTTAAGGTGAAACTGATGTTTCACTAAAAGACCATGAAACTCTTTAGAAAGAGACTTCCAAAAGATTCTTAACTGTCAACAGGAAGGGGATGTGAACAACTTTCCTGATTTCTTGGCTTAGAAATGTCATTTATTGCAAGGTAAGAAAGGACTTCTTGCTCACAGTACCAGAGGTTACCACTATGGTGGGGAGGTATGAAATAATTACTCTTGTCCATGTTTCGGGGCAGTGTGTGTGTGTTTCGTCCTGCTGTTCAAGTGGGTGAGCCCACACAATTAGAGAGATGTGCCCTTGCCCCACAGCACTCAGGCTGAGTGTAACAGGGGATGACAGAAGGAGGTTAGAGGGAAAAGAGGATGATTACAGAAGCAAAGGATTTCAAAATGCCTTTTGTTAAATGGACATTTTGGTGCAGGTCTGAGGAGGGGTTTGTGAAAGAGATGTAATTTGGGCTGCAGAAAGCCTCTGCATTAAGGGAAGAAAAGGGTGTACCAGTTTATAATTCATGAAATGATTCAGAAGTCGTAAGAAAAACATTTAAAGGCTTCTCAGAATCTTTTCATCATGGCACTGTTAAAATACACAGGAGCCTAGTGCATTGGCTATCTTAGGGCACCAGTACTTCCTGATAGCAATGTATTGCACATTCCTAGGAAAACCCTGCTTCTTTCAAGCATCAAGCTCTGACATGTCAGCTGTGATCTCTGTGAACACAAAACCCCCTTGGTGTTATTTTTTATGACAAGCACGCTATCCTATTTACATTCTAGAGTGAACAAACAAGGAAGCATTCCTTGAAATATGGGTACTCAGAAAGAATCTTCCTCTCATTTGAGGAGGAGGAATTGAATGAGACATCCCCTCTGGGTGTGCAGTGGCTGCACAGGGGGCCAGTGATGGCAGCTGGTGGTGGCACTGCACGGAACAGAAGCACAGCCCTAAGTGGATGAGGCTGTAGGCAGCAGAAGGCACAAACTTAGGGGCAAAGCCTCATCACAGTACTGTCCCCAAAAGGCAACTCTTAAAGGTCCATCAATCAGAGTCACCCCTCCTGATGGAAAACAGAGCCTGTCCCTAAGTTCCATGTGTTCCGAGTGGCAGCAGGTATGGCCTGTTCTCTTCGATGCCCAGGAAGCGCTGGCATTATTTCATTTATCAGCTTCTGACACAGGCCCAGGAGCAGCTCTGTGCTTCACTCAAAGCAAGGGCCTGGCCTTTCCCAGCAGGACTGCCTCTCTGCACTGTAAGGATGAGGCGCACATGGATGTAGCAGTAAGTATCTCCCAGGCTGTACAACATACCAGACTGATAATAAGAGGGTACAACTGGAGTATGCTGGAGTTGAAGTGACTTCTCTGGAGAGAACTACAGCTGGGCTCGAGGCGTTTTTAGCCAACCACAGGGACATTATGCTTGAAAAACAAAGTGCTTCACACCAACTATTGCAGCAGGCTGGGAAGTGGCTGGTGGGTTCAGTGTCTCTGCAATGTCTATTTAATGCAGAACAGGGAGACAATGATGGCAAGGAACTTGCTGCATTTCCTAGTTAACTATGCCTGAAACACGTAACTCAAGGAAAGGAGCCACCAACAAAGGGAAGGCCTTATCTGTGTAACGTTCTACTAATTCAATATTAATTTAGCACTTTTGATATTGTTCAATGTACAATAGGAAGCTCTACCACTTAAGTACTTGAACTGTCCATGCAGATAATTAACAAACTCCTTACAAATTTTTGTTGGTTTCTTTATTTCTATGATGAGTTTCTCTAAAAGTTGGACAAAGAAGCTTCATTTAGGAAGGCTCAGGTATTGGCCATTACACCTCAAGCTGTAACAAGAGCAACCTTTCCAGAGACTTTTCTCCAAGCAGTACATCCTGGAGTCCCCTAAAACTCTGTACTTCATGCAGCAGGACTGGGGAGATGCATCATCTTGGCTGCTGCTCGCCAGTGCTGCTTTTGAGGACACGGCCCATGCAAGCACAGTTTTAGCTGAACAACCTCCATACGGGCATGGATACAGGTTCAGGGGAGGAATTCCTAAGACTGCTGCACTCAACACTTTCAACTCAGGGCTGAACAGGATTATGAGAAAATGTCAACACAACCAACTTACTTACATAAACCACATAAAAGGTGGGGTTTTTACTTCTGACAAATGGCAAGAGAAGGAAGTCACAACACAGCAGCTCCTCTTCTATAAAAATAGTAAATGTAGAACTGGGGAGGGAAGTGTGTCACGTCATTTGGAGCAGATTCAGAAGTTGTGGCCTGAATTATCCTTACAAACAGACCTGGCATTGCTGCACAATTAATTCTCTACAAGTGCTGAATCAGGCACCGAAAGTCTTTTAAAAGCTGACTAACAAAGCAAGTGTACAAAGTGAAAATATGCTGCTACCCATAAGAAAAAGCAAACCATCAAAAAACCAGATCAGCTAATGTCTTTAATATAAAATCTTTTTTTTTTTTTCCCCAAAGCAGCACCACTGTATTACAGGTGTATTACAATTAAATTAAAGGAACACTTTCATCATTGAGAACATCTTCATCCATGAAGTAAAATCTTCCAAATAATTCATAGTCCACTTCTGTACATTTTAGCTTATCAAAATGCACTGGAAAAAAAAATATATATATTTTCTCTTCAGGAGGTCTCACTACCACCATTTCTCAAAGAAAACACAGTTTCTAGGAACACCAATGTTGGCAAGTAGTTTGGATATAGATTCTATCATTGGAGGTGGGCCACAGATGTACCATGAGGTATCATTAGATACATGTTTCTCTAGATCCTTTTCAGATATTCTTCCCTCTGACAAAGAAAAAAAGTAGGAAATGAGAACAGGAATATTAATCATGAAGTCACTTCAAAAATAATGTCTGGTTAGAGGTATTTCAAGCACTCATTTCTTAAAAATGCCTGGCCTGTTTCAGGATAGTAAGTATTGAGATTTGAGGCTTCCAAAACCATTTGTTTTTCTGGGGATTTAGATCAGTGCTTCTACTTGGAATGCAGAGGGCATTAGTCACTGAGGATGAACATGGCTTACAGACAAGTAAAATCCCACACTTACATGAAAAAATATAGGTGTATCTAAGACAAATACAGCAGAAATGGAAACATACTGAAGTATCTCTTAAAAGCAGTCAGCTTCATAAATTCCACCTTAAGCAAAGTAAGCAGCATTTGCTTAATAGTTTCTGGAATAAAGTCTGCAGTGGGAAATATCAGTGTAAAGTTTAGGATTAACAGAGGAAAACAAAAACTGCAAAGAGAAAACTTTTCTGCAAAGCAAAATAAGTACAGAGAAATTGTTAACTCACATCTCATTTTGAATCTTTAAATGTAAAAATGCTAGGTTATTATGCACAACTTCATCCTGTAGGATATAATCAAACTTGGGCTTTAGATAGCATCTCTGTACAATGCCATGACATTTACCTGTAACGTGTGGCTGCAGTTCTTCACAGATCTGTGAGCGCTGCTGGGTAACGTGGAAACAACATGTGATCTTCCCAGGAAACGCCTTCATCAAACCAAGAATATTCTTCTGTAATGTTAAACACACTTGCTTACACCACAGGGCATTAAATCAAAGCAGATGTATGCACACAGTCCCAGAACACCAGTGATTATTACTGGGAACCAAGACTTTGCATTTCAGCACTGAGAACCTGATGGGTATGATTGCACAGGCTTGACCTGCACATGTACACAGAATTCCCACACTTGGAATGTGAATACCCTGCCAGCTATGTTAGTGCTTTTCTCCTTTCCTGACATAGATTACAATCTGTAAGATTTGGACCTAAGATCCAGTTAGGTCATTTCCCAATTTCTTCCCCTTTCGAATACTCACTATTTCCTCCTTCCACTTCCATAGGGGTTTTCCATTTAAAAAACCCCTGCAGTATGTATTTACCATTAGTTAGGAACTTTTTGAGTCCTGTCTGGTTTATCTGATAAGGTTACTAGACCAATTTACTGTCTCATGTTCTCCAAGTAAAACCAACTACCATGTAATGCTAATGTTATTTTTACCAGAGTAGAAAGTATAAACTCATTTTCAGTTCCCTAAATCACAGCTGTGGGTAAGTTACTACCAAACCCCCAGCAGCTTCAGTTCAAATCATAGCAAAAAAAGGATGTGTTAGCCAGATGCTGTAGTTAGTTCTGAAATTAAGATTTAGCTACTGTTTAGATTCTGCACTATATACCATTTTCACTGCTGGAATAGACACTGGAAATTATTTAAAATATTCTGAAATAAAAGAAAAAGTAATTTCCAGGTAAATTACCTCATTTTATTAAGTGTTTGCTTGCTAACTAGTTACTACACTGAGAGTCTGCCCTGGGTTGCTTAACAAAAATCCCAGAAAGATTCTACTTGGTAGAAAATCTGTTCCTGAGTTCCTAAAAAGACATGAAGAGCAGTACATACTGACACTGCTGTACACTGTTCCACCCACACCTCTACTGTTGACTTGCTGTCTTTTGTACCCTTAATGCTGTTGCTTCTATCATTTGCGCTAAGGAGATTTCCAGAAGCAGTGCCTCAGCCTGTGACATGAGAGCACATCCACAGAGAGGATCAGACCCCATATTGGCACCTTCCTTTCCCCTTGTCAGCCCATACACAGCTGCTCCTTCTGGGACCAGGTCCTTCAAACCATCAGCAATAACCCAGCAGGTCCTCCTGGAGCTCTGTACAGATGTTTGTCACAACAGCATAAAGGCTCCTAGAGATCCTATTTCCTCAATCCTCTGCACAGAGGTGAAGAATTTTGACAGACATGTTCTGGATCTGAGGGACGTGAAGAATGAAGGGAGGGATATATTTTAAGCACTGTGCATGACACTGTTCTCTTCTGTCCCAGAAGCTTTAGTGCAAAAGCTCTGCTGTCATAAAACTGCTTAAATGAAATTCAGGAATTTCAGCACTGGCACTGGAAAAACCTGTGCATGCATAGAACAGACTGAGAGTTCAGTAGTTGCCCAAAAGGAAGAGCAGATTATTCTGCTTCTGGCAACAAACAAATGGCCTTTCAAAGAAAGCAAATATCTCCATATCTGGAAACATGGTTGAAGTACAGAAATAAAACCAGTGATGGATCCTATACACAGTTTCTGGAATCATGACAGCTCTTCACCTTTACCTTACAATCAAAAGCTTTCAATACTTAAAAAAGCCATAAATCATTTTGGATGGTTCTTTACAGAAGCTGTGCTAATTTAACCCTAAAATATTGTCAATGACCCTTAAGAGCTGAGTGTGACAAGTGATCTTTAACTGCTGAGTTAAATGTTGATGAAGTACTACACAAGCAGTTTTAAAAGCAGCTGTAAATCCTTCATTCATATACTACCACTCATTAGTAACTAATGCATTATCAATAAAGCTCCCCTGTTATTTTAGAAAGTATTTCCTTTGGATATAATTACTCTCTTGTAGTCTTTAAATTCAATAAAATCTCTACTGAGACTGTGTGGTTACAGTATTATAGCACTATGCATACTCTTAGTGTGTATGTATATACATATCTATTATAAGATATATCTATAATCTTTAGTATACTATGATGCTCTTACAGGATCATAGCAAAATGCAGGGATATAGTAAAATTTAGGTGTAATTGACTTATCAAAATCAGTGGGAGCAGGTATGTCCAGTAACAGCCTTAATTTGTACACTGGCATAAGCAGTTTACAAAACATCCACGGGATCTGAGGCAGGAAGTGACTTTTGTCTCTGTTTTACAGTGTCTCACACAGAAGGACTCTCTGGAATTTGGTAACATTGAGATACACACTAGTAGCTGAATAGCTGAGACCTGTTTTTTTAAAAAACTTTTATTTACCTTAAATAAGAGTTCGCTTGTAGTTTTTGCACTGTAGTACAGCTTCACTGTTCCCAATTTGTGTCTATTTCCTTTACCCTCTTGGTATCCATGAAGATCTGCTATATGCAGCAGTATAGAAAACAATGGGTTAATTCCAACACCCCCTGCTATCAGCACTAGGTTTACTGGGGAATCACCAGGTTGAGGATCAAAGAAGAAATCACCTCCCACTCGCAGAGCCACTTCTGAGTCAAGAGTACACTAGGATGGAAAAGAAAATACTTAATTTCAGAATTAAATGCAAAAGTTGAAATCTTACTCTTTTTGCATCCCAGTCACAAGTTTGCTGGGCTGTGATTTTTATTTAATTGACCAGTAAAGGAAAACCAGAAGGACTTTAAAATATACACACATTTTCCAGCTATCTGAAGTAACCCAATGTCTCTAGGGATCTAGTTCTACTTTCAAAAGTTTCAGTCTTATATTAAGGCAGGATGGTGACTCCCCCTTCTTATCCCCATAAGAGCTGAAAGAGGAACAATTCACACAGGGTTTTCCAACAGCTGAGGTCATCATGTGAAATCACACTTCTACCCAAAACCAGCTTCATGACAAAAAAGGCCTTGCTATGAGGTCACAGAAGGTCAGAATAAGTTGCACACAGAAGGTTTTTCCATCCCCATTCCTAAAAAATAAAAACCACCCAAAAGTGAAGTAAGTATTCACAAGAATATTTCTTGCAGAATCACTTCTGCATTTGCAACTTCAGAGGCACAGAAGAAGAAAAATGAGGGAAAAATCTTCTCTCTTACTCTCCACTTGTATGTAAGAAATTATTTCCTAAAGAAATGTGTCCAATCATGTTTTTTGATACACTGAAAACAAAAGCTGCAACAAAAAAATCCACTTGGGTCAGTATCTCCTTGGTAAACCAGCACTGCATCCTGGTCTGAAAGGTGAAGCTGCAGTACAGAGAAGTCAGGTGAGTTCTTCCACATCACTGCAAGCTGACAGAACAAATAAGAGCAGAAAACACAACTCACTTCAGGCCATATATAGGTTTTAAAAGATAAAATGAAGAGGATAGGGAAACCAAGGAAGGTGGGAATGGAGGAGAGAAGAACAAGCTAAAAGAACTGCTGAAAAATTAGCTCAGAGAATGAAAACATTTCTTCCAAATAATTCTTTTCATATCAGGAAACAGTAAATTGAAACAAAAGGAGTTCCATTAATGAAGACTACACAGACAGCAAAGGTCTAAACACGTATCAATTCCACCAGGAGCAAGAAGGATGCCCTTGGATGCAGGTACTGCATAGAACACATGGGTTCCTAAAATAGTAAGCATGATCATTAAAAACACCCAACAACTTTCTTGCTTTTCTTAATTATTGCAAAACTACTGTCTCTCAATTATACTGTAAGACAATCAGCGTTCATTATCTGAAACTAATTTCTCTCTCCCTTGTCATGTACACTGCCAGGCTTTCCCACCATGTTTTACTCCCATCTAGAGAAGCATGAATCTACAAGTGTTCCAGATGCATGTGGCCTAAGAAGGACACAGAATATGGTACCCTTTGAGGAAATAAGCATTTTTAGGGAGAAAATCTCACATCTGCCCTCTTAACCAGCAATAGCTCCTCAAGATTGGACATGGGACTTGGGAAGAATCTCTTTTAACCAGCAGTCTCCCAGGTATTTCCATGTTTTGGCCATGACAGTGATAACAGCAAGTCAGTATACAAGAAAAAAAAGTAAAATTCTGAAGAAATACCATGAGAAAGTGTTGTCCTTTAGCCTAGGCAGAGAAGTGAAGCAATCAATACATTACATGGATATTTTTTAAAGAAAAGGCTACATCTTCTTAAAGTTACAAAGTACATGGTGCTAAAATTTACTATTTTATATACAGTAATATTAAGAAATAAGTACCTCTAAAAAACACAGGTACGGTGAGTAAATGAGTCCTAACTATTCCCATAATGTTTTTAACCCTGAGATATCAACTTCCTTTAGGAGCAACTTCTAATCAATTAAGCACTGGTTTTGTCACCATATATACAACACTTTCGAATTCCAGGTTGGTATTTTTTCTGCTTGCTTCCTAAAGAAAAGCATGCACTTTTGTTTAGCTAGAAGAGTCCACGTATACCCTGGAAGTTTCTCCGTGGCATCAGGTTTGACCTAGCTTACCCTTTAACTAAAGATTTATCCTATAAATTCCACCAGAAAACTTAGCAACCACAAACTGATTCACAACATCAAAAATTCTTAAATAGTTTCCAGAGACTGTGAAGAGAACAAAAGTTGATAGGACAGATCATTGATGAAACATGTGCCTCATCTGACTAACTGAATGGGGCAAATGATGAGCAAAACACCACGAGGCCAAATGTCAGACTTTACTTTTAACATAGCGAAAACCCCAAGCCTTGTGTTACGTCTTTATTACAAAAATAGTGCATATTTAAAAGAATACTACAGACATTCTGCATTATTCTGTTGTTTTATCATTTCAGAAAAACTGATCTAAATATCTCCCTTGGCTATAATCTATATCTATCTGTGCTTTATCGATGATTCCCAGTTTATATTTAGAGAAATAGTCAGGAATTATGGAAAGTTATCGGATGGAACTTTGTAATGTGCAACACTGCCTGTTCTCAGGGATGTAAGTTAGAACAGAGGTTTTTCAACATTTTAAAATTCATTAATTCCAAAGGAGTGAGAACCCTTATATACACAAACTACAGTATCACTGTAAGTCCACTGTAAGCACAAGTGGAGTCAAAAAATCACAATAACCATACTTCCATATTTCAGCCCCTTACTGAACAAAAGGTTTTAAGATTTATGTTATATCCAAAATGCTTAAAGAAGTCAACATGAGTTTTGCAGTTAATAGCACAAAGTGGTCTAAAAACACACAACACCCCC
Source organism: Corvus hawaiiensis (assembly GCF_020740725.1). NCBI lineage: Eukaryota > Metazoa > Chordata > Aves > Passeriformes > Corvidae > Corvus > Corvus hawaiiensis. The sequence continues at coordinate 44,514,184 of NC_063213.1, forward strand.
TTTACCTCAAAAAAAAAAAAAAAAAAAGGCACAAAAAAGAGCCAAATCTCTCAGTTAATTTCATTTACCTCAGTGTGAATCCAGTGAGCAGGAGGATGAACAGTGTACTTTACTGCCAGCTCTAGTATTCCTTCCCGTTTTAACAGGCTGGGGCTTGAACATATTGAGAATCCCCCAACGACAGATACCCCAGGAATAAAGAAATCAACCCTAAAAACAGATTGGACACAAAAGTTTAAAAAAGAAGCCAACAACCCCCAAACATGGACAACAATAGCCAAAATAATGTGGCTCCCTTTGTTTCAATTATCCTTCCTTTACAACATCTTCATTTCTGTAATGTAGTTTTTCCAAAAAGGGAGTTAATCTTGAGTAACGCCATTTCATTAGAATTATTTTCATCTAGAACCATCTCATCATGTTTGCTAAACTAGAAGGTTTTCAAACCATTCTGCTTTTAGCATTAGATGTCACATCTCACAACAGACTAGAATTCTAAGTGTTTTAAATAAATTATTTGCATATTAGAACAAAACCATAATTATGGTCTGATAAAATAGCTTAAATCCCACTCTTTTTGGTCCCTTTGATGGGCTCTTCAATTTTCAAACATACGAAGACTGGGATTCTAATTTTAGGGAAATTACTTTAGATTAAACACTTTCTTTTCCTGGGTAGATGAAATATCTGAAGTAAAACCAACAGTGTGTAAAAAATTTCCTGTGTAAAAAGTCCACAACTGGCAGCAGAACCGCAGCTCCCTCTGGTGGCAGATATCGCTTCCTAGGTTATAGGAAATGGAACTAGAATAAATTCCTACTTTTTTTTTTCTTTCAGCTTAAAAGTAAACCATGCATAGGTTTGTACAGATTAGAAGGTAACATGTGGCTAAGCTTCTGCAATACCAGCCAATAGAGAGTATGGAAGGCAAGCCATTACTATATAGGAACCATAATTCAGTCTCATAAAAGTAAGGCTTTGATAAGCCTTGATGAGGCTTCCAAATAGTTATCAGAAAAAAATTACAAGTTGGTTTGTGATCTATAACCTGAACTCCTCTGTGTTCCATAAATCTTTAAATGCTTCTGCTTTCTACACTACATAACAAAATCCCTGTATTTTAAAATAAACCTAATGTTTATAACCCGTTGTGCTGGTCCCCTTAGGAAACACTGATAAGCAATGCCAAGTACTAGAAAATCATCATTCAATTCAAGCCTGGGTTAGGCTGGCTCAGTATTAGTTAAATGAGGATGCAACAAGAAATACAGACTGGCTTCCACTGCACAGGTATCTTCTTTAAACAGCAAGGCTGTATTCTTCACAGAGACCACAAATGCTTGAGGAAAGAGAGAAGCACTTTGAGTAATTCACCACTTTTAGAAGAAAAAAAGTCTTGTCTGCTTACTCCACACAAAATTCACCCTTTGAAGAAAAAAATCTTTCTCTTGAAGAATGCTCACAGTGTGATATATACAACACTGATATAATTTTTAACTTTATGCTTAAAATAAACTTGATGGTGCATAAAGATATCTGACTGCAAAAGAAAGGTCTACAACCAAAAACGTTGTGAAGGCTTATTTCAGTGTCCTCAGTTTGTGCAGCCCCACTGCCCATGGAGCCCAGCTTTACTGATAGTCAGGCTCTGGGAGCTGGCAAAAGTTTACTGTTGAATCGCAGCACTTATCTTGCCAGAGAGTATCTCATGATGCTACTGAAGCTCTTTACCTCCCTCTGGTGGAAAATAATCTTACTACTTAAATTAACGAAAAAAAAAAATAAGAATTTATGCTGTAAAGTCACAAGTTACATTCAAGTCAGAATGTTCTCCTTGGCATGTAAGCAAAACCTTATCCATGCCCGGTGGGGAAACACACAAACATTGCTGCAAAACCTACATCAAACATGGTTTTTACCTTTCCCAAATACTAATGCAGTATTTGCATTTTCTTTCCATACCAGTAGTTCTTTCCCAAGCACATAACTGTGAGAGATTTCAAGGCACAGTATACTATCTTACAGTCAGCTAGCTCTGATGGCTTGTCTCAGCCATGTTGGGAAAGGTGAGAGTGCTCCTGAAGAAATGCTACCTGTGACAGCCTAAGGGAAAAGAACAGCAGAAGGGAAAAAAAATGAAGAAAATCCACAACAAGGAAAAGCACAAAAAGATGTAAACCAGAGATCTCAGGGTGGTTTTTAACTTCCCTCCTTTTAAAGCCTACCTAAACCATATCTTTAAAAAATGTGTAATTATTACCCATTGCTGGAGGAAGAGATCATAAAACCAAAACCATGAAGCTACTTCTTCAAAGTATTTATAGCATGCATATACCTCAATGCACATTTTAGTAAATCAAACGGGGTAACAGCAACAAGTCTCTTCATTATTATTTCAAGTCAGATAAAGACCAGTATCTGCCAAAGTGCTTGCAAAACAAATTCACTTTTGCTTCTGAAAAACTCAGTAATTAGAACACTTTCAAGAGATGTAAACATTTTAGTGACAATCTTTGGCTGTAACATCTTACTATGGCAAATCCTAACAAGTTAGCCTTTTCAGCTCAGGAAAATGTGTTGTTTTGTACTGCTCATCAAAAAAATGCAACCCGAGTTTATAGATACGAGTACAGAGAAGTTGGTGTATACCTTACAATAGCATTAGAACACTTTCAAGGAAGAAGAAAATGAAGAAGAGTAATTATAATTAAAGCTTTCAGTTTTCAGCATGATAATTTTAAAAACATTTTTGGAGGGTAAATGTACTTTGCAAGTACTGGCAAGCAAGAATTTAATATGAGTCACTGCACATGTGCAAAAACTGCAGCAAATTACTTTACAAACAAATTATTGCTAATCAGCATCTTGTGTTCTGGTTCTAAATTTAAAAGCCAGCAGATTAACACTCCATGAGTAACATATGCTGTTAATACCCTAGCAGCTATACTTTGATTTCAGCAAAACCACTTTCAGATGACCAAAGCCAATAAAAAGTTTAAGAACATTGAAATGTCCATTGCCAAAAGCAACTACTCCTAGTTTTAAATTAATTTCTTAGAGAAAAAAAAAAGTTACTGAGAGTATTTTTAACAAGGAAGGATGACAAATATGAAAACCCACTAGTTCCTTTTGAAAAAAACCCTGTAAAATTGTTTAAACAAACAGCTAATTGTTTCAAAGGCTTAATAATTCAAGGTATTTCTTTTAAAATTTGCCTATTTATATTAACATCTTAACCTGACCTAACAGGCTTAATTTTCAGAGTGGAAACTTCAAGGGGAAGAAATAAACCAAAACTAAGTAATTTGCAAATCAGCAGTCTCAGCTCCACTGTAAAAATAACTAGTAAATAAAGACAGCAAAGACAACCTGCAGAATAAAGCGCAGTGAACTTCAAAGTACTCTTGAAGAAACAATGTAATACAATAAACCACAGGAAAACACCAAAACAGTATAACTGAACATTTAAAGAATATCCACTTCTGCCCTTTCAACAGTAATAATAGATTTTTTATAAAAAACTTAAAAATTATTTTAAAATTATTTAAATTTAGTAATTATTTTAAAATTATGCCAAATATCAGCTCTTTGACAGAGCATCCAGTAAGAAAACATTTTATTATGTAAATTAACAACTTTTTCCAAGGCCCAAGGATCAGAGACCTTTCAGCACTTTGTTATCTATAAGTGGACTTTTATTAATTTCCCCCTCAAATATACCAGAAGATCTTACCATTGTCCTGCTTTGAAAGTAAAATCCTTATTTGCAATAGCCAAACGAAGTCTTTTGACTGTTTCTGATTCATTGGTGATTCCACACACTTTTGCTTGTGTAATTACCTAACAAAAGACAAAGAAGCCATTGTGATACGTAGATACAATTTGCAGCAAAAGCACTCAAGAAGCTGTGCATTAGACATCCATCACTTCCCATGTTATCCATAGCATTTCATTACTTACAGCACCAGTATTTTTTCACTGAGGTGAAGAAACTAAAACGGGTTACATCCCTGGAAGTGTTCAGTGCTAGGCTGGATGGGGCCCTAAGCAACCTGGTCTAGTGAAGGGTGTCCCTTCCCATGGCAGGGGGTTGGAACTGGATGATCTTTAAGGTCCCTTCAAGCCCAAATCATTCTATGATTCTATGATTCGCTTAAATAGTCACTGAATGGAGAAATATGTTTGTACTTGCAGTCCACCATGTCTTCTGTAACTTTTTCTAGGATTATACATTAACTTATTTCAGTTGAAGAGAACATAGCTATAAAGAGATGTGATTGCTAGTTATCACCTTTCAGATTCTTCGGACATCTATACAAGACACACACTCCTGCGTCCTCCAGCAATAAAGGAAAACGATCTCTGATATAAAGACTGACAAAGAAGACTTGTAAAAAATCAGTTGCAACTGAAGTCCCAGGGAGAATTCTGGATCTGTAACTAGATTTATTTACGTAATTAAATACAGTACTGAAAGATAATGCATTAATGTTAATGCATCAATGAAAGAAAACCAGTGAGCCTTTTGTGACTGCATTTACCCCCTACACTCCCATATGACCACAGGGAAACCAGGACACAAGGTCTCATGTCTGGTTAACAGAGCAGTTTTTGTTTGGCAGCCACATGGGAGGATGTCAGAGCCATAGCTGATACCACTTTTAAAGAGTTTAAAAAATAAAAGATGAAAAATGAAAAGTGGATTTTGCAAACAGAGCCATCGGGGATGAGCACGCCACTTAAACTCTTTGCTGCCCATCAGAGCAGCATGAATTTTCATCCCCTCCCTGCCCTTCCTTTTCAGGTATTTTTGGACTATAATTATTCACCTTTTTCCTCTACAAAGAAAGCAATGCCCCAAGTATTTTCTACACAGAGCAATGCACAGATTTTATTGTTAAAAATGCTGATGTCAGTTACGACACAAGGAAATACTCAAAATACCACCACAGCTCTACCATTTCTCATTTGTCTAAGATCAAACAGATCAAAAAAATTTTAACTTTAAGTAACTATGCTGTAATTTAAAACATATGTCAGGAAATTAATTTATTCATAAAGCAACATCTGAACACGTCCCCTGTCCCATTAAACAGCAGGACATTTGCTAATTTAAAATGAAGTAACATGGATTCCTGTTCCACTTTAGCAGACACTATTAAATGAGGAATGCAGTCAGTCAAAATTAACAAGAGAAATGTCAGATACATTACTTCAATGGTTGTTCTGAGGGAGAAGTGCAGGAAAGGGACATTAACTTTGGATCTTCTTCATTCCCTTCTTTACTCTTCAGTACACTCCTTAATTTGTTACTTAGCTAAGAGAGCTGAAAAAGTACTGGAAATTTAATTCTTAATTGGTATAAAGTTATTTCAAAAACTAAATTTGAGTCAGGGTGATCAAAGACATTCAGCCAGTATTTTGGACCATCACAAGAGTATCCAGCTGGCTAGAGCAAGGCTGCAGTGAGATGAAGGAGGACACAGGACTCCGGATTTTGCAGCTGTGTTTCAAGAATGCATTAGTCACTTTTCCTTGCCCTGGTCCTTCACATTATCACTCTTCAACAGGCAGTGTTCTGTAGCATTCACACTAATGCAACACAGATTTATGATTATTTTACTGGACTGAAATGGCCATATAAGGCAATATTGGCTGAGGGAAGCAAACTGCTGATTATATGGAATTTGAAACTAAGCAGAGGATTTAAAATAAACTGATTTTAAAGTGGTCAGAAATAAAGCAACAAAGAATAAATCAAGCATTAAAAAAAGAAACAGCATAATCCTCTGATATGCAGAGAATGTGCAGTAGCAAGAACTGAGCCCTGCTCTTTCACCTATCTCATACAGCCTCCTTCTCTTCCTTGTGCCTTACAGTTCCCTGCGCCAACCATGAGCTTCCAACACCTCATAAGTATCCATTTTCCACGTATGTTCCAGATACTGATGTTGAGCAGAGAAAGGAAGCAAGCCAAGCAATAAATAGAAAAAAACCCCACGGCTGCAACACTCCAAAGTGCCATCATTTTTTTCATGTCAGAAGTGAATGAGAACATGCATCGGTCCGTGCCTCTCTCTACACCCATTTCCTCAGGTAAGCAGGATCCATGAGAGCAGCTGGATGTTCACAAGCAATGCTGATCCATACCCAGGTAAGAGCTGGCATTAGGTGTGAGCAGCTGAGGCACAGCTCCGTGGTTCCCAAAAGCTGGCTCACAGCTCTGGTGACAGGCTGAATGCGGCTGCATTTGTCTCATCCATCTATAGCCCACGTCACACAGTGCTGAATCTTCTTTTTTGGGTGTTACCTACATATACCCTCCACCCAGCTTCCTTTTGGGAAGAACATGACTTATTCTCCACTATAGTTAGGGAAAAAATTAGCAGAGAAAGACTTCATTATGTACACATATACACACTGACATCTGGTGTGTTTGCATCTGTGTGCATCTATTTCAGCTTATTACAGAAAGGAAATATCTGTATGAAATACAAGAGCATGTTTCCCTCTGAACATTATGAAGAAGAATGCTTACTGCTCAAAACTGAGATCCAGAAAAAGCATTTCTGGATTTTGATGGAGAACAATGCTCCATCTTCCTTGTACTTGTGAATTAAAAGAGATACAAATGAAGATCATTTTTACAGCTGTCTATCATCTCTCCCTCCAAAATGTCTACACTTTTTGCCTAACCTTCTATGTTATAAAAGGACATTTTCCACATTTTTTAATCTCAAATCTGAACCAGAATTGTAGAAATCCATAAAAATCGGAGAAGTCTGTGTAGAGATGATGGGTATCCATGTGCTTTCATTACTTATTATAATCCATACCTGGCTAGGAATCTATTATTAAGTTTCTTGTCCAACATAAAGTAAATAGCATCATATCACTGACAAATTTTTAAACTCATTACATTTCACCCACTGAGCACAAAACATGCTAACTTTATACCAGTATCAAATATTAAAAATGAGGACAAAAAGAAGTAAACAAGACTCCAGCAGAAGGCAAAATGGAGCCTAAGAATCAAATACTATTATCCAGTATAATTATATTCACAGCAAAAAAAAAAAAAAATTACTTGCATCCTAAAGAACAGAACACTAACCTCCTGTCGAAAATTATTTGCTGTCCTCTCTAGATGATCCATTTTCCTTTTTGATTTTATTGTGCTGCAAGAAAAAGCAAACAAAGACAATTGTCATTTTGACAGCTGTGCTACTGTCCCTTACTGATATGAATTTCTATTAACATAATAATTTACCAGTGTAATCCAGACTACAGACGACATAAATCTAAGTAAGAATTAAATATAAATATATAATTATATTTATAGTTAAATTAAGCATTTATAGGTCTGTAGTAATTTGTCAGCTTGATTTTGACAGTGTCACCATAGCATTCTCTTAAAAAAAAAAAAAAGGAAGTGGATAATCTACCTGCTCCCTGTGCAGTAACAAAAAGCAGAACGCCTCAACACCCCCAATGCAGAATCAGAGGGAAAAATTCTGCTCTGAGCACCTCTCAGTAACTGAGGAACAGTGCAACCCACATAAATAGTAGCACGAGCCATGATGACCAGGCAGTCTTCAGAATCACTGGTTCCTGAAAAAAAACATAAATATTTGTTAAATGAAGTACTTAATATTTGACATGGCTTGTTGTCACCTTTATTTCCCTAAAATCAGAAAAGCCAAAGCTCAGCTGGAACTAAAACTAGCAACAGACATACAGGATAATGAGAGGGAATTTTAAAAGTATGAAAGTATCATAAACAAGTGAAAATGTGCATCAATCACGTGAAGGAGTGTTATGCCCACTCCTGAAGGTGAGGGTAACTGAGGTTCTTGTTAATAGATTCCTTGAGGCAGATTAGAGTGAAAAGACACTGAATGGCCAGTGTTTTTATATATATATATGTATGTTCTGGTTTGGCCAAATTTAGAAATATATCCTCTGAGAGAAGGCACAACCACCCCTTCCCCCCCCGGGTTCGGGAAAAAATAAATTTTCCTCAAAGGAAAGTGAAGGAGATAAAGCTATTTATTTACCAAACACATGGGAAAAGGAAAATAAGGCTAAATAATAAAATGTTTCGCTGTGGAGGAAAAACCTGGGAAAGTGTTAGAGTCCTCCCTTTGGTCTCCTCGGAGCTGGGGCTTGGGCCAGGGCCAGGCCCTCTGTGCCCGGTGGAAAGTCCTCCCGATGTGCTCTGATGTTGAAAGCAGTCCAGTGGAAAAGGGAGAAAATCCGGAATTCCAGAGAAGGAAAAGCAAAATCCAACTCTCAGTCTCTCTCTGGAGAACAAGAAACTGAAACAACTGGCCAAAAGCTGACTGGAAAGCAGCAAGCCGGGTGCATCCTCGCTCCCCTGCCGCAGCTGGGGGGGGGGGGGGGGGGGGAAACCCTGCTATCTCTGTGTGACCTTGAACAAGCTGCAAACTGCTTTGAAAAAGTTTTGCTCAGTTTTTTCCTTCCCCCTCTCAGGCTCAGTTTAGAGGCATAGAAAGACACAGAAATTAATTTCTGGGCATAGGCAACGATATGGGATACACATCATAAGGTCACCCCAAGACAATGTATAATGCAGGTTTGTTTTAGAACGATTTGGTTGCAATGGAAAGGGGGTACAGAGCTGTTTTGGTTATTGTCTATAGAAATGAAACAATATAAAAGTATAAAAGAATCATTTAAGAAAATACATAAGGAAATGTAAGGAAGAGAAAGAAAGGATAAGAGTAGATAGCAAAGTTATCATCACCCATGGATCCAGTGACAAGACTTCATTGTTGAACTTTCACTTAGTCAAAGGGACAGTCGCAGCCTTGATCCATCAGGGGTGGGGAAATCCCACAAAACATAGATTTCAGTGGGTTCAGTATGTTCAGGTGGGAACATCCAGGTACCTGCCCTGGGGGGAGTTTTACACTGTCTGTTCCAACACCGGGGATCAGGTGCAGTGGTCTGGTGGAAGGCCCCAAAAATGAGTCTGGGGGTGCTTTGGGGTCTTTGATGGGTTATGACACCCTCTAAGCCATGACAGCTGCCTCTCACGCCAGCGCAGTTGAGCCAGTTCTGCCCCACAGGAAGGGATGAGCACCTTCAGGCCCAGGTGTGAACACGAGTGTCCTGAGACCTTCCCTGGGAGGGGAGATTTACACCTGGCCCAGCTGTGTAAGGGAGGACACTGGCATGATAAAAAGCATTATCCCACCTCAGCAGGACCTGCTTCTTACTGGCCTTTTCCCTTATCTAGCTCAAACCCAGCTTGTTGCCAAACAAAGGTCAGTTTGTTGTGGCCATCCTCTGGTGGTGGGTGCACCCGGGCTGTTCTTATGCAGATGTTTCCCACCACACACACCCAAACCTCTCCTCTTGCCCGTCGGTGGTGGGGTGCAAACACAGCCTCAGTGAAGCCCCTGTAGCTTTTCCAAATGGGCAATTGCTTGAGTCATTAACCATCCACATTGCAGTCTCTCAAAAGGAGAAGACCTCGTCAGAGATGATATGGAAAAGGCTGAAGTACTCAACGTTCCTTTTGCTTCAGTCTTTACAGGCAAAGCTTACACCCAGACCTCTGCTTGTACCAGGGTTGTTGGGAAGGAGAGGGATAAGTAGGAGCAGGGCCAGCACCTGCTGAGATGCTGGATGTACTCAAATGCACAGAGCCAGATGGGTTACACTGAAGGTTGCTAAGAGACACAGCTGACACGCTTGTCAGGCAACTCTCTATTACCTATGAAAAACACTTATCACACAGTCTCCAATTGACTGGGAAAAGACTTACACATGCTCATTTTTAAGAGAGGCAAAAAGCAGTGCTTATGTGCAGTCAGCACCATCTCAGTATCTGGAAAAATGCTCAGAGCTTGTCCCCTTAGCTGGGTGAAAGCTAAGAAAGCATTCAAGAAGATTTGACTCAGATTTACCAAGGGCAAATTATATTTGATAAATCTGAATAGCTACCGTAATGAAAGGTCTGGTCACGCAGCTCAGGGGACAGGATACAACACACCTTGAGTGTCCTGTGGCTCCTGGCACCACCCCCCGAGGCACACACACGTTAGTAAGCCAAGGCCAGATGGATGGTTGGAGCAGTTGAAAACTGTCTGGGCAGACAGAATTGAAGACTTGATGGCTTCAAGTTGCTTCACTTTTTGGCTAGGAACACTAAGAGTACCCTGGGGTTGTTATTGGGGCTGGTACAGGTCCATAAATTTATCAGTAACTTGGATGATGAGACAGAAGGTGACCCCATTCATAGCATGGTGGTTGGAACTGGATGATCTTTTGAGGTCCCCTCCAGACCATTCTATGATCAGCAAACTTGTGGGTGATACTATGTTAGAGTAGTAGAGCTCCCCTTCAAAGGGGAACTGAGAAACTGCAGGGCTGGAAAGCCTCATGACAAAGGTCTACACCTGGGACTGGCTTAATCCAATGTGAACAACTGTCCTGCTCCAAGCAGGAATTCTGACTGGATGACGCTCAGAAGTGCCTTCCAGCCAACATATCTGTGATTTTAAATGCTCAAACAATATTCATGTTTGGAAGATCAAACATTGACTATGTATTCCCTTTCTAGTGGTAAAGAAAGGGTTCTGGGTGGAGAATTTTACAATCTTTAATTAAGCCTGTTTGTTCACAGGTTTATTTAAAAGCACATTAAACCCTCACACTTCCACGTACCCTACATAATACATCTCTAAAGAGTAAAGAAAGTGGAAGACACTCAATGTGCACTACAGTGGAAACACGGTGTGAAGCTTCAAAACCACACACTCAAACAGCTATGACAGAGAAAGATAAACTGACATGCACAACATTCAAAGTTAGTCAGAACCACCCTTCAAGTGTAGGAACAGGTTCATAGAGAGCCAAGAGATATTTCTCATTCCTTGTAAATCTGCTTTTATTTTTCCTAAAATGGATTACCATAAGTCTCTATCATGCATCATCCCCTATCAAATTATATTTATTTCCATGATGCAGTCCATTGCTTCTTTAAAGCACTAATATTTTACTTTCATTTAAATATCTTTTCCCTCATTCTTTTAAGGCATGTAATTTATTTTCAGAATGTTTTTCATTTTGAATCCCTTGAAATGGCACCGATTCAACTTGTTTATAACTAATCAGGCCTATACTCTCTAGGATTTCACTAACAGCTGCATTGGCTGGTCACTTAATAATCTGTCCTGTTTGTCATCTTGTATGAATGAAGGCAGAGCTTCCATAAATTAGGCTGCTCAGAAATGGAATACACTTACAGTGACTATTCAAAATGCCCACTTGCAAGCATAAGAAATACTTCCTGCAAGTTTTAACTGTCCATAATTTTTAATAGTTTTTCAGCATTTAATTCCACAGCAGCTTGCAACTTTTAAAAACAGAATTACTTAAAACTCTTTTACCACCAGTGAGCAAAATTACTTCAAATTTTTTTCCCACAGCATCACAGAGTACTTAAAGTGTACTTAAGTGTTTAAACAAAACACTTCAGCACTTTCTACATCAAGTGTATAGAAGCTATTAGAAGCTATTGATAACAAAAGTATTAACAATCTCAAAATACTTTAGGACAACAAAGTACACATCTAATGAAGAAGTCACATTCCTCTACCTTGGCATATTATCTATAAACCCAGAGTGCTCAAAAATCACATTTTCTCAAATTCATGAGGATCACTTTATGATCTGGAATCTTTCAGATAGCACATCAAGGTTATAGACATCTACTACCAACCTGAAGTTCAATATCAATACATAATCTTGGAAACAAAATAAATGCCAGCCTAATTTTATAGTCACAGCTGAAAGATCCTATTGATACAGACTACTTTAAGGCTGAGTCTCTATCCTAAATTAGAAATAACTCTCTTGAACAGTAGTTCAAGATACTTGCTCCATTTATATTACCATCACTCTCAAATCATGAAAAACATAATAAAAATCATTTGCAATTTTTACCTTGCAACCAGTAAATTCCAGAATGTCTTTTAATGGGTCCTGGTTCTCCTCTACCACATACAAGTGTGACTCACACCTTTACAAAATGTGAACAGCTTCTGCCCCATCTGTCACCTCTGTGAGCTTTTCACTCATCCAGCTCTTTGGCAAGTCCCTGCCTTCCATGAAGTGCAGTGTTTCAGCCTCCCAAGCTCCTGTCAGGTGGGATGTTCTCCCTTTATTGTCATCTTACCCAAGCCAGTACAGGAATAGCCACTCCAAATACCCTCTTTCTTCACAGAGGTTGGAAGGGACCACAGTGGGTCATATGGTCCAACCTCCCTGCTCGAGCAGGATCATCTGAGAGCACGTGGCACAGAATCGTGTCCATGAAGTTCTCAAATATTAGTGAGGGAGACTCCACAATCTCTGGGCAATTTTTTTCCAGTATGCGGTCACTTACACAGGACAGTTCTTCCTCATATTTAGGTGGAACTTCCTGTACATCAGCTTCTGTCCACTGCCTCTTGTCCTGGTGGTTGGCACCCCCAAGAAGAGCCTGGCTTCATCCTCTTGACACCCACCCTTTACATATTTACATGCTTTTATAAACCTCCTTTGCTCCACAGAGAGAAACGAGCACTACTTTTCACAACTCCTTCCTCTCCTCACTTAAAACCAACGAGCCATTCATTCTCCATCCTCTCTGATCCACTGGCCCTGGTTTAGTATCGCGTGAGATGCATGTCTGCGTCTCTTCTTTCCCCCAGTCCCACATCACTATCTGAAGGGAGAATTACTTTTAGTTCACCCGTGCAACACTTAAGTGCAAATTACTACGTAGGTCAGTGCGAGAGAGTGCAGAGGGAGGCAGCATGGGTACTTAAGCAAGCAGCACAGAAGTCTTTTTTCAAAAGCTATCTCTCGGTAAGACACCCCTCTAGACAAACAGTCCCTCCTACAGAAGAATTCACAGAAAACAAAGTTTTCCCCCTTTTCCCAGGACTGAGGCGAACACGCTGAGCTCTGGGAGGAGGACGGGGGGAGGAGGGAAAGAGGGGACGGCAGCTTTGTGCCCGGCTGGGACGGGGCGGCGCTGAGGCGGCCAAAGGGCAGGGGAAACACACGGCCAAGGAGCAGGGGAGAGCCAAGGGCAAGGTCGCGGCAGTGCCCGGCCGTTCCCTCGCAGCCTCTGGGGATCGCCGGGCAGGCCAGGGCTGGAACCGGCAGCGCCATCGGCCGCAGAGGGCGGCCCGGCCACGGCCACGGCTTCCGACCGGCGTGAGGGACTCCCGCCGTAAGGAAGGGGCGAGCCGGAGGCACTTGAGCGCGCTGGCCCTCAGCCCGCCGCCCCTCACCCTCCTCTCCTCTCCCCTTCCCTCCACTGCCTCCTCCCCATCCGAGCCCACCCTGGGATCCCGGGATCCCCCGGCCCGCTCCCCACTGCCCCTACCCGCCGCCGCATCACGTGACGGGGAGTCCCGCCCGCTTGCCCCGTCAGGCGCCGCCTCTTCCCGTCCGCCCGTCCCGCTCCCGCCGCTTCCCGGCGCCATGGCCGTGTTCCACGATGAGGTGGAGATCGAGGACTTCGAGTACGACGAGGAGACCGGGACCTACAGCTACCCGTGCCCCTGCGGGGACCGATTTCTCATCACGCGGGTGAGGGACGGCCGGGCAGGGCGAGGGGGAGAACAGGGTGGTGCGGCCCGTGGGCCGCGCAGGCGGCGGGGCCCTGACCGCTCTCCCGGGGCTTTTACAGGAGGACCTGGAGAACGGGGAGGACGTGGCCACCTGCCCCAGCTGCTCCCTGATCCTGCGCGTCATTTACGACCAGGTGGGTGCGCGGGGAGAGCAGTGGGACGCGGTTCCAGCCTGGTTCCTCTGAGTCCCGGTTTGCCGCCCCATGCGGGAAGCACGGGGCAGCGTTTAAAAATCCCTGATTTGGGACTACGTTTCCTGCCTGATCTCTTGTTATTCTGGTCTCCTTCTGCCGTTTTGGGGCTTTAAAACACGCGTGCCTGGGTGGGCGTGGGGTAGGACACAGGCGGGACGAAGTCAGTGATGTGAATGAAGAGCTCTTGTGACTGACTCCGGCAGCCCAGGCAGCAGCCTGGTAGCTTTTCTCACCTGGTGGGCAGATTTCGGCTTTCAAGTTTTGGGAAACAGATTCATACCACTTAAAATCACTCTGTTTTCTAGCCTGGCTGTATCTCGTGGTGTTTTTGAGGTAGAGGAGATCCAAAACCAATGTAAATCGCCTAAATCCCTGCTTGCTGTCTTTAGGAGCAGTTCATGCGGGATGAAGTCGTGGCAGAACCTTTGCCAAACAAGGAATTGGTCAAGTGCTGATGAATGCATCGTGGACTGTGCTGCTTTGGGATGAGAAAGTATGGGGATGGTGACTGCGGAAAGAGATGTGGTCCTCCTCCTAGAAATGCTTGCTGCTGTGGGTTACAAGTGCAATAATTGTCTGTCTTCCTAACATGAATGAGGGTTTTCTGGGACATCAAACACATGAATGGGTTTTGTTCCAAGGGGTTATACTTCAAAAAAAAAAAAAAAAAAAGTTGCTCTGTGTATTCCAGAAGACTTGAGAAGACTTGATTATAATCCTGATTTACAGCAGGTCAATACACAGATGAAGAGTGTGGAGTTGGGAAAATTACAACATTTAGTCTAGCAGTGGCTTCTTAGCCTGTGGAAAAAAACAGGCTTTGTGTGGTTATATGCGAGTGTGAAATGGCATAGAGAGCTGAAATGTTGGGAGGCAAGACTTAGGAGTCCTTAGGACGCAATGCCATACAGAGTTGACACAGTGCAGCATCTCCCAGGATGTGTGCTTGTGTTCTTCGTATGGGCAGAAAACAAGAGACCCAGAGCCAACATTTACCCAGTGCTGGTAAATTGTTTTTACTCCTGTAAGCACAAGGAAGGTGCAGTTGTCTGTGTATCTGCATTGGGGGCAACGCTTGAGTTGGGGCAGATTTGTTTCTTAAATTGCTTCTAATGTTGCTTTGAAAGAACTTTGGTAATTGTTGCCACATGACTCTGACATAATAGTGATAATACTTTTATGGGTGTTGTGTGAAATGGAGTCAACTATTTTTTTACCTCTGCACAGCTACTAATGTGCAAATGGACTGGAACTCGAAGTGGGTTGTATTTTACCCCTATTTTCTCAAAAACTTTGTGGTTTCACTGTTGCAGTAGATATAAAATGGGCTGCAGTTCTTTGTGCCATTTGTAGTAAATTTCTCAGCCTTCCTTTATTAGATTCTGTCACTTCCTGGATAGGACATGCACACATTTCACTGAATTAATAAAGGCATTTTTTTAATGTAGAAAAGAGGTGGGAGAACCTACTCCACACTGATTCCACGACTGCTTCTTGAATTACAAGCCACTGCACTTAAAGATTTTTGTGGTCATTCCTGTGTTTTAATAGGCTTTGACATCTATGTGGCTAAATTTGGGGGGAAGTACCTGTTAAGAGTTTATAAGCTATTTTGCTCCAGGCACTAAAGATAAGCAAGTTTTACTGGATTCTTGCATTTAGTTATTTTTGTTCTTACAGCATTCTGTGAATGTTGAACACTGTAGTTATTTTAAGAAAAGGAGAGAAAAAGAAAACTACACCTAGTTGGAAGTTTCGAATGCAGTAAGCACAACCCTGAGTGTTTCCATGCCTAAACCAGGAGGTGGCACTCGTGTTACTTTGATATCTGTGCTTAAAAAAAATGAATGTTGTGGTACTTTGGTTAGCTATGCCTTATCAAATATTTATTTTGACTATTTAAATAAAGATGTTTAAGATTCCACCAGTGGTTATAATGGGCCATTACTTATTCTGTTCCTGCACCAGCCACAATGATTGCCAGAGGTCTTGAGTTGCTGCTGCTGGGTGATGATAGTGGAAGCTCTTCAGGCTGGTTAATAAAAACTTTCAATCTATCAGTAGATGCTGTAAGGCAAACTTACAGAAACCCTACCTAAGCCCCTGTTCAGATTTCTAGTGCATAAACACCTTCATGATTTTTCCACAGGTGTTCTAAATAAAAGGAATTATATCAATTTTCAAATGCAAGACCAGGGAATGTATGCTCTGATGTAATGCATCAAAATGAGTTGCCAAGTGTATCATCTCTAAAAATGGATAGATTTTGCAGAAATCATTGACCAGATTTTGTTATGTAGTGAAGGTCAGGCCCTTCCTGACTCAGAAAACTTGTGTAGAGAATTATTTGTGCTCTATATGGTTAAATTCCTGCATGGTTGTAAAAAGCGTTAATCAATTGAATTTTGCTTGGCAGGTGCCAAGTAAACATAGCATGTAACAAGTTTTTAATTGATTTTTAGTTGTGTTTCGCACTAATCTGAAATACAGGTATTGGGTTTTTCAAAAGTAATTTTAGGAAAATTAATTAGTTCATTACATCAGTTGGGACTGTCAGTGCTTGAAGTTTCTTACCTGGTGTGAATTGTAGAACGCAATTTACATGCACATTAAAATTACTTGATCACATAGTGTGTACATCAAAGCTTTAACAAAGTGTGCATGATATATACTTTTCTGGAGTTTTTTTTACAGCATACAACAGAAAGGTGGTGTGGCTGACTGTTAGAAAAGGATGTGGCCACATTTGCACACATAAATTACTTTCAACTCTTGTCTCATTTCAGGGTCTTGAGGGACTCAAGACAGTAGTTGCTGTTCCTTGCAAAAAGGAGGCAAAACAAGGATGGGTGTCACGTTTCTTTCTTTTTGTTGCCCTTTGAGAATCTGAGAGAGACATTTAAAAACCGTTGAGCTGTTCTGTTGTTTTCCCTTCTGCTCTGCAGAGAGGAGTCCTGCAGCAAGAGTTCATCCTTCATGAAAGCTCAGCAATGCTAAAGCCAAAGGGCTGCCCACTCTTGTCTTTTGTTAACTTGTAAGAAGCTTTTGACTCCAGTGATTGCAGTCATCTTTTAAAAATATTCTTTCATACTGTGTAATTCCAGAACACCAGTCAGGGCAGTCTGAGTAACCCATCAGAAATGTCCCTCGTCAGGAATTCAGTCACAAGATTTCCTCAGAGCGCCACAGGCTCTGGTCCCTCATGAGTTACTTGTGTATTACGTGCTCTTACAAACCAGTAGCTCACTTTTTTTCTCAAAAGGCAATTGTGTAGGACACAAAGAAGACTTTTGTTTGCTACTTGTATCTGACAAGCAGATTGATCATGTGTTTGATTAGGTCCTTGGGTCTGTACAGAGGAGTCCAGTGTGGTGAAAACAGCATCACGTGAACATTAATGGAGTACTTCATACTTGGTAGAGACTAGAGAGGGTGAAACAATTTATGATGAGTTTCAGATATTCAAGCTGTGAAATTTCTCATACTGTTGAACACCTCTGAACTCCTGTGTAACACTGAAAACAAGCAGTACGCTCTTGTTGCCACAATTTTATGGGAAGAAATGGAAGATAACTTGGTCTTCATTAAACTAAAGAGGCTTAGCCTCCCTGATCCGTCAGATTCTTGTTTGCATTTCAAAGAAACTTGCTGAGAAGGTCATGTACTTCCGGCTCATTGTGCCTGTATATCAGTGGTGTACATGATTAGTTTTGAATAGTTGCTCTAGAAGTCTGTGACACAGACCCTGGACCTTCAAGAGGTGAGGTCATTAGGCCACTAATTTTGCTGTTGCAGTTGTTTCATTGTCCATGTATCAGGGAAATTGTAGTGTCCTAGAGGACCCTTTATAAGTACCTTGACATATCTTCTCTCCATCACAGTTCTTAATTTTGATTCTCAGCACCAGTCAAAAAAAAAGTCTTCCTTGCAGAGCATCAGAGCTAAAGATCATTACACAGGTCACCAAGTCTATCTACCAAGAAGCAGATACTGATTAATTTCAAATAAACCAGCAAAATTTCATTTAAGTTAGTGAACTGAAAACTGCATATTGTCATGAAGACAAGCAGTTTCTGAATCTTCCATTTCCATCTCTTCCAATTTAACACTCAGATCATGCTAACTGTAGGGATAGGTATTTGTTACACTGAAAACTTCTTGAAATGTTTTTACAAATAAGATTTATCAAGATGTTTAGTGCAGTAGTTAAAGTTTGCCATGAATTTTCTCCTAGCAGTTCCACGTGGATTGCTTTGATTCTACTTCGTGGTAACTTAAAATGCTAATTTCTCAATATCTCTCAATAGTAGCCATGGCAGTAGTCAGAGGATCCTGTGAAGATGCTGGGCTCATGAGCCCTGAAACTGGTCAAACCTGGTGAGTGACAGAGGCAACAACTGAGAGAAGCTGTGCCAAGAGCGAAAACAGCTGTCACAGTGCCACCTGTGGTCAGGGAGGAAGTGGGTCAAAGGGACCAACCAAAAGGATAGAACCTTAAGTGACCCATCATCACTCCTTCCCACCCCTTGCTGTCACCATTTTGATCTGTTTGCACACCAGGTCACCTCTCCAAAATTCTTGGCAGCTTACCAGTCCAGCACAGGCTTCCTGTCATGTGCAAAATCATTGCTGTGCCATTGACCCTGTCAGTGCGTGCAGCCAGGCAAGAGAAGCTTGCCCTGAAGGTATGGTGGAGTGCAAAGGTCAGAGCACAGGTGCCCCATCCAAAGGTGGTAATTTTTAATTTTTATATCAAAACTGAGATACTTATCTTGTTGTTTGCTGAACCTGTTGGTTTAGGGAAAGATCCAACTATTAAGACTCAAGGTAAAATCAGCAGGAGCTGGCAATAAGTCACTTCTTCCATGACCTATTCAGGGCCTTTCCTGCTCCATGGCAAATGCTTTTATTTTGGTCTCAGTTGTCCTTCTGGACAAGTCAGAGGACAACTTTTTGAAACATTCAGTACTTCCAGTAAAAGATTTCCATCCACCAGAACACTAAATAGCTGCACCACTTCTTAGCATGATCTTTGTGGATGAACTCCTATGGTGTTTATACAAAATACCAATTTCTGGTATACTTTTAGTAACAATGACTATTTCACACTGCATAGAAAAAAATTACAATTTTCAGGGGAGGGCTTTTTTTCCCCCCCCCCCATCTTGAAAACGATACTATTTAGCAGTTTTTATTTCTGCATGTCTCTGATCATAGGCCTGTTGTTGATTCTTTCCGTGAAAATTTCGTACATATGCAACACAATACTGTCTTAAGGTATTTGGTTTTAGACAATAGCAAGACTGCAGCATAAATTTATCATTTTTATCACTCTATAATGGATTAGAACTGATTTTTTTGCCCTGTGACGGATGTTAAGATTAATGTTCATTTAATGACAAAAAAAAGTAGATAAAACATGAGCCCTTACTTATCCTACTTGCTCACTCATTAGGGTAGAATACATTTGACTTTTTATATTATGCAGAAGCCTCTGTGGCCCCCAGCGCACTGCACAGGTCTTCCCACATTGATGGGTTCTGGTGTACATCCCTTAGCTAGAACCAGACTTTGAATTTAGATATGTAAACAGTCTGGAGGCAGAGATCCAGACAAAACACCTGTCAGTCTCACAGTCTCTCTTGCAGAACTACTCAAGAGGGTCATTTCAGAGCCAGTAAGGAAAGCTTCTGTCCTGGAGGCTGAGCTGGACTGTGGCAGCAAAATATGTAAGTGCATCAGAGCAGGACTGACTGTCCCAGGGCAGACCAAGGTCTTCTTGGTCCCATCCCATCCCCAGCACTGCCCAGCAGCTAATGAAGAGTCCATGCAAGCATTTGGGGATACTTCCCTAAAACCCTCCCACACAATTTGAAGGTCATGGACTTTTTGAGACTGATGCATTATTGTTTAATACCATGAACAATACATATGTTTCGATGAATTTGTCCAATCACTTCTGGAATCCGCATCACGACTTAAAATCCACTGCATCCCATGGAAGGGAATTGCCCAAGTTAACTGTGCTTTATGAGGAGACATGTCTCATTGTTTCTTTTGAACCCACTGCACTGGGGTTCCTTTAAAGACACCTTTTGGATAGGAAGAGACAGTGTTCTGCTCTCAGCTCTCTAGCCTACTGAGGACTGTTTAGATTTTTTCCTTATTTTTCTGCACCATTTTTGAAAGGGAAATAAGAACTGTGCACAATTCTAGACCCAGGTGCATCATGCATACATTTGCATAGTGATATTTGTTCTTTGTTCTGCTCTCTATTTTCCAAAAATTCCTAACATATGGTGTTCTTTTTTGACACTTGGTGAGCACTGGGCTGACATTATCTTAGAACTTATGTTTAATAAGGAAATAACTTTTTAGAATCTAAGGCTTAGAATAACCTTGTCTTTCTCCTTCTGTGTCTTGCTCATGGCCTAGGTGGTTTTTAGAAGACAAGGTGATCTAAGTGAGGTATCATGGGTTCAGGTGGTTTTTCTGCTAGTCCCTCCCACAACCTCCTAACAGCGGCTGATGAAGGTGTGCAGGCTCCATGCATTTTGGTAGCACTGTCCAAGACTGGTTTATCTCCACTCTTCCCATCATTTAGCTGGCTTTATTTGTTTAATATTGTAATATGTTACTTCCCTTCCATGTTCATTTTAATTAGCCCTATTGCACTTCTTATGTTACTTCATCTCTTCCTTCAAAGCTGCATCTGTGTGCCTCTTGTATTTCCTTGTCTCATGGCTTTCCTCATGGTTATCTGAGTTTTCTGGGCAGTGGCGCCTTTTATTTGAGTTGATGCAGTCTTTCAATGTGAGATTTCTTTTAGTTTTGCGTACACTGTATTTGCTTTCCTAAAAGAAGTAGGGATACTGCCCAAGATGCACATATGAAATTGTGTGCTTTTTGAAAGGGCAAAGAATATTTTCTTTCATTCAAATCTACTATTTCCTTGTAACTTTGTTTTCTAGTATTGGCCCTCAGGGGGAAGTCTTAGCCTGAATAAATCATGAATGATAAATGTGATAGACTGAAGGATTCTTGCTTTTCCTTGTGAAGAAGGGGTTAATTATAACTCACAGTTTCTCTCCTCTTGCAGAACTACTCAAGATGAAGCTATTTCTTGGAAGAATACCCTTAGGAAATTAGTGACCTAGAATGAGTTTGGCATAGAATTGCCTTTTAGCCTTAACTGTGATATTTGCTACTGCTGTCTCCTAGACAAATGGGTTTTGACAGGCTTTGCAAACAGCCTGAGGTCAGAGCCTACGAGCTTTCCTTGGGCAAGTAAAAGCTGTGGTGTCAGGAACTTAATATGTTTTTTGAGACAAACATCAAAATTCCCAAACCTGGGGAGGGTGCACAGTGGGGCAGTGACAGGCAAATGCAACCCCTCACAGGACTGGGAAAAGGACATGGCAAGCAGCTAAACATGGTCCCTGCCAGGGATGGTTCACGAAGTTCAAGCTCTGCTTTGAACTGGAATGAAGACTGTATTTTTAATATCCCTTGACATAAGACCCAGAAGAGAGCAGGTGATGGCACACCAAACTGGCACCCTGCCTTGGGCATCAAAATATGCTTCTGTGGCCCCTACACCTCCACCACAAACTGCTTAGCTACCTAGAGGTGGGATTTTGCTGTGATGAGCAAAAGGGTGAGCAAAAGGGTGAGCAGCAGAGAGGCCTGATACCTAAGCTTTTCCTGTGTGGATTTCCTCTATGCACACTGAACTGAGGGTAGTGGGGCAGCCTGGGGGGATGCATGATTCGGGGCCCACCTCCTCCTACTTAGTAGAGGAAGGATTTTCTTCCCATCCCAGCTGTTTGTTCAGGCACTAACCTCAGAATTTGTTTCTCACTCGGTAAATCTCACAAGTATCCCAGTAGTTAGGACTCTTTGGTTATCTCCTGTGCATACACAGGTGGGGGGTGATGTATAGGAGATGCACACTGGAAGAATTTATTCTGGCCCCTAAAAAACACTCTGACTCTTGCAGATCCTTAGATCGTTTTTTTTTTCCTTGATACTTTTTTTCAAGTCTGAGATTTTCGTAACTGAAGGAGAATTCAAATAAATCAGCAACCAGAGTAAATGCCAAGCAACCACAGTTAAACTTTGTCAGTTTTTAGACTAATAGACCCCCTTCTCAAGATATTGTGCCTAACAGGATTTGATTGTGCTTTCTTGGCCAGAGAATTTCTGTCAGTACTTCTGCCAAATGCACGGTCTCACAGAGGGAGGATTTGATAGAGATCCAGGTTAAGTCAGCCTCTTCATTCAGAGACAGTGACTGCCAGCCCCACACAGGCTGCAGCAGGGCCACCCAAATGTCGAGTTTCCACTGAGGAAGGCCAAGTTCCCCATATTCTTTTTTATTTTTGCAACCGTAGCAGGGCTGTGTCCTTGGGTTCTTTCCATGCCAAATAAAGTGTCTGCACATTTTGTCTGGTTCAGTTTTGTACGGTTGAGGCCTTTATAGCAGAGGCACCTGCAAAAATAGAACTCTGAAGAAACAGATTCATTTCTGACAGGTTAACCAACCTGAGGAGTAGGAAATTATTGTGCTAGATCTGTAAATACATTTGCAGCTTGCCTTGCAAGGGCAGCTTGTGAAAATTAAACTGGCTGGGAATATCCTGAGCCCTAGGCATAGAGCACCCTCTGAGACACAGCTTATATAAAATGTTCCGAGGCAGATCCTGCCATCCAGCACAGCCGTGCAAATCTGGAGTAATGCAGGCTTTAGGGATGTTACTTCAGATCCACTTCACCCAACAGAAGAGCAGAATTTAAATGAATTACCCATGAAGAGAGAATAAAGAACATGTGCAGTAAATAATACATTTCTGGGTTTTTTGCCCTTCATGACTCTCTCTCATAAATGTTTCAGCCTCAGTCTGATTGCTGCTTCACTGTGTCAGCCAAAAAACCAGACTGAGCAAGTGCATTTCAGTGTCATTCCCATCTGAGGCTGTTATGGCTCAGGGAGAGACAGAAGCACAGACAAAACCCTGATTTCTAAGAGCACGACATTGTCCTCACCAGAGCCATATTTGAAATGCCTCATGACACATTCTGTGACGTCCCTTGGTCAGATACAGCTCCCATTTTGTTTATTTTTTATCTCTTGCAGAACTGAAAAATAGGTAGGAGAGAGGGAAAGCAATTGTAAATTCATAAAAATCAGTTTGGTCCCAAAGTGTCAACTGAAGTATTTCATCATTTATGAAATAATTAATTTTATTCTGAAGAAGTCAATATGACATCTCACAGTATTTCTCACCCTGCACTATCCTGCCACCCAGGCTGGCACTTGACACCAACCTTGTGTAATTTTGGCTCCTCCAAAATCTAATTTCTCAGGGGATGTTATGAGTATTTTTTTATATTTTCTTTTTTTTTTCTTTACATTACAGTTGGATCCTTTCTATGCACTTATTTAATTCAGCTGTACAATCTCTATTACAATACCCTTCAAATGTAAGATACCTGATTGGAATTAGCCTCTGCCACCATAAAGTGACCTTGCTTCATGAGGTCAGGCTGTGATTCCCACCACTGGATGCGCCTGAACATTCCCCTGGTGTGTTACGCATGTTCTTGATGTTCCTGAGCAGTTGTCCAACACTAACTCAGGAGCAAAATACCTTGCTGAGATTTGAGGAGCCACATCCACACCTGAAATATCCTTTTCAGAAAATCTGAAACTACTCAGTTTTATAGTCTACTTTCTTACTGAGCCGACTGCCTTATTTTAAACTTCTCAAATGTGTTTTATCAATATGAAATACTGTTTACTTTTGCTCATTCTTGCACTTTCCAGTCTTTACCATGCAGATTCTTTCCGGCATTTTCCCACAGATGTAGCATTTTGTAATTCATTGCTTGTGACTGCCAAGAAATGACAATTCCAAGACTGTCCATAGTAAATGAGATGAACCTCTTAAAGAGGGACAAAACCTCAGCTACAGATTTGTGCGTCTTTCTGACATGTCCAGCTGGAAAAATCTTGGTCTCTGTAGAACAGATGACCACCTGTACATTATCACTGTGTGAGAAATACCTCTTCCATCTTGTCAATTCTGCTGGTACTTGCTGTGTTCTCCATTGCTGTGTCTTTCTATTGCCAAAACCAAGAAAAAAAAGAATACGGTTCTCCTGTGTTCTAATGGATGTAGACTTTTTCCACATGTAAGGGTTTTACTAATTTTGCTATTTATTTTGCAGGTGTGTTTTAAACATTTTTAATAATAGAGTTGCACTGATGAGACCTATGCCCTTTTTGCAGCTTAATATGCTCTTCTGTTCAGAGAGACAAATCATTGGCCTGGCAGACCTAAATCCACAAAGTTGAGGGGTTTTAACAGTACTGGCACAGGTGCAATGATCTGGCAAAGGGGTGCAGAGAAAACCCAACCCAATTTTTTTGTTGTCAAGAGTCAAAATGGGAGTTATCTGGAAGGACAGGGTTTCATGGTCTGCACTACATTTCCAATCTTTATCAGTCTTCCTACTAAGAAGCAGAAAATTTGTGGTTTTATCTGACATCCAGAGTCACCTTGAAACCCCGTAATGAAATATCAATAATTGAGGATAGCTGTTTGCTAAAAAGATTACTGACAGGTATGAAATAACAGTCAGCAATACCTATAAATATATTTTATGTCTTGGTCATTTTCCTGGCAGACTTCAGTCTTTCATTGAGTAGCAGCCCTGGATTTGAACACTTATGCACAGAAGAATAGTAGGATGTTTTTGGGGGCGCTGGAGGGGAGAAAGTGGAGCTTTTTTTTAAAAATCAGTGTACCATGATGTTCCTTGGTTAGCACAAAAGTGTAATTCCCTCCACAAGTGCAGAGGTCTGTTTCAGTTTATTCTTTTTGCAGTATGCTGTATATAAAGAAAAACAAGATGAGATAACTCTTCCTGGAGAAAATCCAGAATTTTAATTAAAGAAATGGCATTTTCACATTGATTTCTTACTGGCTGGAGTTCATGGCCATACTGCCCGTATTTGCTTTCGTGTTAAGAGCTTTCCAGATGACCTTCTCTACAAATGCCTTTTTTCCCTGCCACTAGAGGTCATAAAAACAATAAAGAATGGAGACACAACATACCCATTAATTTGGGACTAGAACATTTTTACAAGGTGGACCTGAGTCTGTGGTCCTGGAAGCCCCCAGGAGGGGGACAGCATGCGTTAATGTTATGCAGACTGAAGGAAAGGCATCAGAATTGGACCCAAAAGATTAGAAGTCACATTTCTCTACCTTTGCATGTTGTCTTTAAATTCAGAGTGCTCAAAAATCACCAAGTTTCTCAAATTCATGAGGTCACTTTATGACCTGAAGTCTTTCAGATAGCACATCATGGTTATGGACATCGACATCTTTTTTCAGGCTTCTTGCCTTTTAATTCATGTTTTCATGCTTTTCACTCTAACACAGTAACTAATTCAAAGGAAAAATGAAGGATGTTTGAAAATGGACATTCTTATCTAAGCTGTTTCTGACAATAGCTGTAACTTTATTTAAATCACTACAACATCAACATGAACCGCATAATATCTGTTACAGAGGCCTAAGACTGAGAATAAGACAGGTTTTTTTTAAAAATTACCTCACTAACTTCAAAACCCTTTCTGTAATTAATTGCTACTAAATGCAGCAACACCTGCTGGTAAAAGAAGTGGCCTGACTTTGAACTCCAATCAGAGATTCTCAATTGTTTGTTTTATGTACCTGGTTCAGTTCTGCTGCTGAGGTTGACAGTCATGTCAATGAGCCGTCCACATTCCCTTTTTCACTGCTCCCACTTCAGGAAGCAAATATGTTCAGTTCTACACATGAAAATGTAAAAAAGCCTTTCCTTGTCAGGCATGTCATTAGGAACCAGTACTTGCAACAGAAACCTGAGGCTGCTGTCATTGTAGTAGCCTAGTTGGGTTGTTCTGCTGTGTTCCAGTGCCATAAAAAGAAATGGACAGATGTACTTCGGAACTGAAATGAAATTCACTTCTTCCCATTTGCCTCTTTATTCTTTCTCTCTGTTAAGAATCGAATTATGATTTTCCTTGTTTTGCTGAGTCTGCGGTCTTTGCTAGCACGTAATTGTTGTAGACATGTTCACACGAGCTGGCAGTAAAGGTCCAGAAAAACAATTTTTTATCAAAATTTGCCAGTGTGTTGAAAGCAAGACAGCCCAGAGGAAAAGGTTCTTTCTTATGATGGGTGACAAGGAAGTAGAACCCAGCACCTTGCCATGGGCAGCCTGGCCTGGGGAACCTCTTTCATCACTGCCTGTGTGAGCATCCCAGCTCTGTTTCAGAGAGCAGAGAAAACAGTGGGTCTTGTTCCACACTGAAACCAAACTCAGAAACCTTGGAAACTCCTCAAAATGGAATCACCACTGTCTGCCAAGTCTGAGCATCATGTTACATCTAATCTTGAATGAAACTGCCAAAATTGTATATTTTTCAGAGAAGACAGACATCTTCTTGTAATTAGCAAATTATGGTCTCATTGTTCTTACTTTGCTTATCAAGTTATTTTCCAGTGTCAAGACCTATTTTGTTTCACCCTTTCCTCTCGTCGCTGATTTAAGAGTTGTTCTTGGCACTAGAGAATCTTAAGAGTTCTGTCACGGGCTGCACGCAGAAGGTTGTTCCAACAGCAGGAGCTGGACCCGAAACCATTCATTGTTTATGTAAAACTAAAAGTTATTTCCTTAGCATCAGCACCAGGCTCTGTTCCTGGGCTTGTGCGCGTGCGAATCTACGCAGACACCACAGACTGACCGCAGGTTGCTGCTCTAGGAAATTAATGTTTCCTTTGCTTCTGCAAACAGAGGAATCAACAGCAAACTGCCCTGAAGAAATGGCTCTTGCCAGTGTCTGGGAGCTTGCTATGGCAGCCAGGGATCCGTCAGCTGGACTGCGTGAGCTCAGGAAGCACCAGTGCTCAGCCAGACTAAGTGGTCTTCCAGGCTCTGTGGTTTGTTGACTGATTTGTAGGCGAAGGCAGCTCTTGGCACCACAGATGGTAAGTTTTTGATGAGTATGACACACAGAGAAGCTAGGTAAGACAACAAAAAGCCAGGAGTTTATAAGACAACTTGTCCAATGAGAAATTTCCTTCAAGACTTATTTTTTAATTGACGTGATGGGTTTTATGTGTCTGCCCGCTTGAAATATTTTGACTATTAAACTCTGTTCACTGCTGGGCTCTTGATTTCTAAGCAGGCAAATTGTGTGCTAATAAGAGGGAAAGCAGAAGAGGGTGACAGTAATGCAATGACCTGTTGTCTCTGTAGGGCTGTTTTGCATCAAACATTTTGGTTTGGCTATAGCTTTTGACCACTTTTGGTTTGCAGAGTAATCCCAAACTAGATGTATAAAGGGTGATTGACAGAAGCAGCCTTCCAATGGCTTGTACTCAGATATAAATATCTGATGTTCTCCATCTTGAACTCCTGATACATCAAAGTATCAGTTGATTTTCTTTCAGAGCTGCAATTAAATTTTTTGTGTAATTATTACATTAAATGATAAAAAAGAGGCTGTAAAAACCCCCAGTTTTCACCTAATAGCATATTAAGAAGTGAATAAAAAATACCGTGAAAAATACAATACTAAAGGATGTAATCCTTTAAAGCTCATTTATGCCTGTAACAATGTAAGTGACATTATTAGATTATTTGTTACCAGTCTGTAAGACTGAGGGACTAATAAATGCGAGAGCAATCTTTTGAGTAATTGCACAAAATAAGTTAGATATTTTAAAATATATTTGGTGGTTTTATATTATGCATATTTTAAAAAAGTTGATTACTTTCACCTTTTTCTCAATTCGTAACACAAAATTACCATTGGTATAAATAAATATCACGATAGTATTACCAAAGGTCATGGATTCTAGGAAAGGTCACTGTACAGCTACTTAGAAACTGAATAATGCATTCAGCCCTTACTTAGGCTGGTCTACCTGTAACTTAGGTTCAAGCTAAGAAGAACCTTGCAAACAATCCTGGCACCTGTATCTGTTCTGTGTCATGAAAATTATGCTGCAGCTTTCCAGCCTACTCAGCAGAAATTTATAGAACATTTATTATTAATATTAGAGTTAACATCTTAAAAATATTATAGAGACACTTCTGAAAATTTAAATTCTTATTCCTTTGGGACCAGATCATGCTGTAACACAGCATCCTACACAGTGGGGTCTCTCAGTTTGTGAACAAAGAAGCTGTCTTGGAAAAGTGTGCTGTTGGATTTAACTCATTTGAGGAAACTGCAGATGGTAGCAAGTTTGTTCTTGGCTGTCACCTCTGTGCCTGAAGCCAGATCTTGGGGGAATTGGAAGAGCTGGGCACTGGGGTTGGGCTCCTGGAAGGGATTTTAGCCTGGGGAACCTTTGGGATTATTTTCCTTCCACTTAACTCCAGTTTAAAATTTATATATGACATCTAAATTAATCATCAAGAATCCCTCCCTAATCAGCAGAGAAAGCAAGCATTTCTAGATAGTGATTTACTCATATTGGTTGAGTACTTGCCATTGGTTACCTCTGGAAGTGTTCTCTGCTCACCAGTAAAAGAAACTTAGACAACTACCTCAGTTGTGACTACTGTTCAGGCGGCCCCATTTAGCAGAGGTGAATCCTGTTCCATGTGTCTAAAGCATAATAATCCCCAAGAGTGCTAGCTAATTAAAAAAAAAAAAAATTAAAATTAGCAGCTAGAAAGATAGCAAAACTACTATGGCTGCTCTCTCAAGTCATGTAGCCAGATTGTTTTTCCAAAACATCCTTCCAAACCACCTGGTGAATAAGCAGCTGTGAGCTGCCTGAAGAGTATGCCAGAGTTCATGCTTTCCAGGGACTCTACATTTGGAGTCCTTATTCAGACCTTTCTAATGAAACCAGTGGAAATTATGGCAAAGGTCTGCAAAATCAAGCCCCCTCTAAGATGCTGGCAGGGGCAAGTCCTCCTGTACATTTCTGTAAGACTGTCAGGTGATGGCTAAATGAGGGTATTGTCACTGGATGCTTTCCGACTGGGTTTTTTGCAGACTAGCTGTGCTGCAGCATGAGGAAAACAAGGCATTAAGAAATCATAACACAATGAAGGAAATAAAAATACATTTTTCTGTTCACTGATACACTTTATTCAGGGCAGACACTTGCAGTTTGCATAGCTTAAAAACATGGACTTAAAAACATGTTACCTATTTGCAAAACACTTCTTTTTACTCTCTTCCAATATGTTTGCAGTTTGAATCAAACTGCTGGAGATAAAATGAGATAGTCAGAATCTGAAAGCTCTCACTCACATGTCACCTTCCAGCTGTTATGGAAACCCAGGCTGTTACTGTTCTTGTCTTAGATCCCTGAATATAGCTCCATTCCTTCCTGAGGAGATCAGTAATGGAAGCTATTGCATTTTAATCAGCAGACAGTATTACAGCTCAATGAACATCTCCAAGGAAGGACCTGGAAGCACTTACACGTGGACTGAGAGATACCCTCAACATTTCTGTGCTACAGGATTTAGCATGAAGGTTGATAAACCTTCTTTCCCCATTTAGACTTCAGGTTAACACATGGAGAGAAATGCTGCTATTGTTTCTCTGTGTCAGTGATGGCGCCTCACCTAACAGGACAAACCCCAATGGCCAGCCCCAGGGCCAACACTGACTGCGTCAACTGGGGCTCGGTTTAAAAGTACTTTGAATAATATTTCAAGTCTTCATTTTCTTCCATTTACCATGAGCTGGGAGAGGAATAAACCAGGCTGTTTAGTAAGGGCTGTCACTGAACGGTGACCTGCTCTTGAATCTGACCTTTTAGCTCAGCTTCATGGGTGGGTTTGGCTCAAAGCACTCACTGTGCCTGAGTTGCACAATTCAAAGAAACAGGTGGAGTTACACTCTAAGATATTTATTCGTGTTATGCTGGAATTCCTTTGCTCTTGCCTGAGGCTCTGCTTCAGAGGCCATCAAAGTTTAAACTGCTTCATTCTTGCATGAAACATTTTGTCCTTACAGTTTTCTCCTGTCACTGGGAATTAGTGGAACCTGAAATGTTGACCTTGTCTAAATACAGAACTGAAAGTAATTCCATGTTTTGTGGTGCTCAAAACATCATTGTCTGCTAGTATTGCATGAAAGTTGGGTAAAAATGAGGAAAACATATCAGCATCCTTAGCTGCCACTCTTTGTTGAGCCCAGTTCCATGAGGAGAAGAGTTTAGATGATGGATCTAACCACAGGGGCAAAGTCTAAATGACCACAATGAGGAAACAGTATTGGTACAAGCAACCAATTCATTTAAAAGGCGTATAGGAGAAAAACTAGGCAAAACAGGGATAGATGCTTTGCCTTTGGTTTTTTAAATTTGTGTGTACTAAGTTATGTTTATATTAGAGGGAAGTGTGCTCCACAATCCATGTCCCCTGGCTGCCTTAGTACGGAGACCTCCTAGACCACATTGTAGCTCCCTTCTGGCCCATGCTCTGGAATTTAGTTCCCTTGGAAACCAAACACACATTTACTCTGTTACTAAGTGAAACAAGTGTATTAACAATTATTTTCTAAATGGTACTGCATCATATATTTTCATTTTAGTTTTTGAAGAGGTATTAGGTAACATATTTTTCTATTGTACATATATCTACAGCAAACCTTACTTTCTAGGCTTTTATCATTATGTTAAAAAGTAGTATAAATGAAGATGTCAATGTCTCTGAAATTTAATTCCAAACATTTCCCCTCTAAAAAATATTTTCATTCTTCGTGATAAATATCACTTGTGTTCAATTACCATATTTGTATACACATTTTTTTAACATTTACCTAAATTCTGAAGGATTATATTCCCAGTGCAGTGTCCAAAATATAATAAATAATACATAATAAAAAAATCTGGCATACTTATAATTTAAAATAAAGGAATCACGTGTCATTAACAAAAGCATTTTACTCAGCTTTTATGCAATTAAAAAATTCTCTTTTCTCACCCTAGATTTGGGCAATGGTCAGGGATCACTTGGTGTTCTGGAAGAGGTTTCTACCATCCTCTCAGCTGAAAATTAAAGCAATTTCCAGAATGTCACCGGGAATTTTAAATGACACAGCAGAAGCAGTAATAGATTCTGATGCTATTAAAGAAAGCATAAGTGGTAATCAAGATGATTGGAGTGATGCCTGAACACAGTGTAGAATCTGTAGCACTCAAAGCAGGCAGACAGCTAGACACTGGGAGATGTTTTGGACAACACAACACAGAATGCTCTTTGTGTCTTCTGTTGTAACCAATTTTATATGCTTGGTACGAATTTATTATGATTTACTGAGAGCAGGTGACTGGAAGGCTCTGAGCAGAATATTCTGTTACTCCTTCCTTTCTCTAAAGTCTAAACAATGTGCTGTACATTTAAAAAACCTCACAATTTTCTGTCTCTTGAAAAGAATTCAAAACCTAAGAGAGTTTCACTAATGATGTCATTCTCCTTTAATATATACATAGGACTATAACTGATTTACACTATAAATCAGATGTGGTGCTGATGTGGGAAGACTCCCAAATCTTTGTTCTGTCTTAGCAGGCTCTTGGAAAGTGTTGTCATCACTGATTTTATCTTCAAAATGGACAGTACCTTAATGAGATACTGAAGTGGAAGTTTGCTTGGCTAGTGCATACTGTGTGAGACCATTCTTGTTACTTAACCTCATCTCTCATTCACTCCTTTGAAAGACAGCAGGTCAGCAGCAATGGAGGCTCTACAGAAGAAGCTTCTTTAGAAAATTTGGTCTTTTCAGGATCATCTTGAAGACCCACGACAGCAAGAATCTACACAATCTTCTTGGCTAAAACTGACAGCTTGAAAGACTTAACTCAAGGTGCAAGCAAATGGAAGCAAACCAATATTTTTTTCCTAGGTAGCCAGTGTTGAAACTGTTTCCCTTCACTTGCTGTTTTCAGCCAGTACTTCTGTTACTGTAACAATAATAGTAATAATAATAATAGTAATAAGCTCATCCCATGGCTTTACAAGAGCAGATGGATGCTGCTGATTCCTTCTATTCCCAAATAAGCAGAGAAGTTGTTACCCTCCTTACTACCACAAAAGTTTCCTGAGGAGTTGTCCTTAAATATAATTAAAACAACAACAAAAAAAATTGTTAATATTTCAGTCTCATTCTCTCATCCGAATTAGACTGTGGACAAGGATTTAAGGAAGGGTGTGCCAAACATTGAGGACTGTTAGTATTCCAAGTCAATTAGAGCATTTAGTGCCTAATTAACTGTTAATTTATGCTCTGTGTAATCTCACAGAGAGTAGAAATTTGGCTCAGGCTAATTGGAAAACAAAATTTTTGCTATTACATGTGGAAACATCTATTACTTTTATACATACAAAACCTATTTTGTTTTATATGAGTTGAGGGCACTGTAAAACAAGGCTAAACTCCTGTCCTAGTTTGGCTGGCTTCCTCTTACAATTTCAAAAGTCTCACATTTTTTCCTGTATCCTCAGTAGTCATAGAATATGCTGAAGACAAGCTGTCTGGCAGCCAGTTTTCCATGTTTCCTTCAAAGGGCAAACTTAACTGCCTTCTGCAATAGCAGAGTTGAGAATTTATTGATTCTCACAGTCTCTCTATTCCCTGCTTCACAGAAAAAATAGAAATTTTAGCTAGAGCTGGATTAACCAAGAGCCGGGCTTTCAAATGAGAGGCATTCCTGACTTCCCTGCATGCTGCAGCAAACACAAACATCTTTCTTGTCCTTGCAGGAAATGGATCTTAAATCCCAAGCAGAAGTAATGTTACACTTTGGAGACTTGACCTCTTCAGAGACCTGTCATCATCTCTGACGTAGCCCATGGGAACGTTCAAATTGCCACACCTGATTTGCATTCTTGTTACATGCACACAAAAACAAGTCCTTCTCATCTTCACTCTTTCCTGCCTCTATGCACTTGCCAGAAAGGACATGGACAATCATTCCATTCTACAAGATGAAAGAAGAAGGGAAAGAAAGAAAAAATTAGAAATGAGGGATCTCCAGTAAAAGCTAGGCCATGTTTCAGAAAATTTCACCAGTAATGACTGGTTGTTCAAATTTTTTTACGCAATACTCCAAACACAATGACTGGATTTAGGTTTGTGCCCAGAGCGTGGTGAATATTCATAGTTCCTTTTGAAGCTAACATGAGTGGTAGGTGCAGAATGCTTTTCCACCACTATTTTTTCCCTATGGCTACAGGTTGTCATCAGCATCAACCTCAGTACTACAGGCCACAACATTTCATAAGGACCAATGCTTCCCTTAGGAATCAAACCAAATTACAGTAGGAACTGTACCAGATGATTGCTGCATCCCTACAACTACAGTAACTGCTATTTTCCTAGGCTGTCCCAGAGCGTGACATTTTTCAGTCTTGCTGAGAAGTTTGTGCTCTGCTGGGTGAAGTTCACTGAAAAACAGGGAATTCTTCTAACAGGAAGTTTTCTCTTCTCTTACAATGCAGGAGAAAATGTAATGATTCCCATTAAGAGCTTCACAAAGGGCTCTCATTTGGGAGGGGTCAGGATTTTCAAACCCTTCCTCAATCCGAAAGAAATGGGAAAGGATTTGCCCTGCTCTTATTTTCACAACCCCTGATTCTGATTCTATTCCTATAAGGCCAGCAAGACATAGGAATTCAGGTAGGATTTCTGTAGTTCGTATTTCTAAACTAAATGTATTTCACATTGACAGTGTAAATGGGCAAGAGACATCCTAATTTTTCTGGGTGAAAAAGGTACAGAAGTGAAACATGCCCTTCAAATACCTCATCCCTTCCTCACACACAAATCCTGAAATCACAGTGATTCCACAATGATCCCACAGTCACCATCAGCTGCCTTTCCCCCATGGCAGAGCCACTACTGACCTCCTGGACATCCCAGTGCTGGTTGCTGCTGTCTGTCTCCTTCGTACAGTTTTGAGGGATAACCTTCCCATGTCTGACATCAAAGCAAAGCAGCGGAGCAGAACCAAGCCGGATTTCCTTCACGCTGTTATATTCAAAGTGCTGGAAAAGGGAGGGTTTGTTTGAAAAGTGACGGATGGACATCCCAGTTCATTTTTAAATGCTAATTCTAAAGACAATTTCCTGTACATGTTTGTTAAGATGCAACCCAAACATGAGTGACAGAGACCCAACAGCCTTGACCCTTCAAAGCAGTCCTCCCTGCTAGCTAATTCTGGCATAACTGTTTACCTAAGAAAGGGCTTTGTGAACTATGATTATGTATAACGTAAACCCACCCTGTCATAAAATTTTCCAGTTAAATAAATATTTGAACAGAAGGGTGTTTCTCACAGTGTCTTCACACACTGCAGTTTGAAATGTGCCTGCAGCTTATCCTGAGCTCAGAGTGAGCAGCAAAACTCGCTTGGGACTTGGAGTAAATATCTGCAGCCAGTCTGTATTGGTTTGGCTTCTCTTATTGCATGAATTTGCTAGACTAATGCTAGATTGGGAGTCTACATTAATTTACCTCCTGCCTTAGACTGCAGTTTAGGCATTAATCTTCAGATTGAGTCACTAATGGGGAAACTCATCCCCAATATTCTGGAACTGTTACATATTTTTTGCTCACAGGCTTTCTGTTCCCCAGACACTACCAAATATACTAAACAAATGAGCACTTAATGATGTCTTCTGGAGCAAAGTGTGGGTATCTGCCTCAGTGACAGGTGGGACATTGGCATTTTTCAAGTGGCACTCCGCTGTAGAAGAGTGGGCATCGTTGCCTTAGCACGTGCCTAATTTTGAACGCGCCAGTATTTCCACTAGTGTCAACCCAGCCACTCACATGTTGGAGTGCCTGTCTTCTGCATGGCTCCCTAGATCTGACACAGTGCCGATGTACTCAAAGTATGCATTACCTGGGTGAGGCTGTCACTGCAAGGGGAGAGTTCAATAGAGCCTTCTGCAGTGGCTCTTCCAGGTCTGTAATCTGCACAGAAGCCAACACCAGTACTGTAAAGCTGTAAGTAAAGGTTATACTGAAATAAATCACAATTGGATACAAACAAAATATCCTTCAGCTAACAGTTTTGTGATTGTATCCCTTTATGAGATATGATTTTGTTCATAAATCAGGCACTATATTTTTTCTTTCAGACTTGATCTTGCATATTGGTCTTGCAAACTGATGCGATATGAAAGGCAGAGTTTCACCAAGGGTCAGTGTTACCCATTGAGTTTTGTTTAGATTAGAGATCCACTTCTGGGTTTAACTATTATGATAATTAAAAGAAAGCTATCAAAATTTTTATGCTGGTGGAAAATTGCACTTCAACTGGACACTGTAGTCAGAAAAAACACAAGATATTCCAGAAGAAAGGAAACATGTGACAATTCCTGTGATCCACACTCAGTTCTTACACTTTCTTAAGTTACTTTGAAAATAAAGAGCAGATAAAATAGTAAAACGATACAGTAAAATCTGGCTACAGATAGCAGAGTGTGAATTAATTGGTAGACCTTGTTGCCTTGTTGGGGGAAACTCCCTTCCAGTAAGGCTGCTGGGAATAAATTCATATTTAATGAATTATAATTATCAACTCTGTGTTTAAAAAAACCTCCAGACATTAAGAATATTTTGTCCTGTACACAGTCAGCCAGGGAACTGCTGTTACTATCACTTCTGTCCTTGGGGAAGGGCAGGACTGAAGAAATGCTTTTTTCTC
Organism: Corvus hawaiiensis; assembly: GCF_020740725.1. Taxonomy (NCBI): domain Eukaryota; kingdom Metazoa; phylum Chordata; class Aves; order Passeriformes; family Corvidae; genus Corvus; species Corvus hawaiiensis. The sequence continues at coordinate 44,549,779 of NC_063213.1, forward strand.
TTTGTGCACATGGGTCAGCACAGAGATATCTCAGCTACTGTTGGTGTTGCCATCTGCATGAGGCAACACAGTTCTTTTCCTTTACTAATGGCACCTGAAGAACCTAAGGTTAGGATCCTCTGAGCTGTGACACTGAACTGAGTCAGACACTCTGGGTTCAGTTCCCGGCTGGTTTTCAACATTTATGTGAGAATTTGGGCCAGTTCTTTGTCTCTTTTTCTTTCTCCCCCCACCCTGGCTGCATTGCCTGTTTGGACCAAGTACTCAGGACATGGAAGTGACACTGAACAATGCAAAAAAAAAGATCATTCCTTATAGTGTGTTTTTTCTTACCTTGCCAGAGAATCTTGGTGTGTCTCCAAGTTGGGAGAGTTCAGGGTACACATTTGATACAAACCACTGGAAATTTCTACAGCCCAGTCTCTTCTGTAGCTGAAGGCGCTCGGTGCAGTCTGGCTTCTCTGCCTTTATGGGGAAAGGGAGAAAGCATAAGGGCAACAAGCTTACTAGTGTATTTGTGTTAGAGATGCTAGGAGTGGAAATGACTTCACAGGAATTATTTCTACCACCTTTTCTATCCTGAATATTATAATTATTGATATGTATCTCTTATGAGTATGCAAAGGGGGAGGTTCAGCTATAGCCTTCCTCAAAATTTGTGCTAAAACAGACAAAGTCTGGCATTATGACAGCAGTGTTTCGGAAGCAGCATACATTGTGAAAATAAGTATTTCCTCTAAAAATGATTATTATACTGCAAGATAAGTCAGTCTTTGTCGTATTTTTATTTTAAAAAGTCAGGACCAAGTTGGATACTTGTTGCACTGAAATTCAGTGGGATTGTATTAGATTGCCGTTTAGTACAGAATTTTTCCTGCTGATAAAAACTCAATTTCCTGGCCTTTAACAGCCCAGTTACTGTCAGTCCTCTATGATCAGAGGGAATACATGATGACAGAATTTAGCCCAAAATATAGTCTATTACCTATTATCTGTCTATTATCTGACAGTTACTAAATCTAATGAACAAAGGTGTTTTACAGCTATAAATGCATAAAACTTTTCCTATGATTTCTCTGTTTTCTTGAATTATAAAGACACAATATCAACTTTCAACTTTCCTGGTAGCAACTCTGTTATGAAAAAAGACAAATGCCTTCAACCCTTGGTGCAGCTACAGGCATCTGCACTGCAAAGGACTGACAGTCTGAATATTTGAGGGTATTTAGCACTAATGATGACTAACAAGGTTCTCAACACCTCTAAGCACTTACGTGTCTAATTCTTCAGTTTCAAAACCACACAAAACACTTTTCTAAATCTCTCAGTGCCCAAATATTAAAAACATCTAACAACCCTTAAAACTCTCCTCTCTCTTGCCAGCAGTAGATCTCCCCCTTCATGTTTCTACTTTTTAAAAATGCAGTTTGGGATGAGATTCCAGGAAACTGGTCTGGATTTCTTCGTCAAAAATTAAGATTGGCAACATAAGCAGAGAATTGTCTGTAAATAACTTTTTCTCAGACCAGCTATTTCTCTATATCCATAAGAAAGAAAGAAAAGGACTTTGCAGCATGGAAAACACTGACAAATGAAGGGCCTTGGAGATCAAAGGTTGACATATCAGTCTCTAAAGGCAGAGATCAATCATTCCATGTGGCACTGTTTGCCAGCCCTTGTAAACTCCACAGGCAAAGCTCAACAGTTGCAGTATGTTAAAGAGAACCTCAGACTTCAGTGTCAGTCTTAGATTCAATAACCATAACAACAAAGTTTAGCAATTCTGCACCACACAAACCTGTCCTCTAGAGGTTTTCCTGGAAAAGGGGAAGAGAGAATTAAAATGCTTCCCCTAAAAAGAGATGTTTCTCATGAGACTCTACTTTGGCTGAAGAAGGCAATGGCAGTAAATCTCATTTTGTCACACTAGTTACAGTCTGCATCTGATATCAAATAAATGGTGTAAATAATGTAAAGAAAGTCATTGTCCCTGTAAACCAACCTTAAAGGAAACTGCTTGTAAATTAAATATGCAAACCACCCAAGAAGAGGAGCAAAAGAGGTGGTGGCTGAAGTAGAAGAGAGCTGGGAAGGGCCTCATTCATCTGTTTAATGCTCACACCGTGGGCATCCTATGCAAGACGTGATTCAGACCATAAACCAAGAAGGGTATAAAGCCACCTAAATGGGGGTCACTGGTTGTTTTCTGCCATGAGCAGTGGTGGTCGGGACGGCTCACAGAGAATTCGATAGTGGCCCATAGGTGGCTCTGCTCACCCTCTCAGCGCCATAAATCCCCCCAGGGCCCTTTGCAGCTGAGTGGCAATAATGTCCTTGCTTGCTTGTGCCTTTTGAATAACATCCCGCTGCACTGACAGGCTGAAAACATCGGCTGTGAAAGAAAGGAACACACAGAAAGGGCCATTTATGTTACGGTATGCTGCACACAGAGATCATTAAATTGATCATTTGAGGGAGCATCATATTCAGAAGTACTGGAACTATTCTGGCTAGAATAAACTCAGGCAAAAGGTCATGCTGCTTATAGCTAGCAAATTGTATCATTGGTGACTGTACTTTTTAGTAGAGAAAATTGCTTCTGAGCTGACAAGGAAAACCTTCAGGGAATTATTAAATTATTTAAAAACCTCACTGCCCATTTTAAAAGGCTTGGTCTAGTGGCTATAACCCTTTGTGAGTCAATTGACAGGCTCCTGGCCAGTGGAGTTCAAACCTGTAACACAGACAAGCAGGTAGGATCTTTTAAAATGATGTGAAAATAGAGTAAAAAGGGAAACACAATAGTCTCAGACTCTACAATTAGCAGGCTGACTGAAGAGAGAGGCAGATCCACTGGTGGAACATAAGAAGGTCAGACTAGGTGACGAGAGAAGTCATACCAATATACAGCCCTCTTCCTCTCCCCACCATAATGCAGCTCCTGCTGGATTTGGCTTTCTTGGGTGATGGCCAGCCCTGAATGACTGAGGCGTGCAGGACTGAGCCATTAGTGGAGCCAATGGTGCTCACCAGTGCGGATGAGCTCATTAAAGCCATCAGAACTGGTGGCAGCCTGGGCCGTAGCGATCGAGCCCTTGTTGAGTTTGTGATCTCAAGCAGTGTGAGCCTGGTGAGGAGCAAAGTCAAGACCCTGAACTTTGCAAGAGCAAACTTCCAGCTGTTTAGGGAGCTGGTGAAGGAGATCCCCTGGGAAACTGTCCTTAAGGGCAGACGTGCTGACCAGAGCTGGCAGCTCTTTAGAGCTACTTTTCTTACAGTGCAAGAACTCTCTATCCCAGTGTGTAGGAAATTGAGCAAGGCAGGCCAGAAACTGGCATGGCTGAGCAAGGATCTGCTCCTCAAACTGACGAGTAAGAAAGAAATGCACAGACAGTGAAAGCAGGGACAGGTGACCTGAGCAAAGTACAGGGATATGGTTCGAATGTGTAGGGATAGGGTCAGGAAAGCCAAGGCAAAGCTGGAACAGGACTTAGCAAGGGACATGAAGAATCACAAGAAGGGATTCTATAAGTACATAGCTCAGAAAAGAAAGGACAAGGAGAGTGTACCCCCACTCCCCACCAATGACCAAGAGTGAACTGGTGGTGACTGATATGGAGAAGGCTGAGGTACTCAATCAGTTGTATTCCTCAGTCTTTGCTGGCAGTCAGGCTCTCTGTTCTCTCAAGACCCTGATCCTCTGAGTGAGTGGGGAGGGGGAATGAAGTCACTCCCTCTATAAGGATCTTCCCTTACAGGAAGCTGGGGATCACATGATGAAACTGAATAGAAGTGAAGGCTTCAGGGAGGATTTAGAGCAGCCTTCCAGTACCTAAAGGGGGCCTATAAAAAGGAGTAGTGGTTTTAAACTGAAAGAGAGCGGGTCTAGATTAGTTATTAGGAAGAAATTCTTTACTCAGAGGGTGATAAGGCACTGGAACAGGTTGCCCAGAGAAGCTGTGAATGCCCCATCCCTGGAAGTGTTCCCAGGCTGGATGGGGTCCTGACAACCTGATCTACTGAATGGCATCCTTGACCATGGCAGGGGAGTTGGAATTAGATGATCTTTAAGGTCCCTTCCAACCCAAACCATTCCCTGATTCCGTGATTCTATGAAATGCAGGAGTAAATATGAATGAGAAACTTTGCAGAGCACCTACCCATGCTCTGCCTAAATGCTTTTAGTCAATCTTTTTCTCCTTAAAAGCGCAGCATTGGTAAATGAACAGGAAGATGAATGATACACTTTCATTCAAAACTGCTCACAAGGTTGTCCACTGCTTTGTAGGAAGGATATGATTAAAAGAAAAGGTACTGGAGCCAGAGAATTCCTGAGAACTGCAGCAACATTATTAACAACATTAACTACACCAACAACATTCCCCACAGCTGCAAGACTCCCAATAAACAAACATCCACTGGTTTGTAATACAAGGAATATACAGTTCTTGACCACCCCTGTACTGTACAGTGGCTTAAAAAACAAGTGTGGCTGTTCTGTAGTTACTGGATTGTGTGTAACCTGCAGATGGTTCAAGTGTAGTTGCATGCCAGGACTACACCACACACCTGCCTGCAAGCCTGTCCTAGCTTACAGGTGGCTGGGAATCCAAATTCCTGGAGGAATGTCTAATCAGATGTCTGTGCAATGCTTCTAATGAAAACATAACTTGTAAATAGGGGTGTGTTGATATCTGACTTTCTCAGTTCAGTTACTTCTGGATATGTCAGTTCAGGAAAAAACCACACCTTTATTGTCGCTAGACCACTCAGATATGTTCCCTTCCAGTAGGAGAGACACTACAATTTGCCACATGCCTGTGAATAATACTGAATACTCTCAGGAGCCATATGAGGAATTCCTTCAGTAACAAAAATGACGCTCTAGGAGGGTCCTTTGAGCACACAGTGCTGCAAGCTCCCACTTCAGATGCACCACAACCCTCTATGTACTATCAGTGAAGAAGCAAACCACAGATTGTTGGGGAAGCTGAAGAAGGAGTCATTTGGAGAAGAGGTTACACTCCACAAAGTTTGATAACTTCTGCACAAGGCTGAACTTAGGCGCAAGTTTCTCCCTCTCCTTCCTGATCTGACAGCTTTTTCATTGGAAGGTTTAATAAAAAGACTATCCCCTGCACCTGACTGCATAGAGACACCCCCATTCCTATTCCATTCCCTTCACCTATCTCAACACAAACCTCAGAAACCTCTACAGATGTCTTTACCTTGCTGATTAAGAAAGCCACTGTGTCATGCTTGTAGAAGTTCTCTTTAAATGAGCCCAGCCAGGTCTCTGCTATTCGGATTTTGTTCCTCACAATGGCCTCTTCATAGGAGAAAGCACGGGGGAAGTGATTTCGATAGACGTGCCCCACTCGGGAGCATGGGATAATTTCTACAGAGCCACCACAGAGCCAGGTCTGAAACACAGGTGAAAGCACAAAAAGAGATTACCTTATTTAGATTACTTTTATCTGAAATGGAGAAGCTCCTTTACTCTAGACTCTGCCTCAGGAAATCCTGGAAAGAGCAGGAGCATTATTATATGCTTCTTCATACATTGCTCCCCACACTCACAGAGAAGATACTTGGCACCCAGACCTCTGATTTGACCCAGTATGGCTATTTATATGCTTTTATGTTTTTCTTTGCACAAACAGTACAGAGTAGTGAACAGATCTGGGTGCACACCTTCTCTTGTCTGCGACATTAAAGACACTATGCCCTTTGTGCCTGCAATTTTCATTGGTTTTTAGTATCAGTTACTCTTTGTATTCAGGAAAAATCAATGCAGAGGATTTAATATAAATGATTTTCTATTAAAACTACAGGTTGGCAAAGAAATAAAGCTACTCTCCCTTTGGTGTATGTTAACATGCCAGAATAGAAGAGGCAGCTTTCAGAGGGTGCCAAAAGCAATGACTCAGGCCTCAGGCAGATAGTGATAGCCAGCAAAGCTTCCTTCTCCTGACATAATGCTCCTAACTCACAGCAGCTGCATGTTCTTGTATAGTCCTAACAGGCTGTGGAGCGTGGGGATAGATTTCTGCAGGGAAGGTTGTAGTCTCCATAACCCAACATGTTCTGTACTTTTTTTACAAATATCTTCTTGCCTTTCACTCAGGTTCCTTAACATTGCAATAGTTATCACAGCTTGATGTTTTAATTAAGATCCTTACCCTAATAGATAGTTCCAGGTTTTCTGCTCCCCACATGGTCATGTCAGAATCATAAGCTCCAGTATTTTGGAAGTAATGTCGATCCATGGCCACCACTGCACCAGCTACCGCAGGACTCCTGGGTAGCAAAGTTTGGAAGTGAACACCTTGAGTTTTGGATAAGGGTTTACGCAAAGCATGAAAATTCCACCATTTCCATATTAATTCCAAAATTATTGAATACTGCTCCATATATGCTTGGATTAATTGATTATCTAACCAAAATAAAGAACAACTGGAGCGTTATTCTAGGATTTGCTTGGGGAAGGGAGCTAAGAGCTGAATTATCAAATAAGACTCAGAACAGTGGGGAACATTGCACACACGTACATCCAAAACAAGAGACAAAGAGATAATGATTAAGACATCGCTTTTAACTCTGTATGACCCGTCTTCTGCTTTCCCTACAAACCTCCACACCTTGTCTGGTTAGGTTGTACACTAGTTGTGTCGATGTGTGGAAAGTATTTGTCACATTGAAAGCATGACTCCAATCTAGTTAGAATGATTACTAAAGGCCAAAACAAACAGCACAAACAAAAAAGCTCTCTTCAGAATTATTAACTGAGCATGTGCAAGTAAACCACACCTCTCTCCTGTTAGCTGGAAGATGACCCAGGATGACTCAAACTGTACAGTTTTGCTGCTGAGCTCAGCAAGGCACATTGTCTGATGGACTGTTACCTGATAGGGCTGATGGGAGACTGTCGTACCTTCTCTTCATGCTCTGGCACTACTTCCCAATGAAAATCTAATTTCCAGTCAAAAACACCTCGATGCAGGCCCACAGAGTGATAGTATTGAAAAGTCTTCCAGTCTATGACATCTATGACAGGGGAAACGACACTGTTTCTGAAAAAGACAGTACAATTTATTTCCAAAACCAAAGCATAAATTAAGTTCATTACTCTGTTAGTAAACATTAGCTCTCCTCTTTAACACTGTCAAGCACAAGCACTCCTCTAAATGCTGAGTGCCCTTAGTTTCTTTTTTAGAAGCTCAGGTGCTCAGCACATGGAATACTGAGCATGCAGTGAGGAATTTACAGATCAATAATTTACTGATACCCTGTACCTTGAATTGTTATTTAAAGCTATCCAGGATTTTGTTCTGAGTTAACCATCAGAATTCTTACAAAGCTATTTCACATGGAGGCCCCAATCTCTGGTGCTACAGGCTCTGCATGGATGCAAAGTTTATAGCAGAAGATGGTTTTGGTCTCACACACTTTACCATCCTTTGATTTTCCTGTAGATATTGCACACACTTAATGAGTTTGTCACTTCAGGCCAATGAAGAGTGCACGTATTCTTAGTTTGTTCTGATGGCTGCTTTGAAAAAACATTTATTATTGAGTTCATAAGCCAGTGTCTGTATTTTATCGCAATCTTAGAATGCTCTTGCAAATGCACTGTCAGAGTGTGGAATCTACCTTTAAGAGCAAGAACAGGGCCATTACATGGTAAGTGGCAATCCTTGAATTCATTTCTAACCTCAGTTAAATTTGGATTAGTCTGAGAAGAGGTACTAGACATTTCCCTATGGCAAAGAAGTCACAGTATTTCAGAGTGTACTTGCACATCATCTTGGAATTAACTGGTAGTTCAGAACAGTCTTCAGTGTTCCTTGTTTTCAGGTCAAAGATATATCACATTTGGAAATTTTCAGAGTATGAATGAAATGGTATGAATGACTGCAGGGAAAAAGTGTTGAAGAATAATATTATCCATTTCTTCTCTGTTATGCTAAAAGGATAGTCTCTGGTGTCAGTGCAAAGGCTTGTCTACAGACAAAAGTTCCTCTGGAGAAAAATCAGTAATATTTAAGAGGGATTAAAGTACACTGGAAAAATTATTCTTGTTCTAGAGTAGGAATATCCATGTAGGAAATTATTCTGGTGTAGTTATTTCCCTAGGAAATAATTTCCTGTTAAAACAGAGAGAAAAATGAAATGGTCAATTTGGGGGGAAAATGTAGATGTTTTTATCTCCTCTTTTAAGACATATATGTTGGTCAGAAATCACAAGGAGATAAATTCATTTGAAACATAATACTGTCAGTGAAGAAAGGACATCTCAGAAGTCTCCAGTGCAGTGAGACATTTGTACTTTTCCACGGCAGAGGCCAGAACCAGCTGAGGAAGATGGTAGCTCTGAGTGATGTTAATGTAATCTTGACATATCTTCTCTGCCTCTACAATCACTAGAATAATGTTTTTTCAGTATCAGAGTGGGGGGAAACTCCCAACTTTGTTTTTTCACAGTTGACATTTCCTGTAGAGGATTTTAGAAGCCCATGGAGAAACAGACTACTGCTTGCCAGTGATTAGTACAAAGATGAACCATGCAGAGGATTGCTTTAAAATGACTCAGTTTTGTTTCCTAATAAGAGCAGATTGTCCTATGATGAGCTTAAGCCAGGAAGATTTAAAATAGAAAAGTGATTTTATTTCTCTGCGCAGGTGTAAAACCATCCTTTATAATATGCAATAATAGGCACTCTTAGAAACAAGCATCTGGTTTATAAACAGGTGAGAAAATTTTATGGTCACATGCAGCATTTGTAGGCACATACGTTAAGGCAGCGAGTTCCTGGCATCCTGTCACAGGACTCAAGAAGAAAGGGAAAGAAGTGATACTAAAAATAATACAGCTGATATCCTTCCCTGATTCTCCTAATGATGTCCCTGTGATACAGTTTTGTACCCATGACAGGAGAAACAACCCAGCTCTCAAGCCAGCAGGGGCCTTTCTAATGAAAGCTTTACTCACTAATGTCATAGGTTAGCAAGCATAGTCCTGGAAGGGATGTCCTTGCTAAGGGGTGCTTACAGTTTCCTCTGGGAACTGATAGAACCTATCAGCTGGCCAGTTTGAATATGGACAATTCTCTAAGCCACTTAAAGTTGTGATCACCTCTGTGATCCACGTTTAAGAATAGGCAAACTCCCCTCCAAGCTCTCTCTCGTTTCCGGCGCTGGGACAGGTGGCTGCAGGCCCCGTGTGGGGGCCAGCGGGCCCGGCCAGGCTCTGCTTGGGCCAGGCCGGGCCGGGCCACGGCCATCCTGGAGCCGATGGACCTGTTCCAGCCGTGGAACCCCCCCCACTGCCTTGCCGTGGGCAGCCGGAGCGGCTCGGCTCTCCCCCCTCTCCACTGCGATAAGAAAAATTCAACATTCCAGCTGCAAAGCTGCAAGGCCGAGGTGAGATTAACCCTTTTACTGCTGTGAAGAGCTGAAACCCTGAGGGAAGAGAGAGAGGGGATGCTTAAAGCTGAAATTCTGTTGTGAAGCTATGATATATCAGAGTATCCCGTTGTAATTTCATGAAGATATGGGGGGTGGAGTGTTCAGCTTGTAAGCAAAAGCACCTGCGCTGAGATAGGCAGATGCTGACGCAGCTGTAATTTCATGAGAAGTTTGGACAGGGAGAGATGGACCAGATGAGGACTTTTGCTCCAAACAGGAAAGGAGAAAACCTCAGTCCCTAGAGATGAACCTGATGAGGACTTTTGCTCCAAATGGGAAAGGAGAAAACCTCAGTTCCTAGAGATGCTCCCAGAGATACTCCTAACAATGAAGATGAGGAAGACCCTTTGCTCCCAGGGAAGGAGAAGGGCCTCTGTTTTTGTTTCTGAACGGCTCAACCTTAAAACTGTACACCAAAGAACTTCAAGAGTGGACCCTCGAACGCGGGAAAACCAATTGCTATCTGCGTGTGACCTTGAACAAGCTGCAAGTCGGGGGAAAGGACTCACATGCAGGCAGAGAGACTCCTCTTCCTAAATGGACTGAACAATATTTGGAAGTGGGCGGCTGTCTCGTTGTGATAATGTTTTCATAGCATGAGCAAGAAGAGACTTCTCTTTCTAAATGGACTAAACAAGGTTATTATGGCAGTGGTAAACAGACTGAACATCTCAAGGGTTGTCTTTTCACATTGTCAGTGGGAGAAGGGAGGAAGGTGGGGGGAGGAGGAGAGTTCTGAAGGTGGTATATATTTTTTTTCCTTCTTTTAGGTCTGTTAATAAACTTCTTTATATTCTTTCAAGTTTGGTGCCTGCTCTGCATTTCTCCTAATTCTTATCTCACAGAAGATAAACAGTAATGAGTATTTTAGACCAAACCACTACAACTAACAGCCTGCAAAGGAAACTACCTGCTTCTAAAAGTTACTAAGGGTAGTGTCCTGCTGGACTTACACAAACAGGAATTTCTTTTCTTTGATATGCTGGGGAAAATCCATCTAACAAGTTAAATGGATTTTGAATGACTAAACTTCAAAAATGAAAAGTTACTGTAACAGTAATTTCTAGAACCTGCTGCATTCTCCAGTGTACGAGTATCTGACAAGTGCCTGCTTGGGAGTGTGGATGCAGTTGCATAGTTCCCACCTCTGTTTGCTGCTGTTTGCTGAAACCCATACTACTGGTTCATCCATTCTCATTCAGACAGCACTGAGGACTTAATGACTGCAGGGTAGTTTATTTTACGACTTCAGAATCAAGAGGGAAGTATCAGGAGGGCATATTTGAGCAGAAGCCAGAAGCAATGTAGACTAAACCACTGAAAAGACCTTGACAATGCAGATTAGACCACTTGAATTGATCCTGGATAGTTCAGACAGAGACAGTGCAAATACAGACACACACAGATATATTCTGGATCAGATGATCCAAACATTTCAGACTCTCCTACATTTTCACATCATTGCAGCCATTTAAAACCTGTCTTTTTTTTTGGAATCCACCTGAAATTTGTTGCTGCTATAAGACTCCAAACTCCAATGGTCCTTCTGGCATCAGTGCAATTGCTCACAAGAATAGGCACCACAGTAGTAGTTCTAGTGTTTGGGCATTGATTCTTCAAGATTCCAATTCAAGAAATATACCAGTAAGGACATAATGGATTCTGATAGCTTGGACACCAAGGAATTATCCAGACTATCTGCAAATCATGACATAGAAAATCACAGTGCTTAAGACAGCTGAAAATAACTCGCATGGTAGGTCACGTTCTATCCTGGCTAAATTCAACCATAAACCAGAACAAACTAAAATCTGATCTCCTTCCCCACAAAATTATACAGCAAAACCTGATAACTGTGTTTTAGAGCTAGTTACCCAGTAGCTTTTTCAGAATGCCAAGATTAACAGTTTTCAAGAGTATGTCTGTAAGAGTAATACTAGACCTTCACCTAGTGTAAGTGTAGTATAGTCACAATGTAGCTCTGCTGAAACCAATAGAAACACACCTTCTTAAAACTAGGTATTGGGAGTGTCTTTCTGATCTGAAATAGAGGAATTTAGTAACTTGATGTTGTATGAAAATTGGTCAATATTCAATTTTAATCCTAATCAAGTATTGCTTTACCCATGTTTTGGTTAGTATGATTTAAAAAACTAAAATAGCTGTTTTCTGCATATTTAGTGATGGTTTGATATTAGCATGGTTCTAAATGCAAATTTGCAGTAGATGGTAATTGGAAGATGTTCTTAGCTATTCTTGTTTTTAACTGGGTAACTGGCAGACAGCAGCTTCTCGGCACTTTGAAATGAAACGCACACAGACAAACTACTTCTAATTTTACTCTGTGGAGTCTGAGGAAAGGGAGAAACAGGAAATTCAAATACAACTAGCAGCAAGGCTTTGAACTGTTTGACTAATCTGTAAATATTTCAAATGTTTGGAACTCACTCAAACTACAAAAGGTCACAATTCCATGAACAAGAGCAACCCAAACAAGAACGATTTCCTGGTTTGGGATTTCTTGACCAAATACAATTGCAAATGAAATGTCTTCCCATGACCCATTACAGTCAGCGTGGACACTATGTTCTTTTCTAATTTTAAACTAAGTAACATGGGGAGAGGAAGATTTAATTAATGTATCTGTTTTGAAGTTTTGGATACACTTTTTTTGAAAGTGCTTCTGTATTGATTTATACTTTCTTTTGCTGGGAAGGGAACAGATTTTAACCAGTTTAAATCCTCCTTTAGATAAGGAGGAAAAAAGCCAAACCAAAACCCCAAACATTAAAATTATGTATATTCCTCAACCTATTTCAGGGTGCATCACAGCTTGCAAAAATTAAGTAGCTAAGAAATCCAGGCAGTACACGTTCTCTGTTTCTGCACACGGTCAAAACTTCAGTGAGTAACTGAGGACCCAAGCTGGTTCCACAAGATGCTGCATTTCCACTGAGAGCACCTTGCTGGCTAACTGAAGTCTTAGAAATACAGGCCACTTGAAATTAGATAGGGTTAATAAGAAGATAAAATGCAGCGACAGGGAATGGCAAAGCTAAGTTATAAAGGATTACTTAAATGCTGCCTTACAGACCAACTCCAGACTAACTTAGGGCATAGAAATAGTTTACTTGAATGGATGGACTATTCATATGCTAAGCACTAAGCAAATCTCTGCAAAGCAGAGTGCTAACGGAATGCTTTGGGAATGCTTTATTAAAAAAAATATTTTTTGAACCTGCCTTTTTTGCTAAAATATTAAAATTTGTATGTAGAGCAGTAAAATCTGTAGAGGTAACCAACACCTTTTAATCCTGGACACACAGGGCACTGAGCCATGAATTATGCCTAAATCTTCATTGCTCCTGTGTTTAGCAGTAATATTTGCCTTTGGCTTTAGACTCTCATCTTTATTTTCTTTAGCTCAACTTTTTTAAAATAGGTCACCTTCTGATCCTGATCAACTGTGAAAGATTGTAAAGAGATGGCTTATCTTCCCATAACCTACCATTAAATGCAGAACATTTACTGAATTTGAAATGAGTGTTATTGACAAATGGGGGATATAAAAGGATTGCGCAAACACAGAAATCCCAGGAAGCAGGCTGTTACATGTGAAATGTATGGAAGGCTTTCAAAACAGGGAGAGCAGCCTGGAATTGCACGTGGGCTCTGAATGGATAACATCATGCTTTCTCAAGCCTGTGAGAAGCTAGAAAACAGATGGCTTATGTATTTGGTAGCTCAAAAAGCTGGGATATGGGCCACTGAAAAGTGGGGAATCAGAATAAAAGAGATGAAGAAGCTGTTCATCTTTAGTGCAAAATATTTCCCTTCTCTCTTGGGTATTACCGTAAAATCAGAACCACACAGAAAATTTCTGGACAGCAGAACTCTTTCTATACCTGTATCTACAAGCAGAGGCTTCCATTTGTTCCTGATGGGAGCACACAGATGATGAAACACCTTTCCACTGCTATGCTAATTTCTTATTCTGTTTATCAGCATTTTCATTAAAGATGAGTGACCTTAAATCACAGGGCTAAGTAGAGACACTTTGAATTTTAGAAACCAGAGAATCTTTTTTAGATAATATCACAGGCTTCTGTTTCCTAATCTAATATTTGAACTGTGGTATAGGGAGTGCTCCAGCACAGAGGGAAACAGCCCTTGCAATAAGGAGCAGGGGAAAGGTCCTAAGGGCCAGCTACCCCTTTACAAACCACCCCTCTGTCCATAGTTATGGTGCCCAGGCCTCTTCTAGAGGTGGAATTCCTTGTCAAGGATATAATCAAGGTTCATTTTGCTTTCATGCAGTATTTTCAGGAAATATGTTTTGGATTTTTTTTTTTTTTAATCACCCTGCTTCAGCACAGTGACCACTGTTTTTAGATCAAAGGAGTCACATTTTTTAAGGCTTCATGGCGCAGTTCGTTATATGCCCCCTCTGCCTTTCACTGCCTTTGGACAGAATACAAAATAGCAGCTCTGCACTCTCCTGGAAACGGCAAACCCTTCCAAAGATGACCATAATAATGGCAGAGCTGCATTGTTATCCACCATGCTACTCACCTGGAATTGGCCTGGAACACAAACAGGTGTCAAATGAAATGATCTGTGGGGCATCTCAAGTAGTTTGCTAATATTGTCCAGGTACCTACGGTATTCATCCTTGAATAATCAAAATGTCAAGGAATGCTTTAGAAACCACTGAACCATTCTCTAGGCAACATACTAAGCTGATGCACTGCTTTGTTAGGCATGGTTCACAGAACTAGTCCCAATCAAGGTGCTCAAAAGTGCATATCCAATGATTTTAGAATGACTTAATACTTTTTTTCAGAAAAATAAATTTGATTGGGTTAGTGAATAAAGCCATCATGTCGGGAGATGAAATGTCATTACCTAGAACAAGTCAAATATCTGCCAAGTATTTTTGTATAAGTACTTTTATACCTGTAAAACTGGGATAATTTTTCTTGTATTTATCCTACAGTCTACTAAAAACTGGGAGTGTCTCTCTTGTTGTATGTCCAACTCACAGTAAGATCTCAGTCTGAGCAAGGATTTCTCAGCATCACTGAAAAACAGGTCACAATAATAGTGACACACTCTGATCAGGAGTCTAGAAAATTAGGCTTAATCACAAATTTCAAAGTTAAAACCAGTCTCCAGCTTCCTTAAGCCCCTGCAAATGTTTGAGCTTTGCAAGGCTGCATTTGTCCTTGCCAGCAAACAACTCACTCACTCCAGGTGATAAAGTGATTTCCCATCCTGTCTCTTCAACAAAAGTGCATAAGTTACAGCTTGATTGGTACACTAAAAAGAGGAAAGATGGATATTTCACCAGTCACTCTCAGCTTCTTTTCTCTGCGCTTTCCTCACTTGAGTAGTATTAGGGAGTGCACACGATTCAATTTAACAGCTCTTCAACTGCTAAATGAAGCCAAGTTGACTATGCTAATGCTTTACATTTCCATGGTGATCTCCAGGCAAGCATTACAAGCAATTTATGAAAAATCATGAATTAACTTCCTTATCAGGTCAGTGTTATTGTCACCATTCTTCAGCTGCAGAAAGAGGGACAGTAAGAGAAGGTGATTGCCAGGTGCCTTAGACTTTTTCTTCCCTATAGCAATGGAGGATGGCACAGGTTCTCCTCATTAGCAGTGACAAAGCTTCCAGGGTCAGACAAAGTGACTGATACAGCATACAAAAAGAGATGGCTTAGCCTATACTATTATCCAATCAGCTTTCCACCTTTGCTTCATTAATCCAATTAGACATTAGTTAATTCACTGTTAAATTCTGCTATCCTGGAGGAATGAATGAGCATATGGGCCCTATAGGGGAAGAGAATTCCTTTCTCACCCCTGGTGACAGTGTTACAGAATCTCTGAATGATAGCAGACTGGGAAGCTTTGCATTCCCTCAGCAGGGATCATTTTTGGCAGTGAGTTTTTGACACTTGTGAAGTGGTGGGGGTCCTAACTTCTCTTTTGCTGTTGTAATTCTCCTTTCACTATAGCTCTCCTCTGAGACTTTTTGTAGCTCTTTTAATTTCAGCAATTTCAACACACTTGAATAAGGACTGGCCAATTGATACACACAGTAGTTTTGCTTGAACATCAAAAACAAGACTATAGTTCAAGGCAGAAGAATCATGAAGTATATTCATACTAAACCATCTAACTAGTCAGCAAACAAAAACCAATCTGCTTTTCCAAGGAGGACCTTTTTGAAAAGAATATTCCTGACATTTTAGGGCAGCATTACTCTTGCTTTTAGTATTCTTAATGTTTTCATTCAAATGATGTAATAATTTCTAAAAGGTCACATTAATTCTCTTATAAGCAAACATAATAAGCCATAAAAGCAGCTTCTTCCAGTGCCTGGGAACAGCCTTTGAAGGTGTTCAGTGTGACTATTTAACAGTCTAGTAAGAGTTTAAAGATTTTTTTTTTTTATTTTATCCACTCTAGCAATTAATTTTTTCCCAAGTGACAAATTAATGTACAAATTTTTCTTTCAGAAAAGTCCCTTTAATAAAAGATTTACTGACATGTAAGCCTAGAAACATTTAAAACATAGTGGTTTTAATCTCTTCAAAGGACTGCATAGATGAGCTCAGCTGTACATTAGAGAGCAGGCCCAAGAACCACCCTAAATATGAAATACTCAGAAATATGAATCTCTACCTTACTCTGTCACTTTGCGGTCAGTGAAAGTACCTGTGATTAGCTGGAACTGTCTAGGCTGCCCAGGAAGTCTGGGCTTTTTCTGTGGAGTATAAATGGTGGCCAAAAGGTAATGTTGGTACACAGCCAAACTGGTTTGGGAGGACAAAGCCTTTTATTCTTGGCTTCATCACTGAGATGGCTAAAAAGTAAAAACAATGGAGCCTTGCAGCAGTTTTCTCTGGTGGATGTTTGCTGATTTACAAACAAGTTGAGACTGAAACCTTTTTAATTCAGACCACCAGGAAGACTTCTTAAAGATATAACTGGAAACAAATTTTGAAATTTACACTGGGTGTAAAGTGAGCATTATCAGCTGTGAGACCTATCCTGCTTCCCACATATGAGAGTGATGCATATCGTGACAAGGTAGAAAATAAAATGAATGTGACCAGAAGCAAGAAGGTAACCAAGGAAGGATTAAAAAACTACCCAACACTTTCCAAGTACACCCCTTTCAGCTGAAATTAGCACATCCAGGGATATTTACCGGTTGCTGGAGAGCCTGGCCAGGAGGGGTTCCAGCCAGCCCTTCTGACACTCGCAGTGCGAATCCATGAAGATAAGCACATCACCGGTGGCCCGTGCAGCTCCTAGCATCCGACCTCGGATGACTCCAAGCCTCTTGTTGCTTCGGATGAGCTTCACGCCATCCAGCTTAGAGATGTATTCACTCAGAGCTGACTTCAGGGGCCCTGTCAGAAACAGAACAGTCACCGAAATGTTTTAGTTTTGATTCAAGCTGTTACAGAAAAGAAACAGGTAGTAGGAGATGCTACTTCTTGCTGGTAAAATGTTTCAGGGGCATTTGTTTTAAATGGCCAACTAAGCCACATTCCAAATATTTCTACAGCAGCATAATGTCAAAGAGAAGTAGAGACTAATGGAAACTGAAATTCACAAGGTATGAAGCTATTCCTGTGGGAATCTTAATAGCCTCCTCTCCTGTTTTCAGCAAAAGGTGGATGCTCTCATCATCTCATAAAATACACAGATCAGAGTGAGATACTACAGGTGTTTGGCTTTCCCAAGCACTTTGGATTACTTTAGCAATGTGGACTTTTCCACTCTATACTTCAGCCAAAAAAGTCTGGAAATTATGACAGCAGATCTGGTCCAGTGGGAATCCTAAGATTTGCACACTGTGATCTTATTTTAAAGTAAGAAAGTTCAGAGTGGTTGTAAATGATGGGGGGGAAAATGAAACATATTTCAAAGTTGAAAGGCTACGCTGAATTCTAGGAATGGAGAGTGACACCTGGTAGCCAGCTCCAGGCTCTGCTTAGCTCGCTTCCTGAGACTCCTCTTTGCCTTCTACTCTCCTCACACACTTCCTGAAGGGGGACAGTTTCTTCCCCGAAGTTTTAGAAAAAAGAATTCACATACAGAGAAATGGGAGCTACCTTGCTGGCTGAGATCGTCGACTAGGATGATATCCTTGAGGAAGGCCTTTGGGGCTGTATCCATAATGCTGTGCACAGTTCTCAGCAGAGTAGACCAGGCTTCATCATGGAAACAGATGATGACACTAGCAGTAGGCAGACTGGAGTCATATTTTTGCTGTAGGCACCTGTGTGGGACCAAATGAGGAAGACACTGGAAACATTGGTACAAATGGCTACTTTTTCCTCAGAGCAAAGTTGCGAGCAACACCTAAACCTTCAGGGGTGGAAAGCACTTTGAGACCTCAACTCACTTCTAAGAAAAGGAAGTACCAAGGTGTCCAAAACTGGAATACGAAGTGAAAATATGGGACTGGCACTATCAAAACTAAAATACAAAAAAAGGAAAGTGTTTCTGTGTTCTGGGATAGTTTCTTTTCTGCTCTGTCTGCCTCAAAAAATGGACCTCAAACAGAAATGGTCCAGAATGCAAAGAAAACCTAAAGATAATTAGAGCAGAGTGAGGGATAAAGCAGGTCAGTCAGCCTTCACCAATGTCCACATTTTCTCAAGTAAGAGAGAAAAGGGCAAACAAATGCAGTACCATTAAGACTAACAAATAAAATAACTCATCTGCACAACAGATCAGTATACCTGTGGATTACCTGACCAAGATCCTAGTGAATTAAGCCAGCATCTCAACCCTACATGGCAAAGACATGGATCCTTACATGGGCCATGAATACGAATATAGATATATTTAAGAAAGAAAATGTATTTTCACTATAAAGTTTGTACAGGTTGCTTTTCCAATGAAAACGAATCACTGCTGAATGAGGCTCCCAACTGGGAGTCAGCGTGCAATCGAAACAGCAGAGCAGTCTGGAAGTGGGTGGTGTGGTGCAATGGTCAATCCAGTTGGGGAGCTTGTTCCATTGTTGTTTCTCATTGTTTTGGGCTTGGGAAACACCGGCTGCAGGGAGAGTCTGCCATCTTTTCTTTGTCTCAGGAGGCCATGTGGCACTGGGTAAGGAGAGTGCCCATCATCTTGTCTTTGTCTCAGGAATAACTGTGTATCACTGCCAAGCCACAGGAACATCCACCATCTTGTCTTTGCCTCGGGAATAACCAAGTGTCACTAATGAGTCACAAGAACGTCCCCCTGCCATCTTGTCTTTGCCTCAGGAGTAACCACTGTCATTGCTGAGTCCCAGGAACATCCCCCTGCCATCTTGTCTTTGCCTCAGGAATAACCACTGTCCTTGCTGAGTCACAGGAACATCCCTCTGCCATCTTGTCTTTGCCTCGGGAATAACCACTGTCATTGCTGAGTCACAGGAACATCCCTCTGCCATCTTGTCTTTGCCTCAGGAATAACCACTGTCATTGCTGAGTCACAGGAACATCCCTCTGCCATCTTGTCTTTGCCTCGGGAATAACCACTGTTATTGCTGAGTCACAGGAACATCCCCCTGCCATCTTGTCTTTGTCTCGGTGGCCATGCAGAGCTAAGTCAAGATGGTGAACACCTTTTGTGTGCAAAGCACCTTCTCTTTTTGTATACTTTTGTTTTTAATATTGCTGCTGTCACTGTGTGTTTCTTACTCCATTGCTATTTGCTTTCAGTAAATTGTTATCTCAACCCAGGCTGTCCTTTGTCCCTCCCTCACCAGAGGGGAACAGAGGAAGTTTAATTCCCAGCTAGTGTTAAACCACCACAATAACTCAAACATTTAAACATGACAAACACTTCCCATTCACCCTCACAGAAACTGCATATGAAAAGCATCTATTCTGGCGTGAGGATGCACATTTTCCAGAAAATGCCTTCAAATGCCCATTGTAGATATGCAAAGACTGTGTCTATATATCTGCTTTGCTGACATTAGAAAGAACATTTTAAAAATCTTTTCATTTCCCGAATAACAGTCATTGAGTGTCCTAACTCATTTAATCTCCAGCAGCAAGAACTTCTTCAAAGAATTACATGATTTGCTGGATATGGCCCATTGTTGTTTCAGCATTTATGTATTGCCAAGCAAACCATAATACAGATTTTACAGTGGTTGTTAAACAATTGGCTACTCAGTAGAAACTCACGTAAGGGATATAATTTTAATATTTCTATGTTTATTAGCATTTTACTTAGTGTTTCTGTTCATGAACTGAGGCCCTATGCTGCTAGACACTATCCAGACACAAAGCTACTAATCACTTAAGAGAATCCATAGTCTGAATGATTTAATTATGAATACACATAAATGGTTACTATAGATGCACTTCTGGGAAAATAAATTTAAAATTAGCACAATTTAAATAATTTGTTATACTTTTCAATAGTTCACATCATTTTTTTTTGCATGAACAGGCAAGTTTTCTTGATTTCTACACTGTAATTAATCTATGTTGTCCTCGGTTTACTAATTTTGCGTAATCAATAATGCTGTTGCCTCACAATTTCATATGATTGTTTCCATTTTCAGCAGGATCAAGAAAAGAATACTCTCGTGACTTAGCAATGAGTATTTTCAAGCAGAAGAATCTAGAGGTAATTAAGAAAAACGAAGATCTGATGTAGTCCTTTTACTACCAGGCAGCTTCTAACCAGAAACATTCTATAGCTATTAGCACCTAGTTGCTAGTACTGTGGTTATAGCAAGAAAATAAGGCTGTTGTGAAATCTTAATTGCAAAAGAATTGAAAATAACTGTGCTTGAATACATAACCTTGGTACCGAGTGCTTAGTTGCCATGGAGATTGGCAAAGACTTCCAATATAGATATCTAATCTTCACAAAAATGCAAAAGGGTACTGGTATACAAAAATACCTTCCCTGTAATTTGGAGCAGTTTCATAGACTGTCCATCATAAATTGGCATTTCAAAAAGTCAGGGCTGTGACTGATATGAGACATAGTGATTTAATCTAATTTGTGAAAAACAAGGAATTGTCACATGCAGCAATGAACAGAGAGCAATTCTAACAAGGCAAA
The DNA here is from genome assembly GCF_020740725.1 of Corvus hawaiiensis. Taxonomy (NCBI): domain Eukaryota; kingdom Metazoa; phylum Chordata; class Aves; order Passeriformes; family Corvidae; genus Corvus; species Corvus hawaiiensis. Next base: position 44,570,358 of record NC_063213.1, read on the forward strand.
GGCATAGCTGACAGGAACTCCCACTCACCTTCAGAAAAATGTTTCATTGAGATTCAGCTCCAAACAGCACTCCAGAGGAAGCTACACTTTTGTAATGTAACTTAAAACCTCTGTAGATACCTCGTGAGTTTCTTTTGCCTGGATATGTTTGACACTCAAACCCAAGAGAGAAAAACAGACCTTTCTTTTGGGCAGCACCCCCATCATAAAAATCACAATGGCAGGCTTGATTCAGCTGTCCCAGGAGAGTGTCAGTCCCAGCTGGAGCAACTGATAGCAGCAGAAAGTACTTTGAGGGATAAAGGTACCTCAGAGGATGAGCCTCTTTTGATGTGAAGTATTTGCCATCCAATTTCAGGTGAAATTAGGGAGATTGAGTCCGTGGAGGTAACTCAGTGAAACATCTCTAACTGGTTGGATTCCCTCTAATTAAATAATAATAGACATTGTAATGAACAACATGATGCAAGCCAAAGAGAGACACAGACAATCTGATTCTGGTTTGCTCTCCTTTTACACTGCTGTAAAACTGGACTGACACAGTTGCGAGCCAGGCCCCCAGAGTAAACTACACCTAAAAATCCTCATTGTGGTTTGTGTGTTGTGCCATAAAGGACAGGTCTGGCTTAGACATATACCTCTGCTGCAGGTTTATGATCTGGATTTAGATCAGCCTCAGATGCTGAGATCTGGGGTTTCAGTCTGGGCTCTGTAAGCTGTGGTGTTGAGAGCTCTTTAGGCTGTAACTAGTCAGACAGCAAAATCCATCCAAGAGCTCTGAGACCATGGCTTAAATCTTACCAAGATTAGTATTAACTAAAGCTGTCTCTTGTTGTACGGCCCTTCAGCTGCCAAAGTAAAACTGTTTTTTGGCTCACATCACAGGCAGTAAACCAGGGTAGTCATTCCTCCTTTGAACATTACATAGTTCAAAGAGTTAGTAGTGAAGCATGCCAAAAAATAACTGAAATAATATCAGCATGTCATTATTTAATGGCGTTAACCAATATAACACTGAATCTAGTCAATAAGTACAGAAAACACTGTATCATTTCTCTTTCTTTGAGACTGTACCCTTAAATTAGAGCTGCCAGCTGTCTTTCAACATGTGAATATGAACACTAGAAAAAAAATTATTCTGTGTCTTAGTTAAAAAGTTTTCTAGTGCATCTTTCCACCATGTCCTGGGTGAAAACTATAATAGTTTTTGTTACAAGAGGCAAGACACCACCCACATACCTTTCCCCTGGGAAGAGAAGTATATCATAGAATCAGTTAGGCTGGAAAAGACCTCTGAGATCAAGTCCAATCTTTGACTGATCATCACCTTCTCGACGAGATCAGAGCACTATGTGGCATGTCGTCTTTCTTTCAGGTACAATGACTCCACACCTCCCTGGGCATTTCATTCCAATGTTTAATTGCCCCTTCTGTGAAGAAATTCCTCCTAATGTCCATCCTGAAGTTTCCCTGGGGCAGCTTGACAGTAGATACACCTCAGATCCTTTTTAAGATGTGTGATGAGAAGCCCTTCCTGGGCTGCTGGGGCAATTGGCTCTCAGTTCTCCAGACTTCAAATGTAACACCTGGGGCTTCAAATGCAACATTTTTTCACAGTGGCCTTACAGCCCGGGTGCTGACAGGTATGGTGGTGTTCGCAGAATGTATCAGATACAACAGTCTCCACCTTCCTTCCTCCCAGAAGTTTCCTTTCAATACTTGCCACAGAATCACAGGGTATTCTGAGTTGGAAGGACCCACAAGGATCATTGAGTCCAACTCCCAGCCCTGCACAGGACACCCTAATGGTCACACCATTTGTCGGAGAGCATTGTCCAAATGCTGCTTCAACTGTCAGACTTGGTGCTGTGACTTCCCTGGGGAGCCTGTTCCAGTGCCCGACCACCTTCTGGGTGAAGAATCGTTTCCTCATATTCAGCCTAAACCTCCCCTGACACAACTTCAGGCTATTCCCTTGGGTCCTGTCACTGGTCACCAGAGAAAAAAGATCAGTGCCTGCCCCTCCTCCTCCCCTTGTGAGGGACCTGTAGACTGCTATGAGGTCTTCCCTCAGTCTCCTCTTCTGCAGGCTGAACAAACCAAGTGACCTCAGCTGCTCTTCACACGGCTTCTCCTCCAGACCCATTGCTGTCTTTGCTGTCCACCTCTGGAGGACAGTTTTTAATAGTTTGTATCTTTGTTATATTGTGGTGCCCAAAAGTGCACGCAATATTTAAAGTGAAGCCACACCAGTGCAGAGTCGGCTCCATTTTTATGAGTGACCATTGGGTCACTTTTGTTCTGGAAGAGCTGAAAGCCCCAACTCTTGACTCACTTATCATTTTGCAAGCCCGATGACCCCATAGCTCCGGCAGGTGGGCTGAGACGGGGCCTGGCCGAGGAGGGAAGCCGCCTCTCCTGCTCGCCAGCCCGGCGCGGATTCCCTCCCCAGCCCAGCAGCCGGACAGACGGCCGGACAGACGGACCGCCAGAGAAGGGCGGGGGCCCGGAGAGCTCGCTGCCCCGCCGCCCCCGCCACCTGCCGTGACAGGGGCGCCGGTAGGGGGTGCTGCCGCCCGCTCGGCCTGAGGGCGCAGCGGAGCCGGGCCGGGGCGGGGGGCGCGGGAGGCGCCCCAGCAGCGCGGACACCGGCACCCACCGGCGCTGCGCTCCGCGGCGCTGCCCCCGCTCACCCAGCCAGGCCCAGGTACCCCCTCCCGCACCTGCCCCCCTCCACCTTTGCCGCCCGCCGACTCCTGAGGGCTTGAACCACCTCCCGAAGGAGGCTGGTAGCGTCCCTGGCTCTGAGGAACGGGGGGTGTTCCCCACGCAGTGCGGGGAAAAGCGCTCTCCTGACCCGGAGCGGGGAGTTCGATAGGAAAGATGCGGGGTCTAGAGGAGGAGAGATGCCGGGTTTGGAGGAGGAGAGGTTCGGAGGGGCGCGGCGGCGGGGAAGGAGGCAGGTTTTCCCCCAGAAGTGAAATAGGGTGTTTTACTTACAACGGGTGTCGTACCTCAGGCAGGTCCCGGCGCAGCGCGATCCGCTCGCTGAGCACCTCGTTAAAGCCGTGGGTGTCCAGGCCGAGCGGCCGCTCCCCCGCAGCAGCTCCTTGCCCATCCTGCAGGGGAAGGGACAGCGGCTGGGACTCGGGGTCCCCCTCTGCCTTCCTCTCCGGCCGCCTGCTCTGCTGCTTCACCATGCGATAGCCCTTCCTGGCCTTGCTGTGGTTCCTTTTGCCGGTGGGCGACACGACGGCCATGATCAGCTCATCCTCCCGCAGGGAGATGAAAGGCGATAGACCATCCAAAGGGTAGTACTGCTGGCTCTCCTCCTGGGCTTCCAGCATCTCTTGGGTCTCCACAAAGTCCATCTGATACCCTTCCCGGGGGTTGAACTCCACAGGCTGGAAAGTCCCTTCCTTGCTCTGGTTGCTGGGTGGTGGATTCAGCGTTGTAACCATCAGTAGCAAAAACCCCAGCATCAGAAACAACAAGAGAAACTGCAGCTTACGTGATCCATATCTGCACTTCTTCCTCAAGAACATACTGTTGGTGACAAAATGATACAGATGGTCATGTTAAATATCACTTGGATCTTCCTCAGATTCCAGTCCTCGGGTTGCACAAAAGCCCTGGTTTTCACTATCTGCCAAGAGGATTTTTTTGCTCCCCTCACATTTCACTGATGGCATTTCATGCTTTCCTCTCTATTTACAGAAAAAAAAAAAAAACACTACAACATTCCTATTAATATTGTACTTACTGTAGTAAAACGTAGCATGGATCCAGTGAGATAAAGTAGATCCTTTATTATACGGAGTCCCAGCTTAGTTAGGAAAGTACATGCTTTGCTGATTAAAAGAGTAACTAAATCTTTGGGGCTTTTTTCCCCCTTTTAAAATTCTAAGTCAAAAGAAATCCCGTTTCTCATAGTTCCTTTCTAGAGTAGATCCTGCTTCTTCAAAGTTTCCAACTGCTGCCTGGATTGAAGCACTGTATCTCTGAAAGCAGATCTGACAGCTCTCCCCCGTTCAGAGGCTTCAAGTTAACTGTGATCAACAGATGAGAAGTAGTCGGTCCCTGACTTTGTTTCACACATAACTACGGCACTCAGTCAGGAAGCAGTTTGCCAGACATAATACAGAGCAATGTGTGCGTCTTTCTCTTGGTCCTAATGCCCTCACTGTGCTTGTCCTATCAAATCAAAACTTTGCAAAAGCTGTAAGAGGTGAAATACAAGAAGCAAAACATTGTATTAGAAGAGAAATCAAGGCACACCACAGATTACTGTACTTCAGAATAGCTGTATTAAGCTGAGAATGTGCAGAGCGAGAATCAAGAATTTTATAAACTGAATAAAAGATGGAGAGCACATGTTTTATTTAAGGTTAGATTTATTCATATGATAATCCAATAAATATTTACAGCTGTAGGGATTTTAACACTGACATAAGGGTGGCAAATTATCACCTGGCAGGCTGAAGTTGTCTCCTCATCCATAAATTTGGTATTGCAGGGCAAGCAGCACTTCAAGTTTTCATTAGTCCAGAAATAACATGTGTAAAAGCCTGGGCTGGAACAACAGCCACTGACACTGAGAGAAAACAACAACTTCTGTGATTAAAAGGGGAGCTCAGTCTCTGAGGTCTGTTTGCTAATACTGCTGGCATGGGTACTACTGAGCATGGACTGTGGCATTTTTTGCTGTGAGATGAATGCTTGTCCAATGGGAGAAGGAGTGAGACAGTCCACGTGCTGCAGCATCACACGCCTCTTGGTCTGGCAGAGTTCAGGGATGGATGCAACTCAGGTGTTACCAACCCTTTTGATGCTGGGGGCATGGGATGTGGTGTTTCTCCTGTCTTGCAATATTTGATGAGCAGAAAGCTCCTGCTCCAGGAGGCATGTGATTACTGGAGAATTTCCACATTCACAGATTTTAAAAAACCCTACATTTTTAGACATTATAGCTAAAAGAAAAGCCTGAAGACAGGAATGCAGTGTACTCTAAGGAAGGATGGTATACAGCACCTTAAGAGTGCTGGAGGCGCACAGTGTCTCACTTCTGTGTGCACTCCCCTAAGCAGCTTATACAGAATGCCTTGAGGGAGTGTGAATGGTCTACTGTGTCTTGGCACCTTCCCTACATCAGCTGTTCTTTAAAATATACAGAGCTGCTTTAATCATGTCTTGGGCAGAAGGAAGATTGAGCCAATATTTTGATACTTCACCATTGTATGTGTCTCCCTTTTTTTAGCTTAAATTCACACAAAAGTAACATCCCAGCTCACCTTCAGACCTGAGAATATTACTTTTTATCCTGCTTTTCATAGGGAAAAAGAGGTATTGGTGGCTTCAATTCAATGGGGAAGCAGCACATATTTGCATTTAAGAAATCTGAGATCGAAAGCACTCATTTAAATAACATCGTTTCAGCCATAGAAAGACAAAATGAAATGGAAATTAAGAGACCTGTCTGAGATGCTCTCCAAAAAGCTGGCATAGCGACTTGCAAAAGGTTCAATTCCACAAAGTCCCATTATCAGGCACACAGAATAAAATTAAATTAAAAGGAGAAATTTAAGAGTGTCTGGAATAAATAGGAGAAAGCATTACTTTCTTCTTTCCTTTTTTAACTTCCTGGGCTACCCGAGTATTTTGATTTAATTTAATTAATATTTTTTCCCTGCCTAAAATATTTTAAGAAGATGCTGTAACAAGTCTGATCAAGATAATTCTAGCCTGCAGTAGTAATCGCTGTATAAATTCTGTCCTGGTTTGTTCTGTATTGCTGAGCAAATCCACCAGGGTCACTCATGCAGCTGAATTTCAGCTACAGATGAAAAGAGACCAAATTAACAGATTTACAGCAATCTTGGACACTTTTGGGACAGAGCTGATAGCTAACATTATCACTGGAACATATGAATATGCAATCCAGCCTTTTAATATATCCTGACCACTTTAACAAAGAAGAAATGAACAACTACAGAAGATGTTTGTTCAGTCTAGTCAATTAAAAGTGCAAGTATAAAATTCTGGGTGACACACTTCCATCAGCCTCTGTTCCCTCTTCTGCACAACAAGCCTTCCTGAACCATTTCCCATCAGTCTGTTTTTCAATCTCGTCTCTTAAAATTGTTGTTTTCCACTGTTATCATACAAAGGAGATATTGCCTTTCCAATGGATGAACCCCCCTTTAGTGTCTGAGAGGACATGTCTTGTTTCTTTCAATGCATTTGAAGAACAGCATCACTTTGTTATGACCTCCCCACATGGAAGCCAAGAAGACAACACCCACTGTATTTTTCTTTCTACTTCTGGTTACTCAAAGACATGCTACAAATTAGGCCCTTCACTGGGCCACAGAAGGGGTTGCTCCTCCTGCCTAGCTGTGGAGGATTCCCTCCTCCTAGGGTGCTTTCCTGTGCATCCTTTGATGGAAGAGGAAGGAGCACTGTGTGGCCCAGGCTCTACTGTCAGACCCAGAGCCATTGCTTTTTTCCTGAGGTCCAGTCTTTCAAGTGTGCTTCATGCAGGTAGCCCAGAAAGAGGCTGCCCACAAAAGGTATTGTTGTCCTTGGACTGCTGTTCTACAGCAGACCCTAGAGCTCCTCAGTCAGTGGGAAAGGAACCTGTTACAGGTTGTGCCAAATACTCCAGCAATTGCTCACAAAAAGGGCCAATTTGCAGTGTCAGTACTGGCCAGTGCCAATACTATGTTGACTTTCCTGCTGGTCAACCCATGCAAGAGCTGAAAGGCTTGTGTTCCTACCAGGCCTGCTCAGGTAGAGCCAGTGGTGTAACACCCAGCGTATAAATACCTTAAGCAAATGCAAATTATTGACTAATCCATTCCTTAAGAAAATACTCACCATCCTTCACAATTGTGCTCATTAATTGCCACGAGCTAAAACATAGAATCAAATCTAGGTCTTATTAATTCAAAAGGTATTAGGAAACACAGTTGCATTTTGCAGAGTAACAAAGCTTTCAGTCACTGTTCTGTAGCTTACTTACCCTTTCCTCTCTACCTCATTTTGGCTTGCATTTTTGTCCAAACCATTCCACATCACATACTTGTTCGATATTACGTGACAAGTTATGTTATCCGTACATGAAGAAACACCACATACTTTCAGTGTGCAGAGCCCGTGTCTAACTGCCAGAAAAATAACAAAGCAAGAACAAAACCAAGGCTGGATGGAAGAAAGAGCGTGTGGACAGGTCGTTACTTACTCTTTAATAAACATCTTGGATTGATTTACACTCCTGTGCCAAAAGCAGATGTGCCACTTCCATTTAAAGACTCAACACATAGCAGCACTCATGGTTTCATAGCTGCATGTATTATATGCCACAGCTCTTTCTGCTTGTAACAATGGCTTTATTTGCACAGATGTGAAGAAAGTGCATAAAATGAAACTGTTTACATGGTGCACAGGATTTGTGGTGGTTTTGTAACCAAGTAACTTTCCCCATTCTTCCAGAATATAATAAAAAATATGTATTTTTAGATCAGAAGAAGACATAATTTATTTGCAGGTATTGCAGGCAGTTTGTGTGCTTGGCATTGTAGCAAATATTGCTCATTCAATGACATTTTCTAATAGCAAGTTAATAATAAAGTGAACAAGATTCTGTGGAACTTGCTTTTGAAGGCTATAAAAGCTTGATAAAATCTGTTGAACACTGGCAGGGATTTTGGCACTTGCATTGTGATTTATAAGATGTTTGCCAACCTGTCAGTGAAGGAAATGAGTCTGAAATTCCATTTTTGCAAGATTTCTACTCATAAATCATGTCCCATGTAAAATGGAGCATGGAAGCCATGGACCTTTGCACTGCTTTGCAAAAGCAGTTCTGTGAGCATAAAGGTCAGCCGCACTGGATGGAAAGTAGAGAGAATATATATCACAGGAGGGACAGCTTCTGGATTTACTGCACCACAGCCTCTGGCTAACTCCGAAATGGTAGTTCTCAGGATGTTAAGGGCAGTACTGTGTACTCCATGCCTAAAACCTAGCCTCTAACACAGCCTTAGACAGCTACCCCCTATCTGTGAGGGATGAGAACTGTTGATCATCATTAACCCACCTAGAAAAGATACATCTGAAGTGCTGTGGGCAATACAGAGGCCATCACTACCTCCCGCCTCTTAATCAACCACCATTAATATCCTCAAGTTGGAGAGGGTTCTGGATACCTTCAATCCCTGGTACCCCAACCTAAGGTAATCTGAATCCAGTTTTGAACTGGTTGTGACTACTTTAGTGTCAACATCCTTCACTAGAACATCATCCTGCATTGACCATAAAATCTAACCCACCATTAGGGATAGTTGGACTAAATAGTTTGCTCTAAATTGCTGTAGCTTTGCAGGTGGAAATGGCAATAAGGTGATTTACTCTTTCAGAGTGGCTGACCTGGCCTCCTTGGCATTAAAAATGAAACAAATGACATAAGGGAAATGATCCTTCATGTAATATTAACACCAGTGGTGTTATGTCAAAGATAAATTCAGCCCTATGGATGGAAGGTCACAAAAAGGAGTTCCCCATGATGGGTTCCCCATGGGATCTCTGCCTGTAGAGTTTCATTTATGGTTAGAAATTTACTTCCATAGAATAGGCCATGAAACCATTTGCAAACAGAAATCTCAAAATCTGAGTGATACTAAAGGTACCCACAGCAAAGCCTTTTTTCCCCATCAAGGACTCTTTAGCTGGTGGGCAGCTTTAACTTCACATCTACCCTGTTTCTTCCTGCACATACAGATGGTACATAAATGGCATGTGTCTCTCAGAGGCTCTAAATACAGACAGCATTTAAAAACCACAATATTCATATGGAGAGCCTGTACCCATAGTAAGTATTTTTAGTTAAAATGGTGTCTAGTGAAGAGAAAAAGCTTTAAATGGGTCTGGCATCTCTTCACACATTTAAGCACTTAGTGACATGCGGTTACACACAGATTTCTCCTGTTTCAAGGCAATGGTCATCCACATCACCAAAGCTGGAAATTACCTTTTTTTATTCCTCCTAAACAGTTACATATCTGTGCATAGCTGGTATAAGAAATAGCTGCTCTTTAGTTACCGGCAGAGTATTAGAGGTTGGATTCATCGGGGAAGTTGGCACAGAGTATCGTGAGGAGAAGACAACATTTAATGAGAGTGTGAAGAGTGAATGATTTCACTCTTGCTGGGGGGGTTTCAGAGCTGAGTAAAGCACGAGTTAAGTCACTGCAGGTGTGCAGCTTAATGCCCTGCAGTTGGGTAGCAAATATACATGAACTGAGAGCAGAGAGAGCATGTTTGGGAATGTTATTGCAGTGGAGGAGCTGAAGTAAATGGATGGATGTGTGAGGTAAGGCTACAGTGGATATTTTTTTTTTGTGCTTTCATTTTTAATATGAGGAAAGCACAGAGCAAATGTGTAAAAAAGTAAGCTATGTGAAAGTAAGCTGTGTTAATATCACAGGTGTGTGAGTGGGACCTATGACTTCTCTCTATATCTCCCAAACAAGACTTACATTGTTTAACTGTTTCAGAGAGGAAAGTGGAAAATACTCATTTTTGCAAGCCTGTTTCCTTTATTATCTCTTTTTGTTTCTAAAATACCAATTTTAAAAATACATTACATTCACAAGAGTTAACACTGAAGTTATGATGCAGTTCAACTGTGTGTATGTAAAAGTTTACTCTCAAGAGTAAAGGCCTAGACTCCTTCTACTCCCACTCCCTGCCCTGTTGAAGTGCAGTTCACGGTGGGATGGATATTCTATAGAATATGAAACATTATATGCTGATGTAGATCTTGAAAATGTTTGTTCAGGAATCTAAAACAAACCCTGTGCTTTTTGTTACATTTGTTTAGGATCATCAGTATTCACATAGAATAAATAAAAATTAAATGTAATTAGTATTAAAAATGAAGCTGGGCTTCATGCCTAACATGTTCTAAATAAACTAGATTTAGCCCAGAGATGGGCATGCGCACTGTCACTGATATCTGTGGGAGATGTGTGTGGGCTATGTATTTAAAAGCAGCATTGAATTTAGGGCAAAAGACAGAAAGGAAACACCTGTGTATGTATGTGTATAGAACTTCAGTCTGCATATATACTGTGCGTGTGTGTGTACATATGGCAACATAAATATATAAAATAAAATCAACCTGGTCTACTCTCACACACATGCATACATTTCCATGTGGATTATTGTACCATCCTGTCCTATGTACTCTGGTTGGTTTGTAGCAGGGTTACTAAAGAAAGAGTAAACCAGCTGCTGAAGATACTTCTTTTCTTGCTTTTTTTTTTTTTAACTGCAATAGATAAAACCTCCTATTTTCATTCCTTTAGCAATACAGAACTGAATTCTGTACAGTTGAATTAAGTATATGACTTTAGTATGTTAATATGCTTTTAAAACTTGCTACCCATGTATGTTTCTGGTTAACAGTGACACTCTGGGAAGCTGCTCAGTAATGCCTGGAACTTAGAGAACCCTGTTTCCATTTTGTGACCATCACTGTGGATCTAGGTTTGTTTTGAATCAGCTATTTTCTTGGCCTTAAAATAGGATACCCAACTACCTCAATTAAGGAAATCTGCTAAGGGACATGAGACCCCTTTGTTTACTGTCTCATGAAAATATCTTCACATTGGCAAGCCATTAAAAAGAGTAACACGGTGGAAGGAAGCAGGAAGACTGGTAAGATATGTGTTAATTTACTGCAGTCCCTATGCAAGTCTGTGTTTCTAAAGGAACTGCTCTGGTAGAAAGGAAAGGAGTGTTCTTTCCAAACATAGCCTTGGCAGGAGATGAGGCACAGAGCTACAAGGGACACTATACTACAAGAAAAGTCTCCTGCCTTTAGTTATCAAGAGTTTTCTGTGTGATTTTCTGAGCTTTTTTTCTGAACAGAGACTTAGGCAAGAACAGGGATTTTGGAAACCAAGTTATAAGAACTAGGATTGTCACAGCAACAGGTTAAATCTCTAAAACTGACTTCTTAGCAGCCTAGAAAAGAGGCAGAGGTGATGGAAGATAGAGGCTATGGTCACTTCTGGCTGCCAAATAAGAGACAATAGGAGCAGTCATGAACAGTTTTATTGCTCTGATTACAAGCAAGACAGGTTGTATGCATCAGTTAATATTTAAAAAGATATATCTGCAAAAATATCATCCAGGTTGCAAAGGTCATTGAGGCAGGAATTTTTGACTGTCAATTGCCAGGAAAACTTCTGTCATTCACCAGATTCTGGACATGCTTTGAGCTGCACAAGAACACAAACTGAGATATGTAACTGATTATTCCAGTTTATTTTCTTCTGTGCTTGTGGCTGAAGTAAAAGTTTATTTCTCTTCTCTTACTTAATTACTGTGTATGGTACTAGATAACTGTGGTTTTTCCCTGACTTCTTTCTTCTTCATGTTAAGTCTTGATTTGTGGTTTATTTTTGTTTTAGCTTTTTTTTTTTTTTTTTTTTTTTTAATTATTACTATTTTTTTTTCTGTTTAGGGAAAAGGCTCTCTAGGCGTAAATGGGATACTTGGGTTGTGAAGGTGGTTAGCAGATGCAGTCTGAGAAGCCACCTGGGAGGTTAAGGCTCACAGAAATTGAAACAAATAATAGAGATGTTAAATGACAAGAAAAGGAGGTAGGCTTATAGTTAGTAATTTGAACAAAGTCTTTGTCTAAGGTTATTGAGTGCTGCTCAGAAGTCACACTCCTGGCATCTATACAGCAGAGACTGAAAACACGAAGCAGACAATTTTGGTAGCAAGAGTCCTACTTTTAAAGGTGCATACCTGGGGATAGCATCCTTTTTTGAAGACTCTTGTGACTGTGTATTTGTTGTGGTGGGGGTACTAGGATCTTGGGCTGTTCTTTTGCTAGCACTAACATTTTTGTCATCAGCCTCAAAAGAATGAGCCCATGTTTTGGGACCCTGTTTGGGAAACAGTGATTCAGAGATTCTGCACCAAAGGGAAAAGAGAGGGAGGAAACTTTTCAGTAGATGTTAAAAATGGTCCTGCAGGTTTCTCAGGACTTTTCCTATGTTAGGAAAGGCAACATGCAAGGAAAGAGATGATCACTAAAATCATCATGGGAGACTTTTAATTGAGGTCAGAGATGGTGAGAATTTCACCATCTGAACCCAAACCTACCAGTTCATGCCCTAGTCAAGAGTCAAAACCAGCATCTAGCTATGAACCTGGTCTGCTGGATCATTTTGATCTATTAAGACTCTCTATCACTTCTACCTTACCGTAAACCTGTATCGCCACACAGCTTTCTGGGTTATAGAAAGGCTGATCTATAGTCCTGAAGCAAAAAAGAAGCTGTACACCAAAAGCTGGAAAAGTGGCTTACATTTTAAGAGGAATTCTCCAAACCAGAAGGTAAAGTGAGTCTGTGTGTTCAGGGGTGCTGTTAGACTTCTGGAAACCATCACTCAGCAGGTATATGAGCAAAAATAACAAGTCTTTATAGTGATTTTAATAAAGTGCACTTTATAGCACCTTTCATCTTCAAAGAGTGAAACAAATTTATTGTTACTATAAACCCATGGGGAACAATGAAGATGAAGAAGGGAGTGCAGTTCCCCCTTTACTAATCAGGGTCATGATTCCACAGGAATATTATTTTGTACCATGTCAGTAACTATTACAAAATCTGGGAGGCTGCAGTATGAATTTAGCTGCAAAAGGCAGATTGAATCTTGTGACTGCAGACTTAATGGCCATCATTAAGTATAATATATATGCATAGCTGCAGTACACTTTTCCAAGATTCTGGAAAGATCAGCTGAGTAACTGACTACAGGAGTGTAAAATTTATACCTCATCTCACTTATGACTACTTTTATTCCTACTGCTTGCAGTATGAAATTCTGTAGATCATATTACATACAAAACGGCACCTCATTCTCTTTCTCACCCTCTTGCACAGGATCAATTTCAGTGCATTCCTTGACAATATGGAAACTGTCAAAGTTCAAATTAAGGAAATGAAACACTGGACATCATACAGGCATCCAAAAAGAAGCAATGCATTTCTGCCTGTTAGTAAAGCAAAGGCCTTTGGAAATGACAATACAAGCAATGTGACATTTCAGCAGGGCATGGAGAACATTTCTTCCATGTTGCCTTAGTCATTTAATGGTGTGGAAAGGGCACAAGTCCAATATGTGAGGCTAGGTCTCTGTTTTCCCCTTGGCTCTGCATACTGAGAGTGCAAGCTAAGGCATTTTGCTTGGCTTCTGCAAAGAAATTCAAGGATCTCCTCTTTATCTGAGCAAGCTTTGGCAAAATCTGCCTGCATTTTGCTTTTATAGTGGGAACTTTACACAGAATTCAGATTACTAATGGCTGGCAAACTAACATGCTGGAATGTCTCAGATATGACTAATCTGTGTTTCATCTCTGATGTTTTACTAAGGGAGCAAGGGGAAAAAAACCCTCAGAAACACTAGCAAAGCAAAGAATAAACTTAACATTAGGTAATGGCTCACAATATGCAAACCCAAAATCTAACAAGGTGGGTATGAAACTGTCTCACTGCTACCAGTATTTCAATAGTTTGTGGATGGTATTCTTTAAGCAATGTATTGGTCTCATTTAATTTGACTTGTATGAATTCTTGATGGAACAGCTATGGTCCATGTAAAAGTAGCTGGTTAGTGTGGGACTTCTTGGAAATACTTCGCAAAGTTCTGTCTTAATTAGAGAATCACGCAGGAAGGGCAGATTCCAGCCTTACATTTCAAGTTACCTTCTTAGAGTTTAATTAAAAAAATTAATGTGTGGGCATTGTCTAACATGGAAAAAATTATATACCTACATATAAGTAACACCTTGTGTATATTTCTTAAAACTTAAAATGCTTTGAGAATTTAACCTATTCTGATAATGTAATGCACCAAGTTTGTTCTTGTGTGGTAATTTGTCTCTGCACTCATTTAGGCTCTTTGGTTCCTGAAATGATCATCTTTCTTGGTGTATAAACATTGCAAGGAGTAGTGACCAGGAAACACATATTGGTAATAATGGTAACTGCAGAGTAAGCCACCAGGAATTCCTTTGGAAGCTGCACAGACTGCTCTGTTACTTGTTACTTGTTGCTCTGTAAACAACACTAGAGCATATGCCTTGTGGTACACTCTGTGCATGGAGGAAGGTAGAGAGAATTAGCAAGCTCCTTGAAAGTTGCTTCAGAAAGATCTAGTGAATGGTGATGGTGCCCTGGAAACTGCACAAAAGAGGGATAGGAGGAGAGGTGGACTCTTCCCCACTCCTCCCATTTAGCTTTTGCTGGTGGATCGCTTACTTGTGCATTTCCTACATTTCTGTCTGATTGGATTTCTACCTTCTCCAGACAGGACCTGTGTTACATCAAATATTCACACAGCATCTCTGCAATGCCAATCTTACCTTACCTTAATGGTAGTTGTGTAAAGGCTGGAGTTACTGTGGACAGCATATTGAGGAGATGCTTAAGTTCAGGGATAGGTGCTTCCAGCTTGGATCAAGACATCATACCTTGAGTCCCCACTTAGAGTGCTATAGCACCAGACATAGTAATAGCTGTAATGAGGCCCTTTTGCAAAGCTGCACAAGGAAGTGACCTAACAGCTGGATGTAGATGGAACTGACTGATGTGAACTCCCATAGCTGGGAATGACAAACTCCTCACAGGGAAAAATTTACTTGTGGAATGGGTTTGCAGCTAGAACATCTTTTCTATAAAGAGGCTCAAAATAGCTAGGATGTCTCAGCATAGTAGGGATTTGTCTACTAATCCTCCATTGGTTCTTCCAAATGTGGGCTCACTAACCAGGACTCAGAGTGCTGCGGAAAGAGCTTGTGATGTGCTGTTACAGCTCAGGGTGGCTGTTAACATCTACAAAATCTTACTTGTTCTCCTGCAATATTTAATTATTTCCTTGCTGTTCACTGTAATTTTTTAAGCTGTTACATCAATAAAACTGACGTTCACAAGGAGTTTAAATGCTTCAAACTTGCTAATAAACTTGTTCACCTCTTAAAACAGGACAGTCTATACTGTTGCTTAAAAAGTATCCTTCTAACAGTACAGTACTAGATAATATATGGTGAAATCACATAATTTATACAGAGATTGTAATAAAAATTCCTAGGTCTATATTGTCACAACCATTATTCCTGCAAATGATGAGAGGACAGTGCAGTTTGTTCCTCTCCCTTGCAGTCAGCAATCACTACCACAGGACTGTCATCTCCTCTATTTCCTGACATACTTATATAAAAGTGTGCTAAAATGGACTGTCCCACGCTATGTCCTGTTTCCACTGAGCTTAAAGCAAATCCACAGATTCCCAGACTACCTCAGCCTCTCCACTCCTGTGGTACAGTGTAGAGTGGTGAGGAACTTGTGGTATGTGAGGATCTTGCCACTGCCTCCCAATACTCAATGTTTTGTGTGGAACAAAATGCCTGACATGGCTAAGACAGCAGCCTTCAAGCCAGAAGGACCTTGATGAGTTTAATAAATAATGCTGGATGCTTTGTACTTCTTGATGCGGGGGGCTGTCTGCTGGTCAGAGAAGCAGCTGTTCATAGACTGAGGAATTGCAGCCTGGGCTTGCAGAAGTTTGCACCCAGGATACATTTGTGCTCTTTGTTGAACCTGTGTGTGGAAATATGAGATGCATGCGCTATTGCTCAATCACTGCCTCGTGCCAAGGAGGGACTGAGGCAGAAGAACGAATTATAAACAAAGGAAAAAGCAGCAGTAAACTTATGTGGACCTGTTGCCTCAGTTGATGTGAGGGGTGTGCTTAGTGACAGGGTGCCAGGCCACATGTCTGAGGCCTACAGCTGTGCTAAACAGAAAATATGGTTTGTTTTTGTGGTGGCAACCCTGGAGGCTCACAGAGGGAGATTTGTGATTACATATGGAATTGGGCAATGTGCAAAGTGAGGGGCAAACTGGTTGAATCCTATTGAGGACTGTTGCTCCCAACACTTAATCAGCACCTTCAGCCCACCGAGATGCTCTATATCTATATTGCCTTCTGTTCATATATACCTTCATCATCACATGCCAGCCTGTGCTGCTCCATTTGGCCATTGTCCCCAGCCAGCAATCCTCAGCTCCCCACATGATTTGCTTCTTAGTATCCATAGTTGCTCTATCCATGCAGGTGCTGGGTAGCAGTGTGGCACCCTAGGCAGCAGCTGGTGTGCAACATCAGCACATAGGTACCAGTGGCACTGGCTTATCAGTTAGACAGCTGAAGACATGATTCCTGTCTGTCGCGTGATGGGGCATGGCTGGTTGTAGTTGAAATCTGACAGCTAAAGAGTTAAAGTGTTGCCTGCACAGCTGAACATCAACATCCCCAGCCTTGTGCAAAGCCAGGTTTCCCTCTTCTTCCTGGCTTGCTAAATATGGAAACAGGGTGTTGAAACTGCTGGGATGGCCTCTCCTAGTGCTGTTGTAGGTGTGGCTTGTTGTGCTAGGCAGCAAAAGTGTTTGGTTTGGTATTTTTTTCCTCTGACCCAGCAGTGGCCAGGCTTGTTGTGTTCAATGCAAGTGCAGGCATTAGTGGATGTAGCAGTGTGGAAGGAGGGTGGTCTGCAAGGGGTGGCTTCTCCAAAACCTGGATGGAGCTGTGTTACTGTCAGATGTGGATGAATGCTAATGTATGGGTCAGAGGTGGTGAGATGGCAATTTGGAGGGTGCTTCTCTCTAGCCCTTCTGTGGTGCCAAAGGGTTTCTGCTGTGGGTATAGTGCACACATTGTGGGCACTTGATGTGTGTCCACGTGTCTCCAGACAGCTGTTTAGTACAGTAGTGTCGATGGAGAGTCTTGGGCCAAGGGCTTCTTTTAATTTATGTTTAACAACCTTTCATATCTTTCTGCCCAAACAGATCATGTTGCAACAATATCTAAGTTGTGTATGAGTAAGAGTTATTCTCTTCTGAGTTGTTAATATATTAATTTCATGTGGTCAGTTTAGTCAAATGTCTTTTGAAGTTTTCCTGCTTGGCAGACTTGTCAATGGCAGCTCCTAGATTTGTTGTCTCTCTGGAGAAAACAGAAAAGACTCAGACAAACACAACTAAACTGAACCCAATCTGCAAACCTAATGAGAAGTTTGGATTTATTCAGGCAAATACTCTTTGAAATGGTACGTACTGCAAGCAGTGCCACCATCTAAAGTCACTAATTTTAAAAAGAGAAAAGGGTGGTGAGGAAGACAGTTTTGAATCTTTCATCTAGCAATGAGCAACAAGCTATAGGAACCTATGTTTCATGGTATATATTCTGTTTGCACAGAGATGTATTGTAGTGCTTTTAAAGTTAATCTAATGGCAAATCAAAATAAAACTATAATGGTGAAGAAAAACATTATCCTCTGACAGGAATTCCTTCTTTTAGGGAACTTTTCCTGGAAATGCTTGTTGCAAACAAATACTATCTACCAACTCGTTCCCCATTTGTGTTGGTTAAGAATTCAGTCTGCATCTCACCTAGTTTTGTGTCTGGAAGTCTTTCCATGGTTTTCAGTGGATGTGAGATTGGGTTTCTAACTGGAAACTCCAAGGTTCCAGCCAAATCATGTTCTGTAGATCACCTTGGGCTTCTCTCTTCTTATGCCAGGCAAAATATACCTTCATTTCTTCTGCCAAGCTCATCTCAGTGTTACACTGGGGTGTGTTTTTTTGGGTTTTGTTTTGGCTTTTTAGTTTCTGGGTTTTTTTGGGGGGGGGTTGCTTTTGTGTTTGTTTGGTTTTTTTCTGAAATATGAATCTCTATTGCCCTGATGCTTTTCTTAGGGCAGGAGACCACTGACATGTCTCCAAGTTGCTTTTTGACTGCCCTGGGAATTAATTTACCCTAATAACAAAGCAACAGATTTCTTATATTCTGCTCTATTTGCTGTTGGACAGAGTTTGTCAGAAATTAATACCACAGAATGTCCCTGTGTGCTTTACCATGTGGAAATGGACAGGGATAATTGTCTCCCATGACTTACTGCTCAGTGGGGCTCTCCCTCAAGGGAGAGCAGGGGCTCTTGTACAGCTTGAAAATGACTCCTGTGCTGGGGCTATACCCTGCATCACAGTCACAAATAATAAACACTGCCCAATGGGAAATTGGTTCCTGCCAGGTTTTTCTCTTAACACTGAAAATGTACTTGCATGGTGCTTCTTGAAACAAACATGTAAATGATAGTAATGTAATATCCACGTTGATGTGATGCTGAATTCCAGATGTGTAAGAACAACCTAACCGTCTGTTACACTCAATTAGCCTCTGTGGTGTGCTCTGCTAAATGTTGCATGGTCTGCCAGGATCATTGTATGGTCTTCCTAGGAGTATTGGCCATCTTGCCACTGGATCAAGTAAGTCTATTTGTGCCCTGCCATGCCAGAGTGGATAGCTGACATGGCCTGGCCCCTTATTGCCCATCTTGCAGAATAAATGGCCTTGTACCTGATTATCTCACACTTTTTCTGGAAAAATAAATTTTTCCACACATCAAGTTCGGTTGCAGTGGTTTTTTTATGTTATATATATATATCTTGTGAAAAAACAGATATTTGAGTCTTATGAGTCATACACACAAAATCATTCCCAGGACACTGAGAGCTCTTGGGGTTCCTAGTCAGATGCAGAAACAGTCAAGTTTCATCTTGCCTGTTTACAGCTCTCTGAATCCTCACCAACTCAAACATAAATTTGTAACAGTGCAGATACTCTTGCTTTCAACCTTCTAGCAAAAAAAGTTGCATCAGGCAACCATCCATTCTTCACTGGTGTCTTTTAATTTAAGACTGTTAAATATGGATCACAGTCTCATTCTGTAGCTTTCACAGTAGGTGTTTTATTTTGACACTGTTTTCTCCATGTCTTTAATTGGGGCTAATGGGAATTGCTTGTTGCATATCTACATTTGCTGCAAATGACTTAGACCCACACTTGCTAAGCTGTAGCCTACTGTCAGACACAGTCTCATTTGTGACATTTCTAAGGAAAATTATCTTTAGGCTCACTGCTACAGTGTGGTCATTTTGTTAATGTTTTGCACAAAAGCATAAGGCAAGTACATATTTTTTTCTCTCCTAATACAAAAAAATATTTGCTTGTGTTCCCTTTGAAGCAAAGATGAGCTTGTTCACCTGAGCTGCTCTCTGTTTTTTTGTAAGAAGTCTTGCCAGATTCCCTCTGTGTCTCTTTAAGTCCAAAATTAGTCTGTTTCTCTCATGGTCTGGGCTCTGGCTGACTAACTCTGTGTGGGTACAGTACATCAACTGGTTCTAACAGTATGATTTTTTCCACTTACTTTGCAAGTGCCTCATCTAAGCTAAGGGACATCCATGCTATTTCTACTTTTTAGATGAAAAAATCTGCCTCATTTCTGACCACATTTAAGAGATGTGCCTGCTCTTTGGACATGGAGTTCTTTGCCCTGCTTCTTCCGCAAGCTTCAGGAGGGGAGCTGAGAAAAATCAGTTCTGGCTCCTCTGCACTCCTATGTGTCATGCCAGGGAGCTTTCTAGCTCTTAGGTAGAGGTTCAAGCCAGAGGGCCTGAAGATCCACCACAAAGTATGTAGTGAGGGAGGATTATAAAGATAACTGTAGTTCAGGTTAAAGTCTTCATGTTCTGTTCTCTGTATGTTCAAGACAAATATTCTGTACAAAAGTGTCATTAGAGCACCCATTATCTATCATCCCATGAGGCTGCAGATCACATCCATGGGAGATCATTTGTTGACTCTTGTTTTCCTGTGGAAGATGCCATCCTTGCAATCCACACAATGCTTCATCGCAGCAGCTGCACTCTCTTCTCCGATAGCTATAGATGGTAGCTTTCTCTAGCAGAAAGTGCTGTTCTTTGAATGCTTTCTCTAGCAAAAGGTGCTGTGTTTTGAATGCAAACCATCACCTCTGACCACTGTTTCTATTGTCTATCCCTTAAAGGCAGTCATGAAGAAAATACTTCACTTAGGAATCAAAGACCCAAATTTAGGAGCATAAATCTTGAGATGCAGGGTTCATGTCAGTCTTTTTATGCAGGTTTTGCATATTGACATTTAGTCTTAGTGGGGGTTTTTTGTTTGTTTTTAATCTTGGCAAAATCTTCCTTATGTTTTGCTGCCTTGGGGAATATGACAGTGATGCTTATTTTAGAGGCACATCTTAACTGGATGGTTTTGACCTGTGGGAGGCAATCAGGGGAAATAACCCTGAATCTTTAGACTGTAGTAAAAATCATCATAGGAAAGTGTTTCTCCCATCTGGAGGTTTCCCTATTATGTCATAGGGGTGACAGACTGTCTGGAAGAGGGAAGGCTGTTGAAAGGCTGGGATATAACCTGCTTTATTTATAGAAGACATCATGGTTAGCTGCATCTAATCTTTGTTGCTTCCGTTCTAAATGGCACAGTGCTTTATCTCAATCTGAAAGTCTGCTTTTGCTCAAATGTTGTGTGCCAACATCTTATTTCAAGGGCAATTTTGCAGAAGTTGGGAGTGCTGTGTGTCAGCCTGATTGAATATATTCTTTTTTTTTTAAATCGTTCAAGAATTCAGAATGTCTCAATAACACTGAGATCATGGGATCTGTTTCTGTCCTTTTATATGCCATTACTGTAACAGAGGCAAGTTTTGGCTTCTCCTTCAGAACCAATATGACTTTAAATTATGACTTTTCTCCATTTTAATATTGCCACTATGCCATTTTTCAGGTCTGACTCCTCTGTGGATATAGCCATATCTGCTTTTCATACTTAATTTTAGTAACCATTTCTTCCTAGGTGAAGTGATGCTACTTGGAGGCATTCAACTGTGTCTTGATCTTGTCTGCTGAGCTGCGTAACTTGCAAATGTTTAAGTTGTGTAAACCCACTAAAGTTTGTACAGCTATTGGAAGTCACAGTATGAGATGCCAGGGTCAGTACAGCTGCAGTATAACTGTTGTGATGCTTGAGCAGAACTACAAGCTACCATAAGTTAGGTTTATTTTCACATTTCAAAGTGTTTATAGCCACTATAATATAAAAAAGGAAAGGTTTAGAGTTAATGGTTGAAGATATGGCAAAAAGAAATAGGACTCTGCAGAGCTACATTAACAGAGTTAAAGTAGAGTTGGCAATCACATTTCATATGGAAAATTGTATTTCAGACTTTGATCTACCCTATAAAGCAAGAGCAGGAAAATAAGACTTTCCCATGACGTTACAGGATCCTTAGAAGGAGAGGCAGCTGAGGCAGTGCGGTATGACTTGCCTGCTACTTTAGTCTTTGTTTAAATTGCCTGCCTGTGCTTGCTGTTAACATTCAGAGTAGCTAAATACTGCACTCAAAAGAATTTTGCTATCTCTGTATTTGACAACTGAGAAATCCTTGACATATCTGCTGATGCACTTTATCTGTGCTTTTATTAATATGTATTTATCTCTTTTTGTTCCATTTAAGACAGGATTACTTCATCCAGATCCATCATGAATAGATAGCATTATTGCAGCCACAGTCATCTAGGGCATAAGAGGAAAAAGCGTCACCTCCTTGTATAAATTGAAGCTTTCTTATACAATTGTTAAATGGCTTGATTTTATCCCATCAGATTTTTTATTATTTTGACAGCTGAAATAGTTCGATATTGTATTTTTCTGAATAATGTCTTTCTGATTATTTTAAGAGGGTGTTTTCTTGCACATAAATGAAATCCCATCACAGCAGCTGTAGTTCTCCTTAAAATGAGAGCTACATAGCAACATGCTCAATGTTTAATTAGCTTTGCCATGTTATTAACATCTCTTTAATATTCACTCAGAAATACTTGGCTGTTAAAATGTAGAAAAGCTAATGGGTACATATAGCTTATTTATATGCATAAATTAGTATAAACATGAAAAATACCAATGAAAAATGTAGGCTAAATGCCCAGACAATCGTTTTGACAGTCAGATTTGCCAGACTGTGGAATCAAGGCTCCTTGCAAGCAGCCTTGAACATCAGAAGATACCCTGTGGCATGCAAGGGACAGAGATGTGATTTTGCCAAGCTCTGGGCTGGATGAGCTGACATTATTTGATTTCCACTGTAGTGCCCTCTCTGCTGAAGGCAGTGCTCAGGTGCTTGCCTTGTGAAAGGGTCGAGACTCGCAGCTTCAGGTGAGAGAGTGATTTATGCTGTGGCTGACAGCCTCTGTCTTCTTAGCTCACGGTTGAGAAGAGGATCTGACAAAGGACAACCAGCAGTTGCTGTGGATAGAGTGGCAAACTCTCTATCTGTGCAAGAGAACAGAAGTGGAAGCAGTGACTCTGGGAGGTCCTGCTGCTGTCCCAGGTGTGCTACAGAACACACCACACTACTTGGTATGGGGGTGCCAGAACTCATGCCAGGTGCATTGCCTTGGGTGTTCTTGTGTCTTCTGGATAGCTGGACAAAATGCTGCTTGGAAATAAACCTCACCCCAAAGTATTTTTATGGAGCAAGGGGGCTCATGGCTTCTTCTCATTATAGGACAGACCTTTTGCAAGATCTGAGCTCTAATTCATATCAGAAGTTATGGTTTGTAATGAGAAGATTTACTGACTTACAGCTGTGACTTTTCCACCCAAGTTTTTTTCACTGCAATATGTGAACCACTTTCAAATGAACCATACAGGGCAACTAAAAAAAAAAGAAAAAAAAAGGTCTGAATATCCCCTGGATTTTCTTTTTTCTTTTAGTAGGACTATCGGACAAAGGGGGATAAAAGTCCCCACCCTTCCCTACAACTACCTTTTCAACAGCCAGCATTACCATGCCACGAATGCCATGGAGCATATTTTTCCTGGCTTTTTGAGGATTTATTCTGCTGCATCACTCACTAATAGGAACAGTTCTCAGTTGTTGTTTATTTGGTGGTTACTTACGGTAAAATTTTTTAGATATTTCAAAATCCGTTTTCATGTCATCTTGTGAGTGTCTCAGCAGAGAATCTTCATATGAAATTTTGCCCTGCCAGTCTCACATTCAACTTGAGTTTGCCAAAGTTCTTGTCACTCAACGAACAACTGTTGTTTGCAATGTGCCTTTATCTCATTTGCTTTCCTTGGATCAATTGGGGAACAAAAGAAAGGAGAGCAACTAATGCTAGAGGTGCGTAAATTACACGAGTAGTACTTAAATAGGGCTGTAAGTAGATGTCTCTGGAGAAGCAGTGGAGAAAAACACTTCCCCCAAAGCTTGAATTGGAAATAAATAACACTCCCTATAAGCAGTGAAGTGGGAGAAGGAAATGGTTGGGCTTTACATCTCGACTCCTAACTCACTGAGAGACAAAACCTATCTGATGTTTCAGACGCAGTCAATATTCCTGCTTCAGCTGTTCATGACATACTCTTAGTGTCATCGTCTCCTCTCCCATGGAGTGCTTGAAACTGGAGGAGGAGAGTGAAATGGAAATAGTGATCCTTCTTTCCTGGCATTTTAAAGACATGAGGACATGCTTGAGACATTCATATTTTTTTCCTCCTTCTGCTATTTCTCTCATATTCTTTTGCTTCTTCCTCTTCTTCTCTCTAAAAAAGACTGCAAGAAAAGAAAGATGGGAAAATTCATGAGCTTTCTTTCCAAAACTAAAATTAAAGGACATAGGAACCAAAAAAAAAGCTCCCTTTGTTTCTCACTGCATAAATAGCCAAAACATGTTGGCAGTCAGTCAGAATGGCCGGTAAGGTACTCGCAGGCAGATGAGTGTAAAGCTATCAGATTTATAAGGCAGCTTGACGTAAATGTAAATTATGCACCATTCATATTGGGCGGGTGCTAATTGAATCCATACATCTATTTAAATTGTATTCCAAGAAGAAAGCTTCTTCCAGTTGGATTCTGGCAAGGTGACAAGTTCATTGCCTAATTTTGTAACTTTTGCTTTGTCCATGTTTATAACTGCCTAACTCTAACAGAAGGTAAGATGTCAGTGTTGGGTCCTGACCTCTTACTTTGCTGCTGTGATTCATGTGAGGCACATTACAATACATTGAGGAGTTGTATTACTGAATAGAAGGTTCAAAGATCCTCTTTTGAGCACACCAGGAAGGTTTGGTCAGCAAAGTGCAAGGCTACTTGGTGTCCATTTAGAGAAAAAACACAATAAATATTATCATTACGTGACTTTACTTGTGTAACCTTGCAATGTGTCTGACAATTCCATGCAATAATTTGCTTCCTTCATTCTGAAGGCAAAACCTCGCAATCATTCCCACGCTGCTGTCTGACCACGCATAACTGTGGCACCTGAAAGGCAGAGGTACAAACTGTTATCCTTGCAGGCTCAAGCTGTACTAAAGCCAAGGCTTGCTGCCATCTCACTGATGTATTAAATGCCAAGCAGTTGAGAAGGAGAAACTGTTACTTCATCCATCTTTTTTGACTGAATGCCCTTACTTTCCTTACATCTTGTTTATTCATGAGTATTTAGAGACATTCCTCAGTGTGGGCTGTATAGCTGCAATTTTGTCTCCTTGGAGTTTGTCTCCTGTTCACTTACTTCATTAAACACTGTTTTTGCATTTAAGGCAATGCTGTTTGTTACTTAGTTCATGGCAGCCTGTTTTAGAGGAAAGTATAGAAACCATAATTAGAGGAACAAGTGCAAAATGGTAGGTGTGCAATAGGCAAGGGGGAAGAGGATGGCAAGAAATTGAAATGTACGCAAGGAATTGATTGGGCAGGGAAAAGGACAAATTTTGCTGGCAAGGAGGGCAGGGGAATAAATCCAAAAGCAACTTCCTAAAATAGGAAGATAGAGATGATGGAAAAAAATATGAATTCCTTTATTAGTGTGTAACATATTTGTGGGGCAGTTTCATTTTTGGGTGGCGAGACATGACTGATTAGCAGTTAGAGAGAATAAAAGGGGGAATGGGCTGTAATGGCTAAAGTTGAGGAATAAAGGAATTTGGTTCCCTTTCTGGTCGGCACTGTGATAACACTGAGATTTCTCTGGTTTTTCTTCCCTACTAGTTTCCCAACAGTAATCAGAGTGGTCCCAGCTGATCAAACAGGGAGAGGACAAATAAGCTTTGTTTTGCTTCAAACTGGGGTGATTCCTTCTAGAATTGTTACCAAATCTTATAGTCCATGAGTCTGAACTCACTATCTTGCATCTAGGATTAATTTAATTCTTATTTTCAGCTCTTTTTGAAAACCTATGAAGTAGTTTATGTCGCACACATGATTTCCATCTTAGCGGAGTTCTAAGGGGTCAGTACTAGAAAATTGTAGAAGTAGTTCAAGAGCATCAGGCAGTTGTATTTGGCCCCCATTTCTAATAAAAAATGCAGAGATAAGTTGGCCTCCTGGCTGAAGTAAAGGACAAAAGTTTCAAAAGGAATCTCAAACTATGCAATGAGGCAAGGGAAGACGTGGATACCAGTAGCATGTTTGCAAGGCACAGTGAGAAGCAGATGATACCTGCAGGTTTAAATGCTTTGTGCCAGAACTGGAAATGCAAGTGCTGGCATATCACATAAAGTTAGGTTCCAGGAAAGAAAGTAGAACAGAGCTCTTGGGTAATGTGGAACATAAAGGATGCAAAAATCGGTTGAAATGGCTCCAGTTCTCATTGCCCCATGAAAACTGACAGATCCTTCCCAGTGTGGGTGTAGGCCGCACTGTTTACCGTGAGGACACCTCCCTTCACTGTCTTTATTGCTGTCACTTTTCACACTTGCCCACGCAATTGTGAGTAGCAGGATTTGTCAAAGAGGGGTGAGAAATGGCCTCGAGCTTTCACTGGCTGAACATCACCCTGGTCTGTGTGTTGGCACTTGAGAAGAGTGAGTGGAGGGTTAGAACAGGTCAGGCTGTGGCCTCTGCCCCACCTCAGCTGTGTGGGCTGCTGTGAGAATTGCTGCCTGCAATGGATGTGGAGGAGGTTTTTAGGACAACTGTGCTGTCAAACCCTGTCCCCCTATGTCTGTTCCAGGCTGTGCTCCAGCGAGGGCACTTGGTCTTGTTGGATGTGCCCGGCCACATATGGGTGGAGGCTGGCCTTCCAACCACACACTTGGTGTGACAGATCTCTCTGCTTGTATATGTCAAGCTTCATCAAAGCAGCACAAAGTGGAAACTCTTAACTTATTTTCAGGTTCTTTCCCACAACATTTTAGCTGATTAATGTATTATAACAATGCTGTCACACTGAATACTATCATGGTACTTTTATGTTCCTTTCCTGAATTAACTGTCTGGGCTAGATTCTGGTCGTGGTTATAAGAAGCTGTTCTGGATTTAGGTGGTGTATATTGAAAGTGAAATCCAGCTGAGAGACAGGATGAATATTATGCTTAACTGAAAAGCATGTGCTTAACTGTACCCGTAACAAAGCCACAACTTGTCAGCTCTGGAGTCATGATAAATTGGGCTGAGTAGTGCCAGGAAAACAGCATGGGTTTTTTTTGTTGTTGTTATTACCAAAAATGTGAAAGCAAAACTTGCCATGAAAATAGGAACCACTGTTTCTCTGGTGTAGATAAAAACAATGCCAAATCAACATCAGCAAGTAGGGGGAAAAAAAAAAAAAAGAAAGAGAAATGCACATTCAGAAAACAGTTTAATAGAAATGAAAGTTTATTTAACTGATAAAAAGTGTGGCTCATCTGTACTTTTCTCACCCCAACTGCAGATCAGGGTTCCAAAAATCTTTCCCAGAATTAGTATGTAGAGGACATTTAAGTCTGTTTGTAAGTTTAAAACTCAAGAGCAGGCAGCTAGTGCATAGAGGGATTTAATCTTTCATCCTACCTGTGTGTTGGCCATAAAAAGGATGGCCACTCAGACCAAATAGTCTGTGAATGGTGCATGAAGATTTCTGGCCTGTAAACAGAATGAAGACATTCTCTCCTTCCTAATGGCTTTGCGTTCACTGGTGTATATGGAGGTAATGGCTGTGCAGGGTATTTGAGGACTGATTGAACCATACAGCCCTGCCCACCACCAGAATAAGCCACAAATCCTGCCAGGCTGGAGAGGATTGGACATTGGTGGGCTACAATGTGCTCAGCAGTGTTCCCATCTTCTTCCCACTGCTGGGAAGCTGCTGTATTTGTGGTTCTGTGGAGCCATTGGCAGTGATGCATTGATTGTTCGAAGCTGTCTTTTGTTTCTTTTATCCTTCTGTCTCCTAAGACAAACAGCTATTGTGAGTCTGCTCTCTCAGCTCCTCATAATTGCAGGTCAGTCTATAACAACCTTTTCAGGGTTTATTTCAAAAACATTGTTAGAAAGCTTTATTTTTATTTAGTATTATTTAGCATCATTATGCAATTCAATTAATCAAAAAAGTACTGCTAAGCCCTTGGCTAGTGGACATTCTTCATTCT
The DNA here is from genome assembly GCF_020740725.1 of Corvus hawaiiensis. Taxonomy (NCBI): domain Eukaryota; kingdom Metazoa; phylum Chordata; class Aves; order Passeriformes; family Corvidae; genus Corvus; species Corvus hawaiiensis. The sequence continues at coordinate 44,597,741 of NC_063213.1, forward strand.
AATATGAAGTAGGCAAACCAATGATCACTTTTCAAGAACAAAATTATTTTCAGCTGGTGAAGCTTCTAGTTTTTCCCTTTCTAGAAGGAGCAAAAGGAATACATCAGCACAATGGAACGAAAACTGCACGATTGGTTCCCTTTGGGAGCAGTGATAGGCAGAGGTGAAACTTGGGTCTGGCAAAACTCATTCGGGTCATCATCTCATGGTATCCTTGTACATACATTAGTTTGTTTATTCATTTAACATTGGCATTCTTACAAAGAGAAGCATTTGTTACATTAAATTATTTAATTTTGTGTGCATTTTAAGTGCTGGTTTGTTTCCTTCAGTGCAAACAAGAAGAAAACTTTTCTTCTTTTCTTCTTTGATGTGTGCTCTTTACTGTCTCAGTAATCCCCTCCAAAACCTTTAGTATAAAGGATTAGGTATACTCATGCCATCTGGCTCTGATCAGATCAGGATTTGTGACCTGTGAATATCTGGAAGGGTAAAATCAGTAAAAGTGAAAGCTTTGAACAGACTTCATTGACTTTAGTTTCTTAACTTCCTTGGTTAAGAAGTTGTGTGGCTTGAAAGAGTGAAACACTATGAAAACAGAGCCAAGATAAATAAATCAGTCTAACTGAGGTAAGGCTTGGTAGGTAATGCAATCACGCTGCAGGTGTATTATATCTGAGCCTCATGAATATTTTATATAATCCTTTGTAGAATAAATGCATACTCTTAAAAAAAGCAAACCAACAAATCAACGCTTATGAATCATTTATACAAAATAGATAACACAGAATGTGGAAGGAACTGGCTTAACAATTTCATATACAGGACCCAGCAGGCCAACTACAGATTTATTAAAAAGTGACTTCCTCTGCTGGGGTAGAATACTATTTCTACCATAAACAAGATTCAACCAGTTCTCAGCAAGCACCAAAAAGGCAACAAAGCCAAAGGGGCTACACCAAGTGTCACCTCTAAAGGTCTTTTTCTGACATGTTCTCACTCTTCTCTCTGTCTGCAGTTACAGGGTTTTTTCCCCTTCTTAAATCTGTAATGCCATAGGCACTACCACCATTGCTGATGGGCTCAGCCTTGACCAGTGGTGGGTTCACCTTGGAGCCAGCTGCCCTTGACTCCATCCGACATAGGGAAAGCTTCTGGCTGCTTCTTACAGAAGCCACCTCTGTAGCCCATCCTGCTACCAAACCCTTTCTGTACACAAACTCAATGCAATAGGTAGCCAGAACCTTCCCTTTGAGTGTCAAAGTTACCCTGGGGAGGAAAAACAAGCTCAAACCAAAGTAAACAGACGAAAAGTGCCATAATCCTGGTTTGTTTGCTTGGGAGCCATCAAAGGCCAGGGTGCTTGTGCTGAAGGAAGAGCAATAGGGTATCTGAAATAAAAATCACAGTTACGGACCAACAACTTTCCCCATCTCTCCTTAGGACAGCAGATAGGCCAATTTCAAAGGTTTCCAGCTCTTGGGCTTTGCATTCCACTTGTGCCCAATTTTTTTTTCCTTCTTCCTGTGGTAGGAGCAGTTCAGCTTCCAGTTCAAATTCCTTATTCCAGGAGGCCAAATCCAGTTTTGCCTACCTTGCTGAGAAGTCCTGAGATTTCTCTGTTTATGGCCATGTGAAAATGATTCTATGGGGCTAGAGAGAGTATTTTGTGAACATTGCTGGTTTTCTCTGTGGGTTCTCCATGTTTCTGATTCCAATTTGAAAACAAAAGCTCGATGTTTCCTCACAGCTGAAGTTAAACATGGACTTTGCCCCTGAATATCTTCATGGGCTGATCACCTCTAAACAGTTTTTCTCATAGAGGTTCCTTTGAAACTGTTTCTTGGGTATAAATGACCAAGTTTGCAGAAGACCTTGTAATTGGAAAGGAAGTGAACAGAATCAGACTTTATGGAGTCTTTCTATAAAGACCTGAAAAGAGCAGAGTTTTGAGACTGCAAGTTAAAAGAGTAATTATTTGAAATCTTACTCCTGGGAAGAAAAAGTAATAAACACTGTTACATAAATTGGGGTAGGAATATAAGAAGCGACTGCACTGTTACAGCCTGGAGTTCTATTTAACTTCTTGCATTTTTAGTGAGGCAATACTGCTCAAACTTTTAGTGCTGCCTGTCCAGGAAAGTGTAACCCAATAGCATCTGGTCCTTTGCTGCATACAGTCAATGATCACTTTGTATGCATTATTTTTTTAAACAAATATTCAGCTGCAGAGCACAGGTTGTGTAAAAACCAACCAAAATCATGGAGGCCTTTCTCATAATCACACTTGTGTCACAGCTGACTTTATCTAGCTTGTCATAACAGAGCATCTACTGCATTTGAGTTACAATCTCATTTCATGTTGCTGATAAGTTTTTGTCTAGATTGCAGGGGGAAAAAATAATTTTCCAGTGAAAGTGAGATGCTTTCATAGGAAAACAGATAGGAACCTTGAAACTGTGGCATAAGCAGGGGAATGTAACCAAGACATTTGCTGTAGATTTTTCTTCCCCTAGCTTGCTGCTCTGGAGCAGAGCACAGGGCTTGTGCTCAAAGACAGCACTGTCACTGCTTTGCTTTAACTTTCTTAGTCCTGTTTTTCTTTCTTCTTTTCCTCTCTTATTTATGTGGAATAGAGCTCCTTTGACGCAAGGGCAATGTTGATGCAAAATCTAGCCCACAGGTCTCAGACTTTACAGGTGGCTCTGAAGGCTGGCTGTAATATTTTTCATTATCTAAATAATTGCATTTCCTTTAATTTTTTTCCTTTTTTTGTCATTTGCAAAGACCCTAAAGAACCTTGTTTAGATCAGCATGCCCGTAAACTTAGAAAGTTTTTTAAAGTGTAGGAGCATTAATGTGTTCAGTGATGCTGCAAAGCCTGTACAAGGCATAGTGTATTCTACTTTTGTCACTTCTCAACTCTATCAGACCTGTATTGATCTTAAAACCTATAGCTCATGGCATGAGGCCTTATTTTCTACCAAATGAAGCACATCTTAAAAATATTTAAAAGATCCTCAGTGTCTTTGGAACTGAGTTGTTTGGAACTCTGAAAATAGAAGTTCTCTATTGGAATCCAACTGGAACATTCAGTGATGCTCCACATTGAATTCTCATCCGGAAAAATATTAGAGAAAGCTCCAATGAACATAAATTATTTTATTTGGATTTGAAGCAAATAATATTTTGGTTCATATTAAAAGAATTCTTCTGTTGATGCTCATGCAGCATATTTTGTGGTAAGCTGGAAATAAAAACAATCACTGAAAGCTGCAGGGTGGACAAAATAAATGATAGAAACAACTAAATAGAAAAAGGTTGTGCCACTGAAAATCAGTAAGTTTGGTATGTTTGTTAACATCTGGATGCTGTTTGTGAAGAGATGGAATGATGGCTGATGGGAGTTTGGAAGGAAAAAAAATGTGGAAGGGATTTGAATTTCCTATGTCTGTTTTCATGCAGGCTGAAGCAGCACTTGACTGAACTGGTGCATTTTACAAAATCTGAAGAAGCAAGAGAACAACCGTAAAAATGTGTAGTGATGAACAAGGTGAGGTGGTTTTACACTACTTCTCTCTTAAAAGTGGGACAGAGCACGTTACTTGGCAAAAGAATGTGCTCCAGATTATGTAGTAATCCATCCCTTTCAAAGATTTCTTTAGACTTCAGGCATCTATTGAAGTCTGATATCTTGTTCTGCTTCATAATTGCTGGGAAAAAACAGTTAAAAAAAGAAAAAAGAAGTGAGGTCTCTACTAGCAAAACTATTGCTTCTAGCCAAAGCTCAGGTGCCGAGTGAGATACCAGTAGAGATGAATGGACAGCATTACTTGAGTACCAAATATAGAGGAGGAGAAAGCTTGGGCAGATAAAATCCTTAGGGAGCATCTCATATCTGTTACTGTCTGCTTCTCTACAAAATCATATAAAAAAATTGTTTGACAACTCTAGGGTTGTTGGACTCTGCTAATCAGGAGCGTATTATAAACATTACAGGAGAAGAAAAGATCACAAAGGTCTGGCTCTAATAGCATCTAATTCTGCACATCTACACAGTTACAGAAGCAGACCTCATAAAGCTTGGCTTTGGAAATGCGTTAAATGTGCCTTCACTGCAAGCCTCTCCAACAGCAAAACTATATGAATAAGAAAATTCTTTTGTCTAAGCACTGTTTGATGTTAGCTAGTAAGGTTTTGTGCTGGTTGCCTCATCTAACAGTTTAAAAATACTTTCAGCTGATGGCTGAAACCCTGTCTCTTTGAACTCAATGATAGACTCCAGCGCATTTCAGAAGGAACAGGATTTCACCCCATATATTTTTGCAGTGGAGATTAGGCTGTGATGCTGTCCATATAATAGCTTTGTTATTCCTTGAATCAGCCAGAAATTTTTTTGTCTATTAATTATCACCAGAACAAATTGAAAGTGCTGTATGCATAAAGGAAATATTAAGGAAAAGCATGAACTTTAAAAACAAAACCCAGAAGTTTTCTATATGTTAATTGTCCACAAGGGTCGTCATCTCTTTATTTGTGTCTCTAGTTTAGGTAAGTGTTTTTTAACTGTTTCATTTCTTAAACTACTATTACTATCTGTACTGATGGAGTAGGTCCCTTTCCATACCTAGCACAGTGAACAGGAAATAATAGCAGTCACCTTGACATCAGTGTGCAATGTCAAGGTTGCAAAGCTCTGTTGTCCTGTTTTGATAGATAAAACCTGGAGGGAAGGGAGATTGTTTTTTCCAGCTCGGAACATAGCGTCTTTTTTCTGTGTAACATGATGCCCTGGTTCTGTTTTTCAAAAATACAGGTTTGTGCCAAAAATGACAGTTTAAAGAGCAGCACCGAAAGGAGTTATCACTTTCTAGATACATAAGTGCATACAGGCAATGGCTTTGTTTACAAAAAACGTTTGCAGGCTTTGCTTTCTATTATGAGCAGCTCAAGATATCACTGGGATATTGCTGAGAAAGAAGCATTTCATTCAGCAGACTTTTAACTCAATAAACTGCATGGCATTGTATGGGAGAGGGAGGAAAGAGATGTTCTTTCTGAAAGGGAGGTGCTTTAACTCCAAAGGTTTTCCTTCCCCCTTTTCTGTATTTCCCCTTCCCAGACTTAAGAAGACAATACTGATCTCTTCTGAATAGTCTCTGCTCTTACTGTTCATAGTTTTCCTTCAATTCCTAGGCAACAGTCCTTGCAGGATAGAAATAAAATGTATAACAGGCAGAAGGGAGTTACCAGAGACGAAAATAACGACCTCATTGCCCAAGATGTGACACCAAATCACTTGGCTGTTGCCTGCCCTCTACCATTTCTCTCTCCGTTAGGGTTTCAGGTAGGTAGCTGTAATGCAGAGAGCTTGTCTAGAACATTTCACTGTGCAGTGTGTGCAGCTTGTTTACTCTGATTCAGAGCATAATTCATTTGGTGCTTTATGAGGTTTTGGTGTATGCCTTGTGCATGCAGCCCTGTGAATTATGTTCCTGTAGGAATGTTATCTATTAATAGCTCTGCAAAGTAGACACTGACTCTCTGGGAGGCTGCTGTGATAAAAAGCCTTATCACAGAAAGGTCATGTGCTGTTTCTATTAACTCTTTTGATGCGATTGAGAAAAGGCTGCAGCCTAATAAACTGAGGATGAGACTGGAGCTGGGGCTTCTTAATCCTGTCCATGAGAGTAATACCTCCAATAGCCTTGCAAAGATACAAAGAGCCAGATCCTGTACCTAAATCCCACCAAACTCGGACTAAATGAAATCAGGAAGCATTTAGGTACCTAAATACTTTTGTGTATCTGGCCTTCTGAGCTTTTATCTACTTGTTGAGTAGGACATATAATACTCATAGTAGCACTGTTGGGATCAATCTATAAATATGGTGTGGTTGTTATTTATGAAAATATCTTAAAGAGAAAGCTACTTTCAATGCCAGACTTTGGTGTTAACATAATTCCCCTGTCATATTTACTAAAATTCCCTACAAAACCTTCCTTAAAAAATTAATTATTTGATCTGTTAGGAGGTAATGAAGTGCAAGCAAAAATAATTCAGAAATACATAGAAGATGGTGGGCCTCTGGACTCCAGTGCTGATTTCTCTGACTCAGGCTGATATATGCCAAGTTTGCTTCACATCTTTTATTTATATATGTGTCTGTGTCTACAGTTATATGGAGCTCTGCTCAATAGTTTAGAAACTCTGCAATTGAATGTTACAGAATACACATCACTTTCACAGTAGTTTGTGGCGAGAGTCCCATGAGAAATGGTTGAGACAGCATAACTTTGTTGCCAAATAATAATGTTTAGTGACTCAGAAACTGCCATCTGTTATATAGACTCATAGCTTGGGCTCTGCGTATTGAAATAGACTTTGAAACATCTGCAGGTTTCCTCATAATGTTTAGTCTTAGGCATCCACCTAGCTGGAATCTCCCACCTCAAGCCTTCCCCCAGAGATTTTCACTTAGCACGGCTGTTTGGGGTTTTTAACTTCACATAGCATACTATCAACCACATCCACTTTCAAAAATATCTCTGATTTCATGCTCTTAAACTAATGCTTCATTTCAGCTACTATCGCCCTATGGTGTTCCCAAGGTGAACATTATCTTATAGACTTTTGAAATCCTGAGGGGGAAATGAGAGTTGTACCACCAGCACCATGTGCTGCTATCCAGATTACAGTGTTTGTCAAGTGGGCTGGTTTCCTGTTGGGCACCTGGATTCACCACAGTGGCCCCAAGCACATCCCACACTGGTGTGTGCTGGGGAAGCAGCTGTGCAGCCCTCTCTGGAGCTGCTGTCTACTCGCTTGGCATTGCCCACCTTGGAAGATTGTGTGCCCCTGAAAACGTGCTGCAGGAACAGAGTAAGACACAAATGGTCTCTGGTGAACTTGCAGCTCTTCATCAATCTGACTCTAAAATTTTCTGCATGTTGTAGTCTTTAAAAATTCAGTCTGGTCTCTTCCTACCTCCCTGCTGCTTGCCACTTCACGTAGCACAGAAGTAACCCCAGGCCCAGTGACAAATGCTGAAGGAGCAAAGTAGGTCATTGCATTAAATGGTGCGGTGTTTTGGTACCACTCTCTCTGACACTGTTGTGATCTGCAGTGCAGAATCCAAACTAATCCCTGTGCACAGGGATCTTCCAGGCAGACGTGAGCCACAGAAGCCTGCTGAACAGTCAGCATGGCTTGACTTTCATCTTAGATTTTCCTTCTATTGGGGAAGGTGAAGAACAAGGCAAGGAACAAAGGCTGGAAGCTGAAAATAGCATTAGACCTGATGGAGATCTGTGCAACACAACTATGAAATGCAGCCATGAATGTATTGATGCAGGGGTGCTTGTGAAGGCGCATTACATGCTCTGTTCCATTCCTATTAAATTAGAGTTAGAATGTTAGAGGAAGTGACAGGCGTATGGTTTTGGTGCTGGGGTTTGTTTTTATACACTGAAAATGAAGGTCAAGGAATTGAGAGAGAGCTCCAAATCACAGGTCAGCCACAGGCAGTGCCTTTCTATTTGTTTATTCTGTAGTTGTTCCAGTATTTATAAAGACTTTGTAGTCCAGGAAAATGTCCTAATACATTTATATGATATGATATTGGCTAAGGATAGGAATAATGTACAGCAACACATTGGGTTTAGCCAGAAACTGACCTTGTCTAAATATTACTGCCAGATTGAAGTATCTTACCTGAGGAGTGGCTATGAATAAATCTTTTCGGAAGCACAGAAGAAAGAGGTTTTGCATCTGATGGTAAAGAGAAATAAGATCTCTATAAAGGAGTAAATTATGTCTGGAGATAGATTGCCTCATGGACAAAAGCAATGGTTCCTCTAAAACAGCTTTACACAATAGTACTCATTTCTTACATATGATTTTTTTTTTTTTTTTTTACTGCTCATTACACAAAAGGAGACGTTGTTTAATTAATTCAGTTATTCACATTTTGAATTTACAGGTAGATTTGAATTCTTAATGATGGTGATGACTCATGAATTAAACATCCCTGAGAAGCTTTCACCTCTGTCTTACCAGTGAAAATCCAGATATATGATCCGTACCACACTGCCTTTCCCCTGTTTACTGGTGACATGCCTCCAGTGTGGGCACAGTGGTAGACATTTGAGCAGCTGGAGCTGGTTTCCTTTGAAAGGACAGGTAAAGGGAAAGATGCAGGAAGAGGACTGAAACTGGGGGCAGCGTCACAGAGCTGCAGAGAGCTGAGATTTTCCTGTGGCCCTTGGCACACCCATGGCCAAGTACTGAAACATAGGTCCAGCCTATACTATAGAAGTTTTGCTGGCATGAAAATGTCAGTGAGGAGTGAGAGTCTTTTCCCTATGTGGCAATAGCAGTATAGCCCCAGTGCAAAGGCTGTCCAAAAAATCCATTTGCTGCCATGGCATGTTCTTCTTAAGGATTAGATCCAAACCATGGGAGCAAAAGAACTTTATTTTTGGTCAGCTCCTGCTTGTGCTTACCTTAGGAGGAATAGCTGGTATGGCTGTAGCTTTTAAATGTAGAAGGGGCATAGAGCAAGAATTAGAAGCATGTCCTCTCTCATTTTTGTCCATGTCTTATCATGGCATATGGGTGGATTACAGATTAATTAATGGATTCATTTTTGCTAAAACAGCACTCAGATTAGTTCAGCATCTTTGCATCAACATTTAGTGTGGAGAAGTAGAATTGTTTCAGTTTATATATAGCACATAAAACTGCCTAGGTACCAGATGATTAAAAAATGGCAAATGTGACTTCAATATATAAAATAGATTTTTAGGAGGGTTTGGGAATTAGTAACCAATAAATCTGTATCAGGAGAACTGTAGGAAGTGTGGTCAAAAGTAGACAAACAAGGAGGCACATGAACAAATAAAGTACAATACAGAAGAGTTATCATTGCTTTTCCAGAGGGATCTCATCATCTGTAAATTTATTAGAGATTTCTCTAGAGTGGTTACTAGCATGTGTGAAAAGCTGATATAGTAGGTCTGAATTTCCAAAGCAGCTTTCGCCAGACACTTGAAAAGGAACAAAACTACTAAGCAATGTGATCGTTCTTATATGAGTCTGCAATTCATTAAGAAACAGGAAACAAAGAGTTGGATTCTGTGGCCTAAAAATAAGCACTTTGTGCCACCTGGGATGCTCCATGATATCCAAGACATCTGCACGAAGCTCTCAGACAAGACCTGGGATTTAAGGGAAATCTGCTTGTTGGCACTGTACAAGCTATGCAATAAAAAAATTACATATGATGTTTTTCTTTATACACTGGATCTCACTTGAGCTGTAGGAACAGACAATGGATTTTTGCACGGAAGGAGAATGCTGGAGTCTCCTGGACATCAGTGCTAGAGCTGGTGCTGCCCAGGTTGTTTGTGGGTGACCTGATAAAGGGGGATAGAGAATAATGAAAGGAAGTTTCAGGGAAGAAACGGAGCTTAGCACAAAATGGTGTAAAAAGATCACATTTCATAACTAGGTGATAAATTGCCATCTGACACTCACTGTTGATAAAAACAAAGTAGTGCACTTTGGAGAACAGCCCTGATTTCACATACACAGTGATAGGCTGTGAAGTAACTATTGGCAATCACAGAAGGCCTTGGAGTGATTCTGGACAGTTCTGTCAAAATGTCTGTTGAGTGGTCACTGAGGATCAAAGAGAAAAAGAAGTGTATTAGGTAGTGTAAAGGATGGAATAGAGCAGAAAAATGGGAGAAATAGTGGTGCTGCTGTAAGAGTCAATGGTGTGCCTACCTCATGAATCCTCCATTCCTAAAAGGGATGAGTAAAGAGAAAGGATACAAAAAAGGGGGGCACCAATGATCAGAGATACAGAGTGGCTTCTTTCCAAGGCATGACTTAATAGGCTACAGGTCTTCATCATGAAAAAAAAATTACTAGGAGGAAACAGTATGACAGTGAGCTATCAAATGAGGAGTAGCAGAGAAGGGAGACAGGGAAAAGTCATTCACCATTTTCCCCAGGCTGTTTCATGTTGCCAAGTTAAAACAACAGGTTGAAAAGTTCAGAATAGGCAGGGAATTTTCTTCCATGATCCTTAGTAAAGTTCTGGCAGCCTTTGCCACAGGGCATTGCAGGGACCAAAACTCTACACAGGTTCAAAAGCAACCAGAGGAGCTCATAGAAGCAAAGTCCATTAGCACTTAGGATGCATGAGCATATGCTTCTCCTTCGGGAAGTCCTGAAGCTGTTGATTGCTGGGAGTGCGTTCTGGCAAAGCCCCACTGTGTGCTTAGCCTGTTTTGATAGTCTGACTTCAGCATCTCTTACTGGTGTCTGTGCAAGAAAGGATAATGAACTGGAGGATGCAGCAATCTGGCCTAGTATAGCTCTTCTTACTTTTCTAACATGTCTTTTCTCCCTTGTGAGAGAAGTACCTACTTGATTCAACAGCTCCCCTGAGATGCAGGTGATAAAAACAATAACTTACATCTGGAAGTGAATTAAGCTTCAACCAGCAGTGCCCCAGTTTTCCAGTCTGCAAACCTGTGAGACTGCAAGCAAGTAATACAAGCAGTACAGGATATTGATGCTATTTCTTGCCTACTAATACCTTTCACCTTTTTCGAATGCTGCATTTCTCTAAAAAGCTTCAGTCTATCCATCCCCTAGTGATCTCTTGAGCTACTTGTGTTTTACCTTGGTGTGAAAGTGAGCTCTTCATCCAGAAATGAAGGATATTGAAGAGTATCTTTTAGCCCTTATTTGGAGCTCTGTTAACCCCGTTGAGAGAAATACTCCTTGATTATATAGATTTTACAGAAGCGGGGGGAGGGGGAGTGGGTAGAAACACCACCTCTTTTTTGAATTTCTGCAATGTGAGCTTCATATTCCTCACAGTGTTAACCTCACTATCCACTCTTAATTTCAGACAGTGTATTTTGAAATAAATTTTCCTCCATTTGTGATTCCTGACCCTCTAATTCTTCAGTTTATGGTGCCTTTGTGGGTTGGCACAAAACCCTCCAATTTCTGACTTGCTACAAAACAAGATGGAAATTATTAACCCGCTTCAGATTAAAATTCCTTCTTGCATAGGTTTGTAGAGTTACCATAATTTCTTTCAAACGGCAAGTATATCGTAGAGTCCAAATGCCAAAGGAAGATATAACTGCTAAATTGTAGATAAGATATTATCAAGAAACTAATGTGGGGCTTTTTCATATAGGTGTTGCTTGACGTAGCCAACAGGAGAAGTTCTTGGGAAAAATTGTTAACCAAATGGTCTCTGGTATTGTCTGATTCCCTTTCTCTGCTATAAGCAGACCATGTGCAAAACAATCAGTTAGGAAGTGATGTTCACCAAATATTCATAGGCAAAAAAATTTAAATAAATAAATAAATATTCATAGGCATAAATAACAACAAGACCACCCTGTCCTCCGTGGTTTGTTTGTCTGTTTTGGGAGTTTCAGGGTTGGGGTCTTTTGAGGGTTTTTTTGGGTCTGGGTTGTGTTGGGATTTTTTGAGTGTAGGTAATTTTAATGAGTTAGAAATGTTTTCTCAGAGGAAGTTAAAATCCATATTAAAGTAGGTTGTCACATAGGCCATAAATAAGTACAAAACCAAGTTAAAACACTTATTTTTTTATCACACTTCTTCAGTAGTTTTATTGGACAGTCCTGGTGGAAGGGTGGTAGGGTAGAGATTTAATGGCAGAGTGAAGTCAGTGATCCTCACTTACCCGAGATTAGAGCTCTGCAGGAGTAAACAGATGTGTTCAGTCCCTGGGACCAGGAGGGCCAGAGCCTGCTATTGTGGGTTTGTATTATCCATATGTTTTGGGGGAACCTTCTGTCTTTCTTCTTTTTCTATTAATGCACTTAAAGGAGTAGAAAGGTGAACTCTCATGGGATCAGCTTCTTTGAAAAACCGCAATCTTCTTGTGTTTAGTCACTGCTTAAGGATATTGAGATCTTGGAGAAACAAACATACCTAAAAGCTATCCGTTTATTTGGAAGAAAATAAACCATTGAGTAGGAGTAGTCACTTTCAAGTCAATCATCTCAGGAAGAACCACTGATGATTTGGGAACAGAATTGCATTATTGTTCTCACAAATTCATAGATGGTACAATAAATAGAAGTGTTCATTTGATACTTTTTCTCCCTCACTTTGCAGAGTAACAGAGAAAGTTTCTTTAGAATCTAGATAATAGGCTTGGTAATGAGGTGGCCTCAGGAAATGTATGAGTTAACTGTCCTCTTTTATGTCTGTCATGGATGAACGAAGAGTGGTTGGAAAATTTAATGGAAATAAAATATCTGCTCTGCTGAATATGGAAAATATAAGCGTGGACAATCAAACTGTTATTTGCTACTTGAATGCTGTGGTTACATGGCACTGCTTACTATGGAAGTTATAAATTGAATAGCTTCACAGTGGCAAGAGCACTAATTATGCAGGAAGTGTTGTGGCAGAACAAAATGCTTCAAACACTCTTGCTGTGCCACCTTTTACCAAAGGTGAAACCAAAAATCATTCCTTTTTCTCAATGACACATCTAATAAGGTCCTATTATATTAGGATGTACCGTATTTCATCCTGAATGTGGTTAAAATGTCCTTGCTAGAGAAAGTCCAAGTATTTGTTGCTGAGGGTAGCCAGCAAATTGACAGATCATACTGTGCTGGCAGAGCCATCAGTAAATCTCTGTATTGAGTTTGGACATGACAGTTTTTCATTAACTTTATTATTTCCCAGAAAGTTCACACAGGAGGACTCAAACCTATTTTCTTCTCTCCCAAAAGCTCCCAATAGCTCATGTATCTGGCCTTTGTCTTGTGTTTTTCTACAGTTTACCCCTGCTCCAGTGTGGACAGTGAAAGTTATTGGCTTACAGTGCCTTTATAGCCTATTACTATTTTTGTGATTCTATAGCAACTAGAATCCTTGAAGAGGATGTGGGAATTTTCTGTCCATTTTTTTTTTTTGACAAATATCTGTCACTTGGTTTGCCTACTCATTCTCTTGTTACTGCCTACATAGGCTTCAGTTCTACTCTGGAAAGATGGAAAACTCACAGAGGCAGGAGAAAACCTACTCATTAGTGCTGACATTTAGAAGCTGGGGGCGTATTACACAATTCAGCTGCCTTGCAGGGGGCAGTTTATGACATTTCTGCTTCCCTCTGCCCCTCAATCCCACCCCTGCCCTGTACTTCATCATTCCTCCTCAGTTTTACTGGCAATATTGTTTAAAAAATAATTTTTTTGATGCTTCACTTCTGAAAGAGATGGCAAGTAAAGAGAAGCTTCTCTCTCCTGGGCCAAACAAGCTGAAGTGTATGGATCCAGTGGTGCAGTAACAAACTGCTTTCTCTGCTCCAGGCTGGACTAGATCCCTCAAGCTATTCAGGGCCCATCATGCCAAACACTGTCCCTACACACACATTCCTGCTGATCCCTGATCGAAATGCATGTAGTAACTGCACATAACCTGAGACAATGTGCTCTCAGATGAGGAGGTGTTGGGTGAAATGTCCAGTTAGGCTGGCTGGACAGTCACTGCATGCTGACTGCATGCCACCCAGTAGCTAAATATCCCATTGCCTTTGCAGTGATGTTGATGGTGTTGTCCTATAGATGTAGGCACTTGTTGAAGCCAGAAAAGACATCAGTGATATCTCGAGGATTTCAAAAGGAAACGACACATGGTGAGAATGATATCTGTCACTCCAGGCATGGGCGTGTGGGTGTTATTCTGTGCGCATGTTCTCAGGCAGAGGATGTTGTTGGCAACTGTATGGCACCAGTGACAGAGATACTTATTTTTGCCTGCATCTGAGTAAATCTTTCTGATGAAGACCTTTCTGTGGTGGCATGTGGTGTCAATGTTTCGCAGATCATAGAGCTCACCAATTTGGCACAGGAAAACATAAAATCTGATACTGAACCAAGTAAGAACTGTGTTGGATTGCTTGGGTAGCCTTACATAGAAAAATGTCATTTTGTGTCTGTGAGACCATCTCCTTCTGTGGTCACAGCTGAGGGTGGGCATGCTGCTTTTAGTAGACCTGCTTTACCACCACTTAGGTGTCTGACAGCCATCAGCCTCAGCAGCTCACTGCTCTGCCCCTGGCTGTGCTTCCTGGCTCAGAGGGCCTTTCTAGACTTCTTTCTCATTCCTGGGAGAGGTTGAGTATCTCATGACCACAGTTCTCCACTGAAATTTGGTGTTAGGTTACACAAACTGCACGATGGAGGATGAATATGAGCAAAGTGTAGCTACAGGGCTTCCTACGAGTTGACTTGAAGGTTGAATTCATGGAGAGAGCTTGAGCAATTACTGCCCTTGATTCATGCCACCAGTTTTTTACAGAGGTCCTTATCAGTGCCAAACAGAAATAAATGTGACCATGAGCTGCAGCTTGTAAACAATGCATAAATTCTAAGTCAGTAATGTTATTTCACATTAGTGTGTCAGACTGTAAACTCTGGCAGGTAAATACTCCATCTGACAAGCTCTTCTGCAGGGGTGGCAATATGTGAAACAGGGTAAAAAGAACAACTGAGGGTCAGCAAAACACACTTCATGTTATAAATCAGAAGCTTTTGTTTTGTGAGAGAGGTGGGTGAAAAGGTCTTGATGTAGCTCAGGTTTTAAGCTCACATAAAGGGAGTCGTCTTTTTCCAGAGAAGCTGACATTTAACTTGATGTAATTTTCCAATAAGATACCGAAAACTAAGGTCCTTGACCTAGCAAACCATGGCCTGTCAGAGTATCTCATGGGAGTCAGTGTTCTGGTAAACAGAGCTTACAAGTTCAGGAAACAGTGGTGAATTTCAGTACTTTTATTGAGGCTGCTTTCTAAGCTTTTTATCATTTATGAATAATTCCAGTCCTGGGCTAAGTTATGCAGCTTCATACCCTTGTATCTGCTGGCATTCTAAGAGTGCCCTGTACTTGGTGATGGGTTACATTCCCAGAATGCTCAGGAGACTCATCAGGATGGTGCTGCCTCAGGCTATGGACATCAAATCAGGATCTCTCTGTTACGCACATTTGGCTTGATTTGATTGGCTATAGGAAGGTTACACACTTGTATATGAGACTCTTCCAGGCTCTGTTGAAAAAGTCCTCATGGGATATTTCCAGCCAGGTTTTGCTTTGAAAGCTGCTGCTGAGCACTGGCTTTCACAGGCTTATACTGCTTTGGGTCATTTGCCTGTTTAAATACCACATCCAGCGCAATGCCGTAAACAAGGGAGCAAACAGCTACATAACTATAATTCCCAGGAGCGAATGATCTGTTAAAAGGGAAAAGTGCTTGTTTTGTCACAGCTGAATTACTAATATTCCTATAAATTGCTTCTCTGGGGTTGTGTAACGTGTTTGGCAATGTGGCAATAAGAGATGTTGAAATGGGGAACAGACTTAGAGGAGTAGAAATGGAAGGAAGCCAAGCCAAAATACACAGTGAGCCTTTTCCAAAGACAGGTCAGCAATGATCCAAGTGTATTCCCACAAAATGGAAGTTCAGAAGGGAACTGTAAGCAGTGGAAAATATTGCATGCACAACTTATGTTACAAGCTTCGGTCACTCTGAGTTCACTGCAGAAAAAAATGTTTCTAGAGCTTAAAGTCTTTCTTATTAATTTCTTTTCCCTTTTTCTTCTCCTATATTTAAATATTTTTGTGTTAGGTAAACTAAACTAGGAGGAAAAAAACAACTGTTTTTCTGACACAGGAAACCTTAACAATAAAAATACTACAGAACTTTTCACGATAGCATTTGTCAGGATAATACCTCCATTTTTCCTTAGGAGGAAGCTTAAAGGAGAAGTTTTATGGAGTATGTTTCCACTTGGCTTTTGTCTTTATTTTAGGCTTGAAAATTACTTGCTGCCTTGCTGGTTTCTACCATCAATGCCCTGTGCTTGCACACTGCTCTGTTTTCTGCAAGTAGGCCCCCATGAAGACAGCTTTGTCATGCTTATTAATATTTAGCTTGTCTTTATTTGTAAAACTACTGTTTGCAGTGTGCATATCTGGTACCAGTGTGTTGCTATCTAATCACAAACTAGATGCAATCTGTGCTTTTCTTTTGTTTGGAAGCAGATGGAAACCATTAGAAAAGATCAGAGAACAACCTGCTCTAGAGCTCTGACACTACAAAGAGAAAAGACAACCTGGTAGTACTAACAGCATCAAACTTCTGGCACTGATTACACTCCTGAGTCAAGTATTATTAATTGAGAGAGACAGAGATGCTTTCTTAATTGAGAAGGGGATTTTTAGCAGGAGTGTAATTTAGATAAATTGGCCAACCCTTAGGAGGTGCATCTGACTCTCACTATTACCTACAGAGATCCTGAAAGACTTATTGTAGGCATCAGCAATTAGGTCATATGAATATCCACCTCTGCCTCAACTTCTCAGTTAATAAGGAAATGCTGTATCACACTTGTTCAGGGCATTCCATTACTCTCTTCAGAAAGCAGACCAGATATCTTTGAGGGTTGTCCCTGCTCACAAAAATAATTAGGTCGGTAACCCTTCTCCCCTTTCTGGCATTTGTATTTGATCAGGTTGCCCATCTCTGTTTTCTTATCCCTGTTTTCAATTATTCTGTTGTCCCACACAGAACTTTACATGTTATACACTCCAAGTGTCTCCAGGCTGGAAGCTTCTGCATTTACTTTATATTGAAATTGAAGTAAAGGAGGGGAAGAAACATCTTCCTGAGCTGAACAATCCTGGACACTCCACTGAACTGAAACTTGAGACAGGGAAATTCCTTCTTCAGGCCAGTCACATCAAGGTGGTCAGCCCTGCTGGTGCTCTGGTCCCTTTGCTGCTACCATGGGAGATCTGAGGTCAAACTCAGTCTCCTGGTTCGTAAATAACTGGGGACGTAACAACTGCCAATTTCATCCTGCCAGAGCATTATCAGAGCTCTTTCCCACCCTGCCCTTTAGTGGTTATTGGACACCTCTCCTCTGTAGGCTTTTCCTTGTGGAATTAGGTGTGTGATGCTCCATTGCTTGGATGGCTGCTCAGCCATGTTGAGGATATGGGAACCATGATTACTTTCAGTGTCATGTTTTCCTCAGATGCTGCCACAAGGAACTTGTTTTTAGCCTTGGTACAAAGCTCCCCTTCTCCCAGCCATGGGAATTCAACTTTTTACCGATGTACCTCGTTTACAAATTTCTTTACCTCTTGGCTACGTTTTTTTTAATCTGTTCCTTTAAAATGTGCTTTTAAATGACATGTTGCTAGTGTTCACTGTTTGATGTGACCATGGGGATCAGAGGTATGTTTTTCTCAAAGACGTGTTAAGAAAAGCTCGTTATTTGCCTTTTCAAATTACATGCACTGGGGTCTCCAGCTGCTCTGGAGAAGAGCCTCCTAGCTGCAATGCTGAGTCCATTATCCTACCACCTCTGCCAAGGAGGAAGAGATGAGCTGGCCTTCGTAGATCTCATGGAGAAGCGAACTAGCTGTCTGTTGGAAAACCCAGATTATTTCAAAATAAAAATGTCCAGTTAAGGTGAAAAGCATGAAGTTGTATTTTACAGAATGGCAAGTGAAGAAAAGCATTAATTCAGATTTGTTTGTATGGTGCTGATCAAAATATTTTGGAATAGCATGTTGCACAGAGTAGGAGTATTTCCTTCTAGCTCAGGGCAAAATGAGCCTGTCTCCCCTCTCCTCTTGCAGAGCCTCATGATATTTACAGTTTGACAGTCTCATACTTCAGTTCTGTATAGCATTGCTCCCCGTATGACCTGCATTTCTTGTGCTAACCTACAGTCAAAATTCCCATGAAAAGCAGCATTGATCTGACCACAGTTTCTGGTAAAATGCTTTGGAATAAAATGGGAGCTAGTGCTTCAAACTGCAGCTCCCCAAGCCTCCAAAGCCAGAAGAAGCAAACAGTTTAATTCAAAAACTCAGAGATGTATGCTTTAAGTCATCTTACCTTTTGGTGGTTTTTTTTTCATTTTCTCAAAGATAAAAGTAAAAAAGGAGGAAGCTGACTCTGGGGTTTTTTTTGTAATCTTATGAAGAATTTTTAAAAGTAGCAGCTTCTTGAAATCTTTTTTATAGATCTTATAACAAAAATAACAAAACAAACTTCAGAATTAAAAAAAATCCCAATCCACAGGTGTGCATGAGTATGCATAATATGGAAAAAGAATAAGTACGCTCTCCAAGGTCATGTTAAAAGCAGAAGTGAAAAAAACTACTTAAATGTGGGTTCACCTTTCCTTTTTTTGTCTGCAGATTTCACCTGTGGTAACACATATAGCTCATGGAATACAAATTATGTGTAGTGGGCATTCATGTGGAAAATCTATATGGCTAAAGCATCCTGACAAACCGCAGTTCCTGCTGGGTGAGTTAAGAGTCTGTCTTGAGGGAATGAGGGATTCAAAACTCCCCATGCAGGTGAGTGTAAATCTCTTCCTCCTTTCATGATTTTAGCTTTGCTGGTGGTTTTAATTCCTGATTACAAGCATTCATTGGAATGAAATGGGAGTCTCAAGGTGCTGCTGCATGGTTCATTAACCCCAGGGTTTTTGATGGACTCTTTCCTGGCTGTGGTTTCCATGGTTAGCTTTGTTCTCTGGAGTGATCCTGAACCTGCTGCCAGTCTCACCTGCACCACCATAAAGGGGAGGTGCAGCCCGTGTCAGTTTGCAGAGGGAGCAATACCTCATGGCTTCTGAGTCATGCCCTAAAGCCCAAAGGGGCTTTTCTTGTATCACTGTTTTCTGTACTAAGCAATTTTCCAGAGCAAGAACTCTGAGTCCATTAAACTTGAGCTTTTTATTTGCTTTTTCAGTATAGTAATGAGTTGAAAGTGTTTCTGCATTATGTAATTATATAATTCTGCGTTGTTTTGGGGGGTTTTTTTGTTGTGGTTTTTTTTTTTTTTTTTAAGCTAGAAAATAGAATCCTGACTGCTGTGGTGAATTTATCCCCTAAAAATTAGTACAGCCCATAAGGAAGAGATGGGTTGATGATGGTAATGATGATGATGATGATTTGTTAGCTTTTGGCAAAGGATTGCAAAGTGTGATTTATGCAGCAGGCTTCAATAATGTAGTAAAAATGTATTCTTAATGTAGATACACATGGCTGAGGTTAACTGCCTCTTTTAAATTTTCCAAAGGAAAAAATTATCCCTTTTCCTTCAGCAAGCTATGAAGGTCATCTTAAGGATGAAGCCCAAAACAGGTATTTCAGCTTGATCAACTGATCCTTTGGGAAAAAGCTTTTGTCTTCGAGAGCCAGCAGAAAACTGCCACAAGCACCTTGAATGTCTACTGAAGACAAAACCCAAATCTGGTCTGGGATGCTGAGGGTGTTGTTGCCTGCAGTCAGCTGGCCTCATGTCTTTGCTATTGTAGGCTGTAAAACACAAACATCTCGCCTGCCTAGATAGACATGGAGCAACTCTGCTGCCAGGACTGCTCTGCAGTTTGTGGGATCGTGCGTGACCTAGTGAGTGAGTGTATTACCTCCCTGTGCTGGGCAGCAAAACTGCAGACTTCAACCCATGTAAGGCTTTTACAATTCACAAAAATGGCTTTGTGTCTTGCCCAGAATGGCTGAAGTTGCCTCAGTTCACTTTAACTCTTCCAAGTCATAACTTCCCTGGCAACTGGTGCCAGGTTGCACTGCCAGGTCCCACAGCTGGTAGAAGGAGGGACCCTCACCACTCCCTGGGGTTCCCTTAGGACAGTCTTGCAGGCTGAGCCACTCCTTGGTTTGCTCACCTGTGGCAAGTCTCTGTAGCTGCCCAGAGCCCACCTGCATGAAAATGTGGTAGGCACTGCCAGGGCAGTTTGTCCACATCACTGCAGGCTCGGGGCCATCTGAGGATGGGGCAGCACAGCTCTGCACAAAGCCCTTCCTATTGGGCAGGGATGCCATATGTGGTTGCTAGCAGCCACTTCACATGCCAAATAAAATTCTTCAGCAACAGAAACCAGAAGTTATGACAACAGGCCAGCTATGTATCCAGATGTACAGGAGTATGTACTTTGTCAGCCTCATGTAGGGCTATTGGAGTGAAGTTTTGGAGTTGTGAGGTTTTCTTTAAGCTGAAACAAGAGGCAAACTTCTACTCTGTGAAAGGCTTCTATTTTTGGAGGTCAATCATTCATTTAATTTAAAAATATTTAGTTTATCCCCATGTTTTGCTCTCTGTAAAAGGCTCAGCAATCTGAGCATTATTCATGCAAACCTCCACAGAAGTAAAGCTTACTAACTATGAAGGTTCAAGGCTTTGCTCTGCACAGAGTAAGTTGTGTTCGTGCTAGTGAAGTTGGTAACACTATACACTTGCACATCTGCTGAGCATCTTGCCCACAAGTATCTGCAATAAGCTGGCAGGGATATTTATTTCATTGAATGAGGTTGGACTTTTTTTATTATTCCTCTTCGTATCATCCAAGATACACACTTCAAGAACTGATTCTCATCCTCGGTGTCTGAGTGCATTCTCACATCAGAGCCATCTGTGAATGTGACCAGAGAATTGGGCTTCTGGCCAATAAAACTAATATTTTACAAAAGGACATATCAGGCAATGTAAACTGCCCTCACAAGGAAAGTCTACATGTCTGAAATGTCTAATGCTTTTTTAAACTTCTGCCTCTCTGTCCACTGCCAACTTTCTCCAAGAGGATCATGCTTCCTAAGACATCCTTTCCGATCATAAATTATTCTTGCATATCCAGCCAGAAGGCAGACTATGTAGCTGCTGGCCTGTCTCAAATGGATATGGCAGGTAATTATCAGTCTCATTAGTAAACAATTCACAATCAGCTAAAAATTTTTGGTTTAATAGTATGCATGACAAAAGAATATATTAAGCTTTAATCTGCAGTTTCATTAAACAAATGAATACATTAAACTCCCTTCTGCAGTTCCATAAGCAGCAGAGGAGCTAACATTCAATACACTATGAGTTATTCTAAATCTTTTAATCCTGGAGTTAGTGAAGAACTCCACTTTCCTTTATTTCCTGTATCCTGCTCTTTCAAGACCTGAACAAAACATCACACCCCAAGATGGTCATGATTGTGCTCTACTGGGAAGCAATACTAAAAGAGTGTGCTAGATTTTCTTAGTTCCACCTACATTCACTGCCATTCTCAGATATAATTTTTTTCTCCTTTGGCTCACTCTGCCTCTCCACTGAGGATTATGAAGTTCCTTTAGAAATTAGCCCATGCTGCAATTGCCAGAGAAATGCTCTTTCTCTCTAGATTCATGGTTTGCTATGTTTTTCAGCATGTAATAATATGTGCATGCCTGGGGACTCACAAAAACCTGAGGCCTCTCATTATGTGTTCCCCTGCTCCTGTCACAGGTGCACAGAATTTAAATGCTGGCTTTATGTTTTTAACTCATGCAGCCTTCAATACCACACTGACTTTCACCTCAATCTCATCTGGTTTAGGTGTGGGGTTTCTTTCTGCAACACCTCTTTGTCTCAAGTCATTGTTTCATTTGCTCTGAAAAGCTGCTCCAATTCCCACACTACTTTTGGAAGCTAAAATCCAGTGCCATGCAGGAGTTAAATACAGAGGCCTGTGTTGTACCCAGGACTGTAACAGTCAACTCACAGAAGCAGCTTCATAAGACACTGAGGCCTCTAGGATGAGGACTGTGTTTTTTGATACTATATATATGCATAGGCCTGTGCCTGTGTTGATTTTCTTTGTCTCACTTTTTCTCATTGTATTTGCAAGAACTTACAATACTCTTATTTTTAGCAATAGTGGCCTATTTCTAAGACTTTTATTACACAGGGTTTCAACAGGTGATAGTCCCAGGTGTGTTGTCCTTCAGGTTAATACCCCCTACCTATGCAAACTTAGCTTATCAGGTTTTTAAAATGCTATTTGAACAATATTGACACTGTTTTTCGTAAGACAGCTTAATTATAATTCCCTGCTTATGAAGTAATATCATTCAAATCACAGCTGTCACAAAACATAGCAATCTAATTGTGATCCAATGTGCGACATTATGCTCAGCTGGTTTGTCATAGGTATGAAATACAGAATTTCTGTATGAGATCATATATTCTTTAAGGAGATCTGGATAGTGACAAGAGTAATGCAGAACCACTACCCAGAGTCAACATCACCAAGAAGTCCCAGGCCAAACTTATACCATGGATTTAACATTTGTTTGCACATACCTGTGTGTGTAATTTCAGACTGTTTTCACTATGCCTCTTCTGTTTTAAACAAAGTTTTAAACAATGGGTTTATTTAAAGAAGTTTCCTAACACTAAAAGCAGACAGTAATGGAGTGTCTATGATATTTCTTTACTTGCTGGCAATTTCTCTTCCACTGGTGTCCTCTTGCTTACACCAAGTTTTACATTGTGCAGAACTTGGTCTGTTGGCTGCCACCAGAATATGTGGTTCTGTTCCGCCCATTCCCTGTTGTGCACAATCTGGGTACAGTAAACAGCTGCTTAATACCTGGTCAAGGCAGGAAGTGGTTCAGTGAACAATTCAACACCACACTAATCCCCCACAACAGCAACTAGTTCTGTGGGAGGTGAGCAAGCCGGGCTAATGGAGCTGGGCTGATGCATGGGAGGACAGCAGATGTTGCAGCCCCAAAGGAAGATGGGGAAGGATGGCCTTCTCCTCTTGATGGCTGCCCATTGTTACAGCACATCAGCTTTAATGCACAGCTGTGCTCTATTTTCTTCCTCCTATAGAAATGGTTCCTGTTTTCAAGGTTTTCTTGTCCTCTGCACTATAATGTCTTTAAGTGAAATACACACTTTGATATGTTTTCAACACAAGAACAGATATTCCATTCCCATAGGCAATTGCAAACTTTTCTATTTCTCAAGACTTTATTTCCCCTTTCAGGGAGTATGCCTGAAATTTCACCCATCTGTATTCCACATGAGTCAACTTTCTCTGTAAAATCTTTATTTTAGATTCAGATGTCATATTAATCAACATAGTCATGTCCTGTTTGTAATAATCTTCTCATCTAAATCCAACATAATATTCCAATCAGTGGAAGTATCTAGATCTTGAATTCTGATATTTTTTCCTCTCCCTAGATGAAATTTCCTTTATTTGGAATATATGCAGTTTGGACTAGTTTAGGGTATAGTTTTTTTCCTTTCCACAGGCTGATGTAAAAACGTCTGGTTTTCCTGCATACAGACAAGTTTTTCCCAATAGCTGGACACTGCATTGGTCCCCTGTGTGCTCCTTACCTCCTGCAAGGTTGGGCTGCTCACAGGCTTTGTAGAATAAGCACACTCAGTTGCCTGTGCTACTTGCTGTCTGAGAGTCTTCCCACCAAGATCTGATAGGTACAATCTGTACATCTAATTAATCTTGGTTTCTTCTAAGCTTAAATCCAGCAAGTTTTAAAAAGTTTTGTATTTCTGATCCCCATTAAAACACTAATGTGACTAAAAGACTGTAAGCAGTCCAGAACAAAGTATTTGACCACACAGCTGACATACTTTGATTCTATGTGAAGTTATGGCTATTTAAAGTCTCTCTAATGCTTAAGTGAGAGAAAAAAATTACAAAAACGATGGCAATTTTATACCCTTTTTGTGTGGTTTTGAGGTGTTCTGTTTGGCAGTGGGTTTTTTTTTTTGAACTCTGTACCTTGTCACAGAAAGACTGTGTAACTACATAAAAGACATTGAGGTGCTGGAGTGCTTTCAGAGAAGGACAACAAAGTTGACAAAGAATCATATGAGAAGCGAGCTGGGATTATTCAGCCTGGAGAAGAGGAGGCTATGGGAGGGCCTTATCACTCTCTACAACTACCTGAAAGGAGGTTGTAGTGAGATGGGAGTCGGTCTCTTCTCCCAGGTAACAAGCAACAGGACAAGAGAAATAAGCCTCAGGTTGTACCAGGGAATGTTTAGATTGGATATTGGGAAAAACTTCTTCACTGAAAGAGTTGTCAAGTGCTGGAACAGGCTGTCCGGGGAAGGGTGGAGTCACCATCCCTGGTGGTATTTAAAAGGCTTGTAGATTTGGCACTTAAGGACATGGTTTAGTTGTGGACTTGGCCGTTTTAGGTTTATGGTTGAACTCGATGATCACAGAATCACAGAATGGGTCGGGTTGGAAGGGACCACAGTGGGTCATCTGGTCTACCCTGCTCAAGCAGGGTCATCCTAGAGCACATGGCATGGGATTGCATCCAGATGGTTCTTGAATATCTCCAGTGAGGGAGACTCCACAACCTCTCTGGCCAACCTGTTCCAGTGTGTGGTCAGTCGCACAATACAGAAGTTCTTCCTCATGTTCAGCTGGAACTTCTGTGCATCAGTCTCGTCCCCTTTCCTCTACTCCTGTTGCTTGGTCTTTTCCAACCTAAATGGTTCTATGATTTCATTTGTTACATTCCTGGAAAGTTCAGAGTAGTCCATGTTTCTTGCATACTGGATTTTGTTTGTTTGTTTGTTTTTATTTCTCTCTTTTAGAGGTCTTTATTCTATCTCTATCCCTACTCTGCTAACTAGGCAGCAAGGTTAGGTGCCAGCTAACGAGAAGTGAGCACCAGAACTTGTGACTTAGAGCGGTTGTTGATGCAACTAAGAAGCATTTGAAGAAAGTGTCTGAAACTGAAAGAAAGCAGAGCATGTCTGCCTTCGAAGGCTCCATGTCAAAGCTCCATGTGACTAAACTCCTTCTAGACCATTGCATTTCAGCCCAAGCTTTAAAGGCTAAATAGCCTTACAGCTAAAAGAATTTTGTAGCTCTGCTATTGATTTGTGGATGCAAAAAGCCAGAAATTTGCTTATGGTTGCCTCTAAACTTGCAGCCATGTGATTATCTTTCTAGGAATGGCAGTCACAGCTTTTCTAAGAACCAAATAAAAATGGAGCAAAGATTTCATCATTCAGCTCTCTCTACCAACATTCACATGGCTGGTGCCCATGTCTATTAATACACATTATGACTTTAAAAAGTGACTTGAAACTAATAAAAATAGGGATAGTTTCCATAGAGTGGTGCTCTTTTTCTTTTCCACTGAACAGACCCCAAAATACTTTGGCTCGTGTTAGATAACACGGTGAAAGAGAAAATGCTTTTTCTTTGATCCATAAAGTTTGGACTGCAATGTAAACCAGATGGAAAAATCCCAGCAGAGAATTTTCCTTTCTTTTGACCATTGAGGGCTATCACTCCAATCACATGAGCTCAGAGAACCCTTGAACAGCTCTAGCATATTTACAAAATGAGTCGAACAGAGAATTTTATTGTTTGGACACAGTGGCTGCATGGAAATAATTCAATGATATACCTATCGTATTGTCTAAGGAAAGACTGAATTGTATAAAAGACCTTTCACTCTAGCATGCATCTGAGGCAGAGTGACTGGTGCCAGAAAATCAGGAAATTTGTGGAATTCATAGTTTGACATGCTTTATTTTTAGTTGTCCTAAACACTGTAGGCAGCTCTATGCTTCAATGTCTGCTGTACTTCATAATTTTGTCTTACCCTACTGCAAACAATTTTAATAAAGTGTGTATTAAATTAATCCCAGTTTTACCGAAACAGTTTCAAAAGAACATAAAACAAATTGTAAACTGAAGTGGAACAATCCTGAAATACAATAAGTTTATAGCAGGCTATTTATCAGACACATATGTTCCACCTTTAGGTTTTACATGCTGAATATATTTCATACAGATACATATTTGCTGCAGAAAAAATACTGTTAGGGAATGAAAAACATACTGATATGTAAAAAGGCCATGTCAATACTTTAATTACCTAATGAGCATTCTTTAAAGTGTCTCTTTTTAAGACTGGTGTACACTGTCATTTACTTTACAACTTTGATTGTTTAGTTACAGTTTTACTACACTGATGCTAACATCTGTAGCAGTATTCTCACGGTCACTTCCCCATCAACAATGAAAAGCAAAGTCTGAGATTGCTTTGGTTGTGTCGAGGATCTTCCCCTTCCACTTTATCAGACATCACCATCCTAAAGAAAGGCCCTGCTGAAGTATTTACACAGAATGGCCCATCACAAGGCCCACAAGGAAGTTTAACAAAGATAATTCTATGGAAAACTCCTATACAAAGGGGTACCAAGCTGTTGGTGCCTGGTCTGTCTCTGCTGTAGCTGTCTTATCCACACCTGTAATTTTCTGATTGAAGATTCAGCAGTAATGGCATTGGCTCCATTTCTGCGGCATGTATGGATTTTTGCTGGTCTCAGTAGTGACCAGCAAAGGGAGGTGACCTCTGTTTTAACAGATGGGTCCACCAAAGGCAGGGAGACTGTGGGCTTATGTTGCTGCAACTCCACTATTTTTAATGGATTCATTGCAATACTGGCATGAACCAGAGCTGGGAGAAGATTCAGGGCCAGACAGAATCCTGTGTAGTGAAAATACTTCAATCAAATGTTTTCTGTGGTGGGGCTGTTTATTAGCAGCATGAAGACTTCAAATCTTGAAGTGGTGGTCACAGGCAAGCAGATGTATTGCATCACAGAGACTGCCGTGCTTGGGACTTCAGGGTGGCGTCTATTGTCTGCGCAGGAAGGAAAAAACCTTTGCTTTGATAAAGCTTTCTGATTCCAGCTGTGCAGAAAGCTTGTTCACCTGGATTGACTTCTGCATGCTCGGGTGTTAAACCTGCCAGTGCAGGGAGAGCTACATTCCCATGTACAAGCACATTAGAGAACTCATCTGCCTTCAAAGAGATCTTGGCATTTATTTTGGAGACACATTTGATTATGTGAATACAGATATTCTTAGCTCTTCAAAATTCTTGTTAGTGTGTGGATTGCAGAATTTGACCTTTTCCATCAAGAAATGAAAATTGTCCTGCCTAGATCCTAATAGATATTTAAGAAATCACTCTGCATCCCAGTAAAGCCTGTTCTGTTTAAGTAGGTGCAAATGACCCTCTAGCAGGTGGCTTAGTGATCCAGTGCAGCCAACATTTGCATACCTATTTTGGGCTAAGTTACTGCATCGTGACTGCTCTTGTCCTTGCAAGCAAGATGGAGTTTTAAAGATGCTGCATAGAAATGCAAGACTTTGTTCTTAAATTGTGCCAGCTGACTGGTTTATTAGCTTGAGCAAACACTTTAGCAACTTGTTCAGTTCTTTGGAACCCAAAAACGTGAGACTGAAATTGAGAGTTTTTCCAGAGAAAACCATGGATAAAGATTAAAGCTTCAGAATGAACTTTAGGCCCGTATTTGTTATTAAATTGATGAGTGATATCCCAACCCACTGGAAGAGAAGGAAACTGCACTGTGCCTAGTTTTATAAAAGATGTGTGTTCTTACATCTGCTTGGTGAGACAAACTTAGTTTTGAACAATAATAAAGGACTCAGAATAAGAATAATTTCAATGTCAGTTACTACTTCTGCAATGGTTACCATAAGGCTGAATTAAAAATTGGGAACTGCTTTGCCCAGGTGTTTAAATGAAAAAATGTTAAGACTTCCAGTATTTTTTTCTGTGCTGGGATTTTACAGAATCTCAGTTTCTTCATTTATTTTTCTCTTGCAAAATCCAGATATTGCCAGGTTTGCTGTGAAGAAAATAAAGTAGCAGTTCAACTGGGCCAAAAGAGCAACTTCAACCATTGCAACTGGACTGCCAAAGAGGACAAAGGGAAGAGGCAGGCGTGCAGTGTGAAAAAAACATGTAAAGTTTCTCATACTCGCACTTTTTTTTCTAAAAATGTTTCTTCTGTTCTGTTTTTCTCCCATTTTCTCCCACTCTGTTCAGACCTGCGTAATTTAAACACTTCTGCCGACCACGTTTGGTACTCAACAGGGTTATGAAGTCATGAAAAGACAGTGGTTCTGAGGTTTGTCAAAAAGCTTTTGGTGACTTTTCAGATTATAAAGCTGTAGTCCATGACAATTCATTCGAGACTGAGGTTTTTGCCAAAGTCCCTAACTACATTGCAACTCAACACAAGGAGGCTTGAGATTAGTCTCCACATCTTTTCTACTCTCTATCAACACAAAGTCTCTAAACTGGAGGGCAGTTCTTACCTTTCCCATTGCAGCCATTTCGTGGTTCCAAATTAAATGGTTGATTATGAGGGAACAGGATAATGAGGAGTAGTGATCACTGCAAGCTGCTCTCCATGGCATTACAGTTTGCCCACTTGTTCAGGCAAGGATAAAGGCATTAGAAGACTGCAAAGAGACATGGATTCTGCTTCCATCTGTCATCAAACTGTCGCACAGTTTTGGGAAAATCACTCCACTCTCTGCCCTGCCCTCTCATTGCTTACAAAGTGGAAATGCTGGGCTCCATTTTCCTTTGGGGGTGCATTGAAAACCACAGACTTTGGTTTCTGTATGAGCGTCCTGAAAGAGCAGATTTTCTTCTTTGCCTTGTGTAATGTGATGGTCTTAAATAGTTCTGTTGACTAAGAAAAAAATGAAAAGAAGAAAGGTAAAGGTAGGTCATCCTTCGCAGCAGCCTTCTCCACTGGAGTGTCTGCTTTCCAAGGTCTGTCTCCAGCACATTACAACTACCCATAAAAAAGATCCTGTCAGTGTCATTTGAAAATCTTCTTTGGAAACAACTGTAATATATGATGTTAATATGTGGGTAGCCCTAACCAGTCTCAGAACATTTTTATACTCTCAAAGTGGGTGTGCTTTTGACTAGTTATAATGTACTTATGTGAAGGATTTGTCATCCAGGGTGATTTGTTTGTGAAATGAGTATCTTCCAAGTCATTATTGAAATTATGGTCCTTTGCCATAAAGAATTTCTGTTGTCCCTTTCCTCCCTGGCCCATCTCCTGCTGAAACTTGAGTTTGACCTGTTCACCACTGAGACATCTGTAAGACCCATGTCAAGGAGAGGATATGCAAGTGGCTTAAGTACTTTATAAAGCAGCTCAATTTCTTTAGCAATTTCTAATAGAGTAGGTTAGGCAAAACCAGTGTGTAGAATAATTTTAGCAAATAAGATAGTAAAGTTCAAAGGTAGGTTTCCAAAAGTGGTGGGAAGGTGGGCTTAGGTTATGGTTCTGTTGAAGTAATCTTCCTTTTATTAAAGTCTTAGAAGAAATAGAGGTGGATTTGGGGAATCTCTTTTTCTCTTTTTTTTAGTTTGCTGCAGCTTAAACAGGGAGAAAATACTTATGTCACCAGTACTTTCAATACATTGGTCATAGTGCTAAATAGTAACATATTTTTCATATTTCACCAGGTCTCTTCTGCTGCATACATGACCTTTTTTATTCTTTAAGCAACCACAAATAGACAGCATTTATGTTTGCTATATTCTTTGGTTCCCATATTCCCATGTAAGTTTGTCAAGCATTCAAAAGAAACAGTTCACTGCTCAGGCATTCAGTGTATTTGATATCTGCTTCAGTTTCTCTCGGTCTTCTTTTCTCCTTTCACAGGTTTGAAGTCAGCTCTTGCCCCACACCCCTCCATTTTTTTCTTTTTTTTTTCCCCCTTTTTTCAACCCTAATGTGCATTTTATGACTTTGTCCTTTCTTTTGGCATGTTAGCAGTAGCAGAAACACTCTTGCCTGAGTGTTAATTGTCCTCCACAAATTAGCCAAGGTCACTGGCTTTTGAATCAATGCAATCTGCAGAAACAAGGGCAGAGCCAGGAGTAAAAATGAAAGCAAAATATTCTCGTGGCATGATAATTGTCTAATACATAAGCAGGTGTAATATTTCTGGTGTAAGTCAGTGGTGTGGCCTATTAGATATTGATTCAAGGGGAGGCTTAAAATGTGTGAAGATTTGAACCTTCCAAGGAAAAATCACATTTTTCTTTGTTGTTCAAATGCCTGCATCTCAAACATATCTTGGTTTATCTTATTGCTTGTTTGTAGCATAACTGCAAGATAAAGGCCTACTCTTTGAGCTAGATTTTAGTGCTTTTGGTAGTGGTCAAAAAATCTTCTTGCTTCAAAAACTTTAAAATCTATTCTCTTTAAAAGTAGTATAACTAATTATTTTTTGGGTTGGAGTTTTCTTTTCAATCAAAAAGAGTGCAAATGTTGAATAAACAACAGAAATGCACCTGTAGTGAGTGCTGGGAGGCAAGAAAATCACATATGACAGGATGTTCCAGCCTTTCTGGATAAGCCTGCCACTCCAAGCAGATCCTTTGAAATCAATGCAACTCATAAGTACATATCAGCTTATCCAGGTGCTAAACAGCACACTTTCCTCAGGAGATCTCTTCCTCATCAAAGGTATCCTAGCTTTGAAAACAATTTTTTTTGAATAACATTGTATCAGAGTATTTTTTAAAGTATTTGGATTGTGTTAGAAAATTGCTGAAACGGCATAGTTTTTTTCTATATATAGTAAGAGTTATTGCAATTTTGAGGTGTGAGCAAACAGGAGAATTTATCCTAAGAAAGCTACAAAAAGCTGAAGAGAAGGAAATTTCAAATCAATGTCTTAGCTCAGTCCCAGTCACAAACAGAGAAAGCAGATAGTATGCAAAAGCTAATATAAAATTCAATTAAATGAAGTACATGTGAACATGTGTGTTCATTAAGTGGATATTTGTACACATTTATGGTGTTATTACTGTACATGCTTTAGTGATTCAAGTACGTAACTGAAAGCTGTGTCTAAGCCTTTCAAAGGTCTAAGTGACTTAGATCTTGTTTTCAGCAATAATATTGGCACTCATGAGCCATTATTTCCTTGAAAGTTAGTGGAGCCACGTAGTCCCAGGTCTCTGGAGCTTTGACATTTACAATGGGAATTTTTATTTGTGCTTGTCTATATTCCATTTGAAAATGACTAATCTATAAAAATGAATATAGTTGAAGAAGTAGCACTAAGAATGTCTTTCATCCAAGCATTTTTTTCTGCCTTGCTGCCTCCTCCAGGTATCCGTGGCACAAAGCAACTTGAATACAGCAGAGATCAAAAAGGTTCGTCTCTAGGGTTCATCCCTTAAACTGGAGGCAGATTAGATGCTGGCAGCCACAGATCTGAAATCTGGTGGAAATGCTGTAGTTGTGTAACGGTGATACCTTTGCTGGCACACTTTGTCCTTTATCAGGTCAAAGTGATTCAGGCAGTATTATGGAGGGACTGAGAGCCAGAGGTGGTTTGTTTCTGTTCCAGTGGTTTCACTGAGAGCTCTTCAAAGAACAAGTCCGTGGAAGAGGAATGCCTGATGCTTTCTATTTCTTTTCCAAACTGTACTATGCCCTGCTTGGAGTTTCCACTTATTTCCACTGAATAGACGTGAAGGGTATATCCCACACTTGACTTCTGTGAGAAATGTTAGACACAAGGTTTAGAAAGTACGGGTACTGAGTTCCTTAATAGATCATCCCCTAATAACCAAGTTCATTTGGGTAAAAGAGCATGGAAACCCTGCTCAGGAATATCTAGTACTGCATGACTTGCTCTGCAAAGTGCACCCTGTCAGTGGCAATATGCTTTTTGTGGGAGCCTGGGAGGCCATGCTAAAGGCTGGTCTTCTGGAGGAGCCAGTCACAAGTATTCCCACTGTGTGAAAGGCCTGTGGCCCCACAGTGCACCAGGACAGACCAGGGCTGGGTTGGCATAAATGAAGTTTAGAAAACCAGCATGTTGTGCCCACAGCGCAGCTGAGAGGATTACAGTGATGTGCCTCCTCCCCACCCTGTTCTACAGGCAGTGTTGTGATAGTGACAGAGGTTAGGTGGTTCAGGCACACGTCTGCCTGGTGACTTGGGAGTACAGGTCTGCTCTACCACTGCAGCACTGATCATGACATCAGTCCAAGGGAGATTTTGGTGCAGTGCATGCCACATTCTCTCTCTCCCGTATGGCATAAGAAGCCCACACAATCCCTTCCAAACAGTACCAGGCTTGCCAGTGTGATGTGGTCAGCAGGAGCTTGATCCCCCACCAGCTACACTCTGGTTTAGCCACGGCGTAACTGAGAACTGATCACACGCAACTGTGCATGCAGGAGGGACAGGCATTGCTACCTTGCTCATCAAGTCCATATCAACTGATTCAAAAATAACTATCTACGAGGTGCTGTCACACAGCCTTCTAACTTCAGTGTTGTCTTTCTGCCAAATTTCAACTTCCTGTACTGAACCTTCACAATCATCTCAAGAGCTGGTGGGGAAACCTGCCTTTGTCACTAATTTTTGTTAAGGAAAGCATCTGAACCTGGATATTTCCTGATCGACTTCAGTCAGAGAAAGAGCATGGAAGATTTTAGATCCTGAAAGCTGAAGGTCTGACAAAGTTGCAAAAAACTGGAAAGAGTGGATATGATGGAAAATATTAGCCTGGGGTAACAATGGATGGAGCAGTAGCAACACCTATAATTACGATTGTAAGTGACAAAACAGAAAGGAAAACTACATTCCAAGGGATTTAAGAGGATTATTTTTTTTTTCTTTTAAACCTGGGCTAGATTGTCCCCTTCCATGTTAAAACACACAGAAGGGGATTTCTGCTTGGAAACTGCTACACACTGATCTGCAGACCTGTCCCAGACTCATCCCTGAGGCAGAATCTCTTTTTCTGCTCTCCAGAGGGAGCAGATTTTCCATTCCATGTAGGCACACAGATGCTTCAGCTATCTTGTTTCATGCCCTGGCCTGAAGATCTTTCTTACCCCTCACGTTACCCCCAGTTAGCCTATTTTCTTTGGAAGCACCCTTGTAGCTGTCTTGGTTTGTTGGGAGCAGTCTCTGGAATGGAAAAGGGAGAGATGGAAACTATGCAGCCTTTGGCCCCTGGCTGCACAGGTTATACAGAGAGGGAAAGGAACAGTGGAGATGGGTAAAAGTCAGATTTGGCTGGAAGGGAAGGATCTGCACAGAGTGAAGGATGCTAGTACCTGGCTTGCTGTTTTCTTAAAATATTATAACTGCCCTTCTGAGTTTGCTAAAAAAAAACCTGAATAAAACAGCACTGTGCTATATTAACATTTTTTATGGTATAATATTTTTAATATAACTTTTGGCAGCATGTGCTGAGAAGCAGAGATTTTCTCTGAAACGTGGGACCTCAGAAGAAATTCTGTTTGTCCCAAAGTGGCATGTTGTTTCTTGACCTTTCACAGATGTTTCATAAATTTGTCATCCTGAGCTACAGAATTGCTTTTGTTGGGATGTAGAAAGAGCTCTGTACTTGCAGAGCTGTTGGTGACATGACTCATGGTCCCGCTGAATAGACTTGGACTAGTGCAATAGCTGGATAGAGGGAGGGATTTTTTTTTTTCAGTCTGTTGTGGTAACAAAAGAGAGAAATTGCACTACCTTTTGCTTTCTCCCCCTCCAGCCAGTGGTAAAAGTCCTAAACAAATTCATAAGAAAAATGAGTGATGATCTGTAGTAAGGATTTATTACTTTACCAGTTACTTGAATTTCTCCCTTAAGATTGCACAAAGGGCAATTGGAGGTGTTTTCCTCATTCATAGAGCAGGGTGTAGGCAAAACCAGGTAATGAAGAGCAAAGCTCAAAATAAATTACAACACTGTGAAAGAATCTGCCTTCAGTCACGGGGGAGTCCTTATAAAATCATCCAGTTTATCAAGAAAGCATGGTCTGGGATTTATTATCTGACAAATGTTTATTGTTTTTAATATCCAGTGAGTGTTTTTCAGATTCATGTCCTAGAAAATGAGGCAAACATTCCTTCAAGTGCTTGCTGGAACTGTCTGTGGACATTATGGAGCCACCACGTCTTATCCTCTCCTGAATGACAGCAGGCACCTTTAAGACAGCCAGCTGAGGTACTTAGTGCCTCCATTGGCTGTCCAGCTTGCAGAACACAAACAAAGAGCAGGTGAAGCCACTCTCTGGATTGCAGAAACCTAGCTGAGGACAGAGAGCTGAGTACAAGACTGGAGGGTGGAGGGACAGCTTTGGACAAAATTCAACTCTGTTCCTGAAGGCCCCTGCAGATGCAGTGACAGTACAGCAAGGCAGAGACAAGGTTCCCCCCAGAGAAAAAGTTACCCCGTCCTTGCTGTTACAGACACAACTGTAGTCCTAGCCGGGGTCCAGGCAGCTCTGATACTGACAGATTTCACCACCTTTCCAGCTGCATCCTTTTATATCACCTCTGTGTCCCTGCTGGCTTCCTCTTTTCTCTCAGCCTGCATTTGGGTGAGGAATGAGGATATGGCAGTGTTTGCACCCCCAGGATGAGCGATAGACCTACAGCAACAGGCCTAAGAATTCTTCCTGTAGCTGCCCTGCATTTTTGTCTGTTTGAGTTAGGAAGGTGTTTTAACTAGATGATGCTCCCAAAAAGAAGAAACAGGTCCTCTTTTGCATATAACTGAGAGAAGTGCATTATCCTGGAGCTGATTGACTCTAAGTGGGGGCAACGCTCCCTGAGGACCCCTGCAGTGGTGATGCACATAGCAGGAGGTGCTTGGCTCAGCCCTCACGGTTCTGGCCAAGTTTGCAGGACTGTCATCAGAAGTTGTGCCTGATGCCAGGACAGGCAACCTCAGATGCAGCCTGTACAAGTCCTCAGGGAAACTCTGAGCCTCCTGCCCCATGGTGTCTTTTCCAGAGAGACATTTCTCAGGGCTGCCCTGCTCTTGGTTCCTAGGAGGACAGAAGGAAAAGCAGTGAGACAGTGGGATGAAATCAAATGAGATGAGATGTGATGTTTGTAATTATGGGGGAAAACCTCTAAAAGTCTGGATTACAACATATAAATCCTGTCACTTACATCCTTCTTTTTTATTAATGCAACTTTCAAGTTAATTCATAAAAATTCAACACTCAATAAACAACCAGTGCAACAGAGCAGGAACTGAGCTTCAAAACAATGTGTGTTGTAAATATTCCGCTACTCCCAGGAGCAGGAGTGAGGGGAAGGGGCTGTTCCACAAGGAGAGCAGCAGTGACCACAGCACAGCTATGAGCATGGAGGGTCTGCTCTGGGGTGTTCCAGAACACATCCTCTCCATGGCACCTTGGAGATGTACCAGGTGTTGCTCTTGATATTTGCTTGCAAATACCAGATAGAAAGACTGGCCTGCAAGAATGTGTTTTCCTCACTTGCCCCATTGCTCAGTGTCAGGACTTGACCAGGGCATCTCTGTGTGTCACAGAGAGGAGGTAGTGGGGTGACACAGGTGTGCAAGACAAGTGGTGTCACTGCAGGAACGTGCTGAAGGGGTCACTGGCCCCTCCCAGGAAATCTGTGCCTGGTTACCAGCTCAAGGATGGCCAATACACCAATTCATATGGATGTTACAGACATTCATCACCACTACTGCCTTTTGCTGCCCCAGGCACTAGCTCAGCTCCTCACTGCCAGAATTAAGGGTGGCCTACAAAGCTCTCTGTCTCCACAGCTACTAACAATGATCCACCAATTTTCAACTGCCCAAAATTTGTGTGGTATGGATGGTGGCCTGTTGGTTGTCTTTGGCAGCAAAGCACATTGTGTATTTTACAGTTAATTTACAGTCTCCAAGGTAACTAATGCCAATTTATGTCCTTCCACTGTGAAATCCTAGTCTTCTGGTGTCAAAATGGCAGGCCGGCTCCCAGCATGCTAATAGGACCAGATGTAAGCACAGTCAACTTGTCACAATGCACATCTCTCACTTGCCTCTACAATATCCCTACAAGGCAAGAAATAAAGCCTATTCATAGCCTGTTGCAGGATCCCCACTGCAACAAATGGTAGCCTGCCCCCAAAACCTTTTAAATCCTTCCTAACAGAGGCAGTGTGGCAAGAAAAGCAATGGGTGTAGGAACAGCATCAACAGCTGTTGGAGTCTGAGTTGTAGAGTCCAACTTCTCCAATATCACTATACAGCAGAGATCAGAGGTGTCAAGCCTGGTGGCCTTTTTGGAACAGAGGCTTCTTGAGGGCAGGATCGACCCTATTCACGCCTGTTGCCCATAAGGACTCCTCACTCTATCCTTGGAGCCACTTGTAAAGAGTTACACCAGATGACTGAGGCTCCCAGTCTGGGGAACTTGTGCGTGGGAGAGGTGTCTCTGGGACCATTTTTAGTTGCTTTGCTACTTTCCCAATACAGCACAGCCATGAGCCTTTGGGCAGCATTGTGCTTGAAGCAATTTTTAATTTAGTCCCGTTAGTGTAAATCTCCGGGCTTTCCCTCTGGCGGTATTGCTGTGTGAATAGATGGTTAATAAAACAGAAGAACATCAAACAAGTCATAGAAACTGCCATGGTAGGTCAGATGAAAGTCTTTCTGTTGTAAGCAAAGCAAAGATACTGAGAGACATTTCTCGGCTATGTGCTCCCAGCTTCCTGGCCACCGGCTGCTCGGGGACGTTCTGTTCCATCACACTCCAGTCTGCACCTCCTGGCACTGCTTTGGTTGCACATAACATTGTCATTACAGCGACTCCTGGGACTGCAAGAATGGATGGACGCTTTGCTGTGTTTATCAGCAGAAAGACAGTCGAAGGAAGTTTTGTTTGTGAGCTTGGCATGCAGGTTTTATTCCCTGCAACAGGGAAAAGATAGGAATAGTCAGAGTTTAGCAGAAAAATAGAATAGTCATGGGGAAAGAAACAGAAAAAAATGTATCTGATTAATTTTGCATCTGTTCTTACTTATGGACTATGCTCTTGTGTTGACTGGTTACCTCAGATTCAACATTCAAATGTAACGCGTGAATTTTTTTTAACTCCAGCCTGGTAAATATCAACTACCTGCTTCTCAGACTGCCTTAGCAGATAAGTTGCCAGGCTGAACTGAATTCATTAACCAGCAACAGTAAAAACATTTGCAGGACAGGAATCATCATCAGAGGAGGGAATTAACACATCCCAAAGTGCAAGCAAACACACCCTGACATTTCCCCAATAGAAAAATTAGTCAACAGGACTATGAACTCCCACACTGATCTGTGTCCCCTCAGCTTGGCCTCCCTGATTGTAAACTGGAAGAAGCCTCCACCCGAGCAGGCTGAAAACATCAGCTGCGCAACAGAAGCTTTTCCCTGCACATTCACCCGCCTCTATTTTCCCAGTTGCTGGGCTTATGGGAAAGAGTTGTCTGTGCAGCAGCTCCCTCTCAGGCGGTCTCTGCCCATCAATATGGCTTTATTGACAAAGTATCTGTGTGTCCGACATGCGCAGACATTTTGGGGAAGGTCACATGGTGAGTGGGGCTCTAAGTCCCTGAATTGTTTGTCTGAGTACATCCTTCATGCTCAAGTGCATCCCAGAAGTCAGAATAAAGTCCTAGAGACATGGCCCTTTTCATAGCCTGAATGTTCTGTAACATGCTTTTTTAACTAGATGGTAAAGAAAATTAAGTGATCCCTTCCTTCTCACTCATATGGTTCTTCTTAGAGCCACCTGTTTTCTACTATCCTACTCCTTCTCCTCCTCTTCCTCTAAAACAAAGAAACTTCCCTAATTTTGCTCCTGATGCCATTTCCAGGAGTGCTGCCTGCTCCCAGAAAGCAGCACCACCCCTATATTCCTGTATTTTAGACTTGAGAGATGGAATAGCTTGGTGGAACCTTTATAACAGAATTTTTTTCCAGAACAAAGAGCAGCTTGAGCTGTTCCTTGTGCTTGCTGCTGCCAGGGGGCTTTACAAGGCCCCCAAGAGGTGTGACAGCAGATCAGGGCACCTCAAGGAGACAGTGGTTTCATTTGCATCTTGCTGCAAGAGTGATGGCACCAATTCTGAGTCACCTCCTTTGCCCACCTTGCCATCTCAGCTGTGCCTCACAGGGATGTTATCAAGAGATCTTCTGCCAACTACACCAAGAGTTGCCTTAATTTGCTTCTCTTAGGTCAAAAGTACTGCTGAAGACCTTAGCAGAGAAATATGTTTCTTAGTTACCTCAGGTGGGCCCAATAGCCCAAAGTAGGCTCCCCAGCTGATGTTTTTCTCAAAATGAGATTTGTTTAAATCTGAATGGTTTAAGATCAGTTACCTAAAGTCCCTGAGGGAATCCATTCCTGCAATCAATGAGAAAGCTGGGCCAGAATTAAAACATAGGAGTGGGACTGTGCATGTAAGTGTAAGAAAAAGAGGGACAGGTGAAAAAACAATATATAAATGCCTCTTGTTAAAAGCCGGAATTCCCCTTTCCCTGAGAAAACCTCGAGCGGCCAAGAGATGTGCTTGGGCTCAGCCTCGCACAGATGTGGCTTAGTGTGGCCCTTGGCACAGCTGGGAGCAGGGCAGGATGGCAGCACTGTCCTTGCACTTCTGGAAGGATAGTGCTCTGTACAGCTGGGTAGGAGGAAAAATCTCACCAAACAATGAGTTACAGGCCTCTGTCTGGCCAGACTTGGCTACTTGGATCTTTCAGTCCAAAAGCAGACTGACAGTTGTTCAGATCTGTGAGTGGAGTGGTTCAGGGCTTCTTGTGCGTAAGAAATAAGGTCTTGAAAATGTTCGTACATAGAAGTGGTTGCTCTGATGAAGTCTCAGTCCATCTCCAGTTCTTTTTCTGGTTTGAATAGACAAGATCCTGAATTTCAGCTGGTCAGATGAAAAGAGATAAATCCAGTCAAACTGTTGCAGCTGAGGGCTGAGTCATGTGAATACAGGAGGGAGAGGCAGAGTCAGACCTCATTTTTTTTTCACTATCTTGAAATACGTTATTAGAGACTTGGATGATGATGTAGTCTCCATGTATAGCTTCAGAAACTGCTATAATCTGCCATACATTGCTGTAACCTCTTCTACTCCCAGATCTGCAAATCTTGTCAGTGCTCCTCTTTAAACAGAAACGTTCCTCTACTGCAGGATTTTTTGACAGGTTTTCACTGCTAATAGGTCAGAAGTTAAGGAAACTTGGTTAAGTGCTTGTATGTCACATAGAAGGTCTGTTCCTACTAAAAAAATACTTGATTTGTACATAATGAAACATATGGAAATAAATAGGCATGACGATGGTGCAGGGAAATTCTTTGAGCCAGGAAAATAAATTACCCATTCCATTTTCAGGGAATCTATATGAAGATACAGATCCAGTCTTTTCTGGAGGCAAAGTGGCAATGTGGAGGGTTCATTCTAAATGAAAGCAGCTAACTTGCCAAAAGATTTTGATTAGCCAAAATTTTATGCTTGGAAATTTACATCATTTCTTAATCCTGTTCCATAAAAATATATTGCCATACGTAAGTGTTTAACATCACATTTGTAGGAATTTGATCCAGCTTAACACATAGTAAATTAGTTACGTGAATGTTGCTTGCTTTATGCCACTCTGTCTGTTCCTAATACTCCGCCTGTCTGACATTCCACTCTGCCCACATGTTCCATCCCTGACATATAAAAATATAAATTCAAGATGAGAAGATTAGGACCACCCTGGAATTTCTGTTTTCTTTCTTTTTTTTTTTTTTCTTTTTTTTTTTTTTTAACAAAAATCTTGTGTTTTGGTTTCCGTGTAAGTTAAGAAAAAAAGAAAGAAAATAGGAACTCATTTGCAGATGCTACGGAATATGTACCTGCGTGGATTTGCAGCATACATCTCTATGTTTGTGTGGAGTTGCAAGGCTCATGTCATGTTTTCAAGATCAGGCCAAAAAGAAGAGCAATGGGTTTGGTTTTGACACAGAAATCCTATCAGTGAGAAGTAGAGAAAACTTTCCCAGGTGATCAAAGTGCACTTTAAACCAGCTGACTTAGGGAGCTAATATTAATTTGGGGGGGATTTGGGTCAGATATGAAAGGATTTAATCCCCACGCAGTTAATCCTCCCAGGAGCTCATTTAAATGGAGACTGATCTGTCAATTACAGCATTGCTTCACTACACAGTAGAACTTCTGAATAACTGAGGTTTAATTTAGCTTGAAAATTTGTTAAAGTACTCTGTTACTAGTTCAAATAAAATGGAAGCAAATGACTGAATTGAGAAAGAAGTCTGGTTTTTTTCTCCCACACTGAGGATGGATTCCTTTGACTTAAGTTGTATTTGCGGAGCTTGTTCAAGGGTGGATCTTAGTGATGTTTTTGTATTT
This sequence comes from Corvus hawaiiensis, assembly GCF_020740725.1. Lineage (NCBI taxonomy): Eukaryota > Metazoa > Chordata > Aves > Passeriformes > Corvidae > Corvus > Corvus hawaiiensis. The sequence goes on from NC_063213.1 coordinate 44,637,716, forward strand.
TTTGGTCAAAAATGTAGATTCAAGGCAAAGAAAATCATCTTTGAATTTTTCAGTTTATAGAAGTGGCTTTTTAAGCTGGCAGAAAAAGAAATCTAGATGTTTAGTGCCAGTATTTTCTCCTAAAATCCATGTGTTCTTTTGAAACAAAATTTAGCTTTTATACCTGAAGAATGTTTTGAAGAGCCTACCACTTCCTGTACTCCCAAAATGAAAAGTACCATGTCATGCTGACCAAAACAAGCTGTTTGACTAACAACAACACATTTGGCTATTAATTTCTGTGTCAAAACTTGATGTGTTTCATTTCAGGTTACTCTAGATCAGCACCTTTGGCTTGAGGGTTCCTATATCCCAAGTGTCTGTTATTTGTGCTACTCTTTTCTGGGAGTCTGGCCTCTGAGAAGAGACCTTGGTAAGAGTTGGCTTGTGGAACCGGCCTGAACGATTGGAGAAAACATTCCATTCTGAAAAATGTCCTCCTTATGTCTAAATTTAGTTAAAATTCATGTCTTTTGAATCTTGTTCCACACAACAAATGTTTTGCCAGGCTCCATAGTGATAATGTAGCAGTGTTTTAATAGCATTAGAGAAGACAATGACATAGGCAGCTGCCTTAAATTGCCAGAAGTTTTGCACTCTCTAACAAATACAGCTCAGTCTTGGCTGATTAAATGTGGAAGTAATTTATCCAGATGAAATGCTAGGCCTTTTGCCAAGATTTTTATGTGTGTGTGTGCTGGATTGGTCAAGAATATAAGGCATGCTAAGATGGGAATCTTTGCTAGGTTTGGGATAATGTTTCTTGTTTCTGACCACTACTTGTCCTTCCAGATTGCTGCCACTCAGCATAAGGACATTTTGAAAAGAGAAGATTTGGGTGCAGGGTTGTGTCGTAAATCCACTGGTGTATTTGGTCTTCTGAGTTCTTATTGTCTTGTGCTTCTGCACCACGCTTTGTAGAATGCATTTTCACTGAAAAAAACCGCTGGCTGCCACACTTCATTTCTCCTTGGTCAGCTTCCCATCAGGCATTTATCAAATTCCCCTTCAAAGCAGTGTTAAGGTTCCTGTTGATTTCAGTAAGCACTGGAGCAGATTTTTGTGCTGTACTGCCCTGTTTATTTTGTGGTGGCAGGTTAGTCTGGGGCCTTGCACTTTTCTGTCTCTGAAGAGTTTTGAAAGATGCCTGCCCCTCATCAATGCCTGTTCTCCCTGCTCCTCCCTGGGGCCCTTTGGCACAGAAAGGTCTCGGAAATGTACCCAAACCATTGCTCAGTGACAGGGGGCATTTGCTCCCCTGCCTTTCTGGATGTGTAGCAGAGAAGGGACTGGAGCACACGAGGGCCACTGAACTCCTTGGGGAGAAATTGCTGGAGGCACCAGGAAAATTTTTGTTTACTAATACGAAACCACAGCTTGGCATGACAGGCCAGAAGAGCAGTGAGCTACCTTAGGATCCCTGTGAATAAGACACCGGGGAAGCTGATGAAATTTTGTCTCCAACCTGTGATAGCTGCTCTCCACTAAACTGATGAGAGCTTGACTATGGGATGAGCGCACAACATCTCTGCTCTGCCAAACTGGACAAACCTGGTCACTGCTCATCACCTCGCAGGGCAGTGCTGGCCTTGGGACACAACTTGCCTCTCCTAGGGGCCATCAAGAGTTTGACAGGAAGAGCAGGAATTATTCAAATTTGTTCTTTGTGTCCCTCAGCCAATTCTACTCTTCTAGCCAAGTGTGCAAGAACATGAAATTTGCTATGTCAGTCCTTTTTACCGCTTTCTCCTCCACATTTATTTATCTTTTCTGAAGTTTAATGCACTGTAGCAGGTTTAATAACATATGACAGTAAAGATTCAGGCTTGCATCTGTTACAATTCATTGCTGTTACTTAGCGCTAGAAACTTCCTTTGGCTACTAGACAGATAAAGGACAGAGCTGCTCCAGAGCCAAAGATGCTGTTCTGTATTATTCAGTTATTTTGTAACCTTTCTTGCTATGAATAATTGCTGAAAATAGTACTGCTGGTAAAAGAAAAAAAAGAAAAGCCCATAATGTTTACATCAACATAAAACACCTCTAATAAGGGCTTTGTTATACAGGAATAAACAAAGTTGGTTTTCTTTGTTTTGTTCCTCTTTCTGCAAGAGATTTTAGATAATTTGGGGATGGAGGTTAAGAACAGCTTGAAACATTACTTTCCCTTCAATCTTTAGATCTCTCAGTAACTCTACATTTTGTTTTCATGCTGAAAGGGAAAAAATATTTTCCTGGCAGGTTCAGAATGAGTTTTCCATTAATCTTTCTTTTTGGAACCAAGATACATTTTTTCACAGAGATCTGATGTGACATAATACTGTACCTGGAATTTCACACTAAAGAGAGTAGAAAAACATTCTCAATTCTCACCACAGCAAGCACTTGCAACTGGGCTCCAAATCCTCCAGCAAATCCAAGAAGCCAAAAGAGCAATTTAAAAAGGGGACAGGAAAGGAATATGGGGCATAGTCATTTCCCATGGGGAATGAAATGTCATGCTACTTATTAAGGCCTTTCAAAGATATACTGATAGAATATGGTATGTAGTGGCACAGCCCAACAATTATCTTGCTAGAAAGTTATCTCAGCAATTTGAAATCCTATTAATTAAAAAAAAAAAAGCACATCAGGGCAGAATCTCAAAGTGTAAATGTGAGGAGCAATAGAAATGTTTTGGATTAATGCAATTCAAAGCAGAACAGAAACTGTTTCTGCAATTAAACACATATGTACGTGATCTTGGGTTTATGAAAGTTGATAGAATCCACCCATCTGCCTATTTTTGGCTTATCAATGTTTTCTTTCAACATTTAAAGTGTTTGCTTCAAAGCTCAGAGCTGGACCATTTCCAGGCAGTTTAATTGTCCAGACGTGGAGTGGATTTCTTGAGTACTTGCAGTATAGGGAAGACATGAAGGTTTTTGCTTGGAAGCCAATGAAAAGAAGACAAATCTTTTCGAATTCTGACTTGGTTTTTAAAAAGGACTTGCTGGAATTGGTCTTGAAAAATTCACAAGCCTCAGAAGACAAGCACAACTGTCTCGATGTATGTCTCATTGTGGATCTGTGCTGAATTTATCTTTGGGTTCCCGTGCATTCACAAGAGAGAGCCATTCTGAGTTGGTTTTGTACCCATGGTAAGGCCCGTTAACTATTCAAAGGACTTTCATAAGAGTACTGGCTGTGCTTCTCCTTAAGTCTGCTAGAGCTCTCTGTTTCTTGTTACTAAAAATCCCCCAACAATTCTAAAGTACAGAAGACAGATTCAACAGAAAAAGTTCTATCAAATATTTTTCCAACATGAGAAGACTTCTTGGTTGCAGTGCTTACCTGAAGTGCAATTGCCCAAGCTCTCCTGTGTTCTCTGTGGCAGTCAAGTTTGTTGTCTCCCAAAAGCAAGACGTAGTGCATGTCATGCTCTCATGGCACGTTGTGACTGTGGTATCTTTGCAGTATCACAGCCATCTAGGAAGGGACCAGGAGAGGCAGGCATTTCTTATCTTTTTGACAGTGCTCTGGTGGCATCCATCCTACTAGCAAGACTTAATTTGTGGAGAGCAATATTGACTGAAATGACATTCCAAAAAGCCTCTAATCACTGGATCTGATTTTTTTTGATTGGTTTGAATTTTCAACTTTACATGGTTCAGCTACCAAGGAAAAACTAGGCAGCCCTAAAAGTCAATCTCTTCCATTTAGCCCTGACACATGCATAGTATCTGTTCAATCTGCCATCTTGCATTGCTTCATTCAATGCTTCATTGAGTACATTTTCAGGCCCCAGGGCAAAACCGGCCTTGGTGTAGAGTGAACATCACCCTCTCAAACTCTATTTCTGCCTGCATATATCATACCTGAGCTTGGCCTGACATTTCTAGTGACTGTAACCCATTTCCAGGGGTTTAGTCCATTGAGAAAGCCAGGAGGGTGCTGATAAATTCCTGATGTGATGGCACCTTGCTTACACAGGGCTGGCATGAGATTGCTTAGTCATGTCACTGACAGCTACCAAAGAAGGAACCTGAAGAGTGGTTACTTGGGAGACTATACTATCGAAATTTTTTGAGCTAGTCAGCCTTGACTGTGCTGTGGAAATGCAGAAATTATTAGTTTGTGCTCCACTGCCACCTGCACAGGCAGCATTTTATAGCAAGGGTGTAGAGGAAAAGCTATGAGCCATAACAGCTGCTCTTCTTTCAAAATCCCCACCACTGGCTGAGTGGTTTCACTGCAAGCAGTCATGGCTGTTGTGTGCTGTGCCTTTGCATGCAGATGGCCCACAGAGAATATGAACTGAGTCATACTCTTCATCTTATGCTGAAGTCCTTCCTGCTTCTTCCTTCTCCTGAGAAACTCATGCTCACAGCAGGGAAACTGCTGGAAATGCTCCATCTGTATCACCCAAGGCAGAGCCCCACTAAGCTCCCCCACCCTCCCCAGCTGAGAGAAGCAGCCACTTCCCACATATGAGTAATGAAAACGTTTTTCTTACATTACATATTCTAACAAATCTCAGCCCCTTTGCTGTATGTTCTGGGCTCCATGCAGGCTTACTGTGCTTTATGTGTATGACTTTCTGCCGAGCTGTTTCTGAGAATTGGAAGTGTAAAAACAAATAGAAAAGTTATATGTGAGAGAAAACCTATTGCTGTGTTTGAAATCAGTTCCTAAATCTGTGGCTGGGTAAGCCTCACCCTGATGTTATTGTGTGGTTATGGATATTGGATGTTCTCTTTGCTGGAATGAGGGATGGCAAAATGCATCCATTCTGAAGATCTGCTAAGGGAAAAAACCAACTGTATACCACTGCTGAATGCAAAAGTCAAAAGGGAGGCTCTTTTTACAAAATCCATCAGGGTCCATCAGTGTTCTAGTAGGTAGGAAAAGGCTGGGAAACTTGTGTACATTGCAGCCCAAAATAGGGCCACAAAAACAGTAGAAAGCGAGACAAATACCCCTCAGCAGTCATTTTTCCTCTCCCCTTTTGTCTGTCCTCTCTCCTTAAACCTTGCAATTTTCCTTTTTCCTTTTAGCTTTTTATCTCTTTCAGGCTAATTTTATTTTCTGTCTGGGAAGAAGGCAAGTGATTTTGCTTGGTTCACTGAAAGAGTTGAAGCTCTGCTGGGAGTGATCAGGGAGCAGGCTGAGCAACATGCATGCATTTCTAAGTGTTGTTATAAAGTTAATTATAAGCTCTTTGGTTTCATAAGGATTTTTTTGGCTAAGCTATAAAACAGAGTTTGTGTCTATTTAGGGTCCTTAACAGTCTTTTGTGATGACCCAAATGTCCCCATGATCAAATATCAATATTTATTTTCCAGGATCTCATTTTAAATCATTGCAAACGGCTTAAATGAGAGTGTTATAAGATACTGTTGACTTTAGAAATGCCATCACTGCAGTGGCAGGTGAAAAATACCCAGTACATCCAATATTTCTGTTTAGAAACCAGTGCTATGTCACCCTTGTCTGCATTAGCAACCCTCCAGCAAATGTACTTGTGTGGCAGGAAGATGGAGTAATCAGCAACAGGCACACATGAAGTGAAGATCTTTTCCTCTCATTTGCATTTCTTCATCAGCCCAGCTTCATAAAGGGGCTTTGGGACCATTTACTGCCTTTACTACCTGCCTTCCTTTCTGTAGTATGTCTGCTTCCTGATCCTCTTTTTATCCATTCATGTTGACTGGCGCCTCAGTACCTGTGCCCTGCCCTACAAGTCTGTAAATTCCCCGGGACAATAAGCTCGATTTATCCAGCTGTGACAAACTGATTTCATCCTCAGGAACAGAGCGATGTCTCCTTACACCCCTGCACGAGCTCCATGCAGGTGTTGGGTGCTGCAGATTTAGCCCATCTTCCCTCTGCCTCTGCAGGACCAAGAGGCTGAAACAGCTCTTGCAGTTCTGTGCCTGACTTTCCCTGGGCTGAGGAACACCCATCAGGATCCTTGCAAAGGCACAGGGATTCTGTGTTGTCTTACTTTCTCTGGCAGCAGAGACATATGTCCTAGGACCATTTCCACAACTGAATCCCTCCCTGTGTTGTAGCTTTTGTAAGTGCTTTTGAAACAACATCTTTCTGCCCAGTGTGCATGCCCACCAGTGTTTCCTCTTCTTCCTTCCCTCTTCCTAGATCTGACCATGTCACTTGGCAGCTCCTATACATTTATCCTTATGGCATGAATTAATTCTGATAATTGCTATGGGGGAAAATAGCTGTCGAATAGGCGAATTTCACTAATTAACAGTGCATAATTTCTTTGCTCTATTCAATTTGTCTAGTTGATGCAATCTGCTTTGGCTCTGCCTATCCACAACAAAAGCAACAGCCTTAGTGCTCAGGTGGCTTGCACTGCCCTTATTTCACAGCTACTGTTACTAGCAGGTCTGGTTCTTTTAGTGTTTGCTGACGTGACACTTCACTGTCACAAGATGCATTTGTTTCTTCCAAAGTTCACAAGTGTGTTTTGAAATCGTGCATGTAAAGTTTTTAGTCAACATTAATATTGTCATTGTGTGGGAAGCCAGGCCAGCAAGACTGCGGGGGAAATACAGGAAATCTTGAATGAATGAAATCAGGCTGGAATTTTGGTGTAGGGATGGACCTCAGTTATACAAATTATCTCATAGTTTGGTAAGAAAATGAAGACCAGTGCAATTGGTCTGTTGCTTGTTCATTTGGATTTTTTTAATCTTCCTTATATTTTTTTAGTAAAATATTGTGCCATATGTTGCCAGAATGGCGTATTTGAAGGAGTTGATCTACTAAAGGGTTAATTTGGGTAAGATGACCCTCCAAGTAACTTCTGCATTTGAGTTCACAGACTCACCACAGACATGAGAACTTCTACAGTTTCTTATCCCAAAGACTTCTCAAATTTTGAGGCTGGTCATCATCTCAGCTCCTAGTTGAGCTAGATACACAACGTACACGTGTGCAGATGCAAGCACACATTCAAGTGTGCAGCTATAGCTTGGAATATGTGATCCAATAGATGTGACTTGGCCCTCACATCTCCTCGTGTGTCCCTAGCAGCAGTTCAGCTAATGGATCGTGCCTTCCTGGGAGACTCAAAACTGCCTTTTCAGCTCCTGTCATCCAGCAAGTTCCCTAGACCTCCAAATTTGCTGTGCCTTCCAGGAACATGGTTTAACTTCAGAAGGACAGCTCTGAGATCCTGGGTTTCTTTGTTGTTCCAGGAAAAGCCATTCACCAGGGTCCCTTTTCTTTCAGTTCTGCCTAAAATTAGGCTTTTAATTTAGGGGCAAATCAATTTAGGGACTTTCAATTTAGGCTTTTCAATTTAGGGACAAATGCGTATCTACTATTACATGTGCAGGGTCTTTGGCTGGTTTCCCAGACAAACCTCAGAGCAGGAATGGTTTTATTTAGGTACATGCCACCTGTACCCCTGCTCAACACTTGTGTCTGAAGGAGCCCACTTCTTTCATGTGCCGCTCCAGGCACATGTACCACAATGTGCAGTGGACGTGATCACATGGCAAACCCTGTGCTTGCTATAGTGAGCCCCACTCCTGAGGTAACCTGCATTACATTACATTTTCCAGACTATCTGCTTACAAATCATACACAGCTTGGTGTCATGCCAAGGCTATTCAGCAGGTAGCTAAAAGATCTGTGTGCTGGTCCATATGAAGACCAGGTGACTTTCAAGGCAACCTCTTTTCTAGGCTTTGCATATAACCCAGGAGGAGGCTGATATTTGCAGTCTTCAGCCTTCTTAAAAGGCTTCCTCATCCTTTGTTTCATGAATTTAAGCCCTTGTCATGAGTTTTTCCCAGGCTGAATGCTTCCTTGCAGGCCTGGCTTGCAGCCCCAGTATAAGCCAGTTCCAGTGGTTTCTGCTCTCTTTTGGTGGGTCAGCTCCCACATTTCCTATACAAAACTACAACAATACTATATATTTTTCTCAATCTGAACGTATTTCCAGGGTCTCTTATATGCCAGCTTGGATTTGATTGAATGTCGTTGGCTGTGTCATTTGCTCATACATATTTATCCTAGGGAAATACCAGCTGATACACGTTCAAAGGGCTGTGGACACCACTCCAAAAGAGTGAGAGTGAGGTGCTAGACATCTCTGCGGATCTGGACCATTTAGGGTGTAATGCAGAGTTAATAATGGGAAAACCTATAGCCCCTTCTTGAATACATGTGCTTTGTTGCCAGGCGGGTTCATTCACCGCACAGCCATTTAGGAGACATATTTAATGCTACATTTTAGTGCATGAGAGGATTTAGGGTCTCCCCAGTATTGGGGAGCCAGTGGTACCGGGGCCGTCCCCAGTGCTGGTCCTGGCAGCCCCTGAGCAGCCGGACAGACGCCGTTCTGCTGCTCCCCTCTGCTGTTCAGCGTGGAAACAACACGCTCCCGGCCGGGCATCCTCCCCCGAACTCCAGAATATTTTCCCTTTAGCTGTTTTTCTTCTTTCTTTGGCCAGGTGTGGGAGAGGTGTGGGCGGGGAAGGGAGCCGAGCTGGCACTGAATGTGTTTATTGTGCTTGGCAGCTGGCTGCAAATGCAAAAGGAAGTAATGCTGATTTCCTATGCACTGTAATTCTCCTTTCTGACCTTTTTTATAGATAGGGAAGAAGAACGATAATTTGCTGGAAAAGCAAGGTAAATGGGACACGGAACCACAACTTGTGCCAGGAGAGATACTGGCTAAATGTGCAGTGCATGGCAATGGACTGAGGCAAAGGAGCTTGAAATGTTTTGAGTCAAGGTCAAATGAAGGCTGTGGTTCAAGTTTAGATTTAAAATATTAACATTCACACATCTTGCTTTCTCAGGATGTCAGTTCCTTTTAAATGGGAATCTCAGAGCAGGGCCTTTATGGATTTGATTGGACTGCAAATAAAACAAAATCAGATGCAAATCTTCTTCCCTTTCCCCCTAAAATTCCTTTCAAATGCTTTAGCTTTGAAATTTTGGATTCCAGTTTCATTCAAGTGGCAAGAAAAGTAAAGGAGAAGGCACTGCAACATTAGATAATTATAAATAATAAAGTGACACCCTCAGAATTTTTAAGCCTGCCAGTTTAAGTAATCATTGCTTATAATAGAATTAATCATCTAGATTGTACTCACTTGGATTTTTTTCTTCAAATCAAACCGTGCTGCCAAGTCATTCTTTAAGTGTAAAAAAGAAAGAAACAAGCAAAATCGCCACCCATTTTGCTCAGTGGCCCTCATATGAGTAAACAAAACACACAGCTTGGAAAGAAGACAGACAGTGCTTGATATCTTCATTTTTTCTCCCTTTATGCTGGATCAGCCATAACTTACTGCATTTTTCTAAAGCCTGATTAGCATTTGCAAGTTCTGCACAATGGGCCAGCATTTCTGCAATTCCTGGCTCTCTTTCACTTTGTCCTCTTTTGTCAGGGGTGACACCAATAAACTCGAGGGGGCTCAGATGTAAAAGGTTGGGACATCCTCTGCATTAAACCCCTTTGGGAGGGCTGTAAAAGGTCTGATGGCATTTGGACTCTGCCCACCTGTAAAGGTTGCAAAACGCCTGGGCAGTCTGACGTTCCCTCATGAAAAGCAGCACATTCCAGACATGAACAAATAAATACCACAAACTGAAAGGTCTCCTTCTCTGGGCTGCTGAGTCAGAGAGAGACGTGCAGGCAGGCTAGATGTCAGTTTTCTGTGTTCAAGTGCTGCGCCTTTTGTGGCTACCTGGTCCATTCACTATTTTTTCCTGAATGGAGGGGGAAAAAGATGCACTGAAATTGCAGGAAGAGCTGTGGAAGAGCATGGATTTCTGTGTGTGAATCATTACACTGAGGGCCATGCTTCAGAGAGAGAGAAGAAGAAGCTGATTTGAGCCTGCTCTAATCCCATTCTAAACTAAAGTGGCTGCACTGTGACTCTATTTAAATCCTTCACAAAGAAAATGAACTTAGTCAAATGGAACTAGTTTAAGTAGGAGCATCCCTATGGGAGTTTAATGTGGTTAAACATTATCCACATTTATGTGTAGATGTGGCACTTAAGAGATGTCTGTTTGTGGTAGTGCTGGGACTTGGTAGTGCTGGGTTAACAACTGGTCTTGACCATGATCTTAAAGGTCTTTTCCAACCTAAAAGATTCTATGATTCTGTAAATTAATCCTCCACAATTTCACATCTTTGATAAATTTGGATGGGTATTCCCATATAGTCTGATATCCAAAAACCTATGCCATGGCAGATCTAGAGAACATTTTGCTTCTTGAGGGCCCCGAAGAACTCTCCAATACATTTCATAGAAGAGAAATTTAATGCAAACTATCAGTAAAAGCAAAGAATTATTAACAATATGGCCACAGGCTGTAAGAAATGGAGTCAGGTGCTTTACACTCCCAGGTTTCAGGTGTCGCATGATTCATTACTAAGAGCAAAGATCAGAGTCAGATCTGTTGTTTGAAAATACAGATCACTGGAAGCTCTGTGAGTAGAGATTGCCAGACCTCTATTAATTAACATAGGCTGCATCTTGTCTTTGTGACAAGTTGCAGTCAGCATGTCAAAAACTGTGCCTGCTGACTGCATGTACTGAAAACAGGGGGTGCAGCCTCCCCTTCCTTCTCAAATCACAACACTGCCTTAAAGTGAATACAGCAGGGATTGCCTCCCTTTGTTTTCCAGTTTCTGAGTTTCCTATGTTCAAGCTTTTCTGAATTGCAGATCAAAAGAGAGATATTTCCAGTAAAAACTTTGTAATTCCGTGATTTCAAGAGCAGCAGCTTTAAGTAAATCCCAAAAATTTCATGTGAAAGTAGCTGTTCTGTAGCTGCCTGCATCCCAAACAAGCCTGCCCAAAGGATTTCTTTTAGATAGGTTATCATTCCTTATTATCTATCTAGCACTGACAGTAGCTTTAAAATCCCTAGGAATGGTGGCATTTCCATTTATTTCCATGTTTGGCTCACAGAACACACTCATGACATGAAAATACCATAGAAATGCAAGGTAATTATCATCATTATGTAACTCCTTAGCATCCAGGAGCAGAATTAACAGCCTGAGTGGTGCCTATACAAAAAATAGAATACATTTCAGTAAGCAAGCCTGTCATTTTTCGTCTCTTAAGTAACCTTAAATAAAATTGAACTGGCTTAGTCAGTGTGAAAAAAAAAAGCAAAAAAAAGCAAGTTCTTATAATCTTTACTGTGATGATAATACATGTATTACTTCATTTAAATAAAATCTCTGAACAGCACCTGGAGTTATACAGAGAAATCCTGCACTAGGGATTTGTATGCAGCACACTTGCATATGAAATGTCAGAATTGCATGCACAAGGACAGCAGTGAAATTTAAAAGGTGATGGATAAGACAGATGGCTGAGCAGAAGTGGTCTGCATTGCCATGGAGAAAAGCCTGGTGCTATCCTCAGCAATCACTGCTCGAGTTTGCAAGAGTCTGGCTGCTATGGAAGCATCTGAGCCAGCCCTGGGTGTTGCAATATGCCAGTTTTCCAAGAAACAGATTGGTGTACAGTGTGTACTATTTTTTATTTTCTTGGGGGAGGAGGGAAGAATCTATGGATTTGGGGCTGTCATTTGGCTTTGAATTTCGTCTTATCAATGCATTTATTTACACCTAGGAAGATCTCTTTGAAACAGAGCTGATATTGTGAATACTAACATAACCTCCTTGGAAATTACTCCCCCCTCCCATCTCGTGAGAGCAGAAAATCACTGTTTGTGCTGAATCTACACATTTCTACTCACTGTTCTGTATTTAATCTATGTGAAAGGTCCCATGTTCCTTCCTTGAGACTGATAACAGTGTTGATCTCTGCTTTTCAAGGAGTTTTTTTGTGGGCCTGCCTTTGTGAGGGGACTGCACTCCCGAGAGGTCTATGCAAGAGTCAGTCAGGGCTGATGCCCACAGAGTGAAGAGATTCCCCTTGGGCCAGGCTTCAGGCTGCAACTGATTATAACTTGGACTGGGAGGGAAGCAGTCTGGGAGCTCAGAACTCAGGGTTTGGGGTAATTGCTGAGCAATACAGGGAACCAGGATTAAAAGGAAGTTAGAATATTCCCTGAAACTTTCTGCCTTCCAGGGCTACAATTCTCTGGGATATAAAGATCTGCTGCAGAGTTTAAACAGTGACTCAATCTCTAACTGCAAGCAATGGGTGCCAAAATAAAGACAGTTAAATCAAACTAGTCTAATCTCTGACCATTGTTTTCTCTAAAGCATTTGATGATTGTGAAAGTTTCCACTTAATTTAAGAGAATGCAGCTAGATACAAAACTGTATTATGGGCATTTGAGTGGCAGTGGCAGCCCATGAATCGTGAGCAATATGTTTGTAAGTGGCAAACCAAAAGGATGGTGAAAGCACGGGCAAGGATTGGCCCAATGAGCCAACACTGTCATTTTGGGAAAATGTTGAACTCTTGGTAGGAGACTAGGATGAGTCTGTACATCAAAACACTCTGTAAAGGCTAAACCCTCGACAAGATCATCAAAACATAGCCCGAGAGGAAAGTCCCCAGCTGCGGTGAAGCTCTCAGAGAGCGGGCAGTTCTCTGAGACCTGGCAGCAGACCCGAGGCAGAAAGTGATGTGAATCTCTGACAGACTATGTAAAAAACATGAGCTGCACAGACTGAGCAAACTCCCATCCCCAGCCAACATTGTGTATTTGGGGACCAGTACTGCCATGGCTTGTGGTCCCTTGGAAGAGACAACAAGCCCTAGGGGGTGTTCCCTAGGGCTGATAGCAGTTCCATGGGTGACACAGGAGTCTCAGCACAGCAGTGTGTGGAACAAATGCCAGCAGATGGGATGTGGATTCATTTTCAGTTGGATGGGAGCATGCAAACTAGTGTGGTTTCAGAAACAGGGATCTTACAGTACTGGATGAGCAGCCATAGGTGGGAAAAGTCAAATAGTACAGTGACAGGAAAAGCTCCTCTGAGAGTCTGATATAGCCAGTATCAGTTCTGATAGCAAATAGGAGAAGAAAAGGCCATATGCTAGAGAGATGGGGGTGGAAATGACATAAACACCAGCTCAGCAGTACTCCCTTATGTTGCTTGGGTCTAGACCACTATAGCTGAGGTCACTCCAGTTCAATTTCTGGACTGCAAGACATTGAATCTCTCCCCAACCCTGAATCTTAGCCCTTCTCCAGGAAGTAGATTCTGCAAGAGTCTATTCCCTTGTTTTGACAGAGGAAAGAAGACTTTGCCTAAGAGCAGCCCCTAGTTTTGGCTGTGGACCCTGTCTTTAGGAGACCCTTATTTCATAGAGAGATGAGGAGAAGGGTGTCCTCTTTCCTTTTCAGCCTACTCTTTCCTGAAGCAGGACCCCAGACAAATCCAGTGCAGGGTCTATGAGAAAGACAGAAGAGACTGGAGAAGGTGATCTCTCCTTTGGAGGAGAGGGGGATGCTGGCACACAAAGCCCCTCAGGGCCCAAATCTGGCCAGCGGCTGCAATAGTCCCATCGGGACCTCTAGAAAACATGCAGCTTCAATGAGGAAATTAATGCTCCAGATGAAAAGTGTGGAAAGGAGAGCTGAGAGAAAAATTAATTACAAATGGAATGCAATCATGCCATAGTAAAACTTCAGTGACATTTAATTTCTGCATAAACAGAGCATGGTTTTATTCTCATGGTTAGCAGGGGATGGATTCAGGAAGCCGCATTAAGTTCTTGGCACTACTTCTGATTCACTTAGTGGCCTTCAGGAAATGACTTAATTGTGGGGACTTGTGAGTGCTGAGCACACACTGAGGAGCATTTCTTTCCTCTAAAGCAAAGGGGGCTTTCTGGAGCAGGACAAGAGCTCTTCACCTCAGAGGATCAGGGTGTGTTCATTGAAAAAACACAGTCCCGTTATCTTTGTAGCTTGCATAAAAATTGAGCTCGAGAATACAGGGTGCTAGTATCCTTATCATCTGCAAAGCAAAGACCATGGTTTGCTGGGGATCTGCAAGGAAGCCAGCTATAAAAGGCTGTAATTGAATTAAAGGATGGACTGGCTCTGTTGAAAGAAAGGGGAAACAGAACCACTCAGGCATGCGGGCTCACATTGTGAAACAAATTACAGGCTGACACATCCACTAATAATCTGCGCTTTGGTGCAATAGACAGGAATAACTCAAAACCTCTGTGGCTGGCAAAGGGGAAGTGAGAGTAATGGGGGAAGCTTGTTTCCACTGAATCCCATCCCACACCCACTGACCAGGTCGTCTGATCGTCAGCTTGGGCCAGGTGGAGGGAGACACACCAGTGACAGGGCTGTGCTGGTGAGGCAGGTCCCTGAGGGGAGCCACCTTTTTAACTAGACATGTGAGTGTAGGGATTAAGGGCTTTTTGGCTGGATGTGAGGCAGATGCTGACAACACTGGCTGGGCTGATCTAAGATACCTGCCTGTGTCTGACAAATTGTGTGTGAAATCCAGCACACACGGAATATTGCCTGGACAGAAGTACATTCTCCCCAGAAACAGTTTCTCTGAATAGCTTCATTCCGCTGAAAATGGAGAAGGCTTCTTCTGTTCAGGATGGTTACTCCTTCCCACTGTGCTGCAGGGACATGCAGTTCCCACCAGCACTGCCTTGATGTGGTCCTGTGAGCCCCCATGCTGATGCTCCCATATGATGTACCCAGGCCATGGTGTTGGCCATCCTGCAATGTGTAGAGCTCAGGTCTGCTCCTGGGGATATCGTGGGACATTTCCTGTATTTTCACTGCAACTGGCTGCTTTTTTTTAGCGATTCTGGTTTGCACCCCAGGAAACAACCTACTGTATGTGCCTAGATAAATCCCTTCTGAAGGGCGTGGGTCAGTGTTACACGCTCTGGGAGTCCTGTCTGGCAGAGCTGGGCTGCACTGCAGCCATGTGATGTACATGTGGGCATGTAATGTGTGTTTTTTCAGGCCACAACAGTAGATATCCTCAGTCAAGCAGATTTCCCAGCTTTCCTGTGCCAAGCTTATAAATCCATTGTGTTCCTCCTTTGACTCCATGCTTTTGCTTTCCTCCAATACCTGGTCCTTAGAAACAGACAAGCCTGAAACAGCCACCAGCAAACATGAACATGAAGAAAATGCACCTGTTCAGCTGTGTGCAGGTCATATTCAGAAGATCAGCCACATAAATATTGATAAAATAAATGGATTTGTTTCATGACATAGTCACCGAGCAATATTTATATTAAAACCCCAGTTACATTTTTAAGAGGTGGTACTACTTTTCCATGTACGTTTATACACCTACATACACATACACACATTGGTAGAAATTCTGTGTTCATATTAAAGAGGTAAAAGAAACTGCTCGCTGTATAAAACTAGAACATATGTTCAAGTTGAAGAAGAAGTCTTCCTTGTCTGTACTCTGTGATATTTCTGGTTCTGTTTGGTGGCTTCATTTTTTTTTCCTGATGCTCTTCAGTGCACTACCATTACTCTCTGAATTATTTACTGTATTTACCTAGGTTTTGATATCCCATCTTCATAGACTGCTGGTGATAACATGCTTTAAGTCACAGCACCATATACTTCCTAAATAGTCTCATTTTACTGGTTGTTTAACCAAAGATGTTTGTAAGCATTCCTTTGCTTTTTTTTGCTATTGAGCTGTGATGTTCCAGGAGCTCCAAAAAGAGATGTCTCTTATAACTCTGCTAGGAACTGCTGTCATTGAAATAAATTGACTTAGGCTGATGCAAATGAGAGCAACATTTGGCCCCATCTGTTCTACATAATCTAGTTCCTAAATCAGAAAAAAACAGTCACTAAGAAATGACAGCCAGTATTTTATTTTTGTGGGAATTTGATTTTATCACTTCTGAAAACTGCTGAAGCTAATAATGCTGACTAGCATGCTAAACATGTCAGTTTCATCTAGGATGATGCTGGAACTTTTCTTTCTTTATTTCTTGGGTAAGAATGTACGTAAAGTACTAAAATGGATGTTAGATTTATTTATTGGCAAAAAAGAGTAGTCTTCAACACTGTCGTTTTTAGGGAGGATAATTAAAGGTGAGAAAAAAAAGAGACAACAGATGTAATGCTTAAGCACTGAATAACATCACACTGTCTTAAACTAAGGAAGAGCAATGTATTTTACCTCAGCAAACTACCTGGATAGTCTCAAATCTACTGGCCCTCCTTCCCAGTGGCTGAAAGGGTTCCTCGTTGGGGTCTGCTCTGTGCTACTGTGCCAGACCTCTCTGCTTTGTGGTGAACAGGCTTCATGTGGTCATGACATGCAGCTCACATCACTCCCTTCACTTTGGAGGGAGAACTGCCATCAGTAAGTTTGCTAAAAGACTACGAGACAGAATTGTCCATACACATGGAATTGCTCTGGGAATCAAGGGACACGTCCGTGTATTGCGCTACAGCAGTGGACAAGCAAATGCTGCTACGGGCAGTGTTTCAAACACTGTGTCCTGGCAAGAAGGAACTCTCTTAAAAATCACAGACCATCTGTAGCTCAAAAAACCCCACAGATGGTATTAAGATGGCTTGCTGAGACTGGTGGAATGCAGGTGTTTCTTCCCGTGGTTGTTCTTGCACAAATATGTGTCAGTTTGTGCAATGGCACCTCTCCCTTATGACACAGTCTCACCAGTTGCACGAGATCAGGTGCAGATGAACAAAAAAAAGTCAGGTGTTCTGGCCAAAATTTCTAAGCCTACATACATGCATTGGATATAAGCAGCTTGAACTTCCAGAAGATGCTCCATATTTCCAACTTCCCTGAAGTAAATGGAGCTGCTGCAGTTTTCTTTGGCAGCAGGAGAAAGAGCTCAGCTTTTGTGCAGATGAGGCACCTCATACTGACTGAGGTGCCCGGTTACCGAAGACCAAGAGTGGACCTCTCCAGTCTTAGTGTTTACCAAATGCCATGAAAAAACTGAAAACCAGTAAGTACATCAAAGTTAGAAGGTTTTTTTTTTAGGAATGAAGATCTGTAGTAGTTAGATTATCACTCATCACCAAATGTCCTCAGGCCAGGGAAGAAGTCAATTGACTATAAAAAGAGGCTTAGGAATTGGACTTCGCATTATTTGCTGTGCAAGGGATATATTCCTTGTCCTTTTGAAGAATAGAGCAAATTCAGGACTACTGTGTTTGGATTCCAGATAATTCTAATATAATGAAAGGCTTAGTTTTGTAATGCCAACATATGACTATTTACACTTCTCCTCAAAGAGAAGATCCTCTCGAAAGTGTTCATCTTTTCAGAAATTATACTTTATGAAGTGTCAAACTTGTAAGTGAAATAATTTATAAATAATGTGTGTTTATAACACAAGAATGTGTTAAACTTCACAGATTCCAGAGGATATTTTTATATAAAAGTACATGGTGTAGAGAGGTACAGAATTTGGGTAGTGCCCTAATTGAGGTGCAGTCGCTTGTTGACTCTGAGTAAGCCAGAGCTCATGTGAGTGCTGAGATATTTCTTGGTAGAGCACCCATGGGGCCCCTCATGCAAGGAAAATTTATTTGCCAACACTCAGGATATATGCAGAATATATGCCTTATGTTGTTCCCCCATCTTTATACAGAAAGTAATCATTAAAAACCTTTCTGATATAATTAGTACTCTATCAAATTCTCCAGGAGTTCTCATTGCTCTTAAGCACCCCAAGTAATTACTGTGCTGGGAACTTGCCATGACCATGAGCTCACCTTGAAATCAAATTACTAATAGCAGGACTGATTCTCACTTGAGGCAGTTTTTAGAAAACCGTGACTGATTGCTCCAAAAGCTACTGATAAAAGAAAACTCACATGCATCATTCTGCCTTCTGGCAGTGACCAGAGCCCTGGTTACACAAAGTGATGTGTTACTGCTGACCACGCATGAAGAGGAAACCTGTGGGAACTGCAGTACCTGTGTGGAACCCTGGAGAGCCTGCAGACACAAAGACTGCAGCTATAACAGGAAAACAGTTACCATTACAGGTGTGTGCCTTCCTCTGACTAAGCCCTCTCAGCTGAAATGTCTAATACATGCAATCTTAATTTGGCACCACCTCCTTGTGACCTGAGTTATCTTTAATTCAGATTCTCTGCACAGTTTCAGCTTCTCAGCCAGGCAGAAAGGAAATGTAACCCTTTCTCTGGGAAGGCCACTGCAAGGTGTCCAAGTACTGGTGTGTAAACTTCCTACACTTGGTTGTGCTGGGCAGTGTTGCAAGTAGAGAAAGTTGGTCATTAATTCCAGAAGCTAAAGGCCCAAGTATCTGGATACTTTAGAGAAGAATGTTTGGCCAAATGCAATGGAACAAGCCTCTTCATCTGTAAGCAATCCTGTAGGGTATTCAGTGATTTGAGAGGTGTCAGGTACTCAGTTCCCCGGACTGTCTCCTGAATGTCTATGCATGGGGCAACCCAAAGAAGCCACTTTGCTTGTCCTGGAAAGACAGAAAACTTCAAATACCTCTAGGTTCAAACACATCTGGAGTCAGAAGGCTGATAGAAACCAGCATCAGTGTGATACAGATGCCTCCAGCTGATCTGCCAAAAGCACGGATCTGTTTCAGCACTCAACAGTTTGTGTGTTAACTGAATCCGTAGAAACTTAAGGCACTTTGCTTTTCTGGATCATAAATGCATGATACCTACTTTATCAAACAAAATATTAGCCACAAACTAATGGGCATGATTTAGCTCATCTGGGAATCAGACACACTCGGGGTTATACAATGGGTTATGTGCATATCCCTTAAGGCCTATTAAAATTGATTTCACAGTTTAGGTACTGAATAGACTCAGGCAAATGATCAGGGCAGATTTTCCACAGAATTAATAAAACAAACAGCCTTTGGCAACTAGATCACTGAATAAGAAGCATTAATTGAAAACCTACCATTAAACGTGATTGTTAGTATGCTGCCTGCACAGTGTCAGACAATCAAAGATAACTTCTGGGAAGCCCTCTAAATCCTGGATGTAAAATGAGTGTGAAAAGAGCAGGCCCAAACTGTGGACAATACTATACAGGCCACCTGCCAACAAAGTTTGCAGATCGCCCAGCAAACTGAAGCTGGACATGTCCTGGCAGACAGAAAGAAAAGTGGAGCTGAAGCCAGTTTTTCTCAATATTTATCAACACTATTATAGCACTGTAGCAAGAAAAAAGATAAAAAATATTTCTAGTTAGATGAGTGACAGGGTTTCTTTACATCTTTCTTCCCCTGAAATATATGCCAGGAAAGTGTCAGCTGAGACATCTGGGAAATCCTGAAGGACAAACTGTTCAAAAAGTTTAGCCACAATCCATGAAAGCTAGATAAATCCTGGTTTAAGTGATATAAAAACCTCAGCAAATGAAGCTGTATCTGGACCAACAGGCTCCAGTGAGCTGGACTGTTTTTTTCAGGCATGAGTGACCAAAAAAAAATAACCAAACCACTGAGAAGGAGAGAGAGGAAAACACTTTCATAAAATCATAGAATCATTTAGGTTGATGCTTGTTTCTTTGGCATAAAAATGCCTTTGGAGGGGCTGGGAGGTCCTTCACAGCCAGACAACAGCCGGCACTGTTGGTAAGAGTGAAAACAGCCTTCTGTGACCTGACATGTGTTTTATTTCTGGTGAGGGGATGAAAGCACTTGTGATGCACTATGACATTTCTGTCAGTCCTCAAAATGCACTTGATGTTCCCGCAGAGAACATCATGTCTGTGCCTTGCAGGGGGATGGGAGGATCTGTCCCCTTCTGTCTCTGCTGCCCCTGAGGCAGAGCTGCAGCAGATTCACATCCTTTGAGGGTCCCTGGCGGGTGCCAGTGAACTGAGGTGGCACAGGGGGCAAGTGCTGCTGCTGCTGTTCCTCAGTGTCAGGTCCCCTTCACTTGAACAGAGAAGGGGTGGGATGCAGCCTTCTCTGTAATAGAAATTCAGTATGCTTGAGAACCTTTTGCAGAGTTTTCTAATCTTAGTGAGAAAGCCTCATTACAGCAGTTATTTTGCAATCCCACGAAAGCCAGAAATGTATTCACAGAGGCCAGAGCTGCCCATCTCTGTCAGCACTCTAGCAGACAGTGGTGGGAAACAGCACAAGTGGTGAAAAGTGAGCAAAAAGCTAACGCTCCTTTGGAGTCCAGTAATCCCTTCTCCAGCATTGTTCAAACCCTGTATTTCCTAGACAAACAGGGTCACGTCCTCAGCTCCTATCAGCTGGCGCTGCTCCGCCAACCGCAGTGCAGCTGACGCAGCCGGGCTAATTTGCTCCCACCAACGATTTGACCTGCCGTTTTCTTCCTGACAGCATCCCTTAAAAGATACATGACGTTCTGCAGGGCCAGGCTAATCTGCTTGTGGAGGAGCGTCCATTGTTCAGCCTGCCGTCTTTATCACCCACTCTCACCAGAAAAGAAGCCCAGGCTGGATGCTGGTGACAGCCCCCTTCAAGCGTGGGTCTAGCTGAGACTGTGAGAAGCCTCATGCTGCAGAAAGCCCCCAGGAAGATGGGAAAGAGCCACGGCTATGAATCACCCTAGAAACAAATGATTCGCTACGGATAAATTCGTGGAAATGGCATGGTACTGTAAAGTGTGACAAAGGCTTTTATCCCAGAGCAATGGAAAGCCTCACAGCATCCCCACCTCCCTCTTTCCATGCCATCTTGGAAATATGTTAATTATTGCTCTTGGTGTGAATACTCCATGTCTCTAATAAGTCACTCCAAACAAGCAAGTCCACTGCCCTTTCCATGCAAAATACTGGATTGTGTAGAAAAGACTGCTGAAGACATCTGACAAAATGTGATTTTAGTGGTCAGAGAAAGCTGTGATTCAGCAATAATCGATGGACTTGAGAGTGGGTGATTATTTCCTTAAGTGTTTCCCTATTGTGCTTGCTGCAGCAGGCATCAATACAGTGAGGACAGGCAGTCCCGAAGAGCTCTTAGGCTCTCCTAGCAATGTGTTGGGACAGGAGACGTGTGGATCCTGCTGCTTTAAAAACCTTCACACTGTGAAAAAGAATTTCTTGGTTCCCTGTTTAAAAATCAAAAAGATTGGTACACACTTTGTCCCTATCATCATCCACGAGTTGTGAGGATGCTCTGGCCCAGGGAGTCGGCATATAACTTTAAGGAAACCATTTAGGACTCACTGACAGGCAATGTTATTGATGGAAGTGCTACCTTGTGATGATCCAGTGGTGCTTGTTGGCATTCCCAGATCCTGTGTCCCCTCATATTTCACAAGGGAAAAAATTCTCTCTGCAAAGTTGAACTGCATAGTTAGAAACAGGATGGGAGTTTCACTCTTCTCTGAACTGCATGTTTCTGAGTGACGCCATGGGTTTCCTGGACTTTAGTAAACATTGGATCATCTTGCTGTTCTAAAGGACAGAGAAGTCTGACTTAAACAAATGAGTCCAGAACTGGACTGCTTTTTATCATGCTATTTTTTTCTGTTCCCATTTTATGGTCCTGAATTTTCAAGGGCATCTTTGAATTAATCTCTTCAATTTGTTTTAATGCCTGCCTGAATTTTCATAATGGACTGAAAATGCATATAGAGAAGCCAAGACAATAACTTCAGAGGGAAAGGCATTGCATCATGTTATTGTACAGGAAGCACAGAGGTATGCTGAGTTTTTCCCTACAAAGACTAGACACCTTTTTATATAAATAGCCTTGAAGTAAGAGCATTACCATAGCAAGAGCTTCACCAATACCTCCTCAAATGCCTATTAGCAGACTGTATGTACGATATGAGCTACAACAACATTACTACAATTCTACTTAGCTATTCCAAAAGAGAATGCAGACTGGGACTAACAATTATACTAATGCACTGTGTTGGTTAATTGCAGGAATTTATGGCATAAAATAAATGTCAGAGTTCAAAGCCAAGTATGCATGTGTGAGAGAGAGAATGTATGCAGGTAGGGTTGTCGTCAGCTGGAGCACTAAATACAACCCTCTGTGATTTTACATCTGGGAAAATATCCAGAAATCCTTTCTAAGCAATAAATTATAGGCTTGTGGGACAGCAATGATATACAAGCAAAGCAGCACCTGTAATGAGCTTGCAACCATCACTGAGACCTGGGAACCTTAATGCCCATTAATATGGGAGGGAAGAGTAAGAGTTTGCCAGTGATGCTAGAAAGACTCATAACATACCCACCTTGCCTTCCACCTGAGTAAGTGCACAGACTGTTAATGAGAACACCTTTTTTTTTTTTCCTACCAGCTCCCTGGAAAGTATTTTCTTGTCAAAAATAGTTCACAGAGTCATGGTACAATAATTTTTGCTAGTCGTTACTGCTTCTGTCAGCTTGGTGACTATACTGTGAACTTGGAAGTGCAGTTTAAAAAAATAATTATGAATGTCTTGATCAGTGTTGACTCATCAGTTGCTTGGTATATGTAGAAAATTATCATCCTTAATTGTTTCTGTGATACTCTGCTCTGAGAGGAATATCCCTCAAAGGAAACCCTTGGGAGAAAACACTACTCTCAGCTTTTATGATACTAATGTGGCTTGGACTAAATTGATCAAACTCACATTCCACAGAGTAGCTTAAAGGGACCATTAAGCATTATTCCCAGCTGGCAGCTTGTTCTGTCTAGTTTATAGATTAGTAAAATGTTTTCCTTGTTTTAGTTTATCCTGCATTTTAGCCTATATTAATATTTAAATTGACTTGGAAAAAACAAGTTCCCTTTGATGACAACAAAGATGTTTTGGTGAAACTAAAGCAAAGTAAAGGCCAACTTCAGGGTTTATTCTTCCATCTTCTACTTGATACATACTGACTTTCTCATTAAATCTCCCAGAGAGAAATTGCCTGTATGAGTTAGTGTGGAGTGCCACATGAGACAATGGCATTGGACTTTTGGCAAAGAAGTCTCTTGTGCAAAGGCTTTGATCAGCAAAGCACTTCAATAGGTACCTAACTTTCAGCACCAGGAGTAGGCTCCGGGTCCTTTTTGTGCTCTGTGCCTGTGCTGCACTCACAGCTCCCAGGGTGGCTGCGTGGGTCAGAAGAGCACATAACCTTGCTCACAGTCAATAAGACACGTCTTAACAGCAGAGACTGCCGGGCAAACCTCCCTCTCTGAGGTCACCTAGAAGGCGCTCCTTACCCAGCCCCTTCAAAGAGAGCTCTGTGCTCTCAGTGCATGCAGAGCTCAGTTTCCAAGCCCCTGGCTCATGAACTACATGACTTGGATTGCTAGGACAGTTGGGGTGAGTGATGAAGGTTCTTTGGTTCCTGTGGTGGCTGTGTGTCCATGGGGTCAACCAGCCAGCTAGTTCCTGTCTGCACTCCTTGTGTGCTACAGGGGTGGCACAAGGAATGCGTCTGGTAGTGAAACCTTGTTGGTACAGAGCAGAAGGACGGTCTTGGAAACAGTTCCTCACTGAAAGGCTTCCCCAACAGTGAGACAGCTCAGATAGCCCAGAGAGCAGCAAGAGCTCCAGTCCTGCACTCCAAAAATGCAAGGTCCTGGCACCTCCGTGGAGCCTGGGGTGCAGGCAGACGGGAGCTCTGCTTGAAAGATTTCATGGGTAAGGACAGCAGGGACTGTGATGTCAAAACATGGAAAAGAAGCCATGCTAGGCAATAGTAGGGTCAGTGCATAAACCTTTTTGCATCACATATTGTTTTCACTCCCACACTAGATGTGTCCATTAGATGCTGCACCAGCTACCAGGGGGTACACAATTTAAGGCGCTCCAAGGCATATACCATACACAGGCTGCTGTTTTATACAGACTAGAGCCAGGGAAATAGCTTTCACAGTAAAAGGGTTTTGCTAGAATCTGAGGCATTTGCAGTTAGCTTTCAGTTCACAAATTTCTTCTTATTGAGGGCAGGAGAGTTTGCTTTAGAGTAATCAACAACTTAGGCCAGAAGGGACAGGTCTGGTCTTGCACAAAACACAGACCAAAGAATGCCCCTCTCTTAATTCCTGTGCAAAAATCACTAGCAGTGTTTGGTGCTAGAAAAACAACCAATTATAATGTTAAGCTTTCCAGTTGTGGAAAATCCACTACAGCCCTTGTTAATGTTTACTTACCTTCACTGATAAGCAGAAATGCCTCAGCTAATTTGTAGTCTGAACTCGTCTGATTTCAACCTGCATCCACTGAGTCTTATACCTTTCTGTTCCAGAAGTGCCCTTACATATAAAACTGCAACGTTAGCTAGAAAGAAAAAAGCACAGGGGTGATATTCCATGGGAAATTAAGGTTCAGGGAGATAATGATGATGCTTCTTCAGTGAATACATGTAGCAGTGCATGTCACCTTGCAGAACATAGCCTGGAGCTGCATTTTTGGGGTAATATATGTCAATATCCTGGAACAGAAATTACAATCTCTACCAGAGTCTAACATCAATTACTGTCACTGTCTTTTAAGATGTTTAAACTACAAAAATGGTCAACATATGAAATATTCATGCTGACATTTCCTTATAGCACATCCTTTCCTGGATGAGCCATTTCCTTAGCAATAGCTCTGTATCATACTGTGCTCCCCTGCTGCCCCTCTCCCCCTAAGCCCTGTCAATTCAGGAGCCTTGAGGCTCCTTTGGCCCCTTTCCAGGAGAAATTCTATGATGTTTCTTTTGCTACTGCTCTGCTTGGATTGCTCT
Organism: Corvus hawaiiensis; assembly: GCF_020740725.1. Classification (NCBI taxonomy): domain Eukaryota; kingdom Metazoa; phylum Chordata; class Aves; order Passeriformes; family Corvidae; genus Corvus; species Corvus hawaiiensis. The sequence goes on from NC_063213.1 coordinate 44,662,377, forward strand.
CAGCCCATGCAGCCTGTAACCTGCCTGTGTTTCTAAGCCTGTGTGATTCTTTTAGTGGGTCTCTGATGCCCAGCACTATCCTGACCCTCATTCTCGATATACTTTCATACTTCATTGCACCACACGGTCAAAAAAATTCTACCAATAAGCAGTTTATAGAACGCGTTATGCAACAAAGCAGAGTGCAAAACAAAGATCCTTGCAGTTTGCAACCGGAGAAATCATCACAAAGCTTAGGTTAATTTCACATGCAAATGTTTTCATTTTGAAATGTCTAAAGCATTTCCTTGTATGAATGTTTTCTTTCAGCAAAGTTGCATAGGAAATTTATTTATGTAAATCTCTCTCTGCAAAATCCTTCCCTTTTAGTAAATTGGCCCTTTCCAAAAAATATAACACGACAAAACAAAAATAATTGACAAAGTATCTTCCAATCTGATTATGCCTAATTATGATTAGCAAACTCATGCTGGAGGGTTTTTATTTTTTCCTTTGTCTGCTAACAACCATGTGTGCTTCTGGTGACAGATAAATAACATCATCCTGATTGAGATGCGATTGCTAGTTCCCATGGTAGTTCCCCATTTTAAAGTATTTGATTTCCTAACGTAACCTTGGGTATCCTATCATGCTGTACCTCACACCACCCTGTGTTTTGAGCACTTCCTTTAAAAATCACAATATAAGGAGTATTTTCTGAATGTCCGTCACTTCTTCATTTTGAGGTTGAAACTTCGCAGAAGAGGTTGGCAGAGATGTTGCTTGTGATAGCTGTTGTCTGCACCACACATTTCCTCTTTTCTCCCACTCTTCTTTTGTAGAAGGAAACTTTCACTGCAGAGTTATCCCAAATTCTTCTGAACATATAGCTGTCATGTTTTTAGTTTTATTCACTCAAGCCTGGGATTTGTAAGGGTCATAAATCAGGGCTTGTTTATCTGGGGAGAGTTATGGAGTCAGACCTGGTTTTAAGGTGCTCCTCTTTGATGGTTGTGCTGGACTAGCCCTTACATGAGTGTTTGTGAGGTGATATCCTGACAGTGAGAAGGGCTGATGTGTTTAGAAAAGAAGTACTCTGGCAGCCTGCCCAGACACACAGGTTTGCCGTGGGCAAGGGTACAAATTCCACATCAATCCAAACGTGCAGATGTAATGATTGGGGTGACTGGAAAAGTGGATGCATGCCACAGTGCCAGGAAACCCAGCCTCCACTTGGCCATTAAGCTGATGGATGCCTGTGAGGAAGAGCCTTGCCACATCACACCTTTGCTCCATTGCATCCTCCCTTTAGCCTCCAAGACATTCTGAGATCACCACCTGTCTGGGGAGGGCACTGTTTTACATTCTGTATTGCTAGGAAGATGATGCCCTGGTTTTGGTGGGGTCTTTGAGGTGCTGCTGAAATAAGAACAATTAAAAACAAAACAACAGCCTCGAGCACACCGAAGCAATAAAGCAAGTTTGTTCAAAACAAGTTGTCTCACAGAAGGATACAGGGATTTCTTGTATTACCCCTAGGTAAAACACTGAGCACTTGCATTCTCTGTGCAGAAAAACAAACGGACCCAAATTCTTTAAAACTACTTTCATTCAAGAACCACAGTTGACAGCAGAGCCATGTCCCAGCACTGAGGAAAGCAGCATCAGCAGTCCTTTCTCCAGTGTGTGGGGCAGCCCCAGGCCCATTGCTTGCTCCCTTCCCAGCACTGTGGGGCTCTTGGCAGGAGAGCTGACGTGCACCAGTGGTGCAGAGGGGGCTGGCCAGGCTCTCCAGCCAGCAGGCACTGCTGCTCTGCCCTCTGCTAGGAGCTTGGGCACAGCTCAGGCACATGCCACTGCTCTGGTCAAGGTTTGGGAATGTCAAGTTCCAGTTTCCCTCCTGAGCTGCTATGCCTCAGTCAAACTCAGACATAAACTTGAGACCTGAACATATCTGTCCAGCTTGCTTCTTTTAGTTAGCTCTAGCAACACCCCATGAGTCACCTAAGCCTGCTGTGTTTGCTCTCGAACACATCCGTGCAAGAGCAAAGCCACATCACAGATGTCTATCAGGTATTTTGTATACAAAAGGTACCCTGGAAGACACAGCCAAATGCCCTGTCACCGACCTAGCAAAGGGAAGCCAAGCAGCCTGCATGAGTCATTCTTTGTCAGGAAACAGATTTGCTTTCCACTCCTGGGTACTCACTGGGGGAAAAAGGGAAAGCTGCAGCCTGTGCTTCTAGCTAGCCCTCTGGTAAAGTCTCTGAGCTGATGGCACTTGGGCGACTTTACAAACAGTGTGGGGCTCTTTCCATCAGTTCAGAAGCTCCCTCCTCCCCAGAGGAAGAAATGTGTTAATTAAGCTGCCAAAGCTGTGCAAGCTGGGTTGTCAGGCACTTACAAACTGCCTCTTCTGATTCTCCCAACAAAGGGATGTCTCACCACTGTCGGGCTTCAGTCGGTTAACGATGAACAAAGTGCTCCTTTTTGCTCAGGATGTGCTCAATTCCACAGCTTTGATTGTTCAGTAAACAGGTTTCTAATACTTCTGCCTGAATTTAACTCAGGAATATAAACAAGCGAGGGGCAGTTGCAAAGTCTGTAAATTCCCAGTGTAATTCCTGGGGTTTATTTTGGTATCAGCTCAGGCTTTTAACTAGCAGCAACTCTCAAAAATTTCAGATGTCAAGATCAGAAAATAGAAAGTGAAAACTAGAGAAACTGCTTCTAGTGAATGACCCCACATGACCATCCACCTTACAATGACCAAAATTAACAGGTTTTTCTTTTAAAATCTTCTCTGGTCCTTCCCCTTTTGTTGCTATTGATGTGTAATCAACAGCTCTGTTGTTCAAGCTTTTAAATTAGAGACACCTTTGAAATTTCATCTTTGCTTTCTCAGCACATCCAAGAACTTCCTGCAAGTATTTAATGCTTGTAAATACAGCCTTAGAACATAGAAAATTAAAATACTATAAGGTGATCAGGCAGAGATCCAGCTGGCTCAGTGTCTTGTTTCTGACTTTTGGCACTAATGCAAACCATACAAAAATGCTTCCCTGGACAACTTGCACAGGCACTGGCAATGTGCTGCAGAGGGATTTCCTGACTGACAGACAGTGCTTTTTCAAAGACTAGCTCTTCATGGCTTTTTTCTGCATTTATTCAATTCCCTGTGTATTTAGTGAACAAATGTTAGTGTCCCGTTGTCTTGTGACAGAGAATTTAGTCTTGTTTGTGGCACACGTCCATGAAAGCATGTTTTTAATTCAGTTCCATCTTTAAAGGGGACTCTTCTTTAGCAGTTTATTGACACTGACAGGAGGACCAGCAGGGACTGCACTAGAGATCTGAATCCTTGAAAGGTGGCCATCTGACTCCAGTGTCACCTTCAAGCAGCAGTTGAGCAGGAGTTGGGAAAAAGTAAAAAGTATGTGAATGTGGGACTTTGGCTCAGGAAAGCAGCGGTGTATGAACACCTGCCAGCAACCAGATGTCAAAATTTTTAAGGCAATAGTTGAAAGCCAGACAGGAGGAAGAACTTGGAAGACTTTCTGATTGACTTTTAATAGATTGACAAGGGTGGGAAGAGCAGATAGACACAATGTGACATCTTTGGACTCACTATCCTGACAGGGTGAGAGATGCGGCAATCTGCAGAAAAGGGATCCTGCATAAAATGAACTTGGAATGGTGGAACTCGATTTGCTTTCTTGAAACTGTTGAACCATTGATTTACTGAAACATTGAAATATCAGAGGTCACTGTAGTTGAATAATACCCTGCTGCTTGCAAGGAAGAGCTCTAGAGAGTGGTATTTCAGTTGGCCTTCCCAAAGAAAAATGAGTGGAGACATAAGTGGTGTTACAGAAACGGCAGGAGGAAATACAGCAGAGAAGATGTGATGTTGTCTGTCTAGCCTGCAGATAGAATAACAGAGGTCACGGTAGGGATTTCTAAGAGTGGATGGAGACACCAAGGAATAAAATGGCAGCAAAATAAAGCGGCCTGGAAGCCCTCCCTGATGTGTTTAAAGGACGGCCTTACATCAAGGACAAGAAAGGTCTTGGTTATAGCGATGTAGGTGACACCCAGTATCCTGGATATCTATGTTTAGACTACTGTGGTTGGGGAGACAGTCCCAAAAATACATGGAGGTGACAGGAAAACAGGCTGGATGAAAAACCATCAGTACTGGCTAAAAAGTTGTGAAACTGAGAAATAACTAATATTAGATAAAGCCTTTGAGACAAGAAGGTACTTGAACACCATGAATCAGGATTGACTGAGAAAGAAAGAAGGGGATAAAGCAGCCAGATCCTGGACCCAGAGACCTCTGCATTCATACTTGAGAATCAGAGACACAGTATCAAAATAACAGATACCAATGTTGGGAAAGACATATAGTCCTATAAGGAACCAAGTTCATTATGAGGTACTTCCTTAGAAGCTCAGCAGAAGGTCCTCAAACAAGAAGCAAAGAGGCAGGTGTGAGCAGTCAGAATAAGTGCCCTGCTGTTTTTGCTATCACCTGGCTCCCCTCACAAGAGGAAGGAACAACCCTTGAAGTACATGCCTTTTCCTAGAAATAGCCATTTCTCTGCAATTAGAGAATAGGGGAATGGGAGGGACCACAGTCCAAGTGGGAGAAGTGTGGGGTCTCCAGGTGCAGGGAGAGAGATGTGAGAGGGAGCCCACCACAACCTCAGCAGGAGGTAGGTTCCAGCTTCTGGCAACTGCCCTGTACTCCAAGTAAAGCACAAGCCGAGATCAGGGGTTGGCAGGGCAGCACCTATGTGTGGTGGACAGTCAGAAGGTCAAGCATATTTGAGTCTAGCAAATTCCTGATAGAAGAACTTGTTATATACCTTACAGAGATCTGTTTAGACAGGGGACAAAGTAATCAGGCTGAAACTGGCCTCCTTTAGGGTACAGATAAAATCAAGACTTCTTGCTTCTTGAAGAAGCAACTGGAGAAGCAATTTTGCTAGTGGCTCTCCCAAAATGAGTTATCTCATACCTTCATTGCTGTTGCCATCAGGCTGTGAAGCTGTCTGCTTTACCTCCATTTCAGTTCCTCACAGTTCATCTCTCAAATGTTTTACGTACAAAGATTTGATGACGCTAGAAGCACACAGTTCACATCAAGTATAGTCTTGCTTGTTTTTATAGCAACAGATAACAATCTCATTCCAAAGAGTGGAAACATTATTTCTGACTAATCAGGTCACACAAGATAACTTGCACGCTACATTCATTATACCATGATTACTATTAAGCATTGCCCCATATGGAGAATATATTCAGCAAACTCACTCAATCCTTTTAATTGTGCCTATAGAAGTGTGTAATGTCCTCATATAGTTGATGCATTGTCATGGCCATGGTGCTCTGAAGGAGAGAGATGCTATTCTTGCACACTGCTAATTGCCACAATATACCATGGATGTTGCCATAAGTAATAAATTCCTGAAACTACCTCACTGGGATTTGGTCTTCTGTATGTTACACTGTAAAAAATCAACTGAATGGCACCATATATATTTGGGGAAAGAGGCACACTAAATGAATCACATTTTACTTTTCTAATACAAAAAGGCTTGCAGAAAATACTGCTTAACCCTGCAATACTGTCTCCCTCACTTGCGTCATGTGTTTTTGCAGATAAACCCTGCCTGTCTGTTTAGCAGGGTTTCAACATTTCTGGACAGGCACTGCAAGGTTGAATCAAAAAAGGCTGAGTCCTTCCAAAGTTCCTAGATCACTTAGTCTATGCTCAGATTCTGTGATTGCTTTACCTCTTAGATGCATGAAAAATCACAATTCTTTAAAAACTTTCTGCCAGTCATGTTGTTTGCTCTCATAACTCCAAATTGATAAAATAAATATTTTCCTTCATTTCTGCATAGAAAGAAAAAAAAAAATACTGAATGCCTTCTTTATACTCAAGAAGGCAATTAGTTGCATTCTGCCAGACACACACACCAATTGTGGGGAAAGAGAAAAGTACAGTCAGAGGTAACTGACACACAAAGCAACAGATTTATCTTTATAGAGGTGTGTAAAACAATCCCTCACAGTTTTAAAACTCACCATTATATTGTTGACCCTTCAAAGCAGCTTGCACTGAATATCTTTGTTTTGCTTGTCCACTGAGTGGACTCATGATTCTGGCATGTTGAAAACTCTTTATTGACCCACTGAGAATGCAATTTATTCCTGAGAAGACAACATGAAGCTGGACATGTAAAAGAGTTTTGTGACTGGAATAGTCTTGTAATGCTTAGCAGGAATGGGATTTCTTACCTGGCTGTGGTAGACATAAGCTGCATGCAAACACTAAATTATCTCTTTTTTAATGTAAAAGGGAAATTTTTTTAGAGGGCATACAGTCAGTTTTGATAGATAATTTTTTATATGCTCCCTTTTCCTCACTTGATTTTCCTGCAGGCACACACAAAACCAAAACAGGAAAACATGACAAATTGATTGCATGACAACAGATTTATCTCTTGCTGGCTTCTTGTAATCATGTGAAAGTCATCTTAATGAGAAAGCACATACATCCAGCCACACCTTGCATTTTGCATAATCATATGTTGGAGTTTTCATAAATTTGTGTGCTCATGCTTTTTTCCCCTCTTCACACTACTTTCCTCAGCATTTGCACCTTGGTGAGGACATACAGGACACTGGCTGCTGGACTCTTTCAGACCCCAGAGGCCCTTTCAGTCTGGGGGTCCAAGCCCACCTGCAGCAGTACCACACACAGACAGCACTGCCCTCAGCCTCTTCTGGAGCTCTCACCTCCAAAGCATCTGCCAGCTCTACACGTGTTTGTATCTTTGCTGCCAAAATCCTTCCAAGCGTGGGTCACTTCCATTCCTTACTCAAGGTTAGGGTTTGCTGATCAGGAGCAGACAGTGTGTTAGCCCTGACAGTGTGTTAGCCCTGACAGTGTTAACAGACAGTGTGTTAGCCCTGAAGACTGCTGGGTACACACCCAGGGTGAAATCCCACTAGGTTACCAAGCAGTCAACTGCACCCAGAGGAGGATATTGAGAGGACACTGTTAAGAGGATAATTGTACTCTGCTTTCCCTCCCCAAAGAAGCCATCTGGTTCTCTTATACTGCAGAAAAGTAGCATAAAGTAGAAGAGATGGGCTTGGTAAAAAGCCTGGGACAATGCTTAAAAATGCTAGTGGAGATGCAGGGGAAACACTGTGCCTTTCACTGTCTTCAGAGATTTCTACACAACAGAGCTGTTGAGGAAAAGGCAGAGATAGCTTCTTCCAAGTGAGACTGCCTGCAAGCTTTTTGTGACCACTCCCATTCAAGGAGACAAGAGAGATGCAAGTTTCACAGGAATACCTGAGTGTGCATTCCAATTTGCTGAGTTTTATTGCTGCTGTGCTAAGCATCCAATTCTCCACCAAAAAGGGGCATTTTTTTCATGAGGGTCACAAGCCTTAAACCTCACTTAAGTATGAAAGCAAACAGATTGATAATATACGGTCCTTGAAGATTTTCCCCAGTGCCTGAAACCAAGGCTCTAATAAAGTAAAAGTGGTATTAGAATATGAGTGTTTTTTCTTTAGAATCTCACAAAGTCCTACAGTGCTGGCCCAGCTTAGTTTGCCTCTATGCATCTATGTTCAACATTAGCAAGTTATTTCAATGCTGGGTAGGAACAGAATACATATGAGGCATCCTTGTACAAACAAAAAGTTGTAGGCAGTGTCTGTACTACACAGCTTGAAATGGAGGTAGATCAGATATAAATGGGGTAAGGAATGAAGTATAATGCATAAGCAATGAGGTTCACAGGAATGATGGCAAAAATTAGGATGTTTGCTTCACAGGTGTTCATCCCCTCTTTTCTGAAGGGTTGAATTAGAAAGAAATCAGATAAACGGAAAGCAAATTGTGAAATAAGGATGACTAAATAGGAAAGGTGAAAAAAGGAAAATAACAGATCAACGAATGAGTGATACAGAGGTAAAACAATCATAACAGAGGCAGCACACAGCAGAGAAAGAGCAATACAAAAGTGAAACATCTTCCAAGAATCCATAAAACCTTGCTTTGGTGGTTCTCATTAGCTGGAGTCTCAGGCTGGCTTCTTCTGGCAGTTTTTCTGTAACAGTGGTGAAGGGAGAAGACCACCACCCAGGTCTTTTTGCCCTAAAAATTATGTGTGCTGAGGAAAGACAGATGGTAGACTCAGATGCCTCAGTTGTGGGTGAGGGTATATAGACCTATAAATCATATAAAACTTTGTATCAGTTTACTCTGCAAAGTTGTGCATAAAAGACAGCAATGTTAAAAATAAATAAAACCCTACTTCATACATTAAAGGATGGTGGTAACATTATGGCTTTTAAATTAAAAAACCAAACCAACCATTGTATATTAACCAATTGACTAAAATTTCCATGTTGGAAAGTAGATAATAGACCTTTGGAGAGGTTAATAGCCTGACAGAGGCTGGGAGAACCAGCAGCCTGGAAAGCTTTCAAGCTCTGTGAGCTCCTTTGCCTCAGGATACCCATGACTTTGAGCGCAGGGTATCTTGTTAAACCAAAGAAATAACTTGACCAGTTATGAGAGAAGGGAACCAAAAAGGAACCCAGCTGGCAACACATCACATTTCTGCTTCTTCATCCATTTTAAATTTTACTTCCTGTTCCTTTTCTGTTCTCCTCATTTTTTATGTGCCTCTTAAGGAACACGTTTAGCCTTACTGTCCAAGATTAAATCTTATTCCAACAGAGCTCTGAACCCATGAGAAGAAATGATCCAAAAAAACCCCAACAAAAACCCCTTTGCTTCAGTGGGATTAGTATATATTATGCAATGGCTGAACTGACTGTGCTAGGCCTTTGCTTTTCTTCAGCCTTTGACTGCAGGTAAATGCTAAATCTTTGAAAATCTGAAATACTGTCTTTGGAAATATTTGAAATCTCTGGTACCAGACCAGGAAGGCTGTACAGTCATGGTGCTCTCCAACATTAGTTAGTCTTCTTTAGACAGGTTACACTACGCAATGCTGATGTGGCCTAAATGTCAGCTCAAAGAAAAGATCCCTTTGCTACCTGCACTTTCCTTTTTCTTTGCCTCTCTTCCGAGTGTTTTATCTCTTCTCCTTGTCAAAACCAAACACCAAAACCTGAGTATTAAGAGTCACTTCGCACTCCCAAAATAAATCTTTTACTATCTCCATCGCTATCTAAAAAACTATTGCACATCCATTACTAAGCAGAAAAAAATCCCATAAGGTGGTAAGAAAAAAAGAGGTATTGTTTAAATGAAAGCTCAGGTCATAGCTCTTCCTTCGACTCCTGACTTGACTTTGACTCCTGTATCTTCCTCAAAAAGATTCAAGGAATTTTGATGATGTGAGGAAGCAGATCGCTCCAGCCTGACTGGAGAGCATCATGCTCAATCCGTACACAAGTCTGCTGTCAAGCAGCCATCTGGACTGCACTCCCACCCTGACACCTGAGAAACACCCCAAAATCCAGACTCTTTGCATCATAGCTCGATGTCTCGATAGTCTGCCCACAAGAGAGGGAAGCCTGCAATATTTCAGGCATTCACAACCATCCTTTTGTTGGATTGGGGCCCAGTGCCAGGATTTGTGCTATCTTCTGCTGGCATGGACCAACATTTGAATCCAACCCTTGATATTTAATTAAGAACAGTATTTGGAGCATCTGTTTGCAAAAGCAGTCAGAGTGTATTCAGATAATGAGCACTTTGCAGCATGTTGTGAGGCCCTGCATTTTATTATTTAGAGCTTTCATGGAACTAAATGCCCTGCAAATACACACAGGATGAATTAGAAATAGAGTCTAAATGTTCTTTCTTCTTCTGGTCCCCAGCACAGTAATGCCTGTATGGAAATGGACACTGCAGAATCACAGGGAAAATGTCTTGTGGGCCATCTGATAAATCTAAAATTAGAGCACTAGTTTATCTAAAGAATTGGCTCAGGAAGTTAAATCACTTAAGCAGAACAAAAAAGTGTAGAAGGAAGGATGCCAGAGCAGTAAGAAACTAAAAGCATAGCTTGAATTATCCTTCCTTAATCATTATCAGAGCTTTGATTTGGTGGTTTTTTTTCTTAGAAGTGAGTGATTCTTCTTCAAACTACAAGAACATAATTACTGATCTACCCAGTGAATATAATGTTTTACACTATGAAAGTCCTACAGAAATTAAATGAGAGTTATTTCAAAGTACAGGACATTAAACTCACACATTGTAGAATAATAGAAATGGTCTCATCTAGATTTTGTTTCTGATTATAGCTTTTGCTGAGCAACAGAACCTGATGGACTTGTCATCAACCCCAGAATCAGAAAATGCTGGTTAGTGGCTGAATAAACCCTGCTTACACCCTTAAATAGCTATTAGTGAATGCACTTTGACATCTAACTTTGATTCTTACACTCATTCTTTGGGAAATTGTGGTGGGGACCCTTTTCTTGTGCTACAATGCATAACAAAAATGAGGAGCTGATGAATAAGGTAAAAAAAATCTGACAGATGAGATGTAAAAACATTAAATGCTTCCAGACAGGACTTTCAAGAACTGGGTGTGATGATAAACAAGAGATGCAGTAGCATTTTTGTTAATGATAAAGGACAACACATGATGGGAGTTTAATGGACTTCATATTCATTTTATCAGATATTTTTATGTTCCAAGCTGGTCTCTTCCACAAGGCTGGCAGCTCTTTCAACATGCTGAGGGAAATCCAATCTGCAAAGACCAACCATTTACAGAAAAGAGCGCTGATGAGGTGCAGAAACAAAAAAATGCAGAAAGACAGGATGTAATGACTCCAGCTTCACCGCTGGGTAGGAGGAGGGAGGGGCAGCCATTATCCAAACACAGTTCAGCACAAGGGACAGAATGGAAGTAGAGGGCCAGACCTCTTGGGAAGGACAACCCAGGAAGGTATCTGCAGGCAGGAGAGTATGGGGCTGGCAAGTTTTTGGGAACATTGAGAAGGGCTCTTTGTGCACTGATGTCTGAGAACCACCTGAGTGCCTGTTCTCTACAAGGATTGCCCGCAGTGACAGCAAGGGACCGCTCAGGTGGCTGCACTGCATCCTCAGTCTCCTCCAGGAGCAGGGGGAGGGCTGATAAACTACGGTAGAGCCTTTCTTTCTGTCAATAAATTACAGCTGGGATGTGGCATTTAAAGTGCTCTGTAGGAAGGAAGATGAGAGATCTTTATTTTCAATTATGTGGAAATGCACACAGCAGTTTTGTTATTTAAACTAGCATACATTCATGGAGGTGGAGGAATAGGAAATTGAACTCCCATTAAGAGTGGCAGAGTACTTCTCTTCAAGGAAAATACATGAAGATGAGAATTCAGATAAAGTAGGTTGTTCTTGCAGTTCAGGGATCAGCAACATGTAGAGCAGCTCTTCCTAGAGCTAGACTTCATCTGAGGTGCTTGTTTTCCTGCATCTGAGAGACCAAAGAAAGCACCAACTCAGTATGTTCATATGTAGGCATTCCCTTTTGCATGCCACTGGTCTGTATTCATGGTTTAATGCCAGGGGAACACTCCCTTGCACATAAGGAACTATTTTCTACAATAACATAGGTATCTGGGAATAAACTTCACGCTCCTTTCTCCTCTGCATGCCTTGAAAGCTGTATTTACTGTCAAGGTTAAACTGCTTCTTCTTTAAGCAAATCATCATCTGTGCTAAAAATTAGCTTCATTATGATGCAGTGTCAGTATTTGACCTTTTTATTACTATTAAAGTTATTTGCTTACCATTTGTATTTTACTTACATGGACAATTAAACTATATCTGCTACTTAATTTGTTTCCAATCGGTTTAATTCCATGATGTGACTAGCGTAACTGCATGTTATTTAAGGGTACACATTATGAAAGAATGGAAGAAAGTTCACACATTATTTAAAGATTTGTAAAAAATAGCTCTATTAATGTAATAAAAGTTTTTTGGTTTTTTTTTGTTTTGTTTTGTTTTGTTTCTTTTTTTGGCATAAGCAAGCCTCTCAGTGACCCTGGAGGCTACAGAAATGAAACTACTGCTGGGCATCTAGCCTCTAACCTTTGAAACATTGAAATAAAACAGATGGTTCCCAGTAACAGGGCTCTTGATAACTCCCAAATTCCTTGAACTAGACCACACCACTCTTTTATAACTAAGAAACAAATGATAATAAAACGATGCATGCAGTGTTCCACTCCTCAGAAAACTTCTATTCTCATGTGCTCCTGTGTCCCATGAATAATGTGGTTTTGATGGGGGAATTACTGCTGGTGGACAACATAACTACAGAAAAGCTTTCCAATATGATGAGTCTCAGACTCACAGCAATGAGGGCTGGAAAGGAGTCTGAGAGCTCATCTAGTTCATCCTTTTGCCTTGTGGCAGAGCCAGCCAGAACTTTCCCACATCCAGCAGATGTTTTTAAGGCCACTTTCTGGTGATAAATGCACAGCCCCTCCAGGCCTCCTAGTCCTGTCTCCAACCAGCCTTTACAGTTAAACCCTTTTTCTCCTAACATGTAACCCAAGTCCTCCTTGTTGCATATGAAGCCCTTTAGGTCTCATCCTCTCCACAGGGAATATTCTAATAAATAGTACTTCATTCCACTTCTCCAACCACTTCCACATTTCAGAAGGTATCACATTCCCCCTCTAATTCTTCTCCTTGCTTGACAAGATAATTCCCATTATTTTAACCTGTGCTTATGAAGCACAGCATCTGATAACAGAGGGATATATGTTGCTCTCATCCTCCAGATCCATCCTTTCCTCAGTCTGTTCTCCCACCACTCAAGAGTAAGTTTGACTTTCCCATTAAATTTGTGAGATATTTTAATTAGAAATGGTGCATGTTAATTAGTTGAATGCAATTCTTGTGGTATGTAAAGAATGTAAATTATTAAATACAAGTGATTATATGCAAAACACCTCTTTTTTGGTTCACTTGATAGTGGAACCTACCCCGTGGTGTTCAGTTTTTCTATTTGTACAGAAAGAATATGCTGTTACTTCAATACTTGAATTCCTGGGGCTTCTGAGGGCTGTAAATTTTTGTTTTCTCTCCTTTTGTCAGGGCAGATAGTGCCATCATCCTCCAAGTGTAATATTCCAGTGAGGATCTGCTGAAGTAGATCTGAATATTCTAAATCTATTCAAATTCATAATTCTTCTAATGTCAAAAAATATTTTATCTCATTCACAAAAACTGAGATGAGAAATAAGATATTTAATGTAAACTAGCCTGTAATATACTTGCTTAAAAGAGGTTTCCCACGTGTATTCTCATAGAATCAATCATAGAATCCCTTAGGTTGGGTTTTCTGTATTGCATCTTACTGCAAGCATTTAGTGTAAAAAAAAAAGCAGACAGTTTTTTCAGTAGATGTCTAAACATAAAATGCATTTGGGTTCTTATGTTAAAAGATTCCGAATCTTCATGCAACTTCTTAGAAATATTAAAGAATCTGGACCCTAGTGGGATATTTCCAAGTGCTGAGCTGCCTAATTTAATGAGAATCAAGAGGAGCTTAGTAGCTAAATACTTAGGCATTTTGGAAAGTCTCTTTGGCACCTGTCAGTGGTCAGGGCAGATGTCCAATGCCATTCTTTGAGCAATTAGATTGTTTCGGTTCTGCTCAGTAAGATGAAAGGGCAAAGGACCAAAAGACTTTTCTTAATGATTTCTTATGCCTCAAAGGAGCATTTGGCCCAGTACTGCTTTTTTTTTTCCAGAACTCAGCAATACACTATACCTTACTTGGCAGATTCCAGAGAATTACTAAAAAATTCATAACCCAGAAGCATAAAAATGTAAACAGTAATGCTGAATGCTGCACTATGCATGAAAATAACTGATGCCAATTCTAAATGTATAATGCTAATCAACATAACTAGATTTGTAGACACTAAAATGACATCTTTGTCTTTCTTCCAACATGGGAAAATGAAACTACAAGAGGCAAAAACATCTCACAGCAGAAAATAAACTCAGTGTTGAAATCGGTCAGTAGTGCTTTCAACAGTCGCTTGCTTAATTGTTTCTTGCTTTCCTTGTGCTGCTGCCAAGAACAAAGGTCATATTTAATGACTGCCTAAATAATTTGCAATATTTCTCAGACTTGCCCTAGAGGTGGCTGATGTGGATCCTTTTGTACTTGCTAGGAAAGTCTCATATGGATTACTCTGTTAAAGAAGCATTATCCTTCTAAACTGATTCAAATCCCTTCACATCCTCCAAAATACACGTCTTCTTTTCTGTTTCATGTCAAATGCTGTAGTGACAGCTCAAACAAGGCAACGCTGTTTGTTTCAAGATTATAGAGCACTCAGGACATCCACATCATCTTTGAAGTAAATTTTTGAAGCCATAATCCTCTGCCAAACAAAGAAGAATATGTGTCATCATAGCATCATTGGAATGGCATGACCTTAGCCAGGGGTCAGAGACAATAGCAAAAACTGAGGGCCTAAGCCTTCTCTGTCTCGTCCCTCAAGTAGAAAATGTCATGGCTCCATCACTTAGAAGTAGTGGTTTACCATCTCTGGTCTAGAAAGTGAAATTCAATGCAATCTCTTTTTTTTTAATGACAGGACACTCCTGGTATATACACACCCTTCTCTTCTTGCTTTATTATGGGCCAGTAGCTGGGCAGTAAACAAAAGGAAAACATGTTGTAACAAACACTTCATGGTGAGGTGGAAACAGAAGAAAGAATAGAAGAAAAGGGACTATTAATTTCATAATATCAAGGACAGTCTGAGACAGACTGTTAGGTTCTCCCATCAGGCCCAAAACTGGGGCACATGTGCCCTGTTGAGGAGGGTTGGTAGTGGAAAGCACTGAGGCTCAAGGTAATGAATTTCATTCCATCTGAGGGACCTCGGTCCTATTACAAAAGTGATCCTGTACTTTCTGTATTTTTGAAAATACCTCATTAGGATAGAAAGTGATCACAGAGATAATGCCTACACCAGCATTACACCGATACCAAACCAGTTCAGAGCTTCCTTCTGTTCTCTTCTCCCATAAATAAAGGTGTTCCTGCCCCAGAGAATAAATGGGAGTCCCACATTTTTTCATATTTCTTTGAAAACTAACCCTTGAAAACACAGATTAACTACTTCAATCTGTCTTGCTGATTAAAATTCAGTGTTTAATGTTTAGTGCATGATGGTTACTTTTCAAGAGTGCTGGAGTCTGCCCTTGCTGTCACTGAAGTCCATAGCATCACAGCACCATCGAATCACAGAATCATAGAATATGCTGTGTTGGAAGAGACCCATCAGGATCATCGAGTCCAAGTCCTGGCCCTGCACAGGACACCCCAAGAATTACACCACGTGCCTGAGAGCGTCATCCAAATGCTTCTTGAACTCTGTCAGGCTTAGTGCTGTGACCACTTCCCTGGGGAGCTGTTCCAGTGCCCAGCCGCCCTCTGAGTGAAGAATCATTTCCTAATATCCAACCTAAACCTCCCCCGACACAGCTTCATGTCATTTCCACAAGTCTTGTCACTGGTCATGAGAGTGAAGATATCAACATCTGCCCCTCCTCTTCCCCTTGTGAGGATGTTGAAGACCACAGTGAGGTCTTTCCTCAGTCTTCTCTTCTCCAGGCCAAACAGACCAAGTGACCTCATAAGGCCTCCCCACTCAGCGATCCTGATGGATCCCTTCCAAATCTGCATATTCCATGATTGTATGATTCACTGTCCTCATGGCCCTCCTTTGGATGCTCTCTAATAGTTTAATGTCATTTTATATTGTGGCACCCAAAGCAGTTCCCAGCACTTGAGGTGAGGCCACCCCAGTGCAGAGCAGAGCGGGACAATCCCCTCCCTTGGCCGGCTGTTCATGCTGTGCCTGATGCCCCCCAGGACATGGCTGGCCCTCCTGGCTGCCAGGGCACTGCTGACTCATATTCAACTTGTCATCAACCAGGACCACCAGGTCCCTTTCCACAGTGCTTCTCTCCAGCCTCTTGTTCCCTGATCTATGCACACAACCAGGACTGCCCTGTGCCACATGCAGAATCCGGTCTTTCGCTTGTTGAACTTCATCTGGTTGGTGATTTCCCACCTCTCTAATCTGTCAAGGTCTCTCTGCAGGGCCTCCCTGCCTTCGAGGGAGTCTACAGCTTCTCCCAATTTAGTGTCATCGGCAAACTTTGTGTCCTGTGTCCAAGTCATTAATGAAGATGTTGAAGAGAAGTAGGTGGAGGATGGAGTCCTGGGGAACTCCACTAGTCGCTGGACACCAGCCTGATGTCACCCCATTTCCTATAACTCTTTGTACCTGACCCATGAGCCAGTTGCTCAACCATTGCATAACACTGTTATCCAGCTGTGTGCTGGACATTTGTCCAGAAGGATGTTGTGAGAGACAGTTTCAAAAGCTTTGCTGAAGTCCAAAAAGATCTACTGGTTTATGAGGTAATCTAAGTGGAAAGAGAGCTCTGGAGGGCTCCTGTCTAACCTCCTCACAAGGCAGGGTCCACTGTGAGTGTAGACCAGCGTCCTCAGGGCTTTGAACAGTCTGATTTTTTAAAACCTCCAAAGACACAGACTGTACAATCTCTCTGGGCAGCACTTTCCCATGGTCAATTTGACTCATGATGTTTATATCTAGTCAGAGTGTCTCCTCTTTCAAGCTACACCTGTTTTCTCACATGCCCTTGCCATGCACCACCATGAAAACCCTGGTTCTGTTTCCTCAAAAACCTCCTTATAGGCACTGGAATTAAATGATGTGCAAAAGCAGAAGTAAATCCTAAACAGGCTACAATTTGTCCAAAGTAAGATCAGACCTTCATATCAGTGTCTTTCCCATTTCCTCTCCTTCTCGATCCTGACTGAGCATTAGCTCCCTATCCTTCCCCAGCACACTGATCCAGCAAGGTGTGACAAACACAGGTTCAGCTGCAAGGACACCTGTGCAGAGGACCACTGACTTAAGACAAACTTTCATATGCATAAAGAGTGTCTCAGAAGTATGAGTGGCTACAATGTCACATCTTCATACACATCTTCGGTATCATTCTTGGCTTGGAGCTAGGATTAACCATCCATTACCTCTCAGTCAAAAAAGCTGGAAACTAAATTTGAATTTATGTTTTAAATGCAAACTGATATTCTGAAATCATTCCTTGGCCCGGGAGTATGTGCTGGTAACACATTAACCAATGTGAGAACTGGTAACGCTGCATCTATACCTAGGCATGTGCTTTCAGACCTTGCCAGACAGAGGGAAGAGAGAACAGCTAAGCCTTGCATATGCTCCCTGTTTCCCTCAACAAGACCATAAACCAGCAAATTGTTACACTAACCTTAACTTGCATATCGAGACATTCCATTGAAATGATACACTGGAAGCTTGTGATTAGCTATCAACAGATTGTCACTTAAATGTCATCCGTAACGAGTTATTTAAGATGAAATAAATTTAGCAGAGAACCAAGCCACACTGGGGGAAGTTTAGCTTGTAGAAATTTGCTGTCCTATTAGGTCTGAGCCACATTCATTTTTAGTAGTGTGTAGTGACATGGGTAAAACCCACATTTTGTGTGATGGAGACACAGCACATGTTAATAATTATTTAATTAGCCATTTGTAGTGACAGTAAAAATATCCACAATTACTCTTACTAAGCCCAAACTGGAAGACTGCCTTTCATTCCCAAGGGAACAGGCACACTACCAGATCATGGGAATTAGGAAGAATGTGCTTTCCTGAGTGCATTCCACTTTCGTTCATTGTTAATGCATTTTTCATCCTCAAAAAGCATGACAAGAGATCCAAGTGCAAGAGGAAGGCATGGGGGAGAGAGAGAGACTGTCAGTGTATGCACTTGCACTTACTAGCACTAGCCTGGCACTTCCGAATACACATCCATAAACTCCACTGGTAATAAATAGTGTGAATCCTCAATCCAGAATTCGAAGTTTTACTTATAGGGGGCTCTTCTGAAGTTTGTTGTACTGTTTTCAGCAATGTCTAGTCTGCCAAGGAATGGCTTGCTTATTTCACATCTTTTTTTTTCTTGGGTACTGCCTTATTAAATTCCAGGTCCTTCTCACCCACGGCAGAACACAGGTTTCTATTTCGATGGGCATTATTATTTCGGAAAAAACCAAAATTGTGGTAACACCTGGTGGCAGCAGTGAGTAGCAAGGAAAGAATGATTAAATCGATACTCAAGCTTCAAGGAGCATAAGGTATGGGCAAATTCCATACAACTGTCGAGTTTTCCATGTGCCCATCTGTATACTTCTGCATTCTTTATGTGTATCTTTGCAAGTCCAGGTCTGACTATGAGGTTTTTCTGAGGGCATTTTATCCCACAGTGTGTGTGTATCCGAATGCTTCCAGCGAGCAGTTCAAATGGTAGACAGGAACCAGATGATCCTCAGAAACACAGGAGCAATGTAACACAACTGTTGCAGCTTAGCCTGCTCCTCAAGCCTAGGTTGCAGCAACTGCTCTGATAAAATCTAATGCCAGCTCAGGGCTGAGGATGGGACGGTGAAGCCAGCACTGAAATGCAGAGAGAAGGGTGTGCCTTGGTATTCTGGGGTGTCAGGTCCTTGCTCCTCTTCTTCTAGAGTACTGAGAAGAAGGCAAATCTAGTTAAGTTAAAATAGAGCTGTATGTAAAAAATAAATAATAATATAGAACCAGTTAAGCAAATAATAACTGTTTAATATTTTCATAATTTTTCTTGAAGAAAAACAAGTATTAGTTATCTGAACATTGTCAGCAGCACTATGTGGCAATGTCAGTGTCAGGAGACTTAATTTTGGAAATTACTTTGTGTTTGGGACATCTGAGCAGCCTAAAGATCAAGTATCAGAGAACATTTCTGGACTCTGACTCAAGAAAAGGCACAGTAAGTGTCAGGAAACATGACAAGATTAGTATTTCTACCTCATTTTGGGACCTGTGAAGCTACATTTTCAAATGACAGGCTGCAAATGGCAAGGGTTTAGGAACTGCTTCATGAACTCATTTGCAACCTGTGGAGCAGCAGCAGAGCAGGTGACTCCTGTGAACTGAAGGACCTCCCCACCACAGGCTGCCTTTGCTCTTCAACCAGTGCCCTGGGAAGTCAGGGAGGAACATCAGCATAGATTTGCAGGCACGCCAAGGAACGAAGTCTATCCCCAGAAAAGCTGCTAGCCATTAACTACAACAGTAATTCCAAGCATCCCTCACCTATCATGGAATTAGTGTCGTTAGTGAGATGTCCCTTTGAAGGCAGATGAGACGAAGGGAAAACATGACAGCATATTATTGTTTTATAAACTAAGCAAAAGGTTAACATTTGTAAGTTTTCACTGCTTTTACAAAAATGTCATGGACTGCAATTTTCATGATCCACAAAGTGATGACAGAATTGAAGGCAGATGTACTTGCAGCAACACTGATTTCAAAGCTTATTTGTAATAGGTGTGCATGAAGAAGGGATGAAGCGCTGTTGAAACACAGCAGTCCTGAAACCATAGGTGTGCTGATAGGATTTAATGTGGAAAAAAATAGTAAGGCAGGACTTTCCACTGATGCGAGAACTAATAGCCCAATAATGTAGACTGGTCAGCCTTGCATTGCCATTTTCTTTATCCTGACTAATCATGTGTGAAAGCTCTTACTCCTGATGAATCCATATTCCTGTCTGTGTCTTCTCATGATCTGTATTAACTATTCCCACCACACCCTAAAAGTGTCCTCAGCAGGATTTTACAGTAGCCTTAATACTGCTGTTCACATTGGCTGATTGGTACCTTGGCCTGTGCTGTGCTGCAGAGATGATTATAACATTGCCAGGCTGTAAAGACAAAGGGAGGGAGGACACTTTAACATATAGACTTTGAACCCCCCACTTGCTGCCTGGGAAGAAGAGTCATCCTTGCCACAGTAGGGCTGTGTGAGAGAACACAAGACAGGAAAGCAGAAACCACATGTGACTGGTCCTGCCTGAGACCAAAGAAATGCCTTGCCAAGGCACGAGTGAGTTTATCTGGGAGAGATCTTACCAGCTCGAAAAAGGAAATGGAGACGAGATGTTAAGGATGTGTCTTGGGTTTTCTCAGGGGCATCTTGAACTTTTGTTAGCTGCTATGTTTCCCAGTGCCTCCTCCTCAGGATGGAGCACTGCCTTGGAGGGAAAGAGGGAGCAAGAAAGGAGGGCAATGTAAATATTATTTGCATTAGCCTTGCATCTTCTGGAGATATGAATACAGGACAAGTAGAAAAGTGAACAAAAACAAAACAAAAAAATCCCATATTTTCTGCAGTTACCTGGTGCTTTCTTTGTGTTCTTAGCAGGATTAGATTTGGGGAACGTGTGGCATCGCCTCCACCATGCAGCAAATTTCAGTATTCTATGAGGTTGTATGCTACAAAAATTTAGCTGCTGAGTGTGACAGTAATTTTACAGTACTGTTAAAGGATGGCAAGAACCACAGGCCCATTGCAGTTCCATTAGCATAATTGGCATCCACACTTATATGGATTCAGCATTACTGAAGCAGTTTCAAAGGGACTGATTATGTGCTGTATTCCTTGGAGCAGTATTTTAGCCGGAGACCCCACTGAGATGGAGCAGACATGAGAAAGAGCCCTAAATTTTATAGTGCTGTGTCAGTATTGCTACAAGAAAAGTGTAGTAACTAAAATAAATTTATCACACACAGGCAATTACCAGCTTAATGGATTTACGTTGTTCTTTTAGATTTATCTTGATCAGTTCTCTGTTAAAGCTTCCCTTGATCATCTAATAGGTTTGCTCTTTCCCTAGAAATTGAACTTCAGTGTTTTCTGTCACATTTGCATGCAAAATGTAGTCACTCATATCTAGAGTGATCTAGAAAATAAGGTGTAGCAGCACTCTAACAGCATTAAACTACATGTTTCTGCTAGCAGCAGATTGCTCAGTTTCTTCTTTGCCTTTTTGAAGCAGATGCCGAAATGCAACTGCACAGCCAGGAGGGCAAACCAGCAAGCAGGGTACAACATCATGCACTTGCTTGTCCCTGAGTCTGAGGATATAGACTAGAATAGCCAAAAAATTTCTGACGACGGCAACACTTGCTGAGAGCTCCAACCTGTACTTGGATATTGCTCAAGTTTCAAGGATGTCCCCGCTACCTTACAGCTCTTACTCCAGCCAGTCTTGCAATGCAACATAAAATCATCAGGATTCCACACTTCTTTCTTTTTCTTTTTTTTTTTTTTTCCCTGGATGTGCCAGAAAGTGGATGTAGTCCTCCAGGATAATTTTGCTAAATCTAGCACAAAGATGCAGAAGAGGGTTGACAAACCTGACTTGTACTTTTTTTTTTTTTAAAGCCATTTCAGTTGTTAGATAAATATAACAATTTTTTTAACCTATATATATTTATATACATACTTATATATCGGCTATGCAGATTTAACATCATAAAAAAGTGTGTGTATTATGCAATAAGGAATAGTGAAATTATGGAAAATTATGTTTTTGCTCGTGTTACAGTATGTGTACCTGCAGCTGTGCACAGCCTGTGAGACCCAATGGCTGCCAGCTCTCCTGCCCAGGTGGGGACAATGACAACCTACAGACGGTTTACAAGGACAGAAGCTAATCCAGTACTGACTTACGCTTCTGCAGGTAGAAAGGAACCCAGGTTCTCATTCTGGAGGGCAGCTGTGACATCTTTCTGGAGGAAGGTCTCCAACACCAGGTCCCTGCCATTCAATTACCCAAGAATTTCAGGGATCTGTCCTGAAGTCTCGGGGCTTAGTGGCTAAAGGATTCTAGATTTGTCATGTGCTACAAATGAAGAGAGATATGACAGCAATGGAGAGCCAGTAGTTTTTTAGATAATCCTGCATCTCTTGCCATCCAAGTTAATTTGCCCCTTCCCATACCTTGACCATGCAATTAAATGATTTGAATATTATGTTTTCAAATTAAGGGGTTTGTGTTTTTCCTTAACCCAAAGGGGATCAGAATACTGAATGTCAATATGAAATATAATCTCAGAAAAGACTACAGGTTCCCTTAAATTAAACATGGAGGAGAAAATTGTTTTCTCCGTTTTCTTCCTTAGACTGCTGTGGGAGACAGCAAAGAAAGCATCACATATTTCTTTTGATATACAATAGAGAGTAAGCTGTGTGGTGCTGTAAAACTGTTAAATGCAAATATATTTTGGGAAGGATGATTAGACTTAATAGGGGTATTTAAAAACAGCACTAAATATGTCAGTGTGAATACAAATAGTTCTGTTATTTTTAAATTAAACTGATATAAGTATTTACATTTCTTTTAATTTTTTTTTTTCCTTTTGGATGAAGGGAAAGAAAATCTAGGTTTACATGACAAAAGGGACAGTGAGGATTTCCCTGTTTTCTCTCCAGAGTTTTCTTAAGCCTGATATTTTGAATCAATTAGTTGAACAGCAACTGGATAGCTGTGGATCACAAATGAGGAACTAGATACATATGGAATTGATGAGGTGATTAATATCATTTTCCTGTACATTTCCAAGGAAATCTGTCGTGTCCTGCACAAAAGTGCCTGTTTTGATGGGAACAGACACCACCTATCCCACAGCTTTTTTACATGGTTTCAGTAGGAAAAAAAATTACAGTTTCTATCTATAGATAGTCATTAAAAATCACATTTAACAAGGAACAAAGGGCTTTAGGTCAAGCTGTGCATGCCCAGAGACATCCCAGCCTCGCTAACAGGATGTGCTTTCACACGTGCATTTGGGAGCAGCCAGTGGAAGCAGTCCCAGACTCCCACCCTTCTCTCCCAGCCCCGTGCTGTCCTTGACCATGCCTGGTAGGATTATTTCTGTGACTGTGCAATGAGCTGGCTCAGTGGACAGGTCTTAGTTAAAGATCATTCAGGGGGAAAAAAAAAAAGAGAAAAAAATAGAAAGAAAAAAGCTATTTTTCAGCCTGGCTGCCCAGGTAGCAGAAGCAGGTGCTTGGCAAGGCATCCAGGGATGCTCACATCCCCAGATGCTTGCACCAGCTCCTGTGAAACCACAGCCTCACTGCAAAACTCCTCTGTTGAGGAACAGCAAAGAGTGAGGGGCATGCTGTTAGCTCACTTTATCCACCCTGGTGTTTCTTGACATGGAAAAGCACCAAGCTGGTTCAGGGGAGCTGGAAAAGGGACTGTGTGATAATGGAAACGAAGGCAGTGCCAGCCCCAAGCATTCAGAAATCCTGAGCTGGGCTGGCAGAAGTCATGAGGTCTTTAAAAATAAGAAAGGTAGTATTTCTTTTAATTCTTGCTGCAGTCTTAACCTTTAGGGTACATGAGATACTGAATGCACATCTTCTTAGGCTTTTCAGAGGGACTAGATTGATACAATCATAAACTAAGATTTACATACTGCTCAGAAAATATACTCAGCCTTTTCTTAGTGGCTCTTTATCTATCTAGCACACCTGACACTTACATATCAGAAAACTGAATCTGACCCTGATAACTTAATTAAAACTTACCAGGCTGCTGTGGTGGGCATGTGCTGCCTGGGGCTGGTCATGATTCCTCTCTGCCAGCTCCAGGTGAGCAGTGAGGTCTCTGTGCTGCAGGCACTTGCTGGCACGCAGCGCTGGCAGGTGAGCTCCTGGGCCACTGACCTGCTGGTGTGCCAAACACACCATTTTGGGTCACATCCTGCTCTGGAGCCTGCCAAGTAAGTTGTCATCAGGAAATAGTTTTCCCCTGCACTCTGCTGATTTAATTTGCCAAATCCTCTGAAGATCAAAACCTCCTACGAACCAGTAAAAGTTTCAGATTATGTATATCTTCTCCTGGGCTTATGGGTGATCAGAGAATGCCCATATGCATTATTTATTATGCAGTTGAAGTGTTTTGGCAGAGTTGGAAAATCGGCTATCAGGAGACCATTCCAGCTCAGCACTGCTGATGGTCCAAGAGAAATCACAAGAATTATTACAATGGGTGAAAATCTGCAGCTCAGCACATGCAGACCTGCCAATATATACACACAGATCTATATCTTACATTGAGATATGATCTTTTTTACTACCATAATTTAAGTGCCAACTTTCTTCTTCCCTCCCCTCCAGTGTGTCCTCACACTGCTTGGCTTCATGCAGGCCTGTCCAAAAGCCCGCTAAAAGAAAACACTGATTTCAGGTGGATGAATATGTGATTCCCAGCCAAAATCGCTTTGCCTTGCACAGTACTTCTGTTTTGCATTGTGAATCATTCTATGTACCTGTGAACAATGGGCTAAGCAGTCACAGCCTGTTTTATGCAGGATCTGGTCACATCAGTGCAGAGGACATTGCTGGGTTCCCATGGTGGGAGGGCAGTGGCGCAGTGTCCTCAGCCCCATAGATGTAAATGTCTGTACCAGATGTGAGGTGAAGGAGTTTGTGACGGATTTTTCCATGGGGGAGAAGCAAAGGTATCAGACACTAAAGGGACTTTCAGGCTACATTTTGTTTGTATTTGTTTGGCACAAGGAGAAGCACAGTTCTAGCCAGTCTATTAATAATCTATTAATAATTAATAATTATTGCTATTAATAATCTCTAACACCAGATATGATCATGCAGCAGAGCTGATCCACTGCTCTCAGCAGATGCAGCACAAGGCTGGCACTGGCGGTTCTGGGTGGCTGAGGAAGGTGCAATGCAGGCTGCAGTAAGCTGTCTTCCTTTTCTCTCCAAAAGGCTGCCAGAGATCTGTGGATTCAGGGTTCTTTTTGTCCTGCGATGCTCTGATGGACATATCTTCTGGAAGTGTTAAAAGCATAGCCAGATTCGTTCACCTCGACTTCACTGGTTGCCCCCAACAAAAATGTCTCAGACGCCTGAAATCCACCTGGGTGGTCAGCAGCTCCGACCTTTGGCTGGGCAGTGCTGTAGCTGCAGCCTCTTCCATACAGACCCCCAGCAGGAGGGACCCTCAGAAGCCTCCTCTGCCCCCATTCAGGCACTCCTGCCACTTTGCCACGGGTGTCGGCAGTCGTGCAGCCCTGCCCGTGGCAGGGAGTCCACTGAAAACTAACCCAGCCGTGGCCTCAGCCCGTCATCATCGCTGCGAGTGCCAGACACCGGTCAGGTTACCCGGGAGCTGGCACAGCCACCGCTTCTGCGTCGCCCCTGCATCCTGCACCGCCGCCTTAGGCTTGCAGGGTGTGATCTCTGCGACAGAAACTGCATTTTTTTTCTACCAAAATGGCCTCTTTGCAGCTGAAAGTGTGTTGCTTTGACGCTTATAGAAAGTTGTGAAAGAAATGAACAGCAGGAAATCTTAGCTGGAACAGTAATGCAAATAGTAATAACACCAATAAAAAGAAAACTTCCACATACAGCAAAATGCTTGCTCTAAATGACAGCAGTAAGGAAATGTATGTATTTATATGAGTATAACATATAGTTGTGTGTGGGTGGGTGTGTCTGAGCTGTAGTGAAGGGAGGATGCTACCTTGGATCCATGGCAGATTTAACAGCGATTCTTGTCCATGTGTCGTATTTTGGAGGGTGTTCAACTTAAATCCAACTGTGATGGTAACACAATTCCACAGTATGACTGCAGGACATAATTCTCAGAAACATAATAAATAAATTTCAGATTATTTTATAGAATTGGAAAACCTGCAGCTTAGAAACAAAACTACACAGCGTGTGCAGCACCTTCAACACCTGCGCACGTTCCGGTTCACTTACTAATGGGCATGTGGGCAAATGTAAAGCCTTTCCCTAAATCAACACTGTGTTGCACAGACCAGTTGCCTGTACAGAACCATTGCCAAATATGTTACATGGAACTTTTCCAGTATTTCTGTTAAATTATGCTAGTTCAGTGTATGTAAATTTAAATTTAGTGAATTCACCTCATGGCAACGTAGTACTCTACAGTCAGTACTTTAGGGAGTATTTGGTGTTAATGACTTCAGTAAAAGAGCTTTAATTACCTTCCTCCCAATGCTGGCTGATCTGGAGGATATTCTCTCCAGTTTTCCAAGGAAAATATCATACTTTGCAATTTAGAAAATGAAAATACAGGTTATTCAGCATGCCCTACAAGTTAGAAACTCAGGCTGTGGCAGCTAAGGAGGGAGAGCAGTTCACCAGTACAGATTCTGAGCAGAAAACACACCATCTGCAGCTTGTTGGAGCTCAGGGCTCAATCTTTGTACCTACCAAAGAAAAAAAACCCCACTGATTCCAGCGCTGTAGCGGCAGACCCAACTATCAAAGAGCTGAAACGCCTTTCTGATTTCATTTGTTGTGGCATATGTTCTAGGGGAGGGCAGGGGGAGCAAGTTATCAAATCCTAATTAATAATAAAGTTGTAGGTATTTTAATGCATTCTCTCTGTGCATGTCAACTGTCAGGTCCAAAGCAGCTCCAGAATCAGTACTAATGAAAAATCTCAGACTAAAATATCCATATATTAAGTTCTCTAACTGCTGTGACTGACAACAGTACTAACCTGTACCTGTACGACTCCATTTCTTTTTAATATTTTATACAAATGGAAATCCTTTAGCATGAGAATGAAGACAACATCATGAAAACAGGAATAAAGTTGTCTATTAAGATGCAAAGATAAATGCAAACTGTTTGCTTCATTTTCTCTTCTTTGAGTTACAAATTTCTTGCTGTCATGAAAAACCTTTTCATCTTTCCTGAAATTCATCACTGTGGCACTCAGTTGACAAATGTATTCATCACAGTAGTGTATTTCCCAGAGATTCCTGTCTTCTGCCTCAAGCACTTTATTCCTTCAGATGATAAAAGTATTTTTCTGAGAACAGTTTTCATATATATCTGTGTGGCTGTAGGCTCATGCACACCATCAAAGCACTCAAAAAATAATCATACTTCCAAGAAAAAAATCAACTTTAAGGACAGATATTCTTTATGACAGAATCTTATTTCCACAACGGCTACGCAGTGATCATCCTTCCACTGTGTTTGGACAGTGAAATGCTCTCTGCTGTAGCAATTAAGGAGCATGCAAGTGTATTTTATGAGCTTAGAAGTTTTGTTGGAGGTTCTCAACGTGTGGCAATGCAGCAGCATTACTACATTTGGATGTGTAATAGCCATTTACGTAAGATGGCATCAGGCAACACATTATTACTGGGTGAGGATACGTGTGTATAGCTACTGCATTTGGTTTATATAGCTGTCCTGAGGGGAATGAGAGGTGAGAAAGCTGACCATTACTGCAGCAACTGTGGTATTGGAAAAATAAGCTTTTCTTCATCTTCACTTTTCCTTATAGAACACACTCTTCCCTTTTTAATGGCACCTACTCCCGGAGTATTGGGTGTGAAAGGGGAACTTGTGAAAGGAGTACCCCAGCTTGTCCTCCTTTGTGAGCTCACACTGTGTTACATGTAGCTAATTTTCACACGTCTCATCGCCACTGGAATTTGGCTAGCTGGAAAAATGTCTTTTCCCTCGTTTCCCCACCCCTACCCTGATGACCACTTCAGTGCTTTATAGCCAAATACGTAAACTATACACTGGAATCACTTTCCCAGAATTGAAACCAAACCACTCTGAAAGCCAAAACCAGAGGATATAGTCAATAAGGGATCTTTATCTCATCAGGAGAGGAAATTTATGTATGCAGAAATACTGTTCTCTAAACAGGCAGCTGGTTGAGATATTAGAATTATATCATCCACCATCAGAAAGTCAGGGGTTTGGATGCCCAGAAATTTTTCATTCAGAAGTCAGATCCTCTATTTTGCTTCTCACATGAAAATCAGCATTTCCATTTTAATACTTTCACTAACTTCCACTTAATACTTTGCTAGAGCACTGGTGAAATGCATTTCAACAAAATATCCCTGTGTAGCAAGTGAAACCTCCCAACAAGACTTTTATGGTGTATAAAGCTTTCAGCTACCGAAGGTGACTGACCAAAACTCATTCTCTCCTGTGCTTCACTCCGGATACTAGTCTTTGAAGAAGTGTTCAAGCCAGAAAAAATAATTTGCAAAATCACATCCCACTGGAGTTTCCAGTTAGTCAACTGCCCACTCTGATGTACAGTGAGCCTGAAAAAAAACCCCAACATTTTGAGGCATTTGGTTATTTATATAAACAGAGTATTTTGTTAAATAAATAAAATATAAGTAAAATATTTTATTTTGTTTCTATAAAGAAATATGTAACAAAATATTCTAGTCTATAAACACTAATTCAAGGTAAGCTGGTGTGAGAATATATAAGGGTGCTGATATTCACTGTGTTTTAAGGAAGAGTCATCTTGGGGTATGCTAACATCAGAAAATATGTTATGTTTTTCTTTCTCTTTCCATGTCTCAGGTAAGTTTAAAGATACAGTTTATTTCTTTAATGGTTATTATATTCATTTTGGCTTTACAGCTACTCAGAACTAAGGGTTTTTTAAGATCACACTCCCAAAAGCATACAATTTCTTTTCACTAATGCTTGAACCGTTTGGAGACTTTAAAAAAAGAAATCATAAGAAGATTTTGGATAAAATTCTCCTCTGTGTCAGCCCAGACCCCAGGGTCCCTTGTACCTTTCTTATGCCTCTTTGAGACTCTATCTTGCTGAAGAAGATAAAATTAATTTATGGGGGGGAAAAGTTGCATGTTATTCAAACTAGAAGAAATGTGGACAGGATTTCTAATATGCAATTCGAGATAAAATTGCTACCTTTGTAAAAGCCACCTTTGTATCCCCTTGCTTAAATATGTTTTAACAGTAATACTGTAAAATTGGCAGCATAAGGACAGACCAAACATCTTGCAAACTTCCTGCAACATTTTTCCTATAAAAAAGCAACTGATGTAATTTCTTGCCATTGCTGCCTCATTCTATATATTCTTAATTTTCTGTTTCCTTTCACTTCTACGAATTTTCCTTAGAATACAGGACTGATAGGAACTTAGACCTGTTTTGCTGGCCCCTGTCCCTTGCTGATTTTACAAAGGACACTCGTATTTGCCCTGCCCTCCTCTGGATATTAAATTTGTTCTTTGAGTAAGGAGGGCACAGGAGTTCTCTCTCCTCCTGTCTGCACCAGACAGGAA
Organism: Corvus hawaiiensis; assembly: GCF_020740725.1. Classification (NCBI taxonomy): domain Eukaryota; kingdom Metazoa; phylum Chordata; class Aves; order Passeriformes; family Corvidae; genus Corvus; species Corvus hawaiiensis. The sequence goes on from NC_063213.1 coordinate 44,691,463, forward strand.
CGAAATTGGTCAAATGAGCCACCATCAGCATAATGGTGCTTTAGAAGTGCCAATCGATGATATTTGATTGATGATGACATTATGATACTCAATATGTTTCCACTACAATCAGTAACTACGAACAGCCAACAATTCAAAATGTAATCTCTGGGACAGAACTACCAAACCTTGACTGTTTTAGATTTTGATGGATAAAATATGTCACAGAATGTGTAAAAATCTTTATGATGATGCTCCCAGCATACCATTATAAAATGAGTGTGGTTTCCATCTAGCTCCCCAGTAGCGCTGATTCAGGGCCATAAAGAGAAATGCATCCCTCTGTAGGGAACTGTAACATTTATATTGATTTCAGACACCTCGTATTCTGTGCAAAATAAAATTAGCCCTGCTTTAATTTGGGAGTACAGGGCAGTATTTGGAGGAGAGCAGTGGCAATGAGGACTCCTGGATTCTATTCCTAGCCACAGCACTGACTCATGCCATGACCTTGTGTAAGCCTGTTGACCTCTGTGCCTGTTTACCCATGTTGAAGAATGAAAAAGGAATGAATATCTACTTTGCTGGGGTTGAAACCCTCAGTCAGAAAGAGCTAAGTATACAGGCATTCCTGGCAAAGTAAATAAATCATGAGGATGTTTCAGATGGGTTCAAAAAACATCTCCAGTATGAGGTTTCTGTTGTCTCTTCAATTCGATCCCATTATGTATTTCAGTGCAGCACATATGGTCCTATCTTTAAAACACTGGGTAGTGTTACACGCTGTGGGATAAGTTACAGCATGAAGATTTAATATTAACATTAATGGGAGCTGTGCAGTCAAAGCCTATGGCTCTCTGCTGACAGTGTGCCCTCAGGAGAGCCAGGCTGCTAATAATTTACAAATTGTCCAATTAAAAAGTGGTGTGGAAATTTCTAACTTCTGCAGACGTATTTTCTGAAGACTATCAGAAATGATGTGGCTTTCAGCATGTTTGTATGTCAACACTTAGACTTGTGTGAAATATTCTGTCATGTTCCTAAGGGATGTTTGGGCAGTTACTTACCCTTTAACACAACATTTAAAAGTGCTCATTTCCTTGCAGCACTGTAACATTTAACTTCTGAGGTTTCATTTCTGTTCTATCACTCTGCAGTCAAATACTCTATTTTGTGGGACACTAGCAGATCAGACAATACTGTTAATGATATTTTTGTTTTTCAGTTCTAATAACCATTTGGGCTGTTTTGCCCAGAATAAGGCAGTAATTTATATTGTGACTTGAGAAAAAATATCCACATGCAACTGATTGCTATCAGAGAAACAACACTCAGAAAATCCCCCACTTTTGTGTTATCCACCTGCATGTGTGCAAGCCATCTCAACAACCTCTCAGGCTTAAACTGAAACAAACAGGTATCTCCAAGATCCATATTTTTACTTCTGCACTTTACCACTAAAACTTTTTCATGCTATATTATCTTATAACCCAGACAGGGGAAAAAAACCCCCCAGATCTGTGGTCAGAGATCTGTTGGTTGATGACAGATTTAAGTGCATATGGTACAGCCCACAGGCCTGTCCCAGCTATATCCTGAGTACTGGAGCGAAGAGCTGGGAAACCAACAACATAAAGATCTATCTTCCCCCACTGAATCGGTACCTGGCTCCAAGCTGCACGAGGGGCTTGTGAGACAGGTGAGACATTTTCATGTAGGATGAGCTGTCTACCTAAACTCCTCGAAATAGCAGGTGAGCTGAAAGTAGATGTTTTTCTGAATAACCCCATAAACTGGTAACCTTCACAGGGGGAAGAAGAACTTTATCAGCTCCCAGACATTCTTTTCACTTCAAAAAGGAGCAGTCTAATTTGGGGACAGACAAAGGCAGTACTTCCTGATGTCGTTTTCTTCTTCACTGACTGCATTGATAAAATTATCTCTAATTTCCACAACCATAGGTCTCTTTACCACATTGTTATCACAGTCCTCAACTGTTTTGCATAGGGTCAAAATCTACCCGTTTCATATTTGCACACAATACACTTTATTCACAAACAAAAAAAGAACCACAGGTACACAAATGCACAAATAACAAATTAGAGGGCTATTTGAAATTAATTAAAATATTTACTTATCATAATCAGCATTTCTGGACATATCCAGATGTGACAATGTTGAGTTTTTTCCTTTGCTGGGTAAAATAGGACTGCAATTCTTAACTGGTTAAAATAAAATAACACAAACACACCCTATCAGATCACTGGTGTTCAAAGCTAACTAAAATATCTGTCTCAGCTAGCACCTATAGAAAACCCTTCTGTTCTCATGCTGCCAGTCTCCAAAAGAACATGTCCATGTGCCAGGCTCCTACTGGAATCAGTAACAAGCACATGAGCAGGGGAAAAACCACACAAACAAGGGTTCACACAGAATACTCTCTTGCTTTATTATTTATTTATTTTTCTTAGGTTAATACCGAAGTCTAAGTAGATTTAACTGTAAGTGGAGCATTAAGAAGTCACAGTCTGTTTTGAAGCGACAAGAAAATCAAGAAACTTGGAACATTCATATCAGCATTGTCTGTAGCAGTATGCAATTCCAAAAAGCCTCAGTCTCTTCAGTCTGCTACTTTTTTTGAGGGAAAAATCAATATTCAGGAGAAAATAACTCTTCCCAATCATAGTTACCATGCTGGGCCGGCCGGCTGCAGCATTATTTTATGGAAGACCAGCACAGTCGAATTTCAGTGTTAAGAACACTGCTTCTCCTTCCTTTCACAAGAGGTTTTTCAAGTCCCAGCTGTCCTACCTATCCTAAAATGTTAATTTGTGCTTGATGTACAGCATACAATAAGCCTGTAAATCGTGTGTCAAAATACAGTATCACAGCTTTGCAGGTGACATCTCCGCTGGTCCTCTGTCAAAAAAGGTGAACACTAAATATACTGCAAAACCACCTTTCTCTCTTTCGAATTAACCATCTTCTGTACTCTATTTGTACAAGTCTGCTCCGTCTGGTATTTTGTCAGAGCGTCTCTCTGTGTGTTTATCTGGCCTGTTGACACTACCCAGCACGATGCCCCTCCAGCTCTCCTTTCTTCCTTCCTTCCCGGACCCTTCCCCTGGACCAGGAGCTCAGAGCTGCCTTTCGTGCCGGAGGAGTCCCGCCTCGGGCCAAGCCGCCTATGCCGGTAACCGCCCGTCCCGGGGCTCTCCGCCGAGACCAGGCCTGCGGAAAGCAGGGCGATTCCTCAGGGCCGCGCGGCTCCCGGGCCGTGCCCGGCTCCCGGGCCGGTCCCACCGCCCCCACGTGCCCATCCAACGTTAACTCCCCGTGCCGGGCCCGCCGCGCCCGACCCGCCAATCAGCGCCTCCCTTACTCTGCCCCGCCTCCCGAGGGCCAATCAGCACCGCCCTTACTCTGCCCCGCCTCCCGAGGGCCAATCAGCGAGGCCCTTGGTGGCGCGGGCGGGCGGGTTCATTCCGGAAGCTGCTCGGGCGCGCGAGCGGCGGGGCGGGGCCGGCGGGGCGGGGCGGGGCCGGCGGGGCGGGGCGGGGCCGGCGGGGCGGGGCGGGGCCGGCGGGGCGGGGCGGGGCCGGCGGGGCGGGGCGCGGGGAGGCCCCGCCCCCAGCGGGGCACGGCGCGCGGCCCCGGCACGGGGCGGTGGCGGCGGGCGAGGGGGGCGTGGCCGGGGGCGCGGCCGGCGCGCGGGCGGCGGCGGCGGCGGGGGGGCGTGGCCGCGCGGCGCGCGGAGCCGGGAGTCGTTGGCGGCGGGCGGAGGCGGCGGCGCGCGCTCGCCATGGTGTTCCTGAAACTCCGCGAGCAGGTGGGTATTCCCGAGCTTCCCTTCCCTTTCCCTCCCCTCCCGGTGCCGCCGGGCGCGCCCTCCGCCGCCGCCGCGGGGTGCTGTGCGTGCGCGGGTGACAGGCGGCGGGCAGCGGGAGGCAGCATGGCTGCTGCCGCCGCCGGGGTCCGGGCTGGGTGGGAGTCGCCATGTGCGCCCGGTGCCCCCGCTGGGCGGGCGGGAGTCGTCCTCCCTCGCAGGTACCGGGCCGAACAGGTGGCCGCGGCAGCCCGCCCGCCCCTCGCCTTGCCTCGCCGGCGGGTCCGTGCCGAGCCCCCGCCCCGGAGCGGAGGGGAAGCCCAGGACGGGTGATGGGGGTGGGTCTGAGGGCTCCCGCCGGGCCAGCCCTGCCCCGCGCCTGTTTTGGGAAGGGAAGGGTCTCTGGACGGGGGTACCTGGGCCTGAGGGACTGGCCGCTGGGAGGGGATCGACCTGGAGACTGCCGGCGGGAGGCGGCGTGCCCGGGAGACGGAGATGGAGCTGGCGCCGCTCCCCCGGACCCGGACCCGGCCCCGGCCCCGGCCCTGGCCTTGCGCAGTTTCACGTGCCAGGAGCCGCCTGCTCGTCCCTGCACCTTTCCCTTCCAGGCCTTTAAAATCTTTTGTTCGGTCGCCGTGCCTTTCGCCACCCGCGGTCTTGACAAACCTTCCCTGAGCCCGCGCTCCCCTCCTGAAAGCGAAGGAGGTTCTTCGTGCCTTCAGTGGGTTGTTGCTCTCGTCGCATCACACCCTTCTTTGTCTGCCAGGCTCTTCGGTTTCCATCCCAGCTGGTGAAAAATACTTGTCTTGGCTGCTCTGTCCTTTCCTGATGTCTCCCCTGTCCTACCTATTGTCTCCTGTGCGGTATCAGGATACAAAGGTGGGAGGGTCTGCGCTGCCAGTTTGCCGCCTATGGAAAGATGTTTCTTAGGAATGGTGTTTTCTCGTGTTTTCATGTGCGTGAGGCCAAATTCCGTGTAAAAACTCATACATCCTGCTGTGGGTCTCCGTGTTACTCTTCCGCAAAGATAACCAAGTGTAACACTTGAAGACCCCACCTCCTTCCAAAAAAAAAAAAAAAGCCCCGCAGAAAAAAAGCCTGTAGAAACTTGGGGGTGGTTAGGCAGCTGGTATCCTGTGTCTGTTTGTTATGCTGATCAGTATCAGCTCATCCTTACCTGCGAGTCCTTTCATTAGTTACATACTCATCTGTGTTTTCACACTTAGGTTGCATGGTGCCTTAGGATTTTGTTCTAAGGAACATTTGGCGATATGGGGCTGGGATCTCTTATATCCCGCTATATTGTATGTAAACTTTGTGAAGTCTCATGTTGTTTTAGAAACACATCTATGAATGAGCAAGAATTGTAGATCTGAAATATATTTAGTGTCCTTTGAGTTAGGTTTCCTTTCAGGCTTTGTTGCTGTTCTTTTATGGGAGACTTTCCACAGAAATAAGTACTTGTTCATCTCTTCTATTAAACAAGCCCTTCTGTTAAAACCGAGTACTACAACTCTTCTGCGAGTAATCATTGTGAATAGTTAGCAAAAACTCCATAATCAATATGTTAACATGAAAGTACTGTATTTCAAAACTTTTCTTCTGGGAAGGATCCTGCTATTGACAGATGTTGAAGTGAAATACTGGACTGTGTGGGACCATTGGTTTGACAGAGTAATGCATGTGAGGCTTTCAGCTTCTGTTGTAATGCAAGTTTTAATCCAGAAGAAGTACAAGGTGAACTTCTTAGACGCTTCACAGATCTGTAAAGGTGAATTGATACACTGGTAATTGAAGTATTCTTTCTCATAAAGGAAGGGGTGCTAGGACAGGGAAGAGAAGGAGAGAAGGAAGGGAGTGCTGGTTTTGACCAGTCTTTTGTGGAGGGAGTGACTTTTAGCAGCAGCTGCATTTCTGCTGCTGAAGTGTCAGTTGCTTGACAAATCAGTTATTTCAAACTAAATTCTGTTAAAACTGTTTAAGAATGCCAAAAAGTCAGGAGGAATCATGTTAACATGAAATCCCTCAGCTTTGGTAGTTACAGAGCATTCCTGCAGGTCAGTGTTGCAGTGTGCTGCAAGATGTCTCGACTTGAGGACAGGATGCTGTGCTGAGACTGGAGCACCACCTGCTCTTTATGAAAACCAGCCCCATGGTACTGTATGGGAGCAGAGGTGTTTCTCTTCAGTAGTTCATGAAACATGCTTCCTGTTTGCTTGAACCATATGCTTTGCTTCACAGTGGTGTGTTTGGTTAGAATAAAACAAATTGTCTCGTGAGTTTGTAGTCCGAATAGTGACTCTGTTTCTTCAGTGGTGGCTGTGCTTCACAGGGAAATGCAAAGGCTGCTCTGTTGTTTGTACTGTTCAGCTAGTATGAAGAAGGGAAGTGATTTGCTAGTTTCTTTCTTCAACAGTCAGAGTAATAACTTTCTGAAACAACGATTTTACTAAATAAAGTATTACTTAAATGTAATTATCAAGATTATTTTTCCAAATTCAACATAAACCTGTTGATTTTGTTTTTTGATAATGTAGAAGGGCTCTGCATTAAGTGTCAGCATTATGCTGTGGACAGGCAGACTTATGGGATACAAGAAGCTTAGTGTTTTCTTACACTTGCTTAGTTTTTCAAGTTACTGCAAGCTAGTGTAAAAGCAGTGCTCTGGGAAGTTACAATGAGGTGAGAAATTCTGCTCTGAGGCTCTTAGTTGAGCTCGGAGGGTGAAATCCCAGTTCCGCTTGCTTGATTTAATTTACTTAGTACCTGATAAACAAAACTTTGATCCTGCAGATGCTTAATGTGTTTGTGAAGCTCAAATATTTGTTTGTCTCTGGAGGCTGATTTGACACGCTTAACCTTCACAATACAGGTTTTCCATGCACTGAGAAAAGTAGGCCTTTCCTTGGGTTCAACAACCAGCCAGCCAGTACATTATCTATAAATTTGTGTTACTACTTGAGCTTTATTGCTTTGCCATCCTACTAGGTAGGAATAGATTTCAAAGTTTTGACATAACTGAGGGTGTACACTGCACTTTGAGAAGTGACTTATGTTTGCTTTCAAAATATATTAGGTATCAAAAAAACTAATAAGCCATGTTTGCAAAAATTGCATTTAAAGCTAAATTGAATTGTATTGGGCAAAGCTGATACCTGTAATGCTCAATAGCAAACTTTAACTCAGAGTCATTCAAGTGTCGATTTAGAAGCTGTAGATTGTTCTCGTTGCTCTTGGGTTTTTGTGCAGTTGTTGTTTAATAAAAAGGAAGCAAATCTGCACATTCTGAAGTTTAAACTATTCAAGGTAGAGATGAAAAATATTGTAAATGTACCTCATGATTGAGGTGTATTTGCTCTTAAATTTGTTTGCCTTTGTATTATCTTCATATATTGATGCCTCTATACCAGGCATCAATATATCAAGATGTTCTTCTAGATGAGATGCTGCTTTAACTACAAAAATGCTAAGTGAGATGAAGCCCATAAAAGTTTGTTGCTTCCTGAAATGCGGTGGTACACTGCTGTAAGAAACTGCACTGAAACTCCAATTTAGGTCAAGGGTCACTAATCACAAAATTTTATCACAAAATCTTTTTTGTTTGTTTGTGGTTTTGGTTTTGTTTGTTTGGGGTTTTTTTTTGGTTTTTTTGTTTTTTTTTTTGTGGGGGAGTGTGTGGAAGGGAAGGTATGGGGTGGGAAAAAAAGAAGAAGTAACTTAGTTTGTGGATATCCGTAGTGGTATGCCTTGGTCTCCTGTGTCAAAGCCCTCTCACCTCTGTATAGCTAACTGTGAAAGGCTAAGTGTCTTCTGGGGTGTTTTTGTTATGCAGTCATAGTTTCTAGGTACATTAACTGTTTCCCAGAACAGATAAATTCTTGCTTTAAGGGGTTGTGAATTAGTCTCTCTTACACCTAAGCAGTAATTGACAGCTTAGTTTTTCTTAGTGTGTAGGTGAAATTTGGATTGCCCAACAGCCCAGGGATTCATTCCTTTTCTGTTACAAGCCTTACCTGCATATGTGCCTACAGGTGATCTTTTAGGCTCACATAAGCCTACATCTCAGCTTAGTTTTGTTGAAAGGTATGTAACTGATCAAAACTGGCTGATTTTTTTTTTCTTTAGTTTTGCAGCTATATAACTATTTCTGGCAAAACTCACAGGATGCAATGTCATTGTATTTGGTAAAGCTTTATTTTTTTTCTTTCAGTGCATCATAGTTTTAATTATGTGTTTCCCATTTTCTCTGAATCTTAAATGTGTAATAGGAAGATGTCTTAGGGCTAATAATGATGGGCATTTGAAGGGGTTTTGTATGGGATTTTTCTGTATGACTGCTAGTCTGTGCTTGAAGCAGTGTATTTATTTCCAGAAGTCAGATATGAGTAGTAAGGATCTGAGGTGGAATAACTGCATGAGGATATTAGAGTGACCGGTTATCTTTAAAGTCCTTGAACAGTGAGAGCACTGACTTCTTTATTGCCCATTTATATCTTTCTCTTAGCTAAGATGGATCTTGTTCAATTGGCAGTTAAACAAATGTTTGCGGTGTCATAGTGAACGCTCTGAATGCCTCTATGGTTGCTATTTTCATTACTGCCAGCGTTAGACTTCATTCTTTTAGAATTCATGCCAAGAATAAATGTCCCAACTAGCTCCTTGTAACACTTAGAGGAGGAATGGTCTCCTGTGGTGATGAAAAGGAGCTGCTGCTGTTCAGTGAGGGAGGGATATGGTGGGAATGGAATTATGTGGTATTGCTCTACAAATTCTGTTCAGATGTAGACTAATGAGATGTGTGTTTTATTTTTTACTTTTTTGGTAGAAGTTACTTTAAAGTTACTCTTCTTTTAAAAAACCCAATCATTTCTTTCATGAGTCTTGTAATAGTTAAGAACCAACTCTTTGTGCTCTCTTGTCCATCATATGTTCTTCCTAAAATTTGCATCTAATATTTTTAAACTGCATACAAGATAATTAAATTAAGAAATTGTAATTTTTTCCAAGACACCTGAAGTCTTAGTGTTAGTTCTCTTGTTCCAAGGCTAAGAACTTACATGTGCTGAGAAGATAAGTTTCTTTAGCTGGTGGACAACTTGGAGTAACTTGAGCTCTGTTTATCTTGTTATATGCAGTAATTACCAGCCCTTCCATTAGAATGTGTTGAGAGAACCTGGTTCTACCACGTGTTCGTTTGGGGGGATCAGATTGCCCGATGAATACTTGGGAACTTTTAACTTGTGAACAAGCAGTTCTCTTCAGTCAAGAAAATAAACTTTTTAAAAGAAGAAGGAAAAAAAAAGGTGGGGGAGAAACAAAGCAAGCCTTGATTCCACAGTTGGATCCTTAAGGCAGATCCTGTTAACTCAGCAGCCTTCTGTGAGGATATAAAGGTCTATTCATGTAGATAGCATCGAAGGTTTCTGACCATTATTTGGAGGCAAATATCAGGGGAAAAATGAGACAAATGTGCACATCTCTATCAAGAAGTGACTTCCTTAGCACCCACAAAAAAAGATGATTCCTGTAGGAAACTAGTAACTGTTGAGACCCTAAACTAGCAGTTAGCTATCAGACATGGATTGTTCCTTTCTCAGATTCCTACGGTTGTTCCATTCACTGAAATGGGTTGTGGAATAAGATTATTGAAATTAAGTATATTTGGTATTATATACTTCATATTCTCTACCTCCTCTTTTGTCAGCTAGTTTGTTTCTCAGTTGCTATACCTGATATTTTTCTCTAATCGGATGGGCCATCCCGAGTTCAAACTATTATCTGATGATTTGTTTTCTTGCTCCTGCCAACTTTTTACTTTGTTCTTACCTCTATTCCTTACTCCTATTTCTGGAAATTGAGTGGGAGACTCGTTGCCTTAGTTACAGTGACTAACTGTTTCAAAGTTATTTATAATGTTTGTGTTTAAATAACCTGTATTGCAATACAAATCACAGAACATTTCACATCAATAAAAAAGTAAACAAAGCAGTGCATCACTAAGTGCTGGGAGCATGCTTACAGTGCTGATTTTTGGGGGTTTTGTTTTCCTTTCATTGTTGGGGGTGGAGGACAAGTTTTAATCTGGCATTTGAGGATTCATCTGAAATAAGGTGTCTTGGTGTTATCCTTTGTGCAAATGAGAAAAGAATCTTAATGTTTCAACTCCAAATTATCAGGGAATGTTATTCTTTCCTTAGTGAAGACATTAGCACTCGCCCAAAAGGGTGGGAGTATACCCGTTTAACTCTGTTAATTCAGTTGTGATTCTGGTGTTGATGAATTATACAGCACTGACCCATTTCAGCACAAGAAACCAGAGCTAATATAAGAGTGGTGGGACTGAGTAGTTGGGAGAGAAGGGAAGATGAGACTTGTAGCCAGCTGTGTGGGTGCACAGAGATAAAGAGGAAGCACCAGCAGTGATATGCAAATAAAAGAGGGGCAAAATAGTTAGTTCGTAGCATCCTTGTAGATTGAGAAACTACTTGTTAGCTGAAGCACCTGAAGACTTCTGTCCTAAAATAATGAGATGCTCTTTACTGTGAATTGAATATAATCTGAGATTTTGTTTATCTCTACAGTAATGTATGTATGTGAATTGAATGAACGGTACTGTGTAAGTAGATTGTTTTTTACATTAATAAATTCTACCTATTTAGGGCAGCCTGAGCACAAATATTTTTCTCAGTAAATTACTGAAATTGTGTATAAATTGGAGGACAGTGAAGCAGAGGTCTGCCTATTCTAACACCTGGGGTCTGGTAAAACAAAAGGAAAAAACGACTTAAGCTTATGTTGTTAAACTTCAGAAATAAATTTACAGGGATAGGGATGAAAGTGTTTACGAGTAATTGTAACTGACTCATATTAGAACTTCCTGAATGTTCAGGTTTTGTGGCTGCCTGTTTGCATGAGTTAAGTCTAATTCTCACTGTGTCTTGAACTGTTGTGAAGTCATCCAAAATGTTTAATGTTTCCATACTCTCAGACAATGAACTTCACTTAATGGCCTTTCTAATTCAAGATGATGAGCATTTGCTTACAAGTCATTCTTGGTCATTTTGCAGCCATGCAATTATAGTTAAGGTGCACTCTCACTTTGTGCTGAAGTCCTGTATTTGCTTCCATCTGGTGCAGAGAAGAAAGTTTGGATGTATCTGGATTTTTTTTTTTTTTTTTTTTTTACTTTGGAAAGTGAAGGTACAACAGTGTCTTAATGAAGGAGGAGAAGGGAGCACAAGCAAGGACAGTCAGCATGACAAAATGAAAATGAAATTACAGTATTTAAAGCATTGAGACCATTGAGCCTTTTTTAGAGCTTACAAAATTTTTAGCAATCACGAAGAATCCATGTTTTGTTTCAAGATTTTGCTGTTTGTCCTCCTTTTTGATTGTATTTTGATAGCTCCATCTATGCTGGTCCCCTTGATGAAGGAGGAAGTTGAACCTTCTATCAGGAACCTGGTCATCAAGGAGCAGGCAGCATAATAGACCAGGGATCTACCCAGCTCACAGCTGAAGGAACTACTTGTGTTCATAGAGATCTCACCTGGGGGCAGTAAAAAACATTTTCAGGAAGTTCTGTAGTTATTAATATACTAACATAATCTATAACTAAAAATAAGTAATTTAAATCCATCGCTGCAGACCGAGTTTTGTACAGTGTTAGGGATAATTGGTATTCTCTCATTCCCTGTCCCATCTTCAGGACATCTGCTTCTTCTGTCATGAGAGTGGGCAGGTAATCTATGCAAGTCCTTTTTTTCATCCCAAGGACTTGGTGTGTCTTTCCTGCCTCAGATCTCAGTGTAGTGTCTGCTAACATTTCATTCACTCACCACTGTGTCCCCACAAAGTATTGTTGGTAGGTTCAAATGAAGGACATAAAATCAGGAGAGGAAGAAAAACAAAATGCTAGCATTGTTTTTCTGGTTACATTATTAGTCATTGTTTCGAATTAGTGCAATGTCTCAAGTCATGGTGGAAGGATGCTACAGAAATAGCATGTTAATGGAATTCCCTACCCCTCTCCTCTGTCCCTTTGTAACTGCAGAGTTTTGTTCAGTTCTTGCTGTGTTTGCTAAAACATGAGGATCAATAAAAAGAGGTCTTCTGCTTAATACTGTGTTGCTGTGCAGTCTCTGCCAAATCAGAACCCTGTGTTGATACTGCCTGATGGCTTTTATTTCCTTTGCTCCTGTCTCGGTTCCAGGAGCTGTATTTTGTTTTATAGGTCTGCTGTATTTTGCCTTTTTCTTTTTTTTTTTAAACAGTGCTCTTTCATTCTGGGGGATAATTTTCAGTATTAAGGAGTACTTGTAGAAGAACACTTTCTCGTTTCTGCCACCTGCAATGTTGCAAAGGCCATTATTGACCTGCAACAGTACTGATCCTGTAGTATTGATCCAGCTCATTTATTTCTTCCACTCCTACCCCATGATATTGTTTGCAGTTTCTTTCCATCCACAAGCACACGGACATTATCCAACACTATGTAGCTCTCAGAATGGTAAATCTATTAAAATAGAACCTTTCAAGTAACAAGTAAGTAACATTTTATGACTTGTCCATAGACATTTCTCTATTCTTTTTACCATAAATTTAGCAAATTATATTACTGCAATCAGGGATGTAAATAGTCAAGTTAATCTACTCCATAAGAAACAGAGCTCAAGAGAGGAGTTCTTTGAATGTTTTTATAATGAGAGTGAAAAAGAAAGGTGAAGAGAGGATGTATAAAACACCAGGGAGAACCAAGAGGACAAAAATGGTTAGAATATCACTGCTAATCAGTGCCAGTGAACAGCAATACTCTTCTGATGAACTTCAAGTTTCATAGTCAAGGATCATCCAAAAATCAACAGGTATATCCAGCTACCCTGTGGAGCTGTGTTTGCAATGACTTCAAGATCTTGATTCCTTTTTCTACCTGCTGCACCTTTTTACAGCACAGGAAGGGGACTTTCACAGCATCTATAATCTCAAACTAACACTGTGAATACTATACAGAAGAGGATGCTTCCTGCTGTTTTTGTACACCCAGAGATGTAAAAAATGTTTTTGGACCATGTATATCAAATTTGTTATTTTGAAAGCGCAAGTATAGCTGCATGCAGCCACATGTTTTGTCTCTGAAAGGCCTTTGACTCTTCACATCAGGAAATTGCTTCCTTTTTAAATTTTTTTAACTCTCAACATCTAGCAAGCCAGAATTATTTTAAAAATGTGATATTTTTCATAGCTTTCATTTAAACAGATTATTTATGGGGTTTTCATACCTGAAGGGTGGTAAAATTTCTGTAATACTCTGCATGTGTTAAAATTGCTTTAGTAATCATTTAAGTATTAAGCTTACTGCATACATAATTCAAGTGCCATGGCACATGAGTCTGTGTCCACAAGTGTTAGAAGAATTTTGCAGAAAAATTGCCATGACTGTTAAAAGACTGTTGATTATATCTTTGCATGCTAACCTGAACGATAAGGTCATCTGGAAGGCTCTCTTTTGCTGTTGCAATGGCTGTACAAAATACCCCACACATTTAGGATATCACACTGGTTTCCTGTCTCGACATCCCAACGCTTACATGGGGGAGCAGCAAGATGTTTCCTTCTATAAAGCTCTCTGCTGGAACTTACATAAGCCGAAGAAACAGTATCTGTTTGAACAACAGGAGGAACAGCAATGCCAGCGGTGCTGTGGAGATTGTCAGAGAAGTTCAGCTCCTCTTTCCTGCAAGTTTGCCACACTGGTATTAGCAGTGCTCTTCTCCATGTTGATTGGAGGTGTTGCAGCCATTTGGGAACTGTCATTCTGGAGTAAGTTCTTTAGAAAATAAGCTATTTGCCTCTGGAATGGCCACAAGCACAAATAAAACTTGTAGGCCTAAAGCTTGATCTGGTGGCAGCAGTTGGCCACAGTGAACTGAACCCAAGGACAGGATGAATGTGCCTGCAGAAGAGATCTCAGAAGTGTCTGCTGGAGCTCAGCCTTCCATGGTGTGGCAACCCTTATTACCTCTACTGATATACAAGTGTTTTAGATGTGTCCAGAAAAGCCCTGTTGGTTTTTTTTTTACATGTATATAGTCATACACGTATGACTGTAGTACCTACTAGTGCTTCTTTTATGATACCTGACACATCTTGTTTTTGGAAAAAGTAACCTGTAAAAGTGGGATGGATAATTGAAGAAAAGAGGAGGAATTGCTGGAATTACCTCATTTGACCTCAAGGTTTCGTGACCTGCTCTTGTGTGGGGTGCAGCGATATGTAGCCTGCCTGGGAAGTGCTGTGTTGTCACGGGATGCTTGTTCAGAATGCCAGGTTCTTACTTTTCACTGTGTGGCATGGCTGCAGAAGTGAGGTGGCAATTCCTTTGGTGTATATTTTCACTGTCTTGATTTTGTCACTAGATAAGAAACAATAAAAATGACCTGTAACAAGCAGGCTTAAATACTGACAGAAACATTAAGATCTGTTTTTCTTGTAATTCTGTTTTTCTTTTAAGAGGTTAGTTAACAGCCAAAACTATGCTAATTATGAGACTTGGAAATTATCTACCACAGTGAAGGCCAACATTTTCAGCTGACAGATAGGAGAAGGAAATACAGATACATGAACTACTGAATGCAAATATATTTCTTGTGTAGGGTAGGACTGTGTGTGCGAGAAATGGACTACACTGCCTGAATCAACCCTGTTCTTTTAAGCCAGTGGAGTAGGTAAATTTTAGTGAAAGCTTTGAGTTCAGTAATTTTAGAATGGAGTTTAATGATGTGCTTTTCCTTGAGTTGGTTTGTTTTTTGCTTTTTTCACTTGCAAGGTTTCTAACAATAATGGTTGAAACTCACTGGCTTCTAATCTCCTGCATAAAGCCATGGTTTGATACTAGGTGGTAGCTGAGCTTAAGCAGTCTCTCATTCTTTTCTTCTGCATAGTGGTGAAAAGGGAGGGGAGAGGCAAATTATTGAGGTTAGCATAGGACTGTAAAGTTGTTCCTTGAAAGTTTTCCTAAGTAGGAAGCAAAAAAGAGTGGTTTGGATCAGATAAACTTACTCTAATGTCTGTCTTTGTGTCAGAAGTCCTGTAATTACAGATGATGTGTCTCGTGTGTGTCATTTGGTTTGGGGGCTGGAGGTAAGTGGAGAAACTTGAGTGTGGTCTGCCTTTCTCTCTGAGTAACTTTCATGCTGTTGGTCTTAAACTTCTTAGAATGTGTTTTGAAACTCAGAAACAGGCTTGATTTTCTTGTCTGGTTCCTGATTGTTCTGGGGTTTGAGTGTGGTTGTGAATTCCTTTTTAACTGTGAAAGAACCTAGGGTCTTAAGAAGTCTGCTTCTATTTATAACACCCCATGTTGACTTACATTGACTGAAAACTTTGAAAGAAGAAAAGTTCCTCTGTAACATACAGGTTTACCACATTTCAGGATCCTCAGCTTTTGCCATCTCCCATCTGACAACAGCATGTCGATTTTCCTGCAGCATTTTAAAGTTGTTTTTTCCCCTCTTAGGCTGATCACATGCTCTACCACTCAATTTTGCAACTGGAGCTCTGAAAGTGACACCAAAAAGACTTTCTCTTGCCTTCCATCTCTTCTCAAGAGGCTACAGTGAAAGTATAAGACCGTGTTCGGGTAATCCAGTTACCTGAAAACCATATACCAAAAATAGTCTGAACTTGCTGCAGCCTTTTTCCTCATAGAAACATGTATGGATAGAAGGCCCTTCAATATTTGTGCTTCTTATGTGTGCAGTTTTAATTCCTGGACACCTTCCAGTGATGGCTTGGAGTCATGCCTATTGTGACTAGTGATCCCTCTATCTCCCTGCACAGAGATATGTGCCTGGGGTAGGGAAATATCTAGTGAGAAAATGTGCTCATAGAAAAATGCCTAAGTTGAAATAAATTCTACAAATAGTAATTAATGAAGCATGTCAGTCTAAGAGTAAACTGCAGCCTTCTGTAATAGAAGAAATTTTTTCATCTCAGCTCAATAGGAAATTGAAACAAAAAATGTAGTTAGTGTTTTATATTCCACATATCACCTCATATAGTTGTATGGGTACCACAACATTATTGGTTGTGCAAGTATTTTTATCAGCAGCTGAAGAAGATAACATTTTGAATTGCCATTAATGAAAACCTTATCAAGGTGGGCTGTTCCTTACTTTATTCTGTTTCTTAGTTTGATTGTGCTGCAAAAACATTTAATTCAGCAGGTTATGGATGAGGCTATTCATTCATCTGACTGGTTTAATTTTCTGGAATAAGCAATGGTAAGACTACAAAGCTTCATTTAAAAAAAAACGAAACAAATTGGGCATGTCTTTTGACTGTGAGAATGCACTGGGAATAATTACCTTGGCAAATAAGGGTATACTAAAATTGTTTTTAACAGTTTCCAAAAAAATAGTTGCCTACGTATCACCTGTATGCTTGTGAGGACTCAGGTTACAGCCCCTACTTCAGGGTGGTTCTTGAAGCTGGTCATCTGCACCATTTAAATTTTTTTTTTAATTTTAGCCTGAAAGTCTTAGGCAGCTGTTCAGGGGCTGCCTTCTGAGTAGGTCGGCTGTGCCTGCTGTGGGCTGTAGGGTGGTACTATGCTGCTTCTAGTAGGTGTCAGAACCCACATGGGTGACATAAAAATGTAAAACATAAACAAATGAACACTGGAATGGGGGAGGGTGGGGAGAGGGAATGAGAATGACAAACATTAAATAAAGAACTATTTTGCACAGTGTTAATAAGAAACATAGTTTGATATTTAAAACAGCTTACCTAAGTATCAGATTATAGATTTTCTTCGTAAGGGGACAGAATATGAGAGGATAGCAGATTCTTCTTTGCTATGCTGAAATAAATCAAGTTATTAAAAGTACGCAAAGTTTTGAGAATACTTGTAGTATGTAGCTGTTCGTGTTTAAAAATCAGAGTCAATGCTGCAAATTAAATTACATTTATGGCAATTTTCTCGTTATTCTGTACGTAATGTTCCTTGTTTTATAGGAGATACAGAGTACTTTTTGTTGTGCTTTTTGTATTATGTTGTACAAAGGTTCTCAGTGATAAGACTAGACAAAAGGTTAATCTATTTTCAGTGTGGTTTATTGGCATGGATTGTGGGAACTTCAAGGGATTGTTCGAGCTTGAGTACATAGAGAACAGGACAGGGAAATTTTTGATTTAAAAATTACATTAAGAAAAGATATGAATATAACTTGGCTAAGATTTAAGTATAGCATCTACTTGCTTTCAAAGAATTATAAAAAAATAACACTTAAGTAGTATATATTTGTTGCCAAAGGATTTAATTCAAACTGCTTCATGGACGGAAGTCATGAGCTAAGCACTTGGAACGAGTTTGTGAAAGCTTACTGTTTGAAAGCAGCATTAGACAGTAGCCTCTTCTGGAACAAATGGTATTTTCTTTACAATTACTCCTCTTAATTGGTCTGTTCAGTGTTGAAAACCAGAAGAATCTGGGAAAAAGAAAAGCTTCTCATATGAATTGAAGTCTGACAGAACTGTGCTAATCCTAAAATTTTGACAGACTTTGTGGCCAACCCCAAATCATTGATTCAGCTCATTAACTGTTGTTGTGTGAAGGAAATACTGTGGACTACTTAACTCGAGACATTTTTGGAAAATTTTAATTAGTGGCACATGTAATTAAAACAACTTTTTTTTTTATTTCTGTCTTTGTTAATTGCTCTGATAAAATCACAAATTAAAAAGTATAGCAGAAGTAATAAAAGTGAAGTAATTAGTGCATTAAAGTAATTAATGCGATGTAAAGGTTATCATGTGCTATTTAAGTGCATCCAAAAAGAAAAAATAGAACCCAGGATAACTCACTTTGATTTGCCCAGGTCTGCCCTTCTTCTGAACACACATAGAGATTAGTTGAAAAAGTGTTAGGAAAGCAATCAGCGGTCTGTTCTGAAGAGTGTTACACCTGGTGATCTTATTTAGTGGTAGCTTGCTTGTCTTCTCCCTATGGAGGGATTTAAGCAGTCAGGACTGTGAGAAATTGCTGCAACATTGTGTTGCTGTTGTGGAGAGATGCTACAACAATCATTTTATACAGGGTTTCTTTTGTGTCTGGTTGTGATTGTGCTGGATTGCACCCTGTTTAGTGCACATCATTTTGCTGTTCTATATTTGGAAGGTTGTCTTCCTATCATTAGGGTTGGAAATGACCTCTGGAGATCATCAGTCCAACCCCTCCCAAGGCAGGGTCACACAGAGCAGGTGACACAGAAACATACTCAGGTGAGTTTTAAATGTCTCCAGAGAGGGCGACTCCACGACCTCTCTGGGCAGCCTGTTCCAGTGCTCTGCCACCTCAATGAAAAGAAGTTGTTCCTTGTGTTGCGGTGAAACTTCTTGTGGTTTAGTTTATGGACATTGCTCCTTGTCCTGTCACTGGGCACCACTGAAAAGAATCTGGCACCATCCTCCTGGCAGCCACCTTTGAGATATTTATAAGCATTGATGAGATCCCCTCTCCATTTTTTCTAACTTAACAGGCCCAGCTCCCACAGTCTATCCTCATAAGAGGAGATGTATTTTCACAATCTTTTCTCATCTGGCCCCTATCTTCACCTTGAAGGAGTGAAAAACTTTAAATTGCCATGTGGCACAATTCTTGGGTTCCTGTCTGTCAAGAAAACATCTGACTTGTTTTATTTGTTTTTAAGAGCATTGCATCTAGATAATTGTAGGTAGCCAATGTACTTTGGAAGTGAATTCTATTTAGTCAGTGTAATGGCACTTTAGCTGAGCAAGGTCTTAGTTTGGTTTACATGATTTGCTTTAGATTGATGGCATTACTTGGCTGAGATTAATTTTCCTGGGAATGTCTGTGTCCACCGTGCAAGTGGACTTAGCTGTGACAGTTAACCTGTCTTTTTTCTCGTCCCTTGAAGTGTTCCACTGTCTGTGAAATGTAATAATATATTTTTTAAAGTATTTACTCTTTTTTTTTCTATAATGACCACATCTTGCTGAACTTCAAAATTGTGGTCTTATATGCAGCAGTCCTCAGGTCAGATAGAGAAGGTGACTGACATCTGGCAGTCAGAGGTACCTGATTTTCTTCCCTTTGCAGGCTGTATTGATGTAGTGGAATCTCCTGTAGCACTTGTGCATGGCAGGTAAGAATGCCAGTTTTCCTTGTGTGTTTATGTGGAAGGGGCACTCATGATTTAAGCTTTAAGCAATTGACAGAGTGCACACATAGGAGATGTGTGGCCACGTGTCCTGTCCAAGCAACTGGGTTCTTCCCTGGAGTAAGAAAGTCCTAAAGTGTGTGGTAGTACCCTCTGTGTTTCTCGTGGAATTACAGTGAACTGGAAAATGCGGCTCTTGTTTTTCACTCAAATATTTGACTTGCCACTGACTGATTTGGGCCTCTTGTAAGCTGAAGTGCTGCTACATCCATATGTGAAAATACGTCTCTTGAGTCTACTGGCCAGTTCTCTTTCAGTGTTTTGCATTTTGGGGAATGAAAGCTGTATATCATTGAGCTGTGTTAAAAGCTCAAAGCTTTGTTTGGACACACTTATGTGGAATGCCTCTGTTCCAAGTGAATTCTGACTCTTCTCCTGTCCCATCTTAAAAACATGTTTTTGTCCTGTAACAATAGCCTCAAGGCTGATAAGGCAACGCCACCCCATGTGTGCTAGCGTTTATAGGAATTTGCAGACTCTTAAATCTATTCAAAGAGCTGCTTATTCCACATATTTTGTAATGTTTTCCAGTCTTTTTCTTAAAAGGCCTAGTCAATAGGATTAAGAAGACAACTGCTATTTGCTTTGCTGGCCTTGGGAATAGAGAAATGACCGCATGCACTCTGTTATTCCCTGTGTATTATGGAGCTTCCCCATTAAAGATCCAGTGAGGCCATTTGGATGTACTTCTATTTCTGCTTTCAAAAATTAATCTAAAAATATTCTTTTTAAAGGTACCAAGGAGGTTTTTACTCATGATGATGATTTGTTCCTGTTAGAGCATGAGTTTAATGTTTCCAGGAGACATTCTTTTTTATGCCTATAACTTAAATTTTGCAAATGCATATGTTTTTGTTAGAAATAGTATTTATGTTTTATCATTATGTCTGATGGATGTGTGTTTTCTAAAATGCTCCTAACCTTTCTTCCTGTTTTTCATACCCTTGTATTGGGGTAGAGTGGAAATGTTAAAATTCAGACACATGAAAATTAAATAATTAAAATCCATGAATTAAGAAACAATTTCTTAAAGGTGATATGCTGGTAAAAGATTACCTCACAAACTGCTACCCTGCTATCCTACAAATACTATTGATCAAGTCTAATCTTTGTGCCTTGGCAGATACCTAAAGTATGCAATTCTTTCGTCCCTCTACTCAATGTCCATTTTTAGCTGTTGTCTTCCCATAGATGTTCTGAAATATGTCACAGCTGTGTACTAGAAAGTCTCTGTTCCACAGTCGTAATCTGAGGGGTTTTAACTCTTCAGTCCTCTTGTGTGTTTTAAATACTGAGGTTTCTGTAAAGCCAGACTGTAGACTTTGAGAGGTAACCTGCTATGGACAAACATAGACTCAAATAGCTCAAAACCTGTGCTTTCTTCTGATTTTAATGTCTATGAACATCACTTCTTGATTTGTATTTCTCTTTGAATGTGACAGGCATCTGTTCAGATTGGAAAGCATTACTCTTTCCTGATCTTATGTACAGTGTTTTTGAAGAGTACCTGTAGGTTCTAAAGAAGTCTGTGCTGGTTGTGAAGTTTCTTAATGGATTGATTTATATATGAACTGCTGTGACTCAGAGCAGGCTACCTTATTTTTATCTAGATAATTACCTTGCTAAAAGATGTGTGAAATGTAGAGATTTCTTCCCTCAGCTTAAGGAGCAATGCTATTGTCTATCTGTCCTTTTGATGTTATGTTTGATCAGAATTCATATTCTGCTTGCTTTGCTTTCTTCCCAAATTTTTAAATGGAAACTATCTCTGAAGTGCTTAAAAAATTGTAAAAGTGAAAATGAAGACCATAATGGTGTCTGAGCTGCAGTAGTTTGTTTGTTTGTGGGTTTTTTTTATGTTGTGTCATTTCCAAGTATATCATAAGAATTTTCAATGCGGCTTTTTGTGTAAGTAGTTATTGTTTGAAATTATACATGTGCACATGCTGAAACAACACGTAGATAAAGGTTTCTGGATTTGTTAAGAGGATCTTACTGCTCTTCTGCTTTGATCATTTTTCATTTTTAACAGTGGTGTGAACATCAGAGGATCAACACGTGTTTTCACTTATGTCATTTGGGATGCTTCATAGGCTCACAAGTCTTCAGGCTTGTCAGTTCATGATTTCACCTCTTGTTTTATGCCAGGGAACTGTTCAAGCTCAAGGCTTTTATCTGAGTAGCAAATCATGGGGTAGGATTCAACATCAGGAGAACTATTAAGTTTGTTTTTTAATTTACTTTTATTTAAAAATGGTCTAATACTTTTGCCATGATCTCTGACAGTTCTGCTGATTCATAGTGAAACAGCTTGAATTACTGCTTTGTTTGCCTGTGAAGCTCCTCCGCGTGGCTGTCCTCGGTGAATAGTAGTCACTGAGGAAATAGTATGGGATAGCATCCTCCTACCCCTCAGATCCTCTTCCCTCCCCTCAAATCAGCTCAGCTCACAGCTGCATGTATGTGTTAATGGTATTGATTTTATGTTAGTGTACCTACTTGTGAACTGTGATTATTGGGGGCAGACATCCTTGTGAATATCTGCTGCTGCTAAACCTGCTGGGAGTTGTAAATGCTGTTAATACAACCTCTAGAATGCTCTGAAATAATATGCCTGATTTTAACCAACAAAAAAATCAGAGGATCAAGTAAATAAACCAACATAAGTGCATCAGTGATTTTTTTTTTTTTAAGATCGTAAACAATTTTTTCATATAATTAAAAGATGAAAGCATGAAAACAAGGAGAAAGTGAGATCACATTTAAAATTAATTGTACGTTTCATGCTCCTCAAAGCTTGGTATAAATATAAACAAATCATCACAAGGATTTGGGGACAGCAGATGGATGTCTATTCTCCTCCTTCCAGCCCCCAAGATATCCAGGAATATCTTGGGAAGAACTTGTTGTCCTTCCTGTAAGTACTCTAGTTTATATGTAACCATGATAAATAAACTCAGTAAACACAAATATGTTTGTGCTACATTGAAACAGTCTTTAGCATCATTTGGTACCACTGACTCTCATCAGATGTAAAAGATGGAGGGTTCAGTGCTAAATATGTTCAAATATGTATCCTGAGATCCAAAGTACAGCTTAGTTTTGTATTTTAAAATATATTGCTTTTATTACAACTAAAATAATGTTGGTAAGCTTAACCTTCTACGTAGTTTGACTTTCCAGAACTTTTTAAAAGAAAACTGAAGAAATCTGAACTTGGCACATTTTTCTAGTATTAGTAAATTGTTTCATGATAAACCTTGGTTATGACTTCCATGAGTTTGGGTCCCCCACCCACAGAGCTGTTTTGGGAATAGCAGCTTTCTGTGGCATGTTGCTCTAGACGCTGGTGATGGCTTTGTCCGCCCTCGCTCAGATACTGCCACGATATCATCTTTTTGGATGAAACTTCCCTCACCTTTGCCGGGATTAGTCTCACACTGCATCTTTGTGAGCTCCTTGTTTCTTCCAATGTGGTCATTGCTTTTACTCTGCTCAGCACAACTTGCTGCAGAAGGCTGCTTGCCAGTGTTGATTCTGTTGTTTTCATGTTGTTTCTTTCTTAGTCAATGCAGTTTGTCTTGTCTCTATAACAAATGGTTATCATAAATAGCTTCTCTCTGAATTATTGATGTTCCACAATGACTTCTTGCTCCAATCTATTTATACTTTGAGCATATCTGCATTTTTCTGTGAGATAGAAATATGCATGTGAAATACAGCGTTAATCAACCACTGCAGTTTTGTTATATGTGAATTTGTAGGCACCTCTGTACTATAGATTTCTGTGTAGAATTCTACAAATAATTATAAATTCACAGAATAAGGTGTTCAGTGTCTGTCACTGTAGGTAGTTCTTAGTTTAACTGCTAAGTCTTCCTCTACTTCCCAGCTTAATTGCATCCATAGCATTAACAGCAGAGCGTCATATTGCTTTGTGTTCTTCCTGCTATCTTGCCAGACTATCCTTTGAATGTGAGTACAGATGGTATGACTCATTTACACTTGTCCTAAGCAGGCAACAGTACTTAGCACCAAGTATGTGCCTCCAGCTTTTGATTGCTGTGAAAAAGAGTGTTTCCCTCCCCACCCCAATGAGAGTTATCTTGCTATGATCTAATCAGATTTTAGTTCACCTTCCTTTTAAAATTAGGGAAGCAGTCTCTTTTTTTGTTTCCTATGACTAAAATGCAATTGACACTGTTTTTAAAAGATGCCAGACCTCTGCTGATTTTGCTGAGGCCACTTTTAAATTGGAGAAATGAAGATGAGCAACTGAACGGCTCCATCGTTTGGAGGTAGAAAATACACTGAAGTACTGTAGACCTACTCTGATACTTTTTCAGTACCTCTGTAATATAGATAACTGTTTTTTCCTAGTGATTGAGGAAGTTAGTGTATTCTGCAACTGGGGACATGGGTAAATGGGCAAACATTTTCCTTTCTGAGACAGAGTGGGTCTGATAGCGCTTCATTGTTGTCTAGACTTTGTCTGGCAGTCTTGAATATGCTGCATGGTTTATCTTCTCTCTATAGGAGCAGGGATAGAAAAGAAATCTTAGAAACTTGTGAGTGGTGGTGGGTGGTGAGGGAATATTATTTCTTTTTACATGGAATCATTCACCAATCTTTTCTCCATGCCTCAGCTGAGGATCTGCTCTTACAGGTAATGTTGAGGAGCATGCAGTGTGTTGAAGGCACGTTTGGCGCTGAACAGCACCAAAGTGGAGCTGAGAGTTTGGGATAAAGTGCAGGTTCATATATAGTCATGTGCCTTATTTGTTTAGTGTTTCCCTTTTCATTTCAGTCAGACCCAAAATCAAGCTCCACGTTGCGATACAGAATGGTTTTTTTTTTCTTTTTAAGATAGTAAGTTTACTGAAAGAAAGGACCAGGAGCACATTTTTCCTATTTTTTTTTTTAATATTAGTAATTTAAATGGGCAGAAGTTTCAAGTTTTCATTGTTCCATGGCTATGTCTTTCTACATATAAAATAGTATAGCAGCTCTGTTTTTCAACAAAAACTTTGTTTTCTTGCAGCTCTTTCACATATATGCTTTTTCTCAACAAAAATTTGGAGGACCAGCCCTCCCTTAAACCTGTGTAGGTGTTCATAATTGCAGCAGAGCTGTGTGTCTGCTCCCACCTGGAAGCTGACCACTCTTGTTTAAGGCTCGTACTCCCTCTGATGGCAAACTGCTGTGCTTCTCTTGCCTTCTGTGTTCACTTTTATCTCTCTCCCTTGGTCTCCATTTTATCTTCTTGCTGTGATGCTGGATTAGGCTGTTGTTTCGTGTGTGTCCCACTGAAAGTGCAGTTTTAATGAAGCTGATAAAATTGAAGGGCCCTACCAGCCTGCATGTATACTAGACAACAGTAAGCTGTTTGGTTAGGTAGGGGGAAAGGAGGGAGAGCTTATCGCCTCTACTTGAATTTATTATCGCCATCACTCTCCTGTGATACCAGTCACACTTACTTCCTAATATTTGGCTTAAACTGATGACTTTATCTCCCTGAAGCTTGAATAAGAGTACTTTGCTCTTTTAAACTCAAATTCTTCGTTCCAGAAAGCAATTGTTTGGATAATATCATCTTAGGTTTGGTACAAAAATCCCTCCGTGCTATAAAGGCTTTGTTAGTTGCTTTTGTATGGGATCATTATTAAGAAATGACTGTGTTTTAAATCTTGCAGTTAATACTAATAAAGATCTAATATATAGAAAATAGAACTGTGATTACAACTTGTGTGTTAATGATGTGATAGCATATGGTAATCTTCTATTAGCCATTGGTAAATTTGGCATGTAGATTACAAATAGGGCAAAACAAAGCTGTTTATCATGGGGTTACAGAAATAAGACATTGCACAGTTTGTATGTCTTTGTACATCTGTGTATAGAAGACCAGTTTGAGAGAAAAGATAATAGCAAGCCTGTTGCCCCTTGGATAAACGAGCCTTTGCTACAACATTACTCAGAGGAGAAGAAAGTCAGCAGATATTTGTGTTCTCATTGCATCTCTTTCCTGCTTCGGTAGTAGTAGTTTCAAATGTTTCTTGAAAGTGTTTGCTAAATTATTTAATTATTATTAAATATTACTAATTTAATTAAATCTAACCTTTGGTTAACATCAATTATTTAAATGGGTAAAGACTATTGGTTCTCATTCATTGTCACTGACTACAATAGCACTGTTGGGTACTTACTGCATGCGGTATTGCCCTTCATGTGTGATGCTGGCCAGAGTTTCAGCTGGTGGAAGAGATGTTGGACTGTAATGAGTTTTCTGGTGTGTTGTCAGGCCTTTTCTGATGGCATGAAATCCAAATCGATGGTGCATCTGACTCAGAGCCCCCTATTTTGTTCAGTTTGTAGGAACTGTTGGGATGTCAGGCTTTCAAGTAGTGCTTCTGTTTGCTTGCTCAGCCCTGCACCTGTTTGGGAATACTATTTAGCACGTTTCTGGCAATTTTGGTGGAGGTAGGTGAACCTGTAAACATGTCAGAAAGACTGAAGTAAAGCTCTTTTAATTTTGAGCCTTTAGTATCTCCGTGAATGTGAAGTCAGTAGTCTTAAAAATTTAGGTGCCTGCCTTAAATATGTGAAGTGACTAGAGCCTTCCAGGAATTCTGGCACCTGTAGGAGAGATGTTAAAGGAAGGTAGGTGCTGAGAAGAAATTTTGTTGTCTTGCTCAAGTGTTTTGGTTTTCTTTGGTGTGCTGCCACCAAGTGACAAGGCTTGATATTGCTGCTCTTGTTTTTTGTTTTGTTTTGTTTTTTTTCTTTTTAAGAGTGATTTCCACTAATCACTCTCTTTTCTTTCTTTCAAACTGAAAAAGTTAGAATATTACTTTACACCCTTGGTACATTCACGTACAATATTCCCAATTATTATTCAGAATGACATGACTGCTTGGAAAATCTGACTGAAAATTTTTAGGATAAAAGAACTGTCAAAACTAAGTTTGGGGTTTTTTTCCAGCGTTCTGCTGTTCAGTTTAGATATTCTGGATTCTGTAAATTATTGTGGAGTCTCCATCACTGGAGATATTCAAGAACTGTTTGGATGCAATCCTGTGCCATGTG
Organism: Corvus hawaiiensis; assembly: GCF_020740725.1. Lineage (NCBI taxonomy): Eukaryota > Metazoa > Chordata > Aves > Passeriformes > Corvidae > Corvus > Corvus hawaiiensis. The sequence goes on from NC_063213.1 coordinate 44,717,593, forward strand.
CTCTAGGATAACTGTTTCAGCAAGGAGGTTGGACCAGATGACCCACTGTGGTCCCTTCCAACCTCACCCATCCTGTGATTCCGTGATTGGAAATCTTCAATCCAAAACAATACAATGTAAGCACACGTCTGAGCATAAACATCAAGCAGAAAAATGCTGAGATCAAAAAACAATATTTGGCAGATAAAAATGTGTAAGAGAAGTAATGTTTGAATCCTACATTTAGACACTTCAGGGTATCTTTTGATGAACAATCTTATAAAAACGGTTTATTAAACCAATACTCTGAGCAATACTCAAAGTGCTCCAAATTCTTCACTCTGCTAATCTATGCCAAAATTGCTTTGCTTGTTAAAATAAAGGATGTCTGTGTGTCTAAGGGGAGAGTGTTGCAGGTGGAATGGGGTGGTCATGGGATGCTGGGCGTGACTTCACGTCTGTGCAGCTCACACATCTGAGGTGTGCTGTCTACTCAACCTTCTGGGCACTATGTGTGGACAGGAATGATGGTGGGTGCAGAAATTAGAGAAAAGATGATGCATTGCCACTGATGGTTTATACTCTTTATCTTCTGATTCTTACAGACTTCAGCGCTATAAAAATTGCTTAGCAGTGAAATTATACTTTCTTTCTAAGAAAGTTGTTTAAGACTTTAGTTACAACTTTATTTGGGAATACGATTAAAGGTCTGATTTGTAGATGAGACCAGTAGCCAAGGCACATTTGCAGAGATTAGCAAATCCATCCTAAGTGCAGTTTACAAAGATTTCAAGCCCTTGCAAGAAAAGGCATCTCCCTTCATATCCCTCCCTTGGGAGTTTCCTGGCTGTTTTCTTGCACTGGTGTTCAGCAGATCTTACAGTAGGCAAGTTTGGGGGCTGAATTAACAAAAAACAGTTTTAACTTTCTGCCCGTTGGTCTCTGTAGGTCAGCTTATGGGACAGTAAGGTAAATGCAGTGACAGCACAAAGAAAACACTGGGGACATGTAACTACAGCAGTAGTCCCTCTTTGTTCTTGGCTCTGCTGGGGCTGAATATGTCCCGTGCTATTCCACCCAGTTTGGAAAGGTGACTGAGGATTGTTTTTTGACCTGAGAAATTAATTTATTGTTAAAACTCATCTAAACAATGTTGTAATCATGCAGTTATTTTGGATGGTTCTGTAGCTGCTTGCCACAGCTGTTACTTTCCATTTGCATTCTCTATCCCCTCCCAACTATGAAAGCTGAATCTTTAGAGGTTTGCTCCCTGCTCTCCCCTTTTGCCCCTCCTCAGGTGGAAGGGAGGCATCCATGCAAGCTAGGCTTTCTTTGTAAATATTGTGCATAAGAGGAGGAGGGGAAAAGAGTGATTCATTTGTTTTGATCCACAGAGAGGAAATCCGTCAGTAAAACCCAATAGTAATAAAGACTAAAACTGTTTATATAAATACATTGAAGCTTCCAGAGATCTCTTCTCTGGCACAGGAAATGTCACGTGTTGCTGACTGTGCTGCCAGTTCTGTCCCGAAGTATTGGACTATCAATATGCCAGCTGTGCTTCTTATTTTGCAAAAGAAAAAATTAATAATTACCCAAGATACAGTTTTGTTTGCCTCAGTAAACCATTGCAACAGTTTTAGCATACTTAAAACGTTTACTTCTAGGGTGACAGTAGTTGTTCCTGTAAAATATATCCAGCATGTGATGTATTGGGTTATATTTAAACCTCGTCAAAGAGGATTTAAGTTCTGAATTTTTTTTCCTGTAAATTAGGAATTAATTTTGCCTGTGGCCATTTCAACTCCAGTGTAAGTGTTCCTGTCTCATGATGCGTAAAGGCTACTACAGTCACATGGCATTTTACAGGGTAAGACGCTTCTGTATAATTTCATTAAATGTTCTGTTTCCTGTTTGTATTTCCTTGTTCTCCTAATGTTCTTCGAGTGCTTGTGTTATTTATTAAAATAGCAAACTAAGTAAATTCAATGAAATCCATTGTGGGTTCTATGACATAAGTTTCATTGGTCCCCCTTACAGAACTGATTCATAAAGGAGTATCCAAAGTGTTTATAGAGATCTTGGGGAACTGGTATTGTGGATAGACGTTTTAATTAAAAAACACTTATGCCCCTAACTTACAAAGTAGTAGGGGTGTGTAATTAAGCACTGTCTTTATTCTGTTTAAGGTAAATATATCAAGGTTGTATGTTACCTTAATTCTGCCATTTTCTAGCTTCATTTGATCCCGGTTGGGCAGCTCAGCCCCATGCAGGCACACTCTCACTCTCCACCAGTGGGATGGGGGAGAGAATCAGAAACATAAACACGAGAAAAGTCATGGGTTGAGATAAAGGCAGTTTAATAAGGAAAGCAAAAACTGTGCATGGAAGCAAACCAAGCAACAGAATTCATTCTCCGCTTCATTCACCACTTCCTATGGGCAGGCAGGTGTTCAGCCATCTCCGGGAAAGCAGGGCCCCATCACACATAATGATGACTTGGGAGGACAAATGCCATCACTCCAAAAACTCCTCTTTGTCCTCCTTCCCTCGTCTTTATATGCTGAGGGTTATCTCGTATGGCATGGGATATCTCTTGGGTCAGTTGGGGTCAGCTGTCCCAGCTCTGTCCCTTCTAGCTTTCAGACACCAGCCTGCTTGCTGGTGGGGCATTGTGAGAAGCAGGAAAGGTCTTGGTGCTCTGCAAGCACAGCTCAGCAGTAACTAAAACAACCCTCTATTATTAATATTGTTTTCATCACAAATCCAAAACACAGCCCCATTACAGCTACTGTGAAGAAAATTAACCTCTGTCCCAGTCAATACCAGTACACTGAGTACCTTGAGCTAGTGTTTTGTATGCAACATTTCTGTCCTTTGTATGTTTGGACAAAGGTAGCTACTGTAACTACCTATTTTGGCATGTTAATAAAATGGATAAGCAAAAAAAAGTGAAACTTGTCAGTATGTGAAGCCTGTAATTTAACTTTGATAGCATGGAAGCAAGTAAACTGTTTGAGGTCATCTGGATTGTGGCAGTTTTTTGTTAACTGTATTTATTTTGATACTGTCTGGATTTTAGAAGGCCATGAGAAAAATTGGTTTAGGTTGATACAGCAGGTGACTGGTGATGAAAGCCTTTAAGAGAACACAAGTAGACTTCCATTACTGTTTTAGTGCCATGGGTGTTTTAGCTTTGTACCTGAAGTTGCATTCACTGTAAGTTCTTATATGTTGGGGTTTTTTTGCTTCAGATTCTGAACTCTGTTTTATATGTCCCAGTTTCAAGACTAAACATCACTGTTTAATTTGAAATGACAGATTTTTTTTTTTTTTTTTTGACTGAAGCTTTTTTTTCCTGTTCAACTGCAAGAGTGACTCTTGACTGGTCTATTGCCTTTTGGTTTAGACCAGTTCAGCTACTTTCTTTCTTCCTCCTAGCACGGGAAAATAGATCAAGACTCTTTACACATAAAAGTAGTTCTGAAACTGTAAAAAGAGCATTAATGTCAAGCTCTTCCCTAGGGCTAGAATCTCCCTAGAGGAGATTATCCTATGCTACCTACTATTGCCAGTGTAGTATCTATGGATTCTCTTAACAAAGTAGTCCCTGTTGACAAAAGTCTAAATTAGAGTTTGCTTGCATAAGTGCTTTGGTGGTATAAAACGACTGTTCTTCCCAATTTGCACAGGTTTTCTGTAAAGTTTTTTTTATGTGGGCCTCAAAGAAGTAGTTGCTTTGCTCTTGACAGGGGGCAAAACACTTTTAAGCTGTTACACACTTTTTTGTTGATTTTTCTTGGTAAGCTGAAACACTTATGGAGGGAAATACATGTAAACTTGGCATAGTGAAAAAAATCATAAGAGCTTAGAGAAGATGTCAATTCCATCTTTTTCACGTCTATTGAGGAAGAACTGATTATATGTAGACTATTCTGGAGTTTTGGAAAAGTGTTGCAGTTTTTAATGCTTAACTTCAGAAGTAAAATTTACTCAAACAGCTAGTGTACATAATTTGAGATTATTACTGCTGAATAAAAGCTGAGAAGGCCAGTTTTGACCAACAGGCTGCATGTTCACGAGTTCTAATTAATTTGGGTTTTTTTACTGTGCTGGTTCTATATTGAAGAAGACCTGTACTTTGAAAGAAGCAGCGCCTGTGTGTTTTTTTTTCTGTGTTGCTACCACCAGGTTAGAAAATTGGAGGCTGTTGTCACTTAGCATGTTCTTACCCTGTTGCACTTACCTCCATGTAGACTGCGACATAGAAACAAACAGCAGTAATACTTCTTGCCAGTAATGAAAACACGCGTTGTTCATGTTATTTTAGTTTGAAAGCACCAGGTTCTGGGAGCAGTAACAATGATTTTAGGACAATTTTGGTAGAACTTTGCATTCTAGAAGTTCATGAAGATGCCTTGAGAGGCCTCCTAGAAACAGAGACTAGACAGGAGTAAGGAAATAAGGTAGGTATTTATGTGAAAGGCCTTCAAAGATACCCCGTGGGGAACCAGAGGCTACTGCCAAGATGGACCCCAAGATGGACAGCAGGTCACGAGTTCTTCACACTTTTATCACTTTGGTTCATTGGCATATCAGGGTTAATTCTCCAATTAAAGCTTCAGTTTAATGATGTAATTCCCCTCTGCTTGCCTCCCTTTAGAGGCCTTTTGGTTTATACTTTTTGGGCCTAGGACGGTCTGGGTATCCTTGAAGAGCAGGCCGGGAGAGGCTTTGTTATGTCTACCTAACATGAGAGAGCAGAAATTAACAGGCTACAAGAAACTTCAGAGTTACACACTAAGCAGTACAGAATTTGAAAAATATAGAAGTTAAAACCTAAGGCATCAATGATAGTCTGATAGATTTCTAAGTAGAGGAGTTGTTGCTGGATGTAAGAGGAAGTAGTTGCAGTGCTTCTCTCTCCAGTCATCAGCTTTCTTGTGCTGGATGAGGAAAATTGTCATGAAATGGTAGTTTCAGTTGCTGAAAGTTTTTGCTTTAATGGTGTGGGACATGAACCTTGCTTGGTTCATTAAGACCTTTCATGCTTGTACAGTAATCCTTCTTCATGCATTTCTACTGCTTAAACATGTGGCTTTCAAAATCAAACCCAAAAGTTGTGGTTTGTCTTGGAACTCTGTATGGGCAAGTCTGTGAAACTGAAGTGAGTAGTAGTCACATGTTTTTCACAGCCCACCCAGAGCTGATCTCGCCCTCTTGGGATCTTGGACAGCCTGGCAGTCCAAGTCCCCAGCAAATGGGATACTTCTGGTCCTGTCCATGTAGGGCCTGGGTATGGCTGCTGGAGGCTTCCCAGTAGGGGTGCAATGGAAGCCATCTGCCTTGTGAGTAATGTTTTGCAAGACCCTTAAATCGCAGTGCTTAAAAGTGTCTTTGGTTGGTAAGTGTTGCTTGTGGGTATTCCTGACTATACTTGCAGCATTTGCAGCAAAATTGTTAAAACTGGGACTGTTTGATAAAGCCCTCTTTTGCAAGACACATTCCTGTTGAGATTAGATGGGACTGCACATGGTTCCACTGTACTCCTTTTGTTTTGTCTGAACGTTTCTGTAGTTGCTATGATTTGCACAGAAGTGTTCAGTTTGTGATAGTTACCCTATGGTTAGGATGATTATGTCTCTCCAGGGTTTCAAGGTAAATTATATTCAGAATTTCATTTCAGTTTGTTTGTCCAGGAGCTCCTTGTTCATCCATGCAGGCTTTCTGGTGTTCACTATTTCCTGAACTTTGTAGGGATACATTGCTCTTGAGCCTGGAGGAGACAATCTTTGAATATCATCCTGCTCTCTTGGGCTTCCCTCTTCCCTCTAGGGCTCTATCCCATGGCACTCTACCAAGGGGATCCTCAGAGAGACCAAAGTCTGCCCTCCTCACATCCGAGGTAGTGAGCTTGCTGTGCACCCTCCTGGCTGCCCTGAGGATCTTGAATTCAAGATCAAGTATATTTTATACCTCTTTAATCATGCTGCTAAATGTCTTTTGGTAGTCATAGTAAAGTGGGTTCTGTTTTGTACTGCTGGTACCAGTTGTATTTTTACAGTTTTGAAGAGCTGCATCTTCTCTTAGTTCCTTAACATCACATGCTAGAAATCTGGAGACCATGCTGCTTCGTGATGTAGATGTCTCCTATAATTTGGGGCCTGTGTGAAGATGAGGTTCCAGATCTGTCCCCTCATCTGATCTTTACAGTTTTACATGTCTGATGGTTGTTTTTCTTGACTGACCTATCATGGAATCAAACTAGAGCAACTTTAATGCAAATCATACTGTTAGAGGAAAGTGTCCTGACAAATGTCCTGTGGAGAAGTGTTGATTTCCCCCTCTCTTCTTCACATCTTTCTTGGGGTTGAAGTGGCTGTGAAGATCATGGCTTATAGTGGTTTAGTTTAAAAACTGAAAACCATGGTAGCTGGTAAACCTTGTTTTGCTCTTGTGCCAATACAAAAGTGATGCAGGTCCTTATTGAGAAATATTGGAAATACAGTGCTAGCTACAGTATTTCCAAAATGCACTTGCTGAAAGATGGGTGTTTGCTTTTTGGGTGGAGCATGCAGTCCACTTTTTACATGTTATGGGAATTGTTTATGCCTGGAAATTGTTCTTTTGGGGTAAATTATTCAGAAAACTGGGTCACCAGACAGCTACAAGCTATCCAAAAACATTGGTCATGTACAGATAAGAGACTTTAACAAATCCATTATTTGTGTGTAATGGGTACCAGAATGGTGCATGTTTCTTTCTTTGACCTTTCAGAATTTCAGTACCAGCTATAAAATACTCTGCTGCTATATAACACTTAGGGTGCTGTAACTTAAATTACTATAAGTGTGGATTAAACAGATAAAGACAAAATTTATTTTTCTCCTAGTCTTAGTAATACTGGGTGGGTAGAGGTTCATTGTTGATTTGGGGTTTTGTTGGTTGGTTGGTTGGTTTCTTTTTTATTTTTCCCCTTGATTCTGGCACGTGATACAGAAAACCTGCATCTGAATTTTGGCTGAATTTAAAAGCTGGATGCCTGTGGCAGTTAGTATGTGTGGTCTAGCATTTGTGCAGATGTTGTGGTAGCTCTTTAATGCAAATAATGCAGAGCAAAATAAGTTTTTATTTTTAAGTGTGTTACCTCAGATCCTTTCTCCAGTGTGCACTTCAAGATGACCTCATTTTAATCTTTTATAAATGTGGCTATTTGTGACCAGATGGTGATAGTAATGACTGAAAAATAAGCTCCGTTCCACGATGAATGGCATTTATCAGCTGCTGCTTTTTGGCAGGGGTGGGAGGGAATGTGTTGTAAAAATATGCTGATTGGTAGTTTGCTTGTTCCACCTCTGTTAAAGCCAGGAGTTCTGTGGGACAAGAAGTTGATTGGATGTTTCTCTGGTATGGAAAGTGAATTTTTTTGTCCTTCTTGTTACGTTTTAATGCTGCAGGAATTCCATTTCAAAATACGTAAACCAAAGCTTGTATTAAGTAAAGAGTAAATGCTTGAGAATCTTTTCCTCTTCTTTCAGGCTTGGAAAAGCGATGGAGTAAAGGCTTATTTTTACATTTGCTTTTAAAAATTTTATTTTTTTTAATGGAAAGTTTTGCAGATTTTGCCGAAATATTAATATTGTGCTCATTGATGTTATAAGTACTTTAGAGAACAGAATTCAAGTGTTCTTTTTTAGAAGGTCAAGAAATTTGAAGTAGCATCTCTAAAGAAATTATATCACGTAGCTGCTTTTCGTTTTTAAGACCTAACAATACCGTCTAAATGGCTTTGTCTTGCATATTTAGGTAAAGATAAATATTTGAAAAGAATGAGTCTTTTTTCCCATAGATTTTAACATTTCTTGGATAATGTTAATTCAGTTAGCTCTACAGTATTTTAAAAGAGTTGGTAATACCCCTAGCAAATAACATTATAGGCCTATTACATCTAAATTAGTCTTTATTTTTCACAGTTGAAGACTTTATAATTTTGGTTAGCAAGGAGTAGTTTGTCAGGTTATCTGTCTTGAGATATGTACTGTGTGACTTGACTATTTATATAGATTTGCCACAGAGTTTTTCTTTGATGTGTGGTGTTGGTTTTTTTGTTTTCCTGCCTCAATCAAGAAGCAAGGCAGAGGTTTGGTGGGTTTTTTTCATACATGTCAGCCTGTTGGAAAGAGTGAGAAGTAACACACTTCTACTTCCAGAATGAGAATCTGGAGAGAAGCCCACCTTTTGCATTTGTTTTCTATGGTGCAGCATTGCTAAATAAAGCTTGTTGCTACTTTGCTGTAAATTGAACTGGAAGTAGTGAATTTTGTTAATATTCTTAGGTAATCATGTGTGTAACTATGAAGGTTTTCATGTACTTCAAAGAGTGAAAGGCTTTTGCTTAGTGCCAGAAATTTATCCAGAGGCTGTTTCTGTCATTTGGGGAGGAACATTTTGAGTCTCATTCTTCATATGGCAGTAGTCCTATTTATCTTCCTGGTCTCTGTTCTGTGAAGAGTTACAGCAGCTGTGGTTGCTTCTCTGCAGTTTGGAGGGTCTGAAGCTGGAGAGAAGAGGTACCTAGTCCTTCTGTCTTCCATGATTCAGTGTTTGTGGGGGGCAGAGTTCCTCATTGCTCATCAAAAATTAATGCTAAGTAGCTTCTTATTAAGAGAAAATGAGCAATAGACCAAATAATGCCATCTACATTTCCAAAGAGGACAACATTTCATTAGAAGAAAAAGAAATTAATTGGAGTTTTTAAAAAAGAGAGAAAAGCAGAACTAAGAGAGCGTAGACCTTAAACACTTTTTAAATGGCCATGAGGTGTCAGTGTACATTCAAGAAGAAACTTGGAGAGCAACACTTCCTTCTGAAAAAATAGTTGGTTGCCCTTATTTTCTATGGCCTGAAATAATCTCCAGGGGAGAAGGTTACAACAGCTGAGTCAAGGCTACAAAAATTTGTATCTGCATGACTTAAAGGTCACATTTTCATAGTTGTGTGGTGGTTTTTAAACAAGATGTGTAAGTTTATTTATGTATTTCTAGACTCTGGTTTAGTTTGCAAACCAGTTCATGAGTTCAGTGGTATTCTCTCTTCATTGCTCTACATTATGAGCATGCTGGTTGCACGAGGTGTTTCTTGGGGAAGAAGACACTCCACAGCTTGGTATGTAAGACATAAACAAATAGAACTATTCCTAACCATATTACTGACTTCTTGTTACTAAATGTTGAAGTGTTCCTAACATACATATTTTTTATAGAAACCTGGTATTAGTTTTTCATAATGCTTTTATAAAAGTTGCCTTTCCAAAAAGTGGTAGAAAACAATTGCATACAAGATGTCCTGTGGCCTCATTTTTGCCACAAAACTAGACCAAATACTTTCCCTTTTTATACCCACTTACTTACTGGATGGGGTTTGGTTATCTGTAGGTTCTAAGATACCTAATCCTAAAAGAGTTTTAGAGGCAAGGATGTATAGAAGTTAATTTTCTTAATATTTTGAATAAGTAATATGCAGCTCATGTGTATTGTGTATTTTGTATTGTGTTTTGATACAATCTTTCTGATTCTGTATGATAATATTCCTTTATAATGCAATTTGTTGGCTCTTAGGAATGCCAAAATTTACTTTACAAGTTCTCCTCTAGGTGTCGTCTTAATTGAATAAATCACTGATTGAAGCCAGTGTTAGGGAGATTTTGGAAGAAATGAAGCCCAAAATAATCCTGATTTAAAAAAAAAAAAAACAAAAAACCCCAACACAAAAAAACCTCCCAAACTCACAAGTTTTAACTCATGTATGGATAATTGTTTAAAAGTTGTAACTACCTTGTTTTGCTTGTATTTAATACATAAATTGCTCATGTGTTGATTCTGGATACATAATGGGTTTTGTCTGTTTTTTTTGAAGTCTGACCCCTAAAATTCTCTAGTATTTTCTTTATAAAGCCATGTGCTTTATAAATACTGTTTGTACTGTAGGGACAGTTTGATTAACACAATATGTGAAATTTCTATGTTACAAAATGTTTTTTTTTTTTTAAGGAAATTTACTAGGAACAATTTTCATACTGAATCGTGGGAGGAGAAACTTGAATTCTTTGCATAACTTTGGTTTTGTGTAATTGGAAAGAATTTAAGGAGTAATATACTTGGTTGTAATAGTGTCCAAGTTGGGTAAACTTGAGGTGTCATTAAAACTGTTTTGAGATATTTTAAGGAATACAAGGAATGGAGTAGTTCTGATACATGGTTGATGGATGTGGGTCTGCAAAGCCATCTTATCACTGTCTGTTGCAGTGAGCAGTTTGAACGCTCCCACTGCTCTGTGTCAGTGCAGGCCCATGGGGAGCTGGCTCACACCAATTCACCAGCAAAAAAAAAGTAAATAGGGGCAGATGGGTCATAAAAGTTGCCTGTGCTGGCTCAGGAAAGGGATGTGAATGTGCAAGGATCATGTGGGGAAGGGAGGAGTGAAGAGTCTGTCTGGTGACCAGCAGTTAAAATCAGTCATACGCTTTTTCAAATGTCACTTAAAAAAAAAAAAAAGGCAACCTACAAACAAACAGATTTCTAGGCTGGTAGAAATTTAATTAGCATTCTAAAGTAATGCTCTGTTACATTTTATAAAATTTCATTTGGTAATAGACTTTTTAAAAAGCAAAGTGCTTTTTAATCTTCTAAATACAGAATTGAAAAATTGATAGGAAAAGTAACTAAGAACTGAAGGTTGTGTACATGCTCTTACTCTGCAGTGATGTGTAAGAGCCCTCCTGAGAGCTGTTTCCCTGGTGGGTATTGTGGGGAGGACTTCTTGCAAGGTTTGAAGCAGGCAGAGAAGATTCTTGTCTGCAGCTGTGTTTCTCCTTGCTCAGTTTAGGAAAAGTCACATCTACTTTGGCAGCTGCAGAAGTTTTAGATGAGCTCTCTCGTCGTGTAGTAGTGCCTGTATGTGTGTGTGTGAATATGTGGGTTTTATCCAGCTGTGTTTTCTAGAGTGTTTCCAGTTGCCAGAAAGGAGCTTTTTCTTGGACATGAGGGAGGTGTAAGGGGTTCCTGAAAACTTCTAGGAAGTTTAGCTTTTCCCAAGCAGCAAATCCTGATGCTTGAGGCGGCTATTGACATGCACTGTTTTAAAGATAATCAAAATAATTTGTGTACAGTGACGCTGATTGTTTACATACGGAAGAGAGACAAAAAATGTGGTAACCATAGCAACTGGGATTCATTTTGCTCACTTACATATAGTATTTTGAGTTCCTGGTATGTATGGAAACCAAAATTTCACATGTGAGCAAGCCAGCTGAACTGTGGCTTCTATGGTCACAGTCTATTCATATCTACCCAAAACTGAATTTAAAGTATGACACTAGTAGGAATGTTATATGCATAAATATTTATTTAAAAGTTTGTTTCAACTCTCATAACTCTCCTGCAAGGGAGAACTGATTTCAAAATTCTTTAAAAGAAAACTTTCAAATCTTCTAAAGAAAATTAATGTATTCAAGACCTTTCCCTCCCAAACTCCATCCTGGGAAAAAAGCCCTCAACACTAAAGTGTGCCCCTCTTTTCGCCTTCTCTTTCCCTGAAATAACACTCATCCCTGGGTGGAACAGGGAGGGGGAGACTGGGTTGTAGGCATATTGTACCATCACATGACTAATGAGTAGGAAAATCTGAACAGAAACTTTTAAAGGCCACAGTTTTAATGTTTTCTTTTGGAGCTATGAAATATTTCAGCCTCTGACTCCCTCAACTTTCTACTAGGAGAGTTTTAGTAATGACAAAAATATAGAATAGGTGTTTTGAAGGAGTAGATTTTGTAGTCTTTTTCTTCTTGACAAAATCAGAGCTTTGTTTTGAATAGCAGAGATTGTATAGTCCTCTTAGAAAATTAATGCTGCTATCACACTGTCATTCTGAATAGTTTCCTCTAGATAATGCATTTTAGTTCTTTTACTTATCAGGCTGACTGAATAGCAGACATACATTTGAAGCTGAGTAAACTTTCCTTCCCTAAGATGGATAGATTTGGAAGTGTTCTCTTCCTGATGCCCTTCTAATACAGGTAAAGCAGCCTGTACTGTATAGTTGCTCCTACTTTGGGTTTTATCTTTGTTCCTCAGTCCAAGCTGTGTTATTTCACCTTATGGTCATTTAACCACTGGTAACCAGTGAGTGCTGTATAACACTTCTTTGGATGCATTGCTCTGCTCTGGTTCTTAGTTTTTCACAGGGTGTTCATTACTTCTCACTCTTAATTGGTTATATTCTTCTTTCTTCTGTGATTGGATTAGCATTTTGTTAGTATTTGCTGCTGAAATAACACAACTGTGAGTCCAAGCAAAACATGGACGAAGATAAAAGCCTGCTAATATTGCTGAAATGAGACAGATAACAGACTGTTTGCTGTACCAGCATTTCCAAGCTGATTTTTGCAAATAGAGCTAAAATCAAACTTAAATAAGCATAATTATCATTTGGAAGTCAGTGAGCTTTCTGACCTTGGCTAACAGAGATAGATCCACTGAGCTTCTTGGGTTTTGTGCTTGGGGGGTGGGCAGTGAAAAAAAAAAAATCCCAACTCTTTCCTTTTTACTAATTCTGATAGCTGAATGGTTCTGTTGAAAGCGGGTCTGTCAGTCTTGTTTATTTTTTTGAATAGGCAACTGCTGTTTGTTACTTGAGAAAAGCAACTGGTTCTGGAAATGTTCTAAATTGATGTGAGTCATCAGTGAAGGATTTAAATAGTTGAATATGATGTTTGTTTCCTCCCTTCCATGGCTCAAAATTGTATGAATCATTTTTTTCAGTGTTTCCCAGATAATGGTCTGAGCGGAAGTGGTATGCCTTTCTGACTCAAGTTCCTAAATGCTGGTGGAGTACTCCCAACTACTGCTGGTTTTGGTCATTTGGGAATTCCATAGGAATTTCTGACAAATGTATAAAAGCAAACATTTTGTAACAATGGCAACTTACCCACGAGGATTGATGTGGCTGGTGACATAAAACTTTGAAACGCCTCTTCTGACTGGCATAACTGACTTGACTTTCCTGCCCAAAATGTGTTAAGTGCTATAGGATAAAAATTCAGTCATGAGAATCACATTTCAAGTGTGTAGAATGTCTTGTAGAACACTAGAATTTGTGTTAGATTTTTATATAGCTGCCTGCTATTCTTATCTGCTAAAATGGAGGTGTTTTTAAAGAACCCATATCTCCTCTGTAGTTTCATATGCTCTTAGCCAATTTCATGTTTCCTTGTTCTTTCTACATAACTTGGAGCATCAAAAATGAATGCATACTCCAGTGTTAACTGAAATGGTGCTGAAAAAATTTAGTTAGCTAATGAATTTTACAGGGGAAAGAGAAGGGGAAAAGGAAAAGAATGGGCACATCTGTGTTAAAGAACATTATTAGGAGGACAACCTTGATGTGACCTGGAAAGGACTAACTGATTTGTCTGACATCCCAAGCTCATCAAACATGCTGCAATGACGGCTTTAATATGTCATCAGTATAGTGGAGATTGGGATTGAATCAGAGTGGTCACTCACTGTAGGCAGCAGAGCAACTCTCATTTCTAGAAATCTACCTGACTGCCATTTTCTTTTTCAGAAGCTCAGCAGCATGGCAGTCCAGCAGAGTTTTAATGAGGAAATGATAAACTTTTTGCCAGATTTCTTGGCTCCTGTAGGAACCTTCTTATTTTCAGTGACAACACCAGCACTGTCCAGTGCTGAATCTGCATTTTTCCTTGTGCTGCCTTTTCTTTACGGGGGTTTCCAGCCTTCCAGCTAAAGAACCAAGGTTAGAAAAAGCAAAGTAAGGATGAAGGTTACTGGTTTATAGCCCATCCAGCTAAATGAGCTTCTGTGGGGAAGCTGACTGGCCCTACAGACCAAATGTAATGCGTTCCTAATCATCTGTTGGAGAAACAGCAGTTTGTTCAAAAACAAACCAGAAAAGCATACAAATCCAGGGAAGTTGGGACTTGTTCTTTTCCCATGTAGCAATGAAAGATCACACTCAGGTCTTTTTTTGAGTAAGCAGCTGCCAGGTGAGAATTGCTTCTTTTCCTTGGGATATGAACATAGAGGATTGGTTTCAGTGCATCAGAGAATGTCATACATTAGAAAATCCCAAGGAGTTTTTGGTATTCAAGAATGCAGTCTCTGAGAGGCTTGTGGTGATCCTGTGTGTTATAGAGTCTGTCCTTGAATCCCAGACCATACACTATTCACAAACTTCTTAATTCCTACTGAAGAGGGAAGAGCAAACCTATTGTATGGTGAAAAATAAGGCAATGTTATGTTGACCTTCTGTGATGTAGGCTAGTTTTTTTGTAATGAATAATAAGTTTGATTCTTTTTTTCTCTGCGGGAACACTATTGCAGGAAGAAATTTTCAAAGAGGAAATATGTAAAATCAGCAGTTCCTCTGTTCATCTTGAGCGTGACTATAGATCAGTAGAAAAGTAGATCAAAGGAGATGTACTAATTCTTCTCAGTGTATGCGTGTGCCCACAGGCCCAAAGGGAATTCTCTTAGTTGTTTTACCAGTTGCCCTGATATAAATTAGTAGGATCGTATTTTAGTTAATTTATAGGAGTGAGTACACTATTGGTATAAACACTTTCAAAGCAAGGTGATAGATGATATAAAACTATGATTAGGAATTCTGCAGTCATTCTTTTGCTCCAGCCAAGCTACCTGTTTCTTCTCCGTGGGAAAATGTGTAGCATTGTTTCCTGAAGCATCAGGCTGTCAGTGCCAGCTGTGACAGTGGGTTGGTCTTCCAGTGTGTCTGGGTTGCTATTTTTCCCCTGCTCTTGTTGATGTTGCTGTCCAGCCTCACCTCCCAGCAACTGGCTGGGTGTGCTGGGAGAGGATGGTTGACATGTGAAAGAGCAAACAGGGACTGCTGAGACTGAGCCTTTGATTTTTGTTTTGTTTTCGTCAACTCTGCTTTTAGGGCTGGTGTGCACAGCTGAAATTGCTGCCCTCAGTAATTATTCCTGGAAGAACACTGTGGTTATTATTACAACTGCTGCCATTTTCAGTGCCAAAAACCAAAATTGGCTGTGGACATGATCTGAGCTGGAAGGAGCTAAGGAGGCCAGAAGAATTGCTCCTATCAGTGTCTTTTCTGCCTTTCCTCTGCCGACAAGTGGAAATACTTTTAACAAACCTGTGGGCCTTGCTTTTTGTGTTATGAAAACATTTTTAAAAGCTGTCATGCTTGCAGAAGCCTTAAGTGTACAGCTAATAATTTTGTGTTGTGTGGGTTTAACAAATGCTGAAGTGTTTTGCCTTCTTTTCTCTTTGACTAAACTGATATTTTAAGATAATATCAACTCCATTTTCCAACAGAAGTCATCTTCTCTCAGTTACCTTCTCCCAAAAAGAAAAATTGCATAAGAAACAACCTGTCTTCTGTCCCAAATCCACACCACCGTACCTAAAGTAGTTTGTCAACATCTTTCTTTGTCTTCATGGATGCAAACTTACCTTAGCTATTCATAACAATATATGTGGACAGGTGCATCTTTTTGTGGTCTCTCTTCCCTGAAACAGGAGTTGTTTTGACTTCTAGTCAATTTTACAGGACTGACAATACACCATCAGACTTGTATGGTTGTTATTTAGAAAAGCTGTTGGGTGTAATAGCTGCCTTCTGTTTCTCGAAAGACAGAGAGGTGGCTGCTGTTGGGTGCAGCTGATAAATCTGAGCACACACTTTTTCTACAAAGTACCTTGAGACTGTGAAATCAGACAGACTGGAGGACTTCTTTTATGTACTGTTTGTTAATGTAAGAATGAATTGTTGATTTTGATTACAGGGTTGGACATTGGAAATGCACAAGATACCTCCTCCTGCCAGTGAATTTAAATCTGGGCTGAAAGGGAAGTGCGCTGGGGGATACCCTAGCTAGGAAACAGTGTTGGATGATGCAGGACCCTAATATTTTTACTTTCTTTTAAGAGAAATAGGATTTGCATTTGCTTTTCTGGTTTTTGGCCTGTGCACAGTTTGATTGCTAGACTCTGTATTTTGGACATCAGAGATAATTTTTTAAGGTATTTATTTATCTTGTACTAGATGGTCCTTCAGCCAAGAGTTTGTCTGCAGGTGTATTGTTCAAACATACAAAATAGAAGTCAAATAAAAAATTGCTTAGTAGACTTTTAACATTTTTAAGGTGTTTTATTGCTCTTTCATCTGATGATATTTCTAAAATATTTTTTAAATGTTACAGTTTGTTTAAGTATACAACTGAAGTTTATGTCTGAATCACAGACATTTTTTATTATTAATTTTTCTTACTCTCTTCCAATTGAGAAAAGTTAGAATGAATGCTGGATTATTTTTCTTCTTTGTATTTGTGTCTCAGTTTTTGCTGAAATGGCTATTCAGATACTGGATTTTATTAATTCCAAAGTCTTCAAAGATAATATGTGACTGCATGAAATACTTCTCTAGAGTAACAGAAGCTATGTAATTGCATGAGAAAAAGTAGGAGTTGCCGATGGTATCCTGAGGTGCAAGCAGAGCTATTTTGCTTGTCCTTAGAAGCAGAAATGTGGAGTCCGGGGGTTAAAACTATTCTGCAAATGCAGATGCTCTGGAATAAAAACTGGGAAGAAAGGTAGTAATTCCTTGCTTTAGACTGTTGTCTTTCGTGACTCCACCTCATTCCCGCAGGAGCAGGGAGGAAATAGCAGAGGAGTTCAGATGAGTGACTCATGAGAAGTATTCTAGAAGTATTGTAACTTATATTCGTGGTGATGTTGAACACTCATCTGTCTATATGCAATAAAACCAGCTTATACTGGGGCATGCCTCTTTACTTAGAGCTGTACCTATTATAAGCAATCTTTGTCTTCTGAAGAAATACAGAGATAAGGTATTTGCCTGGCAGAGTTGATATATGACTTACTTGGTTCTAAATTTTTTCTTTTTTACTGGAACCTGACAGAAGAATTTTCTTACTTTCCTAGATCCTTTTAATCATACAAAATACTACATGAAACCAGTGGATTAACCTCAGCCCAGAAAAGACTTGGTAAATGCCAACTGGCAAGGGAGAAATCTTTATTTGGTCAGCTTTGATACTGAATGTCCTTCAGTGAGGTTTTTGGTGTCATCAGCAGTGCTGCTACAGTCTTCTGCTCATTTGTTCCTAGAGAGGAGGGCAGATCTATAGAAAAGGTTGCTATTTTTAGCTGATTCAGAGTTCATGTTTTTTCTGTCTGGTGTAGATGGCTGACATCTGTGTTATAACCTGCAGTTGCATTCTTGTAATATATTCTCTTTATATGCACCCAAGAAGGACTCATGAAACTTGATTTACTTAAAGACAAGTGTAGTTTGAAAATTACAACACTTTTTTTTTTTTTTGCTTACAGCTATCATGTGAACACAAAAGCTTTTATTTTTGCAAAAATACATATCATCATTGCACTCCTTAGAATTTGAGAGTTAAGTGTGGAGATCTTACTTTGCTAAGAGATCTTGTGGAGGCTATCAGATCACCACTCAAGCCCCTGTAGACATGGCATTCTTCCTTTAAGTTAGGCCATTTTTGAGTCTTCTTCCTACTGCTCATTTCATAAGCTTTTTTATTGGAAATAGATGACATTTGGAGAAAATGGATGGTGATGACCTGCTGTTTTCAGTTATTTTGAGTTTTATTAATACAAACTGTTTGAGATGCAATGTTCTTTATACCTTCACGAAGTCCTATTATGATTCCTAAATTAGTTTGAGGAACAGAAGCTTAAATTAATCATGGTAAATTTACTCTGCTTTCATTCTCTGTTACTATTAACTCTTCTACACAGAAAGTTGTTAGTCTATATAAGCTGCTGAAAAATTGAAACCTTAGTTTGGTTTCTCACAGTAGCATTCTGAACAGCTTTTGAATCTTAGAACACCTGTTAGGTAGCATTAGAAACTGCATTTTGCACACCAGAAGATACTTTGGATGGTTTTTTGAAGTTGAAAGAAGAGGTGATTGGAGATGGTGTTTGCACTGAGGTGAAAGCACAGCTTTTGGTTGAAGGGGATGGGAGGGGGAAATGCTAGTTCATTGTGAGCAAAATTTGAATATCTAGAACTGGGTTTTCCTTTGATTATGGAAGCAATTGTGCACACACAGCCCTATCGTGAATAGGGTGTTTTTGCTTACTTAAATGGTTTAGATTGCTATCAAAATCAATATAATATTGACTCAGTTGTGTTGGTTCTCTTTCTTATGCAAACTGTGACACACTGGCTTACTCTCTGTAGTAATGTCACAATTCAAAAATGTGCAATGTTAAGCGAGATGTAATATGTTAACTTGCTTTTGGAAATAGTTTATATTAATTGTATTCTAATTATATCTAAGATCACTAGAATAATTATCAGAGTAAATTTAAATGTTCTGAATTTTCACAGTTAACTGAGTGTGAAGACATGTACTTTTTTAAGGTAACTTGAATTTCTAGCTGACTTTGGAGCATTAATTGCAAAGGTAAAAAATGGACCACGTTCAGATAATTTGAAGTAAGCTAGGCATTATCTCTATCTAGCAATGTGTCCAGTTGGTAATTCCAAAGAAAGCATATGGAACCCTTGGCATTTGCTTACTGTATAAATGTACTGACTCTTGAGAAGTGTTCATTTACGCTGAACATATGGGCTTAGCTGGAAAACCATTATCTAGCAAGTGTGTGTGTATCAATATGAAACTCGAGTATGCATTTTGTCAGTATTTTGCTTTTACACATAAAATCTGATTTTTAATTTTTTAAAAAATATGTGTTTAGTTATGCAAATAAGCTACAGTGTCTGTTCCTTAGGGCATTTTTCACAAATAGAAAGCAAGCTATTTTCTATGTTGTGGTTGTGTTCCATAGCAGACAGTAGGGTGTTGCAGTAGCTGAGCTTTGAGGATGTCCATGGTTTATTAGAACTAGTTCTGCTGTGGCCAAGAAGAACACGAGTTGTCATATGTACTTGTGTGAATCTGTGTTATTGCTTTTTAATAAATGGCTGAAATGCTAGAAGAAAGCTCTGTGGTGTAAAAATCATTGCTTTTTTGTAATTAAGACCAAAAGTATGACATTTCAAAACAACTCGACTCTGTGTAATGAACAGAATATATTTATGAAGGTATCTGTTAGCCTTGAGAAACTTTAATCTGAAAATTCCTGATAAATCAGCATCTGGTGCTATATTCTGCCAGGCCAGGACTCCTGAGGTCAGGGAGCCCTTGGCCAAGGTACTCTTTTGCACTTAGAAAACTTTTGCCTGCATGAAGTGTCAGGGGGAAAGGGAGGTGTTTAAGCACTTTACTATGTTGCAATGAAGCTACTGTAGACATTTTTGCTACAGAATTCATGTGAGCTTTTCCTGCCTGTGGCCCCCAAAGGTGGGAATTCAATATGTCTATTTATATGCAAACCATTTACACACCATTTAAACCTGTCTTTCTCTCTGCCCGGGTTCCTATGTGAAACCTGAGTGCAAATACTTTATTGAAGAGCTATAAACTTGCTCACCATTGACCAATTCTGCTCTTAACAGCCACTGAAGGGCATCCGAATTGCCTTCATGCTGCACAGCAGGAGCAAAAACCCCTCCCTCTGTTCCTGTAACACTGAAGTTTATCCAGCAACTTTTGACAGAAGCCATTTACATAATACACCCACGAGCCAGCACCATTTAGGCAGATTCAAGCTGAAGTATTTATTCAGCAAGTTTTAGGGCTTCATATTATACTTTATTATTATGGTATATTTTAATAATACTATATTTAAATTATACTTGATGTAATTTTTTTCGAGCTGAGGTTATGTTTGTTTGTACCAATTGCAAAAAGCCAGTGGGTTTGGTTTAATAGCTGGTTTTTTAATAGTCAGCCTATTGCTTTAAGATTTTACTTTTCATTTAATTTTCAGAGGATTTTTGTGGGGCATTTGTTGTCTTCAATGAGTTAAGTGTTTTGCTACTCTGACCAGTGCCATATGAAAGCAGTTAGAGTGCTGGAATTGTTTACTGCCGAAAGTGTGGTTAGTCAGCAGAACCAGTACACCGCATTTCTTTGCGGCTTTTAGTGGAAAATATTAAACAGGCGTTCTTTCTTCAGTTATAGAATTTTTACGTTTTCAGCTGCGTTAGTCACTGAACTAGCGCAGACTGCAAAGACTGCCCCCAAAAAAAGAAAAAGGCGGGTTTTTTTTGGTGCCAGAGGAAGTTACCCTGGGAGCGGTGGCTGGGTGCTCTGGTAAGTGTGACATGTGAGCATTACTAGGCGTTTCACCCTGCCAGGCTGCAGTCGCTGCTCGCCAGGCTGCTGCTCAGGGGGAGCGCTGCCGTGGCAGTGGTTTGTGCGCCGCTCCTGCCGACTCGGACAGCCAAGCTGGTTTTTGAGCTTTACAAGGCTATCTGCTGATTGTATAATTTAATTTGTCAAGAAAAAAACCTGATAAGCAGAAGCTCTAACTGAAGAGGAGAATCAGGTTGGCGCAGTGACAGATGTTCGGATAAAGAAGTTGGCTCAGAGAAGATGTACAGAGTCTGATTTTTTTTTCCTTTTTTTTTCCTCCCCCTCAATCTGAATGAAGACTATCATGGGAACTGCATTCACATGGTGATCAAAAGAAACACTTCGAGTGATGAACTGCTTTTGCAGAAGTCGTCTAAGGCAGTAATTTGAGCTTTTGTGTGCAGTAGCTAGCTTGTTTTTCTGAAGCATTCCTCCTCAACAGTATTTCTGCTTTACGTGCATTCCCTGATGGAGAAGCCACAGCTACTGCCTGGTGAAGGAAAAATGAACGCTCCGCATTGCTCGTGTCCCTGACAGAGTAACACCGTCTGCGTTGCTGTCGTTTGGGGAGGCTGGATTCAGCCGGCAATATTATTCAAGGAGTTCATTGTCCCTGTGGTCTGACTCATCGCATGTAAATGTGCTGCAGCCGTGCTGCACGTTGCAGCTATTTTCTTGCATGGGAAAGAATTATTTTCCTCTGAACAGGTCCTGAATAACTGCTGGAACCGAGATGTGTTTTTCTCTCTGGACTGCTTTTGACATTGAGAAAGGAAGCTGTAGAATGGCAGGATGATCGGGAGGCGCATTTATTTTCAGTCACCAGAAAGCCTGTGAGGGTTGATTTAAACTGACCTTGCAGGAGTGGGAATAGCTGCGGCCGTCTCTCGGGGCAATTGTTCCTTGTTCCGTCCTCTGCAGGACGGAGTCGTGTCTTCTGCAACAATGATTTCACTGTGGGGGTAGGAGGACGCTGTGGAAGTTGTGACATTAACAAAGACAAACTTGCTCGTGAAAGGACAGCTGTGTGCGACAGTGAGTGCTGTTCGAATGGAATTGGATCTTGGGGTATTTCTATCAACTGTTCCACAGTTTTATTATTTCGGTTTCGATGCTTAGGGAGTTTTTACTTTATAAAGAGCAACTTTTTTTCAGGAGTGTCTTGAACATCTTTTGGTGTTTAAGTGTGAAAAATGAAATGTGAGGGGGGATTGGAATGTCCCTTTCTAGATGCTAACACACCAGCAGTAGCACTCACAAGTTTGTGAGGGCATGTGAAACAGGTGAAAGTATTTCCTCTATGGTCCCTGTTGCAATACCTGCAGTCTGCTTCCAAAAATACCGTTGCTGGCGTTTTTTTGTTTGCTTTTGCTTCCACAAACGAATCGAATGAGTCGAGTCTGTATTGTTGTTTTGGAGGAGGAGGAAGATGATTCTCCCACGTTTATTTCCAGTTTGCCTCAGGAAAATGTATCTGTACATCCATCGCCCTCTGGAAATGTGCTGGTAAGGCATGTTATTTGTTGGCATATTTCCTGCTTATAATGCTGTCTGAAATACCATTAGCTATATTCCTAAGATTAGGGTGAACATGTACAATGTTGAAACAAGACAAGGTGATAAAATCTGCGTGTAATAAAGATGGAAAAAGCTGAAACTTAGTGGTAGAATTTATGCTTGCAAGGGTCCATTCTTTTTCATATAACCTTATTTATGGTGCAACAAGAACAAGTCTTCGTTCTTGTGTAATAGGAGTGGGGTTTTAGAAGGCTTAGGGAAATGTGTTTGAAGTAAATGGGTTTTCTCTGCTCCACTTCTCACTCTTCAATGGTACATTTATGCAGTGCCACTTTAGAAGCTGATGTGATCATTGTATTATAATAATATGCTGTGTTTATTTTGAGAACTGATAGAGTATATAGTTATATCAAACGAGCAATTCTAAGCTAAAATAAAAATTAACATAAGTCACAATCTTGGTATAACTGTTGGATTCAAGCTAGCACTTTCAGGAAATGATCAACACTGGGGACTGTGCTTTTATTGCTTTAAATTATTTTATTTTGTCAAGTGACTGACTTAATCTTGCTACCATACCTCAGCAGCTTTTCTTACTTACTAAGAAATCCTGCTATATTTAGTAATAGATGTGTGTGAGTGTGAATTTGTTACCATACTTATCTGATGCACTTTGCTTTCCCACTCTGTCTAAACAGGTGAAAGACTTCCAGTAACTTGAGTCACTTGCTAATGTAAAAAGGGATTGTTTGCTTATACGGTATAGAATTTGCAGCATGTAATGACAGCCCTAATTTTATTATAAGGCGTTCTCTTTTCAGCTGTTATAAGCTTGTCTTAAGCTTGTCCTCTCAGCTCCTTTTTTTTTTTTTTCTTTCATATATATATATTTCATTGACTTAGAGGATGTCTGTGTGTTTGAGGTTTTTAAAACCTGCAATTTCTTTGATCCTAAATACTGGTGCTGGTTTCTTTGTTTTACTGCCTGGAATGGGGTTTTTTTGTCATTACCTTGTGTTTCTGTTATGTATCAAAAAAACTGTATGTGTATCACTAAAACCTAATATGGAGTTTTATTTTAAGATGTGTTTTTCTTTCATTTCAGCCACCATTGGTTCAAGCTATATTTAATGGAGATCCTGATGAAGTTCGAGCACTAATATTTAAGAAAGAAGATGTTAATTTTCAGGTAAAATCAAATATCATTGGCTTTGAATGCATTTTAATTTTTAATGTATTTTAATTTTATTTGTTATATCTTTCTGCTGTACTAATCTCTTTAAAACTTTGCTAATTCTTGAGCTGTACATTTTATATACTAGGCCAAGTAAAGCCTATACATACACTTAATACTGGGAATCACGTGTATAGCTTTGCAGATTTGTGTGAATAGTAAAGACCTAATTTTATATTCCTTATAACTGTTAGTTCTGCAGTGCTTGGGTAACTGCAAAGTTTCTTTATACAGTTACATCAGACTAATTTACAGAAAGCTAGACTGGTTGAGTGTGATGCTATGTAGGCTTGAATTCTTTTTAAATTGAATATAGCATATAGTATACATTAGACAGTTATAAGAACATAGTCTGGGGTTTCAGTAGGTACATTTAACAGTGGATTTTAAAAAGGGAAGCCTAATGATTATATTAGTAAGAATGAGGAATTGGGTTTATATTTTTGTGGTGCTTCACACTCAGGCACTGCAGACATAAAAATTATACTGAAATGATACTAAGTTTGTTCCACTGTGTGAAATTCAAGATTTGAACAGCATGCAATTACTGTATTTCTGTTAAAATTCTAATATGCGTGTTTGACACTATGAAAGATAATACAGCATAAACGCTTTACATGGATTAGAAATTGCTTTGATTATTACAGTAGACTGACACAAACCATTTAGGGCTTATGCTACAGGAATATACATATATAGCTGTTTCTCCTCCAAATCATCAGAACAAAAGTGATGCTAAAAGGCAAAGGCTAAGATCTAGTTGCTACCTAGGGGCCCATTTAAGACCATGGTAAGTGTTTACACTTTCTTCTGGGGAGATGTAGGCCAAAGGCAAATATTTAGTTTGGTATGTCTCTTTTGACATTTAAAAGCATGCTTCAGAATTTACAGCTGAGAAATGTCAGCTGAAAAGTCCCAGTATAAGGAAGCTGTCCTATTGTCTTGAAGGGCTTGAGAAGGACCCTATATAAACAAACTTTCTGTCAAATCTGAAGCTTTGTTTGATAAGGTTGGACTTTTTTTCCTCTTTCAGGAGTTTTGTGTGTCCTTAAGAAAGATTGTATGATTAATTTTACCAAAAGACTTAATATTCTGTTTAGTTATGAGAGCATTAGTTTTGTATCCTTCCAGTGTCTGCATCTATATGCTCTGGTCACATTGCCATTTTTATTTTTAAAAGATGATTAGTTTGTATTGTTACTTTGTGTTCATTCATGTGTTAAAGTCAGGTTTAGCATTCATAGCTATAGGACCTTGTAAACAAAGTTAGGTTTACTCTCTGCCTTTTTTTATCATCTATTACCAAAGCCTCTGCTATATTTCGGTATGTATGTGGGAGTGGTTTGGAATTGGGTTTTGTTCTTTCTCAAGTTTTGTCAAACACTTGCAAATAAATAGGAAGACAGGAAGTCAACTGATGTGCTTAAATAGGAAAGCTTGTAATTACTTGCTGTCTTTGAAGAGAATTGCTTCAGATTGCCAGGTACTTATCTTGTAGGTAGAATAGTCAAAATGTGGAGGTTTTTACATTTTATGTTTTGGTGGGGTTTTTTTGTTGGTTTTTTTGTTTGTTTTTTTTTTAATTCCTTTCTGTGGATACATCTCTCTTTAATAGAACATGTGTGCATCTTAGCCTAGTAACACCCAAGGTGTGGATAGAGTCCATGCAGGACAAATATGCCATTTTTTCACAACCACCTTCTTCACTGTTGGGAGATGCTTATCACTCATGACCACTGTTTCTTATCACGGCAATCCTAGTCCTACTACAGTATCAAATATTAGATTTACATTTATCCTTTAAATGCTGTTTGTTGGGGCTAAATGAGCATGTAAATTCTCCCATTGTCTGGTAGAAATGAAGTAGACTGCCTAGTATATTTTACTGTGTGTCTGTGAGCATTTTGTTCTTTTCCTTGGTTTTTTTTGTTGAAGATGTCCTTGGCTGGAGGTAACATATCTCTACATAAGTCTAGATCTAGACTTGTTCCCTGAGTTACATGTTACAAGTTGGTGTGGACAGAAGGAGGGGAAAAGTGAAGAAAATGAAGTAGTTATTTATATTCCTAAAAAAAGAGAAGGATTGGGATAAACTGTTTTGACCATTGTGGTTTGTATTAGACCAGTATATACACTGGATTTTTTTCCACTTCGCTATCCAAGTGTTTCAGTACAGTTACTTGAATTCCAGAGTCATTCCCTCCAATGCCTCGGCAGAGTCATTTCCCCCTTTGAAGAGCAACTAATTATTCTGCAGTTTGTATTCGAATAGTTGAGATTCCTTCCATCCTCCCTTCCCCTGTGCATGGGCTGGACTCTGTAACTGGAGACCCAGCAGCATTCTGTGAATCAATTTTGCCCAAAAGTGAACTGAAGATAGAGCTGTTGTACATCTTCTTTGTGACATTGGCATTCATCTAGGAAAGTTTTTATGATGAAATGGGGGTATTTTTTCTTTCTGTTTCATCCAGCTTCATTTACCTCCTTACTTTTACGATATGTTATCTCTGACATTAATCACAATTGGCTTAATACTCTTTATAAAGCTAAGTGAGTTGAATCTGTATTTGGCTTTCCAAAGCTAGGCTGTGGAAACTGATGTTACGGTAATACCTAAATATTGCTTTGAGTTTGGCCTGTATTAGGGCATTATTCCTAAAACAGATGATGTCTTCTGCCATAGTGTAATACTTAGAGACATTCTGAAATAGGTAGTCTTTCAGAACATGAGTTGCTGTGTGTGACTGTAAGATAATGTACAAATAGTAAATGGGCTTTTTTCAGAAAGAAGATTGTTCTCTGTTCATGCCATACCAGCCTCGAGTCACAGGCTCAGTTTAGATTTAGAAAGTATGTATTGTATTCTGTTTGCTGTTGTAATCTTTTGTGAAGAAAGAGCAAATTGAGTGTATCCCTAGCTGCTTAAACTGGGGTTCAAAAAGGCTTACCCTCTCTGCAAGCTGGAAATGTGCAGCTCTTTGTAGACAAAACTGATTTTTAGGAACTTTGTTCAAATAAATTGTTTGGAAGGTGAACTTTTCTGAGGCTCCAGTTAATGGAAAAAAACAAAACAAAGGGGAAAAGGGTTCTGCAGGGTTCCATTTCCCTCCCATTTCCCAAGAAAGCTTGAGTAACTGTAGCTGCTTGTTTCATGAATCAGGCTTAAATCACACGCATCGCATATGTCAAACAGTATAGAGTTTCTGTTACAAGCATGGTTTTTGCTATCCTCTATGTGTTTGTTTAAAAAATTATTACTATTTCTTGGTACCATCCTGAGCTTTTGAGACTTGACAGAAAGGAAAATCTTGCATGATAATGGACACATTTAATATCTATTAGTTGATGGAGGTCCTCAACATTTCCTGCTCTTGCTGATTAGATTAGTGGGGCTGGTTTGAATTCTGCATATTTTTCAGCAATTAGTTTTAGCTAACTGAATGATTTCAGCATTGCATTTTATAAGTGAGTATTGGTTTGGGCTTTTTTTTTTTTAAGATTTTGAGACCTGTTACTGTTGTAAATTCTGCCATTTCTGTTTGTAATCAGAACTCATATGATGTATGTTCAGTTTAAAAGATCATGAAAATGGAATATATCATCTCAGCTATTAGTTAAGAATGGAATTCTCTCAAGGGAATACAGCTCACTGTCAAAAGTGATTTAAAGGTTGCAAATCTGACTACTGAAGTGATTGTTCAAATTCAGAACAATTTTTCATCCTCCTAGTCCTATTGGGGTAGTATTTCTTGCCATGAAAATTGATACTTCAGGTAACCCAATATTTTTTATAACTCCATTGCACTTGATCTTAGCCGAGGGGACAAACATCTGATCCTCTCTGGAACTGGTGTCAGTGTGCCCCTTGCTCTTCTCATACTAAAGCCAAACAGACTCTTTTTTTGGAGGATTCCCAAGACTACACTGATCTCTCACAATGCTCAAAAATGCTCACTGTTCCTATTTAAAGTAGTAATATTGACATATGTGACAAGGGACTTAAACATGAAATACCTGGATCTTACTGTATATTGTGCTTTGTGAGATTAAAATAGATTTAAACTATGAAATGTTCTAAAGCTGCTTTATGTGTGAGTTGGTGTTTTTTTTTCCCAACATGAAATGTAATAATGGGAAGTGAAATTCCTCATACTGTACCATTACAGCCATTGGTACCCTGTAGCAATCAGGGTTCTCTGTATGATTTCTATTTTGAATTATTGGCCATCCAGCACGGCTCTTAATTTAATGTCTTTTTTGTATGGTAAGTAACCACAATGTAAAAATTCACCTGTGCTGCTATTTTGGGAAGAAGGGAAAAACAAAACAAAACCATAGAACCAAATAATCTTTCGTCTGCCCTCCCTAACCCACACCTGTATTAGATAGCAATGAAGTGTTGCCCATAAATTCCAAGTTTTGTTGGTGGAACTGACAAGGGGTATGATCCTGTAGCACCAAAGTGCTGATACAAACAGGATAGCTAAGGTTGTGTCTGACTGGTATTTTGAGCAGTAGAGTTCCAGTAGCGATGTGGACTCCATTCCCAGTCCTGCCAAATGTGGGTTTGCGTAACTTCTTTGTGGTTTTTTGCGTAGCAGGGGAATGCTGCTGGATGTTGCTCTAGGGTAAAACAGAACATTAGTTTATCTTACTCTGCAGGTCACTATATACTGAAAGAGGAAGAAAATTGGCTTGTTAGTCTAGTGACAAGCCTAGGACTCCTTATACAGCATCGGGTCTGGGTACCAGGAGAATTAGATTATTGAGGGTCTCAAAGATATTAGTAATTTAAGAATGAATAATGAAAATTTAAGTACAGTTCAAAAACCAAGAAAGATCCTTTGAGATGATGGTATTGGTCAACAAAGTACTAAAAGAGGTTAAATAGAAAAAACAGGTAATGTATGTATGGTCACCTGGCTTTCATCATTATACTTTACCTTGTTGTTTGAATTGCTGGAGTAACAGGTGTTTTTCTGCATGTTTGTGCAGTGTGGAGCAGGAAAACCTGAATTACTTGGCTGCAGTATGGAACATACTACAGGATTTAGTAAAGTTTGATGTTCTGATCATACAAATGAATCCTGTGCCTATATGTTGTTCTGTGGGAAATTGTAATTGCTCTCTAATTCAGCAATTACATTGAAATATTTCTCTGTGTAAAGAGCATTACATAAGTAAATACGGACTTCCTTGAAAACAAATGAACAAGAAGCCATAATTTTAATGAGGTAAAAATAGTCGTTAGGTATTTTCTTACCTTTGTGTTCACTATCTTTCTGTAGCCAATTATTTTTCTGATTACTAATGTAGGTTTTCTTGTTTGTTTTCTATAAAAAATACACATGCATACTACAAATGTAAATTTACCACAGCTTGACTTATCTGTACTTCTAGAAGCTTTTCTGCGTTGATATTCGTAAAGTGTTTGAGCTATGCCTTTTGTTATCAGTGCCTTTGTAACTTGGAGTCACTGTTAGTGTAAGAATTTGCTGGTTGGGACAACTGGAAGAAGTTCTCAAAGCAAGTGGGATGCTTTTAAACAGTGGTGGTTGATGTGTAGTGCCATGTTCTTGTGCTTTTGATGAGGGCAAGACTCAGAGAGGCTGTTTTTAACAGGGAGTGGAAATAGTTTTGAGAACAGGGGAGAGGACTTTGACAGTTTTGCAGAGATTTGCATGGGCAAGATAAAAGCAGTGGGAAGACAGGCATGTCCAAATAGTGCTCCTTTCCGCTTCAGGAATGCTGTGACTACTGATCAGGAAAAGGGGTTATTCATTGTGGTTTGTGATTTGGTCCACTGAGAGTATGTTTGCAGGGAAATAATTTTCCAGGCCAGTTCATCTGTAACACCTCTTGGTACTAGATAAAGCTTCTGGCAATCACACCAAAGCTACCCTCTGGTTTTTGCCTAAGCTGGTGAGAGTAAATAGTGGTTAAAAACTAGTGTAATGTAGCAAAGTCTAAGCAGGAGTTGTGAAGAGTTTTTAACTCTTCAAGCTGTTCTTCTGAGGAGGTGAGATTATGGGTTTGCTAACCAGTCTATTTGTCCCAGACATGCCTCACACCCAGTGTTGGTAACTGTTTTGTCAGGTTCCTGCAGACAAATCAGAGGATTTACATGAAGGGCTTTTTCATTGGCAACTGGAGTTGGCAACCAAAACTTGCTCTAAAGTATTTGTTACTGTGGAGCAGCATCTCATTGTATTCCTTGGCAGGATAGACATAACGTCTGGTTTGCTCATTTGAATGTGAGAGAGGAATTAAAAAGTTGCCCAGAAAATTGTAAAATATTCTGAAGAGCACAATTTATTTATTTTTTTAGATCCTATTTTAATAGGTCAGGTTATGCACTTTTTGTTTCTTAGTTGTTGCCATTGCTAAAGAGTTTCAATCTGTCATGAATTTTTCTTCTCTAAAAGTAAGTCACTGGTTTTTTATTTGGTCTTTTGCTAATTTCCAAATGCAGGCAAGCTTTTAATGAAGAGATGCTGTAGTTATTGTAACTTGAACCATCTCGACTGACGTTGTGAAGGTGTAGCTGCAGTAGTATTTTGGAGGAGTGCACAGTTTAGACCTATTAAAATAAAACTTGAATTTAAGGCCTCCTTTCCAAAAATGTTGTACTATCTTGAGTCTCTAATCATAGCAAAGAAGTATTTAGTGAAAAATTGTGAGTTTGGAGGTATTAATAAAGTGCATAGAAATATTTGCATGGTTTTTGCTGTATTGAGAACACTTGTTTTTCCTCAGAGATGGTTAGAATACAAAGTTTGCCATCTTTGTAATGTGCTTGTTATAGCTGGTGTGATTCCTAATACTTACATCTTCACATTTTAGCTATCAAATCTAGAGGAAAAATTGTTTTAAAACAGCTTGCTAATTTCCCGTATTATTTATCTATTTAAAATTCTGTTCAACCTTGAAGTCCTTTCTTTCTCTACTAGAAAGGTTTCTGCTTGGTTGAACATTATTTGTAATATATTTTTATCTTCAGTTTAGAGTGTAGCAGATTTGGGGGATAAAATGACAGGTATCTGTGAGTTACAAAGACTTCTTAATATGATGAAAACATAGAATATAACTTAGAGCGTGGTGCTAGTTATTTTAATTCAGTTTCATCCTTTGGATTTTTAAGCAGTAATTCCCCCTGAGTTTTCCTGCAAATAAGAACTGTATGTTGAAAGAACACAAACGTGTATGCCTGTATATAAATGCATACAAGTTATATAGAAAATGTGAGCTTACTTTGTTTTTAAATGGTCACTTATCTAATGTTAACAACAGTAGGCATATAATGAAATGACAGTGAGAACAGTCCTTTGAAACAACTGCAGGAGGTTGGAAAGGAAATAAAACATTCCTGTATAAACAAACACTAATAAAGAGAATTCCTGCAGTAAGAAACACTGCTGAGAAACTCAGGGCAGCAGCTGCTGCCTGGCAGCCTCTGCCTGGAACCCAGCTTCAGGTGCTGGAGCAGAGTCCAAGAAATCTTATACTGGGCGAGTGAGGGGCTGTGAGACTTCACAAAGCACAGGTGAACTCAGGATGGGCATAAATCACAAAACAAGCTGTGTGTGCCTTCAGACCCTTCTACTGCTAACTTCTAATAGAAGAATTTTTATTGCCCATTTAAATAACATTAATTATACCTATCTCTTACTCAGAACAGATCTCTAAGAAGAACTGAGAGCTGTTGTAATTAAGTAGAGACATTTTAAATAGTTAATGGCTTTAATTTGGTATGTTTTCATTTTGTATGAAGTATATGTAAATATATTTTTTGAATGTATGGGTGAGAAACATATAGTATATCATCTCAGAGATTGATGGTAGTTATCTTCTGTGTTTGTTTGCTCACATATTTCTAATAAAATACAGCTTTCTAATGGGAACAAGATGTTTCTTTCTCTTTAAACATTTGTTTGGATTTTTGACCAATGTGCATCTCAGTGTATTGTATTGCTTTCTGCTTCTAGCTAGTCTCTGTACTAAACTTTCTAAGTATTTCCATCACAAACAGGAACCCCCATTTTCTCTGTGAACAGCCTTATGAAATGATGAGTCATATGAGACTCCTGCTTTATAATGTGTTCAGTTAATTGAAATTTCTTCACATCTGAAAAATGGCAAGAAGATTCTGTGATGAATTCTGGTTTTGAGGGGAGTGTTTGTGATACCGAAAAAACAGGAGCAGGTTGTGCCTGCTCAGAACTCACATCTATGCATCAGCTTTTACTGTGGAGCTGAAGTGTCTTGCATGTAATAAAGTCCAAGAATTGGTTTTTAGAAGGACATTCTGTGAATAGCACAGGCCAGTATGTGTGGTGTTACATTAAAAAGAGACAAAGCTTGTGAAACACCTTGTCACTAAGTCTGATCAAGTTTTAGTGAGGTGTTTTTAAAGAAGGAAGTGGAATGCAGCATTACCATATGGGACTGACTAGGAGTTACTTTGGTAAAGAATTAAACAACTTCTTAAATACATGAATATTCATGTTATGTATCTAAAGAGATAAGAAGAAACTTTGCTGCAGGAAATGTACAGAAGCTCTTCCTATACAAAAGCTGATTCTACTTCTAAAGGATTGGATATTAGATTGTTTGATCCACTGATGTGAAGCCTGACTGATTCCAGAAATGGAGAACTTGGGAGACTAATTCTTCCAGGTGTAGTGTAAACTTGCTGCCAGTTGTATAAACAGTATCCACCAGCTACTCAAATATGATTTAAATTCTTCATATAGAAGTTGTTCACTGTAACTTAACTTTAAAGCTGAGCATTTCCTGTTCATTAGTGTGGGATGTTTCTCAGGCATGTCATCTCTAATGATTAATCAGATATCTTAGCTCCTTTGTAGAGGTTTACAGTGAATCATATTTTTCAGCCTCGATATAAAGTGTGTCCAAATGGTGTTGAATTCGTCTTCTGGTGTAGAAATAGATTCAAGATGTTTTAAATACAAATCTGTTTAATTAGGCATTTTCCTTCAAAATTGAAACGTTTAATGAGAGAAACTTGCCAGTCCAGAGAGGAATAATTCTTTGCTTCATGTCAGTAACACAGTATTTAACCTCTGCAAATGAAATTTTCAGATGTATTGAGTTACCACTCTTATTAGAGTGGTACAAACAGACAAACCTTCAGCAGAGTTATAGGATAATCTGACCAACATCAGCAAATTGCTGCTCAATACAGCAGGCTTATGGGCAGTAGCTCTCAAGAAGTTACCATTGCAAAGGGTAGAACTGAGAAGAACATTCTGCTTACATGGCATGGTGCTGCCTTGAACAGGAAATGAGAATTATTCTTTAGAGACTTTAGTATGAATTAATATTAGTGTGCTACTCAGGCTAACATATCCTCCTTCTCGTCAGGCTTAGTAAGCTCGCCCAGTACTATGCTAATGTGGATTTACTGTTCGCTAAACTGGGCAACCGAGCCTGGATGTCTGCATGGCAGTGGTTTGCTGTATCAGCCAAACACTGAATTTCTTTTGCAGTAATTGGGAATTTGACAGACAGCTTTTGTTTTGGTCACTCTTATTTCTTTAACATTGAAAAATTCTCATTGGTGTAGAGAGCCATGAATAATTACTTCAAATTTAAAAGTGTGAAGAGTTTTTAAAGTTTCAAAGGTTTTGTGTTTGAGTCTCCAGTATGATTCTTAGTGATAATGATTTTGTAGATCTTGTCTAATTTGCCATTTTACTTTTAGTGATCATTGCTTGAGATTGTAACCTTCAAAGCATAATTGAAGTTCTGCATTTCCTGCTGCTTTTACAAAACAAGCTAGAGGCAAGGTCTTGAATAGTTAGAGCTTACTGGAGTTATTCCTGGCAGTTGCTGTGCCTGACATGCAAAGGATTGGTATTTTAGAACAGAACATCCTCACTGAAAGAGCAGAGAGAAGAAAAAAGTTCAATAGTCCTAATGTGCATTGGCTTCCAACATGGACACAGTCCTTAAAGAGGCTATTGCTGGGAAAAGCAAGATAGGATTTGAATTTACTGATTATTTGTAGTCATTTTCTGGATGAAAACCCTTTATGCATATGCAACATACCTTTGAACAAGACAATTTTCTCCACTTCGCAAGTGGTTAAAGCTACCTTACTGTGGGATATCCAGTATGCTATCAGAAAACATAATTTCCTTTGTCCAGCTTGGCCCTTGTACACAAGCTCTACATGAGGTAGATGCACCTTTTAAGTTCTTTGAATCTTCTTTAATAAAGGATGGATGGATATCAAAAACAGCGAAGAGAAAGTGTTTCTCATTTGTTTGCTACATGATGTAGGGAGGGCTGTCCCGTAAGTACCCAAGGAGCAGGACTCTTGTCTACTGCCAGTAGGACCTGAAAAGGCTCATACTGGTGTCAGGTATCAGGACAAAGGAACTGGAAGGTCACTGCAACGAATTCTTGCTGAAGAGCTTGCTCCAGAAGTTCAGGTACACTGTTTTGATTATGAAGTTTGAGGAGGTATTTTCTCAGGCCTGTGATATCAGCCTGTAGCTTTCTGTCTCCAAAACCAGTGAAATTCTGTTCTCTTTTCAATCTTTTAAAGTCCTACTTTATTATTATCATCCTTCCTGATCATTAATTTAAGTTCTGTTTGAATTAGCATGAAATACTAGTTATATATATATGTATATGTGTAATTATGGTAACTTACAAATAAATTACGTGATGCTGACTTGCTGTTTCAAAGGAGTGCAAATATCTTGCCTTAGTTGTTGCAAGCTTTTCCTATAATGACAGTCATCTTCTAAGCTTATCCCATGTCCACTTAGCCTAAGAAATAGTGCATATAAGATACTTTGATCCTAAGGTAATCGGCAGTTTTAGATGAACTTTTATCCTCACTATCAGAGGCTTGCTATTGGGTTTCTTTTGTGATCTGTGATCAGTGTGGGGTCTTTTCATTTTCCATTGCAGACTGTTGTTGGGTGGAAGTTGTTTTTACTCTCATTTTACTCTTGTTCTTCAGAAGAGATGTGTTCTGCAGGATTTTTCTTATCTAACAGTTAGCCTTTGAATTAGCATAAATTGTGTTGTATGCTGTTTGAAGTTCAGAATGGTGCAAGGGCCTCTTAACAGAAGGGCTTTGCATATTCCAACTAGATGACCTTACTTTGTAAAGCTGTTTAACTTAACACACACCAGGAACATGTTTTGGCTTGCTCCAAGAAGAGGTGCTAACATTAAACATACTACCTGAAATGCCCATCTTTTCCTGTCAGCAAGACAATGCAGTCAGTGGGACAGATATGTTTTACATTGGTCGTTGTCATTTGAGCACTTGCCTTTGCAATGAAAAGGGCAGAAACCCCAGCTTTTCTGAACAAAAGTGTCAGTGGCCCGAACGTAATGTGCTGGATTTAAACTGTGATGGAGATGTGCATACCTTACCTAGTGTGGTGTGTGATCTTTCACTGGAGCATAAACAGAGCCTGTATTGTTTTCTCTCTTGGCATATTTTCTTATTTATGTCCTCAAACATTTCAGATGATGACACTGTAAGATGAGGCAGTGCCCCTATTCCAGCCCACTCTGTGAGCACAGGCTGGGTTACATAATGTGCTCCACAGCACTGTACTCTCATTATGGAAAATCCATTGTTTCCTCATACTGCTTTTTTTTTTTCAGAAATAGTTTCAGATTATTTATCATTTTTCTTACCAGCAACTGCATTCTGATTAAAAGCTGGGGTTTTCTTCTTTCTTCTACCATACATACCAGGTAAATGTTTACAAATCATATAACTGGTGTTTGGGAAGGATAAAGCCAAGGGCAAGTATTTTCAATGATGTATTGTTGTTTTGGGGTTTTTTGTGTTTGGTTTTTTTTGATGGTTGTTGTCAGGGTTTTGTGTGTTTATTTTTTTTAATATAGCAGAGTTCTGAATGCTCTAGAGGTTAATGGTTGGGTATTTTTTAATTTCAGTGGATTTTTTTTGCTCTCTCCCCTACAGGGATCTAGCATGCTAACAAATACTCTTGGCCCTAAAAGTTGCTCTTTTTTTATTCCCGAGTTAAAGGAAGGAAAAGACATCCAAAGTGCCTCAGCTGCACTGTGAGATCGAGTTGCTCTTACCAAAGGGTACAGAATAGCTCTTTATTTGTTTTATGTATTGGGCAAGAATTCAGTAACCTTTATTAGTGATAAATGGGACCAGTTCTTGATGTTGGAACTTTTCCGTGAAAGGGAGCAGCAGCTCACAAAACCTGCTTAGTTATTCAGGTCCTTATCCAATATCCAAATGAATGCTTGAGTTTGCTCACAAGAAATCCTGGCCTTTATAATCCAGCCAGAAGCATTTATATGTTGTGTAAAAATGTCTACATAGCATGTAAAAATGTAGAAGCATGTTAAAACCTGGGTTTAGCTTTTCTTACAAGCTTTGCTTGTTCTGTACACAAGTTCTAGAACCTGACCAGCAGAATTATGATAGCAGTATTACAAAACCTGCATGGTACATAAAGGTTAAAGGGCATGAGAAGATGTGTATTTCCAAAAACCACTCTGACTCAGTACTTTCAAAAAGAATAATTGAAGATAAATGGTTTTGAGCTGAATTACTTGGAAGTGGAAGAATACAGAGATGCATAGTTGTTTCAAAATCTACTTCTTGAAATACTTGACAACAAGTCAAAAAGTCTTCTTGCTGTGAACCTCTTTAGTTAAGAGAAATAACAATGCAATGTCTACCAGAACACCTCAAGCACTCCTTGTTCTCATATGTGAACAAGACATACTCAAGTTCTGAATCTCACTTTTTAAACATCTTAACCACATCAAAAGAACTTGTTGGGGTTTTTCTACTGTACATATTTAAATGAGAATTTTTTACTCTCGTTCTGAATGAGACATTAGCTGGCTGTAAGGTCCAGCAATCATAATCTTAGATGGAGTTTGATGCTTAATAGCTGTTTCTTGCTCTAAATGTGACTGACTTGCTTTTGTGTGTCTTTCTTTTGGGGCCACTCTTTTAAGAGGAACAGGGCTTCAAACAATTAACACCTGAATGGTGTTTTGTACCTAATTGTTGTGATGTAGGACAGCATTTGAAGTTAACTTTTTTAATTAAAGATGTCTGGAATAGTGTTATTTAACAACATGAATTGTTCTGAACTTCAGGTTCCTTTTTTACCAATCTTTTTTTGTAGTGTAGTATCAACTTACATTTGAAATATCACTTTGCTGGGTTTCTATGGACATTAAGGTTTGGGATTCAGGAAAAGTTAAGCCAGCTAATTTTCTCCTGTCCTCTTCTTGTCAAGTTGTTCTACTCTGTGCCAAAGTTAAAAACTAGATTGTCTTTTAGACAAGAGTAGTTTGGATCCGATGTTTGCTCACATGACTTGAACTCTTGGTATTTTTTATACAGTTTTTGTAAAAGGTATTTTCTGGTGTTATTTAAAAATACTAGAAAGATACAAATGAGCTATCTTACTTGTTTATAAAAATGAATTTTTAATAAGAAGTGGTTGAATGTAAGTGAATGTTCCAGTACAATATGTCACTATCATATATATATATAAATATATCTATAACGATGTTTTTCTGTACAGACTTAATTTTAAATTATTCCCACCAGATTGCTTTTAGTGTTCAGCATGTTAGAAATGAACCAAACCTTCAATGTGTTTTTTGTTTATAAGTTTTTATATTGTGTTAATTGTATGCAGTGGTTCAGTAAGGATAGAGATTTTTATCAGTTTTATGTTTATTATTTGACTAGAATCATTAGCTCAATGGGAAATAAATTATTTTCCATGGATTTTAGTGCTTTTCTGTGAATTTGAGCTTTAAATTCAGTCACAAAAATTCCATTTTAAAAATGCCCAGAGGCATCATGCTAAACAAGGATGTTTTTGGAACTGCAGAGTATGTCCAGACAACAAAGCCATGCAATGTGAATTCTTCCCTGCTTCCTTCTTGGAGGGGAGTTGCACTTGTGTGCATGCGATGTGGAATGGTGTGCAAATAGATAGTGTCATTCTGCTCTCCCCTAGATAAAGGTGAAACTCAAATGTTTCACCTTTTTTCTGTAAAACTATAGATATTCCTCAGGTTTCATGTTAGGAAAGGAACTTGGTTGCCTGGGATGTTCCAATAGTCAGAAAAGGAAAGGACAGTTGTTTGGTTATGAAATACATTATAGTTGGTCATTGTTTTTTATAGACGCTAAAATTCCAATTTGGCATATGTGATACTTTTTTTCCCCCTTAGGCTTTCACCATGACAGATAACTTATTGTTCAGGAGAAGGAGGTTTTCTAACCAAGGTTCCCTGCTTTTACTCATTCATTTCTCATGGTGGAAATGTGAATATAGCTTGATAGTTTTTATAGCCAAATTTCTTAGCCAATTAAGACTGCCATAAGTAATGACATCAGAATAGATCAGATTTTTAAATTTTTGTAGTTTTTAATGCCACTCAGCATGGGTTTCTCCAGTTTTGCTCATCTCATTCACCTAGACTCAAGTTAAACTTCTGTCCTGTTTCTGAAATAAGCCCATATGCAAAATCTGACCATATGCAGTTGCTGAGTGTTTGATTTTGATATTTGGAAAATCAGATTTTGGAGTGGAAAGTTAGTGTCTCCTTTGCAATTATATAGCTAGTAGTCATTTCTTCTAACATGCTACAAGTATGGTGCTTCCTGGTTGTTTTGTGGGTCAGTGTAGAACTACTCAAAATTATCTTACTGTGGGATTTTATTTTTTATTTTTGTTCCTTGTGGCAATTTAGAAAATTGTGAGCCTGCGCTCTCGAGGAACGCGAGTGTTTAGAATGATTTATGTTCAGGTAAACTCTTGGTTTGTCATAAAATGGTGCTCTGGTGACCTTTTTCCAGGCTACTTTGTAGTTCTCTTCTGGCTTACCTTTTATTTTTTATTGTAACCTACAGCTGCTATCCAGTTTTTTTTAAGGCCTCCACAAAATCACAGTGCCACGAGTGATAGTCATGAGTAAATGATTTTGTGGTTTAATCCATGGTGTGGCAGTTTTTATTATTGTTGTTGTTAATATTACCGTTATTATCAGGTAGAAACAGGTAAAGAGAATGCACTATTAAACTGGTACTGAAGACCTTAACTAGAAGCAACAGTGGGGTTTGGCAGATTACAGCTGGCGTGACCCTTGTTGCTAAAACCACTTCTTTTCTGCTACAAGATAAGGTCTCTTGAGCCAGTGATTGCTCTGTCTTAATGAGCAAAAGGGCAAAGATTCCTCCCTGGTTTTTTGTGATTGTTTGGAGGTCTAGATTTGCTCTGCCCTCCTAACAGATGGCTTGAAGAGGGTATGTTCTGAAATGTATTGAGAAGTGATAAGGTCTTACTAGTGAAAGTTTAATACTGGGCTTTCAAAAATGTTTCTTTCATATGCAGTACAATGTTCATACAATAGGAGCCATGACAATTAGTTCAAGAAATTAATGCAGTCAGTATGACAAATCTAATAATTTCAACTGAAATGTAGCTTTTGTGTGACTTCAAAGGATACATTGTGGTTAGCCATGTAATATGTATTATTTTTGTGGTTACTGTCATGCTTTCTTCATATTTTAAGCATGCAAGAGACCATTAGTGTAACATTAGCTTGCTCTCTATATTGCATACGCATCTTAGTTTTGAAACGTGGTGAGAAATACAGTGAGAAAATTTTTGCTTCCAAAAATTATGTCAACAAAATTAGTTAGAAAATTGTTAAATTTTGACAATGCAAAGTTCTGAGAAATGATTTAAAAATACAAGAAAAAAATCCAAAGAAATAGGAGATGAATTACAGTTAAGGTAGGGTAGGGATACAGTATTAATTTCTCACATATTTACAAGTCTTGAAAGTCTGGTACTTAATCTTTTTCTTCTAGTTTCAATTCACTAATTGTCAAATGCTAGCTATGCATTTTTAAGACCCTGTTGTGATTGAACATACTTCCGAAGAGTTAGTCCTCATGTCTGGAATCAAGTACCTAAAGTAAATTTCTAAGAAGTTTAAAGTTGGAATGTACAGGCCATATATTTACATGGGGGGTTTGTTTTCATATGGGAACAAAAAATTTAGTTAGACAGTTATTCCACCTGAGGAAATGATTCTTCTAAAAACTATAGCAAAATTCGTAACTAAAATTTGTTTGTTCTAATGACTCCTGAGAGTAGCGCTGGGACTTCACACTGTGGTACTGAACACTATCAAAGGATTGGAAATGCTTTGTAATAATTTCTTACACATTTTCTACCAACTCAGGAGTTACACATCATCCTGGTTGAAAAGCCCTGTCTCTCCAAACTAACTGAAAAATCCACTAAGAATTACATTTAAACCCAGTTTCACTTAAAAGGAATGTTTGTTAAAGCTACTGCAGGGTATGTTGGAATTGAAACTCGTTTAAGATTTGTGATTGTGTATTTAGGATTGATTTCTACCAGGAACAGATGGTACTAGAAGCAGACAGATGACAAGTCCTACAGCACAAAACACCTATTAAATGATATTTTGTAAGTGTGATCATGAAATAATGAGAGTGTATAAAGTGTTATTGCAAAATTTGGTTTTGAAGAGCAGATAGGCTATAGAGTTTTTATGAAGGGGAAAGTTGCATTCAGTCTATTTCAAAAAATACTTTAACTCAAAGATTCCAGATCAGTAGATGTTGAACTATTTGAAGGGCAAATTGAAGTTATATTCTAATATACTCTTGGGGAAGTC
This sequence comes from Corvus hawaiiensis, assembly GCF_020740725.1. Lineage (NCBI taxonomy): Eukaryota > Metazoa > Chordata > Aves > Passeriformes > Corvidae > Corvus > Corvus hawaiiensis. The sequence goes on from NC_063213.1 coordinate 44,757,371, forward strand.
ATAGACTGGTTATGGCAGTCTTACTGGATATGCATGGGATAAGGGATCTGCCTTTAAGTCATCTAGTTCTTGAAAACTCCCTGTAGTTGTATGTGGTTGCTCTAAATCGATTACTGAGACAGAACCCAAGCCAGGAATAAATTGTTTTATCTCAAAGGACACTTACTCAAAGGACACTTTAAAAAGAGGTAGGTTTGAAACCTGTATCTTTAAACTAGCATAGATTTGTCCATTGTAGAAGTTTTGATCCATTAAATAAGCAAGGAAGCAATTAAAGCTTTTGGTTTAGGTCAAAAGAGACAAAGGTGGCATTACCATTGTTCTAGGTTAGGAGAGTTTATGAAGAAGTTCACAGTGCCACTATCCATGTCACTTTATTCCAAATTTGGTTTTAGCAGGGTCATAAGGCCTTCTCCTATGCATTTCACATGTTGCCATCTTATGCAAACTCCTGTGTAGATTAAATGCTTGTGAAACTTGATAAATGGAAGTACTGGGAATGGCAGGATTATGTATTTTTCACGTAATGCAGCCCAAAGGTACATATAGATATGGTGCTGGGGCTTTTGTAACTCGAAACTATCATTCTGAAAACTGATTCCTTAAGAACTGAGCCCCTTTATTGCTTTTTAGTTTAATGACAGCATTGACCAATATCTGGAATTAAACTTGCAAGTTTCTTGTTGGGAATATAAATTCCTTTGTTGTTTCTACTGGAAATAACAAGTTTAAAAAAGTTGAAAGTTCTCTTTCAACCATGTATAACCTGCTTAATACAATCAGTGTGATCTTTTTCCTTACTACCATTACAGCTGATTTAGAGCTGTAATAGTCCCATTTGCCTTGCAGATTTTTGAACTGGAAAATGTAGGTGCCACAACATTTGCTTTTCTGTGTTGTCAAATATTGCTGCAACACTGCAATACTTGGAATTAAATAGTACCAACAGTGTTAGATTTTACATTCTGTGTAACAGTGACTATTACGTACAAAATCCCTTCTCTAGGGAAACTTTTCTTTTAGTGTCATTTAAGTTTATGAAATTAAAGGAGGAATGTTAGAGCCAGTATTTATATTAGTATGGTAATATCAGTGCTGTAAGATGTCGGCTGCCAAAGTTCTTTGTTAAAGCTAAAAGCTATCTTAGTGTTGTTTAATGTAGTCCTTTATATGCAGCAGTTTGTATCTGCGGATGAAAGTCGTTCATCAAATTATTACTTTCTTAATAAAAAGTAGTTGATCTGTTCAGCAGTACTTTAGTAGCATTTAAAATACAGAATTCTTTTTAATTTTAATCAGATAACATTTATTAAAATTCATTAATTAAATGTAAGTCTTCAAATGGAGCAAAATGAGAATTTTCCTTTAGTGGAAGTAAAAACTTCTTCATGAGAGGTTGCTGAATGCAGCATGTCTGCTTCTTTTAACAAGTTCTGAAAACCAGGTTTTAAATACGAAACCAAAAACTATTGCACAGAGAAGTTAAATTTTAAAAATATTGTTTGGAAGCATCAAAAAAATGCCAGCTATGAAACTGGAGGGGAAAGAAAGGCCAGGGCTTCTGTCAAAGCACCCTCAGCATGTGGAATATTTGTGGTCGGTAGATACCCTGGGGCTTGGGATTGTTGAAATACCAAACTCCGGAGTTGACCCAGAAAATGACAAGCCCCGAGTGTCCCAGCAGTGCTGCCCTGGTGCTGCAGAGAGCAGGGACATCTCCAACCTCCTGCATACGTATGCTCCCAGTTTGTACTTCCTGCTGCAGAAGTGGGAGTTGGGCTTTGAGTATTTTCAATTTCTCAGCTTAAGAGCAGCAAAACTGAAATATTTGAATGACTGGAAACTCACAGCTTGGAAACAGGAGTGGTGGAGTGGAAATGTTTCTTGTGTTTAAGCTGCTTTTATGTTTGTATCTTGGTGATTTCAGGATGCTCAACAATTTTGTTACTAGAGGTTGGATTTTTTTGAAAAATATGTCTGAAATTCATCAGAAGTTTGGACCATGGATGTTTCAGGGGAATACATTTGTGGCTTGGTGATTAGTGTATTTCTACATAAAGATCTCCCTTCTGTCCACTGTTTTATTGAAAGATTTCTGATTCGTTCTGTCACATTGGTTACTGATAGGACTGAGTTACTGTGTTACTGAGATGTTAAAAAAACCCCCCAAAACATAACAAAGTTACCAACAACACAAGTGTAATGGAACCTTTTTATAATAATCAGTTTTGCCCTTTGAGTGGGGAACGCAGTTTTTGCTCATGTTCCTGTCTAAATTCTGTCTCTACAGAAGAATGTGCTCATGGCCCATCTTATTTTCTCTAATACTATGATGAAATTGCAGACAGGGTACTATCATGTTGTGTTCCTTAAGCTCTAGTTTATACACTCTTTAGCATTACAGAGCTCTGTCCTCTGTACTGGAGGAATGAAAACAGATTTTCATTGCTGGCTGGTCTTTACTGTCTTTCAGCTGGAGAAGCAAGTTTAATATTTGTATTGCTTTTCTTTTTCCCTCGTGCTTCTAGTATTTTTCTTTTTCCTTTCCTTTTTCTTCCCCGCCCCCTCCCCCCCCTTTTTTTTTTTTTAATTTTTTTTTTTCAGGATAGCAAGTCCTTGGTGCCAGGGGCCTGTCTTTTATTATCCTAGATGTGTAAGCTGCATTTGAGACATCCTGGCAAGAAATTGGTGAGATACTATGTGGTGTTAGTGAAAAGTGTAGCATTGATTCCTTCGGGTGCATCAGTGTCAGGTTTGCACTGCTCAATTTGGAATTTCTTGCGTGTAATTCAAAAAATTTTGTTCGGAAACCCTGCTAATATGGTGAACTGTGTAGCTTTGACTTTTTCTGAGCAGGGACTAAACAGGGAGTAGGTTGGTTGGGGCAAGGGGTTGTGTGTGCAGTGGTGTTTTCTTAGAGCGGGTGGTTCAAATGTTCTGAATTCTGAAGTTGTCCTTTAAGTTTTAGAAGAACTTCTTGGGTCTCAGCTCCAGTTTTGCTATAAGATTTTTCCTGCCATGAACCCTGATTTTATTCTTCTGTGATGCTAGCTCTTGAGTCAGGATTCACTAAATAAGGTTACTCTAGCAAGGGAGAAGAATGCTTTTCACAATAAAATGTCAATAAAAAATGTGTGTTAATTTTATGATAGTCGTGACACAACCGTTGAATTAATAGAAATATCTTGTCACTTAAAATTTCTTGCTGCATATAATCTTGATCCCTCACCCCCAGTGTATTTGAAACTCTACTAAAAAGATCCAGACATCCAAGCAGAGCTTAGACCAGAACCAGGATGCTGACTGATTATCCGTCTCTTTTCTGATTTCTCACCAGCCTTCCCTCAGAGAGCAAACTGGTTGGTTCTTGTTCATTTTTATCACCCACTGTGATGTGATCTTATTTTTCTGATTTAGCTGTATACTGGTGCAGGGAAATTGGCACTCATCCTGAAAGAGTTGAGAGATATTTTTTGTTAACCTTTCAAAAGAGAATCTTCATTGGTATATATTGTGCATTGATAAATAAGATCTCTTACCTTCAGAAAGACCTTAGATCAGCTTGAACTAATTAAAAGTACTGGGTGTTACTTGCAGAGTGGGTTTTTTGCAAAATAAATTTCACCTCTATCTTTTCTTCACTTGTTTACAGTAAATGAAAGAGTTGAAATTGGATTCCACTATAGCTTCTTTTCTATTTTCTGTTAAAATAATAACTTCTGAAATTGCTTTAAACTTCACAAAGAAAATGTTTCTCGCTAATTGTTGCATATGACAATAACACAGTTTCTAACTGTGTAGGACAGACTCGAGTTCTTGTCTCTGGAGACAAGTGAATGGTGATTTATGACTGGTGGATTAATCTAAAGATGTGATGAGCATCCTGTGTGCGTCAGGAAAACAGGGGTTGACTGTGTAGGTGTTAAGAGCTCCTTAGGGAGAAGCATGCTTGTGCTAGTAAATGTGACTGATGTCTTTAGAGTAATTAGTCCTAGTAAATGTGACTGATGTCTTTAGAGTAATTATGCTTTTTTAAAAATATAAAATGTACAGTATTTGGAAGATGAACTTTTATGTAGTGTTTTTCATAACATACAAAATGCTAAACCATACTTTTTTTTATTTTAAATAAAACCTTTTTTCCCCCCTCTTACCACAGGATAATGAGAAAAGGACCCCTTTACATGCTGCTGCCTATCTGGGAGATGCAGAAATTATTGAACTACTTATTTTATCTGGTATGTTCTGTTCCTGTTAATGGAAAACAAATAACTATGCGCATCCAAAGAAGTATTTATGTACATCTTAGTTTGTGTAGCTTTTATTGAGACATTTAATGTACTTGAAAGTAAAGATGCTTGTACTGAAATTTTGGGTTCCAGACTTATTAGTGTTACAATACTGTGTAGTTGTGCTCTAAAATATTTCTTTGTAGAAAGCTTTCTCAGTTGTAGCTATTTTTATTTGTAGCTTGATCAGCTTTCAATAGTTCAACACTAGTTTAAAGAAGTAGTAGTGTGTATGTTATAGGTAGATGTTAGCAGCATTGCTGTCATTCTGAAATGCCCTTCAGAAATGCAAATTACATTTGAATGTAGAAGATGACATCCAGAGTTGGTTGTATTATTTTAAGTATCTTTGCCTGTTGGCTTAAATGCACAGAATATGATTAGGACCAGCTGAAAATGTTGAAATCTCATCTTTTTTCCCTATTTATTTGTACTGAGAAAAATTCCAATTTCTGTAAAACAGTATACTTTGGGGTTTTTTTTAAAAAAAAAAAACCAAGAAACTAAACCAAAAACCTGAAGAAGAACGTCATGACTGAAGGACTGAATTGATTGTCTTTGATCTTGGACAGACAGGTAGCTTGCGGCTGAATCCATAATACAGAGCTTTAAGTTTATATAGAAAGATGAAACTTAAGCAGTCCCACAGAACTACTTTAATCTCCAGTCTGCTTAATTGCACACCTTACCTGTGCAAAGCTGGCTACTTCCACTACCCCATCAACCCTTTATAACAAATTCTGCTTTAAGGACATGCCACTTTTAGGATTGTAGGAGTTGCTTCCAGACCTTCAACTGAAATTGCTAGGCATAATTTAATTTGTTGTAATTTTAGGATGATGTAATATTTTCATTATATATATTAGTTATACTCTCTTTAATTATATATACATATAATAAATATACATGATGTGATATTAATTAATATAGCTATCTTATGAACATACTCTATAGTGACATTTTGTTCAAAAAAGTTCACTTTTGAAGAGGCGCAAGGTTTGAAAATCTAAAAAAGTGCTGTTTTTCCCTAACAAGAAGAAAGGCAAGTTCTGATGATTCTTGAAAATATATAGTGACCCTTTTCAACAACTAACAATGTTACAAACTTTGCAAAGTTGTAGTCAGCTACTTCTGAGAGTGAATCTTCAGTGGTTTGGATGAGCACAGTCCATTTACCAGAACTGTCATAGAACAATATACCCCTCTCTCAGGCATAGGCCTTATAAAGAAGGGAAATTCTAGTTTAGATGGGAATGAAACAAGACCCTGACTGGTGGGCAGTGGTAGGAGAAGAAGTATTAGTCCTGCTATTTGGGCACATGGCATGGGTTTAAGTATAAGGAAAAATGGAGAACAAAGAAGGGAGGTAAGAATTAGGGCTGTACGAATAATCCAAAATGGAGCAGTTGCATGGAGAGCTTGTGGGTGCTGCAGTGTCTGCAGATTGTTCAGGGATGATGTGAGACATTGATATGTCCCAGACAGCATTTTTTTAATGAAAATTAAGATTTGCTTACAGCAAAACAATGCATTGGATAGCTGCAAATCCAAAGATTTGAAAGCTGCGGCAATGTCAGTCCAACCTTGCTGTGCTCACATGCTGTGCTCTGGACTTCAGTTCCGTGTTGTGCCTTGCTGGAGAGGCACAGCCTCCTGAAAGTCCTAGGGAGAGGCTGCACTGGGAGTGAACCAGGGTGGTACAGTGAGGGATGCACAGGTAGGTGTGAGTTGTTGACACATTTGTAAGTGAGTGAAGAGGGACATCAGTTGCAGGATGAAAGTGATGTCTGAGTGTTCAGGCTGTTCAGTTTGCGAGGCTATGCTGTACTTGGGCACAAATCTGTATTACCTGCCTGCAAGCAGTAGTTTTAGGCAAGCCTCTTAAATCTTTAAAAAGCAGTCACCAATTTAGTCTTCTTCATTTCTGGATGCTGGATTTGAAATCTTTGTGGTTGGTGAAGTGTGAGCACTCAGCTGTATCAGAAGTGCTGAGCCAGCTGCTTCTCAGAGAAATCAGGTCTAAGTGTCTCAAAATGCACAAGCTATGATTTGTCTTTTAGCTCTCTTAATTGAAAGATGGGGAACAGAGGTTAAGTATATTTATCCTCTCCATTTCATATATTTATCCTCTCCATTTCATAAAGATAAGGAAAATTCATCTGTTGTGTTTCAGCTGGAAATCAAATCTCTCCTTTGAGACAGATGTATAATGTTACATACTAATAGATGAGCATTAGGGAGCAAATAAAGAACATCTATTACCACAGCAAGGCTTGAAAACTGTTGTGTTGTAAGACCTCTTTTTTAAAATTGAGGAAAGTGGTTTGTTGAATAAATAGCATTTCTGTGCAACCATCTCCTCTGCAGTAAATTTGCATGTAAAAATTGTGTATGTGACTTTAACTGACCTATTGTAACATACCTGCACAAGGAATTGAATGAAGTATAGACTGCTTTCATCCTAGCATTTCTCACCTTGTGAAAGCTTGTCTTTGCAACTTGTAATGTCCTCTAACATAGCTTTGCTGGGATGTTACTAGGAACCACTTTACAGTTTTTCTGCTGTGCAAACTATTCTACAAAGACTGTTTCCTTTGATGTTTTTATTCCTTCTTCAGACTGGACCTCAAAATTACTGAAGTCACTATTAATCTTTCCACTATTCAGTGGCTCTTACTTGATTTTCTCATTATTCTCTGTTCTTAAAGTGTTATTATACACTACTTACACATAGGGTTTTTTAATTTGACTGGAACGTCTTTTTCATCCTGCTCCAGGGGATCCACATTGCTTTCAAATATCTATTGTGGATCATATGTTGCAGTCACAATGTCTTTATATTACTTTGCTATAGACCTAAGTAACCCATATTGCACATGCTGAAGATAAAACTGATTGAGCCTTTTTGCTGACTTTTTTGGAGTAAGTTTTCGGTCTTTAGAGCATTCTTACTTGGTTGTTGAATTCTTGAGATATTTTCTTTAAATCCTAAGGTTGCTCTGTGACCTTTCCCATTGTCTTTTCACCTGGACAAGGGATCTGAAGGTGACGGTTTGGATACAGGCTCCAAACATCAAAGAAAATTGCTTTACCCAGTTTGGGCCTGGACATTTAGATTGCCTTTTGTTTTTTATTTCAAGACTGAACACTAATAAACTTGTCCCCTGCAGATGTGAATGTCTTACCAACAGATTTTTCATACCACTGTGGTCTGTGGAAGTCTAAATTTTCAAATCATCTCTCACTGCTGGATTGTAGCTTGATAAGCAATTAGCATTCCTAGATTTGTTGTGTAGGGAGGTGACCAGTAAATAAAGAGGAGGCATGAAGATTGTTTATAACATCCAGGAGGATAGAACAGAAGTTTATATTTTAGTCACTCGAGAATCATAATTTTAGAAGCCTTTTCCTTTTTGTATTACTCTGGGAAGAGTAGTGACACTCATCACAGTTGTTCTTTTTATGACCTTTGTACAGCTCTGCATCCTCATGCACAAATACATCTGTCTACTTTGCATAATTGCACTGACTTTAAGAGTGTAAACAATGGGAAACTACTGAGAAGTAGAAAAGTATAATAAAGTCTCAATTAACTGAATGTCCAGCTTTTTCTTCTTTCCAAGAAGTCCTGATTTAAAAAATCAAACTCTTCTTTAAGTCCTGCAAATGAAGTGTTCTGGTGAGGCTTCTTCCTTTATAAAAGAATCATTCTGTCCAGTTGTCCCATGATTTTTAATACCATCAGAGTCTACTGTGCCAGGAAGTGTCACATGAAAAGCAGAACAGATGAGTGTGATCACAGAATGTGTTCTTTTGATTACTAACTTTTTCCACTTATTTTCTAAAATTAACATGCAGATGATTATTGCTTTCACTGAAATCAATGTAATTCACAAAAATCAACGTTTGAATTGTTGGTTGTTTTCTTCTGAATAGATTTAGTTACTATATTGCATTGATACTTAAATACTAACACAACACATTGATGTTTGCTTAACCCAGTATTTTCTCTGCATGAAGCTCAGTGTTACATGAGTATGGCCAAACTCAATCTCATTAAGGTTTGGCAGCCCCCGAGTTTTTGTTTCCTCTGGGTCAGCTGAAAAATGTAAGAATCATGCTGATGCTGGAAAGCTACCATTACAGTAATAACAGATTTTGGAAGCCAGTAAAGACCCTTCAGTGTTACACTGCTCTACCTGTATTTCTTCCATCTAATTATGAATCCCTGTGAGTATTAGAGATCCATGCAATGACAGTCACACAGCTCAGCTGTTGAAAGGCTCTTGCTATCTCAGCCCCAGCCGAATGAAGCTCCCTTTGTTTGGATTGCAGATGTACCCACGCACTGAAGGCGTTTCACAGGGGCCCCTTTGACACTGACTGGATCTTTCGACCTCTTCCTCTTCTTTTGACAGCGATGTTGGCTGATGTTTTTCAAACTGGCCTAACTTCCCCCTGGCAGCAGTAAAAGTCAGTTGCTGTGGAGAAAGTAGCTCTGATGTTCTTTGGGAGAGAAAATTAAGCTGACTCAGGAGAAGATAGAATTTCTCAGTAGCTTGAGTCAGAGAACCTCATGTTGCTTGCTGAAGCTCAAGGGGATGGCAGCTGAGAAGCAGCAGAAACTATGACATTCTAAAAGGAAATTGGCTTATACTGACAAATCAGTAAAATCCTGGAAGGATGGGTTTGACTTGATTGTGGATTTCCTCCCTTTTGTGGCCAGTGTATCTCCATGTGCTTTTGGTTTTTGTTTTGTGGGGTTGTTTTGGGGTTTGGGAGGGGTTTTGTTTGTTTGTTTCTTAAGGAACAAAAATAAAAACTGTTCTTGAAGTATCATTTTGTCTTGACAAAAGATTCCAGACCTGTTCCTCTTAGATTTTTTCACTATGCTGTAGATCTTCTGCTATGCATTTAGCTTTGAAATAGCAAGAGGCTTTCTCTCCATAAGGTCTTACTCATTATTTTTGCAGCAATGATTTTCCATGTATCCAAGTTTTCAATTGGAAATTACACCCAATTTCTATTACTCGTTATTCCAATTCATATCTCAAATCTTCTTTTGCTTTAAAAACTTCTGTGTCTCCTCCTGACTGTTTGCATATTTTTCTATCTAAGGAAATGTTTTCTTCTCTATCTATTTATTCTTCAGTAGAGTCTGAGAATTTCTGCTTGCCAGTTTGAGTACTTCCAAGTTCTCTAGATAAAAAAGTGAATCATTCAAAAGGAAGAACTTCTGAACGTATTACTACCTGTCAGGAAAATAATTAAATAGAATTTAATTACAGTAGGACTAGTGGTTACTCTCATGGATTTACACCTGAGATGTTCCTAACTTCTCCAGGATAATTCCTAAAATTATTACAGTATACTTGTTTTTAAGACAAAGTTTGTTACTTTCTTAAATGCACTCTATAAAGATCTTATTTACATCTTTTCTTCCTAAGTAGACATTTCAGAGCTTCAGATACTGAACATGGGGTGTCTGTATTGCATAACTGAATGAAAACACTTTTGCTTTCTTTGCTTATGTTATGATATTGCTCAGTCACTAGCACATCTTGTACAATAACAAAGGAAAATACGATCCTTGAGAATCTAAAAATACAGACTGCAAACAGAACAGTGGAAGGCAATTGACTACTTAAGTCAGTACTGTGAGCAAAGATGAAAATATCTTGTCAGTTCTGTTGTATTTTTTAATCTATTTCCAACTAGTGACACATAAGTAATTCAGCCACTGCATTCATTAGTCTTCTGAGGACATTTCCAAATAGGAAGAGTTCTGGTGCAGAGGAGCAGGGGAGGAGTGTCACAGCAAGAGTTTTTGTGAGCGGAACACAGAGGTGGTGTGAGACACAGGGCAGTGTTAAGAGTTGTGTGGCAGTTTATGGGTGAAGGAAGAGATGTGTGGTTGCCCCTTGCAGCATTTCCTGCTCAGTCGTTCCTTGTCTGTCTTTCTAAGAGATGGTTGAGATGCTAGCTCTTACTGGAATGTAAGGATATGGACACCAAGAAGTATGTAGAAACGTATGTTTCAGGAATTGGTGGCTAATAGCACATTTAAATGTGCAATTGCCACACATGGACTGGTAGAATTAAACCCCCCAGGATCATTCTGTAAATCAGTGCACGTATTCAACTGGAAAATGTGTCTGTTGAAACATAAGTTTGCTAGAAGTAAGCATCACGAAGCTTTTCAGTAGTTTCTATACTTTATTAAATAAAACGTCTTTCTAATTGTCAGTCTTGTGAGTACAACTTGGCAAGATGAAATGTAAGATTCAGGGACAAGGGAAGAAAATTATGTAATACTTCTCTCTCATTCCCTCCCCCAACCCCATGTTTTGCAGAGCAAAAGTCCTGCTTTTATATTTACTTAGATGTGTAAACTTACTGGGCTGTACTAGCAAAATTAGTGATGAAAAGAGTGATCTTGTTTAATATTTTGGCTTACTGCACCAACATGGAAGAATAATTTGCTTTGTTTGGAAGGTGATGTTTTAGGAGAGGATCATTTACATGATTGGATCTTAAGTTCAAGTTGACTATTTGTGTTCCAGCATTGTGACTGCTCTCTCTGACAAGCCCCTTAATCCTTTTCCTGCAAACTCTACGGCATTAAAATAATTGAAATGTAAGAAATCTTATAGTAAACAAATGAGAAGTTCTAATAAACATGTTAAGACCAGGCCATTGAAGTCTGGAAGATCCAAGGGACAGAGGCAGGGAGGGGGGAGAAGAGCAGTTTGTTTGGGTTGTTTTTTGTTTTGGTTTTTTTTTTGTTTTGCACAGTGGGGATTAAGATACACTGTACTGTGCTTTGAAAAAGCAAACTGCTCATAGCTGGCATTTGAAATGTGAGAAATGCCCTGGTTAACATGTCAGTAGGTTGAGCTTCACAGGGATAATATTGCATTGGCAGTCCTGTGCAGTAGGTTATACACATGCATGTGTTCAGACTGTCTTTCAGCAAACTGTGAAGCAATATCTTAAAGCAAAAGTTATTTGGTAGAGGTGTAATACAATTTTATAACATTTATTTGCTGTGGTATGGAGTAGAGCTTTTCCTCAGATGATCAAGGCTGTAAACTCCCTCACTGTTGCATGGTAGGACTGTGATAGGTTTGAGGAAGCCCATGAAGGGTCAGGGAGGAACAGTGACATTTTCCCCAAATCATGTACTAGGCAGTGAAGAGCAGCCGAGAGGAGAATTATGTCCTCAGATGCAAGGCTGTTTGGAGAAGCTCCTTTATGAAATTTAAATGATTCTTGGCAGCATGGCTTCTTGGAGAAATTTAAGGGCAAAGTATCTCTCTATTAATTTAAAAATGTTATTTTGTTTAATATCTCTAGAGCTGTAGATCGCCCAATTCCCACATTAAAAATGCATATGTGTTTTTGTTAGTACATTTATTCTGATTATTGCTTAAAAACTTTGTCTTTCAATATAGAAAATTTGCAACTTTTTTAACAGTTTTTGTTGTGGAAGGAAAAAACAAGCTTGGTGGTTCTTTCTTAAGTAAGTCCATCGGAGATTCAGATTTGTTATCAAAAGTCAACTTTGGCTTTTCCCGTGTCTGAGAATCTACAATTCTTTGTGTATTTGAAAAGTTAACTTAATTTAGTATCTGTACATGACACTGTTTTAGTGTGCTAGACCTAGGCTTCCTTGTTTCTTTGAGTGGAAGGTGACTTATGGAATGGGGGGCATATATTGCTGTTATTTTTGTTCTTTTGAGAGGACCATATTCCTTTTAGATATCACTTCAAATTTCCTTAGACATTTCTCTGGCTAATGCTGATTTTCTTTCTTACTTTCACATACTCTTTTCTTTTAGTCTTAGCAAGTGTGGTTAACTTATCATTGTGAAAGCCTTTTGTATAGTATCTTTTCATATTTATTTCTTCTCTCTTCTGGTATAGTTTTTAGGCCGTGTCAAAAGTACCAGAAATGTCAGTAAAATCTTAACACAGAAACACTGCTTGGCCTCTAAGCACATTTTCACTTAGAGCTAGAGCTTAGGTAACTGCTGCTGTTTTGGAGTGGAAATGTGCATTTCTCCACTTCTGGTGGGCACGTTTCCTTTCCTGTCTTGGGCTTCATTACCTGGATGGTTCTGACCTGACCCCAAGTCTTGCAAATGCATTTTCCTCAGGAAAATCGGGATGGTAATTAATGACTTTCTAACTCACTCAGGTTCTTTCAAATGCTTTAAAGACATTTGTGTCCTAGAGTAAGAGATAGAAATCAGACTATGAAAGTCTTTATTCCTTGTTTGTTGGCTAGATGTGAAGTCAGGTGGAGCTTGGAGTATGATTTTGGCTCTTGCTTTTCTCATCTGCTAAAAACAAGATGTGGCCAACAATTACCTGGAATATAATCAAGAATTACAGATACTTTTGAAATATATTGATTACATTCTCACTTACCAATCATTACTTCATTATATTTGTGATGTCATTCATCACTTACTGTCTTTTGGGAAGGATTTCTAGTGACTTTTAGAATACTCAAATTCTTTCTTTGCTGGAGTTCTGTGCAAGACTTGATATAGTACAGTACACTATGGCACATGATGTGGTGCAATGCACCACTGGGTCCTTAGGATGTTTGACAAAAACAGATACTTGCAGTATCTCTTAAATTTCTTTTAGATTACAGGGGTTTTCTTCAAGTGGACTTGGACTTTCTTCCCTATTTATTAGCCTTATTTTTCAAAAACTTTTGCACTTAGGAAAATAGGATGACATCCTATTCTGAAATTCAGATAAGGAAAGATGGAAATCCCTGAAATTGCAGCCAGCAGTTAGACCTCAGTCTCTGTCCAGTGCCTGGAAGACCTGGATGAAACTGTAAATTTGGATCCTGCATCAGCTTCCGTGTTCTGTTCTTGTGACTGAAAGGCATTGATTGATTCAGAACTCAAGAGAATTGACTTCAGATATTTGGTTTGCTTAGTATATACAACCATGATTTTGTACACAATGCAATGTTTCTTGATCAGGTGGACTGGGAGAGACTTCTTTGTGGGTGCAGGCCTTGGATCAAAATACCCTGTTTCTCAGTTGAGTATCCTGACTTGACCTGCCAAGCTTTTGGCATCTTGTTTCTTACTGGCCTTCCAGCCTTTTCTGTTCTTTGCATAGAAAAAACTGCAGTGGGTTCTGACATACCAGTATTATGTTTAGCCTGAGCAGTTAATCAGCATTAATGTTACTGTTCTTTCCAACAGTATTTCCAAGAATGTAAGATTTTGTCTAAGCTATCCCTGTAAAATCTCAGAAGTTTCAAAATAAAGATGGATAAATTTCCAATCAGGGTATAAACATCCTACGAGGTTATATATGTGTGTGTATCAGTAAGAGATTAAGTTATTAACCTTAATCATTAAGTTTTCTTGTTTGTTGGAGTTCACTGGAAGTTAAAATGTAGTTCAGCTGCTTCCTTCAGGGGAAAGAAGTTCCCAAACCCTTCTTTCCTTTTATCGTTAAGGAAAAAATTAAAATCCAAACCCAGGCTTGTGTCCCTTAGAGATGTTTGTGCAGCTTTATTTCCTGGGGACAGGGACAGCTGTTCCTTGAGTGTGCTTTCAGAAGTAGAGAGGTGTGGCTGTCATGAAGGGAGGACCAGGAGGTCCTGGCGGGGGTGGGGCTTGGTGACCTGCTAGAGTAGTGAAGATTTGTTCCCAGACTAAGTCCCAGTAGAAGAATCATCCTCATTCTATATACCTGTCCATCAGATATGGCAACCACAAGGCAACTGGAGGCATGGGGAGTAAATGCAGCGTCTTTCTATATTTTAATGGAGAATTTCAAGTATAGTGGGAAACTATGAGATTTTTATTGCTGTATGAAGGCAAGGAATTCGTCTTTCTTACACAGCAGCCTTTTATGTGGCTTTGGAAGTGCAAAAGATTATAGAGGATGACCTAGTGTAAAAGTATATTTTGATGTGGAAGAGTATTATTGGTGCAGTCTTAAAAGTATTTCCTCAAAGAGTTGACTTCAGCTGGAGAAAAGATTCCTTTTCATTTTTTTGCATGAAAAATGCAAAGAAATGCCTAGAATAAGTAATTTCCAGTAGTTCTATCTCTGTTCTTGAAAATATTTCAGTCAATTTGTAAATATATTTTAAATTTCTGTTATTTTTATTTTTTGTTACAGGAGCTAGAGTTAATGCCAAAGACAGCAAATGGTTGACTCCTTTACATAGAGCTGTAGCATCTTGTAGTGAGGTATGTTGCTCTTTTTGACTACTTTGTGTTAAAACAAGACATCTCAAATTACCTTCTGCCCACTGTTCATTATTTAAAATGTGAAGCTACTCCAAATGTTCGGAATTGCAGAACATTTTTGCAGCGGTTTGGCCTGTTGAGGGTATATATATATGTATATCTCTTGCTTGAGCACTAAGAAAGGAGGACAGCTATAAACTTTGAGTTCTCAGCTTTGCTCTCTGTGACTACCCCAGCAGAGGACTCTGCGTGCAGCGTCCTCAAGTCCAGTTTACTTCTCCTAGGGTAACCAGAATGGCTCAGCAGGAGAGAAGTACAGATGAATTAAGATTCAGAACAACTTTTACAGCATGTTCTTTGCATTTCTTTATTTTTTTACATGCTTATCTGTTCAGGCATTGAAGAAATAAAAGGTTCTATAAAGGCTTGCCAGTGTCTTTTTAAAAAAGTGATTAATTAATAGTATTGAATATCACTTTAAAAATTTTAAGTGGAATGTAGACTGTTTCTCGAAGTCTTCCAGTTATACAGTAGTGAGAATATAATAATGCAAGAAATCACTTTGTTATTGTTTCTCTGTGGT
Source organism: Corvus hawaiiensis (assembly GCF_020740725.1). Lineage (NCBI taxonomy): Eukaryota > Metazoa > Chordata > Aves > Passeriformes > Corvidae > Corvus > Corvus hawaiiensis. The sequence continues at coordinate 44,772,481 of NC_063213.1, forward strand.
GGTTGTCCTAATAAAAAATTTAAATGCCTGTAGAAGATCAAAACAAACAGAGAAATGCTGAGCTTGTTATGTGGAAGAGTTTATGCAAAACCATCTCCTTTGAGATCCTGAATCAAATTGATGCTCATTTCAGTACGTCTCAAATAAAGGTTTTTTATTAGTAAATTTTTGTTTGGGAAGATAGAATTGAATATTTTAGTTTTGACAAGCATTGAGCTTCAAGCATTTGATCCATGAGCTGTCTAAATAAGCCTTGTTTCAGTTTTTGCTTTTGAATTCCCTGGATAAATTGCAGTATTTTGTCACTAGCATTAATAGCAAAGTTATGTAGAGATCATGTTATTCAAAAAAACAGCATTTGAAAATGAATCTTCAAGGGCGCCTTATTCCCAAATGCTGTTTGTTCTTGGGATATTTTTAGGCTGTTCCTTTGGGAGCTGACCGAAGCACCAAATGCTGCGTTCTTCAGAGCTGAGGAACAATAAAAGCTCTCCACATCAGTAATGCTTGCAGAGGCAGAGGAGTGCTGCAAACAAACTGGGTTTAAATGATAACTTCAAGAAATTCAGCCACGGCCATAGTTATTTTTAAATATGGAAGATTTTAAACAAAATATTAATCAAAGGCAAACAAGACAAGTAAACCAGTCAGATGTTTGGTAGACGCTTGTCAGAATTCTCTATTTATAAACACAGTGAATCGTGGGAGCCCATATACATGGTTGATATGTGTAAGCACTGTATTCTAGCTGACAGACCTATATGGGTTTGGGGCACTGGATAAAAAGCTGTAATAAAAATACTTGATAATGATTTCATTAAAACTTCTGGACTCTTGAAGTAAGGACAGCTGCAATTAAACAAGGACACTGAAACTTAAAAAATAGCTGGAGTTATGGATTTAACTGTCCGCTGCACAAGTTCAGGCAGCTTCATGTCAAGACAGTCACATTTTTATTTGTGTGTGCCTGTTGCAAATTAAAAAAAAAACCAAACCCTAAGTAGATTCAGTCATGAAATTCATTAATGCATACGCACATAAAAATGAGATTCATTATTTTTATACTAATGTTATGGTGCTTCCTTCTGCAAAATGGTAATAGCTGTTCTAAAATTTCCTTGTTCTGATATGATATTTCTTACTATTTGGGTTAAAAATACAAGAGTTAAAATATAATTAGTTTTTTAAAGTACTAAATCTACTTCAGTTTCTCAGAGAGAAGAAGACCTATTCAATTTTCTTATTCAATTACAAGCCTGTGATGCAGTATTTTCACTTTTGTGTTTGTTCCTATGTAATTTTTTATGGAAAGTACAAGAAATTTAAACATTTTAAATACGATTTATTATAATATAAATAGGATCAATACTGAGTTAGCATTCTGCTCACAGCTGAGAATAGTACTTTACTATTGTACCACAGTGTAATTCAAAAGCTCTAGTAACAACTTGTGGTAACATGTTTTAAGTTCAAAGTGGTAATCAATTATTTGTATGCTCAGTGACTGAGTTGGCAGTCGCCAAAAGCAATTAGTGAATCGTGGGAAGGTCACACAGCTGATGCAAAATGCAATATTTATCATCATGTTGATACTACCAACACGTTTATTTTTTTATGCATTCCAATTGCGTGCGCATATTTTAATGGGATTTGTTTATCTTGCTGTAAGAATTACAGTCTTATTTGTCAGATTTTCACAGCTTGTAACAAAAGGAAATGAATAATCATTTGAGAGATGGAGTTCAGTGGAATATTTTGAAACGGTTTTCATGAGTTTTGCAACAGTGTATGTTGAAACTTCTTGTGACCGTGCACTGTTTTATCTGTGGTTCTCTAAACGTGCATTTAATCATCTTGAGTTTTGCCATTTGTAGACTTGGTCAGTTGAAAAATTTTGCTTGGCAGATAGATGAAAATTCATTATAAGTTCATAGTACTTCACTAATCCTTGGCTAGGGAATCTACTAATGGAAGAAATCCTAGGGTGGTTAATTAAACTTTGGAAATCAGTTGTGATGACAAAACAATTTTCCATGTGGCTTAAGGAACTAGATTAAAGACCTGGAAATGGTTGGTTTGGTTAAATCAGTCATGTCCTTGAGAACATCCCCAAGTCTGGATTTATGATGAAGTACAAATCCCAAAGTGTCCCAAAGATTATGTTTGCAAATGAACAAATTGTAAAGAGTTGTTTTCCACTGTACTGTCCTTAAATCCAAGGCTGTCATTTGAGATCTTTACTAAGTGGCTTGGTTTTTTTGTAAATGCTTTCAGGATGCTGTTCAGGTGTTGTTAAAGCATTCAGCAGATGTCAATGCTCGTGATAAAAACTGGCAGACACCCCTCCATATAGCAGCTGCAAACAAAGCTGTGAAGTGTGCTGAAGCTTTGGTGCCTCTCCTAAGCAATGTAAATGTGTCTGATCGAGCAGGCAGAACTGCATTGCATCATGCAGCCTTCAGTGGACACGTTGAGGTAAAAGTTAATTTTCTTAACTTGTTTTCCACTCATCATTCTGTCCCTCACATTTCTGATGTTTCATTTTTGAGTTTAAAACCATTTCTCCCCAATTCCCTCAGAAAACCCCAATGCCTATTTTGTATTTGAATTTGTTTTTTGTATTCATTTCTGTGCAGAAAGGTTGTGGAAAATAAATGTTACTTCATTTAATTGGAAGTTTATTACAGTATTCACTTTTCTTACGACAGAAGCAAATTTGTCAAGTTAAGTGGAATTAAATTAGTAACAGCTAAATTTAGAATGGAAAAAACAGGATATTTTTCTGTTCAGTAAATAGTGAACATAGAGAATATGTTGTCACTGAAGTTTGGAGGAAATATATGTATTAAGCTCTGACTCAGTAGTCCCTTAGTAATAACATGAAGATTTGAAAGATGTCATGGCTTTGCCATATTTAGCTGAGAAGTGTTTTTGTTGACATCAAGTTTTGTGTTCCTTACAGTCACTTCATTGTGACAGCCATTTTTTTCAAACGTACAGAATATTCAAAACCCAGCACATTTAAATGCTCTGAAAAGGCATAAATTTTTGTTTTCTTTTATGGTTTTCTCGGTTGAAGCAAAGTTTTCCATTATGAATAGAAGATTTCTCTTCTTTATCTCAGATGGTCAGCTTACTGTTGTCTAGAGGGGCCAATATTAATGCATTTGACAAGAAAGACAGACGAGCTATACATTGGGCAGCATATATGGGTATGTACATATTTCAGTTGATTAATACTGTAGTAATAAAGAAAAATCATCTCATGTTTTGTGGTTTTACATATTTCTAGGAAAAATATTTGCATTGTAAGCATTTAGGTTATCTGTGTCTGCCAAAAAAAATCAATAGTATAGTTCAAATTGTCTTGTAAATGTGTATTTTGTGGTGAGGAAAATCAATTTGTTGGAAAAAGAAAAGTAAGGTAAGTAGTTTTATTCTTCAGAAAGGAGGAACTATGTTCTTCAGTCAGCAAGTCTAGTCACAGGTGGAAGAATTTTGCAGTAATGCTAAACAAAAAGTAAGCAGTTAATACAAGGGGCACCTGAAACAGAGGATCGTTACAGCATCCTCAGGGATTGTATTTTCAAAGAATATTTCATCTCTGAAATGACAAATTCTTGCCTTGCCATTCTTAGTCCAGGACAGGATAATTATTGTTCTTATGGTCTTGATCAATGCCCTGGCAATACTGTCAGAGTAATGTTCTTCCTTGCCTTTTATCAGACTTGAAAAGAATTGAATGTGCCATTGAATTATGAAGTGATCATCACAGCATAATGTTCTTAATTTAATATTTGAAGCTGGATGAGATTGCACTTCAGGTACCGATACCAGTGCTTGAAACCTCAGAAGTTAAAGAACAATCTTCATTATTGATCTAATGTTCTTTGCAATATTTTGCATTAGTGTTTTTTAATGTACTTACATCTGCAAAGCAATGTCTGTGACAATCTGTCCAGCCACCTTACTGAAGGTGGTTATTTGCAAAATTTTGTTGAATGAAATTGGTGCATGAAATGTCAGCAAACTGACAAGTGTCAATGAGAGGCCAGAGACACCTTCTGGCTTGTGCATACCTTGATGAGAGAAAAGTCTTCAGTTTTTCAGATAAGCTACATTTATTCCAATTTTAATCAGTGCTGTTTTGTAGGCCATTGACAGGAAACTCTCTTAATGAACAGTCTATGGGCACGAAAAATGTAATTTAACTGATGTTGATCTACCTAAATATCCTTATAGACAACAGAGAAGAAAAAGCTTTTGAAAGTCTTCAATCAAAGTAAAAAAAAAAAAAAAATTACATTCTCTCTCACAATTTAGAGCCATTGTACATTGCTCCAGTTGTTTGGAGAACACCTTAAAAGCTTTCCACCATGTAAAACTGATCATAAAATAAAAAAGTTATGCTTTTTGTCACTCTACTATAAATAACTTTCTAGGGTTATATCCATTGTTTTCGCTTCCTTCCTGCTTTTCACCCGGCTCCATTGCTGTCCAGCTGCAAAGCTGTGACTCAAATGGACTTACATTCCTGTGTGCTGGTGTTGCCCTCATTGGTGCACTGGGATGTCTCTGCAGCACTTCTCACGTCAAGTACCTTGCTCTTCTCTCTGAGAGTCTTCCACTGATTGCTGCTTGCCTTTTCAATGCAGGTCAGGGTGGGTTTTTTTGTTTTTTATCTTCTCTTTAAACTTTTTTCTGCCACTGTTCTCTTCACTGTCTCTATTCCTGTCACTGCTTTCAATATTTTTTGTACTTCTGTCTCTCATGTAGGGCTTGTTTTCATTCTGATCCCCATTGTATTTGGGTCAGAAGATGAGTATCATGTTTGCATTTCTCTTTCCCTTCTTTCCTACTGTACTGAGGTAATTAAGTGAAATATTATTGCAGCACTTCACATTGCACTGGTAAAGTCTTATGATTTTTGTTGGTATAGCTAGGTGAAATGGTATTTTGTGTGCTGTTGGGTATGCAGCATAAAATAACTATCACAGTGTCTGCATGTTTATAAAATAGCTTTGTCTATATTCCTTTGGGTAGGCACTTTATATTCAAACTTTTGCAAATTCTCTTAACTGCTTAAAAAGCAAAGACCCACGCTCTTTGTGAAGCACTTAAACTGAAAGCTGGATTTGATACTTTCTACTTAGATGTCTGACTGGATAAGTATAAACATAAGTATTCACTGTGCCCCTCATCACTTCTTTAACTAAGGAAAGGGTGTCACTAGAAAGGTAAAATAAAGAGGCCCCATGTGTCTGTATGGGTCAGTTACAGAGGTAAAGCACCAAGTGTATTGTGGTCTGTTAAACTCACATATTTCTTTATTCTGCAGACTTTGTCATGACTGTCCATGTGTTTTCAGTGATGACGTGGCAGTTAAATTAACTACGGAGCAAGAATGACAGATATTTGGTTACCCAATTTTCTTGGCTTCTTCGCAGGCAGTGTCACAAGTGCCTACAAGCAGAGGAGGAGCATGTGGGCATGGAGGGGGAAAGCTCATTGCCCTTTGCAGCAGTGATGGGTGTTGGTGTTGGGGTCCCTGGCCCAAAGCTGGCAGTGAGAGCTACTGCCCACCACCTGAGGGTGGGCTCCCTGCCCTCTCTTCCTCTTTTCTGCCTGGAACTTCCCCACGTCACTCCTTCCTCATGATCCCAACTCGACTCTTACTCTCCTTCCATTGTCTTAGGAGAGCAGCTGATGCTTTTAAAAGGCTGCAGCTCCTCAAAGACCATCTGAGTCAGTCTTTAAAATAGAGCTTTACTAAATCCTGTATGATGTGGCTTAACATTTTAAATGTTTTATGGGTAAAGGAAGTTGGACTGGAGGGATATATTTTTATGTAGTAGTAGAGTATTTTCTTCTTTTTGTATTTGCATCTGTTTTTCAAAGTTTCTGCCTAAGATTTAAAAATCCTAATGGGCATGTTTGGAATTGGGGTGATGGTGGAAGATTGACAGTCATATTGTCTCTCAAGTTGTTAATGTAAATTTGCAGTAAATATTTAATAATGGCAAAGTTACTTTGCCTCTTTAGTTCTCAAGTCTTAAAAAAAACCCCTTCTGTGTAAGCAGAGGACAAGACTGTGTTTTGAGTATACAAATTTATTTTTGCAATGTAAATGCTATGATTGGGTGTGGTGTGTGGAGATGATTACTTTGTGTTGCTTTTATAGTTTATTATGGGATTAGGAAACAGGAACAATTCTTTGTTTTTCACATTAAGGTCCAAAGGAATAATGTCTTGATATGTTATAACAATTTTAGAATTACTAAGTTTGCAAACCTGTGCTGGTTAATAAAAAATGATGCTTCATTTTATTTTTCTTTATTATTTTAGGTCATATTGAAGTTGTGAAATTACTCGTGACCCATACAGCTGAAGTGACATGCAAAGACAAGAAATCATATACACCCTTACATGCTGCAGCATCTAGTGGAATGATTAGTGTAGTCAAATATCTTCTGGATCTTGGAGTTGATGTAAGGAAAAATAAAACAAAATGGGAAATAATTTTTTGAATTGTTTGAAATGCTCTTGTTAGTACTGTAGCACACTGTTTATTTAGGGACGGGTTATGATATAGTGAAAGTATGCGAATGAAGATCTCTGGAAATACTACTTTTTCTTTTATAAACCCTCATTTCTCCATTAAGAGAAAACCTCCTTAAGAGCTTTGCAGATTTTGCACAATAATTTGAAAATAAGTGTGTACTTAATAGGGCTTTTTGTTTATTTGATATTTCTTGCTCTTAATGCATTGGACTGGAAGTCAGGAAATAGGAATTCCGATCCTAGCTTTGCCACACAATCATATTTGAAGTGCAGGAAATCCAGTGCTTTTGCTTTAGTTGGTAAAATACAGATGGTACTGACTTTCTACATGACATAAATGTTAGAAAATACTAAAAATTGTGAGAAACTTCAATACAACAGTGAGGCCATATTAATATTGAAATGTAAAATAAATTAAAAGGTTCTACAGTACCTTCCTGCAGAAAGCGTGTTAACAGTGAACTGTGAAACTGTGTAAGAAATCTACATTGTGAGTCACCATCTTAGTCTTGCGAGGCTGGAGATTGCAGCTCAAGCTCTGTATTGAGAAGTAGATCAGAATTCAGTGTCATGTTGTGTACAACAAGAAATTCTGTTTCTATATGCACACACACAAAGCCTCTTTGACCTCTGTTTTTAATGAAAACTTGCAATGCTGTTTTATAGAGGTCTGTGCTATGCTTTGTAGCATCTGTGCAAATTGCCACAGTTGATATTTTTGGCATGTGTGTGTTCTCTTAAGCTGCATACAGGAAGCTGGTGTGGAGACAATTGGAGGAGGTTGGCTCGCTTGTAAAGCAATCATACTCTTCCCCAGGACACAGATCTCAATCAAAATGCTATATCCAGAACTTGCTTTTAATTTGTGGTTCTGAAGAGTTCCAAAACTTAATCTCATGACATGCAATTTTTTCCTTTGTTAGAATTAAATGCTGCATTAAGTACAGCTTTTAGCCTACTAACTAATCTTGGGGGTTTTTTCTCTTACAGATGAACGAGCCAAATGCCTATGGAAATACTCCTCTCCATGTAGCTTGTTACAATGGGCAAGATGTTGTAGTGAATGAACTCATAGACTGTGGTGCTAATGTAAATCAAGTGAATGAGAAGGGGTTTACACCTTTGCACTTTGCTGCTGCGTCGACACATGGAGCATTGTGTTTAGAGCTTTTGGTCTGCAATGGAGCAGATGTAAATATAAAGGTAGGTGTATCCAAAGCCATCCATTCACGCTTAAAAGTGCTGTACATCTTTATCAGAGGTAATTTTTTCAAAAATACTTGTTTTGATAACATGGAGTGGTTCCCACTGATAGATGGAGTATTTATATGAAAAGTACTACAGTGAAAATGAGCCAGTATGTTGCTTCAAGAAACTTGATCTGAATCTGGAAACCTCAATGGGATGTATTATATAGCCCAAAAGGATGAAGGAGAATGACAGTACTGTCTGGTCAATCTCGATTACATTTAAATGTCAGAGTTCTGTATGATTTGTTTTCCCTAATAGTCTAGCCATATAAGTAAGAGCAAATAGTTTAAAAAAATGCAAAAGTACATGTTTTTCTTATAAATAAAAAACATGAATCAAATCAAGGCTATTTCAGGGAAATGTGTATGAACTGGCTAATTGCTGGAGCAGTTGAAGAGATGATAATGTTAGATCTTAGAATCTAATTAGGGAGATTGGGGAAGGGTGTATTAAAAATACAAGTATAAGTAGATCAGGCCTTGGGAAGTAGATGGAAAGTCTGAAACAGCTGGTGTTCTAATTACTCCAGCAAAATTGTGTGAGCAAAGTCACATCTCTTTCACATCTCTTACTTGGTCACAAGTCTTTGACTGCAGAACGTTCCTTAGAATCCAGCCTTATTGTAGGTAGAATTTAAAACAAGCGAGTTTCAAAGGAAACCATATCTTCTGTTGTCTTCTCCAGTGTGTAGGGTAAGGTCTTGAGATGTGTAAGAGAGATGTAAGACCTTCTGTTTTGTATTATGTTGGTTTTTACTCTAGTAATGAAAACTTAACTGTGTTCAGAAATATTTAGTGGCAGTATCTGGTGTCTTGGCAGGTTTTAGGCTGAGGGAAGTGGGAAATGGGTATATGGAATGAATAGTCCAAGTGTTCCTTATGGCAAAATGCCTGGTTGCGTGAACTGTCACCCACATGTAGTATGAAGAGAATTATCTGTTGTTTAATTTCTTGAGAAAAAAAATGGGGAAAAAAATCTGCTTAATAGATTTATGCTTGAATTTCAGCACAATCTGTGCAGGAGGTGAATGTTAGAATAACATAATAATAAAATTTCTTTTAAAAATCTTGGGATTTGTGGTTCACTTCATGAAAGCAGTGATTTTTACAGTGATTCATGCTGATTTTCGGCTAACTAATTCCAAAATACAATTTTGTATCTATTGTTAGTACAAAACTCAGAGCCAACTGAAAATTTGGGAGTAGTTTAAAAATAAGCTCTTTGATGTGGAAAAATCCTAAATGTATGTCCCTGCTCACTGTAACATATATTTAGACATGCAGCTCATTTAATGAAAATGTTCATAACTCAGTTGTGGAAAAATTCATCACCAAAGTGCCCTGCAGAAGTAAGGAGCTGTGTTACAGGGTTTATTGCCAACTTGTCCTAAAATATCCAGGTCACAGTCCATTTATTTTTGTTGCCAGCTTTCTGCTCTGCATAATGTCCCACGCTGCATATGGCTGAGTGTTCAATGTTGCAGGGCTGGCTGACTTTTGTCCTACATTCTTGAAACATCATTTTTTCAGTAAAGTGTGGTCTGCCATGAAAATAATCCCACAATGTTAAATATACTAATGATTATATTTGTGTGTTACTCACACAAATAAGAACAAAGGAGAGCTTATAGCGCTTTCTAGTACCTGAAGGGGGCCTACAAGAGAGCTGGAGAGGGGCTTTGTGCAAGGGCATGGAGTTACAGGACAAGGGGAAATTGCTTCAGACTTTGAGGGTAGGTTTAGATTAGATATTAAGAAGAAATTCTTTACTGTAAGGGTGGTGAGGCACTGGAACAGGTTGCCCAGAGGAGCTGTGGATGCCCCAGCCCTGGAGGTGTTCAATGCCAGGTTGGATGGGGCTTAGAGCTACTTAGTCTAGTGGAAGGTGTCCCTGCCCATGCTAGCGGGGTTGGAACCAGATGATCTTTAAGGTCCCATCCGTTCTATGATGCTATGACAAATATTAACAAGCCAAGAATTACTGTTTTTCTAAATGCGGGGCTGCAAGGGTTCGTGACTTTGTGAATATTTCTGATGTGGAAGAAAGAAGTGGGCAGGGCTCCATTTCAGAAACAGCATTTACGAGCTTTAGCTATAGGTTGGTCGTAATTAAAATGTGTTAATTTTGTACACATCAAAATTCTTAAGTGCAAAATTAAGCAAGTAGGGCTGTGTAGGCATTTTAAGCAATTATAGCTTGAAAACAGCATTTATCTCCTGTTTCTTCATCAAGGTGTTGTAATTCTGTTAGTAGTATTTCTGTGGTTTTATACCAGTATGACTGAATTTGGCCTGTAAATTTGCACCTGAAGGCGTGAACAGCCTTACTTTGCATGTGAAAACTTAGCACTTGCACTGTGGAAAAGTGCAAGAACTGAGGCAAAAGAAAACAATTTCCAAGTCAACTTCTGCTTCCCTGGAAAGGCCTATAAAGATAAATCTTGGATTTAATCAGAAGAGCAATTCCTAAAAAAAAATAGAATATGTTGTGTAACTAAGAATGAATTGTGGATTTAAAATGAGATGGAATTAGGGTGTTCTTACTAAATATTTATTGAAACCAAGCCTGTTCAGTTTCCAAATACTGAGGCTGAAGTTCAAAGTAGTTCTTAAAATGGTTATATGATCTATTTTTCATCATAATTATATTGCTTGTGGAAGCTGATTCTATCATTTCCTCCCATGTGCAACTGTTCCTGTTTCAGAGGTAATGGAGTGGATATGGATGCTAATCTAGGTGCTGACTAGACAGTACTATTAAAGCACTTCCTGCTGTGGATGACTTAGTGGGGAGAGCAAAATGGAAATACTCTTATTCTTGATGGCAGATAGAGGGAAAGTTCTTGTGCCTATCTGTGAGTGCTGGCCTCATGTTAGGAAGGGATTATGTAGCAGAAGATAATGGAACAGTAGAAATAAACATATTTCTACATTAAAACATAAAAAGCCCATATGCCTTTTACCACCTCTGGACATAATTTCCTACTTGTTTTCATAGCCTTGTCAGTGTCCACTGCAGAACAGTGAATCTTGTTAAGTATTGCTCATTACTGCAGCGCTCCCTCTGCACTATTCAGGATTTCCATGCATGGAAGAACACATTGAAATGAGTATGTAATGGGACAGTATTAATTGTTTTATGGACCCTATTGCTGCTTGAAAATTCAGTGACCTAAATAGAAAAAGTTTTTTACTTCCATTGGTGGTACTAGAACATAAGAATTGTTGCTAGGGGGAGATTTCATTTGGAGGAATGCTGTGACATGATAGACCCACATTTCCTCTCCCTCCGTGAAGTTCAGTAGTCTGAGTACAGTTAATATGTGAGTAATCACTCAATAAGACACCATGTGCTGTGTATCATGTCTGTCTAATCGCTGTTCTTTGCAAATTTTCTATGATCTAAGTATTTTGTGGATATATTTTCTCTAGTGATAGAAGAGATTAGGGTGATTTCTTTCCTATTACCACATTTAGCTGAGTTTCAATGAAGACAACAAAAATTATCGTTAGCCCATAGCTGTCCTGTCATGTGCTGTGATCCTGTCTGATCTCATTAAATCACACAGCTGTAGCTAGCTTGATATTTAGATAGAAGATCTTAAAGGCATAAAGAAATGGAAATTGAAGCAAAAGTTTTGAAGATACCTCTCTGCTTATGCAGTCCAACCTCCTGGCATCTCAGGAAATAGTGATTTGCTTAATAGAGCCTTGATATTTCATTGCTTAAAGAAATGTTTGCTACTGGTTCTGGTCCTAAATATACTTTTCTAGTGACAGTGTTTTAGAATGGAATTCTGAATGCAATCCTATACCTAGAAGTTCAGCTTCAACATGGGAATTGTCTTCATTTAATTTTTCATTTGTATGTGGAAAATTATTTTGTAGCTTATTTTGCTGTTATTTGCAAGATCTTACTGAAGTTTTCTTGTGAGGTATCTCAGTTAACCACAGCGCTCTTCAGTTTCTAATACTGTCACCATTATTCCTATGTCTTTGTGAGATGCATTGTTAGATGTATGTTTTTCAGCTCCATCTTCTTCTTCATCAGCTTTTCTTTGAGATACAGATTTATCCCATCTAAGCCAGTGAGACTGCAGGCTACTTCTATCTGCGCCCTGAAATTCTTCTGTTATTTCACTAAGCTTATTTTATATGATATTTTTCTTTAAATTAATAGATTCTATAGATTCTTCGGGTTAAAGAAGGATAAAAGTGAGGGGGAAAAGTCATCAGATGTCTAATAGTTGTTTTAAATTAACTGGACACGGAGACTTTTAATGGTTGGATAAAGAGACAAGAACTAAACTGTAGGGAAAAAGATGAAAAAAAATTGCAGCACAAAGATTGCTTGGGGAAGTTGTGACTTATGGTGTGTTTATTTGGCCTTTTCTTAAGGCCTCCAGTAACAGAATTAAAATTGGTTGTCTAACTGCTCACAAGGATTTCAACCCCATTTTCTGTGTTTATTTGCATCTGCTGTAGATATGTGGATGTTGTCTTTTGGATTATTTATGGACAAAGAAATCTGCTAACTGGAAGATCTGGAGATAACTTGACTTTCCTTATCAAGCATTGTATTTCTTTCAATCTAGGTTTGAGAAGACAGTGTTTCATGTAATTGTATTGTTATGCTGCTCTAGGCAGTGACACAAGAAAAAAATCCACATTGATCCCTAAAAGGGTTTCCAGCAGACTTTCAGTGTCACATCCATAGAACCATGTCCATTTGGTGTCAAAGGGAGAGTAAAGATGGGACGACACTTCTGCATATGACAGCAATTTGTGATATTTCAATACATATGTTCATATATGTTCCCCTACCATCTTTGTCTAATTTAACTTTGTATTTTGTGAACATTTCATACTCTTCAAAGCCATCATTGAAAATGTAGATGTGGTATGCATGTGCATTCAAGGGTCCTTTGATTTTCTGTGTCGTGTTTGCAATTTTTTGAGTGCATGTGTAGGAACTTTTTTCTGCAGTAAAGCTTTCCCATTACCTGTGATAAGTATGAGGGGAAAATCCTTCTAAAGTAAAACAGAGGAAAAAATGGGTTTGTAAGTTCATTGAGACTGAGCTGTTAAAAACTGGTTTCCTTATGTGTTACTGTTGGCCTGCTTCAAGGATGTCTTACTGGGTGAATGACCAAGTGCACATTTAAGATGTTCATTTCAAATGTGTGGTATCTAGTAGGGTTGAATAGTTCTACCCTAGGATTGCTTGTGGTTTATGATAAATTGCTTACAAACATCACTTTACAGAAATTTCCAGGAAACACATGAGCTTTGTAATGTGTTGTCTTCTAATATAATGTGTAAACCTCTCTAGTAAATGCAGCTACTTTCTTTCAGGAAACAAACTTAAAACATTGTTTTATTTTAGCCTTGGGAAGGGGAGGAGTTGGACATAGACTTGTTGCTGAAATTGTGTGCTGTCATCATCCTCTTGAGAGTTATTATCTTAAGGACATAGGTGTGAGTGAGTGGGCATCCCTGAGTTGTTACTTGCAGCTGGAAGAGTGACTTAGAGCAGCTCTTGGGAAAAGCTTGCCGTGTCATGCTGGCTTGTCACTGCCAGCATCTGTCTGGCAAAAGTGCCTAGAAACAATTTAAAGGATGGAGTGTAGAGAGAAAAAATAAAAAGAAGTATCTTTTTTGTTGGTTTGGGGTTGGGGTTTTTTTTGTCAGTTCTGATTAATTGCTGTTACTGGCCATAAGTAAACATGGGATTTCTTTTTCTTTTCCAGAGTAAAGATGGGAAAACACCTTTGCACATGACAGCGATCCATGGTAGATTTTCAAGATCCCAAACCATCATTCAAAATGGTAAAAAGGGGGAGGGGGTATTTTTGTCATAAGCTTTCAAGTTTGGATATTTTCATCCTTTTGTATTGGTAACAACATACTTGTAGGAGCTAGGGTGGGTCGGACGGTCGGGACGGATGGAGACGAGAGATCTCTGAAGTCAGATCTTGGAACATGAGGTTTATTGCAAAGGGCGTGGGTACAGGGGCACTGCTTAGGGCTGCCAGCCGCAGCTCGGAGCAGGCCCAAGAGAGCAAGAGTGTAAAAGTAAGAGCAAGTAGGTAAAAGTGGAGTAAGAGTGAGCGAAGAGGAGGTAAGGAAGAGAGTAAGCGGGTAAGGGAGTAAGTAGAGTGGAGTGGTGAAGTCCTCGTTACAATACAATAAATCATCTTCTGTACTGAATATTCTAATTGTCACTAACCAATCTAATACAAGATACAAATCCTATAGCATTTACATACAGCCTATAAGAATTGTTATATTACCATAGAGTGTTACATCTTAACTCGTAAAAACTACTCTTTGGACCCCTTCTGCTGAGCTAGTAGGGTCTGCTCTGACCCTTGGACCTGCCTGCAAGCAGAGGGTATTGTTCAGTCAAGAGGGGATTACCTTCAGTCAGCCATACCATTGTTTTCCAGTTGTTCAGTAACTAAGACTTGGTATCTCAAAGGTGGCCTTCATTTTGATGTCGCTTATAGTTTTCATATTCCCAAAATCTTTTGTCAGGCAATCATATTTATAAGGCTTTCCTGTTTCATCTTCCCCAACAATACTGATTTTTTTTCATGTCCAGTGTTCAGTAATAGTGGTGGAATCCGGCATATCTGTTTATAAAGTTTGATAAGTTACACTGATGAATCATTTCCTTTTCAGAATGCAGGAATATATATAGATTTGTTTTCCATAATCCAGGTTGTAGAGAGTTTGTCCCATAAGGTTACATAATAAAATGTTTTTCTCTACCACTGAAATCTATATAGGTTTTAAGTCCAAAGTCATCAGTCATTGACAATCAATAATGTTGCTTGAATGATCATCAGGGCTATTTTTCTAACAAAGTATCTGTATGCCTAGATATACCCTTACTTAGTAATCACTTTTTATTATAGGAGCTGAAATAGACTGTGAAGATAAGAATGGAAATACCCCTTTGCACATAGCAGCTAGATATGGCCATGAGCTATTAATCAACACTCTGGTTACGAGTGGTGCTGACACTGCAAAGTAGGTAACTTTACTGACATGAATGCAAGCTGACATAATTCGGAAGTGTATTTATTAGATTAACAGAACTAGTACAATTTTTAATATCATCCTCAACTTGCAATAGGAAATAGTTTGTTTATTATCCTGTATTGTACTTGTAAGTAGCTAGTCAGTATATCACAATTTGTACCAAAACAAAGAGAAATAGAGTTTTCTGTAATCTATTTGAAGTAAAAGCTCTGAAAAGTTTAATAGGCTGTTGCACTGATAATGCATGCTGATAGCTTGGAAGGAAGTGTTTAAGATGTTAAGTTAGCTCAGTATTCTAATTAGGTGGTTTGCTGAACCCACCATGCATGTGCACTTTGGCACACAATCATGTTTGTTTTATTTTAATTGTAATGAAACTGTGATACCTGATTATGGTGTATCTTAGGCGGGGTATACATGGGATGTTTCCTCTCCATTTGGCAGCATTAAGTGGATTTTCAGACTGCTGCAGAAAGCTCCTCTCATCAGGTAGGATACTCTATTAAATTCTTACAAGGTGCTTTGTACTTCATTTTTTATTTCACAGAATAGCTTTTAATTAAATCCTAATTTAGTGATACATAGAAATCCTTATAGTTTACTGATACCTTGGGGCCAGTGCTTGTTTTTTAATGGACAGTCCATAGTTAAAAGTGAATGCAAACTTTTGCACACTTAAGTTAAAAAAAATTCATCCAAATTGTAATAATGCATTTATAATTTCTTTAAGATTGTGTTTTGTGCATTTCAAGTTGGCCATAGAGGTGGGATGACTGGTTCAGACCATAATGAAACTTCAAGGAGAAAGATTGATAGTCTTTTTTATTACTTCATAGAGCATCCAATTTCTGTTCTATGATGTCTTTAGCTTAATACAGATCAGCTATTCCTGTCTATTCCTGTAGTGGGCACCTAATGGCTCTGAAGACTCTGTGGACTGCTACATTAAGAAGCTGTTGCATTGGTAGCATGTTGTTAATCAAATGCAATGCAAACTGCACTTTTCTTTCAATGTTTGACTCCTCCCTGAAGATGTAGATGTTGGAAGGTCATTACTTCTCTTGTTGGCCAGAATCTTACGTGAATTCTGAGCTCTTTGAACTATTGCAATTCTGAGAAAGTAGATTTGTCCAAAGGAAGCTTCTGGAATAGAAGAAGAATAAGAATGAACTAAATGGTTCTATATTAATCTGAACGCACTTAATGTTTTTCGAAAAAAAGATGAGTGGGGGGAGGAGAGAGTAGGGGAAAAGGAAGAGTAAGAAATTGCTTTCCCAGCTTTATACTGTTTGTAAGGGACGCCTGGGAGAAGAACTAGAGAAATATAACTAAAACGACCTACTGGTAAGGCTTTTATTTACTATCCTGTCATGGGCAAACTTGCAAGGATTCACTTCAGGAAAGAACTGCCCAATAGTTGACAATATTTCAATTGGATGTGTTCAAAATGAGGGATACTGGCACTTTCTCCTTTCTGCACTTGATGTTGTGCTGGCTGTGCCCTTACTGGAGCTTCAGTATGGCAAAGGAAACCATGTGGAGGACTTGCAAGTGATTTTTGTGACTTTTATTTGAGTTGAGAAAACGTGGATGCAACTCTAGCCTGGAGCAGATAAGAACTTGAAGAGTATGTCCAGCCTTCAGGCTAGAAAGACTAGATACTGCTAAGAGCTTTTAGGATGGGCTCTTGGTGTGGGGATTGGTATGTGCAGAGTGTGTATCCTTTTTGGGCTTGGGAGATGTCTCCTTTATGTAAATTAAAGATCTTTGATTTTTAAATTCATAATTATTCTTGTGCAAACCTTAAGAAAATGTCACCAATCTGCCTTGTCCTGGTACTGAATGACATTCAAGTACTTAGTGATGGTAGATGAGCAACTTAGGGGTGTGGAAAGGCATCAAAGGCTATTCTTCAAACTAAACTAGTAAACCCTCTTAAATTGTTTGTTATAGAGCATTCCTATTGAAATGGGATAAGAGCATAGTGGCACATACAAAACCTGTTTTAGGGGACATGAAGTAGGAAAACAGTCTTGGAATAATAGTATTCTTGAATAACACATCTTGTGTTGTTCATTATTTATTGTTGAGTGGTTCTTAAAACTAAAAAAAAATGCCAGCATTCCCAGGTACCACAACTGGAGAATTTAGTAAATAAGTTACGTTACACAAGAGCAAGACTCTTGTGAGAGCATAGTAGTTTTCTCAAACCAAAAATGTAGCTTTGAAACCTGATTTAAATAGTACTCTTTGTGTCAAATATATGGTTAGATATGGAATTGCACAGTTAAAGTTTGTGGTCTTGGATTTGAAGTTCCACAGCTGAGCCTTTCTGGAAATAGAAAACTACAATGTTCTGTAAAGACCTCCTCTGTAAATAACTGCTGTTTGCAGCCATCACTCCAGCTCGCTAAAGTTCTTTCTTTGGGACTAAAGCACTAAACTCAAGGATAAAATTTAAGTAGCTCCTATATTTAGTGATACTGACATCCCCAAAAATTAATAATCTCTGCACAACAATGATAAATTTTAGCATATTCTTAAATTTTCATATAACCTGCATATATCTTATATTCAGTAGTAAATTGCATTGAAATATTACCAGGTAAGTAGTCTGAGACAGAACATAGCCTCAGTGCAGCTACTTGTCTTTTACTTTATCCCTTTCAGTTTTATTTAAATGCCTGTTTTTCAAAACATTGTAAATAGCAAGGTCACGTTTCAAACGAAGTAATTTTTAATGCTTGAGTGCTCTTTGCAAATAGCTGTTAAGTTTGCTTAGCAAGCATTTCTGTTAACAGCAGATGACAGCAGTTTTGTGAAAGGTGATGTTACATAATGATTTTACAAAATATTTGCTTTGTAGGTTTTGACATTGACACACCAGATGACTTTGGCAGGACTTGTCTTCATGCAGCTGCAGCTGGAGGGTGTGTAAAAGAGCATTCATGCTTTCATATTCAGTGTTTCTTTTTCAGTTGCTGATCATTCTTGTTCTTTTTTCTATTATTTCCTCTCTGCTTTTCCTGCCCTCTCCCCTTGGAACTTAAGTAAACATGAAAATAATTTCAAGATGGATTCTATCTGCAAACAAAAAAATTAATTAACTGTTCAGCTTAATAAGTTGTTGCTGGAGTACAGTGTCCAAGTATCATCAGCCTTACCTTAGGTTTATGTTTGGGGATGAACTGATTTTTTTTTTTTTTTTTAAATTCCCATGGATGATGATAAAATTTTTAGAATTTACAGCATTCAAAGATGGCATGCCCACCTCAGATCACTGTGGGACATGAGATAGAGAACAGCAACTTTGGGAAATTTGTTTTTACCAAATCCATAAATAAAAGGTCAGTCTAAATAAACTAAAAGCAATAATTCCAAAGTTTAGGTGGATGAAGTAGTCAGAACTACTTGCTCATCACTTGAGTTGTGATCCATATTGATTATTGTTATTGTATTGTAGGTTTTCTATAGCAGCTACTCAAAATTGCCTGGAAGAATTGGGTAATAAATTTCATGATACACTTTGTGGGACACAAGAACTCCATGATATTGATATTTTCATTTTTCTGTTTGAATGTTGTTTAAGTAATACTGTTAAGTAATCATTCTAAGTCAAAAGTACTTGATAGATACATCCTTGTTGCAAGAGATTAAGGTTAAAATGCTATCTTTTCATATAAAAACCAAATAATTTGTGACACATTCACTCATCTCCAGTTTAGGAAAGTTACCAAAATAGTGTTTAAACAATATAGTACATCTATTATGATGATCATATTTTATTGAAAATTGACTACACTAAAAAGTAAAATATATATGTTGCAATTTACATTTGGCCTTAAAAAATATGCAGTAAAATCTTGCCTCTGTGCTGGAATCCTGGTAGCAAAAGCATGTGACATGAAGGTGTTATTGTTTGTTTGTTTATAAGAATTGAATTTTTTATTGAATTAGGTTCATGTTTATGTGCTTTATGCATGCCATTTGGTATCAATTAAACTTATATATGTGGTCTTGAAATAATTTATATTCTTTATTGGTTTGGTCCAGAAATTACGGCATCTATTTTACATGCAGAAATGTATTTATCAAAAATTCCATAATTTAGTTCAGTTCCATTAAAAATAACATTTGAGATGTACATGTGTAACAGTTCTGATATTTGTAGAGGCCAATATTAAGGAAATAAAATTTGCAATCACAACTAATAGCATATTAATTTAATAGGAATTTGGAGTGCCTAAATCTTCTGCTAAATACTGGTGCAGACTTCAACAAAAAGGACAGATTTGGAAGGTAAGACATTCTAGATTTGTATATTTTAAAGGGCTGTTAAAAGTGTTGCAGAAGCAGCTTACTGATATGTGACCAAGTCTGTGTTCCAGTTTAAATGGTTTTTTATGATATGATGTCTCTAATAAACTGTGTTTCAGCAAATGTTCTCAAAAGTCACAAACATATTTTGTTCATCGTGTTTTGTTAAGTAGGTGTTTAGTCTTGTTTTTAAAGACTTGAGTTTTATATTAAGCTGTAATTTTTATGAAGCTTTTTTCCTTATAACGTGGATCTAATGTGTTTAAATTGTTCTCATCCAAGAACATTACTAATGTTTTCCGAATAATGTATTAGTCAAATCTATAAATCTGTTGCTATTTCTATGCTCTTTTATTAAAATACACAGTATTTTATTATAACTGCTTAACCTTTTTCCTTTCTTGATATCCATCCCTTTCTGTTTCCCTGTTTGAGGTCTGAACTCTTTTGGAATGACATTAATTTCTATTTTTAGTATAGGATTATTTAAGTTTAGATGGCAGGATCAGTACTCATGTAAAAATCTCACATCTCATAATGGAAAATATTATTTTCCAGGATGTGAACAGCAGGAGTAGGACTTAAGGAAAAAGTTATGGATCCAAAGTTGTATTTTGCTTTAAATTCCACTTCCATTATTTCCTGAGAAAGGAAATATCTGTCACAACTTTTGTCATCAAAAGTTGGGGTTTCCTGTTGGTTTGGATTTTGATTTAACATTCATGTTATATAGAGTAATTATTTCAGGAGATGGAAAAAATTAATTTAAAATGGAGAGAAATGGGAAAAAGACATTTTAAGGGAAAGAGCCTGAGTATCTCCTCAAAATCAAGATATTTATAGCAGCAGTCTCTCTTTAAAAATAGAAAATTGAATTCTGAGTCATCTTGGTCCTTCTAAAATTTTAGCCAAACTGGCATATTTAGAGAATTGTTTATGTATTTGAAGCTGGGATAAGTTTTCTCTGAGATTATACATCAGTACTAATATTTCATGGATTTGTTCTAAGAAGACAAGGTATATTTAGCAGTACCTCTGCTATGTCACTATAGTTTTCCTCTCTTAGGCAAAATTCTGATCTGTTTATTAAAAACATCTGTTTGTGCAATTGTTATATTTTATTTGTGCTATATTTAGTTGTTGTGCAGTTTTTAATTTGTCCATATTTTTCCATGTGGCTTAAAATTGCTTAACAGAAAACAGTATTTCTAATGTAAACTGGATTTCCCTCTATAAGTTTACACACGAAAATTCACATAAAGCTTCCTTTAATACAAAGTTTGTGCATATTTCGGCTGGCAAATAAATCCTCTATATATTGTTCAACATTATTAAGTGGTGCCTAGAAAATGGCCCTATTCTTTAGTACTGTAATGATGCATTCTTCACCAAAAATACTTGTTTAAAAATGTAAGGAGGATTTAAGTTTCACTTTATTTTGCTTTTTCTGTCTCTGTAATATTATTTTGCTGTTATTTACCATTGTACTTTTTATTTAAATGTGTACTAAAGAACTCCACTCCATTATGCTGCTGCCAATTGTAATTATCAGTGCCTGTTTGCCCTTGTGGGATCTGGAGCTAGTGTGAATGACCTTGATGAGAGGGGTTGTACACCTCTGCACTATGCAGCTGCATCAGACACAGATGGGAAGTAAGTAGCATGCTTTGTACTAAAGCCTTTCTCATTAGGATCATTTGAGCTGTGAATTTTGTGTGTGTTCTGCCTTCAGATTTGCTAAATGCATTTCTTGTATTTTTAAAGATGAAACTTGACAGTGATGTGTGCATTGTATATAAAAGACTTTATGTAACAAGTATTTCAGAAGAAAAAAATGAACAACAGAAAATGTATTGTAAAAATTTTATGTCCTGTAATGCAGATGTCCTAATTCAGGAATTAATTAGGAATAGAGTTCTTAATCCCATCTGCTGTGTAGAGGTTGCATAAATATCCTTTGTGGGGGTAGGGTCATTTCACCTTAAAATCAAATTCTGATGAAGGATGGATACTAACTTGACATTTCAATATAAATGCTTTATCTATTTGATGTTTGAGTAAACTGGAGTTGTAAGGCCAAACAAGACTATTTCTTGATAGTGTTTTTATTATATAGTTACACTTTTATTAATGAAATGCTTCCAGAATCTTCCATAAATCCACTGATCTCTTACATGTGTTTATTTTCTAACGAATGGTTATATTTGAAATATTTATTAATGACTTAAATGCTTGTATGCAAAGTGTATACAGATAGCACCAAACTGATGAGTTTACTTAAGCTCCAGACATTGTATATATTGAGGAGACAAGAAGAGCATCACTTGCTTGTGCACACAGCGACACCTTCCCTGGAGAAGTGCTGCTTCGTGCCAAATCATCTTGTTCTAATACAGCACCTTTTAAAGGGTGAGGTAGCAGTGGGAATGAGGTGGCATATAACTTACAGATTGGGTTTTGAAGGCTAAATAAAGAATACTTTCATGGCCATTTAACTTATATTTGAAGAATGTGCTTTTTTTATGTAAAGCCAAATTTCAAAATTAAATTGCTGCTTTTTAGAAATAATTTCAACTCCTGCTGGAGCTTGCTGGGATAATTTTACTTTAATTGCTCTCTTACAAGTTGAGCTAGGATTAATTTTAGCTTCACAGTTGCTCTGAAAACCTCCAAACTATAATGGTTCTTCAGATGACATCGTTTTGCCATCTGTCTTAAAAAAGGCATGAGCAGGAATGATGATGACAATACTGCAGAGCTTTGTGAGGTAACTCAAAGCGTTGTCTATGGAGCCCATGGGCTGTTGCCCTTCTGATTAACATTTGAGTCTCTGGAAGACAGGCTGCAAAGCAGAATGGCCTGAGGGGAAGCTTTTTATATTGATGCAGCAAGATGATTAGTAACAGCTGGAAAATCAGTAGCAGCTCATTCAAAACAGGAATGAAGTTAAAAATGATTACTGGAATTGGAATATAAAGCCTGGGAAAAAACATGTCAGGAAACCATCTATATAAAATTCTAAAGATATTTATGTGTGCTTTTATGGTCTTTGTTCAGACATCTTTAAAGACAGATTTTAAAGACAGGGATGTTTTTGTTGAAAATTATTTTCCAGTTTATTCCTCTTTGAAAGTATTTCTTTTGTATCTTTAGCAAATGCCTTTGATCCGGAGCAAACACCAGTAAGCCCCATTTTGCCAAGACTAGAGAAAAAAACATGATTTCAGAATGAGGTAGAATAAGCAGCATCTTAGGGGAGAAAAAATGATGCTGCTTCTATGTTAGAATTTTCTAATGGACAGTACACCAATAAATATATGGGAAATAAATTTAATTTACCTGGGCTTTCAGAGAGTTTGATTAGTCTCCTTTTTAAGAGACCTGTTGAGGACAGTTAAGTATGCGAAAAATGCAGAATTAGTCTCTCCTGGATGCAGAGAAACATCAAAAATAGTGATCTGGTTTGCACTGGAAAGATTGGATGCATGAGGATTTTTTGTAGACTTGGCTCCATGCAGTGTATTTAGTGTATTGTAGAAATTTACGTAGCCAAAGCCAGTGACATGTAACATTTATTAATGAACCATGAGCATTAACACAAAATTACTGATTCAAATTAAAAACAAAGTTAGATGATTGGACAAATGAAATGTAAGAACTGTAATTCTTATTTAATGAGACAAATTGATTTGTCTTCGGGTTCTCAGAAATCTCATGCCATTTTAATTCAAATAAAAACATGCAAGCACAGTTGTCATTAATGAAATCCAGGCATTTGTTTATTGGGCAAATCAAACCTGAATTAATTGGTTAAAAACATAGATATGCTTTACAAGTAGCTTTTTATTACATATACTGAACTAGTTTTAAAGTTACTTGCATCCTATGTTACATATGTTACTCTTTAAAACTCAAGAGATTTTACCTTTTTCACTACATACTAAGTCCTTGTTTATGCTGGGCAAAAAATGATGGAAGTGAGAGTGCACCTCTGATAAAGAGGTATTCAGTGACCCCAGAGAGAAGAAGGGATGGTGACCTGTTGTACACTTCAGAATAACAAATGGCTTCACCAGCAGGTTCAAGGTCATGATAATGACTTTGGAAAATGTTGCTTAAATGATAGACAACATAAAATTATGAAACAGCAGAGCTATTGCTTGCAATCATGTAGTGTGCAAACACGGAGTCTCTTCGAAAACTAGGGGGAGAGTGAGCTGACTTGAATGCCCCTTTTCTCATCCTCCTGGCTGAGTGTCTATGGTTGAAACTGGGCTGATCATGTTCTGCCTTATAAATTTGTCTAATGAAAGTAAGGAATGGTAAGATATAAGTATGACAACAATAGAGTATTTACTGCATAAATAAATCAAAAAAATAGTGTCAGGTAGTGGAAGAGTGTGTGTGTGTGTGTGTGTGTTACTTGTATGCTGCCATGAAGAGCTCAGCTACTGCTTCTCTTCTTTCCCTGTAACAAACAGAAGAAGGGATTAATGCAGAAACACACATAAAATAGTAATCACTGATATTAGCAAAGGTAACTGCAGTTAGCTAGAAGCAAAATAGCCATGAAATACTAGTTTTAACCAAGTCAGATAACTCAGAAGATGCAGGATGTCTGCAGAGAGGGATTATTTCAAATTTTGAAGCTTTGTGATTGACCTTTACATTTGATGTAATGAGGTAGGTTTCTCTAGTCCTAGCCAATATTGTACATTAAATCAGTGTCCCTGGGTGCTGTATTCTATTTTCCAGTTGAATTGGAACAATTTATCACTTAGCATTAAGTTGAAATTCAGCATTTAGATACATAGTTGCATATGTCAATTTGAATAGGTGCCTGGAATACTTGCTAAGAAATGATGCCAACCCTGGGATCCGCGACAAACAAGGATACAATGCAGTTCATTATTCAGCTGCTTATGGTCATCGCTTGTGTCTTGAATTGGTAAGAAAACATCTCAGAGATGAAAGGTATAAAAGCTGCTCTTACAGGGTGTGATGGAGAGGCCAGGGGACTCCTCCACCTCGGCTGTCAGCCAGGTCAATACTGGTTTTCAGCCTCTGTGCAGATAAATTTAAGCATTTGGTATTCCTAAAGTAGAAGTAAGGTGAGGAGCTAAGATGCCAGATACTGGCTTAAGAAGATGAAAACTTCTCAGATGAAGAGATAACTGGTTGAGGATGTGGGATATTACTTTTGGTTTGTTTCTGAATTTAGACTACACTACTAATATTTTTTGCTGGTGGCTGAAATAAAATAACCGCAAGTTATCCCATTGAGAACTGTAGGAAATTTCATGAATGTCATTTGAAGGGAGCAAATGAAAATGTGGGGAAAACCTGTAAAGAAAGGGTGCCTTATAAAATAGTTCATGAAGTTACAGTAACTGCTGGCCACATAATAGAATTTCAGATAATCAAGCCATAGTTAGTTTTTTATTGCTCCCTTTGCAAAAATATGTGTATGTTATTTGATATGCTATGTTTTACAACTTCAGTCTTTTTATTAAAATTGCACTTTTATATTTTAATGTATTCAAACATGAATTGTGAATGTTTTTAATTACAGATTGCAAGCGAAACGCCTCTAGATGTTGTAAGTGTATTATTTCTCACTTTTTAAGTACTACTATGGAGCAAAAGGGAACATGTAGTTTTTAAAAGACTGCTTATTTTTTAGACTTATTCAACCATTTCCTCAATGTATGAATGTATTATTTAATTTCAACTACAATTTAGATTTAATTGGAATTTTAAAACAGGAAATTATTTTTTAAGCCATGTGGTTTTTTACTTAAACAGTTGGATGACCACGATATAAAAGTGTGATAGCGAAAATGTCATTTGAATCTATTTGGTGTTCTTCAAACACTTCAAATGTTTTAATTCTACTAATGTACTCAGTTAAATAATGATCTTGAAAAAGAGCCAGAATTAAAACTTCAGAACACATCTGAAAGTCACAAATATAAATGTATATACATAGATATTTTAATGCTATAACGCTTTTGCTTTTCTTGGGTCTGTTTTTTCTCTCTGAGAAATGTTTTCTTGTTCTGAGAAATCCATCCTGCCTTC
Organism: Corvus hawaiiensis; assembly: GCF_020740725.1. NCBI lineage: Eukaryota > Metazoa > Chordata > Aves > Passeriformes > Corvidae > Corvus > Corvus hawaiiensis. The sequence continues at coordinate 44,797,737 of NC_063213.1, forward strand.
TGGCCTTTCATACTGTTTTCTTGCTGACTTATTGCCCAATCAGAATGCTTACTTGGATGATGTTTGGGACTTGGTTTTTTTCCTACTGCTGCTACTTTCACCTGTCCTTGTCTTCCCTTTGTATTCATCTTACATATTGCTACTTCAGAAAAAAAAATAATTTTATTTTAGTTTCTGATTGAAGTATTGCATTATTATGCAAAGTTAAACTACTGGGCTTGGAACATGAATATGAGGGAGGTGTTGCAGTTGATTCAAACTCTGTAAAAGGTTGAAGATCAGGAGGTGTGTAATTCTGTACTATTCTTCCTATTTTTTCCCCTTTATTTTTCGATCTGTGTGTATGGGAAACTGTAGCAATTACTGCTGAGTGTTTTCAAAGGTGAGGGGTTTTTGCACTCACTCTGACTTTCTCTCTCTAAGCTGATGGAAACATCAGGTACTGACATGCTGAATGACTCGGACAACAGAGCGCCTATAAGTCCTCTGCATTTAGCTGTAAGTGCTTAGTTCTTTAGTGATGACAGCTCATCTGTTGGCAAACAGTTGTTGCACAGGTTTATTCATTCTGGATTTTTTCAAAATGGGTTAATAACAATAAACAAAATGCAAACATATGTACTAATATTCCTGGATGAGATATACAGGATGTTTTTTGCATTTCACTTGAAACTTGGTTCATGGAACAGCTTTCATGTGGAATCTTCTGATTAAAATTTATGCTAATGAAACTTTTACAAGACTTGTTCTATGAGTAGTTACGACTTTTTTAATCGTTACACTGTTTTGCTCTCATAATTGTTCAGTGTGAGAAATGTTTGTCCTCAATACTTTAAGAAAGATTTGCACAAGGAGCAATGTAGGACAGTGATGAAATTCTGTCTATACAAAAATATTCAAAATACAGAGTAACCAGCTCAATGTGTAGCTTTGATCTTTTCAGTGAATTTAAAGGAAATGAAAAACCACACTGTACTTTCTGCAAATAGAGTAAGTCTCATGCAGTACCATATATGTATATCTACACATCTCCAAAGTAAAAAATAATCTTTGATAGTGGTAAATGAAAGCTATTTGTAGTGCATTCTTATTACAGGCGCTTTTATTTTTAATAGTTGATGTAAAAAGCTAAAAGGAATTACTTAAGTTTGTCTGTGTTCCTCACTTGAAATAATATGAGGATGATGTAACTACAACATAGAGCAATGAAATGTGCAGTAGTCAAAATACTGTTCTTTATGCAGATTGAAGACAGATGATTTTCTGAGAGTAGTTGCAGTTGCTGACTGAAAGGATAAAATAGAAAAAACCCACCAACCCTCTTGCTGAAATTGTGGAGTTTTTTTAATTAGTCGTAACTGTTGTAACTACTTATGTGCTGTATCAGTTGCTCTTCTACATGCTAAAATAAGAATAGTGTCTTTACAATTTCATTTATGTAGTTCTGGCAAGAAAGGGAAAAATGCTAAGGATGGGAAAATTGAAGGATTTTCTTATTCTTGTAGGCCTATCATGGCCACCATCAAGCTCTGGAAGTGCTGGTACAGTCACTGCTGGACCTTGATGTGAGGAATAACAATGGAAGGACACCACTGGATCTTGCTGCCTTTAAGGGACACGTGGAATGTGTAGATGTGCTCATTAATCAGGGAGCATCAATCTTGGTGAAAGATTATGTTGTAAAGAGGACCCCAATTCATGCTGCAGGTATGTGCTAGCCACTAACCCCTAAAATTTTGGGTTTTGAAGTGGATAATCTGTTTAGAAGTCTCTGCCATTAATGTTCTAAGAAATAATGTTTAGGAATAGAGGATGACTTTTAAGGTATATGCTGTGCTGAGAAAGGTGTAGCAAAAGAGTTGCAGACAGGAACCAGTATTAATCCAATAAACCAGCTGAGCCCAAGGAGTGCTGTTCCACACTTCCCTCTGGAAGGGTGCATTGTCCTTGTCCATACAGCTGGCTGTGCTGACAGGTGTCAAGTGACATGTCCCTGCTTCTCTCCTCGTCTTTCATGCAGCCCAAACTGCAGGGCCAAATTTAGATAGGCAAATTGCCTGTCTTGGCAGTAAAATACTTCTAAAATTACTGGAGTCTTGGAGAATTTTGACAGTTTGAGAGGAGACATGAAAACTTACTTTGATTTTTTTTCCAAGGATTTAAAGGACTCCTGAGCATTTTCAAAATAACAGCAATCCTTTGCAGTATTTTCTTGCTGACTTTCCTAGAAAACATCTCTAGGCCTGCCTTTCTCTGAGTCCAGAATCCACACTATAGTCTTATTTTTATCTCGCGTTGAAAAGAGTCTTATTAAATTTGACTTTTATAGTAATGGTGTTACAGAAGTGCTGCAGTTAAAAAGAGCATTATGTACAAAACACCGTCATTCTAACCATTTAATTTGTTGTCCATGAGCACAAGCTGCATTCTTCTATTTGATTTAGCTTTCCTAACTTGTGTTAGCATGTCTGTCAGCTACAGAAACATGAACTGTTGCTGTGCTTCTGTGGGCTGAATACTGCAGCTGTAGGTCAGAAATAATTTCCCTTCCAAGAAGCAATCATTTATCTTTCATGAGTTGCATTTAAATGAGATTTCCCAATTTTCTGTTTGTTCTTTTTCCATTTTTTTAAACTGCTTGGTTTATTACATCTATGCATTACATTTCCTTCCCCTTTCTAAATGTGATTTCCATTATTATTTTATAACTATGTACATGCTACACTTGCTAATAAAATCTGACTATGATTTGCTAGGTATGTGTTTACCTGTGCCTTAAAACAGGCAAAAATTATGCTAATTCCTATACTGAAATGTTCCTTCTTGTGTATGTTGTATAAGCATATATTCCAATTACTTTTAATATGTGCAACTTCATTTATATGTAAAAAAAAAAAAAAATCTGCTGGCAATTGATAGTTGGAATCAGTTGCTTCTAACACTGTAGTTGAGAATACCTGATTTCTGAAATTATTTTCTATTGTTCATATTTTAATTTAAATTATAACAATGGTCCAGCTGTATGGTGGGTTTTCAGGCTAATGGGTTTTAGTCTGAGCAGGTTGCCATCCTGTTTGAACTCTCTACTCAAAGGCAATTAATGTAAACCCCATATTTTTATAATGTTTTACAGCTACAAATGGTCATTCAGAATGTTTGCGGCTATTGATAGGAAATGCAGAACCACAGAATGCAGTGGACATTCAAGATGGAAATGGACAGTGAGTTTCAGTGATGGACATTCTGTTCTACACAAGTTATTGCATTTCATAAAAGAAAAAACCAAGTATTTTACAGTAGTTATTTTTAACTTAATTTAAAAGGAGATTATTGCAATAAACAAAAGTTGGGAGTGAAAAATGTTCTTGTTCAGTTGGAAGGAAACTAAAATGTGTCTTACTGCCCAAATACTGAGAAAATGAATTCTAGTTACTTAATCAGGACTTCTGAATTGGGGGTGTTAATTTGTTCTCTGGAATCTAAAAAGTGAATGAGTGGAAGGTCATTGATGATGTAAATCTTAAGTGTTGCCTGGAAGGATAGCAGTTGTTATACTTGAGCTGAGTGCTAGTCTGTTAAATTTCCAAATGTAAATATCCACTTCATTTCTGTCTCTGCTTAGGACTCCTTTGATGTTGTCAGTTCTCAATGGGCACACCGACTGCGTTTATTCACTCCTTAACAAAGGAGCAAATGTAGATGCCAAAGATAAGTGGGGAAGAACAGCATTACATAGAGGGGTAAGAGATTATCCCCTTTCTTTCCTTTCCATTTTCCTACATGCTAATTTCAGATAAAGACTTCATATGTAGTGTTAATGAATTTCTCATTATTCCCCTCTTGCCATTTTAATTTTTAATTGTATTTTTAGTTGCACTGAAAAGATGGCTTCTGCCTGTTTACTACCTACCCTCAGAATTCCTTTGGATTTCTAGAACCTCCTAATCTTGCTGTAAAATGTTGACTGGAGAGGTCCTAGAGTAAGCTTTTTGTTCAGGGGAGGTAGTGTTAATGGGAGGAAGAAAAGCATGATGCAAGCCACATGCCAAGTATTTTGTTTGTAGTGTCTGCCAGATAAGACAGTTGAATGAGCCCTAGAGATTAGTAGTTCATTCAGTGTTATTCCAAGAAAATATTCTGTTATCAGTATTACAATACATTGCTATTTTCCCAAGAGAATGGCTGATTTCAGAAGCAAAAATAACTTATTATGCTTATTTTGTTATGCCTTAAAAATGGAAGAATTTGCCTGAGGTTTGCTTGCTTGAGTTCTACACCTTGGCTTATATACATGAATATTTTCAAACTAGCCCTTTCCTGTCTCCCTCTCACAGGCAGTTACCGGGCATGAGGAATGTGTGGAAGCTTTGCTTCAACATGGTGCTAAGTCCTTACTACGAGACTGTAGGGGACGGACCCCCATCCACTTGTCAGCTGCGTGTGGCCATATAGGTGTTCTGGGAGCTCTCCTGCAGTCAGCTACTTCTGTGGATGCAGCACCTGCAATGGCAGACAATCACGGCTATACATCACTGCACTGGGCCTGCTATAATGGTAAAATGCATTCAAATACAACTCTAAATCTGTTTGTTGATATTGGGGTAGAAGTTATTAATACTTACAAAAGCAACATATAAAGTCTGTCCTCTTTTAGTTTGTTTCAGTGAATGAGAGAAAGTGACAGACACAATGTCTTGAAGAGAAATGTATTAACATCTAATACATAATAAGAGATGTTTACTTTTGTCCTACATTTTTTTCATATACTGCCTTAGTTTTATGCCTCAAGGAGTCTTTAAAAGAAAGTCAGCATAGTACCTTTGAATAGAAATGTGCCGCACATCCCAAAAAAATAACTTTCATAGGGAGGAATGGTTTCAGATTAAATCTGTCCTTAAACTTGCTTCATATCAACTATGGTAGGCATAAGAAACTCAAGTATATAAAAGTGATTCAATAAGAATTTCGTTTATTCTTCACTGATCATTTCATGGGTTTGAGAGAGTGAGGGAGGCCTTAAAATGTAGAAAAATCATTCAGTTCCTTTGCTAAAGATTTTGTTCTGTGTGTTCATTTAGAATGTAGCAGAGGTTGTTTTTTATTTCATCTCTGAGTGACATGATAAAGAAAAAAACAAGAAGTAAAGAGATTAGACCTTCATTTTACCTTTTATTATTAAGTGAATAACTGCTGAGCTGAACTGGGTGATAATTTCAACTAAATGTGGAACAAAAATAAACTTTAAATGGTGCAGTTGTTTTCATGTAGACAAAGTGGTGAGTGTACAGAAGAGTTTGAAATGTGGAGGTGTTTCCTCCACACAGAATTGAAGTGTTTTAGATGTTCTTCAGACAGCATGAGATACCTACCTTCTAACTTCATAAAGTTTAGAGTGTTACATGTCAGTTTGATTTTCAGGATTCTAAGAATGTATTGGTTCCTAAATGTAGCCCTGTTGAATATAACTAGCCTTTCTTTGAAACTTTCAAATACAATACTGCTTAATCTAATTTAGATGCATATTTTTCATTGTAAACCATAGTTAAACCCTTTCCTTTCTTTTCAATACCTAACTTTTACATTTGCTTTAGGTCACGACAGTTGTGTAGAGCTGCTCCTGGAACAGGAAGTTTTTCAGAAAATGGAAGGAAGTTCTTTCAGTCCCTTGCATTGTGCTGTGTAAGGAAGTGCAAAATTATTCTTCATAAATTTCATTGCTGTATTTAACAAAAGATTTATCATTCTGTAAATAACAGTCTGTTTAATTCATTATAGGATAAATGACAATGAAGGTGCTGCAGAAATGTTAATTGATACACTAGGTGCTGGTATTGTCAATTCCACAGATTCAAAAGGAAGGTAAGAGTGTAAATGCAGAAAGAATGTTTGTAATGTCATACAGTGGCTGTGCTAAACTCTTCAGTCATTTGGGGTTTTGTATTTGCTGCTTATGTTAATTCCTCATTCCCCTGGTTTTATTCTTTGAAGGTTTTTTTATATTCTGTGCTAGAAATAAATTTTAGATTTTTAAAATCCTGTTCTGATTCAGTAAACTTGAATTGGCTTTTTATTATACAGGCAAGTTAGAGCATGTTTTAAATTTTATCCCTTTGTGGATAGAGTTTTATGCATCTTTTATTTTTTCTGAATCAAATTGTATTTCTATTATAAACTACGGGGGTGGAGTTATTTGAAACCAGAAAGGCAGCAGTCACAACTCCAGAAATACTGATTGCAAAGGATCAGTGGGAGAGACTGCCCAGTCTTCTTTATTTGTAGGATCACAGCCAGGGATGCCCCTTTGAATACAGCAGAAAACATGGCTGAACATGGCCATATTGTCTTTTGATCTGTTGTAGAACTCCTCTGCATGCAGCAGCTTTTACAGATCACGTTGAGTGTCTACAGCTTCTGCTTGGTCACAGTGCTCAAGTAAATGCTGTAGATTCTTCTGGGAAAACACCTTTAATGATGGCTGCAGAAAATGGACAGACGAATACAGTTGGTAAAGAGAAAGCTTTATCTATTTCTGCTCTTAGCTTTATTGATCTTACTGTGGGTGAAGTAGCCTTAACATTCCTGTGAATATATTTTTGTCAAAATTCTATTTTCATTTTGCACAAATGTAAGCCATTTAGATTTTAAGCAATATGCTTTCAGTTAATACAAGTCTTTATTTCCCCAGAGGTGCTGGTTAGCAGTGCTAAGGCTGATCTGACTTTGCAAGACAGTTTTAAGAACACAGCACTCCATTTGGCTTGCAGCAAGGTGTGTGCATGGTCTGACTTATCAGTGCTGAGCTTTGTGTTATCAAGCACTGTTTGAAAGTACTGTTACTTTGAAAAAGCACTCAAAGCAATTAGTGAAGAATATTTGGTGTGTGACAGATGTTTGTTCTGTGTTAAGGGTCATGAAACTAGTGCCTTGTTAATACTGGAGAAGATTACGGATAGAAACCTCATCAATGCCACCAATGCAGCCTTGCAAACGTACGTATCAGCAGTGAGGGTATTTGAAAGATGAGTTCTTGGTGTGTATCTTGCTCATAAAGAGGAATATTTTTCAGAATTTTTTTTTTAAATTCATTGTTAATAGGTACCAAGAGTTGAACCAACTTGGAATTGAAATGGTGTTTTGCTCCTATTTAAAGCTCTAAATATTTTGTTTCTAGTGGGTGAATGGGATGATAAATAAAACTTACATTATTGGGATTCCTGTGTGGAGTTACTGCAATCCTCTGAGATTTCCTGTAAGCCAAGATTTTTCTATTTTAAAAATTATCCAGTTTTTCAGATAAAAATCAATTTATTTAACAACTTGAGGCAAACTAAGACTTGGTCTTCAAAGATAACTACTTTTTAAAAAAACTGCCTGAAGTGTGCTTTTATTCTTCAGCATGCTTTCTGTTTCATGTTTCAAGGATGAAACATTATTTCCTATTAAATATCGTGGAGAATACACTATTCTTAAACCTTCCTGAAGATCTTCTCTCATTAAACGTACTTGGTTAGCCCAGATCAGAAGGAAACCTTAGAAATGTATGGTATGTCATACCAATCAGGATGGGTTACTAAAATGACTCTTCTGCATTTTTTTCCTTTTAGAGAATGCATTTGTGTTACAGGCAGTACTTGACACACAATGTGTAGCTGAGTTATGCACATGAATTATTAGACTGCTGTAGTATTGCAATCATAGACCATTTAGGAAAAAGAAAAAACCAAAAAACCCTTACACTGGAACTTGTAAGCAACTCACATATTATTCTGGCCTTACAGCCCTTCTGGAATCTTGCCATATTCACTCTTACAGTGCTTCCAAGTATTCCCTGAGATCTGCTTGAATTAAGGAGTTAAAATAGTAAGAATTCTTCCTTTGCTTTTGCTGCTCACCATGGCGCACCTCAGGCAGCATGAAATAACCAGAAAGTAGGAAAGGATTGATTGCCTCCTTTCTGGCTTGAAGCAAGGATGTCTTGAGAGAAGGAAAAGCAAAAATGAGATGAGAACAGTTGTGGGAAAGTATGCTACCACAGGCTCATGTAATTCCACCCACGTGCCTTGGCTCAAATAGTCTGATCAAGAGATGTCATGGGATAAAATAGATACACATTTGCACCTCCATGAAGTGTTTATATAAATTGCAAGGTTTTAACAGTTGTTTAAAATATTACTGCTTTAGCAAATGTTTAATAATTAAGTTGACTTTCTGAACAGCTTAAACAAAGTCCTTCTTTGTGGCAAGATAAGCATTAAAATTGTTGGTCTCTATATTAAAATTATTTTAATTACAGTACACTTTTCAGTATATCTGTGGGGTGTGGTAGTTCTTGAATTTTTAATACTTTAATGTAAACACCATAGGTACAGCTGCTCTTGTTTGTATCTTTTGCATTTCTGGTATCTAAGAAGGCATTTGTTTCCAACTCAAAATATAGCTTATAGTTAATTCAAACAACTTTAGGAAACTTAGAATGAATGAAGAGCAATATAAAGCAGAAGGGAAGTAAGCTGAATATTCTGTTTCCTGCTGAGTGATGGTAAGGTTTTATTTAAGCCAATTTTGAAAAACTGTTGCATTTGAAAAAGATACCATTAGAATATTTAAGATAAAGCTACACTTTCCTTTATAGGGCAAGTCAACACAAAATTGATATATGCCTAGTAGTTTGAGGCTTTGAAAAGTAAACTGCATTTCTTGCTTCATGCGTTATACTGCGAGATATTTTTTCATCTCTAATCACAGTGGAATAGGGTGGTTTCTAGAAGGCAGATTGATAAAGTGCTTCTGCATTTCTTATGAGCATTTACATGCAGTAGCAAACGACTGCCATTCTGCTGTTAGAGCTGCAGTGACTGATGGCAGTGATATGCAGTATCTCTCAGATGTGACAGTATCTGTTACATCAGTTGAGTGGGGGATTTATCAACAGTAGGGTGCCAACTGTTTCTGACTTTTTAACATGATAAAGTCCATAAGCATGCACATCTTTACTAGCAGCTGCTTCGTCACTGTGTGCTGCCATGGAAAGAAGAAAGTTCACAATTGGTATTGTAGAGTGTCTTTGCAATAAGACAAGAGATTTGCTGAGTTTCCTATCTTAGTTATTACATCTACAGTATTTATATAATGTATAAATAACATAGAAATATAAGTATTACATTTAACTAGATGCAAGCTACCTATCGTACTTACTGACTTGTTCTAAGGTTTATATATGAGTTTGCTTGTCTTCACAGACCTCTGCATGTTGCTGCTCGAAATGGACTAACGGTTGTAGTTCAAGAGCTTTTAGGGAAGGGAGCAAGTGTACTTGCTGTAGATGAAAATGGTAAGAAAAATCTAACTTTGTTTCCCTGTAAGGAACTGTGGTTCTAAACTCAACTCCCTGAAAAGCAATAACTGTGGAAACTTCAGATGAGCCTTCCAGTAGGTCGCCCTCAGAAAAAAAGGCGTTGGCGGTGAACCCTTTTAGCAAAGCAGCAGAAGTGTAGAGAGAGTGAAAGCTTTAAGAACGATGCAGGTCACGGCACAGAAATGTTTGGTTTGCATTTGTAGTTTTATGATGCACTATAAAAGTAGTTTTATGATGCACCTACAAATGCAGTAGCTTTGGCATACCAAAAATGGTCAGAAAAACATAATGCTCAAAGTAAAATATAACTTTCAGCTGTTAAGAAGCTAGATTGAATTGCTATTCGTTTTGTCACAGTAGGTATATCAGTGTTAGCTTTTAAAAGCTAGTATGATTTACAGCTCTCAGTTACTTTTCTCAAGCTTCTGGCTCTTCAGAGTTTTTTGGCACATGGAAGTAAGAAGAAGTAACTGCTTTATTACAAGAATAAATCCTGCACCTTGTAAGAACAAAAGAAAATTAGATTTACTGACGAATTTGCATATTTTCATGTAAAACGTCTGTGGTTCTTAGAAGCTGTGCCTTTAAAAGTGTAAGGCTCCGTCTCTCATGCCGTGAAAGCAGTAGCTGGGATTTGGGGAGGGGTGAGGGAATGGCCTTGGATTGTTTGCTTTTTGGCTTTGTTTCTTTGGGTTTGTTGTGTTGTTTTTTAACTCCAAAAGTGATGTGCCTAATTAATAATTCTAATTCTATTTCCACTTTGGAAAGTTTTTCCTCTCTTGATGTTCACTGTGACTTTCTCTATGTGTTTCTCAAATTACACTGCTTAAAGTGACATGGGTGACTTAAAGATCATTCCTTGCCTAAAATAGGGCACAAGAGTAAGTACTAAAAGCAATTCCCTAAAATGAAAAGATTGGAAAACATATCTTTTTGTTTCTCATCACATGTATGCTGACTGGAGACATTTGCCTTCTCATAGGCAGCCCACCAGTCCCTTGTTAGGATGGATCTTTGACATAACAAAGGAAAACATTAGGAAACACATTCATGTCAAAGTACCCTGGCAGCCTGGGGATCTAAAAATCTTTTTTTAAATTCTGCTCATATTTTAAATTTTAAAGTAACACTGAGCGCTATCTAATATTTTTCCTCACTGTGGTTCTTTCTAATAGCAATTGCTTTGTTTACAAAATTTTAAGCAGCCTTGAGGATATTCGCAATGAATTCTTTTTCTGACTGGAGAAATAGGCACTGGAATATTTTGGGTCACAATACTGATCTTACTTTATCAGAGTCCAGATAAATTCAGTGATCTGCCACACAAGATTAGCATTTCATACAGAATTAGATGATACAGCAGTTTAGTTTTAGTTTTAGAAAGTTCTAGTGTTTTACAGGGAAGTCTGTCTTGATATATGGAACATGTAACCAGCAGAGCCTCAGCTGTTACGGAGCAATGATCAACTTTTTGTCTTTGAATTTGTCCCTTTCTGTAAAAGCTACATTGACTTTTTGCAAGCAGTCTCTATTTGTATCTATAGCTGTATAAATTGAGTCCTCTGCTGCTCTATCTGAGCTATAGATCATTTTTGAAAAACATGAGCTTTGAAAAAAACCAGCATCAGTCCAGTTACCTGCATTTCAGTTTATATAGTTTATAAGATTTTTAAAACTCTAGATTTGAAGTCATACTGGTTTTGTTATAGAGCATCTCTTATTGTGGTGAGATCGTTTTTGTTTAGGAACTAATGTCTGTAGAAAAAATTTAATCCTCTTGGTTCTTAAAAAATTAAATGCAGCTGAAACTTCAGCAAATTAACTCTCTAGTATACTTCCCCAAAGCAGTTGTGTTGAGGGTTCATTCTCAGCTCTCAGTTCTTACTCAGATTTCAGTTGTTTTCCCATATTGCCACACCAGTCATGATGAAACTGCCATCACCTTCATCTACAAAAATTCTGTTGAATTGGACATTCTTAATGTAAATTTGCCTGTCTTAAAATAAATTACTGGCTTTTTCTTTCATTTGACACCATATGAAGTTTTATTTTGTCACTCAACCAACTTTTCAATTTTTTTTTGTTTGTTTTGTAGTGTTTTTTTTCCTGACTATTTAAGTTGTATTTTAGTTTATATTGGAGATGTCCAGTTTTCTGGAAGGAATTTTTCTGTAAGTGCTTACAAGATAAATTGTGCCTCAGACTCTCATCTCTTTCCCAGTGTTAACACTTCATTCAGTTGATCTTGAGAACTCTCATTGCACTGACAACATTAACAACCTTCTGATTTTCCTGTAGACGCCTTCCTTGAAACTTTCAAGCCCCAGGGAAGAAGCAGCTCTGCATTTGGGCAGGGGGAGCCCCAGCCTTAAGTCAGTGTCCATCACGCAGATTCTATTTTTCTGTTGTGCAAGGAGGCTGCCCCACCTCACTCTGCTTCTATTGCCCCACTTACAAATGAAGATAGTAAATATTTTGTTGTTACTGTTGTGTGAAGGCTTATGCAGGTACAAGTGCATATTGTGGGGACCATTACAGGGAGCTGAGTGAAGAGTATTTCAATGGAGTCAGTTCATTTACCAACATCATCTGCAAAGGAAATATCAAGTATTTATATCTTTTGTTTCTCTAACTTATGAATTATCACTCTGCAGTTAAGTGACATAAAATTACAATTTGTTCTTACAAATTTGAATTGATATAGTGGAGTTAATGTAAGTTAATATGGTGGAGGACACAGATGTCAGTCTTTCATGGTGTAAGCAGTTACTTCATCTTGCTATGTCTAAGGCAAGAATAAAACTGTGATACTTCATTCCTGCTTATGAAAGCCAGGAGCTCGAGACCAACAATTGTATATTAATTACAAACACAGTTTTTAGAGAACAGAGAACTTTTAACAGAAGCAAGTATTTTGTTTAATCCTTACATTGACCTTTTTTTTTATGAACTGAGTTGCTGTGTTCCAGAAGGAACATGAGTATTTAAGACCCTAGAAGTCTTTAGAAGGGGGAGGGGGAAGGGGGCAAACAAATGAACAAACGCCTTAAAAAGAGCAGATGCCTGCTCGTTTTTCTTCTTTGAACTTTTATCAAGTCACATTAGTGAAAGAAATGGTGTTGAATATGACCAGCTTGAATAAACTTATTTTGTGTGTCATCTTACCTTCATACAACCTCCAGCAACTGTAGATATTAAATGGTGTGCATCTGAGTATCAGTTCTGAGCCTCTGTTCTGCCTTACATGCCTGAAATGCAGTCATGATCCAGGTGTGGCAAGCTCTGGCCCTTGCTTCTGAATCCTCTCAAAATGTATCTCTTCTGCAGACTGTCACTGTTAACTCTGAGCTGTTTAAGTGCTGTGGTACCTTACTAACAATGAAAACATCTGCTGCGCTGCACTTCTGTACGGCCCTATCGCATGGTCAGCTGGTGCGTTCTGTGCTTGAATTATCTGTGTTTCCTTGGATTGTGTGCTCCCTTGGGCAGGGACTCTTGTCTTGCTCTGTTCAAAGCATCAAGCACAAGGTCTGTCCTGAGCAAGTAATAGTTCAACTGCAAGACTGTCCCCTGCTTGCTGTTTTCTTAATTTCTAGCTACAGTTATTTTCCATAATGTGCTTACTGGTTTAATACTTATGTGCAATTGTACAATACAGTTACTGCTCCTGGGCTCTATCCTAAAACTTGATCTGGACCTACTTCTACAATAAAGATGATTCCTTGGTAGTTAAAACACTTGCTGGTAGAATGAGCATTGCCTGTTTTCCCTGCCTTCCTAAGGTCTGGATAGAAATCTATCACGCACTTTGCGTTAAAGCCATCTATTATTTAAAATTACTCGTGTGCTTTTTACTTGGATGTTGTACACCTTTAAGCTGTGGACTGGGGGTAGTGTGGGACTTCAGACTCCCGAATGTACCTGAATATGAGTCTTCCTTTTGAGCTCACTGTGGGCATTTCTGTCCCACGCAGTGAGAGGTGCTGCGCAGGGTGACCTGGGCAAACACTGCCGAGTGGAGCCAGGGAGGGGGAACTTGTCCTGCTCTTGGCAGCAGAATTAGCTGTGGTCTGTGTTTGTACTTAGGAGACTGCCCTGCTTTTAGAGCTGCCAGTGGCACCACCAAGTGCAGTCCCTTGGTGCTGTAGATGCACCAAGACCTGTGCCAGAACTCGCCCTCAGGTGCCATGCGAATGGTTAAGCCTGAGACAGGAGCAATGCACGTATCTCCGCTGAGGAGAATTTGAAGCATTTTTCTTGACATTGAATGAATAGAGGCAAGTACACAGAGAATGGTAAGCTGCAGAAGGAACAATGTTGGAGGATTATTAGAGCCACAGAAACCCAGAAGAGATGTCACAGCTACGTGACCTGACTCCAAATCATTCCACAGCCCGAGACCTGCATTTGGGTGTTGTCACAGCAGCAATGCCTGGCAGAAGTTTGGTTGGACAAGCTGGGCAACCAAGAGGTGTCTCTGCAAGTCCTAGCCTGCTAACCCAGCTAGCATTTCCTCAAACTTCTCTGGATTTCTTAATCAATACCCTGAAATAAAAGTTAGGCATTGGCTTTATAATTTATATTATTAAATATTGTAATAAAGTATAGGTTAATTGAACTTTATACTCTGCCTTTTCAATTAGCTGGCCCTGATCCTTTAGCCAGCTTGTTACTGAGATAGCACAGTGTTACTAAAGTAACTGTGTGTGATGAACAGCTGTGGTGGAGCCTCTGGATGAAGAAACATTTGAGCTGTAGTTTCTGCAGTAGCTCTTTAGTAAATACCATCACCTATTACTGTCGGCTGCTGTTAGTTGTCTCTCTTCAGCCAGGTGACTTCCTCACCATTTCCAGATCTGGGCTTTTCTCACTGGCTGAGTGAGAAAGAGTGTTTGGCTGTGCTTAACAAAACAATTACATCTTTTTTGCAAAGCCCATTAATTTCAATTGTTTTTGTAACCAGAAGTTTAAAAATACTAATTGATAATGCATTTATTTCATTTTTTTTAATTTTTCTAACAGTGTGGAACTAAGCAGTGTAAAATGCTTTTGCAGCTGAAAGATTGTATGAACTTGGAGAAATTTGTACAGTGCCTTTATTTTAAATGCAGGTTTTGTTTTCTCTTGATTTCTAGGTTACACGCCGGCGTTGGCCTGCGCGCCCAACAAGGACGTGGCCGATTGCCTGGCTCTCATCCTGGCCACCATGATGCCTGTTTCATCGAGCAGCACATTGCCCTCCCTCACCTTCAATGCCATTAATCATTACACCAACACCTCTAAAACTGTCACCTTCGATTCCTTGCCAATCATGAGGAGTGACCACAGCTCCTACTGTACTTTCAACAACATTGGCAGGGAAGGTGGCTACCCCTACACAGAAGAAGACGAGCTCAATGACTCAGATTCTGAGACCTATTAGAAGATACTTTTTGTAGGTCTGAGTGAACCCTCACGCTGGAAGGTCAGGCTTGTGTTATCAGAAGGCTGTTGCTGTTTGAATACAGAAAGAGGACACACCTTTGAGAAGATGTTTTTTATTGTGGTTGCATATAAAAAAAAGATCTGTGAGACTCTAGGAAGATTTTTAAGAGCATATTTTGCAGAAGAAGCATAAATTCTTGAATAAGTACTTGGAATCCATGGCAAAAAAAAAAAAATAAAGAATGTCAAAACTGTTTTATTTAACTGTATTCTACCATTCTGTTTCTGGTGCCGGGAGTGATTCCTGCAGACTGGGCACCCAATTTGGTGTAAATGAATAACAATATTGTGCAAGACAAAGGATGCTAGATTCAAATACTCTCAATAAACCTAAAACCATTTTGAAGGCAATAAATGAGTTTGGTACAGTAGGCATTGTTTGTGCTGCAAATTGCCAAAGGACCAAATAACTTAAAGATTTTTTTAATTAAATACGTTTTTCTGAAAACTGGAATAGGTTATTTGAGAAGTTATTTCAACCAAACCTTAATTACTTCTGGAAAAGAAGCTTAGATTTGGGTTTAAATGTTGAATTTTATTTTTTTTTAATCATCTGAAAGCCTTCCGACACTATTAAATGTACCATGAAAGAAAGCAGATGTGCTTTTAAGTTTTATTTTCGTTTTCTTTTAGGTGAAATGAAAATGATCTGTCATACTTTCATAGTACTAAAATTAAACCAGCTAACAAGGTGAAGTCAGGGTGAAAAATGTACAGTGTAATAAACAAGGGAAGCAAGGGGCGGGAGTTGTGGGAGGGAAGAAGTAATTGTTGCACAGTTACAGATTTTTTTTCTTAACTTTTGGGTTTTGGATTGAACTTTTCTTAATTTAAAAATACACAAATAACTTGGAAACTATGAAACTGCATAAAAAATTGAATTGAAATGTCTTGATAACCCTGTTGTGACTGAAAGATTTTTTCAGTAATTTATCTACTTCCTTACATCATAAATTTGTGTGTAAGATTAAAATTGTATATCACTGTCACCTTTTTTTTTTTTTTAAATCCCAGATTTACAAAGGGGGGAGGGAGGAGGGGAGGTGAATTTAAAAGTATATTTCCCTATTAGAGAAAAAAGTACAGTGTCTGGTCTGTGGGAAGAGCTGTGTATCTTTGTTGTGCTCCATTTAGAAAATAAACAGCAGAAACAGGTCCCTGTAATGTAGTTCAGACTTGCCCAAATATTTTTGTTAATTTATAACAGACTACTGTGGTTTTTTTAATTGCCTGAAGAATGAAAAACTGACATAAGTAAGCTGAAGTTTTGTCTGTTAAATATGAATTTACTTTATTTGGTTCTGCTTTAACTATAACTGTTACTTTTCAAGTGAATTTGTTTATGTACATGCAAGGAATCCTTGCATGTCCTGGCAAAGTACCAATAAATTACTACAAGCTGATTCCAATTTCATTTTTATCCTTTTTTTGTATTTTGAAACTGGAAATCTTTGATATTGTAAATTAACAGCTGCTTTTCTGAACAAAGTGTGGATACATGGGACAATATTTTGATCTATTTGATAATTTTGTGGGGTTTTTGAAGAATTAATGAGCATGTACATAGAAATAGTGACTGCTTGAATACTGTATTTACCTGCACTCTTTCAGTACTCAAGATTCCTGTATATTTTACAGAGTATAATAAAAACCCAATTGTGAGTTCTACTAATGAATAATTTATCTGTATGTACTAAGAATTAATGACAAGGTCTCTTGTCGAACTGTTGGACTCTATAACATCTTCATGAAGGCTTTGCCAGCATTTTAATTCTAAAGTGAAGGTGAGCTACTTAAAGTAATTTTAAATGTTACATCATTATTCCTTTAGGCTTCCTTACAAATACTGCTTTCTTAACCATTTGTGCCTGTGTTCATTGTTTATCTGTGAGCAGAGTTAGAGAACTTCAGGGAGGTCGTGAT
Organism: Corvus hawaiiensis; assembly: GCF_020740725.1. Classification (NCBI taxonomy): domain Eukaryota; kingdom Metazoa; phylum Chordata; class Aves; order Passeriformes; family Corvidae; genus Corvus; species Corvus hawaiiensis. Next base: position 44,814,499 of record NC_063213.1, read on the forward strand.
TTCTGTGCTCTCTTCCCTCTGAATCTCTCACGTATGCGTCTCTGTGGGAGTGATGTTCGTGCCTCAGCCAGGCATACAGGCAGCACTCACAAGATCCACATTGGCCTGTCTCGGGATTCACTGCAGCCATTTAAATTCAAAGGCTGAAGCAACATGGACCCATTTTTTCCTCAAATGCCTGTGGGAAACCTGATGAGAACACCAAGTGGTGTGTCTGTTATTTAAAAGGTAACAGCTGCATGTTTCTGTTCATGAAACTCTCTGATGTTGATTCTAAAGCAGTGTGAAAGGATGATATTAATAGGCCTTTATTATCTATGCTGACCTCTGTCTGACTTTGAGATGACCTGTTATCTCTGTGTGCTGTCCGTAGCCACAGGACACAGATTATAGCAGGGGACACTCCTGTCCTACTGGAAAAATTGCAGTAGTGGCCGAGCTGTTCACGTCCACTGCGTGCCTGGGTGACAGAGGAGGAAAAGCTCAGATGGCATTGGTTTGCTTAAAAGTGGAAGATTTGGATATGGAATACAGGGACATGCAGAAAACAGTGCTGTTGAACATGTTTGTTTCCTTATATCAGTCAGAAATCGTGCCTTTCATTTCATTGCTACTCACCTCTTGAGGAAGAAAAGTTTCCCACTGCATTAAATTACATTATTTTAAGTTAGGTTTTGCGAACTTTTTTTAGCTAAATATCTGTCTTTTCTAATTACGAATTCTCAAGTCCAGTTAGGAATTCAGAGTTACGATTTGTGTAGCTCACGTATCTCATCATTGCAGTGTTTTCAGTGAGCCTGTACATTGCAATTTGCATGTATTTGTTAAATAAACCCCCAAAACTATTACTACCTGGCAGTATGGGTAGGACAGTAATTGTGCCTTGTAAGTGGTAATTGAGACTATTGCTATAATATGGTCTAATTCCAAAAATGGAATGTGATTTGTTTAAAGACCATGCTACTGTGCTCAGAGACCACTTCCTTAATGAGTGGTCAAGGAACAGCAGGTTCCTTGTTTCTGAAAAGCAAAAAATGATGATGGTGTCTGGTGGGGGGTTTAAAGAAAAATGTTCATACCTCAGTTGGAGGCCTGTCCATTTCCAGAAAATTACGTTGGAACCTCCATTTTTCTAAAAGAAATTCTCCTGATTGTATACAGATGAATAGTGCACAGTTACTCTTACAGCCCTCATCCAAACAATCTCTTGGATTTTCAGCAAGGGAGAGCAGTGAGCCTTGGCTGGACTACTGAAGCAATATATTACAATCAAAGAAACCCTTTTTGTTCTGGGGGGGAAAAAAGTCAAGTGAACTTAAGGAATGAGGACAGCTGGCTCTGCTCAGTTTTCTGTGTACTCTGACTTCTGGGATGTTTTATGGGTTTTCCGTTCTCAGGATAAATGTTCTGCAGGAGAAAATGCCAAGTCAGTATTAACCTCATAGGTTGAGCTGTTACTTTTAGAGTGTCATGTTGCAGGATAAATGCTGGATGCTGATGAGATGAAGAATCAGTCTGTCTCCCCCTGAGAGTAACCCTACTGCAATCGAGATTTTTCTTGTAATTCCATATAAAATCTTGACTTTGCTTTGTATTTCCTCCTGTAACTTTTTATCATCTTCCCATGCTTAGGTGTCTCCAAAATAGTTGTATAAATGTATGTGGAACAGTCAGAGCTTTTATTATAGGCACCTTTTAAACTTAGATTGGTTGCAATTGTTTGGGGGTTTTTTTCTGGTCATTTATTTTGTTTAAAATTCTGACTTGTCTATATTCTGGTTTTGGCTACCAGGCTAGAGAATTAACAAATGTTTAGTTGAAAAACAAGTTAATATGTAAAAATTAATACCTCTACAAAGATGTTAAAAGGAGCACTAAAGATCCCAAAGCTGTTACCTAAACTGTAGGGAAGATGACTAAAAAGGAGACTGAGATAATGTTTACAGATTCTCCAACCCAATTAATTCTGGTTTTGAGAGGCATTAGCCTTCCTGTCTTGCCCAGATTGTACCCATTTAAAGACAACAACTGCTGTAGTAATCCAGAATAACATGCTCTATTAAATCTATCTACTATACAAAAAAAATGAGAGAAGGTTCATTAAATGCAGTTGGTTGGGGATAACACAAGGGTTTGGGTAACTCAGCTTCTCTTTTGCAGAAAAAAGTGTGGTGACCTTTCTGTTGCTGATCCTGCAACAACTGGGTGAGAGGATCAGAGTGTAGAAACATGGGAAGTGGCAGTGAATACTGCCCAAAGAACTGGCTGGCATTTACTTGTGAGAAGTCTGTCTCTATCAGGGAACATTTTTAACAGTCTGCAGGGAGCCCATACTAACTCAGTTCCATGTTTGGATCAGTGAAGTTCACATCTTTAAAAACTGAAACCTAAATAAAAAGGGTGTTTATGGAAGCAGCAGTTCTGGAGAACTGGAGGTCGTGCTCTTTGGCTCCATGTACCACAGGGTGGGCGAGGGACCTCCATGGGCTTCCCTGGCTACAGCTGGAGGAGCAGCAGGAGGATCTTCCTCATCTCCCACCACTTTGCCCTGGGCCTCTGCCGATGGTATGTATCCACAAAAGAAATGCTATCACACTTCTGGTTAAAAAGCATTGATTCCCACTGACAGTAATTTCTGATAATCCATCCAGTCCTGTTGCAATCAGACTAACTAGATGTTGGAGAGAAGGGCCTTTATTAATCTCTTAATAAGTAGTTTAAACTTCTAACACAATTTCCATAGATCTGAATTTAAACTCGGCAAAATTGATATTAATATCACGAAAAAGTAAGTATTTAAATTCTTAAAGTTGGTCAAGCCAATTCATACAAATCCTTAAATCCAAGATCAGTGGTTATTGCTTCTTGCAGTAGTCTCAGTGATTTGTGATGATTTCCTTATAATCCTCTTTAAAATGCTGCAGAAGCTGGCAGGACAGTTGGAGAAGAATTCTGATTGGGATGGAAAACATTTTGTTGTATATAAGTGTGTAGCTGTGACTCTGAATCAGACAAGATGAGAATTTATAAAACATGGGGCTCCAGACTTTACAGACTGAAATCCAAGGCGTTAAATGCTCTTGGGAATGTGGTGTGATCCCTGGGATGATCATGTGCAGGGCCAGGGGTTGGACTTCAATGATCTTTGTGGGTTCTTTCCAATCAGACTATGGAATGAGAAGAGACATGGCACAGGCCTCCTTGTTAGCTGATAGCATTAGCTTTTTGCTTTTTCTGGAGTCCTCTCACTATAATATCTGTATGTTTTCAAATGTTAAGGGCAAAGGTATCACTGTGCATTAATTTTAAACAACGAAACAACTGGCTGTTCTTAGGAAACTATCCTGTTACTGTATTTATGAGAATCTGTAAGCCTTATCACAAAATCCCTTCATTTTACTGCCTAACAAGAGAAGGAAATGCCTGGCTGAGCATTGTGAATGTCACCCAGGCCCCCAGCCTGATCTGTGCTCCCTTTCAGACCTACTGAGAGAAAAACAGTCTGAAATGGCAGCCATGCAAAGAGCATTTTGTTCAGTTGTTCAGCAGTCTAGAGCCCAGCAAGATCACAGGAGTGTTTTGGTTTCCTTTCCCTGGGGAAGGTTAGTTACAAATGTGACTAAAATTTTCAAATTCTACAGCTCATCTCACAACTGAACTTTCCTGACAGGGAAAGACGACTGTCCCTGCTTGCAGGACTTGAAGGTTTCTTGCAACTCTTTCCAACCTGGTATCCCAGTCTCTTTAGGACACTATTTGTCTTCAAATAAAGCAGTATTTAAATTTTCTATGCTTCCCTGGTGTGCTGTGTGTTATTTTACATTAGGATAAATTTAGCTCGCTCCATTCCATGCAATTTTCAAGCTGAGGTTGGGAAGGAGATCTTGCAGTTTTCCCCCATGTAACTGTAAACATAGTTGAATAATAGAGAACCTAAAGAGCCTTTCAAACTGTCTTCACATTGATGGTGTCACTAAATATTTAAAGAAGAATAAAACACCTTAAAATCTTTCTTTTTTAAATTAAAATTGCAATAGATGCAGCCAGAAATCTCACTATTCAGGTTTACAACAGAACAAAACAAAACCTGCTTTGAAGCCTTGTCAAAGGACAGACAGGCAGATTTTCTTCTCAGTGTACCTGGGATCTGACATAAGTCTTACATCTCAGGTGTTCTAGGTTAAAAGAATGGATTAGATAGCTTAAATAGTTCTAAAGCAAAATCTAGTGATTCATGTATCCTGCCATGTATTTTCTGTCCCTTGCCAAACTTTGTTACTCAAGCTGTCAGCATAATTTTCTTAAAATTTTAAAAATCTTCCTAATCTATTAAAGTCTAAATGAATTCAACTTTACTAATCTCTTCTGCCAAGAGTGTGTTTCATTTGCTGTGGGTCCCACTGTTGTCTCTGATTTCTGACCTGCGTTGCCCACACCCGCTCTCCCATGGCAGGGAGAAAGGAGAGCACAGTGACTCTCTCAAGTATTTTCAGTGTTGCTGACTATTAAAAACTTGATGGAGCGATAACTCAGTTCAGCCTGTGAATATCCGGGGTTTTCATTTCACTGGCTGAGATCTGCCTAAAGGAGCTTATGCCCGGTTGGGCATTGTGAAGGTCTCTGGTCTGAACAGATTGTGTCACCTCAGCCTCTTCCCATGCCTCTTGATAGCTTAACTCCAAGGTTCTGTTTTCCATCTCTTCTTTTGATGTGCTTTCTGGTGTTTCTCTCCCTGTAAGGAGAGTATCCCAACATCCACCTGGAAAAATCACTGTGAATCCTGAAGCAGCGGATCCCTTACGAGGAACCTCCCAAGCCCTCTGACTCGTGCTGTTACTCCTGCCTGGACAGACAGTTCCTATGGTTGTCTTTCCCCTTCCCAGTGTCAAGGCCCTTTAAAGACACCATCCCCTGCTGTCTCAGAGAGGAAGTTTCTTTAGCATCAGTACAAATTCCCAGATCCTGATTTCACTTTGGTCCGCAGACTGAGTACTCTCAATTTCAGCTCTACTTCCTCTGTCTCAAAAATCCTTGTGTCCTGGTTTGGTTTTGTTCCAGTCTCAGACAGGAACGGCTCGGGAAGCTCTAATAAATCTGTTCGTATCCATTAGATGATGGGCTGCATGTTACCAGTGTGAACATCAGCCTTGCTGAAGGCTTCTCACAGCTCCTCAGTACGTGGTAAGTAGCTTCACTCACAAGACTGCAGGGTTGTTTAGGAACAGGGCAGTGCTGGGATTGCTGCTCCAGCACGCACTGCCAGCACCCACCGAGGTGTGGTGGTACCGTAGGTTCCTGCTGGTCACCCCGGGTCAGACAGACACATCTGGTGTTACTTAAAGACCAGGGTGGGAGTGGAGAGTAGATAATTCCTGCTAATCCTTTGTGTTTAGTACTGCCTGTTCAAACTTTCCCAATGTCTCTCTGCAAGAGGTGGCTGTTTTGGGTGAAGGGAACAAGGTATGAGAACACACTCTAATATTTAATGCCTGCTCTTCTCAGGGAGGAGACAGCGGAATGTGCCTCAAGCAAACTCCAGTAGGGCTAGAAGGTCTTGTTCTAACAATTTTAACATACCCAGAGTTAGAATAGCTCTTTGGGACACACTTTGCAAGTGTTTCACAAATAAATACTACTACTTTCCTTAAGCATAGCAAATATGTGTAATGCTATTTATTTGTTTAGCCTAACTTATGGTGATAATGGTCTCCTTTGGAACTAAATCCCAAAAAAGTATTTTAGTGCATGAAGCTGCATGTTTTTCGGCCTCTTAAGTGGAGGGTCCTGAGAGCTGAAATCTCCAGTTGTTCATTATTCCATTCTTTCAGACTTGCTCATGTGGTACTAGAAGCAGGAGCATCAACAAGCTCTGCAAATGCTTTTCTGTTCTACCCTGCACGTCCTGGAATCATGCAGCATTCAGCAAGAACATGGTATGGGTGCCAAAAAATTAATGATCTTTAATAACCCCATGGTGGAATGGTTACTTTTATAGCAGCAAGTTTATGCCTAATAAGATGCAGACATTCCCCTCTCCATATTTCTGTCCAGTACACACTGCAGGATAAACAAACCTGGTGTGCTGCTGTATCAAAGCAGCACAGGCTGACTCACAGTGATACAGACTGGAGAAGGAGGGTTTGGTAGAGCCCAGAATCTTCCATAATTATACACTAATTTTGTATAAATATCTAAGAAACCTAAGGTAGGAATTCAGCAACTTTTTGGTTGCTTTCCTTTCTGAAACCAGAAAGTGAGTTCATTCAAAGCAGGAGCTGATTGAGCACCTCTCAGGATTCATCCTTGTAGCTGTGGTGGTTTGAGTGTGAACCAACTCAGACCATCAAAACAGAGGAAGACTCACAGCTCTCCTGTCTACTGTGCACTGCTCCTTTCAGCCTGACTAACAGAGCAGCTGGAACACAAGGACTCACCAAAGGAACAGTTGTGTTTATTCCATTACTTAACAGCTATTACCCAGATGAAATCATAACAGCCAATAAGAACCCATAAAATTATAATGCTTGAGAATACATTAACTTGTCTGAATTTAACCCCAAATTAATAACCTTTGAATATTCTCTTCCCATCTTCTCCACTGCAGTAGAACAGCTATAGCACTTAATCTTGTTATTGCTCTGGAAAGAATGGTGTGTTTTACTCAGCAGCACAAACCTGCCATCTGGCACATGAAGCATTGATGCAAAAACCTTGATGTCCCACAGCTTCTTATGTGCTTTTCATAACTCCTCTCAAATAAATTCATGAACAGTGTGTAAGATGTCTTAAAGTCAAAACAGTCTTCTTTTAAACAGGGAAAGTTAAAATACTCAAACAGTAGGTAACATGGCCACTGATATTCAATGCTGATGTTTTCTTTAAACATAATTTCTTGTGAATTGTGTCTTTCTGCAGTCCAGGTTTTCAGAGTCATTTGATACCCTGTTTCCCAGATTAGCTATTCTGTAGATGTTTACACTGTAACATCCAGTGAAATGTGTAACAGTATTACAGACACCGGAGTGGCCAGTCAATGGTAATGATTGCAGATGGGAGGTTTTCACTCTAAGAGAAAAAAACAATCATGGCACCCTAACCAGAAATCAGAACCTCAGCACATAAAAGCTATATGTATGTATACCTACATGTTTTTGTGCATGTCATGCACAATATTTGTGTCTTACTTCCCTTTTTTTTTTTCCTTGCAATAGTTTTCTATTCCATTCATTTCCATACTCCCAGTCAGGACCCCCAAAAACCAAACGATTAAATTTAAGGGAACAAAATCAGTTGAAATGAAAAGTGTTATTTTCCTGGTATAAAACATCTCACCAGATCACAACAAGCCTTTATCTTTGCAAGGCAGTTCTTTCACTCCTCGTAGGACATAAACTACCATGGTACAGACTGTACTTACAGCCATTATTTCAAATGTGGGACCTAATCAGGCAGTGATGGGACAAACACACCTGAACCTCTAGGATATATGGATGTTCAACAATTTCTGTTAAGATACATACTCTGAACATATGGGCAGTTGTTTTCTGACTCAGTCAAATATCTGTGCTAGTCCTTTTCATACCATCGTCCATAGAGAGCAGCTGTCAGGAGGCCAGAAGATGTTCTATTTTTGCTTAGGAAATAGTAGTTGTTTTTCCAGCCCATGTGATCAGCAAAGTCCAAGGTAATACCAGATGTCAGCAGCAAAGGAAAGATGTAAGGGGTGCTCATATTCCCCCATAGCTGGAAATCTATCAGAGCAGTGGCATCTGTGACCTCCTGTCCACAAGTGCTAAAGCTGAGACCACCACACTTCACTAAGGCACAGGCCTGGACATAGTATGTGCCATGCACTGTATGGAGCCCATCAAAAACTCCCAAAGCATATAATTCATCAGTTAAAACAGCTCTCTGATAGTTTAAGTAACAACAAAGGGTATTGGCACAAACCTGGAGCTCTCCTTTTTCCCCCCATACAGGAACAAAAGTGAAGTTGTCATACATCATTTCTGCATAAAAGGAAGGAGGTGACTGTTCCTTTCCTTTTTCAGATACTCTGCCAGGAGTCTCTTCTTGCTCCTTAAAGCAAACTTCATCATCCAGTGAGGTGCTCCTAAAAGTCCTGCATGAGTCATGTAAGTTCTCTCTAAATCTTTCGTTACTCTCTAAATTGGTTCTATAATCTGCGCTAATCACAGGAATTTCTGCTACTATGAGCTTGCCACCGTAACTTTCCATGTTGTGGTAGATGAATGATTTGACTGGAGTGTATATGCCACTCCCTGTCATGCCCAAAGTAGGGTGGTGGATGTTGGCTGCTAAAATATTGACATTGAAAGCTGTTGCAAAAGCTTGTTGAAATTCTACAGCAGACAAAAGCGGGAGCTGGTTCATCCAGGCAGTTGGATAAACAATTTGCTTCAAATTGTATTGTCTGATGAGGTTCACTGCAGGCTCAAAAAAGAGTATATCAAAGCAAGTGAACATGCCAAACTTGCCAGCAAAAGGGGTGTCAAAGAATGCGTAGTCTGGCTCTGGAGGGGTGTCAAAAGCATATTCGAAGTACAGGTTGTGTTTGCGATACGTGGCCAGCAGCGTTCCGTCCGCGGCCAACGCCACGTTGGTGTTGAACTGGTACCTCCCATCCGACGGGCACCGAGGATCCGTGCGCTCACACGGCTGCTTGGTCCCTAAGTTGGCCACAAGGAATATCTTGTTCTTCAGGGCCATGCAGCTCAGGCGCTGAACGACCTGGAAAAGAGTATGGAGAAATGTGAGCACTTCCGAATGTGGTGGAGTAAGTTTTACTTAAGCACCTATGACTTATTTAATACTTTCCAAATTATTATTTTCAACTGTGTTCAAAATTGAACACATTAGACCATATCTGTGAAATTTAAAAGCACTGATGATTTTGTGACAAAAGCTACTGGAACCAGTAGCTTTGTCGGCAGAAAGGTATTTCAGATGTTAATTTTAAAATAGCTCTGAAAAAAATTGTCTGAGTTTTATTTCCTTAGAAGGAAGTAAGTAAATAAATCTATTCCAGGGGTGTTAATTTTTAGAAACTTGTGACTGGTAGGAGCATCAATGGCTTTAAAACACTGCATGTGTGTGCCTTTAGAACAGCAAATGTCTAATAATGATCATCTGCACCTGGATGTTTTTACTATAAATTTTTAAAAAGCAATTACTCGCTATGACTTAGAGAAGCAGAGATGGAAAGGGATAGACCTTGCATATTACAGAAAATAAATAGAAAATGTTGCAGACCACAGTATTGCTGGGATAGTTCTTCCATATCGGAGTGCTATACCAAGACTGACATTACTACAATCTCCAAACAGCATCATCTGAATGGCAAACTCAGTTCTTGCTTGCTTGGCCATGATCATTGGTAACAAAGATTCGTAGGCCAAATGGATCATTGTTTACAACTGCGATTCGTGTTTGCACACCAATTCTGCTCGGTAGGTACATGTAGGAACCCAGAGTGCCGAGAATATTTCTCTGCCTGTTTTTAAGGGTTCTTACCCCCCTGAACAACACTGTTTTAGCCTCAAACCTTGGAAAAAACTGCCTACGATCAGACAAGAACTAGAAAATACAGTGGTGTGAATTAGGTGATAGACTACTATGTAAGATTGTCACAGGGTGAAAAATTTAGAGGTTTTGGGCTTCTCTTTGTAGTAAATAGATAAGAGAAAAAAATATCAAAATGGAGGATTCTTGTTGTTCTCCAAACCTTCTTCTTCTTCTACTACTACTCCATATTCTGCAGTAAAAGTAATTTGGGATGATTGGACAAAGAATTCCGCAGTTCCTGCCCGTGTTACTGAATAATTGGTAGGAAAGTAAAAATAATATATGTTTCTAGTAACCATTGGTTAAGTTATCTTTAAAAAGGCTGTGTAAATCTTGATAATTGGACTTCTCTCCTGCTTTCTGTGCTCTATGTTATGCCTGGGTCACGCTAGTGGCTCTGTTCCTCTGATAAGACTTAATAAACAACTAGCTGGCAGCACGGAAACTCCAGGAAAAGTCTGGGTTTATTCTTTGAAACTCCTTGCAAGGACTTTAAAATATTCTCTCCCATCAGGAGGGATTTGATTTATGGCACAGTTTAGTGTCAGGTACATGCATGATTTCTATCATTCTATTGAGTTCTGTAATGTTAATAAGAATTAATAGTCTGTATTTACAAAGCATGGTTATTTTCAGTTCAGGTCCAGAATAGTCAATGACAATACTATTTTTGTAACAGCCAGGTCACCTCCAATGTAATCAGGCTTGGTTGGTGTCAAGCTGTGACTTCAATTACATTGTAGCAGGTAAGTCCCGTTACTTGTGCTAATGGTTGGACACGATTGCTGAGTCAGAATGCTGTGATGTCATTGAGTCATTCAACCCGAATAATGAGAATGCACCAAAAGTGAAGATTCTACTACGTTGTTTTATATAAAACAATGTTGTTCGAACTAAATTCACACACAACGTATCTTATGAGAGAGCAATTACCATTTCAGAGGTTGGGGAGGAGGAGATGACAAATCCAGATGGTTCACACACAACTAATTTCCTTGCATGTATGGATCTAAACCCTCCTCTGCTAAGAATGAAACTGGCAGAGCCTGAGCAGCCATGAAAACAGAATCTGGTACTAGGAGTTGTTAAATCTCTTGCTTACTTTCCTAAGCAAACCAACCTGAGCTATTTCCCACTTGGAGCACAAATGTAGCATTCAGTTATCCCACCCCTGCAGTCATCAGCCCTACATTTACCTCTGTGTCATTGAACAAATAGGGCTCTCTGCAGGGATTCCACTTCCCAGAGCGTGAATGCGGAACAAAATCCAAGTAAGGGTAAATGGAGCTTCTGGTGAAGTTGAAGCCATGGATTCCATCTTCAGGAAAAACAATGATCTGTGCCCCCTGTATGTAAAACCAAAACATGTTTTGTAGGCAAAGCAAAGGAAGAGAGGGGTTCTCATGGCTAAAAAGAGCTAAAGAAAGTTAAGGATAACCCAATTTTGTTCTGTCAATAATGTAGCTTGAAGATGTCTTTTCTTCTACTTCGTAGTAGGTGTAACTATGTAGTCGGTGTGTAACTATGTGTACACAAAACCCACCTTATTTAACCTGACACATACCTTTATCTTGAAAAAGAATGCAAAAGAATGCATTTGGCATTATTTTAAGGGCATGCAAATAAGAGCATACTGCATCCAATTTCTTACCAAAGGTATTCTTCCTTCACAGGAGTCATGAGAATGTCATCATTCAGGTTAAACACTGATGATGTTAAAACTTGCCCTGACTTTTTTATCAGAATTATGCTATTTGCAGATACACTTTGTCAAAGGTGCTGCATCACTTAGTTAATTAGGTACAGGGTTGGACAGGGTACTGGCAGTGTTGACTACAGAAACAGCTTCACTGTGGAAGCAGTGCACAGTCTGGTAGAAATGTAGCCATGCCAGAGGCTCTGCCTGAAGTTCATGGAGATCTGAAGCATTCCTTAAAATGAGGTGGATTCTTCTTAAACCAGACACAGCACCAGCCACTCAGATTCCTGTTAGTTTTCAAAAGTCAGCTCAAATGTGTTACCTATGTAATGGCTGCACAAAAATTACTGTTATGCTTCTGCCCAATCATCTGAACTTCTCAAAAAAAATTCACGTTTTCAAATTATATAGAAATAGTAATTATTCTCTCCCAGAACAATAGATCTGTGAAAATTGCAAGTCAATTCTCCTCTGTGTAGGGGCACTAACATTGCTTCCTGTCGCTAGAACCAGCTTTGGGTTTTCTTGGGAGGGGAGGAAAGAGGGCTGTGTGTAAGAACAGCTGGCGATACTAGTCTCTCTCCTCTAAATATATTTAGACTGAGAACCATTCCATGGTGGGTAGGAGAAAGGAATGGAAAACTTTAGTTCCACAAAGTTGTTAAAGGCGGAACATTAATTTCCAAAGCATTTGACTTCTTTAGTTTTTAGGAACATTCAGGAATTTCCATTGAGAGCACTGGAATAAAACCAAACCCAAGACAGCTGCCAGTAAGACAAGCTTTCAAAGAAACCCTTCCATTTAAGAAAACAGAAAGGAACTAGGTATTCAGACCAAAATAGAAAATTAATTTCCCTATACTAAATAACTATATGTGTGTTTTTCCAAGCTTGGAATAGCCCGAGTCAGGCAGGATGCTAATTGGCCTGATTCTTTTTCAGAGCTGCTGGCAGGTCAGATCGTCTGAGAACCCAGACCATAGTTATGTATATAAATACGGCTTTAGTTGCCTGGGAACACAAAAGTGAAAGATTATCTCTAAATAGCACTCCCTCTATATACACCCAGGGCATGCACAAGTGCTGCCTGGAGCTGGGCCGTACCTGCCTGGCAGCAGCCAGCACCTGCTGCTCATAGACGTCGAGGTTCCTGCCCATGAGCTCCAGCGCGGAGCGCCGCTCCACCAGCGCCGCCGGGGTCGGGCTCAGGATGGACTCGTGCTCGTACACCGCGGCCACGTAGTGCCCCTCCTGCCTCACTCTGCCTGAGACTGCTTGATAGAAGAGAAAGCAGATGGGCAGCTTCCAGCACAGAGCCACCATGGTGAATGCCATAAATCTAGAGAAGAAAACCAAACAGGGGGGTGGGGGGAGCATGAGCAAAATATAATGCCAGGAATTTAAATTTACAATTAAATAAGGATGGTAACTGATGTTCTCAGCAGTGTGGTGTCTTTGAGTTCCTGAATGACCCTGTGCATGTTGTTTCTAAACCTTAAATCCATCTACACTGGTGCTTTAAATAACTGTCCTGTTCAAAAGTGTTTTAGCTTCATATATAGCTCTACTGATCTCCTTGCTTGGTTTCTCTCTATAATAAACATTCATTTATAGATTATTTCACCATATATCAAAACATCTTTGAGAAAAGTTTAAAGCAGTTCACAAATTTGCAGTTCCTCCCCCGTTTGGTGATGGGGGATGTATTTAAAAGTAGCATTTCCTAAAATTACTTGGAGACTCTATTTAGTAGTCAAGCAGAAATAGGGCTTATTTTATCAATACTGAAAAAGATAATTGCCAAGAGAATTACACTAGACACTACTTCTGCATCTATCATATAAATGCATCTCCTAATGGATTATGAATTCACTGTATTCCAACACCACATGTGAAATAGGCAAATATTTCTCCTACAGTGCAGCTTTTCTGAACATTTATAAAAATGTTGAGTGCAATTCAGATCCACATTCCTCCCGTACAATGCAGATCCATAAGGTTAAAAATGTGTCCATAGTAACAACAATAAATCAAAAATCCATACAAAATAGAGAAAATTTGCATTAGTTAGCTTTTCTTAGAAAAAAATTAAGAATTATTGAGTCTGGAAGGCTGGCGCACTCTCTGCAATATGGGCTCTGCATGTAACCCTCCCTTTGACATCCCAGGTTAGGAGAGGACTTAGGAACAAGGACTGACACAGTCACTGGTTGTGCAATGCTTCAGAAAGACTGTTGAAATGCCTTTTAATCCAGAATTATTCTCACTTGAGAATTCTGTATTTGTCACCACAGCGTCACTAGTATCATTAAAGAATTAAATCTCAAATATCAGTGAAGCTGGAGGAGCACGCAGAAGAGATCTACTGGTGCTGTATATTGATAGCTGTAAGTTCAGTTACTGACTTTTTAATTGTATTTGCTCTCTGGGAACTTGTATCCAAGAAAAAAAAATGTTCCAAAACACTCTTAGTGCCCTTCAGTCTTCGTGATCTACAAATCCCTGAATTTTTCTAAAGCAAATACAGACTGACAGACACATGCATGAAGAGTCTTCTCTAGATCCCATTAGGAGTTCAGCAGGAGAAAAAGATCAATTCTAAACTAATCACAATCTTATTTTTATTCATGTTATATTAAATGTAGTTTTGTACCTAAAAAAAAGAAAGTCTATGGCAAGTTAACTGAAAATATCTCTTTGCTTGAATACCAGGATGAAAAGCAGCTAATAATAATCCTCAATACTGCTTTTTTTTCCTAAACACCAACTGTTTAGTACCTAAAAATGAACAAATGGAAAAAGCATTTAGTAAGTACTATCTTAGTTTAAGGCACTTGTTTCCTTCTAGGAGCTCTACGTGCTATTTGCAACACTGGTTTGATAGCAGCACAATCCCATGTAGGACAGCAAAGTCATAACCTTGGTGCCCATGGTGGGCAGAAGAATTATTTTCTCAACCAAAAAGTCTTAACATGTAATAGTAACACTTCTAAGGGTAAAGCAGAAACTTAGCCATTCAACGCTGCTAAGCTCAACTACATATTCCTATTTCCTTGAGCTTTAATTAGCCAATGTGTCCAGGCATACATGCCTTCAAGGGTAAATTTATTTAAAGTGTGATAAAAACAGAATAAAACCTCGGCCTCCCTGCAATCAGATGGATTAGAGATGCTGCATTTATATAAACAGTTTTGAAAAGTGATGTATGACAAGCTCTCCTTGCTATTCTGCAAGTCGAGGAAAGCATTCAGTACTTTTTGGGGGTGATTTGGCAATGCATGTCAAGAATAGAGGTGCCTCCTTGTCCTGTGCAGCTCAGCTTTGCAAATTAAATACCAAAGCACATGTGAAGATATAAAGCAGCAGCAGGAGGAGGGAGTTCAGGGGTGGGAAACCTCTCACAGTTAAGGAATGTACTGAAAATAAACAAGCTATGTTGCATTTCACTGACAAGACTCTCTTTTCTGTTTCTTGTCACCCCTTCAAAGCCAAAATGCCTATTTAGGACAGGAATGGGTTCTAGTCAGCTCCTCCTTAATAAAGTTGTCAACTAAGATGTAATTAGAATTCATCATTACTAGTGATGGAAAAAGTTGGAGAGTTTCAGCTCATGAGATGGAATTGCTATGCATTAGAAAAACTGCCTTTTTTTTTAAGGCAAAACACACTAACAGAAAAAAATTAACAGGTAATGAGCTTCTACAAAATGTTGTATTTTACAAACATGCTTGGAGAGCTGTTACTTTTCTACCACGTTTCATTTCCTGGTGGTCAGAAACACTCAAAAGTACTAATCTGAATCTCTTACTCATTTAGATGCACAAGAGGTTTAGCACTGAACAAGCCCCTGCACAATCCCATCCAGCTGAACCTGGGCCAACTAAAATAACTAAAATAGTTCCTCTGAGTCCAACCCTGGGTTGTGATTACTGCTAGTCCTACAGATGATGGCTGAACACTTGTGTGAGTGCTCCCTAAAGCCTTTCCCCTGTCTGACAGCTTAAACAACAGGACTCTGCTATCTCATGGAGAGCCGTGACAAGCCCCAAGGCTGGGCTTGGGTGTATTAAACTTTCCAGCCAAAGTAAGGATACCAACAGGGTTTACTCAGCCCTTTGCCTGTTGATATTCCAAATATGTCTGACACATTCTGGATGTTTTTACTACTGGAAAGTGCTACACCATCCCATAAGTCCTTTCCTTGAAGAGAAGTTAATTTGCTTAGGATCTACAGAGCTGTCACCTCACCCAAACCATGACTTTAAATTTTCATGACCTGAAGTGCTTTATCATTTTACTTCCTTTTATGTCCCTTTCCTGTGATTTATGTGGTCTTTTGCCTGACAGACAGGCTTCAGCAGGATCATGTCATCCAAATACAAATATTTCATAGCAGTATTACTGTTCCGCAGCCACAATATTCCAGTTATAGTTCCACACAAAGGGTAAAAAGACTGGTGTTCAAGTTTGGATGCCAAGTTTTCCCCCCAGTCACATTGCAGACTGTTTTCCTATTCACCTTTTCAGAATCATCTAATCCCAGTGTGTTGTGAAGTAAAGCATCCAGTCACTCGCTTTTCAACAGCTTTGGAAACTTAGAAGTCTGTCACCTGTCACCACACCTGGATGTATACACAGGGAAAAGCAACACATACCCTCCTTCTTCACACTTCTACACTCAGAAGAATCCAACAGATGTTGAAAGAGCAGAGGCAGCACGGGTCCTCCTAAGTGGTTAATAGCAAATGCATGTTAAGCTATGCCTAACATATAGTATAGTAACAGAAATAGCAACATAAACAGTAGTAAGTAATAATAGTAACATAAACAGTAATGATTACTAGGCAAATAGTCAATTGGCTATGGAAAAATAAAGTCTTTTTTAGGTTGAACGATATCCATGGATTGTGATGTTGCTGCAATTTTACTATGTATTATACAATGTATTTTAAAAACATATAAACTATAGTGAAATTTAAGGGGTTTTTCCACTGATCCCTCCTGTCTACTGCTTTTATTTGCCGCAATATATTACAGTATTTTACTATGCAGGTTTTGTAAAGGTTTTTTGCGATCTATGTCATCTTATCTATGGTTGTTTGTTGTTTGGCGAGTGAGGGCGCATGGAGCGCTGCTATCGTTAGTGGTTTGGCTGCACAAACCGAGGGCGGTGGCACGGACGAGCCGGAGCGTGGGGCAGGGACATGCTGTCACCCGTGTCACCTCAGCGACACGTGCCGGGACAGGCAGAGCCGGACCAAGGGGCGTGCGCCATCCTTCAGCGCGGATTTTGGGAGGGTGTCTCGCACTCCTCTGGCGCTTCCCCTGGTGAGCGCGGGCGGCGGGCACCGGCACCTCACACACAGGCCCGCACTTTGCCCCGCTCCGTTCGCCACCTCTGACCAACCCCACAAAGCCGGAGCGCTCGGGGGCGGCTACCCCGGGTACCGCGCGGCCCTGCGGCTCACGGAGGCCACCGGGGCCGCGGCCGGGCCTGCAGCGATCCCACCCTCCCCGCTCCGCATCGCTCCCGGCCAGCCCCGCTCCCGGCGGTACCCAGGCAGACCCTTCCCCATCCCGATCCTGACCCTACCCCCGCTCCCGCCCCCCGCGAGCCTCACGCTGGCGGCCCGGCGCCTCCCGCCTCCTGATTGGCTGCCCGCTCTGGCCAATAGGAAGCTGTCCCGGTCTCCGCCCCGCGCCGCCCGCCGGAGGGGTCAGGGTGGGCAGCCTTGGGCCCGCCCCCTCCGCTGTCTGATTGGCCGGGCCGCCTGTCAGTCACTGCGCGCGACCTTCGGCCGGGGGCCCGGTCCGGCCCGGTCCGAGGGGCGGCGGCGGCGGGGTCGGGGCAGCGGGGCCGACATGGAGGGCGAGGCGGTCAGCGGGGCGCAGCTCATTGCCCAGGCCCTCAGGGCGCAAGTAAGAGCGCGGGGCGGGGACCGGCAGCCTGCAGGCCGGGATAGCGTGCAGCGAGCGAATGTGCGCGGCCGGTCTCACTCCGACCAGCGCCGCCGATCTCCCGGGAGCGGACGGAAAGGGCTGGCCCCGCCGCTCTGTGGGAGGGAGGGAAGGAAGGAGGTTCCGCCGCACAGCCCCGGGAACGGCCCGGCCCCGGTGCCGCCGGGGCAGCCCCGAGCTGCTGACCCCGGGGCGGCGTTCCCCAGGCCGGCACTGATTCCCTTCGTCTGCCGAGCCTGCCCCGTTCCCGAGCTCAGCCGATGCCCCCGTTACCACCAAGCAATGCCGAGGGTCCTCTGCGGCTCTTGCCGTGACAGCTGGATGCGCCTCCTGCGCCTCCTTCACAGTGACGAAGACTCTTGTGTTGTCTCTAAACTCGAGATGCTGCTCACCTGGCACGGGTCATGAGAGAAGACTTTGCGTTTGGTCTGTGAAACATAGAAAAGTAGTTCAGTGGTAATCTTTCTCTCTGTGTTTCTGTGGGCACGGTACTATCCCAGCCATTTCTTGGGGCTTTTTTGCCGTTAATTTTCTGTCAAAGTGTAAAAGCACAAGGTGCCATGAGGCATTTTCAGAGTAGAGGAAGCTGACATACTCAGGAAAGTGACATAGCAGAGATATCCCAGGTAAGAACTGGTCAGTAGAAAGCACTAAACACACACTGACCGAGGTACTGAACAGTTGTCCCACTGCTTGTAGACGCCCAAAATCCAGGACTTTCACAACCACAGAGGGCTGAGCTGCAAACACTAGCTGATGCCAGCTCTTTATGCTTCCACAGTGACCTGTGAGCTTCTCTGGGATTATATACGTTGTTATATTTTGGTTTTAGACTGCCTGTGTAGTTAGCATGTCTGGGTTTGGCATGTGCTTATTAAAGCTGTCTTTTGGGAAAAAACAGTCTGACTTTTCTCAACATTTTTCTTTATAGAATATTGAATACATGTTTGGCATTGTTGGTATTC
Source organism: Corvus hawaiiensis (assembly GCF_020740725.1). Taxonomy (NCBI): domain Eukaryota; kingdom Metazoa; phylum Chordata; class Aves; order Passeriformes; family Corvidae; genus Corvus; species Corvus hawaiiensis. The sequence goes on from NC_063213.1 coordinate 44,832,706, forward strand.
CAGTCACTGAAATCGCAATTGCAGCCCAGGCAGTTGGAATAAAATATGTGGGAATGAGAAACGAACAAGCTGTAAGTATATATCTGTAGTGGGACCAGCCCTTTCCTTAACTGTTTTACAATGGAATGAAACCCAGCTTAAGTTTTCTTACTAGAAAGAATGTGGTCTCTGAATGTTCCTTTAAAGAACCTGTACAAAAGCAGCCACTGTTATTTTGGAATAATGGTGCATTGGTTTGAGTATTTCTTTGTGCCCTTCTTTTCCCAGTTCCATTTTAAAGTGACCCCTCCACAGGGAATTGCATCTTTAATTTAAAAATGCCATTCTCCAATAAGGGAGCAAAGATAGGAAAAAAAGAAAGCAAAAATAATTTAAAGACAGCATGTGATAGAGAAGAAAAATATTACCAAAGTCATCTCCTTCAAGTGATATATTTTCAGATTTTATCTGCTAGGTTTTGAGATGCGCATCCAAGGCTTTTTGTTTTCTGTAGCTTTCTACACACTTCCCAATATTCTTCTTCCTTAATTTTTTTTACTATTTTCTTTTACTGATGTCTTCCCTTCCAAACTGGGACAATATTATTGTTCCCACTCCAATTGGTAGTATTTTAATTCTTTTTAGGACTTTATTACCTACCTCTTTACTGTTTTTTTCCTTGTCTATGTGGTGTTCTTAAGTGCCCAACGAAGAAAGTTTTCTTGTTGATTGATAAACTTGTTCTGACAATTTAAATAGCTATGGGTTTTTTTCCTTAAGTATGTTTCAAAAGCTCACAAAACAGCAAACCATAGAAAGTAATAATGCTTCCAAGTGCTCAAAATCAAACATGAACATATCTTTAGACTCTTATTTATGAATATTTCAACTTTATTGTGTACGTATCAGAAATTAGAGTCAAGCTCCTCAGCATTTTGGTGTTACGCTGCTAGTTTTGCATTTGTTTGGTTTCCCACAGTAGTAACTCTTTTAATCTCCGTAATTTCTTGGGTGGTCTGAGGTCGAAGATAATAACCTTGGGTTTGTACGTCATTTTCAAGAGCTGCTGCACAAGATGGGGAGCTGGCTGCTAGCTACTGAACTGGAGGCAGATGGACCAGCTGTTTTCCATACTTGGAGCTGGTCTACAGCAGTTGCCAGTTTTCCTTTATTTATGTAGTTAATAACCTTCTGGATAGTCCCAGTCCTCAACAAACTATTGTAACAGTAGTTCTCCTAAATCAGGTGGTTGTGAGCTGTATGGTTTTGCTCTGTAATCCTTACATTCTTATATTGGAATGTGAGCATTTAGGGGAATGTATGTCTCTATGGAAAATCTGTAACATTTGAAAGAGGCAAATGTATACAAACATGTTTAAAAGTTGTATTTGAGTCTTCAAAGGACTGGGAATTCAGCACAGTCTTTATGTTCCTGTAGGCCATTTAGCAAATATTCTAGTTTTAGCTGTGGTTACTAACATGATTAAAATTAATTACCTCATGTGTGTCTGTAATGAGCAGAGAAGATTGCTTTGCACTGCCAAATGAGATGCTGTTCTATTTATTACTTTTTACTAGATGAAGGAGACAAGAAATGTTCTGCGGTGTAAATGATGAGCTGCTTTTGCTTAGTGGAATAAAAATCACGCAAATACTTGTTTTAAGGTCAAAATGTCAGGACTTCTCTTCTTTGGGGAGTGGAAAAGGATGAATGAAGATGAGAGTTTCTGTTTTTTCTTTATCCTCAGGGAGTAATAGAGTAATTGCTTAGCAGAGGAGAGGGTGAAAGGTTATATATAGTATATTCAAGATATACTCAATATTTTCATGTCATGGATTTAAATATCTCAGTTGTGTGGTCTGGCTGTGGAGGATGTGTATACAGCTGCTTCCTTTATTGGTGAAGGCAGCTGTATATGATATAAGATATATGGAAAATTAAGGGTTTTTTTCCAGGGGTTGAGTTTCTACCTCATTTCTAGGCCAGATGTAGCAAACGGATTTCCCTGTAAAACTGGTAAAAGTTTAATTAGTAGTGTTCATAGGAAATAGGGCCCATAAGCAAGTTAAAGCACAAAACTTGTGATAAGATGATAATCAAGCAATGTACTTGTTGGTTGGCATCCTTATGTTCTTATTCCGCCCAGGATGGTGGTGGAGTCAGCATCCCTGGAGGTGTTCAGAAATGACTGGACATGGCACTTAGTGTCACGGACTAGTTGACAAGATGGTGATTGGACAGGTTGGACTCAATGATCTTGGAGGTCTTTTCCAACCTTAATGATTCTGTGAAAAGCTCATAAAGCTGCAGACTAGAAACACCTGATTGAAGCATGAAGCTAAAAGTAGCACTACCAATGCCCATAAGCCAGTCTCCTGTAATATGGCATGAGTTTGCCAGAAGCAATTCAGCTGCATCCGTATGCCCTTTGAACAGTGAAAAATTGTGTTGCAACTCCATAGGGTGTGTTTTTGTGTATCTGTCCCTGGGTAATTAGAGATTGCTGTGATTGCTTAGAAGACTGACAACCCAGATCAGTTCTAAACTTCAAAAAACCCCCTTTACTATATGGCTCTTTGTTAACAACACACATTGCTTAGGTTTAGTTCTTAATCTTTAATAATAATTATCACTACATATTCAAAGAAATTTCTTGATATTTGTATCCTAAGTTAGTTGTGAATATACAATATGCTGGAGCTGTTGCAGCTGTCAAGGGAATAGGGCTCGAGAACACTTTAATAACGACAGCTGGAACCAAAGTGGGCATCTTATTGCCAGAGTACTCAATAATAACTAAATAATCAAATCTCAGTTCAATTTACAAACAAAAGAGGTAGGTTCTAAGGCCAGAAGCTTACTTTAAAAAAAATTACAGAATATTGCAAAATGATGTTTTTTCCCATTAAGTGTTAGAACTTGCTGATTTCAAGACAAGAAAATATGAGAGAGTGGGCAATGTCACATGTGAATTCTTGAGTTCTGTTGTCACCTGTAAACTTCTATTTCTGCTTGATCACATAGTGTCTTTTTACCAGGCAAAATTTACATCCAAATGTTCAATATCACTACAGGAATAGTATAAAAACATACTCTGCAATAACACTGCTGGTAAGGTATGCTAACACATGTTGTAGATGTCACTTTTGTCATTTTTATTCAAAACATGATTTTTCTTTAAATGTCAACATGGCTAAAGCAAAGTGTGGTACCAAAGTGGAATGAGAAGTATTTCAGCAGCACAGCTTGTAAAAGACAATCCCAAATTGTCTGATTATTGTCCCCAGTGTGAGATTTCAACCTTTTGCTTGATATCTGAAATACAGTGTTTCTGAAATACAATTCAGAATGGCTGGATTTCTGCTTCTTGTCTTTCTCTTGCAAGTCCTTCTTCCATGTTAGTCCAGAAGGCAGTGTAAAGCAGAAGTTTTAGGCATTGTTCTGTTCTTCTTCCCTGGTTTTAGTGGTTTTTTTTAATCTGGTTGATTTTTTTGTTTTTCGAATCCCAAATATTCCTAATGTAATATCTTGTGAAAACAGGAGCCTGAAATATGGAGAGAAGTGGAGAAGAGTCTTGAGATTTTTCAGAATCTTTATGTAGACATCTTATAATGGGAAGGGTGAGGTGGTGCTTTTACTTTTAAGCCCTGATAGTCAGGGAAGGATCTATAGCTACTTATTTTCGTTATTTTTGCTGAAAGTTGTGTACAAAATATCATGAAATGTATACATAATAATAATTGTATCATTAACACCAATATTTTCAACAGGCCTGTTATGCTGCATCTGCTGTTGGATATTTGACTGGCAGGTATGTAAAGAGTCTGCAAAGCTGTTAAGAAATGCTCACTAGTTAAGAGTTACCATTTTTTATCTCATCACCTAGAATAACAAGTGTCTCTACCCGAATTAAAATGCAGTAAAATTTGCGTTGAATCAGATGCACTTCTTCCAGTGTGAGCTTTCTTCATTGGTAACTGCTGATAAAGTGCAGTTGAGAAAACTGCAAACGTAAGTTTACCAAATTGCATATAAATGTTAGATGTTGGAGCAAGTGTCATAGAAGAAGTCAGGAGCTGTGTTAGGATAAGCCTGTGTATGTTGCACACCTCACTGTGGGTGGCACATAATTGTTCACTTGCTTTTCCAGTTGGATTGATACAGCTTCATAGTTTCTGATTTCCATGTCTATCTTTAGTCATTCGTACAAATTCCTAGCCATTCATGAATTTTGATGACATGAGTAAAACTTTGATATTCTGTTTCAGCACCTTACTAATTTTAGTTGATTATTTATTTGATGTTCCCTGTGCTCACTCTCCTTTTCTCTCTTTCTCTTTTTTTCTTTTTGTATTTTCTCTGTAGACCAGGAGTATGTCTTGTAGTGTCTGGTCCAGGTTTCTTACACGCCCTTGGTGGGATAGCAAATGCAACCATTAACTGCTGGTAATTTAACTGCATTTTCCCTTTAAAATTCCAATAATTGTGTGTTTTATTTGTTTCAGATGTTGAGCTCCATGGTATTTAATATTTTACTTTTTTCCCCCTTCAGATAATGAGAAACAAATTCTTCCTTTATCAAGCTTAAAATTAATTTTGTTTTATTTTCTGTATTCTCATGGATAAAATTCTTCTTTTTGTCCTACCCCATTGTGTGTATATTGGGAAATCTATCAGTATAGCTGGTTGTATGGATGTGTTTGAAAAGGAAGTCAATATTAGTATGCTTTCATGATCATGGAGATCATCTTAAAGGTGTTTTCTAAATTGAAATTCATACTGCCTTTGAATTACTGTATTTCTTGTGTGAATAAATTGACAACTGCATTGTTAAAATCCCTATTTGCCCCCCCACGCAGACATTTAGAGCAGTAATTAAGTAATGAATTAAATGAGGTACAGAGGGACAGTATGTACTCCTGTAAGCCTTCACGGAGGTGTGACAGCTTTACCTGGTCTGCCACTGAAAGCTGTTCAGAAAGCTGTACTGAGGTATTTTGGGAAGAAGCTGTAGCAATACCAAGCAGATGTGTTCACAGAACAGAATGATCCAGAACAGTGTGATCTGGAACATTGAATTAGCAGTGGCTGATGGACGAGGGAAGCTCAGCAATGGGAATGCTAACAAATCAAGTCTGACATTTTGAAAAAAGACCTCTAGTGTTCAAACTCTTTTTTTTTTTTTTTTTTAATTGAGTTACTGACTAAAGTTTAGCTGTCACTATGTGACTTTGGACTAAAAAAGGAAGATCATATGGAAACCTTGCTTTTGAACAGTCATGGGTTTCGTTATAGGAAAGAAGTGTTCACGTCACTTATGGATTTGCAGGACACATTTTTGAGGGTAAAATACATTTTCAAGGGCAAAACCTCTTGATGTTTTCATGCTGCAAATTACCTGCCATGCTGCTGCCTCCTGTCCTGTCTCATTCTGAGCAAGGTTTTGTACCTCAGTCTGGCTATGACAATAGACTCCAAAGACAAGTGTGTGGTAGCTGGTAAGATTTGGAGTAAACACTAGCATGCTGAAGTACCATGCTCTTTCCCTGAAGTTGCAGTTAAATTTTTTTTCAGTTTACTGAAGTTCTTCTCTTGCACGTCCGTAAGACTTAGCATTATTAGTTTCATTATAGTCAATGTTCTTTCTGCCTCAGTGTTGTTTTTCACTAGCTTTATAAGCACTGCTCTTCAAAATGTTTACAATATTGTTACAGTAGTACAATGATTTCCTTGAGGGAAAAACTTCTTTCTAGTTAGAATTATGTAAAATTTCAAGAGCAGAACTAAATCTTTTCAAGATATAGCTGTTGGAGTTGGCTTTCTAAACAGTAGACCAGTTTTGTAATTGTATTTCATTATTGGGAAGTAGTAGTTACTTTGTTCATTAAAACATTTAAATAAATTTGGAAAAGGCAAGTGAGAGGAACATAGGTTTTGTCACTGTCAAACAGTCTTGTTATATATGGATAGTGATAATCATTTTGCTGAGGGGAGAGAATAAGCAGAATAAAATGTGTAGAGGGATCACCAAGTGCATTTTTCCCATAACGATTTTTCACAGAGGTAAGATACAGCCGGAAGTTCTCATTTCGCTGTGCCAGGGGATTAGAACTGAGATTTTTTGATTTATGGCTGAGAAATGGCCTGGTTATGAAGCTTAGATCTAGATACACATATCCCCAAGTCTTATGGGTGATTAAATTTAGGATTATGCATGGAACACTCTGTAAGTGTTTCAGCTTGATACATTATAGAGATAAATGCAGTCAAAGGAAAGGCTGTATCTGAAGAGAAATTGTTTAAGAGAAAAAGCCTAGAAAGCTATTGACCCAATATTTCAATATAGTGCAGATGAATAAGCAGATTGATAAAACATCTTTCTTCTGTTGACTCAGCATTTAGCATTTTAAGGAGTTTGACCTACAATTTGAATAAAAGACAGGTTTTCATTCACCGTAGGAAAATTATTTCTTGTATTTTGTGGAAATTACAATAAAAATGTGCTCCTGTGGAATGTATAACCCTCACTGTAAACTAAAACTGCTTTCCTCACATAGCCGTGAACTAATTTAAGATCAGGACTGCTTGCAAGCATGTTAATTTTTTGTTCAATTCTTTGGGTTTTGGGATTTTTTTTCTAAGAATAAAATGCAGGGAGTTGTTCTCTCAGCCAGCTAACTTCTGCTGTGTTCCAAACTGTATACAAGGAAAACGTAATCTTTTTGAAAAATTGTATCCTAGCTTGTTTCTTAGTTCTAGTGCATGTTATAATACCCTTTATAAACACAAGTCTTAATACTTTTTAGACAGTCAATGCTTTTTAACTTCTTATTAGATGTTTTCATTCCCTCAAACCACCGTGTCACCTATATTATCAAACTTGAATGAAAATTGCCTGCCATGTGATTTGGTTTTAGGGCTTCTATGGTGCAAGTCACTTAATATGGCCAAGTTGTCCTAAAGCTGGTGACCCAAAAGCTGCTGGGGAGCCTACCAGCTGACACTCTGATATTTAGAATCCATTTCTGTACTCTGTATGTATTCCTGTAGAGATCTGTGGATGCTAATGGTGCACAGCACACCAAGAGCAGTAGGATTTGATTGTAAGGAGAGTTTACAGGTGTGATTGCAATTATAAAAAAAAAATATATGTATGCTTATGGGGTTTTTTTGTTTGTTTTTTTTAATATACTTTTCTAGGCCTTTGATTGTTATTGGAGGTTCTTCTGACAGAAATCAGGAAACCATGGGGGCTTTCCAAGAATTCCCACAGGTACACAGACACACAACTTTCTACAGGAAGGTTTCAGTTAAATGATTGTTGTTTCTTCATTATTGTAGGAAAAACAATCCCTAACACTAACATTTCCTAGCAGATCTTATAATGCTGTTGATTTGCTCCATCTACTGGTTGACACTGTGTAAATACAGCAGATTGCCTGGAATGTCTTTGTCCCTACTTATGTTAGAACTCATACTCTGTTTTAGGTTCTCAACTAGTATAAATTACCTTTGTTTGTTCTGAGATGGACAAAAGCAAAATGTCCAAGAAAAGAAACCAATTTGTGGGGAAGGAAAAAAAACCCCAAAAACTTGAGTACTTGGAGGAAGGAGTATGGTTTTGACAGTTTTCAGCAGCTGCTGCTGCATTTTTCTGTGGGGAAGTTTTCACCTTGTTGTTTTTCATCTGGTATTTCTTTCATTTTACTCATATTGAAATGAGATGGAAATGAGCAAATCACTTCGATAAATCAGCATAATGGTTTTTTGCTTTTATTCAGGTTGAAGCTGGCAGGCTGTACAACAAGCTCTCTGTCCGCCCAAGCAGCCTGGAAGTTATTCCTGCTGTTATTGAAAAGGTAGGAAAAAATACAAAATTAACAACAGAACATCAGGTAACTGTCTCCTGTTTTAAATTTTGAGGGCTTATTTTTGTATAGTTGTTACTCTAAGTAATTTGCTCTGGCAGATGTGAGGTGGTGGTTGATTGAGTAAATTAACAATTGGGGAGGTTCTGCCTTATGAACAATGCTATGGAATAGGCTAGAAATAGATTCTAATCCAATCTGATGCTTACTGATCCCTGCAGTGGTTTTTGTTAGCTTCAGACAGAGTTGGAAAATTTTTGTGAAATAAATGCTTTTAGGGAGAGATGCAGTAACTAGAAATGTAATGCTTCAACTTTTTTACCACTGTCATGTGAAGGAGGTTTGGAGGGGGGGCAGTGGAGATGCTTGTGTTTGGGGTTTGAGTTTGGTTGTTGCTTTGTTGGGTTTTTTTGAGAGTGAGAGAAAACACATCCTTATCTCAATGCTTTAGAGAGGATTAGAGAAGTCTCTTGGTACTGCTGTAGCAGCCCTTCAGCCATGTCAGCCCAAATTCTGCATACAGTCATACTGTTTCCAGAAGTGCAAATTCAGCAGAGCATCTACCTGCAATAGAAGAACTGGAATCAAAAGTAATAGAAAATGGAGGCATTGGTTATCTTGGTTTTACTCTGTTTGTGCTACTTTAAGTAGAATTCGGCATGAATGTTTAATTTTGTGTCTCCAAACATAACAGCTGATAATGCAATTATCTCATTGTAAATTAAACAAAGAATTTAATACTGTACATCTGCTGAAAGGCCCTGGCTGGTGTATAAGGGAAAGTATAAATAGGTATCAAAACTTCAATTTATGGGTATAAATCAAGCCATGGAAAATGTAAATAGTATCAAGACTTGAATTTATTGATGTAAATCAATTCATGGAAACTTCCCCTGTGATGAATCAGCAATATGGAACTGTGTACCTTGTCTGCCTACAGAAGAGTTTTCTTGCTTTTTTGAATATAAATATTTTTTAAATCCTGTCAAACAGTGATTAAAACTTTGATTGTATGTTTCCTAGGCTGTAAGAACCAGTATGTATGGTCGTCCAGGTTCCTGCTATATTGACATACCTGGGGATTTTGTGAATCTTCAGGTGAATAAGAGCTCTGTCAAGTGCGTAAGGATTATGTTCATTATTTTTCAAGTCACTGAACAAAAGAAAATTCATTTATACGTTAATTTCATATTTTCCTAAAACAAGAAAATCCAGCTTTTAAATGTAACATTCCATCATAACATGATATACAGATTATAGTTTGTAATGAAATGTGCAAAAAAAGAGTTAATATGGTAGTATAACAATGTTACTCTGTAAATCCCTGAAACAACACTACCTACAAGATTAAAGAAACAAGGAGGGAAAACTTCAAAGCCTGTTTTAAAAAAATATATCCTGTTCTAATAAATGCTGTAAGATGGTGTGTAGCAACTGCAATTTTATGCTAAACAATAGGTTTTGCCTTTCAACATTTCTTGTTTTGGAATTTTTAAAGAGCATCTTTTGTTTTGCTTGGCTTCAGGTACGTGGAATGCTGCCTGCCACCTCCCATCAGCATGGCTGAGCACTCTGCTGTATCAAAAGCAGCCTCTGTCATTGCTCTTTCCAAGCAGCCTCTGCTCATCGTTGGCAAAGGTAGAATGATCTGATGTAGCTTTGAACTGTGCACGTTCAGGACAAGAACAGTGATTGCTTTTCCCCAGAAGTGTTACCCGTCTTCTTTTTAGTCAAACAAAGAAACCAACCAACCGGTAGTTAAAACACAAAATTCTTTGGAATTTAACGTTAAAATCTGCTCTGGTTTTAGACTATTTTTGTTTTCTGTTCTGTAATGGTTTATTTTTCATCTAGTTTAAAGAAAAATCGATTGATAAAATACAAATTTGTGTAGAAAAAAATCAGATAACTGTTGTCTTTAATCCTAGAGCCAATACCAAGGGATCACTTCCAAAATTCCTGACAACTTAAATTCTGTTAAAGAAATTATATTCCTTGTCTGGTGTTCTGCCATATATAGCAAGAATCAGAGTAGCCAGAGGTCATTTTTCTATTGATTCTTACTGAAAGTGCCAGCCTACCTGTGTTGGGATATAAAGCAACACAGCAGGTATTGCTGCTGTTGATGTTTTACAGACTCTTCATTGTACCCTGCCAGTGTAATCAATTCCTGGAAATGGAGGGTAATTATTCTCTGTGCTGGTTCACTTCTTTTTTGCCTCCTTGTGGAATGTTAGCCAGTGCAGTGGTGTTTTTGTTGAAGATACAGGTCAGCTAGGAACAGAATTAAAATAACCAGCTCATTTAACCGAGCCTGTTTTCCTGCAGATGTGGGGAATGATCTCTATCTATGTTTAATTAGGGAGTGCAATGATTGAAATGAGATGGATCTTATGATTGATTAGGTAATGAAATTGAAAACAGAAGGTAAATCTGGAGAGGTTATGGGGTTTTTTTTCTCCCTGGCTGAATACACATGAACAAAAGGGTGTTCTTTGAAAGTGAAAGGTGGAAAACTCAAAAAAATAGATCTGTGTTTTGTTGATGTCAGCAACTGAGAATCCACTCAACAAATGTATCTGGACTTTGTGCTATATATTGTTGTATGCAGAATTTTTGGAAGATTTACAAAAGTATATTCTTCAGGATTTAAGACTCACAGACTCAAGCCATTACACAAGGACTAGTCAGTTTTTCCAGGTTGTCTGGGCAAGCTTAATTCAGCAGCCATACACTGCTGCAGCATCACAGGAAACGTGTGCACAAACACATACCTTTGCAAGGACTTCTTTGTGCTTCTCTCTTTTCACTAAAGGCTTATGGAAGACTCTTCAGGCAGGTTGTTATGGAGCATGTGGTACAGCAGCATGCAGGGGGTAAGCAAGAAATGGCATAACACAACATAAAGATCATCTTGTGTTGCTGCTGCAGAAGTCTTTGTCCAATAATACCAAACTTCACCCACTAAAAAATGGTCATTTTAAATAAACAAGATCTCCTATTTTTCCCTGCCCTGCTTCATAAAGATAGATAAAATAGTTCAGTTGAAGTCTTACAAAAAAACCAACCGAACAAAACTTTTTGTCAAAAATATGTGAAATTTTAACCCCAGATATCTATGGCTTGGCATGTTAAGTTTTGAGTTCCTCAGAATGAAAAATAACAGGCAGCTTTCATTATGGGAAACAGTACTCTTTCTGCCACTAATGTAATCAGCTTAATTGAGGTTCAAGCAAATACAGTTGGTTTCTGTAGTATTAAGCAGTCTCTTTCATTTCATTCAGGTGCTGCTTATTCACATGCTGAAAACAACATCAGAAAGTTGGTGGAGCTTTGCGGACTGCCTTTTTTGCCTACACCTATGGCAAAAGGAGTAGTTCCTGATAACCATCCAAACTGTGTAGCTGCAGCAAGATCAATGTAAATATAAAGCAAGGCTTCTAATCCTAACAACTGAGAAACAATTAGGAATTTTGGTGGGCTGCAGATGCCAGGGAAGAGAAAATTCGTACCACAGGCATTTTTTCAACCATGTTTTACACCTCACTGTGGAGCACTGAAGATCTCACTGGGAAAGCGACAGCAGATTTAAGTGGATCACTTAGAATGCTGACCAGGAAGATACTTTGTCTGAGATATATAATATTGTGTAACTATGAAACCTATGGCAAGTAGATGCATCAATGTTGCTACTGTGTATTTCATAACATAAAATAGAGCTGGCAAACAGTTTATGTTAAACATTTAACTTTGTGCACTAGACAAACTACTTTTTACTTTAACACCATAAACAGAAGCTTGAACTGCCCATGTTGCAGTCAAGGTTTTGCCAGCTGTTGTCTCTGTGTGGTGTTTGCAATACCCTGTCATTAAACTGCACTTTATTCCTAAAGAAAAGTAAGGTATTTCGAACTACACTGAAAGACTATGTTTAAAGTAATTTTTAAAAGGGTTTTTTTGCCTTTTGGCAAAGTTAATTTGAATGGACTCTAAGAACTCTACTATGTATGAATATGCACAGAGTCAGTTTGCAGATGAAGCGTTTATATACCCTGAGATTAAAATGCTGTCCATTGCTGAGTGTCTTAGCTTTATCACTGTTAAGCATGCTGCTAGGAAGAATGGGGAATAAAAGAATGTACCAAATATTGTCTGCCCATCTGAAAGGTAAATTAATGGGAGACTAAACTGAGAGGCCCACAACCATCTTAATTTTGGCACCCACTGTTGCCAGTGTCACAATAATAAGTCTTTTGCTTTAACCTCAGCATCATTCTAGCATTTTGTTGGTCTCCTAATGTAATGATTCCTTTCCTAAATACAATGTAATAGGAAAAGAGTAATTACTTTTCTTCTTAAGTTCCTTAACTCAAGAATGGCTTGGTGATTGGCTGTATAAAAGGATACAGGGTTTTGGGGGCTAAGCAGGCATTTTAGAGGAAGGAATGTATATTCTGGGGTTTGCTGCGGTGGTTAGGATTGCTTCTAATTTTACAAAGACTATTAAATGTAATAGTGATTCCTTCTTATCTGGTTCTGTCATTTCCCTTTATTAGGGCATTACAGCATGCTGATGTAATCATCTTGCTTGGTGCAAGGTTGAATTGGATTTTGCATTTTGGTCTTCCACCAAGGTATCGACAGGACGTAAAGGTTATTCAGGTAAGCAGGAAAATTATCATCACTTAATGAAGTCTTCTGTGTTCTAGCATTGCCTAGAGAAATTATTGTAAATTATTTTGGTAATGTATTTCATGTGGCAAATACTGCCATATGGGCAGTGCAGTATGGTGCATATAGTTATGGTAATTATCAAAAAATACTTATGATTTCTTTAATTATTGTTTTTACTTCCTTATTTTTTTATAAGAATGCTTACAGTATTGTTCCTAGTATCAAGAGCTTGGTGCTGCTTTAATGAGGAGGGCAGACACTTCTATGCAGTTGACTAATACAGGGTTAGACTTATGATACTGTTGTGATCTTTGGAGCATTGGAATTTCTATGATTGAAAGAAAACTGTCTTTGAAATTGCGGAATCTTTCATACTGCTCTCTTGACTGAATTTTTCTGAAAAATAATTGCTTTCAGATTCTGAGTCAGTCATAATGTAAGAGCTCAGTCATTCGGAAAGTTAATGAAATAAGAGGAAGAAAGGCTATTTAACTAATTAATGTATTTGACAATCTGCCAGCTCTTAGAAAGAGAAGTCTTTAAATTGTGTCCTTAAAATCTCCTCCCCAAGAGTCCATGGTCAAATAGTAGTAGTTGATCCAACATGCTGGCTGTCCTGCTTACACTGACCTGGAACATGATCAAAAGTTCCAAACTTCGCAGTAGCGTTAATTTTTAAACTAAATTTTTACAAATACACATGCTATTTTTGCAAATATTATTTTTTAAAATAATACATATTTTATGTTTCCTCTTTCTAAAAAATTTAAATAAATTTTTTTTCCTCTTACTTAAAGTAATTTTTTTTCACTATCAGAGATTAATATTAAAATACTAAGTCAGTTCATAGTCTGTGTGACCTGGTCAAAAGTAACAGTTTATGGACCTTAGAGGGCTCATGCATCACTGATAAAGAAATTTGCTTCAGTAGTTGCAACTTACTTTTCGGTTTCTTCATGCTAGCTAAATTCTTACTGTCAAGTAGCATACACACAGTTTTCTCAGTGAGAAAATTGCTGCTTTGTATAGACTTTAAGGGTATACCTAAGCCTAGATTTTTAGCTCTCATATAATTATCATTTTATTCACCACCTTCTCCTTAATGTTGTAATAAAGTTCCATAGTGTCTGTGAGAGCTTGAAAGAAGCAAGCAGTCAATTTTAAGGATATATATGAATTTTTAATAAAATAGGTATATAACACAGGGTTTTACTTTATATAAAGGATTTCCTGATGTCATGTGAAGGAAAGGCAAAGGAAGCTATCTGTACAGCCAAAACAAGGTATGAAGACAATGTTAGACATGTATGTATGTTAAGCCATGTTCCTCTCTTGAACTGAAAAAAAAAGTTCTCTTTAATATCCTTGAGTTAATTGTGGTATTTCTTTTTGAAATACAGATTGATATTTGTGCAGAAGAACTGGGGAATAATGTAATGCCAGCTGCAACTTTATTAGGTGACATAAACGCTGTGACTCAACAGGTAACGTAATGTCCCGTGTCCTCTGGTTTTGACTTCAATTTCCTCTGATTCATATAAAGTAAATTGCCCGTTAAAAATAAAAAAAGCCCAGCTGTTCAAGAAAAACCATTTTTCAGGCAGTATATTCATGCTATATCCAGTATATCCAGTCTATTCTCAAATGGTATGTTCAAGATTCTGATTAGTGTTACTGTGATTTTGCTGGGATCATTCTTGATAATGTTATTCTTGATGCTTTTGTTGTCTTTTAAACATGTTGAAAGACCCCTCTATACCATTTCAATATTGTTCCAGCTCTTAGAAGAATTCAGCAAAAGATCATGGAAATATTCTTTGAATTCAGAGTGGTGGAAGAAGCTAAGAGGGAAAATAAAGAACAATGAGGAAAGATCGAAGGTAGTGTGACATTAAAGAAATTAAAGGGTTTCTTACTGTAACAGGCACTGATTGTGCCTGTCATAGTCATTTTTGTCAGTTTTGTAACTGGTCTATATCCAACCTCCTCAATTATTTCTCAGTTATATCACCCAGACTTCGAAATTCTAGTACAGGCTTATTCTTCTTAGGCTTAGGAACTATAAGCATTATAGTTAAAATATTCTACGCTTTTGTTTAAATTCAAACTGTGTGGAAGTCATTAAACTTTGGGATTGGATTCTTAAAGCCATTAGTAGAAGACCACATCCAGAGCTGCTGTATTATGGGCAGTGACTTCTAAGCAATGGACAGATGTTCCAAGTACTCCAAGTGGAAGCTGGCTTAGGTGAACATGCATTCTTAGTTTTCTTCTAATTGTAATCACTGTTTGTAACTGTTCAGTTTAGGAATGCTGGTCTAGGTTTAATCTATGTTAAAAGCAAGTAGCTGTTAAGACCAAGAGACCACAGATGGTTGGTATATACCTAACTTTATGTAACTCATATCCTGCAACTTCAGATGCATGTTTTCAAGACTGAGATCCAAAATAAATTCTTTCTAGCAGGTCGCTCTTTTGAATTATCTCCCAGCTCACTTAGGGTTGTCAATAGTCAAACCTGGGTGCAGAAAAATTTCATGTGCCTCTTGGGTTAAACTGAGTTTTAATAGCTTCTGCTAGCAATAGGCCATTGAAGAGTTGCTGAACTTGTTGATAGCCTTTGATAAATATGTTGTGTCACCAGGATAGATACAGAAGGAGTGACCTTGGTACAGTGTGTGGAAAAACCAAATACTCCAGCCTTACCTAGCAGAGTGTATTTTGATTTCCGTCATTATTATTTAGGTGTCTCTGTTTAGCACCTTATTATAAATTCTATTCATGGGAATTACTAATATCTTTTATTTTTAAGGAATTAGCATTACAGAAATCTCTGCCTATGAATTATTATACAGTCTTTCATCACATCAGAGAACTGATACCCAAGGACTGCATTTTAGTAAGTGAGGGAGCAAACACCATGGACATTGGACGAACTATGCTTCCAAATTTCTATCCCCGTCAAAGGTGTGGTATCTTTTATACTGTGCTGACTCAACAGGCTACATTTATGCATAAATGTTTTCATTTAGCTAAGAAGTATAATGGTCTGGAAAACAGAAGTTTAATATGCTGAGAGAGGGGTTAAGGAAAGTTTTCCACTCACATACTGATGTCCTGTCATAGATTTTAACAATTCTCTGCGTGCTCTGCAGCAGAATGGTGATAGTTGCTCTCTCTCGTGGAAAGTGAATGATGAGCATCATGTTCATTCCTTGGCCTAGATGTTTGTTTCTGTGTTCAGAGTCTGTGGTAAATATTGATGAAAAATAAAAACAATCATTGAGATTCTCATGTTGAAAAGAATTAATGTGAAGAGTTCTTCTTTGAAACACTTCAAAATGGGGCATACTTGAAAATTGGATTATATATTGGGCATGCTTTCATGTAAACCTGCATGCCTAAGATGTGGGTATTCAAAATACTACTTTGTGAACAAAACAACCAACAACCAAGAAAACTCATGTATTTCGAGTAGAGTTGGGGGAAGACTGCATTTTTCTCCCTTATTTAAAATAAGGACACAGTAATGTTACTGGTTGTCTCTTCAGACTGCATTGCACGTATCTGAAAGCAAATTCAAGAAGTTAACCCTAGAATAATCTAGTGCTTTATGTACTTTTGTGTCCATTATGTGCTTCTGATTGAAATGGTCTAACTAAATTATAGCTTTCAATTTGATTTCAAATGGTTGAACAGAAGACTAAAATTTGAACAGCAGTATTTAATCAATGGCTTTCAGACTAATAGTTATATTTTCAAGGAATTAAATATAGAAATATTTCATGTTGTCTGTCTCTCTACAGTAATTGAATGTTTTTGAAATACTGTTACTATGCAAGCTAAAAGCATATGAGAATAGTTCTTTATTGTAGCACTAGTGTACAAGAGTTCCTAATTTTAATTAGAGTTCCAGTATGTTTATATCACGTAAAACATTTGCAGGTTTCTGGAATGTTTGGCTGAATATAATAATCTCTAGTATCTCTTGATATTAATTGTTTATAAAACAGTATTTGAATAGTATATGGCAAAGCATTAAAAGTAAAAGTAAGGCACCATGGATTAACTGAAGAGATTAAATAACAATAAAGGAATAGTAATTCTGTATTCTCCCTGTAGGCTTGATGCAGGTACTTTTGGAACCATGGGAGTGGGGCTGGGTTTTGCCATAGCAGCTGCAATGGTAGCCAGAGACCGAACACCTGGAAGGCGAGTCGTCTGCATAGAAGGAGATAGTGCTTTTGGATTTTCTGGGATGGAGCTGGAGACTATCTGCAGGTAACTGGGGTTTTTTTGGCTCAAGAAGGTGCTCTTCAGGGTCACTTTTACTAGAAGGCCAAGGATGCTGCTGGTCAGTGGTGTATCCATAAAGCATGTGAAAACGAGCCAAAAAACATACCTACTCATTTTTTATGTTGTTGTGATGTAGTGCCTTACCAGTGATGATTAAATCATATTTCAGGTGGAAATGATTTATTTTCTTTTTTTTTTAATTTTTAAGGAAAACTACACTCTTAACATCTTAGAGAAAGGGGTAGGTATTTAAGAATTCTTCCAAATGTGTCTTTTTATAGATACAACTTGCCAATCCTGATTATTGTAGTAAACAACAATGGGATTTACACTGGTTTGGATGCAAATTCCTGGGAGGAGATGTTAAAGTTTGGTGACCCTGCTACATGGTAAGCATCTTCAAAGTATGTCCTGTTAATTGTGAAAGAAGTGATCAAAATGGTCATTCTCTTAATTTTTAATGCTTTGTGATCCAGATTGAAATTACTTTTATAAAGTCGATTTAGTCCTGGGCTAAGTTCACGTAAGCAAGAACCAGTTACCAAAAGCAAACAGCCAACCTAATCCCAGCCTATGGTTTGCACAACAGTGCAGCAGAGAGATGATTCTCTATTAGTTTTCTCAGGTTCCTGCAGCAGTTCAGCCCACACAATACAGAGCTGATAGTGGGCTAACCTTCAAGATCCTGGTAATCTTCAAAATTACCTGAGACTTGAGTTCTGAGTTTACACAGGACTTCTGCTTGTGAGCTGAGATCTCTGTACAAAAGGAACGGTGCTAAAGCTTAGCTCAGGAATGTCTCCACAAGATAAAAATGAGTATGGTACTCTATAAACATAGCTTAAGTGATATAGGAACCATAATTCTTCCAGCCCAGAATTCGTCAGGCCAGCACAATAATCATCTTGCACTTTAAAATTGGTGCTGAAATAATTAAATTGGTGAGCCTGGCAATTCTCCCATGCCATTAATCATGTTTTCCATTCTGTTACAGTGTACCTCCTGTTTCTCTCCTGCCAAATGCACACTATGAGAAAATTATGTCTGCCTTTGGAGGTAAAGGATACTTTGTTAAAACACCAGAAGAATTGCAGAATGCTCTGAAAGCAAGTGTGTCTGACAAGCAAACACCTTCTCTTATAAATGTAATGATTGATCCACAGTCAGAGAGAAAGAAACAGGTTTGTATGTGTTTTCCTTTCTTTTTCTGCAAGCTTCATGGTGGTGAGCTCAGGAGCTATCACTTAAACCACAGAGGAGGCAGAGATGGTTGCAAGGCAGAAAGATTGTGTTTAGATTTGGAAGATGGAGAAAATAGGTCCTTCTACACCATGCCATCTGCTTTCCTTGCTATCTGCTTGTTTGGGATTTTCCCCCACTGGCTATTATTAATGCACAATGTCCTTAATAACTCTTTCCAGAATTTAAGGTTATTCCTTTTCATTCTAGACCAAATGAAATGAAATATTTTTGAGCAGTCTTTATATCCTGTGAATTCCATCTGGTAGCTAACTATTCCTCTTACTGTTTCCCCATTCTGACATGGTTTTTATTCTGTGTTGGTTTGGTTTCTTTGCTTCCAGGAATTTCCCTGGCTGACTCGTTCTAACCTGTAGAAGAGGAAGATGATGGCAGTGTGTTAAACAAAATGGAATTGTTTTCTGGAAGTGGAACTGATACAACTATATTTTGCATAGGCATTGGAACAAAGTGGGATTTTAGAATTGCTGTTAGAGGAATCTTTAAATGCTGAAATTACAATTAGGTAATTGTAAAATGAGAAAGACACATATGAATGTATACCAGGCCTTCTAGCAGATTGTACACAAACACTGATGATAAAATGATACACTTTTTCTTTTACTCAGAGTAATACCCATTATTTGTGAATTGAAGTCTTGAATATTCTGGATGAACAGAATGAGGTGAGGGTTTTATGCTGTCTGAAACAGAAGTGTTTGACAGTCTGCAATTATAGTAGCTTCATTTTTAACCAGCCACACCACCATCCTACTTGTTAAAAACTTTGTCCTCTAAGGACCAAAACAAAGCATCTTGTGAAAAAGTCCCGATTGACCTCATTATGCATTGAAGCCCGTTGCATTGGTAGTAGCTTCCTAATTTTACAGATTGATTTTTCAGCTTCTACTGAATGTAGAAGTAGCATATTAAAAATGCAGATTTACTCAAGGGCTAAGCTTCTGTCTACTGAATGTTCTTTTGCTGACTAGAGCTTATGGTGCTTGTAGGAAAAAAAATCCTGGATTTTTGTTTGAAGCTTTGCTCTTCACAAAGACACCACCATGTCTGTAGACTGAAAACAGGGCCATATTTATTAGTGAGATTTCCAGTATTGATAGATTGTAAATCTTTATAATCAGAAGCATTTTAAATAAAACCTTACCACCACTGCCAAAACATCAACAGCACCAAAAAGACAACAAAAAACAAACAAAAAAAACCAACAAAAAACCAAAACAAATAAACAAAAAATCCCTCACCAGTGCAGCAACAATGATGAAAAAAGAGACTGGAGCATAATGTTCATTTTGGCTGGAGTCACAAGGCAACCACCAGTGTTTGTGCTATGGCTGGCTAATTGTGCAACAAAGGTTCTTAATGTAACTGTATGGAAACCTAGTGTCCCACCTGCTCTGTGATGCAGAGGTAACATTTAAAGCAGATATTTGGCCTACCTGGTATTCTGTCTGCTGTGTTGTCATTTGTTGTTGCATCTGACAACCTGACTTCAAGTTCAGACTTTAAAATGAAGTAGCTCTTTGTCTATGCTTCTGTCATGGCCTACAGCAGCTACTATGCAGGATACTCTAAACAGATTACTTTATATTTACATCTGTTCTTAAATGCACAGGTTCTTTGTTGTTACTTGCACAAAAGAGAAAAATGTGCCAAAAATTGGGTTTTGCTCGCTTTATTTTCTATTTTTCCATTGTCAGTAAGTGTTAGTTATCTAGTGGAAGGCACTTGGATGACATAAGGAGAGGAAGGACTGGGCTGGCAGGGGATCATCGCCTACAGTCAGGTTTATTGCAGAAGGCTTGGCTTATTGGGTCTGGTACTTTAGTTTGGGTCTGGCCCAAGGCCATGGATCTGTGAGGCAGAGGAAAGTAGGAATGTCTCTGCACACTAGAACAGGAAGATAATATCTGAAAGAAATAATATCTGAAATATCTGAAGTGCAAAAGGGTAAAATCCTAGAATAGATACAGCTCACAAAAAAATGTAGGGCTGCTGAGTTGCTGTGTTCTCTGGGGCACTCTTCAAGAAATGTGGAACAATTTTGAATCTTGACATTAATTTTATTTCATTCTTCTTGTCTCACAAATTAATTTTGATAGGTTTCAGTGATTAAACACAATCCATTATGTTGGTGAAAAATATCTCAAAGAGTTAATGCTGGAACTGACCACAGGGGAGATAATTTGCATTGGATAAGCAAATGTAGAAATTATTGGTTTATACTTGAAAAGTAATAAAAAGTGATTTTCATACTGTTTGTCCTTTAATGAGAGTATTTGAATTATGTCAGCATTTTGTGTCAGCTGTTGGAAATCAGTTTATATTTGATTTATTAAAATGTTGTTGAATAACTACAATACCATGCACAATTTATTTTAATAACTCAAGATATGGAAAGCAAAGATTTGAAACTGGGGGAAGGCAAGAACGTAATTGATGTTATCAATTTGGATTTCATTAAGATTTTAAAAAGCTTAAGAAAGAATTAACACTGCATTTCTTACTGCTATAAAACAGAGATAATACCATGATATAATAGAATTTCTTAGGTTGTAAAGATTAGGGGTTTTGAGATGAGAGAGGGCACAATTTCCATGTAAAACCAAGGAGAGTGAAATCTCTGCTGCTTTGTTTACACAGCTTACCTGCTTGATATTATTTTACACCATGGAGTTGATCTAAGAGGAGTGTTAGGCAGATGAAATTGCATGAATGAGGACAGTTTCAAAGATGAGACAGAAACAAGCTGTCCTGAAATGTCCAAATTTTATTAAAAGGATTAAAAAATTACAGATGCTGTAAGCCTAGAGAATGTTGTGACTCTACCCAACTGGAAATTTTCCTTCAAGGCCAGAACTTGGAATTAAAGATATTGAACAGATTCAAGAGGAAGAAAATGTCTGGGCCTCAGCTGAGGGAAGATGCTGTGAAAGAGGTAGTAATGGGACATGCCAGGAGTTGTTCATGTTTAAGTAAGATGCAGTTCTGAGTCTCTTTCTTATCATGGTTTTCAGGTAAATCAAGAGTACTTGAAATTTTGCTGTACATGTTATGGGTGCCCTGCATCAATCATTAGTTCAGTCCCTGTGAAAACTTTCCTAACATGGGCCTGCTCAGTTCATGGGGTTAGGAAGCCCGAAGTTCAGCCCAGCAGCACTTGTCTTCTTCAAAGAGACGTGAAAGGGATTGCAACATGGGACCAGCGAGTGGTACAGGAACAGTATTACAGAGATGTCCAAAACACAACAGGTAATTTCATTATGGGAGCGGAGGTGAAACCACAAGGAGTCACCAAAAAATGGCCTGGTATGAGGAGCAAGAATCACAGAATATTCTGGATTGGTAGGAACCCAGAAGGATCATTGAGTCCAACTGTTTAAGTGGGTGGCCCACAGGGGTCAAACCCCCAACCTTGGCATTATTAGCACCATGCTCCAGCCAACTGAGGTAAGAGGTAAGGTTTGTTACTGTCTCAGCACCTCACAAAATAGCGTAAGGTGTTGAGTATGTGTTCCTGGAGCCCCTTGTGTGCTCAGCTTGCTAACAGGTTTAGTTTGCAGTAATTACAAAGTTTTCAGTAATTGTGTTCCACCTTTAGTCTGCAGTGAACAGGCTCTGCCCTGTGCGCATTTGGGTGTATGGCAGGTCTGCTTGCCTTCAGTTGTTATGGCCACAGAGCATGCACCCAGATGGTAGGTTTGGTCTGGCCAGATTTGATTTTAAGCACTCCTTCAAAAGCCCAAGTACACATAAAAGCAGCAATGCATCTTCAGGTCTGCCACTCCGGACCCACAAGCAACAGGCACACACTGGCTGTAAGCTATGGTAAAAGTCTTATTAATAAATGTATCTTCTGCACTGACTACCTCTTATTTTATATATTGTAATCAAAATCCCCATTGCAGCTCTTTTTAGGCTGTTTAAAGAGCTTCATGGCTGTGCTAAGAGAAAGGAGAGCTTTGTAATGTTCTGAGGTCAGACCAGGTGTCAGAGCTGATCTTCTGTACGGCAAACTGACAATGTGACTTCTGTCAATTTATTTACTTATTTACCCAATATTGAAATTAGTAAGAAACAGCTATTCTGAAGGAGACATTTGCTGTTACTTTTGATTAGGTGATTGAAACCAGATGGACAAGCTTTAAAGAGGCCCTCAGTAAAGCAGACCCTTCTAGCTAATTATGGCACACACTAATCTGAATGAGAGTTATTTCAGTGTCTGTTCTTTCCAGGAATCTCTAAGATATCTGAAATCATGCTGAAATAAGTAAGAAAAGTTAATAAAATAACAGTCTGCTTGCTTGAATATGCTTAAGAAATTTTGAGTTTCATCAGTCTTTTCAAGGGGATGATAGAGAAGGCAAGGAAGGTTGAAATTGTACTGAAATTGTTGCATAATTTAATCTGGAATTATTTTTCTTTTTATCAGCTATATGTAATAGTCTGAGCAATACAACTAGCAATTATTTGTGTAATGCCTTAGATCAAATTTTAAACTGTATGCAGAGGAGGGATGCTTTTGAAGGTAGGATATGAATTGCTCTATTTGAGAGTTGGAGAAATGGATTAGCAATTTATCTAGGATTGTATGGTATGATTGTATGACCATGGTCACATGAATGTAAGCAGGTTAGAACATATTTGCACATATGTGATGGGAGATTTCCTCTAGAACTTAGTTCTGGTAATGTTACCACATGAGGAAGAAGGTGGAAGACTCACATAAGCCTTTTTACATCTCCAGCCTACACAGCAACCTGAGTTTTTGTGGCTCTTGATTCCAGAAAGCAATCACTGTTCCTGGGAACGAATTTTGTGCAGTGACTCCCTGTAGCTGTTGCAGCATGTAGCTTGTCATAACCTGCAGGCCTACCTGAGAACAAAACTGTTGGACAGAGAGGCCTTTCAGTTCTCCTCCGTGCGTTTGCCTGCCTCTGCGTCACCTTGCAGCTCTAGAGGTGATGTGGTGTCAACACACTCTCAGGCAGTCATCCAAGCTAGAGCTTCACAATGTCTGAATGCAAGTCCCTCTCTAATGAAAACATTAAAAACACAGTTTTTAAAAATTTGCTCTTTCCTAAGTGTTTCGAGGATTTGTCTTGTCTCCTTGGCATCATCATTAGGACAATGTGCATGTATGGCATTTTATAAGCCGTGGTGCTGGGAGGTGCTGATATCAGAACTGGTGGATGTGCAGGCATACTTCAAGTTCCAGCCAAAGCAGTGCATCCTTGTTAGAGCAAGGAGACATGGCTGCTGGGATTGAGGTATGAAAGCCTCCCAAGCCAGGCTGTAAACTACCTGCTTGCTCTGAAAAAACAGGGATATCATTCAAGTGCTAGGAAAATAAGTAAAAATTATGTTAGTTAAAATTAATATTTCAGCCCTGCAAGGGATATAAATCTACCACACCTAAGCAGCTAATGCTGGGCCTTATTTTATGTAGTTGGAATCAGTGAGACCTTATTAATGATTTTAGTGCAGAATCTGTTTTTTCCTCAAAGTTTTCATCTCTGTGTGCCAAATGGCCATTTGGTAAGGTCGTCTTAAATACAAATTATTGAAGCTTCAAAAGTAGGACTTTGTAATGGAAATTCTAATGCAGCCTTAATTACAGTTCCCTGATACTGCAAAGGGTGCTGGGAAGATGCACTTCATCTGGTTTGATTAGATTCAGTTATCTTGTGTTTGGAAGATGACAACCCTGGCATCCCAGAATGACTGAGCAGGCGGCAGTGCCCAGGCATTTTCTATGGCTGCCACGGTAACAATATAGCTGGGCTTCAAAATTTGAACCACTGTAAAAAGACAAATCCTCTCCACCTTTAGCCTGAACCAGCATCTTTTAAAATCAGCATGAAGTTAATTATCAGCTTACAAAAACAGGGCTTTTCCAGCAGCTAAGATGCCAGAGGAGTCTCACTGAGTCCTGCTTGCTGTAGTGTCATGGTCAGCACTTGTAGCCATCCATTTGCTTAAAAAACCCTAAAAATCGAAAATGCTATTTCTTCTTGCTGTTCTGCTGTGACCTATTTCTTTACCTATCCTCAGCTTTATAATGTTGGTTCTTCTATCAAGTCTTTGGGTAAACCCTTGGCTGTTGTCCTCTACTACTGCTCCCCAAGTGGGTTCAGCAGGTATGCTCCTGCTTTTGCATTCTGTAAGTCACAGGATCCCTAAACATTTAGTGCCCAGATGTATCCAGGATAGAGCAAAATGAGCCATGGGAAAGTGAGGCTTCATGCTGTTTAAAAGACAAGGTATCTGCAGCTTTTTCAGGCCCTGATTTGGCAAGGCACCTAGGCACATGCTTCATTTCAGGAGCAGCTTCATTGCTCTCACTTGCAGGCCTGTGGTTGCACTCATGATTAAGTATTTTCCTGAACTAGTGGTGCTCTGGCCACTCATCTGAAGGGCACTGCAACCTTCTGTAGAGGATCCCTATGCCTGGTGGCATTCTCCTAGGCATGCATGCACTGGTGTTTGGATCCATGTTTGTTTGCATCTCAGTGGTGTAATGGGCTGTACTGCAGTATGAAAATCGGGAACAGGATGCTGCACTGCCAGACATCTGTGAAGCTGTTTGGAATTAAAAGTCCTGAGTTTAGTGTAAGCATTAAAATAATGATGTTAATCATTTTTTCCTGCAAAAATGTTGACAGGGAAAAAACAAGGTTGTGCTTTGTGGTGTTTAATTCATTGGGCTCTTTGGCAAGCTAGATGATAAATCACTTAAATTAGGAGCTGTGAGAGCCAATTACTGCCAGATATTCCTGTGTTCTGTGCCTCCGGCAGCACAGCAGCAATACTGGTACAGGCAGGGAGTTCTGCAGACATTTACTAATAGAAGTAAATAGCAGTAGAATGAAAATAAGATGAAAAAAATTACCCTGCACACTATTTCCATCTCCTCTAGTTGCAAGTACCAAGACCAGACTGGGTTATAGCTGTGACTTGTTTATGATTCACCATCTGAGGATGTTGAAGACAATTTATCTGCTTAGATACTGGTGACTGGAGACCTCAGTTTGCTGCGACTACGACTGCCAAGGCCACTGTACAGGGATTTCTGTGGGCATCTTCTTTGTCCTGTATGACATTTTTCTGTGAATCATTCTGAGATTTTGCATGTTTGCCCCAGGTTTCCAAACCTGTCAATCCTGGACATATATCTTTATTCTGTGCATATGTGTGAGCATGTATGATGAGTGCATGTCATCCAAGAAGCATTGCATGTTCTGCAGTTTGGAAGGCAAGGTTTAAAAGACAAATGAAATGGAAAAAGAGGAAGAAGAGTGCTTTTATAAAGGTCAGCACCTAAATTACTGTTTTAAAGTTGTTCTACTTAGTTGTGCCCTCCAATATTAAAAGGCCAGAAGTGGGGTGGTTCTGGTAGCTTTGATGGAACTCACTTTGAATTATCCCATAAACTTTACTCATGTCCTTAACTCTTTTGTTCTATAGTCTTCAGTAGAAAAAGAAATGTGTGCATGGGGATTACTCATAGGAGTGAACAAAAAAAAAAGTGAAGGACTGAGCCTTTGAATAAAGTCTAGAAGTGCAATGTTAGAGTTTTAAGATGAACTTTCTAAACATGGGATGAGAGCTGGGCTGCTCTGTAAACAAATGTGCTCTGAAGAGTGCAAAAATAGATCAGCTTCCCCAATCAGTTTTGTATTTCTGTGAACACAGAGAAGAGAGGAGGCCAGAAGGCCACTGCTTTTTGTGCGCAATGTATAACATCCATTAAGTGGCTAATTTGCAAAAAAGAGTTGCCTTTGGGAATTACTAGGCATGAATGTCCTGCCATCAACGTCCTCCCTCACCCTGTTCCTGCAGTGGGTGGTAATCTGAAGACTGACTGGTGCTGGCTTGCCTTTAGCTGAGCACCTGCCCCATGTCCTGATATGCAGCGGGGTGACTGGCATGGCTGGAGCTGTGGAGTAAACCAGAGCTTCATCGTGTGTGAATATGGTTGGATTTACTTCATCACACAGTTAGTGAGTCTGTTCCTATATGGGCTTCTAAATTAAATTTAAGTACACCAGCAAGGAAATGATGAAGCCACTCACTGCCTGTCTGCACTTATCATTTTGCTTCAGCAGCTGCCTTTGTACTTTAGGTAACACCATCTTCCAAGGTGATGTTAGCTGTGTTGTCATAGCACTAAATCTAAGTGTTAGGCATAACTGATTCAAGTGTCCAAAATTGAGCAGGTATTTTTATTGTGAAAAACAATTGTTGCTAAATAACTATCTCACAAGGAAAATGTAATTATAAAGATTCTTTTCCAGCTCCTGTACTAATTGAATGAACAGGATTCTTCTGTACTACTTTGCAGACACAAGCTGTTATTGAATTACTGCATTAACTTGGGGTTGCTGTTTTACCTTTGCCCCACTCAGAAAAAGAGCTTTCAGACTTTTGAACTAGAACGCCTCAATTATATATTGAGTATCTCAACAGGACAAGGGAGAATGGTTTTAAACTTAGAGGGTAGATCTAGGCTAGATAAAAGGAAGAAATTTTTTGTGGTGAGGATGCTGAGACAGTGGAACAGTTTGCCCTGAGAGATGGTGGATGCCCCTTCCCTGGAAACATTCAAGTTCAGGTTGGGTGGGGCTCTGAGCAACCTGATCTAGTTGAAATGTCCCTGCTTGTTGCAGGGGGTTAGACTAGATGACCTATCTGACCCAAACTATTCTGTGA
This sequence comes from Corvus hawaiiensis, assembly GCF_020740725.1. Lineage (NCBI taxonomy): Eukaryota > Metazoa > Chordata > Aves > Passeriformes > Corvidae > Corvus > Corvus hawaiiensis. Next base: position 44,859,493 of record NC_063213.1, read on the forward strand.
TTATCTTTGTCCTTCTAACTAGAATGGTGTTCGTGCAAGAATTTGAGATTGATGGTATTTTAACTATATTCATTTTACCTTGTCTCATTGATGCAGTACCTGCCAACCGAAAGTGAACAGGACTGGGAAGAAGCCTTCTTTTTAAAAAGTATTCATTAATTCTTGCATAGAAAAAGACTCCTAAATTCTATTTACGTGGTAGTGTCATCAGCAGATTCCTCCATGCACTTCTAAGAGCTAAAGTTTGGGCTGAAAAGGTCAAGCAACGGCTCCTTGAACAGACAAACTATTCAGGCTATTTTCTTTCATTATGTGTTGGTTGGCTTTTGGTATTTTTATTTGCTGTGGCATCTACCACAAATAAAAGAAAAGGGAATAGCTGGAGAAATGCATTGCTTGGCTGAGCATGTTCACAAGGCTCAGGGCCTGGAAAGCACATGTTTGTCAAGTCTCTCATGCCAGACTCCCCCTGCTACGTGACACTTTCCCTCCTCAGGGTTCTCTCTGCCATAAGCACTGACGCCATGGAGGTCAGAAAGAAGCTGTGTGACCAGGTGTACAGCCTTGCCATCCAGCCTGGAGCAGGGAATATCAGTCTGCTGTGGTGTCACCTGCGAAAGTCATAAGCAATAAGCCCACAGCTATTGTCCATTTTATTTCCAATGGACTTTGTTCTTCTCCCATGAAACCATTAGCAGCCTTGCCAGCAGCCTCAGCTGGTAAGGCCAACACCTCAGAATTAGAGGAAACACAACACAGGACCTGCACTCTGACATGGCCTGGCTTGCTGCCCTGTAATGAGAGCTCTCCACTGAAGTCTAAGGAGGGAATGGAACAGCATCATGAAGAAGAGGTCTCTTCAAATGAGTTAAAGTCCAAACATCTCCTTTCACGTTTGTTTGTGGAAGATGATGTGTTTTTCCCAGAAGAGTGTATGCCCACAGCGCTTTCTTCTCACATTGGCTGAGAGCCATTTCAGGTCAAACAGGCTCAGAGTGATGGAGATGCTATGCTGAAAGGAAGGAAAACATTGACAAAACCTCCATTTTTAATCAGGGTTCTCCACTGCAATAACCAGATTAAAAAGTCTCTATTTAAGAATTGACTACAAAGATAACTTTATGTGGTTTTTTTAACTCTGAAGCAGCCCTGGCTTTCTGTATCACTTCTGGCTACCTCTGATACAGAATCATAGAAGGAGGGAAAGATATGGGTCCTACTGCATGATCTTAGTTCTTTCTAGTATTATTGGATTAATTATTTCCTTATCAAATAGAACTTATTTTGTACTAGAAATTTCTACAAAATTTTCAATTGCTAAAAGACTGCAGGAGGATTTCAGCAGGATTTGGAATTATTCAATTGTTCCTTTGACTAACTATTGTGTTGGTCACATATCTTCAGAGGTGAATCTTTTAATACAGTTTTGACATTTCAATATTAAGCAATTTTTTCCAGCATCCATGCTGGAATTGGGGGATGGGGATTGCCCACTGCTTTCCTTTATAATCAGGCAGCTGGACATTTATCTTGTGTGCTTAGGGTTTGTCATGATAAACTTCCCAAGAGGTATTCCTTTCCCTCTGAGGTGTAGCATGCCAAGAAAACTAATGGCACTCACTTATTCCATGGTTATCTTGGTCAAAGAAGAAAGAGACCAAACTACTCTCTTCACTAAAAAGAGCCAAATACTAAGAAGTAACAGACAGTGGAATAAAGTAGATTAGATTAAATTAAAATAGAAAATCTGTTATCTAAATTGTTGCAGTACTGGAAAGGGATTTTAGAAAGAATTATGGTTATAATAAACATGTCCTTTAAGGATAAAAATGTATAAGGCAGATGTGATTCTTCCCATCTAGCCACTACATTTAGAAAGATTTTGTCAATATGTTTGCAGTGCATTGAAAGTAACAGCCAAGGCTATTTAACCAGAAATGTGGAAATATCTCACTTTGCTGGACAGCGGAGTTAATGCCCAGGGGGACATGTCATCATTTCTGTCAATGAGAACTCTTCTTAAATGAAAAAAAAAATCAATTCTGTAATTAATCCAGAATACTTTCACTTTTTTCTTGGGGGAAACAACAAACAGTGGGCAAAGAAAACCATCTCTATCTGGGAGAGAATAATGATGTTTTTCACAGCAAAGGATGTACCTCTGATTTTCTTGGAAACCACTGTCAGATTCCAGGCAGAAAGGAGGATCTCTCTGCTAGTTTTTCAGAGGGCACAAGTTAATCTGTAAAACCCTGCATGTTGCAATAAGGCACAGAAACACCAAACTTTTGTACAGGTAGCAAGGGCACCTGCTGGTTTCCAGAGAGTGGGAGGTTTGTTTTCTTCACAGTGCCGTGTAGTGTGTTGACCAGCACCACCCCCAGAGCTGATAGCATTTCACTCACCCCATCACGGCACATGTATTGTTTCTTCCACCTGTTGCACCCCATCAGTGAACTCTGTGCAATTGTGCAATGTCTGGCACTATCAGTGATACTGTCATTTTCACTTAAAACCAAAATAATGATGTGCTTGTTCATTTGTGAAGCCTTTGTGGCATCCCTCACCTTGAGCTGCACTCTGTACATGAATGCAACACTCGTAGCTACCAGGGATAAGCAGATGTTAAGTCACTGCTCATCTCTCTCATTAAGGCAATTAGTGACCTGTAGAAGATGATCAGTCAGGGATTTTATCCATCTTGACACTGGTGTCTGGTTGCCTGTACCAAAAGATTCTGTTTATGGTCCGGTTCTTAATTTCTCCCATTCTTGTTCATCATTATTATTATCCAAAGTGCCTTTTTGCTTCTGTTAGCAAAACCAGAATCCCCCATGCCTCAGTTTTAGCAGCTAATGTCCACAATAGGGGCAACTGATCCAGCACAGGAGTTAAATATAACTGTGTCTAGTGTAAGGAGAAGATTTAATGGGAAATGGTTGGCATTCTTTCTTCCTAAAGGCACGGGGAGGGAGGGGGGGGAGAGAGAGAGAGAGAGACGTACACACACAGACACACACACGCATCCCATAGTGAGGGCAGAGGCAGAGAGCAGGCAAGGCAGAGAGGGAGAGAGGGGAGAGAGAGAGCCCCAAAGCAGCCCTGCGTCTCCGAGCTGGGATCTGCCAGGGCAGAGCCAGCATGTTGGTCCTCAGCCCGCTTGTCCAGGGATCTTACCTGCTGCTTTTCTTCTGCTTTGCTTTGTCTCAGACTGCGTACACTGACAATGTCTTCTCAATTTCAGCAGGTAAATTGCTTTAAGTCATTACTTTTCCTTGCTTGGAGCTCTCTGCACTCTGATTCTTGCACTTTCCGGTGACTGGGAACACAGGAGAAAAAAAAAAAATACTTCAAATTGCAGATCTCGGTGGAGGGATTTTGCATTGCAGACCTGCTCTGCCACATGCCATGACATTTTGTTGCTTGGTCGGTTTTGCTTTTTGCTTTATAATTTCTGGTTTAAACCCCTCCCTTCCCTTCCTCATGAGAAATAATGGACAAGATCCTCAGCTGCTCAAAAATGCTTTTTTTCCGTTGGCCTCTGCAGTGCTGTGCTAATTCATGGATCTGGCCCAATTAGTGTATGACTTGCATGTCTGCATGTTTCTTTCTGTTTTTGATGAGTTTAGGTAGAATACAGCAAGGGAAGGAAAATGAATCTCAATGTATATCTGCTTCTATAAATAAAGCCCTGACCTCAGTGAGTGCTGCCAGAGTCTGACTGGATGTTAGCAGAATAAACATCATCTGGCTCTGGCTATGACACTAACAAATACTCGGATGACTTACATAGCAAACAAGAGTCCACTGCATGGAAAATCCCTGCTAGGAAAAGACAAAACAAATTAGTTGTCAGCTGAGCCAGGGCACTGGAAATCCCTCTTAATACATTTTACAGTTTCAGCGGCAAGGCTTTCCTTTAGTCACGTTCTGTGCAAAGGAAGGGGAAAGCCATAGGACTCTGTGTCTTCTTTGAGGAACTTTCACCAATTCATGGCAAGTCGCTGTCTCCCACCTTCTGTCTGTTATTCTGTATCAACAGAGATGCTTCTAACTAATGTCCTGTTTCCTTCAGTGTCAGATTTCAGATGGTTCAACCGAGGTTTGTAGGTCAGGGCCTGCTATACCTATAGATCCTCCCCATGGCTTTCACAGTGATCAAAGGGGTGCATATTTTAAGTCTGTACATAAAATCAACCCTAGACATGGACCTAAAGGCATACGGCCTTTCTTGCTCTCTAATCCCTCTGGTGTACCCACAGAGCCAGATGGTTTACATTCAAGCTCTAAAAAGCCTTTGCATTTTTTACCATTTCTTTTCAATGGGATGTGCTTTTTCCATTATGTTGAGGTTAGCTAATCCTGAGGCACAGGAATCACCAGTTTTGTCTGATATACTCCAAATTGCTTTGCAATAACATGTAAGTCATCAGGCATCAAAATTTGGTTTGAAGTACTTTTTGTTTATTTGACACTTGTAGATGCCATGCAGGCAAACAAGAATGTGATGTTTCTATCGCCTTCTCCTGTGGCACGCTCTTGTGTGTCTACAGAAGACATTTGAGCTGTCCTCTTAAGAATTAAAAGTTTAACAAATAACCTGCCCCTAGGAAGAGGGAAGACTTGTCATCTCTGCTGAAACCATAGTAGAAGAGGCAAACATGAAGGAAAATGCCAGAATCTGCATTTTCCATGGTGCAGTCCTGGGGCTTGTCTGCAAGAGACCCCTTTGGGCAGATCCCCACCCTGCTCTCTGCTCCATGGCAAAGCCCCACGCTAGGCTCTTCTGGCCAAGACACTGAAAATCACCTTTATACCCAGCAAGCTCTTAGTGAGACTCCTGCCATGAATGTATTGTCAGCATTTGCCTGATAATATGTGGAAGAAACAGCAGTTGGTAGAAAATTCTATCATAATCCCACAGCCGCCAGGCTGGATTAAGAGACATACCTGTGTGCCATTATTACTTGCTAATTAGGGCTACTTGGTATTAAAAGTTATATAATAAGGGATTCCTTTAGTGCTTTGGTTGCATCTGCATTTTAAGAAACTTCTAAGAAAAAAGCAGTAAGTTCTGATTTTTCTGGTAGAAATCTGACAGTGGGCACAGGAAGTGAACTAATTCCGTTCACACTGAAGGTGAATTAATTCCACTTACATTCTCAGTTATTTTAGTGATTTCTCAAATGTTCTCTGGCTGTCAGCTGAGTCAGTTATTTGTATCTGGCACCAGGATGCAATTTCACATTTAAAGAATGAACTTCAGCAGTGCACTTTCAAATTCTGAAACTAATGCCATTTAGCAGAGAGGATGTTCTTAAGTGATGGCTTGTCTTTCTTATAGTTGGGAAAAAACATTTGGGTATCTTCCAGGTATGTCTGAAAACTTCTGGCCTAAAACTACTTTTGTTCCTGTCCTCACACATCTTTGCATAGCAATAGGTCACAAACAAAAAGGCTTACAGGTCACAAAGAAAATGGGAAACAGCCTGTAGGGTGGAAAATTGTTCATACAGTAATTGGGGAAAGAAGAATAATCTGGGTCTTTTTTTTCCACCTTAGAGTCCCATCAGCCTCAAGCAACAGTGCATCCTTGTTTCTAGAAGTATTTTGAGTGTCATGTCAGCTCCAAAGAGTTGAGTCTCATGGTGCTGAAGTGTCATTTCTGGAGAAAATGTTTCAGGGAATAATCTTAAAACATGCTTAAGCATGTGGCTATGCTTCCTCATGGCAGTGAAGACCCCCAGGGATGGGTAGCTCAGCCCCTGGAGACAGCAGGTTGTTTTCAGGGTAACCTGTCATATCCCACCCTTCCACCACTTGTGTTTGTGGTGTCATTTACATCTATTTTTCAGAGCTCTGCCCTACTGAGGTTCCTGAACTGCTGCACTCACATGATGAAGGCATGAGTTCTGTGGTCATTTTTAGTAAGGCTACATGAACCAGTCTGCACCTTGTAAGAACCAGCCTGAAGGAAGCCACCTTCCAAATTCAGATAGTAGAATGACTGTCTTCCTCTCCTCCTCATTCCTTCTCCTCCCCTATCCTGCTCATCCAGGCCCAACGTTTCTGGGACAGTATTTAAATTCCCAGAAGCACACAAAGAAAAAGAACTGCATCTCAGTGCTTCTTCTGGCTTTTTATGCATGCCACAAATGCATCCCTTGATTCAATTGTTTCCTACAATCAATATTGATTCACAGTCCTTTGGAAAGATTAGGGTTGATCAGTTTAAAAGAACTCAATGGGATATCAGAGAACTATTGGCAGTATTCCTCACTCTTTCTTTGCCTTTGTCCTAATATTTTGCTGAAGAAAAGGAACATCATATCTCACTGGGCATTAGGTTCATCCTCTTTGAGTCAGGAAGGTGTAATATTTGCAACCAGACCTCACGTGGCAGAGCTGCAGAAAACAATTCAGTTTTCTTGTGGACTGACACTGTTGGAGCTGTGGTGATGGGCAAGGTGGGCTGGGAAGGGGAGCTGTATGGGGTGAAAGCCTTGGCTGGGCAGCACAGAGAAGTGACCTTGGGAGCCACTGTGGTGCTGTGCTGTGGGGAGAGGGCATTGTGCATTTGTGAGAGGAACAGCAGGAGAGAAAGGACACAGAAACAAGGGATGATTCCTGACACTGAGGGAGTTGGGATCGGGGCTGTCTTTCTATAAAAGGAATATCTGACCCCATCACCAGGGTTTGGGTTTCTTTTCCCTGCAGGAACCCTAAATATTGTCAAAATGGACAGCAAAGATGTCAGGTGGATGTATTTTGTTTTTAAAGAGAGTAATTGTAAATATTTAATTATGTAAAATCACAACAGAACGCATTATCAGAGTGTTTGCAGGAGAAAGAAAGTTGTAGAAGGAATTTAAAACAAGACAAAAAGTATAACTTGAAGACTCTCAAAAGGCAGCAGCCAGAGACTGCTGGGAAAACAGCCAAAAGGGTGACTAGCAAGCAAAAATGCCAGACCAGGGAAGGAAGCCTGGCTCTGCTCTGTAAAGTCAGCATGGGCCCAGGAGGTGCTGAGCATCCTGGTGCCATTGGTCAGTGGTTTTCTCATGGAACACACATAAGCAGGAAAGCTGTGGTTAGATTAAAATTCCTGATGGAAGTGAGCCACTGACAAAGGCTACAGCTTCATTAGAGAAGGGCAGCAGAGTATCATTGGCCATGAGAGGGCAGTCACCTAGCTGTGGATCTGAGTAGCCAAAGGTCTTGGGGCAGGACATTTGAGAGCTTTCTGTCTTGTTTGTGATTCATACAAGCCTGAAAGGGAGGCAAAATATTCTTTCAGTAGAACCTCTGTTCAGCTTCAGAGAAAAAAAATAACCTTGGGACAGGCTGTTTTAATTTGATAGCCCAAATGGGTAGCTGAAAAGATAAGCCAAAAGAAGGATGGTGTTGTGATTACCGTTCTAAGCTTTTGAAGAAGACAGTTCCCAACCAGCCTCTGGGGAAAGGCTTGGACTGGTAGCAAATTAACAGCCTAGTATGGTGTAGTTACTGTTGCTTCAAGCAAATGGGTCTTTAAAATAAGCACAGTTAAAGAAAACACCTGGTTTGACTTTATCTGCATATACCTCCCCTGGTAGATATGACCTGTGGAAATCCCAAGCTGAGTGTCCTGCTCAGGTCAATGTAGGTGATGCTCAGGAAAGAAGTCACCTTAGAACTCATAGAGCTTCTCTGGTGGTGTATGCTGCAACAGCTGTGCTGAGCAAGGTGAGAGCAGAGCAGCCACACTGGTGCACAACCTGTTCATGACTCCAGGCCTGCATCCATCTTCTTGTCAGGAAGGGCAAAGGGAACACTGATGTTATCCACAACAACCAAGGACCCCCAGAGCTGCTCTGAAATTGGCAGTAAACCAGCAAGTAGGAGCCCGCTTGATCCTGTGGGTAAGGGACAAGGAAAGGACATCAGAGGCACTTCACAGGGTTGTGGCATTTGCCTTGCAGCAGTAAATAAAAATCAGAAGAGGACATAGCCTCTAGTGAGGAAGCTGGAACGTGTTTGCAACAGGGCTCCTTAAGTACAGCCCTGGTCCTGCACGCAGGAGAGGAAACAGTCTTCTGGTGTGTTTATGGCATTACTGGTTGACAAGGTTCTTGTCTTGTCAAAAAAGGTTCCATGACAATGCAGATAAAGGGAAAGGGTTCAGTGAAATACTGTTTAAGTTGAATATCATGCCATTCACTTGTTGGGTTGTGAAGAAGTCCTCCAGCTGCCAGGGACAGGAGCTGAGGCAGCGCTTGCTTGGCTTTCCAGCAAAGGAAGCAGTAACTGATCTGAAGGTTTTTCTATAACCTGTGAATGCTTCCGACAGGCAGCACCCAGCCCAAAAGGGAATCTCAGCTGAAAGTGATCTGCAGCTGACATGGAGATCCACCTGGTCCAAGCTTGTCCATGCTGTACCGCTGCCATGAATGAGCATAGCACTGTCTATAGTCCATAAGTAGTGGGCATGCTAGAATGCTAGAAGGTGAATACTAGATTTTTGTTATGAGCAGACTGAAAGTTGGAGGCTTACATTCCAGCACAGCAAAGTAAGGTGTCTCAAAATCAGGTGTTTTCACTGAAAGGATAGAAGCTCCACCAACAAGTAATCCAAAGTGCTGCAAAATCAGCTTAGTCCCTATGTAGTTGTAGACAGACTGTGCTTGTAGGCCTCTGCCTTTAGTACAGGCAGTTCATTCATGGGTATGTCAATATTACTAAACCCCTGCACAGGAAGGGAACAGTCTGTGACTTCACATTTTATCCTCCTTGAAGCTGACAGTCTGTTTCCTATCAGACACTGAGGCTTCCCATGGGTGGGATATTGGCACAGGAGCACCAGCAGCGTGATTGCAGCAAAAGAAACTGCAAATCCTATTTAAAACTGTAGAAAAGTATCAGTTGTGTTTAGACAGGAGGACATTTGTTGTCACAGTAGACCCTGTACCCCTGCAGTCTTTAACTCCTGGTGCTAGGATGGTGTGTGGCTGCAGAATCAGCTGTGGTGCAGCACAGGACTCAGCCAGGACACAGCCGGGAGATCTGTCTCGTGCTGCAGCTTAGAAGGTAGAAGAGAACAGGGCAAGCCCTTCAAATCTAGGGTTAATTGTTTGAGCAATATCAGAAATAAGCAAGAGAGGAAAAACTCTACAGGAATTAGCAAACCCCAACCTAGGTGCTCTATTTCTTCCCTTCTCCTCTCCAAGGAATCACCCCTTTAATGCAAAGGAAATTGTGGGGACACTTTCTGTAGTTACACAGCTGTGATGGTGAAAGGGCATTTGGGAAGGCAAGATGGGTATAGGAAAAATACAGAGGAGAACTGAGACACTGAGGGGAAAAGAGGTTAACCATTTTCCTCAGGAGCTAGCAAGAGGGTATGGATAAATGTAGGTTTCTGGGGAATGCACGCAAGTAACGGCAGTGCTACATTTCAGTTTTCTTCTACCCAGGGAAGTGATCATAGACTATTTTTATTAGCTTCTTGAAACTCCAAAGTTAACATTTTTTTACACTACAAAGTCAATATGTAGTTGGGTTTTTTGGTCAAAGGCAGGAGAATAAAGTCAGCTGGGCTGGGAATCTGTTGCAGCAAGGGAGTCATGAGGAATTAATCTAGTTCATGGCAACAAACTTTCAAAGAAGAATTGAGAGGCTTTTCTCTGAAGTCTTTTTGAGCACACAGCAACACCCACACCCTCACAGGGATTGTCTGGGACCGTCTGAGCATATGGTGGAGCAACATCAAAGTCAAGTACATGTTTGATCTATGCCAGCACTGACAGATTATGATCTTGCAGTCGCAGAAGGGTGGAACTGGTGTCTCTCAGATTTGTTGCTACTGATCTCACACAAAGTGGGAGAGGACTGTGTGGCAGTGAATGACATGTAGATGTCTTTCAGGGCTGATGCAGCAGCCGTCCTGCTTTAACCTTTAGGGCTTCAGGCTCTTCTACAGATTACAGTAAATTCTTAGGCTTTAATACTCAGAGTATTTATACTATTGCTCTGGTGTGACAAGTAGTTGAGTTTTATGATCTGGTTCATAAAATGATTGAGATGCGATATTGAGATTCACCAGATTGGAAGTCTGTTTCTGGTACTGTGACTAAGTTACCCATGGACTTGGGGGACTTGCTTAACTTCTCTGTGCCTCAGGTTCTCACACACTGATGGGGAGTGCTTAGAGTTGTCAACATTGTTTAGCAGTGTCTAGAGCTCTGGACTTCTGCAAATGAAAGGCATTAGAAGGAAAATTGCGCAAAATAGCCCTGTCATGGTTATTGGGATTTATAAGACATGGGTTTATTTTATAAACCCTTTTTATAACCCACTGAAGTGTTCCACCTATCATATTTTACTGGGATTTTTCACTGGTTTGTGAAATGCAATGCAGACCCAACACAAGCAAATCCTCCTCTCTCTCTCTCACAATTTTCCTTCTCCAGTCAGTCTGAGAGAACACTGTATAATCTTCTGGCACATGTATTGTCCTCACAGAGGCACATACACACAGATAAAATGTCTGAAATGAAATACAGGGATTAGAAGGCTTTTCCTTTGCTTAGAAACCCCATAGCCCCCTTTGCTTTCCCACATCTTGCCGTGTCTGCAGTGTTTTCTAGAGCTGACCTCTGAGATGCAGCCACTCACTGCTCCCCAGCCAGGCTGCCAGAGCTGCTGAGGGACGTGAGCTAAATATTAGGTGGGGATGGAGGTCAGAGTGTCCTTGCTCCTGTAGACAGGTGAATACCCAGACCTGCTGTCCAGGCAGCATGCCAGGGATCATGCTACTGTCAAGCTTTTGGAACACTGACTGATTTTTAAATATATTTATTTATTTATTTATTTATTACAATTTCTGAGTGTGCACCAGCTGGTAAAGTAGGTGTTACTGCTGCCACAGCCTGTAGTCACTTTGGAGTTTAAAAATGGAACACTTTCAAATTTTTCTGAGATTTTCTTGACTGTGCTAGGTTAACCTTTTGAACTTAGCGGTCTTTTTCAGCCTAAGGGGTTCTATTATTCCATTAAAAGAAACTTGCAAGGTTTCATCTGGATTTCTTAATTTTCTGAAATTAATTGAAATAATTTCTGATCTGCTTTGTTCTGTTTCTTGAACACTCTGAAGCCCCATCTTAAGCAAAAGGAAACTAGTGGCAGGGAAGATCTGCAGCTCTGTGTCTCATCCTGTAACTCCCACAGGAATTTCATGGGTCGCCACCTCCTCCACACAGACACCATTACCTAAGCTTGATATATTTCTTTGGCATATTTAATCTGGTTTATAGGGAAGGATATATTTAGGCCATCAACTATAAGGTCCAAGTTCTAAAATGTACTGAGAGATGCAGACAATTCACTAACTTGACAGTTCAGCCCAGCTCCGAACACAAGCTGTGTTCTCATCTCTGCTTATATGTCCTTAAAACACACTTTGGGTCAAAAAGTTTCATAAGACACACTTTAAAGAAGCATATATTGATAATGCTGGCACTTATCTTTGGCATTTTGAAGGAGAGCTTAATACCTGCATCTGCTCTGTAAATACAAAAGGTGCTCTCAAAAGGCACCAAGCTCTTAAGCTTTCCTAACTTAAGAGGAAGATGTGTCCCAGTCACCTGCAGTAGATGTACAGAATGGAGCTGGGTGTCTGCGGCCTGTGGTGCTCTGCTGTCCTTGCAAGAAGGCTGAGAGGAGCCTGAATGAATGACAACAAAGCAGATCAAAGTCTCAGTTTCAGCTGGACAAGCCCACATTCATTAACTGGCTGGTCTGCCCAGCTTGTTTATTATTAATTCTGAGTGCCATCCGAGTGGGAGAAGCATCTGTGATGGGTGTCAGCCATCAGAGGGCTCTGTCCAGTAGAGCCCTGCCTGTCACAAGCTGGGCAAGCCACCAGCCCTGCTGTCAGGGTGAGAAGGCTTTGGATAATAGCTCGGCTTCCCGTCAGGGCTTGCTGGATCAGTGTGGTCATAAATAGGAAGGGAAACACATGTTAAGTATCCCTTTCCTTTCTTGTCCTTTCCTCCTGGCATTCAGCCTACAGCTTTGCAATTTTAGGATGAAAGTCACTTTCATGGTTTATTTATGATTTTTTTCAATGAAATCCTGTAAATTGGACTTCAATCCAGGGCAGGACTTCTCTGGTATCTCTGTTGCAGCTGTGGGGGTTTGTAGTGTTGAAGATTCCTCTAGGATCTGCCCTAGGAGGCCTCTTAGACCCCTTATGAGCCCCACTCCAGGGGACTCAGCCTGGGTGAAGGCTTCTGCTTTGTACCATCTTGAATAAGAGTTCCCAAATTCCAGCTATGGTCACAAGAAATCTGCAGGAGCAACATGAAACATCACACCTTATCTAAAGTATGTTGTTTTCTGAAGCTACCATTGGCAGTATACCCATGGATTTATAAAGTCACTTTCTTGAACTGGATTAATTTACAGCCTTGACAATAAAAATAACCTGAAAATGTAAATGTGTTCTATTTTAAAAGTGACAATTTTAGTTTTTATGTTCTTTGATAACAACTGCCTCTTGGACAAGTCCTAAAAGGATTTCTTCATTTTGTCTTTCTTTCCTTATTGAATATGTTCTTTGGCATTGAAGTTGTTGAAAGAGCAGCTTTCATATGAGATATGTAAACGCATGCTCTGTGTAGGCAGGGTCTTCATATTTCACAGAAAACTATGACAGTCCTATTCTTGGGCTGAGATTTTTTCCACTGATGGGGACTGGAGTATTCTGAAGCTCTGTTTAGCAAACAAAGCTAACCTGGAGCCTAAAAATATGCATTGCCTTTGCAGAGTGCCTGTAAGCCTGCCAAGGTAACCCTTTTGTGATATAAATCAAGGTGATACTGTAATGGTTGTACATCTTGGACCTATTGCAGTTACTGACAAAATCCATACCAAAGAAATGTGGTGCTTACTGGAAGATAAGATTATAGCAGTCATACCTGCAGTCCCTCTGTGAATCATTCATTTTTTTGCTCCTTCTGCTGTCATATCACCTGTCATTCCTGAGTGGGGAAGGTTCTTGGGTCTAGAATCAGTCTTTTCTTAAATATTTGCTTGACAAATGCACCTTCCAGAGCATAGCCAGGATTACTGATGGAGCCCCTGAAATATTAACTACCCAAGTCATTACATAATTGAAACCTGTTCTCTATAGCAGTATCTTTACTACTAATGGTATATAATTACTTAGTATATAATAATGGTGTCGATTAGAATTTAGTATCTATAATAATAGCATCTATTAATATCTAATAATATCTATAGTAATAGTGTCTATTACTATTACTGGTAGGTAGATTTTGCTTGTCTCCATGCTGACATCAGTACATGCTGTCACTGTTCATACCAGCAAACCTAAAGTGGGCTTCAACCTAACTTGTGTTGCAGTAGCATAAGGTGATAAACATTGAAATCAGGGGCTATTTTTTTACCAGCTTGGTTAGGTATAGTGTTTTTCACAATAAAGCTGTTCCACAGATTTTCAGGCTTTTCTTCTAAAAAGGAGAATCCAAATTTTTTATAAGCCAGGACTGGAATTTACTTATAGGATGTGATAAGTATAATATTAGAACTATAGCTGTAATCTTATGTTTGCAAAATATTTAAAGAACAACACTTTTTTTTTTAAGTAGCAGTACAACTGTGGTAATGCAAACCTTTTTCTGTGGTGCCTGGTAGTGATCTCTTAGCAACTAAACCACATCAGGCTGGTTTTGGTATTCTTATTCTTGTTGAATGGTAATAATGCTACTGAAATTTTATCTAGACCAAGGAATGAGGTAATACTAAGAAAGATGACATTGGAATGTGGCTTAAAGTAAAGTAATAATCACACTTTATACCCTGTTAAATTTCAATCTGTCCATTACCTTAATAATGTCCTATTTTATCCCAGTGCAATATGTTCAAATACAACCCTGAAACTCAGACAACCACAGAAGTATGTGTGTTAAAAATTGAAACACTTGGTTACAGCTGCATAAGAGTGACTGAATTCAGGTTAAGCCAATATAAAACTTAACTCTTCATATTTTTGTATTTTATTACTTGTAAGATCTGGAGGCAGGAGACTCATACCTTTGCTACTTTTTAAAGGACACTGACATTTTCAGTATGTATTTAAAGCTTTAAAGTAAAATATATACCTATCTTTTAATAAGTCTTCTGCCTTTCTCTTAAATTGAAGTTTTTGACTGAGTTTCAAACTTGTGAGGAAAAGCTGAGAAAGAGTCTTCATTATGGACCCTTCCAGAATTCAAATGTATCATCACAAATATTGTTTTAATAGAGAAAAATAATCGGGATGACATGATTCAGCAGCCCCTGAATGCTGCTGAATCACACTCCTCTGGGCAGCTCTTTTTTGTGCATCAGGACTGAGAAAAAGCCGTCCCCATTAACATAGGATGATGGAACTGACATAAGAGATTTTCTGAGACATTTGAAAAACCAGAAGTATCTCTATTCTTCCCTTACCTTGAGATGTGACTAATATCCAGCCTGCAATTGATTTGCACACAAATCTAGCAATTTCATCAGGTTTGTCTTCCCAGAAACCTAATTTAGAGATTTTCTATTAATACCAGATACTTTGCCATAGGCTTTTCTTCTTGGCTCCCTGCCACCCTTCAGTTCACAGACATCCATTCCAGCTGCCACTAGCCAGAGGAAGAAACCAACAGGCATAAATAAATATTTGCTATCCTTGGCAAAACATTTGAAGAAGGCTCTCACTCTGATTAATGCTGTATTTCCCAAGGAGCAGGTAAAATTCAGGGGAAAAAGTACAGTGTATAAATGCACCATCTTAATATCCTTCCTTTGTGAATTTTGGTCACAGCTTCTTATATTCTTGATGGAAGTTTACCTCTTAGAAAACATTAAATACACTGCCAAACACAACTGAGGTCCTGCCTTACCAGTCAGTCGGTGACAAAGCTTTCAGCAAAGTCTGGGTTGTGGGATATTTATTCTTAGGGATGATGCACAAACCAGAAGTACAGCAACCTGGTTGAAGTCCCAGAGGAAATACAAGTAAATGTGTTGTAGGACAGCTTCCCACTTCCCACCCATCAAAGTGATTCAGTTCACAGGGAAGGTGATGGCCAACAGCACTGAGTGCTTTCCTGGTGGCACGTGGGCTGTGACAGGGACCAGAAGATGCTATTTCTAACACAATTTTGGAACAGAGGGTAGAGAAAACAATAAATGTTTGATTCATTTTCTAATGTCACCTATCTGAAGTTTTCCAGATTCAGCCTGTGTCAGAGCCACATTAAGGGCTTAAAACTCTGCACAGCCTTCAGCACAAGAAGGAACTTAAAGACTTAGGGTCCACCGGGTTTCTTAAATCTATGCTTGGATTACAGCATTGTAACCAATGCATATAGGATGTAGGAAAATACTGTGAAATGGCAACTTCTCTTATTCTGTAAGGAATGCTTGTGCTGTTCAAGACCACAGATGAGTGTTTGTATTGAACAGATCTCCCTTGTTTGGAACAGAAGAAGCAGCCCAACTGCAGAGCATGCTGCCTCCTTGGCCCTCCTCCACCGCCCCTGTTCCCACCACCATACTTCAGGCACAGCTGGAGAACTGTAAGTGTGGCTTTTACTTCTTCTACATGAGTTTTAATGACAAAGAGTGAAGCATCCTCTCAAGCACTGCTTCATGGTGTCACTCAGCAAACCCGCCTGGCTGTGCTGATATGGCTCTGTGAGGACAATCACTCAGCATCCCAGACTGGAGCTTGAAGTAAATATCAAATAGATCAAGGAAGAGGCGGGATTTGTTCAAGCAGTTAATTCAATTAACTTAAAATATTCTCCTTACTCTATTTAGAAACCTTCTTAGAGTGAGCCAATCCTGAACTAAAGGAAACGGCAATGCAGTAAACCAGTAAGGGCTGAAGGGCAATTTTCCATCCTGCACAGTGATTTCAGGATGTTCATGATGTGTATGTCCTGTTTTGTATCACATTTGCTTTACCTAGTAGGTGAAATGAAGGTACTGAAATCCTCCCGTGGAATCTATTCATTTTGCAGAGACACACACGTGTTTGAGGTGCTGGTGTGCAGTTTTCACTCACCCACCCTTGCACAGACCTGCTCTGTGTGATATATGTCCATACACATATGCCTTCTGAGAGATCAGGGTTGAACTCAGGGTGCTGTTCTCTCCAGACCAAAATTTACTTGCCTTTGCCTTCCTCATCACCTCTCCTGCCTGTGCCTTGATTTCCACAAAAAGGAGATCCAAAGACAAGATCTCTTTAGGAATGTGGTGTACTCCTTCAGTGAGGATGACATTGGGACCAGGGTCCCTGAGATTCCTGCAAGCATCTCAGAGTAACCTGAGCCTAAAATCACCCTTCACACCATCTCTCCATAAAAACATGATACGTAAATAAGCAGTTATGAGCAGAGTGGGAGCCATGTGAATTAAACTATGAGCAGTTTGTTCTTTGGAGCCTGTAGTCAGAGCCTTACTGGAAAATGGCCTTTCACTGGGAAGCTGAAGATCAGTTGTTTTAGTCCGGTGTTTCTGGCTCAGTGTTCATCTGCATTTCTGGGGGAGATCACTTTTGTCACAGGGCATAAAAAAGGCATTTTACTTATGAAAGGTTAATTTTGAAGTCAAAAGATCAGATATTCATAATCATTTAAGGCACTGGCTCTGATCTGCAGTGAATGAAAGCCTCTGAGTTAGTGTCTTCTGGAACGAAGTTCATGCTGCCTGTGCCCTCCCTGAGTGAAGTCTCTATTATTAGAGCAAGGATGCTATTCTTGGAGAGGAGCTGCTGCTGGCAAAGTGGGATAGAGAGGGCAGGGTCAGGTCTAAGAATAGGCCAGGGTCTCACGGTGGCTCAGAGGGGCAGCCTGGCTGCGATGTACCTCTGTGTGAGGAGGAGGAGGAGGAGGAGGAGGAGGAGGAGGAGGAGGAGGAGGAGGAGGAGGAAGAGGAGGAGGAAGAGGAAGAGGAGGAGGAAGAGGAAGCATGGGGCAGGAGGCTATGCTGAAGTGCTAGTGTTCAAACATCCATGAGGATAACCTTGTGACAAACCCCAGGCTTCTCCCAAAGGGAGGAAATAAACTCTTTTAGGCTGTAGTGTGTGGTGGCTGGATTTTTATGCATTTCTCCAACAGGCTACGTGTGCCTGCATGTTCACTCATATGTTTGATGTTTCATAGAAGCTGGATGTGGAAGAGCTGTGTCATGAGCTCCAGACTATACAGGCTTCCTCTCTGCCTGAACCTCACTGTTCTGCAGGGCCTCCTGGCCCCCAGGTGAGTGATGCATATGTGATTAAACCACATTGTTCTCTCACTTGCTCCAAAGTCCTTACAAAGCTGTGAAACATGTGGAAATGCTTTTTACCACTCAGTAAACATGCCAAGCTCTGGCTTAATTTCATTTTGATAGGACTTTGCATATAATGTAGTCTTTTTACCTTGTGTTCTCATTCCTGCCTTGCATACTCCATTCTGTTTCAAGTTCAACCTTCATTTTTGTGCAGTTTACAGAGGGTAGCACCCATCAAAAATCCTGGAGGTGTCATCACTTCTTTCAGAGGGTCTTTGTCAGTTTTTTCTTTGCTTTGGACTCTGTTCTTTTTTGTGAGGACAAGAGCCTGTGGAGTGGATGCAGAAGAGACACAATGGACTGGAATGTTAGTGGAGTACATCTCGGAGAAGGCAAACATCTGCAGTAAAATCAGGGACAAGGAGAGGCTGTAGATGTTAGCAAACATCTACAGCAAAATCAGGGACAAGGTGGGCAGTGGGATAGGATTCAGGAGGTGCAAGGTCTCGTAGCTTGACCTGCAGCACCTCTGCCTCTGACTTGCTGGATAGCCTTGGACCAGTCTTTTTGACCTCGCACCTCATTTTTTACAATTTATTCTTTCCGAAATCTTCAGAGGAAGGTCAGAAGTCTTAGAATCACATAATGGTTTGAGTTGGAAGGGATCTTTAAAGGTCAGCTAGTACAATCCCATTACAATGAACAGAGAAATCTTCAACTAGACCGGGTTGCTCAGAGCCCCATCCAACCTGGCCTGCTTCTTCTGTGGAAATGAGCCACCTCTAGAGGGAAGATTTTTATGAATATCTCCATATTGTGGAGAAGATCAGCCATTTGCCTTTCCATTCCAGTTCTCTCCAAGGAAAAATGAGAGTTTTCATGGAGAGGTACTTCCAGTTTGTCCTGGGTCTCAGACAGTCCCAATCTATGTGCTGTGCCTGGTGCTTTGGGACAATGATCTTCCTCAAGGCCCCTTGGTGCCAGTTTATTGCCATACAACCAATAGCAGCCATGGCACAGGGCCTATGCTGAGCAAAGCTGTGACTGAGGCTTTGGCAGCCTGAGAAGGTAACAAGCGCCCAAACAGCACTTAAATGTATGGGCACCGCATCAAGGCAAAGGCTCAGTTATGCGGCAAAAAGCATAGCTTTAATTATTTATAAGTCAGTTCTTCAGAAGGTAATTGCAGAGTCAAGAAGTTGCAAGGTGAAAGCCCCAAAAACTTTGTTTTATAGAATCATAGAACGGTTTGGGTTGGAAGAGACTTTAGAGATCATGTCGTTCCAACTCTCCATGAACTTCCTCTTTATTGTTCTGCCATTTTGCCTTTGCTGAGATGCAGGATGAGGAAGATTCATTTAGTTCATGAGAGTGGAGAAGTGTGGTCAGAAGTGATGGGAAGTGTTTGCCTAGTTCTGTCTTGAGGAAAGTCTTCTCTGCATTATGAAACAGCCCTTCAGTGTGATTGGCCATGGTCCAGAGTTGCTGTACATGTGAGAAAAGCACTTGTTATTTCAGTCTTTTCTAGACTCTCTTTAAAAAAAAAAAATCCTCTTGATAGTTTCTCTGACTTAAATTGCAAGAAAGTAATGTTAATTCTATTGTTCTACAAAGTCCATTGCTATAAATAATATTAATATTGCAATCAAATGACCTATGATCCCTCCAAGAACATTTTTAAATAGAGCAGGCTGGCAGGTTTTATCATAACAGCAGACAGTAGGATGGGTATAACATGGCTTTGGAATTTTTAATTATAAGTTACAGGACTGTGTCTTGTACAGGGACAACATTAGAGCCAGTGGTCTTCTGGGAAATACTTTTGTAACAATGGCCACCTGCAATGAAATACTACCATTACAGAGAGACATCTAGTAATTACTTCTGAATTCTTCTGTAGGTTGCATGGCTTTTAGAGGAGTTTCAAAAGCTCAGACTGTTGACTCACAGCTGAATTTTAATAAATTTTCATAAGAAGGAGAATTAGATTTGTAATGGTATAACTTAAAGTGTAGTTCCTCCCATGTGTATCCTAAGGTAAAATGAAATAAGTAAGGT
The DNA here is from genome assembly GCF_020740725.1 of Corvus hawaiiensis. Lineage (NCBI taxonomy): Eukaryota > Metazoa > Chordata > Aves > Passeriformes > Corvidae > Corvus > Corvus hawaiiensis. The sequence continues at coordinate 44,878,870 of NC_063213.1, forward strand.
AAAATTTGGTTCTAACTGTAATAGGATACATTGATTTTTACTACCAAAAACCTAAAATAACTCTACTGACTAAAATAGTTGGAGTAATTTGTGTTTGAAGGTACATTTTGCTCCTATTAATGTACAATTTGATCACATTTTGGGCAGTATAAGACAGCCAAGATCCAAACCTGGAGTGAGTGATTTTTACAGTGAATCTAATACTTCTCTGATGCAGGTTCATGGGATTTTTTTTTCATCAATCGTTCAAAAATAAAAGGTGATCTGTGAACCAAAGCATTTTAGAAACAAAACTGTTTTTCTGGATTTTTTTTTCTGAGATGGTGTTCAAGGTCTCCCTGGATTAAGAAGTCTCCTGAAAGGAGAATCAGCCTTGTATGACAGAGAGAAATACCTTCAGAATTCAGAAGTGGTGGCAATCTTCCAGGTCCATCCCATCCTGCAGAGCCCATCCCACATGTTCCATGCTACTTCCCTTACCACCCCTTTGGCTGACCTCTTTTGCCAGCTGATGTGGTGTCTCCATGTCCTGGTTGCTAATTCTTCAGGACTCTGATAACTTCTCATCTTTCATTCGCCACAGGCTTGTTTTTCTTGCAGGTTCTCCTCATTCATGAGATTCCCCTGCCCTTCCCATGTCAATCAAACTCTCCATCCTGCCATTCAGCAGTGGCACAGACCTGGTGTTTGGAGGCCACATTCAAACACAACACCCAACACCTCAAACCTATGGGTTCACTGGTCCCAGGAGACACACACAGGGTCAAGGACTGAAGGAAGACAAGCACCTTACTAACGCAGTTTAATAATAGCATTTGTTTTTGTCCTTAGGGTCCACAAGGAATTCCTGGTGTAATGGGACCAAAAGGAGAGAAAGTAAGTGTCTGTTGTCATGGAGTTTGATGTGGTTTTGAGGAGCAAAGAAGCAGGGGAGGGTGTTCATTTTTTGTCTCTTTAGTGAATAGTGAGCCTTATGAATGGAGAGTTTTTCTTTAATTTGAATGTAAAGCTATGAATTGGCTTGAAGCTATAATTTAAAACTTAGTCTTTCAGTGTTCATTTTCAGTCTTGAAATATTTATTATGGCTTCTCATGGCCGTGACCTCTGTTTAGGGTATGCTTTGAGAAAACATGTCGGGTGCAAAAGTCAGCATTCCTACTGACCCAAAGGCCTTTGAGCTCCCTGTCCCTCTGGGACGACTTGAGGAGCAGAGTTCTCCCATGCAGTGTGAATTGTATGGGACAGCTCAGGTATTAAAGCTGGCCTATTTGTTAACTTATATTTCAGAAGTGCAAAGATTTGATCCATAATGATGCCTAAAGAATCTTATACCTGAAGCTGAGCACGTAATTACGTGCTGTGCTATACAATATGTTGACTGTAGGTTTAGGGCTGGGAACACAGGAAAGACCAAGGAGTTCTGATACAGAAATTCTTCTCATTTTACCTCTGTAACCGAAGTCTTGAGCACTGTGAAGAGATTCACAGTGTTTTGTTTGGTGGTATTTATTTGTTTTCTTGGGGATGGGGTTATGGATTTGCTTGTTTGTTTGTTTGTTTTTTAATAGAAATGCATTGATGCATTGACTTAAGAGCCCTTGTGCTTCCTGTGGTGCCTACAAGACTGACATATTCCTTTCTCTGACAGGGGGAGATTGGCAGGCCTGGAAGAAAGGTATGAACAAAGAAATCCATCCAATATTTAATAGCAGCTGCCAGGGAGGGGTGCAGGCAACTGTTCAATAAAAATTAGCTAATGTGGAAGTTTAACCTGTTAGTGCTTCTCTCACTGGTACCCAGGGTGGATGGTAGGGAGGTTTGGCTGGAGAGCTGCCCCAGCTGGTTTGAATTTGACAAATTCCCTGAGTAAAAGCATGGAGACAAGCCAAAGAGTGGGACATTACCTGAACTGTCTGTGTGGACAGGAGAAGCAGGTTATATGAGCTATCATAAAAGGTGTAAAAGCAAAATCACTCCAAAATTTACTCCAAAGTTTACTCCTCCAAAGTCTAAACAAGACTCAGCCAGATACCCCTGAAGGAGGAAAAACTATTAATGATTACCCTTCCAGAGCTCTGGCACCAATGCAATATGCTGACTACAATCCTATGCTTGGGGACATATGAGCCATGATACATTGTCAAAAATATGTGCTCCTACATGTGATGAAACAGAATACGTTATCTCAGTCACTAAGTACATCCATTTAATGTAATTAACTTTTAAAGAAGACAGAAATGCAGGATGAAATCAGAGATATGCAGGGGGTGGTCACTAACTAGGAAAAGAAGTACCCTTCTAATAATACACCAAGGATTTTGACACCTTTCTAATAATATACCAAGGATTTTGACACCAGCTACCAATCAGTAATTCAAATAAATATAAAACACATAAACAGAAGAGGTAATTTTCTTTAATCTATTTTCAAATGCGCTACAGTAAACAAAAATATTAATATAAATTCAAGGGTTCAAAACAGTAATGCCTTCAAGAGAGTAACCCACCAACCTACAAGGAAGTGCTAAACTTTAAACACTGTACATCAACACTTACTCTTCTGACAAGAACAAGTAGGTTCTCAAAGAAAAGTTGCTCATGTTGGAAATAAAACTGTGCAACTCTTGTTAAAAGCTGTCTGGCCCGTGAGAGTTCACTTGTGACCCTGAATGTCATGATGACATTTCTGAGATCATATTGTCTAGCAGTGTAATGCAGTGGAATAGCATTAATCTGCAGCACTTTAGGAGATATTCAAAGAGTGATTTACAGGCAGCAATTAAAGCAGATAAATGACTGTATGTACATACGTAGTTATTGCTATCATATAGCAGTTAATAAAGAGCAATTACAGCTAGCAGTATAGGAATGTTCAGAATAAGGACCATAGTAATAGGAATAGCTTCTTAAAGATTTGGTTCCGCTCTCAACATAAATTGGATTTGTATGGATATAAGTACACAAAGGTCTTTTTATCCCCTGTCTGCGGTAGTGACCTGTGTAGGAATGGTGTTACATGAACCATTGTAATCAATGTTTTCCGTTCAAGGGTAGACCAGGTCCCCCGGGTGTCCCTGGGATGCCAGGACCAGTAGGATGGCCTGGACCTGTGGGACCGAAGGTAAGACTAAAATTCACATGGAACAAACTGTTCAACATCACAGTTTGAACAGAAGAGTTGTCTTGGGAAATCTCTAAACAGCTAACTTGCAGGAGGCTGGGAAGCTGCAGCAGTGCAAGGACACTCTGTGCTTGTCCCCTCTCTTACACTGCTCTGCAAAGGCCTGTCCAGTCTAGGGTTAGGTTACTCTGCCTCCAGCCCAGCCCCTGTAGCACTTCTTATGTGGATTAAACATGTCAAAGGGAAATTGAAAATTAATACAATGAAGGCTCACTGATAGCCCCTGGTGTCTCACAATCACACGGATCAGCGTTTCTAAACTGATTGCCATCATTATGACTATTGTTTATGAGGATCCATGTGCCTGAAGGTGTACTGTGAGCTCGTGTGATCAGAGGGAAAATACCAGGCTGGTATCAGGGGAAAGAGATTACAAACCATGAGAATGGCTGATCATATCTTTGACGTTCATTCTCATACAAACAAATATTAATTCCTGTTATTTTTATTAACCAACAGCAGAAGAAATGACATTCTTTGCTACTGCAAAGTGACTGCTTCACCTGCATTTGTTACAAAAAAGTCTTCAGGACAGTCCTTTAGTGAGTACTGGCTTATGAAAAAGATATGAGCTCTTCATAGGAGCTGTGGTTTATGGAGGTTCTACTGGAACTTTTGAGATAACTTGCTTTTCTTCAAGCTAGGATGCATTAGACTAAAGGACTGCACAAAATGCCTAGTTTGAAACTGCTTTTTCTGGTAACTCTTGGACTCTCCATTTGCTCTATGAAGGTTGATGCCCCCACCTCAGAGGATGTAATGCCGTAGCTCTTGATACTGAAAGAGTAGTAGTAGGTGACTTGTGAATTCAAGCCACATCTGGGAATCAGACTTTCAAGATGTTCACAGACACGTCAGATGAAGAATATCATCTAGTATGTGGGAATGTAGGCAAGCAACAAGAAAGTATGCACTTACAAGAAATCGATGTTCACTTTGAACTGAGATGGGAAATGGTTCTCCCCACCAATGCATTGTGTGCTATGATTTACCACAGCAGCAGCAGTGAGGGCAAAGTTCAGTGAACCCCTTCCTTCATAGTCTTAGTGAAGGAAGAGAGCAAAGCAGACAGAAAACTCATTCACTTGGTCTTTTCCTTGTAAACAGTTTAGGGTTTTTTATGTAGTCTTCCTAATTTTGATTTAAACTCCACTATCTACTACTATGCTTTTTCATCACACTCCTGGAAGCATCCCTCATATTCAGTAGTAATACTCTTTCCTATACTTTCACTGCAAGTCCTACTTGCTGTTTGATTATGATTCTTCTGCTTTTATTGTCTCTTCTAATACTGGTCCCCTCTGTTCTTTAGGTAGGTTCACAGTTTCATTTCTTCTGGTCTTTATAAATTTCATTTTCCTGCCAGTCAGCAAAGGCTCCAGTTGAATACAGTGCAGAAGATCTCTGTGGTCACTTCAGTTGGTTGTGTCTTTCTTTCTTTTCTCCCCATCTCTGATCTTCTCAAACTTCTAATTCTCCTCTTCACCATAAATATTTGCTGCATCCCTGTCTTGCTGTAAATCTCCAGCAAGCTGCTGTTTGGATTTTTTAACTCATGTCCACCTCTGTGGATATTTGCTATTTCTTTGGCTGGGTTTTGTTGTCTTCTCTTACTTTGACACAGCCTTACTCAGTCCATATTTCTCCTACTTCATTCCTTCAAGTCTTGTCTGAACTTCTGCAGGGGCAGCAGCCAATGGGAAAATCCTCTCTGTTTCTCGGACAGTGAAAGCCAAAGGAGAGTAAGAGCCAAATGTGTTCTTCTGGTAGCACTGCTGCATGTCTGGGGGTCTACTCTGTATTTCACACTAGATATAATTAGCTGACAGCAGCCAGAGAAGTGGTTGTAAAGCTTTTTCATGATTTACTGGCTCCAAATGACTGTTCAGCACATGGTGTCTTGGAACTACAATAAAAGCAGTCACTATGCCTCCACAAGCCACAAGGCATGCAGCAAAATGCCTTTCTTTTCTGCAGCTCAGTGGAGGTGATGCTGGGTAGAGGCAATGCACCTTCATGCAGAAAAGGATGCACTGCTGATGGTGGTTTGCTTGCATGTCCTTTAATAACATCTGGGAAAACTGAAGCAAAAATTACCCACACAAGAAAGCGCAAACAGAAGAGTAAGATAACATGTGAGGGCTCAGGCAGGATCCAACTGCAGTATAGACCCTGGTCTACAATGCTACACCAAGGTCAGGTTTAACTATTTGACATAAAACCTGAACCACTGAAATGTCAGACATTCAAATAGGACCTCATCAGAGTCACATTCAATAACTCTCTTTATTGACCCCTTTAGGGTGAAAAGGGAGAGTTGGGTGTGATGGGATTGCCAGGTACAAGAGGACCAATGGGCTCCAAGGTTTGTTAACCAAACACTGCATTTTCAGACATTGGTTTCTAATGCTCTGCTGACAGCTGCTTCCCTCACAAATTTTCTTGAAAGCATTTATCAAGGTTTATCTTTTCTAATATAGCTAAAAAATATGTTCTACATCAAGCAAGGTTACGCTGTCTGGTTGGGCTTGGCTGTGTTTTTGGCTTTTCATAAAAATGCTTTGGTATAAATTATTGTAATTTATTTTAAAAGCAAGCTCAGATATAATTGAATCCCACTAGAAAAATGGAGTTCTTAAGCATACCTGCAGCGTTAAATCATGTCTGCAGTGTTTTCCACTCGCCTCATAAGTCTGTGGAGATAATTTTGGTCCCCTACTAGAACTACACATATGTACTGACAGTTGAAATAAATTATGTAATCAGCTTATTCAAATAAAGGACTGGAAAGAAGAACTGAATACCTTTGTTTATTCTATGTTTCTTTAACAGAAACTCAGTTTTATATCAATGATCACACTAGATTACTTAAGTATAACTTAAGTATGTTCAGTGGGGGAAAAAACAACAAACAAACAAACTAAACAGAGGAGGAAGATTATTGTTAAAATTATTTTATATTATTAATTGTGGCATCTAATGCTTTATTTACTCTCAGTTACATTTTATTTCACTTGTTTCAGTTTCAAAGCTTTATCAAAGCTGCTGGCTTTACCTGGCTTTTTCATAATGGCTTTTGGGCTGAATTGTCTTGCCTCTAATTCATATTTCACAGTTCTGTTTTGGTGCAATTTTAGGAGCTGTAAATATTCATTTGCATTTACATGTTGATGCAATTAATTATTTGTGCTTCGTTCTTTTTCTTCACTTCAAAGTTTGAAAGTCCGGCTTCTTGGGTGATCTTGAAAGCGAGAAGCATTAAAATATCTATCATTCCCTTTAGGGTTTTCCTGGAACTAGAGGAGAAAAGGTCAGTGTGACAACAGAATAATGTATAATTTAACATTTGGAAACACTTATGTTAAAAACAAAAGTATCTGTAGGAACGAGATTGAATTTTGATGAAATCTAAGGGTCCCACTGAGAAATGAAAACAAGTATTGAGAAGGAGCACAGTCTTGTGGCTTGGGCTGGGGTGCTGAAGAAGTGAGTTTTACATCCTCTAGACTCATGAACAAGTTGCTACAGTGAAACTCACTCCAGGTTCCCCATCTGCAGCATGGGTTAAATAATCCTTAGTTGTTGGTCTGGTTTAGTTAGGTGATACACACTTTGGCACTGAGACAGTTTGTACTCTAAGACTTTACAGTGGGACCTGAACTGGAGAAAGAAGCCAACTGGGAAAAAAATATCAAATTTTAAAGTATTATGTCCAGGAAAGCATGTATTTAAAGTAATTGTCTGAGGAGAATGAGTCCCTTTTCATACAGTCCTTACCCTCAGTTCTGTTATGATATCAATAATGAACCATATACCTCACCCTGAAGATATTACTGTACTCTATTGACTTCAGTAATGCACTGTGTAGGAGAAATATTTTTTGCTTCTTCATGAAATGGTAGTTATTAGGCTGTTGTTCCCCTGTTATCTCTCTTCAGGGATCCAGAGGTGACAGAGGTGACAAAGGAGTCAAAGGAGACCAGGTAATTTTCTTTTCCAAATGGCTGTGAATGTGCATCTGAGGAGAAATGTACTTCTGACAGGGAAAAACAGTAGGGTCATAGAGGAAAGGAGCCTGGAAGCATCTTCCAGAGAGGGCAAGAGTGGTGAGGGAAAGCAGTGGTTCCATCTGATGTGAGGGTCATGGGGCAGCTCCATGTCCATGTGCCCCCAGCCCAGTGCTTAGGGGGACTGATGGGTCAGAGAAGGATTTTCCTGGAGGTCACCCGAGCCCCTCCTGGGCTGTGCAGTCCAGAACCACGGCAGCTTCCCAAAATGCTTTCAGCTGGTGGTATGATAATACCAGGAGGGGAAGAGGGGGAGAGGTTCATGGCTTGGGGGTTCTTTCACCTAAGAAATGAAAAGTAAACTGCTTTAGGTGCAAATGGAGAAATGGCTTTCCCAGAGGTAGGGTTTGGGAGCTGTCCAGGTAGCAGAGCTGCCTGCAGACAAGAGCACAATCAGGATGGTTTTTCCAGAGAAACAGAAGCTGGCAGCAGAAGATCAGACAGAGGAGTAATGGTACCATACAAGGAGCTTTATAGTAAAATTTTGCTTATAAATCTCCACCTACTGCATTACCTGCAGTGCTGAGTCAGTTTTTAACCAATATCCACACGTGGCACTTGTTCTCTTCCTTCCAAGGAAGATGCTGCTTTGTCAAAGATCACTACACATTTTCTGATTATTTTTCTCCTTTGACTTTGTAGGGAGAAATTGGCTTCCCTGGAATGCTGGGACAAAAAGTAAGTGGGCATGATGTGTTGGGGAGTTGTGTTAAATGCTGAGACAGGGTCAATGAGTGGATTCAGGGCCTTCCTGGAAAGTATAAGACACTGAGGGTCTTGCTTGACTCAATGACCAGCACTGCCTGGACTTGATCAAATTCTTTAGGCTTTTTAGTTTAGGAGAAAACTCTCAGATTTAACTCTTTGCCATTGTTTCCCTTTTTCCCCCAGATTGTTTGTTTAGTCATAATCTTCCTCCTGCTTAACATATCCAAACTCTTGTTTATAGATTTGTAACTGCCCTAATTGCTTGGGTTTTATTCACTTGAAACTAATAAATATTTCCTTCTTGATACTCTGAAACAAAATAGCACTACTGTAAATAGCAGTGGTAATTATGACCAGTTTTATGTTATCATTATTCTGTACTTGAAAATCAATCAAGATTCAGATGTTGGCTTATGGAAAACCTAAAGGTGGATAATTTCATGACATAATCAAATCATATCTCTGAAATTAGGAAAAGGAAATAATAGTTGCTCCTAAAGAGATTAGAAGATGAGTGAATTCACCTTCCTTTCCCTAAGTATTTTTATCACACATGCATCTTAACAGCAAAGCAAGGTATTGCCAAGGGGTCAGAGAGTTTTTCAAGCCTTGACCCCTCCAAGTCTCTTATCAGGTTTCTGATCTCATTTGGCCTCTGCCTTAAGAAAGGATTTTTCAGGGGTATGTGGGTAAATGGTGTGAGGTGGTTTTTTTTTTGTTTGTTTTAAAATATTTTTATAATAATTTTGGATTTCTAAGAAAGAAATGGTGCCAGAATTATCTAGAGGAATCATGTGAATGAAAGCAATGTGCATCTGTTGTCTTGGATGAGGCATAACCATGTACTCACCTCCTGCTTCCTTCCCTCTGCAACCACCAAGGGAGAGATGGGCCCGAAGGGACAGTCTGGAGTACCAGGATACAGAGGACCTATAGGAAGACCTGGAAAACGAGGCAAACAAGTAGGACCACAGTGTTTCCTCTTCCTGTGGCTCATGGCATCTGTGTGATTGTGTGGCCTAAGCTCTTGTACCCTGCACTGTATCGCACAGGGAGTGGACAGAATTCCTGGAACACCTCACAGGCATGCACAAGCTACACAGGAGTTAAAGCCTCAGCTTTAGGGCTGGAGTCTTGTCTGCAGCATTCAGCTCCCTGCCCATGCAGCGTGGGAAAAGATGTATTTATCCTGGATTGGTAATGAGCTCATTTAATACAATTTGAGCAGACCTTGAAGGCTTCCTTTGAATCCTAAGCAGCATAGAGCTACGCTCCCAGCCACACCTGATGGCTAGAGAGCTCAAAACTGTGCTAGCAGAGCTATGTTTTCAGACATTCAAATGAATTGTAAGGACTAGGAATTGTGTGTAAATTGGATACTGACTCCACCACTATAGCATTTCAGTGGTAAGGGCTTAGCTGGAAGTATTTTATTTGCAGTCTTGTTATGCCCGGCATGGCAAGGAGAGGCACATCCCTGCTTCACTGTTGCTCTGATTAGAACAGGTAATATCTGAAGTGATAAAATAGCCAGGGTGGGGAAAAAAAAGGGTGGGTGTTAGGGAGGAAATAATAGGTAGGAAAGTAAGGAAGGTATGTGCAATGTAAGTCTGCTTGATGACCAACAAGAAGGTTTTTTTGTCCTAGATTTGTCAGGTTTTAAAAGCTGGTGTGTGCTCTTTGCTGGTTTTGAGGGGTTTTGCTTTATTTTTTTTGTGAACTCTGCTCATCCATCCTGCCTGTGTGCTGTGGAATATCTTTCCACAGCATAAGGCAAGAGAACACGCAGCGCCTGCAGAGCAGCTTGAACACTGTGCACTCCTTCTGTGCACAACCTTAGACATGTTGTCACCTTACACAGTGGCTTAATAAAAAAGTGGTGACATAAGTGTGTCATAAATTAAGGCAACAATCGATGCGACTAAAAGACCTATAGTCTGGCCCTAAATCGGTGTTTCCAGTCCCAAGGCTCAGTACACAAACCCCTTTCTGGTGCCCTGAAAGCAATCTTAGCATTGATTCATCATTCCCTCTCTGTAACTGGTGAACTTGGTATTTCCTTTCTTCTTTTCTAATCTTTTGAAAAAACTGGGGAGTGGCATTTTAAGGCTGTGGGTCTGGCTGCCACCTTTAAGTACTGTACCTATCTGGCTGTTTGTTCAGCTGAGAGGATAGTTTCCACCAGCATGGGGCCATTTCCTGTCTCTTGGTCCAGCTGACATGCCTAGATAAAAGCAGCTAAATTAAGCAGGTGTCACTTCCACTTCCATTTTGAGATACGTCTTGATTAGCTCACTGACTTCTTTGACTCTCCCTGCCTCTGGGGCAGGCTCTTCCTAAAAGGTAGCCAGGAGGAGGGAGTCACAAGTCACAGTCCCACAGCTGCTAACTGAGATGTAACACCCAAAGCTTTATAACTTGGGAGCTGACCCTAAGCAAACCCAAGTTTAGGGTTTCAGTCTTGAGAAGGAGGAATGACTTAGGGCTTTAGATAATGCTACTTTGAAAGAAAGAACATGAATATAAATATTGTCAATGGGAAAAGCTTCTCCAAATGGCGTGGGCACATGTGAAAAATAAACAAGGCAGAAATACTGAACATCAACCCTTGCTATTATTATTTAATCCGTCAGTGCTAAGCAGGAGAGCATTAAGCAATCGTTCCTCCAAAGCAGGGGACACAAAAACCAGCTTGTTTTCAGTCAGTACACGTCCGACTGGCACCGCCTTGCCTCTGTCAAATTGCTGCTGTGTGGGGGAAAGAGATTTCCCACAGTCTTCTTTGGGGTTACAAAATCCTGGTCTGCTAGTTCTGGGTTGCGTAATGTAAGAAGTAATTAGAGATCAGTGTCACTGACATTCACATAAATCCTGGAATGTTTTTATGGCTCAGAACTTACCTAGTAGGATTAAACAAAGCAAATATTCAATTAATTCTTTATAGGCCATGGCAAAATCAGCCTTCCTCTGCTGAAACGGTGCAAGTGACATTCAAACGTATCCATGGGATGTAACATATTATATAACAACAATCATTTCAGCATGTATTACTATATATGCTTTGCTACTCTTAAATTAGACATGCAACCATTCATCATATGCCTTTGAATACACATTAACCTGGAATTACACCATCTTCAAGGAAATATTCTCCTTTGTCATTAAAAGAAAGCTTACGTAGTAGACATCACTTTGATTATGCTAAATAATGTGTGCTGCTACATAAAAATCAAGTCGGATACTTAAACTTTAAGCTATGTAATACACTTCTGAAATATAAAGCTGAGAAATCCAAGCCTTGGAGAGTATATGAGCAGGAAGGTAAATATAGTTATTTTTAATAAGCGTCACCATATTAAATTCAGGAGCAAAAAATGAGAAGGTGTCAAACAGTTCTACGTTGAAACTTCCAAATGCCTAAGGATATGCTTGTATGAACAAGCTCCCATGAGGCAAATTAGAGCTGATTTTAGAGAATATTAGCTATTGCATGGTAACTGTGTGCAAGCCCCTCTCCCACAGGTAAATTTGAGGCATTGACTGCTTGTTTGGCTGCCAGAGGGACATCATTTGTCAGCATGCTGTTGCTAAACACTAACCTGCACTTGTAAAGCCAAGCCCTCACTTGGTTTGTGATGGTGTGTTAACATAGATACACCCATGGTGAAAGTCAAGAAGATACAGGAATCCAGGCACCTCAAGCACTTCTGAAAATAGTGTGAGCTTCAAAGTCAATAGTGTGCTTCTGAAAGGCTGCACCCTAAGACTGGGAAATGTCACTGTGGAAGCCCTTGACAACTCCTCAGTGATTTTCCCCTTTCTTTCTCAGCTGCACTCACTCCTAGAGAGTTACAAGGGTTAAAAACTCATCCTTAAAAAAAGGCTATCAAATGACTGAAGTCAGAGCAGGGTGATTCCTGACTCCTCACAGGGCAGATCCCTGTAACCATTCCCATTTGGGAGCAGAAGTCCTGCCTGGGCATGCCTTTCTGTCTCCACATAGGAGAGGAGAGCACCTGTTCCCTGAGGTGGTGTCCATGAAGCTTGTGCTGCGAGCTTCTTCTGGCAAATCTCTTGGCTTTCTTAAATGGGAAGCCAGTGTTGGCTGGAAGAGGTTGCTTGTTACTAATAGTTTAGTCAGTAAATGGATGTCACTTCTTTTCTAGGGACTCAAGGGAGATGTTGGACCGGCGGGTGTCATGGGCCCACCTGGTAAGCCTGGTCCTGTTGGCCAGCCAGGCCCCCCTGGACCATCAGGATTAGGTAAGCAGAAGATGAGGTGATGTCTCCAAGAGTGTCCCTGCTCCCCAGCCCCTCCTGACTCATCAGGCACACATAGGCTCCTCTTCACAAAGTGCTGGAGGGCTTTGTTTGCTTCTCCATTGATGGCAAGGAGAGGATTTCTCCTGGAGGCAGGTAATGCCATCCTTGTCCATTATAAGGACTCTATACCTTACTTTAAAGCCTACTTTATGGCTTTTCATGTTTCAAATAAAACCAAAAGTAAAGCCTATGTGGTCCCTGAGGGATTTTTGTAGATGGGGATAATGAAAAGCCATCTGGTGGCCTCAGAGAGACTAGGTAATCTCCATCATCAAAGGTCTGCCTTTCCAGGTATCCTGGAAAATGCTCACCTTGTGCAGCTCTGCAAGAGAAAAACAGATGAGATCCAAGTTACAGTGGCAGTAAGGAAAGAAGGGAAGAGAATGGAAGTGAAAGGACTCAGGGAAAAAAGAGCAGTGGAGAAAAACTCTCTATATAATTAAGTGCTTGAGATCTATGTTCACTGAAATCGTGTGTGTTGTAGAAATCATGAGGAAAACCTTGTAATAACTGGTAATTGTACAGCATCAGAGCTGTGCATGCACATGAACCCTGGTCAGCTTGTGGGTCCAAACGTGGACATGAAGGACAATACATGACCCACAATGCACAGTGGCAGTGAAGCCTCAGGTAGGGTTTCTCACCCTGGATATAAACTAAAGTATCTGGAAAGAAAAGCAAAACCTTACTATTGCTTCAAAGGTACAACAGCTGTTTGTACTGCAGCCAATCTCTTCAATGTCCCCTTCCATTTTGCTTTCCCTTTTTCTTCCCTTGCTTACATCAGTGGACAGGAGGTCTCTTCTTGTGGTGGTGGGGAAATGGAACATCTGTGAAGCTGGACACAGCTTCAGAGTTTTCACATATGTCATGCCTCCCATTAAGAAGCATATTTGCTTGAGTAAATTAGCTGGAAGCTTTCAGAAGGCAGAATTTTCACCATGCTGATGGGAAGGCAGCCAGGACCTTGAGATTACTTTTTAAAGGCTTTATTCCATCCACAGAAAGTTTGTGTGTCAGGGTTGTTAATAATTTTCCTCTAGAATATGAATTCTGATCCTAAAAGACATTTCTGTAATGACTCCACTGCTTGCAGAATGAACATACTGGCTCATTGTCTAAATCTGCAGAGCAGCACATCCTTGCCAAATTTTAAAAGTCAAAAAGCAGTGTTTTTTTAAATGTTTAATTAAAACATAAAAAACCTCCTGTATTTTTAGTTGTGTTTTGCTGTACAGAAACCTGTGAAACAGCATTGCTCAAGTGGTTGTACAAAGGCACAAGTCCAGTGTGTTGTAGATGCATACAGAGATTGACTCCACAAAACTTGGTGCATAGGTGCTGTAGAGTGATCTGTGTGTTCATCCTGTCCTGAATTTCTGTAGCTTCAAACAGGCTGACATTTATTCTAAGCAAATGGTCTCTCTCTTCCTCTATACAACGGGTAGAAAAATTCAAAAGGCGATCTGAAACAATACAACTGTGGTAAAAACCTGGCATCTTTCTCCTGAATTAGTGTTTCTGGTAACCCTTCGGTTCCCAGTGGATTTGGTGGGAGATGTGCCTATCTGGAAACTTGGGTAAATGCATATCTCCACCTGGCCTGTACTTTTCCCACTAAGGCTGTTTGTGTGTTGTGTAGTAACTTCGTAACCAGGCAACCTGGTACTCTGCTTCCCAGGGCAATTTGCAATAGGACCAAAGGGAGAACGAGGACTTCCAGGGCCTCCAGGGAGATGTCTCTGCAGAACCCCACAACATATGAGTAACCCATCATATGAGGAATCTGTGTTTGGACACAGCTACCCAAAAGTTCCCGCGGTAAGCAGGTTTTCTGGGAGGGGATGTAAGCAATTCTTAAGTGCTTTTACTACAAGAGATGTGGTACTCACTAATTTTTTTATTTAATAGGAAGATATATGGGCAATGTGTGATTTGTAGTACCCAAAACCTCTGAGATCCAGCTGGTGAAAAAAAGTTCAGTCTCATAGATAGTTGTGTGATTGATGTGCTGAAGTGCAGCTGTTTCAAAACATCAGCAAGGCAGCAAGTATTTGGAAACCTTTTTCAAGCCTGAGGATGCTGTCTTTCATCTACTACTGTATATATATAATCTTTTGTTCTTTTTATTTCATTAAATCAAAATGCATTTTAGATAGGTCAGTAAAGTAAGCATCTCTTTCTTGGTTTTTTTTAAGACACTGATTTCAGAATTGAATATTGTGGTCAAGCATTTCACATATACAATAGAACTTTCTCCCAAAGCACACACCCTCAACCTTGGACCGAACAGGGGTTTCCACAAACCATGAGAATCAGGTGTCTGGGCTCCTGTCTGCAGACACATTATATTGCTAATAGTACACATGATATAGCTCATTCTCATCTCTAGCCTTGAAAGCATTTTTATGAGCAAATTGGACAAAATAAAGGACAAGGCACTGGTGAAATGTGACCTTGCAACTTTTCATCACTGATTTCTTTGGGCTTTGTAACTACTTTTTATGTACTTTTCCTTCTGCTGGGCCCTGCCTTATTATTCTGTACACTGTAGCCCTTAGTCAGCAATGCAGATGCTACCTTGCTGCTGTGTGCCAGCACAGCCCAGCCACTCCACTCACGCAAGTGGAAATGGAGCCGTGTCTGGCAGTCTCTGAATGTCAATAAGCAGCAATCAGCTTTGTTAAAGCCCCATCTATCACACTGTCAGAAAGCTGTTACAGTGTGTGGAAGGGACACACTCACAACACTGCCCATTAAACTGGGTCATTGAGCTCAGCCTTTTGCACAAGTGTGTTGCAAGTCTTGTGAGCTGTGTCAGCTGCTCACTCATCCCTAGCTGTGTTGCATTAGGAAAAACGCTCCTGCTGTTTTTAAAACATACTGGTGAGAGATGAATGTGCTGAAATAAAGGTGCATTTCACATCACACTGCATGCAAAAAGACATCATGTGCTTTGCAGCCTGGAGAACTCACAGGAAAAAGTATAAGGCTCACACTAAAATGTGTAGGTCTTATTACCCTCCTTCTCCATCAGGCACAGTTTCATACCCGATCTTAAAAGATAGCAATGAGTGTGTAAGCATCTAAAATACCATACACTGTCCCTAGGAGCCCCCAAGTGCCATTTTGTTGCCAGGAACGTGGGATGGCAAAAAGGCAAGGCTTAGCTCTGGAAATTAAGCACTTCCAGAGCAGCAGTCCTTGTTTTCCTGCCTGCCCCATTTGTTTTACTCCCTCAAGTGTAAAGAGCAGGAGCTTAAACATCACTGTTGTTTATTCTGTTCAGATCCCCATGTAGCAGCTTTGAAGCCTGTCTTGGACCACTTGTCAGCTCTTGTCATGGTTCTATAGCTGCACATGGAAAAGATCCAGAGATGGTGCTCTCTGCCCTGGCCCCGAGGTTTGCCAAAGCAGCACATCCTCAGCACCATCACCCACTGCACCCAGCTGCTCCTCCAGTGCCAGCACAGCCAGAGGAGGGCAGAGGCTGGGGAACAAAGTGCTGTTTTTCTGTCACTGGCTTAGATTCATTCGCTTTTTTCAATCTTGTGTAATTTCAAAGGCTGATATCAGTTGAGACTGCACAGTTCTGCTATTGATTTCAAGAGAAATTGGAGCTCTGGGGCAGGGCCATGAGCTCCTGAACACAATTACAGAATCAGTTCTGTACTGGCATCCTGTTCCCTTGCTTTCTTTCAGTCAAGCTGAAGGCATTTTTATTCAATGCTTCCTTAATGAAAATGGCCTTTGTCCAGGGTTATGGGAATATTCTACTATGTAAAAATTTCAGGGTAACTTGTTTTTAAAAGAGCCAATTCTGTTTATGCTGGTGAGAATCAGACTCAGCCCTAAATCCATTTTGCTCAGAAGCACTCTGTTTGCTTTTTCTTAATTTAAAAATGGCTTGAATCTTGCAAAAATTAAATAGATTAAGATGCTGAAGGAAGAGATTATTTCCTAATGCCTCTTACATCCAATTTCATTGATCAAGACAATAAAAAAATGGGTAAGAGAGCAGCTTGTCCTAATTTTACCATTTGAACTAAATTTTTTTTTCAGTGTAATTGAAGACTTGGCTTTAGACCGTAGTGTATGCATATAAAGAAACATGCATTTTAGTGCCATTTAAGTCTAAAGAAAGCACAAAGTGGTAAAAGTTAAGTGAAGGTTGTATTGAGCCATGCATTATTTATTTTGTATCCACAAACGTGCCTAAAAAGTTATAGTCAATCCACAAAAAGCACTTATGCCTATTTGGATTTTGCACTTGTTTCAGCATCAAACCATTTGAACACCAGAAAGTTCTTCTCAGCAGTGATTGTGCACCAGTATTTGTATGATTTTTATCTGTGGATGTGCATTTCAAAATAGGGGCCATTGGAGCCATAGTTAGGTGCTCATGAAACACCATTCTTTCCGTGGGTACAGGTTCTCACCTCCTCTGTTTCTGAAGACAACTAAACCATTTTTCTGTGTGATTATTTACCTATTTGAAGATACATATGGCGAAACTAGATTCTGGGACACTCCAAAAGGCTTCTTGAAAAAATTACCAATCACCTCTTTTTCTGTGCCCCAGATATTTGTGGTGAATAATCAAGAAGAACTGGACCAGTTAAACACCAAAAATGCCTTAGCTTTTAGAAGAGATCAGAGATCTTTGTATTTCAAGGATACCTTTGGATGGCTGCCAGTCCAGGTGAAAATATGACTGTGGTCTCAGAAAATTCGTGAGTGTATGTTTCATTTTGAAATACAGAACATACTTCTGTACTTAAGGTGTCATACAGAATCAATTAAGCAAATGGGGGGAAAGCTCATTTTTGAACACTGCCACAATTGTACATATTTCTCTGAATTTTGTTCACAGGAGTCTTAACTACTGAGGCATTAACTCAGCAGTGGTGCAGGTTTTGCTAACCTCCCTGTTAACCGGGTTCCACTGTGAGCAAACTGGAGCAGAGCTCAGGGAATTACGGTAGTAAAGAGAGTTTTTATTTAATACAAAATAAGGCAAAACTCACCAGGGTACAAAGCTCAGAACAAAAACCCTTCAAACCAAACTCACATATTTCCTTCTTGCTCCAAGGAGCTGAGTCCTGCTGAAATTAGCAGCAGGATCCTTCTTGTGTCTGCTGAACCTTGGATCAGACTCTGTATAAACCCTCTGACCAACAAATAACAAGACATAAAAACCTGGTTGTGGGATCTGCCCCCCAGAGCCCTTCACCTTTGCTTGCTAGCCAGGCTGCTGCTGGTCTGGTTCAGTAACCACTGTGTGTTTTCTTGGTCAGCTCACCCCTTTCTATCCCATGGATTACCGCTTGGAGGATGGGGGTACCTGTGGAGACGGGATCGTGCAGGATGGGGAAGAGTGCGACGACGGCAATGCAGTGGTGACTGACGACTGTATACGTAAGTTACAGTGCAGCAGGAGTGGCTTCTTTCTACCAGGGAAGGTGCATTAGTTGTACCACAGGGTACACTGCTGTCTAAATCACACAAGGAGAGCTGGTGTGGTTTGTGGATCAAGTGCAGGCACAGGGAAAGGGAGGCACAAGGGGGAAGGGTGAAAACTGAGGCCTTCGTGCATGTGGATGGCACACACTAGCACAGGGCAGAGGTGACAACAGCACTTCTCATGAAGTGCTCACTGGCTGCGTCAGAGCCAAACCACTGCATTTTGGGGGCCACATCCAGCAGCCGGTTTACTCACACACCTTTCCTGGGGGCTACCAGCTCTCTGTCTAAAAGCTGTAGCACATCTTTGCAGTGCAGCACAGCCCTTGGGATAGACACTGATGCTGGCTGTTTCTTATGGTAAAATAGATCCTGAGTCCAGAAACACCACTTTGAATTTCGTTATTCACTTAGGGATAACGAATAGGGATAGGTGTCGACCCACTACCTTCACTATTAGATTTATACAACATTTAATTCATGTCTACTGATTTTGGATAGCAAAGAGCATACAAGCATTCAAGCACCTGTGGCAACCTTCACTTCTCCCTCTCAGTTACTTTTATGGCTTGAATCCTTCCCCAGAGCACAGCTCTATACCATCTCCACACAGCAGTTTGGTACTCTGCTGTTCCTAGCAAAGGGATGCTCCGTCACATTTCAGAAGTGTCACCCAACACTGAAAGATGCAATTCTTCATTTATATATCATTCCATTTTTGAAAATGGTGTCTATGCAGCCATGCCCCATGCAAGTTTCTCCATCCACCTGTCCATCACCACCCTTCCCCTTATAACTTAGGAATCCCAGTCAGCTTCTCAATGACAACAGGAAAGAGATTTCAAAGGCAATTCAGTCTCAACAGGTCTAGGGAGACATAAATAAAAGCTCCTCTAAGCTTGCCTGACTGCAGAGTACTCCAGAGAGACAGCATGATCTCTCCTGTCTCCAGACATGAGAAAATGATTCAATTAGAATTTGCAATCAACCGTGGGGAACAACCATGCAGGAAAATAGTCTTTATTAGTTCTAGTGCCTGCAAAATTATACGCTATATGTCTGAGGGCACATCATGTTCTCTGTGCTATGCTCTGGGCAAAGCTTCAGGTCAATGGAGGCCTTGCAATTCATACATTTCTGACACTGATGTGACCCAAGGAGTCAACACTGAGTTACTTGGAAATGAGCACATTGTCATCGTTCTTCTCCTGTGACCAAACCAAAAGGAAAAGGCTAGCCAAGTGTTAAATGGATTTTATCGTAAAATAGACTTGTTGGTCTTAGAAGCATCAATTTCTGACAAACACATCCTTGGTGCAATTAATTAATCATTTCTATTTGTAAACAACCCACTTTAGCCTCTTACAAACTCCCTACTCCAGAGTGTCTGTTTAATCCTTTGCTTAACACCAGTGGATTATCTGAGAAGATGTCAAAGGGATTTTAACTAAATCAATTTGTTCATGTTAGAAAGTCATTCTCAATATGCTGAAGACACCAAAATCAAAGTCCAATTGCTAAAATGGCAAACAAACCCACAAATTACTGCAGCCTACACGTCAGTCACCATGAAAAATTGTGACAAGTCCCACTCACGCTCAAGTCAGTAGCAGTCAGCAATGGGAAAAACACATTTTTGGCAACCATCATATACCTTTTTTTTATAGACAGGCTGCATAATTCCATTTGTATGTGGCAACTCATAGCAGACAAACATAGATGCTGCACAGAATTAGGTAAAGGTCTAGGCTAGGAATTTCAAATGACTTAAAGATCTAAGAGTATTTTTTTGAGATTGTGACCTCCCCAGGCCATTTATGTTAACTGTATTTTATGTTTCCTTTAACTTGTTTTGATAGTAATTATCTATGGCAGTAATAATTTTTAGAGCAAGTAATTAGAGATTCGGTAGTAATTATTTTTAGTATTTATCCATTCTTTCCCTTGGTCATTGAAATGGGGCTAAAACAAGTACATTCTTTGCAGTGAAGAGTACTGCTCCTCCTAAGACAGCCCTTACAGAATGCCCTCCCCAAAATATCTTGTTTTATACTTAACCCTTAAAAATCTAGTTCCACTTTCTTTACCTGTTTCTTTTACATATGAAGTGCCTGGAAGATATTTGTTTCTTTGTTTTTCACCAGGGTGCCGCCGTGCTTACTGCGGAGATGGCTACAAGCATGAGGGGGTTGAAGACTGTGATGGGGCAGATTTTGGATATTTGACATGTAGAACATACCTTCCTGGGTATGTAAGAGGAGGTCTTCACTTTGGTTTGGTGGGCTTTTGGTTGGTTTGTTTGGGGGGTGTGTGTGTATGTGTTTTTCCTTTCTTTTTTCTCTTTGCCAGCTTTAAAACAGAGGAACCTCACTACACTTAAAGCTTTTTCTATTGGGACCACTGCAAGTAGCAGGGAAGAAAGAGTCTATCAAATTATTTCTGCATATCATTAACTTTAAGGGGCAGATCTCATTTCTCTGTAAGAAGTACATGCCTCTTACTGCACAAATCAAATGAAGGTCACATAGACCTATGTTTGCCCATTTCTTGCCAATATTTCCTTAAATGTCCAGCCATGACATAAGAAGAGTAGGAAAGGCCATGAGAAGATGATCACACTGAAGGAGAAAATCCACAGCAACCAAAGCACAGGCTCCTGCCGACCTCCTGCTGCCTTTCCCGTTAATGGGTACTCTAGGGGCGTATTCGCTTCTGAATCAAGCAGTCATCTGTCAGCTTTTCCAAGGCGCAGGAAATTCATTCACCAGCAGATGCAAAGCCTTGCATCTGCTTAGCAACCTCCTTCATTTTAAACATCTGCTTATTGTTGACTTGCTTTCTCTGCCTTAGTTTAGGCAGCTTCCTCTGGTCAGCGTTTTGCCTCCTACAGCAGCACCTCTATTTAGCTGTCAGGTATTGTTACTGGCTAACAGGAAACATTTAATTTGCAAATTAAATTATGCGCAGAGGCCTCATCATTCAGGGAACAATAATGTGCTAATTGACAGGAATAAGAAACCACAGGACGTCTTTGTAAATCGAATGCTGTGCTAATCCCTCCACTGTAATTGTTGGAGCATTCCCGGTGTAAGAGATTACTAAAATCCAGACCAGTAAACCTGACAAACCTGAAGCACTTTACAGAGACCTCATCTTCAGACAGTGTGGAGCTGTTTTCTACTGTAAGAACTATTCCTTTCTAAGAGTCTGAAGTTTGGTGCCAAAGATAGCACCACAAAAGACTGAGGAAAATTTTATATATTTCACTTTGTGTGTATATTCAAGTTGTGAAGAGCGACTGAGATCTTTTATTTTTGTGTGTAGTCTGCAAATTATCTGCCAAACTAAAGAAAAAGCTGTGAATCATGAGTAAAGTGGGCTGAGTATGTGAGTATGGCACTCCCATGGGAGTTTTACCCCAAAGTAACCTTTCCTCCAAGAATTCTGTTGCAACTGATTTTCCCATTTTTACTCTTTCCAGCCCTCAGATCCCTCCTCCTATTTCACACACCTTCTCTTCAGATTTTATGTTGGTCTGAGAATGTGGGTTATCCAAGGACATAGTTTTAAAGCTGCTTAGTCCACAGCTTGATGCTGTGGATGGGCTATTCGTTTAGACATGCCAGCATTAAAAACTCATTTAAATTCTTATTAACAACTCTGGTGAAGTCTTCAGTAGGTAGAGTCACTGCAGCTCAGTTTAAGTCAGTAGAAAGACAAAATCTCTGTTTTTCCTTATTTTGCAAGGACTCTTCAATTTACTTTTTTAAAAAATTATTTCAAATGTGGGAATGTGTCACTCATTATTTCAAGAACGTGAGAAATAAGTTAAAGGACAGACACAGTCACGCCTGCTGAAGCTGTTGGGAGTAACTGGAAGAACACTTAACTCAGACCATCAGATATTTCATTCCACAGCTCCCATGGGTGAGTGCCAGGGCCTTTTGCATCCACCCCCACGAAATGCTCTAGTCCTGCTGCCAATAGGGATTTTAGTTTTTTTAATTGACATTATGGGGAGTTAAGTCTTCACTCACAGTTTCTCCTGGACTCCTCTTTTGCTGACAAAGGAGAACACACTTGAGTACTGATGAAAATTGCCCTCCTGTTTTGTTTCCCATATGTTGTTGCATGTGTATATTCTGAGGTTCTTCGCTCCTATGGAGAGTTACATCCAGAAAACCTGTAAGTGAACTATACCATGCTTTGAAACTGAGATATTCTCTTTTATTCTAGGTCTTATGGAAAATTGCGATGCACTTCCTACTGCTACATTGACTCCACACAGTGTCGATACTTCACATGAGGGGAGTGGAGGCGGGTAGCATCCCACGTGTAGCGGGTGCTAGGTGCTACTCTATCACCTATCCAAGAAGGACTGGGACAAAAAACACCCCACCCACCTCTGTGAGAACAAACAAAGACACGTCATGCTGCTGATGGCCATTTTGAGATTTTTTTTATAAATTTGTGAGATAGGGAAAAATAGGACCACTGCATCTTGTCTTAATAGAGAAATAGATGTCAAACAGTGTGAGCCAGTGAGACTTTCATGTGGCTGAGGATGGCAACTTGCTCTCAATCATAAAAGCAACATTAAACTACTGGAAGCTGAGTTCCATTAACCAGGAATATTGTGTAACAATTACCTCCACTTAACACTGTTAAACCCAAATATACTCTCTTCAGGGGTTTTGTCTTTAACCCTTCTCTGCATAAACACAAAGCGTATCTTGGATGCGGTGTTTAGAGGGGCTTTCCCTTTATTACAATGTGAACTTAGCAAGTGCTGTATCCACAAGAGATTACTTCAGCAACAATAAGGTTACCAATACTCCTTCATTGGTCAAAGGAGTTAAAGTTCTTTCAGAATCAGCAAATCAGCCAAACAAGCTTGTTAACATCACCTTCAGGCCAAGGCGTTGTCTGTGTGTGTCTGTGCACTACAAGCAGTCACAGGAGGCCTGCAAAACACAGTACAAAGGACAAACTGGACAAATAGACTGTGAAATAGCCAAGAAGTTCTCTCCCAGGAGAAAATCAGACAAGGAGGGAAGATAAAGAAGGAACATATTTCCATATTTTTCTCCTCTGTGCTGAGCTGGCTGGGCTCTGCCTGACCCCAAGGGGCTGGGACAGCATCGGTTCCCTGCCTGAAACCATGGCCGTGTACACATTGTCTTCACTCTGGTGTCCACACTGGAAGGTCTTTACATGTGCAACCCCTTGTCCACCTGACCATCATCATTCAATTCCCAGTTACACCCTGTCCTCCCTCCCCCTCTGCCACTTTTTGTTTCTGCTGCCATGTACCCCAGTGTGCACGCTCACTTTTGTGTCGCCGTAAATCAGACCTCGGAGTAGGGTGTTTATGGATGCTCAGTCGTGCTGTGCACTGTACATGTGGGTTTTGTTTTTTTGGGAAGGTTGCTCAACTATATCAGCTCTGATTGGAGTCAGGGTAATTATACACTTATTTATTAGCAAGTAGTGAAGAGCCAATTTCATATGAAAAGCATATTAAATGTTATGTCACAAAGAGTCTACAACAGAAAATGAAACAAAGAATGTGCAGAATTCAGGACTAAAAGCCTTAACACTAGGCTTGGTTTTCATACAAGCCACTCTTTTCTGCTTTGTGGTAAATGTTGTACAGGACTGTGTGAAATGTGTGAGTTATCTGTGCTGGTGACAGTGCTGCAACAGCTGCACTGACACTGGCACTTCTGTAGAGGTTAAATAAAGGTGGACGTTGTGGTATAATGATAATGCATTAAAGCAATCAAGAAATACATGCAACTTTTACCACCTGCCAGAAGACTTTAACTATGCATGTATAAAGTGATATTGGAAATCAACAGTTAACAACAAAAAAAGAAAGAAAATTCGTGTACTCTTCATGACTATCACTTACCTGGGCTATTTATGTTGCTATGAAGCCAAGCCACCAGCATTTGTAGCCCATTTCAACAGTTTAATTTTTTTTTTTTTTTTTTAACTGAGGTCTTAATAAAAGGTCAAGGAACCACTGGAGCAAGAAAATTGCCACAAACTCTGGAAATCTGGGCACTAGCACAGCTGCCTTTTAATTTCCTGTGCTTGTGCAAGCAGCAGGTTCCAGCAGCATCACACCACGAGGAGCAGGTGTAGGGTTGCTGGGAGGCTCTCGAGGACAGACACGCTCCCAGCAGCATGTCCTGCTGGCCATCCCTCCGGCTGAGCCTGTGGCAGCGTCTGCTGGGTGTTACTATCCCTCGGGCTTGGAGACACTTCATCTAACTACTCACCTTCTCCAAGGAATTAATCTCAACCTCCCAAAAGGCTGGAGTCTCCGAGAAACTTGGTAATTCCAGTGGCCTTTCACCTTCAGTTTTCAGTCGAATCATTTTGAATTAAAATCTCCTACCTCTGAAGGACATTGGAATAACAAAGCTACGTGCATGGATCATAGAATATGTAAACAGAAGATGTGATCACCCAGGTAAAACTGTACTGTGCTGCACATGCTCAGAAAGGGGCCTATCAGTCTGGTCAGTCTGAGAACACTTACAAAGCGTGGATTTTAAATGGACAAAGCAATGTAAAATATAAGGAAACAAAACAAAAGTTTCATACTACTGTTACTGTCTTGGTTCCCTCAGCTGATAAAGCATGAAAAAGACACCAGGCAAGGTATAGAATATATATGATTTAAAATGGTGCAAAATAAATCCTTTGCCCTCATTTCTGACATACCTGATTTATCATTAATTGGGTATTCTTCATCTGGGTTGTGCCTGGTCTGCTGCAAATTGTCTTCCCTCCTTCTCTGAGCTTCTTAACACATTGTGCCAAGACTGGTTCAAAAGTTAATTGGAACATTTCAGCTCATTGGACTTTTGTAGCAGCAAATGCTTGTGGGAGAGTTTTCTAATGATTAGTATGCAACTCTAGGCAAGTACAAAGCAGTATGCCATGCACTGTATTAATGTATACAAAAAATCCGGCTTGCACTTAATATACAATTAAATATATGTAATTACCTACTGCCTATACTAGCAGCTCATGTCAATAAATCATGCTACCTTAGTTCCCCTATGTCCTTACTTTCACTTATTTAATTTTGGGTTTAACAACAGGTTTTTTAAATATAAGTACCTAGTTTAAGATGCTGGGGAGGGAAAAAACCCCTCTTTTCCCATGCCTGCTGCCTGTCCCTGCCTGCCATGGGATCTGGTTCTGTGTGGGCACAATGACGCGCGCACAGCCTGGGAGTGTGACTGTGCATTCCTGCTCCTGGGCTTTCCGCTGCCTGTTCCCCAAACTGACCCCTGCAACACACCATGGGCAGAACAGCTCCACTTCCATTGATTCCTGGCTGGAATCTGCAATGTACTTGTTTTTAATAAGGCTTTGGGCTGTGGTTTGGGGGATTACCCCCTCCTGCTACCTGATAATGTATTTACTGGCCGCTATGTAATTTTGTATCAGAGGCTGAGCTGATGGCTGCCAACCAGAAAGCAACAGCCTCGGGTGCTGGTGGACAATGGGAATGGTGGTGTTGGCACCTGGGATTTGGACGCTCCCAGAAACTGGCACCCAGGCTTTGAGAAGAGGGCCCTGCCTTGCAGTAGCAACCTGTGAGTCTGTTGTCCCAAGGCTTCCATGTATAACAGGGCATTCCAGAGATGGGCAGTGCTGCTGTCCCCAGGGGAAAAGGAAGTGTATTGACAGACAGAGAATGAGTGAGTCTGTTTTCTGCCTGTCCTTTCTAAAAACTCAGCTTCTGTGACACTCACCTTGCTGGCACCCAAATGCCTACGTCATTTCCCCCTTCCCTTCAAACCATTCAAAATCATAGCTGTAAAGGCTGTCCTTGGCCATAAATCTGGCCATGCACGTCATCTCCTTCTTTCTTTCTTCTTATTTCCTCTAAAGGCACCAAAGTTCATATCTTTTGAAGCCTCCTGAAAACTCTGCAACACCCTTGCTGCTCTGCCGGGTTTCATCAGCTTCTCTTTCAGTCTCTCACGCGATCCCTTTTCTAACATCTTCTGCTTGTGACAGCCCTGCATATGTCACAGCAAAGCACCTTTGGTCATGGTTCTTACCTTCTGAAAATTGTAGGGTGCATCTCCCACTTCAGCCCCACTCACTTGTACAAGAGAGAGGGGATTGGTGGTTATCCTTAAACTGCAAGTGCCCAAGAACAGTCACTGTCCTTGAGCACCAGCTGTTTATGAGGAATAACAGTAATAAGTCCCCAGTTAGCAGCCTTTGGGGACAATTTAATAGACTTGGCAGCCACATACACTCAGGAGATGTATTTTAAAAAGATGACCAAAATAAACCCAAGAGAAGGAAATCAGTGCTGTGCTGTGGTTCTTTGATGATATTTAAGTCTATCACGCACAATGCTGCAAGGAGATCTTTAAAAAGCTGTTGGAAAAATCATGTTTAAATTCACAAAGGGTGAGGCAAAGAGAGCACTTTCTGATAGACTTTCAAGTTCTTTCTCTGAGAGCTTTTGCCTAAGGAAATGGATATGTTGAAGCAAGGGTCCCTTCCCTGGAAACCATTCCCTTGCAAGGAAAGCACAGAATCACGGGCTATTGAACTCTGCTACAGGCAACATTAAGGTACTGGCAACAGCACAGACAACTGGTGAATGTAAAATTTGGATCAGGAATTTGGATCAGAGTAACTGATGCTTATTAATCTGGTAAGAGACTATATAACTTGTAGACCATTAGAGCACTGCCAGACTTTAACCAAAGAGAAAAAAGGAACAAAGCCTGAGTAAATGAGACATTTGTGTCTTTAATGAACATAGTCAGTGAAAAACCCCCACAATATTAATGTGTCCAGTTACATGCCCGGAAATGTACCCTATGCAGAAAGCTGGTGTCAGTCCAGGGTTGAAAAGGCCAGAGCAAAGCCCGGGCACATGCTTTCATTGTATCAGTAATTACTGGGGCATTTAGGACCATGGCCCTGAACCATCCCAGCCAGGGAAGGCTGCATTTGAAAGGGTAGCCAGGCCAAATTACATTAGAGGAGTGTACTCCTCATGGAAATTACATTAGTGGCTACTTCCCTCCCTCTGTCCCCCACAAAATCCTGGCACTTAAAAGGCACTGAGTTATAGCCCTGGCCTTTTGTATCTTTTAATTCACTCTGACAGTTTCCCCGAGCATCTGAGGGAGGGTCCAGTTTGGATGCATAATCTTCTCCAGTGAGAGAGAAGAGGGTTTAAACACATGTATTTTGCTGCAGCCTTCCCACACACTACTGAGCAAGTAGCCCTCCTGCATGGAGCTCTGCTCAGGATTTTTTTGGAAAGGAGGGGGAAGGAGAATGATGGAGCTGAACCCATCAAAGCCACTGATAGCAAAGCCAAGGGATTGCTGGGAGCAGGAGCCACTCTGGCCAGTGTGGCTGGGGTGGGATGGGGCCTCATGTCCATGTGGGGCATCACATGTGTATTGGAGAATCTCCTGTTCTTTGGGAAAAGCTGTGTGCAGTGCTGTCCCCAGGGTTAATGCTTCTGGTGGTATCTCCTGCAGGACACAGGAAAGGACAAAGCACTCCCTGAGCTGTTTTGCAGGTGCAGCTGGGAGCCTGCCTGTATGTGATAACACAAACACAGAGCTTTGACAGAGCAGGAATCTGAGTTAATGGCACAATAAATCAGCCAGGAGGAAGAGGAGGTAACATTAACCTACTCACACAGCAGCATGCTTAGTACATTTAGAAACTTGGCAACCGATGACCCTCTCCTAGCTGCTCTAAAGTGTCACCATTTAATAAGTGAACAAACTGACATCAGCATTAAATTCAAGCCCATGGCAAGATGTCTTTGACCCTTGTGCCAGGTGTGGAGGAAGCTTTCAGTATTCATCTTGAAGAGGAGTCAGAGCCCTGTCAGGGTCCGTAGCATCCTCTGTAGGGCAAACAGGGGGGTGGGTGTTGATCGTTATTCACTGTCACTCTCCTGGGAGGAAGAGACACACAGTGGAATTCCCACTGAACCACTACTGAGTGCTGACTTACAACATGGAAATGCAGGCATGTAGCACTTATTTTCCTTTGCCTTCCTAACCAGAACATCCCCAATTTGGTGGAGCAAGCAGAGAACTGCTCCAGAACCCCACCTGTTCCCCAAACCCTTCATGGGATCCCAGAAATTCTTCAGTGACTAATCTTGTTTGGAAGAGAAGAGGTACCACTGCTCCCTGCCCTCCTCATTTTCAATTAGCCATGTATCCCTGTGAAACTCATCATGCATGAGTTGGGAGAGGCTGTGCTGAGCCAGTCAGACATTTGGGACAGGTTATGTTTGGTGCTTCCCATGCCTTCCTCTCGGAGGTTATTTGATGGACAAACGGAAATACAGAGGAGCCTGGCAACCCTGATGCTTCACAGGAAAGTAATTTCTTTTACACATTTCCACTGGGTTTGACATTTTACCTACCTGGCACTACTGCTCTGAGGACAGCATGTGCCAAGAAAGAGAACACTGAGGACTGCTCAGGTTTTGAGTTGTTACCAGATTTAAAGGGGAGGATGAGTGATTAGAGGTGATAAACAGAACAGTTCAGGCAATTGAAGTGTCCAGAAGTGACTGGTTGAAATGTGTGTATTATGGGCCAAGATCCACAGGGAGACTGGTTGTGAAATACAATAAAATGCTGAGTTTAAAGTGTGATGCCACTGTACATTCAGATAAACCATCATAATACACGAGGTGGCTGTAGTGACAAGTTACTCTTTTGCTCTCATTTGAGCAGAGATTGGTTGTCAAACCCAGCAGCAGCCCCAAAGCAGAAGCGTGGGACCAGTGGGGAAAAGCTGGTAATCTCGCTGGTCTTGGTGGGCACAGTGAAGGGCAGAGAGGCTTGCACTGTGCCAGGACTTTTTGAGCAAGACAATGTCTGGTGTGAAAGGCTGCGGGATTACAGCTTCTAAATAAAGCTCCAAGAGCTGTACCTGCTGCTGCCTGGGGTCAGCAAGCTCTGCCTTATGCTGCCTGAGACCGAGCTCTTAAAGATGTCAAATATTTGTCCTCTGCTCCATACTACCGGATTATTTGATAAAGTTATGTCCTGTAGGTTTATCAGGGAGTAACCACGTGGCAGGGAGGATTAAACTGCCGCGATTGGCCTATGGAACAAACAGCTTGGCATCAGAGAGTTTGCACTGGGTATTGGCAAGCAAGAACCGAGCCCTAAGGACATGCAAATAATGTGTTTATTCCTCTCGCATTCAGCAGTCAAGTATCTGTCAGGCCATTTGCAAGGGAAACCCCCTGCTCTCCCTGTACTGCCCTTGTATTTTTGCAGCCCTGAGGATGGTGGGACTCCAGCTGCAAGGTAAAGAGAGCTAAAGCTTCCTGCCAAAGCCCCCCAAAAGGCCGTGAGGGGGTTTCTGCAGCACTGTGGGGGTGATGCTGGCTGGCTCCGGTCTCTCTCTTTGCTTGCAGCACCCATATCCACGTTTCCCGGCAGGGTGGCCTGCTTGGTGAGCACATCTGTATGTGAAGACTGAGGACTTCTTAATTTCTGCTGTCACCACGGCAGATGAATTGCATCGGGATCTGGGAGTGGAAGGAGTTCCCCCTGCACCCTCAGCACCTGTGGCTCAATGAAGGTTGTCACTGAGGCTGAAGGACACACGCCATCAGCTGTGATTTACCAATGTGGTTATATATGTCTTATGTTTATTTACTGATATAAGCCAAGACAGCTTTCCAGACCCTCCCTTGGTTTCACCAAACTTTGAAGCCCGTAAGAAAAGTTCCTTAAGGCAAGACTCCCTCAGCAGATTATTTTTTTGTCTCTTTCTGTTTTAATAAAAAGGTGATAACAAATAGATATTTTTGAAAAGCTCTATTTGTGTAGGAATATCCTGCTTTTATGTGTTCTTAGGCATTTCCATCAATAGAGCAGAGAGCTGAGCTCCAATTGAGATGGTCAGTAGGCAAAAAAAAATACCAGTGTGGACAGACAAAACCTCACCCTGGATGGATAAGAGCTACATTCTCACAGGCTGTGAACATTGCCTGATGATACAGGGTTTAAGAAAATCTAAATTAATATTTAATTACTTTATCCAAAGCGGAAGAGCTTGGACAGGAGGGAGTCCTATTTCAGAAGGAGTGCGGTCTGGATACATGAACTCTCCACACAAGACTGATACAAGTAAACAAAGCTATATGAGGAAACTTCTGGGCTGGGTGACAAGAAGCTGGCTGTCCCAGTGCTTTGAAATAGCCCAGGGTTTTTCCCAGATTCTGCCCAGCGGCTGGTTTGAGCCCCAGGGGAGAGCAGCCTGCTCAAGGTGACTGATGAAGTGTGAGGCGGGGATAAGTAACAGTGACTATTTATACACAGAGTGCACTGTAGATTGAAGGTGAGAGAATATAGATCCTTAAAAGACTCATGGGGAAGAAAACGGAATTTAGCAAGCTGGACAGAAGAAAATAAATCGTGAAATGTCCTGGCACGATCCACTGAGTGACTGGGACATTCAGTACATCCTGACAAGGGGAGAAGCACGTGCCAGAAGGTTCCTGTGCCTGGCTGGCACATCTGCTGAGGCAGAACTGTCAGTGCCTCACACCATGGCCAGGGGCACAGAACTAAGCTGTATGTGGGAGAGCAGGCCCCTTGCTCTTGATGAGGAGGTTTTTGGCAAGAAAGCCTCTCCCAGCTGCCCCAGGGCTCGGAGGGGCGCAGGTTTCACAGACAGCTGCAGCACCCCGCTGCACACAGCCATGTCCTTGCTCGTGGGACAGAGCTGCTCGGCTGGGTTGGGAGAGCTGGCTGCTCACTGCGCGGAGCGTGGGCTCAGCCAGTGCCAGTGCCTGAGGCCACAGCTCTGATGTCACATTTGGGAGACAGCGAGGTGGGCAAGGGGTGGCAGCACAGCAGAGGCTGCACTGCCCAGTTCCTCCCGCTTGCAGGAAGGGGTTGGGTACCAGCTGCTAAGCAAGAAAGCAGGTGGAAAACTATGACCTATAGGAAACTATGTGAGGCACGCCTGGTCTCTGAACACTACAGATGAGCTGGTGATACCAACACTGGAAACAGATGCTAAACTGATTGGAAATTATTTTGGCAGAAAGCCATAGCTGGAGCAGGAGTCCTGGTACAAACAAATTGATGCAAAATGCATTTCAAAGTCTCAGATCTGTTTGATTTTAGGAAAACAGTGAGCCACTCTCTCTTTGGCATCACTGTAGGACTTCGCACAGGCCACACACCAGTGCATCTTGCTGACAGCAGTGAGGTATAGGCAGAGAAAGCAGCCAAATGCTGCTGGTTGGCACCAGGACCCACCAGGGAAGCAGCATCTTAGTGAAGCTTCTTGGCTGGCAGCTCTGGAAGGATATGAGCATCACCAATCTCAGCTCCTCCTGCTGCAGGCGGAACTCCTGCACTCATGGTGACATCTCCCTGCAGCCGTGTGTAAACAATGAAAGACCCTGGAGAAATTTTACCAGACCTTGCAAGCCGAGACACCAGCAAAGAAATACAGGTTGGTAAAAGGTGGAGGCTAGGGGAATGCAAGAACACAACTAAAGCTGGAAAAGCCTCTTTCCCTAATCCCCAAAGTTGGGGGTTGTGCCTGCAGTGCCATCAGTGCAGCTTCTCTGGGAACCATCCCCTCACAGTGGCAGGGCAGGGGAGCCGGAAGCTTTTTAAGGCTGATTTTTTTTTAAAAACGGCAACACACAAGAAACAGATCTAAAACCTGTGTTAGACACAGGCGGAGTGGAGTTAAGTATCTGTTCATTAAGAAATATATTTGGGTCAATGTATTGAAATATTAGGAAAAAACACATGGTGACATCTTGGACAAAAGCTTTCAAACGGAGAGAGAGAGATGCTTAGCTTGGTTGCACCAATGTCTGGAAATGTCTGGTGCACTGCAGCATCTCCTGCAATTCCTTTTCTCGGTCTTCATATTCGTGCCTGATTCTTACTCTATCAGTTCTCAAATTATAAAACATTTCTCCACATGGCTACAATTCAGGGAACAACTTTGCATAAATGATTAAACTGATGTTTAAAACCTGTACTCCAGGTTTTGCTGTGGTGCTGAATTATGGTCCCATATCATGCATTTCAAGAGCTTTTTATTTCCTAGAGGTCAGCAAAACCACATGCCAGCCCCATGCTGCACGCAGACTAGCAGCATTTCCAGCTGGGCTAAAAAGAAACCAGCCCACTGAGGGTTTCACTCTGCCTCAGTGCACTGGTCATAGCTTTGGTGCTGAGCTTGCACTGTCTTTCCCTCTCAAAATCAGAAAATATATTTTTTATCCATACAGAAGAATCCTAAGGAAAAAAAAAATATTTAAGGGTATTTTGGTTATTACTGAATCTAATGTGTCCTCTTTGACCTTTCCATTTTAACAGCAGCACCTGTGTGCTCCTATGAACCCTTCATGTTCAGCACACCATTTTTTTTATTTTGAACCATGGATCTAGATTCCTGCAGGGACAGGAATTTAGCAGCCACTATCACATCCCCTGACCTTTACTAACAAACATGGCAGACTTTCAAAGCTGGGGCTCTTTCTGCAATTCATCTGGGATCCTGTCATGGCAACAGATTCACTTTTCTTAATCAGCAGAAGCTGCAGCGAGGTGGTACTTGCCTGGGAGGTATCTTGTGCATGGGATTTCTATCAGAGTATGTCTGTGCAGTGCTGCTGGTCTGTGTTTGGCTGTTCAGGAGAACGAGGCGTTTTGCAGAGGGAACGGACAACTTGTCTCAGTCCTCACTGAAGCAAGTACAACTCTTGGCCTTCGCAAGGATGATGATCTGGGGCCAACTGCAATTAGAAGGGTTCAGAGTCTCCTGGATCCCATGGGAGACAGCAGCTCTCACTGAGCAGTGCTGCTGCCACAGGATACATGCACCCCATCCCTCCCCCTGCCACAGGGCTGGTTAGGCACAGGCAAGGGCTCTTCTGCAGTGGAGAAAATGCCTCTGCCACAGCCCAGATTTCTGCCTGGTTGTTGCCATTTAACAGAGGGACTTGCCCTTGCTAGAGAGACACAACTGGGGATCACAGATCTGCTGTCAGGCCCATGCTGTCTTTACACGGAGAGAGAGAAAAAGCGAGAGGAAAGGGATATGTTACACCCACATTAAGGAGCACCAGTCCTTATCTGCATCTCAAGATGACCACATGGGAGTTTCTGAAGTCTTTGAAATCTCTGTGGAAGAGATTCAAGTCCAAGGACAAATAATACATGTAATTTGAAAACACAAATTCCTCTCACACTGCCCAGCTGGGTTTTTTTAACTACAATCTTCACGTATTTACACTGGCCAAGGACCCACAACCAGGTGCCAGACACAGCTTTTATTCTTGCAGTCTAAACAGGCTTCATGTGTGTGAACATTCTTCATACAAAGATACATACAGGAAGTTTCTGTGAACCAGAAACATACTGATTTTGACTGTTCACACAGTACCCATAACAGATGCAGTCCTGAAGAGCACTTTAGGCCCTATAATGTAACAAAAGAAACAAAATCCATGCAAGGAGAAAACGAGATT
The DNA here is from genome assembly GCF_020740725.1 of Corvus hawaiiensis. Lineage (NCBI taxonomy): Eukaryota > Metazoa > Chordata > Aves > Passeriformes > Corvidae > Corvus > Corvus hawaiiensis. The sequence goes on from NC_063213.1 coordinate 44,912,169, forward strand.
TTAAAACATGCTTATTTAAAATAAGTTTATTATAATGAAATAATACAAAAGTCTGTCAAAAGTCTTAACAATGCTCCAAAAGAAGAGACAGATGCTGTATGATTTGAGATGATGTAGACTGGAAACTTCAGAGTATTTCAGACTGAACTGCTTATGACAGCACAATTTGTGCAAAGCTTACACTGAGAGAGGTGATCTGGCGGGCACGAACAAGCCCTTAGAATTCATTAAATTTAAAGTGTGAGGCAATATACCTTCTCTTCATCTCCAAATGTATTTCAGTATGTATATATTTTAGTATGCAAAGTAAGGCTTACATTAAGCTTAGCTTGACATTGATAAAAATGTATGCCCAAAACTGGCTTGAAACAAACAAAATAGGAAAGGGCACCATAAAAGCAAGCTGACCTGGTTTTCAGCTTAATTATTGTATTCTGGAATGCAATTTATTAGTTTAGTTTCAAGCAGACATAAATCTCAAACTTTCAAAATGGCTTTAAATAAAGGAATAAACAAGTTTTGGACCCCTTGAATGCTGAAATGAAAAAGAAAGTTAACGCACTTAGTGTTAACCAGAAATCAGGAAATGAAAACAAGGAAGTTTTATATTTAAAAAATCCAGCTTTAGCACATCTGGAGTATGTGGGGGAGAAATCTTACACCAAGAAAGGGATATTAAAAATGACAATCAAAGACTACATTTTGAAGAACTGCATGCCAGTGGGATGGTGCACATGTGTGGAAGCGAAGCATACACCTATGTCATAACTTCAAAGCAAGTGCTTAAATTAAATCCTTGTGTCAACTCTGAGCAGGATCAGCTTATGGCCTGGGTTTGCTCAGAGCCAGTAAGTGCACTATGACACCCCTCCTACACGAGGGAGGTTATATATTGCCTGGAGCATGCAGAAGTTTGCAGGGTTTGTTCACCAGGGGGCTACAGAAGGTAGCAACCAGGCATGAATTCAGTTATTCCCACCCTGCTTGTTTTGTTTTTTGTTATCTGCGCTATGCAGGCAAGAGAAGAAAAATAAGTCAATTAAAACAACAAATTAAAAACAACAAACTCAAAAAACCTTGTGCTTTCATTCCTATGAGGCAGAACACCCGATTTACATTGCCTGCCAAGGAATTCACATCTGATTTTCCAAGTTTGTATTTGCATGCATTACAAAACATCCTGCTTTGCTCTGACAGCAGCAGCTCTGATAGCAAAGCAGATGACAATGGGTAGAAAGGAAGGACCAGGTGGGGAAAAAGGTCAAGACAGCCAGGTAAGAACATGCTAATGATCTTTCCTGGCATCTGAAAGGCAGTTTAAGCTTCCCTAAAGGTGTCCACAAAAGCTGAAGTGACAATGAAAACAAACGGTTAGAAGGCCCAGCATATGGACATACCTAACACTTTTTTCTGTAATGGCTCACATCCCTTTGCCAAAGCAGGCTGCAAACAGCTGGGGCAGATTTTGGGCATACTTTTTACGTGTCCAGCCAACCAAGTGACTCTTTTCAAACTATGAAACATCTTCAAAGCAAACAGCTGTAACTTAAATCATGATGATGCTTTACAAAAAGCTTGTAAGTGAAGGTACATGGCCCTTAACTTTAAGTGCATCTGTTAAAGGGAGATCCACAGCACAACAGTGTCAAGACAGGATGTTTCAATGACTCCTTATGTTCACACTAAAGCACTTGAGTGTGCAGTTCATATTCTACAATTGTAACGTCACAGAACTTCAATACAGAACTGAGTATGGTGTCATAAAATAGCAGAGGGGGCTCCAGAACATAGCTTGTTTAGCTTGTTTAAAAAATAATAACAACAAAATAAATAAAATAAATAAAAGTGTCCGATTGCTAAGCAGAACTCAACTGAGAGCCCTGCTCTAATGCCAATGACATTATATAACAAAGATGTGTTCATGATCTCTATTCAAATACGCTGACTGCAACTATTCAGTACTAGATAGCACTTCTATCAGATTGCTTTGGGATTTACCCTGTCTCAGCCAGGATGCACACTGCCTGTCTCATACGCTCTGTCAGAGTTCTATGCTCAGCTATACGAACTTCACAAAAAGCAGCCTTACTCCCCCCTAGGGTAAGGCTGTGATTACTCTTATTTCACCTTGGATAAGTAAAATCCCTGAGAATATGCAACTGTTAGACATTGAAGGAAACAGCCAAAAGCATTTCTAAAGGAAAGGGATGCAAAACTTCAGACTAGCGCAATTGAAGAAACCAAAGCAGTTCATGTGAAGTATACAGAGCCAGGGTGCTGTTATCTGAGAGCCATGTGGATCTCTATCAGTGTGCAGGTCAGCTGTTCATAAATGTCAGCCATTAAAAAAAACACAACAAAGAAAACAACCCTAACTAATCAACAAACCAAACAAATGAAACAGAAAACCTCTCCAATTCTAAATTTGAAGGCCGAAAGTTAGTTACTTGTTCTCTACAATTATTCTAATGAAATGCTATCCTCTCTGCTTGCCAAACTGACACCACAGGAAGAGACAGTGAGTTGTTTATCAGTGCATTTGCTTCTACTTGGTCATCTGGCCTACTGCATCCTGAGAGGTGTAACTTGGAGTTCAGCTCTGCAACATGCTGCATGGGTTTCTTTCGCAGTGGTGGTTTGACTGCAAAGATGGCATTCAGAAGTCTTAGAAATGCTCAACATCCTGCAAGAGCAGTGCATGGTGAAGTGCAAGTTTTGAAGGCAAGGAGACCTTGCTCAATTCCTTCTCTGCAAGGCCCCTGTTTAACAAGCACAGAGGGGTCTCCTGAAGCCACAGTCTCTTAAAAACGTTCCCAAGCACCAATTCCAGAGTTCAGAAAAAACAACTTTACACAGAAGAGCAAGATGAGAAAGCCTGCTCTGAGGCAGAATGCCATGCTGATTAGAGGATATGTTTTGTGGAACACTCTCCCTGCTTGTTGGATGACAGAAGCATGGTAGGAGTTAGTAACTGGAGCTAGTGGCCCAATGAAGATGTTCTTTGCCTACAAAATAAAGCCTCCTGACTTTCTGAAACAAATGTCGCATCTGCTGCACACCTAACAAACTAGTGGTTCTCCTGCTACTTAAAAAACAAACCAAAACAAGACAGAAACCCCCAAAATACCTCCAATATGCTTTCCTGCTACTGGAAAACTTAGAGCAAAAAGGAATTCAATTTTTGCCATGACCTAACAGCTAATTTCTAGAGAAGAGGGATCTCTTCCTGGTCTTCCCATAACCTAGCTGACATTCTGTGGAAATGTGATCTCCATTATCTTTCCAGAGCATTCAGCTAAAAACTGTTACAGTGAAGTTTCCCACAGAACAGCTGAAAACCTTGAGGAAACCACACAGGGTGGAAAGTTGGTTGTTCTACTACAGGGGTGATTTCTTTGGATTCATGCTTAGAAGCAGCAGACAACTGAATCCCAAAGGCTCTCAGCTTCATTTTTAGCACCGTGAGTAGTGAAGTAATTGAATAGAGCTTTGGTCAAAAGTTTTGACTTTGTACTCACACATATACTACTTAATTTAAGAAAATCCAAAAAACTAAAACCTGATTTTTTCTGATCCCTCTAGAGTACTGAGGAACTACAGATGGGTAAAACTCAGAGAAGATGACAGAGCAAGAAGTCACACTATTTAAATAGTCTCTTGGGAATCTGGAGAGGTCCCAGCTGACTGGAAGCTGGCAAGCATTGTCCTGATTTTCAAGAAGGGGAAGGAGGACCCTGGAAATTACAGGCCTGTCAGACTCACTTCAGTGCCTGGTAAAATCATGGAAAGGATTATTCTGGGAGGTATTGAAAAACACCTGAAAGACAATGCAGTCACTGGTCACAGCCAGCATAGCTTCACGGGAGGGAAGGCCTGCTTGCTGAAACTGATTCCCTTCTACAACAAGGTAACCCACTTAGTTATCCAGGAAAGCCAGCTGATGTAATCTTTTTGGACTCCAGCAAAGCTTTCGACACTGTCTCTCACAGTATCCTTCTGGACAAGATGTCCAGCACACAGCTCAATAACCATGTTACATGATCAGTGAGCAAGTGGCTCACGGGGTGGGCGCAAAGGCTTGTAGAGACTCTGGTGACATCAGGCTGGTGTCCTGTCACTAGTGGGGTTTCACAGGGCTCCATCCTTGGCCCTGTGCTCTTCAACATCTTCATTAATAACTCGGCCGCAGGACAGGAAAGGATACTAAGTAAGTTAGCCAACAACACTAAACTGGGAGGAGCTAAATTGGGATTCTCTTGAGGGCAGGGAGGCCCTGCAGAGAGAGATTGACACATTAGAGATGGGCACTCACCAGCAGCATGAAGTTTATCAAGGGCAAGTGCCAGATTCTGCACCTGGGACAGGACAATCCTGGTTGTGTGCACAGAATGAGGAATGAGATGCTGGACAGCAGTGCTGCAGAGAGACTGGGGGGTCCTCATCAGGGGCAAGATAAGCATATGTCAGCAGTGTCCTGGAACCTGGGAGAGGATTGTCCCACTCTGCTCTGCACTGGGGTCAGCTCACCTTGAGTGCCAGGGGCAGTTTTGGGTACCACAATATAAAAAAGACATGAAACTACTACAGAGTGCCCAAAGGAGGGCCATGAGGATGGTGAAGGGTCTGGAGGGGAAGCCTTATGAGGAGGTCACTTGGTTTGTTCAGCCTGGAGGAGACTGAGGGGAGACCTCACTGTGGTCTTCAACATCCTCACAAGGGGAAGCAGAGGGGGCAAGTACTGACCTCTTCACGCTCATGTCAGGACTCAAGGAAAATGGCATGAAGCTGAGTCAGGGAAGTTTAGGTTGGATACCAGGTAAAAGTTATTCACCCAGAGGGTGATTGGACACTGGAACAGGCTCCCCAGGGAAATGGTCACAGCACCGAGCCTGTCTGAGTTCAAGTAGCTTTTGGACAATGGTCTCAGGCACATGGTGGGATTCTTGGGGTGTCCTGTGCAGGGTCAGGAGTTTGGCTTGATGATCCTGATCCCTTGGGTCCCTTCCAACACAGCTATTCTATGATTCTATGAAATGTCTAATTAGAGTCCTGCTATCTTTCTTCACACAGTAAGTCTGATGTTGGGCTTTTCTTCATGTGTCATATATGTTTCTCAAAGGTCACAATGCTAGGCCCTTTAGAAAGGATCAAGTATTCAGTGTGCAGAGGCTCCTGTCACAGAGCAATGCAGGGCAGCAGGTCTGTAGTACATTCATTTTACTGACAACATTGGTTTTAGCCTAGAAAAAGCCAGCACTACTTCTGTGAGTATGGCAACACTGCTTTCTGTATTTAGGAAAACTTACTAGTTCTAAGTACCTCACTAGCACAGTCTTCTCCCCTCCTGCACACGAGTTAAACTCAGCTCTTTGTACAAAGCCATCTGAAGCCCTAGGTCCACATAGAAACCTGCTTATGCCTTGAATGGGAGTCAGTAATTCACAGACAGCCTTCTGGTATTCAACACAACTAGAAATTTTGTCTCTAACCATATCATTAGCTAAAAGGACTTCTTTATTATTTTTAATAGGAGGAATGTTAAGGAACACATTTTTATCTGTATCACCAAAATGGGAAAAAGGGCAAATCTTACTTTCTTAATTTTCAGTCACTTCTAAATAGCTTCAAAAGTCGAGATTTGTAATTGGTCCAATGTGTAACAGCTCCATCACAAATTCTAGCTTCCCCTACACTTTACTCATTTCACGTCCATTTTCACGAAGTTTCTGCCTATAATGACAGTCTAGGAAGGATTTTAATGGTATCTGCTTTTCACATATTGGGAGCTGGTCAGGGAACACAGCATCCTGTTTCAAAGGCTAGACCTTGGGGCCACTCAGACCACCAGCCACATACACCTGTGGTGAAGATCTCTGTAATATTTGGATTAAAATATTTATTTAATTTAATAAATATTTATGTAATGCAAATACATTAACTATTTGCATTTAAAGAGCTTCAACCCAAACTGAGGGACAAACTCACTGCGTTATAAGCTGGTGTTTAGCTGTCCTTCTCTTCTGCTACCAGGGTAACAATAACTCTCATTATCCTCCTACACCATGGCAGGGAGTGGGCACAGGGAATGGGAGAGTCAGAGCCATCAGCACCTGCCTGGGTGCCATGCTGATGACCCAACAGCTCTGCTGCACGAACAAGTCTCTCCTCAGCAGAGGCCAAATTCTCCTTGGCAGCAAAGGCCAAATTCTGCTCTGTTACTTCTATGAGGTGAAGAGAAGAGGAGGTGCACAGGCAGAAGAGAAACAGTCAGAAACATTAATCACAGACATAGTTATGACCCAAAGAGAGACAGTACCTCCACATTTAAATGCAACACAAGGGTAATGAAAAGATAAAAATCACACATACCCTTCCTCCAAAACACTCAACACCCTTCCCACTCGAAAAGATACAACGAACAGAAACAATGTCCCAAAACCAAAATGGAAGAAATCTTTGTTAATAGACACAGTCCCTGAATTTTTAAGATGTGGTCTTGCTGTAGTCATACCACCTCATCTGACTCCAAACCATGTACTTCATAGAGAGTGTCCAAGATATTTAGCTGCTTTTCCATGGCTGGTAAGTAAATGTTGAGGTCCCTCTGCATTCCTTTGTAAAATGTTTCTTCCTGAGGATCGCACTCATCTACAGACAGAGCTGCCACAAAATCTTCATACGTTGGAGCTGCCCTTAAAGCTAACTGGGAGAGGAAAAAAAGCTTTTAGATTTACAACACAGAACGGAAAAACGAAACCAACTAAAGCCATGAAAAGCTTCTAAGACTTCCCTCTTTGCACTTAGACCACAAAGCTTTAATTTAGTCACGCGTACATGCCTATGTTGAGAATTTTAACTAAAAGGGAGGCTAACTTCTTTCATGTTTGTTATTATTTTTGTTTAACACATCTTCAGAGATGCCTGACTTTTAGAAAGGGTCAGTGTATCATATTTTGTATAAATATATTGAGTACATCAGAAATTAATTAAATACAAACCCCAAATGAAGTATAGTTTGTTAGAGGAGCTCCCAACCCAGCATTACACACCATCACCAAATTCTCAGCATGCTCTTTAGAAAGCTCTCTCCAACATTTCTGCTTCTCTCAGTCAAAGCCATGATTGCCTGGATGAGGTTTTCCTTTCTCCTTCTGTAATTTCAGTGATAATTTTCCAATGATAGACACAAGGGGGAGCTGCCAGACTGGATGAAAAATTTCCTCTAGCCAGTATATTCTGCTTCAACTCCTGCACACTCTGTGCTAAACCTCTCAATCATATTCAAAGAGAGATCAATCTTCAAAAAAGAAACATCAAATCCTCATTTCTTCATTTAATAACCCTGCAAGACTGTGCTCAAAAGCACATAATTAAGAAATTGAGCATGCAAATGCAATCTGTCTGTTTCATCTCTAGAAAGCGGGCTCCACCCTAAAAGTCCAGTACTAAACATAGTGAAAACCACAATCCTCGCTTTGAAAATAAGGTCTGGCAAAGGAATCTACTCATTTTAATGCTTAGAATTTTAACACAATTTATTAACTACAACATAACATCACACGAGCAAGACCCCCAGCTCTATCAGCAGCCAAGATAAATACTTACCGCAAAGACCCCGCGGACAACCCACCCATGGTGCTGCCGTAATGTCTTTCCATAAGCATTGTCTTAAAGGAAAAAAAAAAATTAAAAATCAAGAGAGAGATGTATGGCAGTTTTAAGTTTGCATCAGAAAGAGAACTCAGAGCTTAGAAATGACTATTCAAGGCATATTCTTGCCACTCAACAAAAATAATGGCTGTTTCTGAGTACCAAAGTTATGACTGAAAGGAGATGACAGATTTGGGATTTCTGCACTGGGGTCTCAGCTCCGCTGTCAAATCTCCTTCAACTCATCCACAGCAAGTAAGTGTTCTAACAGACAGGAAGGCAAATGTAAAGTCTAAGAAAATACTGTATGGAGTGAAACTCCAACAGTAAACCAAAGCTGCACTGGTGGTACAGATATGGAAGAGCTTTCCAGGGGAAGAAAGGGAATGAAAAAGCAGAAAAAGCCAGCAGCATAACTGCTGCAGACACAGAGCAATTCAAGGAGTAATTCAGTGCTGAAGCCTTCAGACTCAGAAGGTGAAATAAATGCCTTGACCTTCCATGGTGTTTAACACCCATATCTGGTAGCAGTGTATTTACAGTCTCACTTCCAAGAGCTGCTACATACTTCAGTGTAGTAGCTCTTTTTACTAATCCTATAAGGCAACTGCTTCACTGTGCATAAGAAGCTAAAAGAAAAAGCTTTAAAAAAAGCTGTTTTGAAGTCGGTTTAAAAGATTATTATAACATTAGACTGCATGCATATAGAGAGAGGGTCTTGCTCAGGAGTAACTAAGTCAAGTCTAAGGGAGGCTTGTACTTTGTTTTGTACTTGCTGTGGCCAATAGGCTGATAAAGCATCAGAAATCGTGTACTTGGAAAAAATCCTTCTCTGTAACAACCTCCCTTCTAATTGATGCAGGCAACTCACAGCCATATTGGCAAAGAGGTGATTTCTAAGAATGATGGTAAATCACACAAGGAATTAGAAAACTAACAAAACAGCAATTATTCATTTGGAAGCACTCCCACTGCAAACCAGTAGAAAAATTTGAATGAGTCAAAGCACTGGTTTCCCTAAGATGTGACTGTCTCCTCTGCCAAAAATATGTCAATTAAAGGAATCTTTATTTGCTAAAAAATCAACATTTACCAATTATCTAGTAACCCATCTCAAGGCAGCCATTTTAAACAGCTGCAGTTTTCAAAAATGTTACATCTTAGAGATCACTTTCATCATCAGTCACTGAAGAAAAGAAGACACAGGTTCTAAACAAGGAGGAAAGTAGCCAAGTATGTAAATTTAGAAGCACATGAAGAATGAAGCAATTGACACTTACTCAGAGCTGTTTGGATATTCTTTTCCCCATTCTTCACTTCTGTCAAAAACCCTTTCAAGAACTTTAAGCCTCTGCCGGGATGAACCCATGAAATAAAAAGAAACCATGTTTATAAGAAAGTAACTCCAAGTGTAACAAAGCCCCCAAAGTTGCAATGCAACTCCGAAGTGCAGTAAAACTCAGAATTAAGGAGCCAATTTCAATCTGAACAAAATTGCAGCCACCTCCTCCAGCCTCTCTCCCAGTCCAAGGGAAAAACACTTTGCTAAACATTTCTGCTGCAGCTTGAAATCATCTGCTTGATGCCCTAGCCCAGTAGGATCCGTCAGCCATTCATTGTAACTTCACTCTTACGGGAAAAAGGCTTGCCTGTAATGGTTTTTTCAGGCCTTTTGGCAAAGCTGCAGTGATACAACCACAGACAGCACATCAGTGTTGAACCTGGCCAGTTTGGATTGATGTAGCCCGTGGAAAGCAACCAGTCTGCTCCATGTACATAAGCATGCACTGGTGAAAGGCCCCACATTGCACCAGCGGTTCACAGGGCAGGCAGATACACGAGGCCATTACCTTTTCAGCCACAGGAGAGCCTCTGTAGCAGAGTTTCTAACTTGTGCTACACCTGCATTCACTTCATGGAGCACGATCTTCTGAAGGGTATCAAACTCTTCTTTGTTGGTTATAAATTTCTGGTTTATTTTCTGGAAAGAATATAATAGGCAGAGCTTTAGGCTTTTAAGACTAAACACGGGCCTGTCCTATAAATACCACCCATTTACCAGGACTCTTCCCTGCTAAGAGATACTACAGATTCCCAAGGATGTCATACTCTCCCCATGGCACAGCTGCTCTGACATGCTGGGCATGCCGTCCCAGGGCACACTGCAGACACATCTGGCTAACACAACCAAAATAAAGCAGCTCAGTCAAAAATTTACATGGGACCTACCCTTTCTGTCCAAAATGCTTGAGGTTCACCTGACATCTTCCCCACTGGAGGAAAGGAGTTAACTCAAACTGCTCTTCAAGCAAAGTCCCATTTGCCCAGAGCTTCAACTACAAGCAAAATTACCTTCTGACTGCTGCAAACTCTCAATCACACTTAGCAGTGCTCAGCATGCCTATGGTTTTAATTTATTCCCAAGTTTCTATACACAACTCCTCACACAAACAAGAGAGACAATACATAAGGGGCAGACAAATAGATTTTTCTTCTACATTAAAGGAGTAGCTGTCACTCAACACTAAATATTCTATGTTTTAGTTTTTTAAATAGCATTCTTTTCTCTTGCTATTTTCAGTCTTCCAGTGGATACCTTCTATAAGGTAAGCAACCAAACAAATCTGATTGTATACAATGTTCCTTAGCATGCACTCAGAAGATATGTTTTGCTTTTTTTTTCCTTGAAAGAAAATGCTACAAAAAGTCTCGCTACAAATATATTTTGTCTCATAGCCAGTATTTCAAAGGTTCTTGAAGGTTCTTCAGAAGGTTCTTGAAGCTGGAAGAACTTCCAGAACAAGAACCAAGCCTGCATGGTCTGCCCCAGTCTGCTGAGAAACTGCTTCTTAAAGCATTAATTTCCTCCTACTTGGCTGAGCAAAGCGGTTTTTCCCTCACCCCTCCATTTGTTTTACAGCTTAAAGTCAACATTGCTAACATAACATCATGACTTATACAGCTCAGAATCAAATTCATATTCATTAGGTGTAACAGATGTTTTTACCTGGCACTCAACCAAGTATTTTTTAAGTTTGGACACAACTGGATTTATTAAACACAGCACGTACTGTCAGAACAGAATTAGGGGCATTTCAGTGCTTTAATCTGACAGATGGTAACATTATCAAATATTAAATAGCCTTCCAGTATTGACTCCTACCACAAAGATTCTTGAGCACTAGTGTCTAAAGAGAGTATTTTGTTTAAAAACCAAAAATTAGTGCTAGAAACAAGTTGTTACCTTGATGTTGCCTACAAAATCCATTTTAACTGGAGCAAAAACAGTTGGTCCCAGCTTGTCTAGGGAAAAATAAAAGGCCATATTTTAAAATTGTGTCTTTTTCCAGTTCTCATGTTTTAGTAAAAATTAATTTCATTTACTCATTTAACAATCCTTCTAAATGGCAGGAGAATACTAAGTGAATGACAAAATGTTTTTCTCTGGTGTAGAACCAGTTCACCCCGGTTGCTACAACTGTTAAAATACTCTGACCTACAGTTCAGAAGTCTTCAAAAGGCTGCATGCTCACAGAGACATCATATCTACTAGATGCAGGGGTCAAGCTGGTGGGGGGCTGTGCTAGCTGGAGATCAAAGTCTTTGGAAACATCAAATAGAGAGTACAGCTGATGGTGTGCTGTCAGCTGTACTAGCCTGTAAGGCATCTATGCTGCTCTTTGGAGGGAGAGAAATTGTTGCTCCATACAGACGCCTACACTAGCAAACAGCTTATATGTGGGTCCCATCTAAATGAGAGTGATCCTCTTTAAAGCAAAGGGGTAAGAAACATATTCTGGTACTAGACAAACTGATTCTGCTGATACTGGTTCTACTATATCACTTAAGTGAAGAAACAAGTTTTCCAACCCAACTGCTCCAATTTTGCTTGCTGCTAGCAGCCATCAAAAGAAGTCAGAAGAAAAGAAGCTGCTTACCCAGAACGGGCACAATTGCATAACACGACTCCAGGAACTCCTCTGTTGGTATGCCCTCCTCCTCCCGAAGTTCAATATCACTGAACCTGGTGTCCAGGACAAGCAGAAAATATTGTTACCTCAACAATTCCTTTTGTGTAGCTTCTAAAAGCAAAATTAGATTTCCTGTCCAAGTCATTTGCATAGAGATAAAATTTATAGACATGAAACCACCAACATGGCTTTTGTTTCACTATGTTAAAATAACTGACTGCAGAGAACATATATTGGGTGGTGTGCAAGCAAGGCCTGCAATTACAAACAAGGAAAAATCTCACACTTCACTCTGTACAGCTAATTTTACAAAAGATATCTTCTTCCAATTACTGTGCTGTAGGCAGTCCTGTTAAATAATCTCAGTAAATACAGCTTTACAGACAGAAAAGTCTTAAAAATAAGTCAATTAAAGGCTTAACAAAGTTTCAATAATACTTTTAATTGAAAACTGTACTACCTATTGCTCATGACACTGAAGAAGGTAGGATAATCATTTTCATTTCTTTCTTCCTCACACAGAGTTAATCCACTTAAAGAATTTGTTTCCAACTGCAGCAACTTGTGGGCGCCACAACTTTCTACAGTTTGGAGCTTGTCCTCTCCATTGTCTTTAATGTCTAACATTTATAGGAAACAAAAGAAAAACAAAAAAAGAAAACAGTTACATACACATATTATTACTCCTTTTCATCAAGATGCCTTTCTGTTTGAAGGAAGGCACTTGGATATCTGGATAGTGCAAGTTTAAAAGCATCCCTGCCTGCACCGCTACTCTCACCACAGGTTTGGTAGGTGCTCAGACCACATTTCAATCAGTCACCCCCCATTTCTTTTAATCAGACAGACCAAGCACCATGCTGCAGTACAGGTGAGCCCACACAACCTCAGCAAGGACAGTCTTGTGAGAAAGAACACTACTGAAAAAGAGATTTGGTGCAGCAGGGAGCAGACTCATCTCCCTGACAGGAAGATTACTTCTCACATGCTTGTCACTTTCCCAGTATTGTTGAAGTGCCACAGTGCCTTTTCAGAAGGAAAGGAATAATAGCAACATGTTTGCTTCTTGTGATAGGTACGCAAACTGGCTGCTTAGATGGACACTTGTATGGTATCAAAGGCTGCTATGCTCTCCTTGATTTCTATGAATATCTTTAAAGTTTCCCAGAAAAATGTCCAGGTGCCTCTTCCCCACTGTGGCCTATTTTATTTCTTTTTGGGGCCAAGTACATCTGATTCACATACAGCACAAGGAAGACAAAGGACAGACAAAATCTTTCATATACATCCCATACATGGTAAGACCTTCTGACCTCATGGAGAACTTCAGAGAACAAGTCAAGAAGCAAAAATGATTCACAGCATCTGCATCATACAAGCCATAGCTACAGGACACCTGGCTGCCAGACTGTCAAACTAGCATCCAAGATTTCCCAGGGAACCTGTCTTTCCAGGAAAGGAATACTTTCAAGTGTCAGTGAGGATTAGAGAGAGACCTGAAGCAGAACTGAGCTTCTGGCTGAAAGGATCAAGCTGCAAGGAGCTCTCTTCCTCCAAGTGACAACTGAAAGCAGGCTTGAAGCAGTCCCTATTAGTTGCAAAACCACTGAACAAACCTGGTGCTGGGTGAAAAAAGAACCCCACATATCCAGACCAGCCATTCTCCTCAAGGCAGAATAAAAATAGCCTCAGACATCACTGACATTCACAAGCAAAGTGTCTCTGCCAAGAAATGATAAAGGTTTGAGCGATGTCACTGATCTGTCCTCTACCAAGCCATACAGGCTGGGGAGTAGAGAAACAGCCCAAGTCTGCAGTGACTCCACAGGAGTGCTATGCAAAAACCCTGGGTCCTCTGAAATTTCAAACTCAAACACTGTAAGCTCTAAATGACAGGGAAATTTGCTATGGGACTTAAGTGCTTAAGCACTTTTAAAGGCTGACTGCTGGTAATGAAGGGGAGAGGGAGGGAAAAGTATCTTTTTAAAGTATTTCTTTATAAAGAGGGCAGAGCTCTTGGGGTCAGAGGGAGCACCCATCAGCAAAAAAAAGCCCATGGGCTGCCTGGGTCAGCCCAGTCTACATGGGTGGCCCAGCACATCCTAACTGCACCCCATACTGACAGCAAACCTCTGCAGCTCAAATGTGTGTACCCAACAGGGGGTAGCCTTTTCTCTTCTGGGCACAGGAACCACAGTAGCTAAACAACACCAACAACTTGACTAGAATTAGTACGATGTCCTTGCTTTAGTGCTGTTTTATTGAGGTATTATGCTAAATGGTGACATGTGTGTGTTTCTCTGCAGGGACTTACCACACTACATAGTACCAACCACAAAAAGGGGAAAAATTCCAAAGGGAACCCATAAGGGCAAAATCACTACCATCATTAACTTGGGCTTAAAATCTTCTGCTGACTCACTGACTGCACATTTATGTTTTGGAATAACAGCCAGGCAGAGAAAGCCACTGTTCAAGGATAGTAAAGTCCATTCAACAGGATGAGCAAAAATCACATTACATGAATAGTTATCCAAATTAAGTTCAGTAGCCCTTAACAATATAACTACATGGGAGAGAATTTTATACTGAATTAGTTCAACAGTATTTTACTGAAGTCACATACAAATCAGTTTCCCTCTATTGCTAATGTAAAGGAAGAACTAAGATGCTTTCTAGGATACTCTTAGCTGCAGAAAAAGAGGTAATTTTCTGTAAACATTGTCAGAGCAATAGAGAGTGACTAAAAGTTCAAGCCCTCCCAGACAGGCACACAAAGCTTCCATGGCCCCTTCTGACACTGCAGCCCTACACACCAGCAGGGAATAACATGTCTGCCCACAGTGCAAGGAGAGCCCAAGCTCTGCCAGGCTGCTTTGTTACACACGCCAATCTGCACCTGGAGGGCCAAAACAGAATCTTTGATTTCCTTCTCCATTCAGTCCCAAGTTAGCCATCCACAAAGGCAGCAGGAGTTATGCTGAGAAAACTTGCAAGGGGCACGTATCAGACTAAACGACTGATAATCCCTCTCCTGGGAATCAGGGATCAGCAGTCTCACAAGGAGCCTATACCTTCCCTAATTTACACCTATAGAAAAATCATCCTGGATAAAACACTGTACATATACTTACCTGCCAAATCCTCTGCTACATGATCTTCAACATAAACATCACCACTCCCCTCATTTGTTTCCAAGTTTAAACATTCCATACTTTTAATAACCGTTTGCTCTTGATGGTTAATTTCTGCTTTTACACAGCCATTTTCACAGGGGTTCAATTCCACCTGCCTGAAGAGAGGGAAAGAATAATAGTTAGTGCATAAAGCATTGCTTGGTAAGCTTCTTCCTGTGAACACACAAATAACACGAGAAAATGGTTGACAGAAGTTATAGGCTGTCACAGGCAAAATTACTTGTCTAAAATAATAACAAGAATGAGGCAGCTTTTTGCAGCAAAGAGGATTAAAGACTCAACCTCAGCTTGCAGAGTTCAAGTACATTTACAATGATCTTTATTAAAAAGGTACATAACCAAAAAAATATTATAACAGATAAGAAAATCACAGGCAGGTATTGTAACTTGTAGAATATCCCCTCATTAGTACTTGAAAATATACATCCTTGCCACCTACTCCACGAATCAGTCTGCTCACCACCAGTGATTTTTATGAGCTTACGGAGTGGAATCTAAAATGCAGGAAGGAGCACTGAAGTGGGAGAGAGTTGGCTGGTGATTGAGCAGTAAGACACCAAGTGGACTGCAGAGAAAAATGACAGGGGAGGGCTGATATGGAAGAGACATGAAGTGGGGTGAGCCACATCCTTTTTGTTTCACCTGTTTCACCTGCTTCCAAGCAGGCAGCTCAGAGCAATACAATTCTGCCTGCATCCAGTAACAGTATAGAGTAACAATGAGGAAAAAACAGACACCACCAAATGCAGATTAGAAAGAGATTGACAGTAAAGACTTCTGTCATACCTTTCTGTTGAGGTGTGACTGGACAAGACAGAGTGCTTTACCTAAAAGATATGGATGGGGGAGAATATTCTTTAAAGCAAGAAGACCATCACACTTCTCAAACTTCACATTTTATTAAACACAAGTTGGAGTCAGCAAAAAACCCCTCACTAATTCTCTGACCTGGAGGCAGTATATAGACAAATGTGAAAATGATGCTACATTATTACACCATTACAATATTGTAAAGAAACAAAGAAATAGGAAAAGAAAGAAAATCAGATTTCTTTCGAAAGCTAGCTAGCAAGTGTCAAGTGAGACACCACACAGCATACGGAAAAGAAACAAAGCAGTGAGTTTCCTTCGCAATGTTTTCTTTACTGAATAAAAAAATATTGAAAAATCCAGAAGAAACATGAGGCTAGGTATCAGGTATGGTGAAGCAATCTCATTTCTCAGATGCAGTCATGCATCTACCTTCCAACATAGACCTTAACTTCCCGTTTGCCAGAGATGCTCCAGTTTTGCATATGTAGTTATGGATCCAGGATTCAAGAAAGTGCCCTTGTCATTAAAAAGCTAAACTTGTCAGCTCCCACTGGCATATTAGCACATATCCAATAATGCTGTAGCTTAGCAGAGTAATAATTGCTGTGAGCTCCCAAAATGGACAAATTTGCTGTAGAGCTAAGGTGTTTTGAAACACCACTGTGTAACTTTCAGGCCCTGAAAGTTAATGTTTAATAACTTTCACCTGTCATTAAAGGTTAAGAGATGGTCACTGCTTATTAAAAAAATGGCCTTAGCTCACTTGCAAACCACAAGAAATAGCAGAGTATGTCCAGTGTAGGACCAGTAGCTATGATATGGGTAAAAAGGCACTACTTCTACAAATGCTACTTTTGACAAAAGGACCCTTTAGCATCCCTGCCAAGGCTGAGAAAAGAAGATACTGGCCATTACCTTGCTCGTTCTGAGAACTGCTAAATTTGGGGATCCAGGTGGGGTCTGATGCAACAACTCAGAAGTGAAGGCAGTATTTGCAATCTGCATACATTCTTCAAGAGTCTTCAGGAAAGTGTCACAGGTTGATTTCAACAGAGCTCCCATATCAATCTCACTCTGTGAGAAGAAATCAATTGGAAGAAATGGACTCACCACAGAAGATCAATTTGGAGCAACAAATGTTGCAAAGCCCAGAGCTGCTACAGTTGTGATTTCTGGTTAACATGAATTAAAATTCAGTGTGTCAGCTGCTCAGAGAACTGGCATCACACATTACTGTGGCTGTGTCCCCTTGCAGTATTACCACTGACTCTCCGTACAACAAGCTTAGTATGCTTGTGTTTTGAAATCAATGCCTCTTAGTTACTTATCTTATTGGTGTTAGAACTGTATGAAATACTAAGCCTGGATGTATTCAACAACGGCATTCCAGGAAACACCACTGACAGGAGAAATGAAAAGTAAACAAATTAAATAGATGCAGAATGATCTGCAGATAATCATCTCCAAAAACCCCATGAACAAAAAATTACTGCACATTACAAAAACGCAGAATGAAGTATGACATTGCCACTCTGCAAAGTGAGTTATTGATGCTGAAACACTTTTAGCAATAAATCTTTGCAGTTAAATGCTAGTAAGGTCAGGGAAAGAGAGTCTTGCCTCAGATGCATGAAATATGAGCAGGATAAACACCACATTACAGGTCAACACCTGTGAGCTGCAAGTTCTAACAGTGCCTTTTAGTCATTCTAGAAGCCAGAAGCCTAGTCACATCAGGCTTCTGCACTGTCTTTTAATTCACCTTAAAAAGTTTATCAAGTATTGTCTTGGGGTGACCTTATGATGTGTATCCCATATCGCTGCCTATGTCCAGAAATTAATTTTTGTGCCTTTCTATGCCTCTAAACTGAGCCTGAAAGGGGGAAGGAAAAAACTGAGCAAAACTTTCTCAAAGCAGTTTGCAGCTCGTTCAAGGTTACAAAAAGATAGCAGGTTTTTTTTTTCCCTAGCTGGGGCAGGGGAGGGAGGAAGCACCCGGCTCGTTTTTTCCCAGTCAGTTTTTGGCCAGTTTTTGCTTCTTCTTGCTCTCCGGAGAGAGACTGAGAGTTGGACTTTGGATTTCCTTCTCTGGAATTCCGGATTTTTCCCCTTTTCTACTGGACTGCTTGATTGCTGTAACATCAGAGCACATCGGGAGGACTTTCCACCGGGCACAGAGGGCCTGGCCCCGGCCCGAGCCCCAGCTCCGAGGAGACCAAAGGGAGGACTCGAACACTTCCCCAGGTTTTTTCCTCTACCGCGAAAGATTTTACCATCTAACATTATTTTCCTTCCCATGTGTTTGTTAAATAAATAGTTTTATCTTCTTCACTTTCCTTCGAGGAAAATTTATTTTTTCCCGAACCTGGTGGGGGAGGGGTGGTTGTGCCTTCTCTCAGAGGATATATATATTTCTAAATTTGCCCAAACTGGAACAAGTATCTTTACAGAGATGGCTTGGACATACAAATGATTAACCATCAGGTGTTTTGCCTGCTTGTTCTGCACCTGAGCATCCATCTCTCCAGTGGGAGGCATCCCAGAACTCCACACCAGCTTCTCTAGCAATGGAAGCACATCCCTCTTCACACATTTCTCTCTCAAAGCAAGGAGCAGATCATTGTCTTTAGGAAGTCCCTCTTAAATGAGGCTTCTTTGGTCGATCTGCAAGGTTTGAAACTTTAACTTAAGAGAGGCTAACCAAGCAGTTCTTTATATCAGTTTTGCTCTTTTTTTGTGGTCTGCATAATCTCTTGACCTTTTGAGGGTTTTGGATGTGTTTTGCTGAGCAGGATATTAATGACTCAGAGGCAGAAAAATGTACACTTCTTGCAAGTTATCTTTTTATAAAAGATCTGCTTTTTTGGATCCACTGTAAACACATGATCGCCTACAGAGGTGTTACTGTCTAGATCACAGATACCAGATCTCATCTCACTACTTGCTAGCCCAACAAAGGGCAAGTTATTTGCAACAATACAGTAATACTTCATTTAAACAAGAACTGTTGTGTGAGTACTTTACTTCCCCCTCAAGTTCTCTGCAGAAGGAGGTTGCAACATTAAGTAGCTATAAGTGAATACTACATTGGCTACCCAGAAAAGTTCACCAGCTTAAGACTTTACAGATGTGGTCTACAGGAAAAATAGAGCTGTACCTCTGGTTCTGACACACCACAAATGCTGGCTTCCTTTGTTTTATGCACTTGCTGAACAAGGAGGTTACAGTACAGTCTAAGTTCAGACATTTTAGTCTTCAAGGCTTCTGTGTTTTCAGTGAACTCTGAAAGTGAAACAAAAGAAAAGTTAAATTTACTGTATCCAATGCAAGGCAAGTACACAACATTTGGTCTTAGCAGGCCTTTTAAACAGGACAAAAGCCCTACATATAATATTCTTTGTTTTCACAAAGTAGTTTAAGGTGCAAGCCATATCATTGTTTATACAGGGTTCTAGGTAGAAAACATTAGACATAAAACATGCATTCTGTCCAACAAGAAAGGGATTAATTTAATACAGATATCCCTGAATCACAGAATGCATAAGGTTGGAAGACACCTTTGGAGAGCAGCCAGTCCTTCTCCCCTGTTTAAAGGAGGGTCAGCAAATTACTCAGGTCTAGTCAGGTTTTGAACAATGCCAACAATGGAGATTCCACAACCTCTCTGGGCAGGCTTTCAGTGCTCCCTCATCTTCACAACATAAACAAAAATTTTGTTTATGTTTCAATGGAGTGGTTTATATTAAAAGTCATGCATATTTTCTCTTGTTCATTCACTGAGAAGACTCTGGCCTCATCTTTTTTATGCTCTCTCACTAGGTATTTCCTTTAATCATCTTAGCAGCCCTTTGTTGGACTCGCTCCAATATGTCCATATGTTTCTTGTACTGAGAAACAGAGTGCAGGACTGAGAAGACTAATCCAGATAAGACTAATGGTCAATCTGAGATTTTTCAGAAGTAATGTTTTGGATATTAGAGTCCCTGAATTATAAAATAAATTGTCTGTTAATAAGACTGATGTGGTTTAGCTCTGCAAATACATCAGTAGCTTCTCACCCTGTGTTACTGTATGTCTCTTTACAGATGTAACTTTGTGCTGCTTCTAAGCACTGCACATCAGATCCTCACTTGGTGAAGGACTCTACAGTAGCATCTTCTGCTCAGTTCTGCCTCAGTTTGAACCAGTAGATGCAAAGCCTGGTGATGACACACATAAGGCTAAGAGGAGAAGCAAATCCTCACCTCAGGGAAAGGAAGTGCTCGCCACCCCCTGCATTTGCTCAGGACATTAATAATTTGCTATTTTCCCATTTTCTGTATAGTCATTGTGCTGAGGTTACACAGGGTTAAGGCACAATGATCTGTGACTAATGCCACACTTGTAAGCAAGAGGGGCTTTCACTGGGGAGAAAGGGAGATTGCTGGTAAAAGCAAAGAACTGAATTCATTTTCATAGCCTGACCATGATCAGATTTAAGTTTCTGAATACTAATATATAGATTTGGAACCCAGTGCAAACCTTTTCTTAATTGCTGAGGCATTCTCAAAGTGCAGAAGACAGCCCAATTAGAACATGGAAGGAAAGGGTGTGAGGAACCCCAAAGCTTAAGAGACCCTGGTGTGAGAGGCTGGGTCGTCATATTTAGACAGTTGTAGAAGGTGGGGGTCTTACATTCTTGTACAGTCTGCATCACAGTGACCCCTAGCCAGGGCCTATTTACTCACTGTACTTACAGAAGCCATCAGCACATGGTTTTCAAATGACTTTTGTATAGTATATTTTAAGAAAAAGCCAAAGTTTTCAACTTTCTGTCCTGAGAATTAATACCTGAGATTTCTAGTTAATGTTCCCACATGGGAACATAAGCTTTTAGCAGCACCAGAGACCTGAAGCACAGGTTGGACACGGAAGTTGTGTGTACATGGGAAAGCATGGGGAAATACAAAGCAAAGAGTATATGCCAGCAAAAGGGTGTTCTTGCCTTTTTCCTTCTGTGTCCTGCTGTCAGTCAGACAGGCTTTGGCAGTTCCTAGTGCAACCAGCCACTTTTGCCTTTCAACTGCATTTCTTGCCTTCAGATAGAAGTACTGCTCCCCTGGGATAATCAGGTCCATTCGTGTGTTATCTGCAGGATGAACTGAAAGAAACATAGACTTCAGACCAGCTCCCGGGCCCTTCCCAGCCCAAACAACCATCTCAACAGATGTGTTAGGTGGCAGGTCAAACAGTAATGAAAAAAGAATCTATGGTCCCAACTTCCCTCACTGCCATTTTATGACTTCTCTTCTGAGTTCAGAATGGGCAGGACACACATATGTACAGCTATGAAAGACAGTTTTGTGATCAGTATAATCTGAGAGTCTTTATGGAAAGGGCATCCTCTTCTGGCAAGCCTCTCTTTCAGGCTTCCAGCCCTTAACTGAACCTCAAAAATGTGGCAATATAACTCAGCAGACCAAGTACTGAAGTTTATCATTCATCTTCCTAGCTTCATGTTTGTGCTTATGAGGAGTCATTTGAAGCTGTGCGATGTTCCACCACAGCTCATGAAAAACAGCGACCCACCTGCACGTAGAATACCCATGATATTAGAGGCTTGCAGTTCTCTCAACATTTTCAAAATACTATGAAATAAAAACTGGCATATACATCAAGTTACTGCAGATACATACCAGAGAAATCAAGCTGCCAAATAGCTCATCACCTGAAATCTCATCTTGAATGCAACATTACTGGACAAACTTCATGCAGCTGAGTGTTACTGTATCTTAGTTACCTTGAATTTCACAAACAGCCATTTGGATGCTTCCCTTGCAACCCTTCCAGGCATCTTCCTGAGAGTCGTAATAGGACAGGATGCCACCACAGAGAAGGAACCACCGAGGCTGCCAGCCTGAAAAACAAAACTGCATTTCTCAGTTATGCCTCTTCCTGCAATTCCATCACCTCTCTCACTTGGGACTTGCTGCAAATATGGCCCCAAAGATTCTCAGTCCCCCTGGAAAACTAAACTCTTTGACGAAGTAAGATTTTTGGACAGACTTGGATGTTGTGTACCATAACCCCTGCTTGCTGGCACCTACATGTCTGTTCTGCACACAGCTGGACACCACAGTGTGTGTCTTGAGGTGCCATATGTCATTTTCAGCAGTTTTGCTAACACAGCATCACTGACTCACTCTCTCTTCCAAAACCACCTTCTCAGTTCACCACCCCTCAACTCCTTCCATCACTCCTCAACCCACCTCTTCACTCTTCCCCAAAGCCACCGCTGCTGTTTTGCCTTACAAGTCTTCCTCCCTGGGCTAGCCAGGTTATCTTGAAAAATAATGGGTAAGAATGTCCAAAAAATCAACAGGAGGGAACAGAGGCAGATCTGTTGATTTCTGAATGTTCTGAATACCATCTTTCAGTGAAGCAGCTTTCAGCAGCTCTTGAAACTCCTTGTGCTGCCCACATAAAACATAGTCTTGAGTTCCTGTACGTCTGGATACCTTCCCAGAGAATAACCCAAACACAAGGCTAGACCTACACCAGTAGTTCTGGGTACACTTTTGTCCACTCTGCTGCCCAACTTCAGAAGTAAAGTACCCTTTCTTGTTTTCTACTTTTGGAAGCACTACAGCAGTATGAAAAGATAAAACCAAACACGACCTGACAACCGCCATTTATGTCGAATTAAAAACTACAAGCTCATTAACTTAAGAAGAAATGAGGCAGCAACGTCACTGGAGGAAAGCAGCTTTCATTACTGAGCTGCAACAAGCTTCCCTGGCCAGGTCCAATGGATGGACATTCTGACACTCCCACATTGAGCCAGCAAACCATCTCTGGAAAGAACACTTGGACAAGACCATGTGAGCCACATGGCTCCTAGATATTTTGGCAGAGGGTCCTCACTTCTGCTGTCCCATGCGCCAGGGCTCTGTCAACCAGCACTGTGCTGCAGGAGCCCAGGCTGGGCTTGGACTGACATCACGTTGGAGGAATGACAGCACCTTTCCAGCTAGGAACTGGTTCCTTAGGCTACTGCTGAAACCAAACACAACACAGTTTAAGGTTAGAAAGGCCTAAAGCCTCAGGCTAACAGCAGGAGTATGGTCTGGCTTGCCACCTTTTTTTTTTTTCTTAAAAGCAATACCACTGCATTCAGTCCAACCCGGTTTATAGATTGCTGAACCTTGTGTGGTGGCTGGAAAACAAATTAAACATAAAGATTATTTCATACCCTTCCAGATTTCTTCCATTACTTCCTAGAAGAATATAAAAACATCAAAAATCAAAAGTATTCTCAACACTTCTCTACTTCATAGGAAGGGGGGGGGGAAATGACAAGAATGAGAATTTAAAAAAAAAAAAAAATCAGCAAGACTAGTTTTTATTTGTCTTGCCTCCCAAATAAAGAAATTATTCTAAAAGTCACTATTGATATGTGGGAATTCACAAAAAAAGGAAGTGATTGTTCAGCAGAGAGAAGCAGTTAATTGCTTCAGACACTCAATGGCACAGAACCAATTCTTTAAATAATGCACAGCGCCACAGTCAATACAAGCCTCTAATTCAGTCTGGAGATCCTGCTGCTGCGCATGAATCATTTCAGCCATGGTCCTACAGCTTACAACTGCAGCTGATGCCCAACCAAATTGTATCCCATCAATCAAAGGCTGTGCAATCAATTAGCCAGCATACAAATCACTCTGCCTCCATCACTTTGGAGGTAGGTTAAAAATATGTAATGAGTCAATATATTTTGCTGAGACTTTTATTTGGTTGGTTTTTTTGGTTCTGGGTCTTGGGTTTTTCTGTGGGGAACAGAACTATCTGTATTCCTTTGCAGAAGCCAACTCTTCTTTAATTATTACATATGTATTAAAAAGACTGTGATAGACAATTTTACCTATGACAACACATTTTCAGAACAGGATTGTTACACTAATAAACACACATTTTTGTAAAAGGAAAACAATTCAAAAAAATACAGCAAGGTTCTGTCAGAAGATGCACTAACCACCTGGTACTCACTGAGTCAGCAGCCATGGGAAGGTTATCCTAAACAACCAGCTAAAAATAGCATGTGGCTGACAAATCATGGCCACTGCTCAGGGACATAACCTTTAATTACAGGAGCTTCACTTTAAGTGAAGAATGGAAAGAAAAAAAACCCAAAACAAAAACCAAAGCAGCAAAAATAGATACTTAGGCACTTCCAAGAATACAAGTCTTGGGTTATTTTCCTCCCATAAATTGTCATTGGAATATTGTAATTTTTGGAACAGAGCATTCAGACTTCACCTGATATGGAAAGGTAAAGCTGAACCGTTTAAGGTCTTACTTGTGCCAGCATTAACACAACTTTGAAGAAGAATTTACAAAATCCATTTTTACTGGTGGTGCCCAGGCAGGAAAAAATACAGCTCGTACTTCCAACATCTCATTTTGGATTCACGGTACCATTAACAGTAAAAATTGACCTTGCTGGGAAAGATATGCATAAAAAAACCCCAATAAAATGTAAAGCATAATAAAAAGTGATCAGTAGCTTAAGGTCTGAGCCATAGAAGAGAGTGAAGATATACCAGACGACTTCACAGGCACCGACCGGAGTAGATATCGCACTCCTGTGGGAAGCTTACAGTTAGTGCCTGCAGTACCTGGAAGATCTATACTGTCCACTACAAAAACAGATATTTAAGCAGTCTGTGCCTGCTAAGGATTTACTATTTCTCCAGAAGCTTCCACAGAAAGAAAGATCTGCCTACTTCCACCATTATACTTCAGGAGATCTGGAGGTAGCTATCACTGAGCAAACTTGACATTTCTTGATAACACAGTTGAAATTTGGACATAATTCAAACTTTAATGTTATACAACTCAGACTCCAGACAGCATTCCTTCCGAAGTGCTAAGCCTGAAGAAAAAACACCCGAACATTTGAAGACATGTAGATCATGTCAGACATCCACAAAGCCAAACCATCTGGGAGAATTACATACTCAAGAAGTCAAATTGATGACCTGGAAAACAAGCTGCAATTAAGAGATGCCAGTTCCAGCTGCATTTCTAAAATGCATAAAGGCCAGACACCCAGGTTTTTATTATTGCCTGCTTTCCATGAGAGTCATGTAACACTTTAAGCTTATTAATTTCTTGAGCTTCAGAACAAGTTTTTGTAAAACTTACGCAATAGATAGTCCTTGGACTTTTTGATCCTAATCCAGACTTTAACTGCAGATATGAGATAATTATGAACTTTCCACATTACAACATCTGTCTAATAGGAGGAGTTAAAGCCTCTATCACCTCCCCATTGCTTATTATAAGGGCATGATCCAAGACTTAGCTGCAGGTGGCAGAGCAGGACAGATCCCTGTTTTTCTGTGCAGGGTCACTAAAATGTCCCAGAGTGGGTGCCCTGACAGTCAGAGCCATCTCACAGTGAGAACAAGCAATATCCATCATATTTCATTGCACCCTGAGCAAACGTAAACTGTGCCATGTGTTCACTGTCCCACCATCTACAGCTTTATCTCCCAAGGGCAAAAGCACCACATCGTCTGCCCAGCACTGTGTCAGCGACTGATAGCAGGACAAGAGCTGCTGAAAACTCAGCTCTAGCAGGGCAAAGACACTGTCAGTCAACCAGGCCTCTAGTCAGGAAAAGCAATTAGCAAGAAAGCACCTTACACAGATCTAACTTGAAACTTTTCCCCTTTTTTCTCATTCAAGAAAAAGAAGTAATACAGTTAAAAGGTTATCTTGACATAAGCATTTTGCACCCAAAACTGGTGCCTACTTTTTCTATACAGCCTCCTAAGGCTACCCAGTATTTTGGGAAGGGTAATCCCAGGTGCTGGAACACATTTTGCAGCCTTAATTCTATAGCAAAACAATCTGACAGGATAAAAATCCAGTGTGTATCCATGAGGGACAGCAGAAAGGCAGACAAGAGTGTGTGACAACCTATGCCTCTTCTCTGAGCTATTACCTGTCACCTAGAGAGCAGCTTCTGGAAAAACCCATATTGCAATTTTACTCTGATTATGTGCATGTTAACAGCAGGAATCAATATCAAAAGCCCCTAAAGGTAATGAAGTTCAAAGATTTAGGACTTTAACAACGATATCACTTTTTAAAGCACTTGTTTGAGGGGCACTAGAGGTTCGAGTGAAAGAAGCAACAGCTGGAACTGGCTTTAACACAATGACTTTCTCCCAAACGATTTTTCTCACAGGGGTTCCATAAAGTCCACTTTTGTTTCAATCACAACTGTCAGGGCAATGTTAGCAGCACTGAAAAAGCATCCTGTCACCACAGGGCAACTGGGTTTGTTTGCAGACGCTTTTATGGCAGTGACCAGCCAAGGCACAGAGAGCACAATGTACCAGCTGTCAGGCATTTTTGAAGGGGACACAGTGAAAGGATGAAGGGCAGAGAGGGGATCGTGGTGGAGGCAGAAGTTCAGTAATACAGGCCACTGCTCAGACACAGTAATTCAAGTCATACAAAGCTCCTGGGAGTTTTCCTCCTCTGTTTATACTTCCCAGCCCCAGCACACAAGCTGCTCCTCTCTCTGACCCCTGGGGTGGTTATCAGGCCAGACTAAGTCAACACAGTGAATTTATGTAAGCAGATACAGATACCACATGATGGTATCTCTTCACCATCAGTCTACCACACCTTTGGTTTCCGTCCTACCCAGCCATTCCTTGTCATCACTTACTCTTTTCAGTGCAGAGGGACTGAATGCAGAGGCACCGGTACTGCAGCATACCTGGCAGAGAATGCTGCACCATGAAGGCTCTGCAGCACTGCTCTAACACTTACAGAGGAGAAAGGGGACACCGATTTCCATTCCTGCAGCCTCATCAAACCTTTCTACTCTGAGCACATCACTCAATTCCAAAACAGCTGGACAAAAGCAAGATTGCTGCATGAAGAAATACAGAGGGAAAGGGAAGAAAACCATGAGAAAGAAGGTCAAATCACACAAAGACAATTAAGCAAAATCCGAAGAGAATTAACTAATCAGTCCCTGAAGTATCCTTCGTGAAAAGTCTCACCCAGCCAGAACTGGCTGAGACTCAGGCATTCATCTAAACCAACACCTGGTCTCTGGGAGCAGCTACAGCCAGTAAGAGAAGGCAGACCATTGCCCTGAAGGCAACAGAAACCTCAGCTGTCTAGGTCCACCTCCGCAAAAGCCAGACTTCTAATTTTATACAATCAGAACTTGGACTATACCCAGAGGCTAAAATGAAGGAGAAAATTATAAAAGGCTTTTTAGAACCAAATCTTTATCTAAGTGTGAAGTTTTCGATTAATTTCTCCATCTCTGGAAACAGAGGACCTTATATCCAGAGCTTGGTATCAGCTGGAAGTATATGAGTCTCTCATCCTAAAACATCAAATTTTTTAAACTCCCAAAACAAAGACTAACTCTAAGCAGTATCATGTGCATCCAGATCCAAGAACTAATGCTTTTTCACATTTTCTTGAGCTCTATCCCCAAATTTACTAAGGAATTCTGAATCATTAGAGACAAGAGTAATTTAAAGTTTTACGTGAAAGCTGAAATTTACTGCTTGGTGTTGGCTCTTGGTATCATGGGATAAACTGAAAAGAATCCAAAGTACAACAATAAACTGAGAGGGGATGATTACATACAGGTAGATGGGGAGAGCTAACTGAAGTATGTGGCACGATGCAGCGTCACTGGTGATGGCATGAAGGTGAGTGTATCATGCCTTGAGGAAGATTAATAACTTAGGGTTAGAATTACCCAGCACAAATAAGTGAATATTTAAATATCAGGAAAAGCTTAGCTTTGTAAAGGAAAGTGATCAAAGCCATTTCATGGGACATGCCACAAATACCAGGCAAGCCAGTGGAAGCAATCACCATTTTTCTTTCTAATGATGAAGCTGCCTTTGAACCCCAAAGCCAAGAGCTGATCCATACCATCTCTTCCAGAGTTAGCAGCAATCCTGCCTGTGGCCAGCAATCCCAAGTAGGCTGTGTGTCTACACGGAAGAGCTGAACTGAACTGAATTTCAGCAGAAAGAAAAGAATCAACTTGAAAGTGCCAAGCTCTCACATGCACCACTGAAGGGACTGATGGGATTCTCCAACTCCATGCTCTGTTTCCCAGAAATAGCTTACTCATTCTACAAACCTGATGAGAAAAAAATCATAGACGCCTTTTACAAGGCAAACTCCAAAGACTAAATCAATTTGTTTTATCAATCAGAAGGTATGCTGCTCAATAAAGAGCACATATTGCAGGTTGAGTTCAGTTGGAGAGTCCCACGGGAAGCAGTTTCCAAGCAGCAAAGAGCAGCCTTCACGTGCAGTTCAGCTCCGCTCCCTCCTTTCTCTATGCTGCAAGCAGCATTCCCCAGCTGGAGATCAGTCACACTATGACACTGCAGCCAGGATCTGGCTTGGATGCTGCCCACACCAGAATGGTTTGTGCTCAGCCAGGACTGCAGGCAGTAGCAGCACAAAAGACCGAGGGGCTATAGGAAAGGCACACGGTGACACTTTCATCATCCCAACTGCTTACTACAGTAAGTGGTACTGAAACAATAGTTACACACCCATCCCCAGCCCCCACAACCATCACCAAACAAAGCTAACATCAGACAGAGACTTCTGGCAAAGGATGAAATCTAGGAATTTTTTAAGATCATGTTACATGCTTTGTCTGTAAGCTCAGCTGAGGCCAACTTACATGCCTGCATGATTGAAGTCACCCTGCTCTGGATTTTGAGGATTAATAATTTGAAGTTTGCGGATGCATTATATATTTGCCCAAGAGAAACAGTGCTGTCTCACTTTACACAACAATGATAATTCTGCTTGCAAAGCTCCCTGCTCCCTCAAGGTTTTAACCAATTTAGTGGGGGAAGCACAGACAAGAGCAATCAAAGGACACACACTGCAAACACAAGATCTCAATGGATTTTCATAGGCTGGAACTGTGTGCATGTCTATCTGATCCAGAGCTGGCATACTTCATGTGAACTCAAACAAAAGTAACACACTGAGAAATCACTATCTGGTGGCCACTGCATTAGGGGAAACAAAAACTCTAAAAATCTCAGTTTTCTAAACTCAGAGATTTCAAGGTGGCACCGGAAACCCTGCATATAGAAACCACAATGTGAATGCAGGATCAACACCAGAGGAAAACCCCTACCTCCAAGCAGAAACCAGGTAATACTGATTTATCCTAATCTATATAAAGCAAACAAGTGCCTTTACTACGAACAAGATAACTTGTTTAAGCAGTAAAGCAAACTAATCTGTCTTTCAATTGGTGGCAATCATGCTGTACTTTCTTTGCCCTTTGCCCACAGAATGCCAAACTCATTTCCTATTGCTGAGACGTTCTTGCTGTCAATAAATACATAATTTGCAACACAGATCTAGCTCCTAGCCCAAGAGCTGGGAGGAAATGGGTTGATGTGGACTTGACCTCTCATGATGGCAATGACATAAGACACTACAAAATCAAAATTCCCAGAAAAGACTCAGTCACCAACAAACTCCCATCAGCTCCTCTCTCACAGCAAGAATGAAAAGCAGTTCTTTTTAACAGTTTTACACTTGTTCTTTGTTGAATGTCCTATGTCTTCTCTGACTGTGAGGGGTCCTCCTCATTCTGAGGAAGAAAGGGCAGAAGTACTGGCAGAGCATGTGTACATCAGCACTGTGTTATTAGCACAGGCACCAACGTACAGAGGTGACACACAAATTCCCTGTTTTTGCGGGCATCATTTACACTATACAGCACCTGATTCATCAACCTTGAGCAACAGGAAAAGCATATTGGGGGCAGAATACTGGCAGAAATACTGTTCTGGACGACCTGTTGAACCTTCTTGCTTTCCTTAATCCCTGAAAGGATGCTTTCCTGTCTCTCACTCTCTGGCTCTTTGTTACTGCTACAACAAACACCACATTCCAGAATGAATATTTTTTTTTTTTTTTTGCATCTCTGCATAAATTTATAACTTAATGGCTTCAGGGCAGGAAGTCTTCCTTTTATGACAAAAGAAAGCACTACTATGCACAGTTAGCTTGCAGAATAGCAAATTTATTGTTCTCAAACACACCACGGGCCTTCTAAACTCTAAGAAAAGGCACAGAGTAACCTTGACTACCACACTTACAAGAAGAGTCAGGTTTCAACAAAGAAATCAGAAAGATGCTTCAATCTTCCATCACAGATTTTCTGTTGACAGCAAAACCACTGATTTCAGCCAGTGCAAATCTTACATATGCAAGGAAAAGAGTTTCCTTCAGTCTGCATTCACTTAGACTGAGGTTTACAAAGTTATCTTTCTTCATGATGGGTCATTTGATTGGAAGTACTTATCAATGTGGCTAGCAAAAGAAAATTTAATTTTGATGAAAAGGGAATACTTCTTAGTCTTCATCTTACCATCAAAACAGAAGTCCAGCTCATCCTACCACAGGCACACTCAGGCATTAAAATGTCAAATGCCAGTCAGTTATCTACAATATGCATTGCTTCCCACAGACACACATTCCCAGGTCTCACGGCACACAACCAAGCACAAGGGTTCCAAAGACACCCCAGCATCTCAGCAATGCAAAGAAAATCATGTAAAACTTTAGATCAACTGAACCATAGGTGTTTTTAGTATGGGGAAAGGACTAATATCACTGCTAGAGTTCTGCAATTCAAATGGAAAAGGCAAGCATGGCTACTCCTACTGCCACAGACTTTATAATTCAAGAGCATTCACAAATAATTAACAACAACAGCAAAAAAAATCCATGCCTATTCACTGAGACCTGACAAATTTTGATTCTCATCTCAGAACACCTACTGCCTAAAGGGGAAAAGTCACAGCAATCTTCCAGCACAGCAATAAATCCAGCCTCGTGCACCACTCCTGCCCCCTCCCATCCCTACCACAGGAATTCAACACTCGCTTGTGCTGCAGCTTTTTCTTTGTTTAATTTTGATTTCCTACATTTTCCCAGCTCACCAGAGGTGCAGCTGTTCCAGTCTCTCTGGAAAAAATTCAAGCAAGGCAGCAGCCCTTACACATACACTATGGAGCAACACTCGCACCTGGCAATGTCAAGGTGGTCGTGGTTACTTTTCTCTGACCTTCAAGTTTCTAAACTGTTCCAACAAACCACAGAGAGGATTGCACCTGGCAAGACCCCGTCCACAACCCCAAATCACACGCCTCTGCCTCACCTGACTCGAAGGCGTCCGGCAGTGAACATCCCATAGGAACACGGGTGGTATCGGATCCTCCCCACCTCTGCAGTGCTTCCGACCCCACCACCTTTAACCTCTGCTGAGCAAACTCTGGCCACACACGGCTGCTTCCAATCTGCCATGAAAATCAAGCCTTCCGTGGCACGGGAACACCCCAAAAATTAAAATGTGGGCCTAGAGCTAGCAGGACAGCCCCCCTCCACCTCTTTTCTTGCCTTGCTATTTTTTTGCACGTCTTTTCATCGAATCCCCCAAATGGGACTGAATGGCAACACCCTTTCCTCCCAGCTTTGGGAATCCCTCGAATCCCCGGCTCGCCTCAGTAAAAGTTCCACGGGGGTGTGTGGAGAACGGGCAGGTTCGCTGTTCGAGCGGTGACCCAGAGCATCCAAACTACCCCAAACCCGAAGCCACGATCTCGGGGAGGGCGAGGAGCGCCCCGGACGGGCGCTGGCACCGGGATAAATGCCGGGCAGTGACAATAAGGCAGCGCCGGGGCTAGTCCCCTGCACGGCGAGGTCAAGAGGCAGCGCTGCCCACACCCAGCAAACACAGTGAACATATGCATGTATGTACTTGTATAAATACATATATGAGAAGATGACGGCGCCCGTCCCGCAGACGCTGAGCACTGGCAGGAACTCACCGCTCAGGTAGTTGGTCCACTTGTACAGCACCCCCTCCATGCCGGCCGGCCCCCGGCCCCATGCAGCGCGGCCGCCCCCCGGCGGGGTCACGCCGCCCGCCGCCGCCCGCGCTCCGCCGCGCCGCCGCCACACAGCGCCATCGCGGGGGGGCGCGCGCCCCGCCCGGCCCGCGCCGCGCCCGCCCCCCGCCGCCGCCGCCGCCGCCACGCTCCCGGCGCAGGGCGCGCCGCAGCCGCGCAGCCACAGCACGGCCTCGCGGCGCTACGTCAGCGCAACCCGCGCTGTGAATCGCGGCCCGCGTGACCGGCGGGCGCGAGAGGCGGGCGGGGGGCAGGCGCGGAATGCCCAGAGCAGGTGGCCTCTCGCGGCCAATCGGAACGCGCCCTCCCTGCCACCGCCGACCAATCAACGGCCGGCAGAGGCCGGCTCTATTGTGCGTGTGCTCCGCGGGGCTCTCCCGCTCGCCGGCTCTGTGACTTCCCGGAGCGCCCGGCCCGCCCACCTCCCTCGTCTGTCCGGGCCTGTCGATTGGATGAGCTGAGGGACGGACAGGGGCGCGCTCCAATGGGCGGCAGCCCCTCCTGAGCTCGCCCTGCGCAGAGCCAATCAGAGCGCGCACCGCCGGTGCCGGGCCGTCGGGAGCCGGGGGCTGGCAGCCGTGCGCGCCGCTGCCACGTCGGACGGACCGGCCGGGCTCGGGGCGCGGGATGGCGGCACGGTGAGAGCAGCGCGGCGGGGGCGATGGCGCTGCTGCTGTGCTCCGCCCTGCTGTGCGCGGCGCTGGGCTGCGCGGGCGCGGCGCTGATCCCCCCCGCAGCCGACGTGAAGGTGGAGGTGCTGCACAAGCCGTTCCTCTGCCACAGGAAGACCAAGTGGGGGGACATGATGCTGGTTCACTACGAGGGCTTCTTGGAGAGGGACGGCTCCATGTTTCACTCGACGTAAGTGAGCAGCGCGTCTTCTTCGAGCGAGCTGTTGGCTGAGCTTGCGTGGGGAAATATATATGTATATAAAATAGAATCATAAAATGGCTTGAGTTGGAAGTGACCTTAAAGATTCCTTGACTCTTCCACTAGACCAAGTTGCTCAGAGCCCCATCCGACGTGCCCTTGAACGCTGCCCAGGTTGCTCAGAGCCCCATCCAACCTGGCCTTGAACACCTCCAGGAGTGGGTCATCAACAGCTTCCCTGGGCAGCCTGTTCCAGTGGCTTGCCACCCTCACAGTAACGAATTTCTTTCTAATACCTAATCTG
The DNA here is from genome assembly GCF_020740725.1 of Corvus hawaiiensis. NCBI lineage: Eukaryota > Metazoa > Chordata > Aves > Passeriformes > Corvidae > Corvus > Corvus hawaiiensis. The sequence continues at coordinate 44,944,966 of NC_063213.1, forward strand.
AACCTACTCTCAGTTTAAAGCCATCACTCCCTGTTCTGTCACTATATGCCCTTTTAAATAGTCTCTCTCTATCTCTTCTGTAGGCTCCTTTGAGGTACTGGAAAGGTGCAATTAGGTCATCCTGGAGTTTTCTCTTTACCAGGCTGAACAGTCCCAATTCTCTCAGTCTTTCCTCCTAGGAGAGGTGCTGCTCCGTCCCTCTAATAATGTTGGTGCGCCTTCTCTGGACTCGCTCCTTTATCTATATATAAAAATAGATTTATTTATTTTAATATAGATGATCTCTTTTGCTCGTGCTTTCCTGAATCCAGACTTCTCACAGGGGTCTGCAACCCATCTGCGAAGTAGCTCTGTGAGGGTTTTTTTTTTCAGGGGCAAGTGTTTTGTTTTGGTTTTTTTTCACTCCTCCCTCCCCAGACGCCCCAAACTTGCGTTTACTTGTGTGCAAGGAAGCAAAAGCAATGCATGAATGTCTTATTTGGTTTTGGATAAAAGAGTTTAAATAACACTGCATAAACTTGTCATTGGGGCCCCTCCCACTGCCACCTGTTCTCAGAAAGTTTGGTGTGAAGAACTGTCTCACAATGCTGTTCAAGACGAACGCCAACAGTAAGGCTTATCTCCCTTCCCAAGGTAATAAAATAAATCTTACTTAGCCTTTGTTTTCTGGTCAGTCTGTAGGAAGTAGAGCCATGTGGCGTTCCTTAAAAGATGGGGATGTTATGCACGGAGCACCTCTCCTCGGTGGAAAGGTTGAGAGAACTGGGATTGTTCAGCCTGGAAAAGAGAAGGCTTTCAGGTGACCTAATTGTGCCTATCCAGTGCCTCAAGAAAGATGGGAGGGAGACTTTTTGCAAGGGCATGTAGTGACAGAACAAGGGAGAATGGCTTCAAACTTAGAGAGTGCAGGTTTAGATTAGGTTATTAGAAAGAAATTCTTGACTGTGAGGGTGGTGAGACGGCTGCCCAGGGAAGTTGTTGAGGATCCATTCCTGGAGGTGTTCAAGGCCAGGCTGGAAGGGGCTCTGGGCAACCTGGTCTAACTGAAGGTGTATCTGCCCATGGCAGGGGGATTGGAACTGGGTGGTCTTTAAGGTCCCTTCCAATCCAAACCGTTCTGTGATTCTGTGATTTAGGTGCAGGTTTTGGTATGTGATCTCAGCTTTTTAATAGGTCTTGTGCTATGCATGAATTTGTTTGGTTTCTAAAGCAAACCATTAATTTAAAAAAAAAAAAAAGTTACATGCGTCCTTCGACTACCGGCAGCACAATCACAGCTTTTCATTATTCTTTACCTGCCCCTGACCAGACAAGTCAACATACCAGAGCCACAGAAATGCAAATAGGAGGAAGAGCCAGAAATTCTACGGAGTCTAAGAGCCTGCAACGACTTGCTAATGCTGGATGTCCTGTAAAACATCAACGAAGTGTTAATAGTGGGAGACAGCAAAATACTCAAGTCTCTGCAGGCTGCCTGAAGGCTACTTTTGTATATTTAAAAAAAAAAGACAATTTTGCATGTTTATGCTCTTGTAGATGATTCAACTAAAATCTCACTAATTTTCTCTTGTAGTTAACTTGCCTCTCTAAAAGGACTTCTAGTGACACTCTAAAGTTTTTGCTGCTGACTAACTTCTGTAAGTGTTCTGTTTTCTTCTTAAACACCTTTCCTGCATGACTAGTAAATAGAGCTTTTAAATTCCTTGTCTGTTAGTAGAGTGAAAGTAGTCCGGGTTGTACCACCTGGTTAAATCAGGAAAGGGTTTTTTCTCCCTGATGTAAAGTTGAATGTTTTGCATGCGTTTGTTTCTGTTTTTTTCTAGACTGTTATATAGTTGTTTAGTTTTGGGGTTTTTTTCCCTAATGGCTTCTTTTGAAAGAGATGTGGCTGATTCTTCTAAGCATGTTAGATTTATATTGCTATCATGGCCATGCTGGTCTGTGATATGCAATTTACCGAAGTTTGTAGATGGCTTTGACTATAGATTTTTAAGAAAAATGCTTTTCTACTCTGATCAGTTTCCAAGTGGAAGTAGGTGATCAGGGAAGTGAAGGTGGAGATCCGGGTTGATTGGTGTTGTCATAAACACACCAGGTAAATGTTGTTTTATTTCTTTCCACTTCTCAAGGAACCTTGTCATGCAAAGCATAAGTTTTAAAGACTTTGAAAGTGTAAGTCTTGCATTTTACAGATGTCAAGGTACCGAGTAGTGCTGTGTTTTTAACTAGATATTTACATTATGAGCATATTCCCTCTGCCTTTTGTGGAACTTGATGCTTAAATATGAAGTGTTTTATTCCTTTCTTTTCCAGTCACAAGCATAACAATGGTCAACCTATGTGGTTTACACTTGGCATAAGGGAAGCTCTCAAAGGCTGGGACAGAGGTTTGAAGGACATGTGTGTGGGAGAGAAGCGGAAGCTAACTATTCCACCAGCCCTTGCTTATGGAAAAGAAGGGAAAGGTAAAACATGTGAAGCCCTTTCCTTGCTCTAATTGTTTCTATTCTCTGTATTTTACTGTTATTCTAGGGCTAAGAGGTTAGCAAGCTTTCAAGCTTTCCAGTTTGATTCTGTTAAAGAAGAAAAATTGAGGGAGTTGGGTGCTCTTTCTCATAAATTTGTTTTCTGCAGTAATATCCATTAAGTGGCTATGTGGTGAATGCAGGAAAAAAACCCCAGAAACTGATGGTAGCTGCTGTGCTGTATGTTCTAAATGTCTTTTCTGTTAGTGCTGTGCCCAGCAGTTCCCTGCGTCTTCTTTTTTTTTTAGTTTGTTTTTTTTTCTCCCTTCTTTTACAGTCAAGTGGAGGTGGTTGCTTAGGTAACAGTTGGCTTTTTGGCTGTTGGATCTGTTTTTGTGCTAATACTTCATGAATGTGCATGTGCAAGCCTCATTCTTGCTTGCAGGTTTCTTTTAGAACCTTGTACTACTGCCCAGCCGGTTCTTGGATGATACAATGAAAAGTCACTGTTTATTTCTCCCTATAGAGACATTAATTCTTTCCCTCTTAGAGCTGTTTTCCGTTTGGGCAGTGGTCCCTGTTATCCACAGTAAGATGTGTAGGTGCATGGGCATGTTGTCATGTTGTCACCTACTGAAAATGCACTGACTGCTGTGCAGACAGATATAAACATCCTTTGTAGAGTTTACTCAACCTGTCTACTACTGAGGGTGTTTGGGGCTTTTCTTTTCAAGTATTTCCAGATTCTTATAACGGGAGGGCCAGATTTGGAATATGCAGTTGCTTAAGTGGCAGCTTGAATGGTTCTGTTTCTGCTTTATGGGATTTGTTTTAGTTAACTTATTTTGAGCAATTATTATGAATATCTATGTCATGACAAGAGTTGCAACAAATGACCTACGGTAGTGCAAGGTTCCAAAGCAGAAGGGATGAATGTCTAGGAACATATAGTCTATCCTGCTAATGTTCTCTCCCATCACTATGAGACTGTTTGGGAGTGAGGACTGTGTGCAGTTCTGTACCTTCTGGCAAGCAGGGCTGCACATAGGCTTTGGACTCCATATTACCTCATGCTAGGTAGTATTCATGCATACAGCATACTTCATACCTTCCTCTCTTGAATGTACCAGTTTAACACATTTTTCTAGAAGCTCTGCTTCAGCGTTCAAGATACAGTATTAGAAGTAATCGTGTTTCTAGTAGGGAACGGGAACATGCGGTTGTCATTTATTTGTCTTTATGCAGGGAACAGCTGTACATTTTTCCACAAAAAGATATGAAATGCTGCAGTGCTCATGTAGTCATCAGCCCTAATTGTTTGATTAATATGTAAAGCACTGAAGTTGTCCTTCAAAGACTTGCAAGCCTCACCTTGGTGTTTAGTGCAAGAAGGTTAAACAGCTAAACACTGCTAACTGCTGTAAGAAATTACGTGCTTTAGGAAGACTTTGAAGTATTTGGCCATAATTATGTTGCTGTTTTCAAATTATGCCCTTGAAGACAGAATCATTTCATTTTCTTCATGCTTTCTCTGAATGCACATAATTTCAGTAGCCTCCCACCTTGGTTGCTGTCTGACTCATTATTTGAGTCAGATGCCTTTTTCTGTAACACTCAAAAAATTACCTGTGTTCCAAACCCTAAACAGGGCACTATGCCCTGTGTTTCCAGAAGATTCTGCATGTTTATCATCCCAGAAATCTAAAAGCCCATTGGTTATTGCAGTTCAGGGTATATTTAACACCATAGCTCCAAACTAATAGATGTGGATTATTTTTTCCCTGTTTTCTCAAGGCAAAGAAATAGTTTTTGGGGTGCTGCCATCCAGTATAGAGATATATTTGGTCCTATTCAACCTTTCTGTATAAAGGAGCAAAGTGATGTGCTAAAAGGTCTTTGACAGTAGCTTCAGCCATCAGCATGAGGGCATATTGCATCTCTGTGAAAGCCAATGCCTGATAAACTGAAATCCTCGAGGTGTGGTGGCGTGGGGGAGTGGTCTGTGGCACTATTAGGAAGTTACTGGTCTGTTCACCTACATCAAAAACGATGTAGTGATAACACATGCTTTGTGATTAGGTTTGGGTACTTAGTTTCTGCTGTGTGTTTGGAAATAGCTCAGTACTTTGTGCACCGAGTCCAGAGACTGCTGTGGGAGACCAACATTGTCACTACCCTTCTGTCCTTCTCTGCAAAAGAGTTTTTCCCTGTGGCAGAACAGCAGATACAAGGTATCAGTTGGCAGTGGAGAGGAATTTCGAGACTGACGGGGTAATGGTGTACTGGGAGTACTAAATTCTCCCTTCTTGCTGCCCTGTCCGTTAGTCTTGGCTGTAGCCTGTCTGACTGTACAGTCTCTTTTATTGTTTTCCAGTTTATCTGGCTCTGGCCATGAAAGAAAGAAGATTCAAGAATGTTGTTTGATAAACTTGTGATGGTAATTGCTGAATAAGAGCTTGCATCAACACCTACTAGTCTCCAACAAAACTAGTTGCATCTAAAGCTGCATATATGCTGTAAGGGCTGCTCCGAGTCCAGGCTGCAGGCTGAAATGGTTGAGGTCATCACTGTTAGAGATACTTATCCTTGCTAGTTCAAACTGTAGGATGCTTTGAAATGACCAGGATTACTGGAACATTTCTCTGACACATACGGCTTTTATATGGCATTGAATATATAGTTGGTTTTAACTTTTCTCCATTTTGGGCAGGAAAAATTCCACCTGAGAGCACACTGATTTTCAACATTGACCTTCTAGAAATTAGAAATGGACCAAGGTCTCATGAGTCATTCCAAGAGATGGATCTTAATGATGACTGGAAACTATCCAAGCAAGAGGTGAGTGGATTATCCTTCTCTTGTGAGCAAATCTAACAGGATGGGAGAGTGAAAAAGAATGCACATCTATGCTGCACTGCTCTGAGCCTTGCATCCTAGTGAAAATTCCAGACTGGAGGTTCAAAAGGAGCCTTGGTAAGCTGAGGATAGGCATGTGACTCATGTGTGCCGCATGCTTATGGAAGACTTGGATAAAATAAAGCATCTTAGGAATAAAACCAGACTTCGGGGCTTTTTGGATTTAATTGCTGATTTATTAATAAACTGGAATTTCTTCTGCTGTAGGGCAGTCCTGTTTCATAGCATTCACTCTGTGAAGGACATGTATTCAGCATTATTCACCATCTGCTTGCCTCTTATTTTCAGTCTTCTGATTCTCCAGTGTGCAAAAGTGATCCATGAGAAGTTAGTATAAACCACTGAGTTCTTTTTGATTTGCATCTGGTACAGTTTACAAGACCCAGAAGGCTAATTAATCATTTGTACTATGCATCACACAGTGTCAGTGTGTGTAATGTCTGTGTATTAGGAATGTAAGCAATAACCTTGACAAATCCCAGAGAGTGAAATGACTAAAACAGACCCGAAACATGGCCCATGGTTCTTACATGAGTGGTATCTGTTTAATAGATGAGTATGTTGGTGTTGTTGTTTTTGTAGAAGGCTCTGCAATTCATAACACTTGGGATCTCCGTAAGTTAAACCTTAAAAACTTAGTAAAAACAATCTGATGTCGTTGAAAACACTGCTTAGCATTAATATCTAGCTTAATGTAAGTAAGTGTTCCAGTGGTCTGTTTAACCTGCCTTGGCTCTTTGTCCTTCAGAATTTTGAGATGTCTAGAAATCTTTTAAAGTATTTCCCACTGGAGCAGCAAACACTGAGATTATGGACAGATTTATGTATATATTTGGGGTGGCTGTTTATATGTACTGGGTTGTCAGGGTGCTGGAATGTGGAAAAGTTGTCTCTGACCAATTGGTAGCTAATAACTTCTGCCCAGCTGTTTGTACTTTACTGTATAGACATCAGAAGACAGGCTGTCCTGGCTCATTTTTTCAGTCAGATACCATAAAGGTAGGCAACAGCTTTGCTAGTTTTACTGTCACTTCTACCACTAAAGACTCTTCACTCCAAGGGACTGCAGAATCTGTTAGACAAGTATTATTCTGTCAGTGGCATAGGAGGAGGGTATCTGTTACCTAATACCACCATCCTGAACATAGCATCCCTCTGTTATCCTGCAGTAATCAATTCTTTCGTAAGTCTGAAAATGTTCACTCTCACCTTTTGTCTAATAGGTGAAAATTTACTTGAAGAAAGAATTCGAAAAGCATGGAGCAGTGGTAAATGACACCCAGCATGATGCTTTGGTTGAAGACATATTTGATAAAGAAGATGAAGACAGTGATGGGTTTATATCTGCAAGGGAATTTACATACAAGCATGATGAACTGTAGAAAAGGGTGGCATAATTTTTTTTGACACAAATAGTGGTGACTTAGACTGTCTGATTCTCGTGTCATCTTAATTCTGTGTTTTGGAGTTGAGAATTGCTGTTGGCAAAGAAACACTTTCTTTATAGAAAAGAGATTTTCTCTTCATTATGTACAAATGTTTTAAAGTATTTTAAAGTGTGAAAATGTACTCCTTCTATAGCAAAGACTTGTACATCAGTGTTTTTTAAATTTTGTATTAAATTATTTTTCAGAAATGAAACAAACTTTCCAGTTACCAAGCATAAAAATCAAAATCCAGTTCAGTGACTTTCTGTGATTTGTTTGTGTGCCAAGATCACTTTCAGCAGCTACCTTATGTATAACTTGTAGTCTGTGGCCTAATTACTTGACCTTCCTTCTTGTGTGTCACTGCTTAAAAAGCAGTGTGCTGACCTTGGGTTTTTTTTCCAGATTTTTAAAAGATGTAGTAGAAGGCATCAGCATCTCTTTATACAGCTGAGAAACTGATACAAAGCTGAATGAGAAGAATGGTTATAGTGTGCTGATCTTGCCCTTCTAAAGGGAGAGTGTTACCATCCATGGCAATAATTGTCTGCATTTTTTGTTAAATTTTGTGAACAAAGCAGGAGTTAAATGTCAGACTTTCACTTCTACTGCCAGCAACATTCTAGGAAATGTCTGTAGTTTGGAAAGCAGCAAGTTGTGCTGCAGTGCAGAGGTGGTGTCCTTTAAATGTACACATGCATTTGTTTTGAAACTCAGACTTAGCATTCATCAGAAAAGATCATGCCTTTCTCTCACAGTTTGAGGGGGATATTGAGCAGAATACTACAAGTGTGAAGTTTTTCCTCTTGCAGAAGGGAGAGTGTACTGACAGGAGCATCAGTATGGTCTGAAGAACAGTTTCCATGGGCTTGTCTGCTATGCAGCTGCGTGAGTCGCAGAACTTGTTTCATTGCCCCTTTGCAGCATTTTTCACAAGTAGCACACAAGTGATAAGAATTTTAAATAATAAAATGGAGTTTTAGAAAAATAAAGGTGTGAGGTAAATGTTATGGTGCTGTGTCTACAGAGGTGGAGATCATTAGGATTTCAAACACAAAATTGGAGTTCAAAGAGGAGAGGAAGAAATTTTTGGAGAGGAAGAAATATTTTTGCAATTGTCCATGGTTTCTTAAATGAGAGGGCAAGGTATCTCAGGGACAGAATTTATTCTGACATCAGTAACCTATGGGTCTATGAACACAGCATTGTACTATGTTGCCCAAAGCTATGTAAGGACGCGAAGCAAATCCAGTTGTATGAAACCGAGATTGCTGCATTGCACTGACCCTTAACTACCGCAAGCTGAGACTGCATTCAAGGTTCTCAGTGCTGTGGGTGAGTTAGATGTTTCCCTGCCACCTAGTGTTGCAGTTGAGGATTCGAAGACTGCTTCATTAAACTGAGTTCAGCCGCAGAGGGGCATTTAGAGATGCCTGTCAATAGTGACTGTTGAGAGGGAAGAGGAAAGTTGTAGGTGAAGGTGAGCAGCGTTGGGCTGTTCTGTTTTGGTTTTCTTCCAGCATCTGGCATTTTGTGGGTGGTGTTCTAAGTGACAGGGAATTGTAGCCGTGCATTTTGTTTTCAGTAACCTTAGATCTTTTTCCTCAGTAATGCTGTCTGCTTTTCTTGAACCCAGTAACACTTGTGCTTTTACGGCAGTGAGTTTCACAGTAAAATAGTGTAGGAAAATGTTTCCCTTCTGTTTTAGGCTCATTTCCTGCTCTTACTCTTTTATCGTGAAGAAATAATGAATAGTCATTACCTATTTAGCTCTTCTGACTGGTCTTGGTTTTGCACATTGATGTTTTTTCCCATCACTTAGGAAAATCAAGCTTGCCTGACTTCAGCTTGCACAAGGTTGGTTGCATGTTCTGTGCTGGCTGTCTTGATTTCCCCTACAGGCTCCAGAGCACTGGGCACCTGTGGGCAGCTCAGTACACGTGTGTTGTTTATCTTGTGCTGGGATAGCTACCTTATCAAACAGTGTCCTGTCTTTCTCTGTTGACTGTGTGGGGAACGTAGACAATTTGTATAGCCTAGGCCAAGGGGGGCTAATAGCTGTGAAGCTGATCTTTAAGCTGGTTGTGCCTGCATGTGGGAACTGTCAGGTACCCAACCAACCGAATGGGAAATACTGTGTGTGTGTGTGCTGCTGGGAAGAGCAGAACTGAGACTTACCTTGGGTCTGTGAGGGTTTTAGATCATTGTTTGCAGGGTTTAGCATGTTCTCAAAACATCTGGCTGGGGAATGAAAGCATAAAAGCATGGGATAAAATTTGCCCATGTTACTGACCTAATACATTAAAAGTTAAGATTAAATAATGGGGTGCCAATATGTGACTCCAGTTAGGGCCAATTGTTGTTTCTTTTATATTAAGTAGGAGTTTATAGTCAGTGACTGCTGTGAAATGTATATAGGCATTATCTTCTGCTTGGATTTTTAAAGCATTTCATAAAAATAAACTTTTAGTGAATGTGTAGTTACTTGTTAATGCCAGCAGAGTGTTAAAGCTGCAAGACCAAGATGCTTTATTTGTTGTTGTGTATAGGTTTATGCCAAATGAGAGCATGGGTTTTGTTCTTAATAATTTTCTTGAGAGCTGTGTTAAATTCTGAAGTTGAACTGAAAATGTTTTTTAAAAGTGCAGAACCAGCAGCAGATTTGAGAAGTCACTTCAACTTGATTATCATTTGCTATTGTTAAAGTCCTCCTGTGAAGATGAAAGGCTTTCCTAGGTAGAAGTAGCACTGCCTGTTTTAACTTCAATTGCATTTGCTTGTTAATCCACAGGGCAAACTGCTGGAGTGCCGGCAGGAGCCAGCCAACAACCTCCAGGACACCAGAGGCAGGCAGCTGCCTGTCCCCTGACGTGGAGAGGAGTATTGGAACTTCAGTGGCATTCAGGAGTGTTTCGGCTGGCTTGTGTGTGAAGTGCAAGGTGTATTTCCCCTGAAGAAACAAACCCTCACTGCATATCTGTAGAACATGGCACTTGAAAAAGTGGAGAGGGTTCAAAACAGACCACTCTGCTCCTGCATCTTACAGCCTTCTTCAAACATTTCTTGTTGGTTTGTGGTTATTTAGGAAAATATATAGTGATGTTTTTTAGAACTGCAGCCTGTCAATCACAGCCAGTATCTAACAATTACAGTGGGAGTTGCTGCCTTCTGTAGGTACAGAAGAAGCCTTCAGAGCACATTTTATTTGAAAATTCTTGACATGCAATGCAATGACACAAGAAAGCTTTTGGCAAAGCTTCAGGAATGGTGCTTTAGTCTGAAATGTTTTTTAAAGTTTTCTTTTTTGAGATAAACTGACAAGGCAAACAGTGGTGGAAGTGAGCAAATCACTTTACATCTTTTCAGTACCTTATGTCATAGAATTATAGAATCATGTATGTTGGAAAAGACCCTTAAGATCATCCAATCCAACTGTTAACCCAGCACTAGCACGTCCACCACTCAGTCATGTCCAAGTGCCACATCTACATGTCTTTTGACTACCTGCAGGTATTTCAGTGGTTCCTCCACCACAATCCTGGGTGATCTTCCCCCATGCTTGACAATCCTTTCCATGAAGAATTTTTGCCTAACATCCAATCTAAACCTCCCCTAGTACAACTTGAGGATGTTTCCTTTTGTCCCGTGCCTTGTCACTTGGGAGAAAAAGTCTACCCTCACCTCGCTACAACCTCGTCAGTAAGCTGTAGAGAGTGATAAGGTTTTCCCCCTCAGCCTCCTTTTCTCTAGGCTAAACACTCCCAGCTCCCTCAGCCACTCCTCATCAGACTTGTGCTCCAGACCCCTGAGCAGCTTCCTTCCCTTTTCTGGATGCACTCCAGCACTTCAGTGTCTTCTAGTGAGAGGCCCAAAACTGAACATGGGATTTGAGCTGCAGCTTCACCAGTGCTGAGTACAGGGGGGACAATCACTGCCCTCATCCTGCTGCCCACACTACTGCTGAAACAGGTCAGGCTGCTATTGGCCTATTTGGCCACCTGGGCTCACTCTTGGCTCAGGTTCAGCTGCTGTCAACCAGCATCCCCAGGTCCTTTTCTGCAGGGGAGCTTTCCAGGCACTCTGCCCCAGCCTGTAGCACTGCCTGGGGTTGATGTGACCCAGCACTTGGCCTTGTTGAACCTCGTACAGTTGGACTCAGACCATTGATCCAGCCTGTCCAGATCCCTCTAGAGTATGTCCTTGTGCTGCCAGGAATATCCCAAATACAGAGTGTTTTGGTATTTTGGTGAGTAAGGTATGTTACAGAGTCATAAAATTGCAGTGTTAAGTACATATAGAACAAATTGCTGCCATAATTTCTTCTTCGTGATATCTTCAATGAAAGTCATACATAGTTGGTTTCCGGAGTACTTCAGTGTAAAAAATAGATTGTACAGGTCAGCCCTTAAATTACCTTTGTCATACATGTTCCCCACATCCCATTGTTTATGCTGTTAGATAGAAGGTGTTCTATCCCTTGATCCAGAAATCCTAGTTTCAGATGCAGGTGGGTATCAGCCCGGGCGGCTGTCTTGCTGTGATATTGAAGCCACGAGAGAACAGTTTCTTGTGGAGATGTCTCCATAGCATGAGCAAGAGAGACTCCTCCCTAAGTGAACTGAAAAAGATTATTATAGAGGTGGTAAACTGACTGAAAATCTCAAGGGTTGTCTTTTTACATTGTCAGTGGGAGAAGGGAGAAAGGTGGGGGGAGGAGAAATGTTCTGAAGGTTTAGTCTGGTTTTTTTTTCTTTCTTTTAGGTCTGTTAATAAACTTCTTTATATTCTTTTAAGTTTTGTGCCTGCTTTGCTTTCTCCTAATTCTTATCTCACAGAAGCAAAATAAGTAAGTAATGGATATTTTGAACCTAACCACTACAATTGGGAAAGCTCATTGCTTTGGGGCATTCTGGGAAAAGACACAAAGCTAGGGAAAATGTCAGAGAGAGTGGAATTATGTAGAGTGATGTGGGAAATGCAAAACATTTTATTTCCTTGATCCTTTGGCATCTGCTTACTTGGAAGAAAGAGCACTGGCAGCCACTGATGTAAGGACTGCAAATAATAAGGCTAGTTCCTGATTTGACTTTGATTATAAACCACTCCTTTGGACAGTTCTTATATGGAGTTTAAGGCAAAATTTAAATTCACACTTCCAAGGTCTGTTAAAGAATTTTCAGAATAGGTATGTTAGAGTTTACTTCTTGAAAATACATTGGCCTCATCGTAGAGTTTTTGCAAAAATCCCCAAAACACAGCCCAAAACACACTACCCCAAGCCCTTTAATTTGTCTTCAATGCTGAATTGTTTTTGGTAACAGGAAATAAATAAAAACTGCTTATATTTGTATAATCCTGGATAATTTTAGCTTCTCTTGAAAGTTAATCATAATGCTTACATTCTGTGTCCTAGTTTTCTCCTGGTTCAGAGGAAAAATAACTCTCTGACAAAATAAGGATCTTTCTTTAGCTATACTGCTTCTGTTTTCATGCCTGTGCTTCATTATGTCAACAGTTTCACACAAGAAATATAATTGACAATCTCAGTAGGAGGCTGTTTAGGGACAAGAACATGGTTATCATCTTCCAGCCTGGGGGGGATTCAGATGGAGGCTCCTACTGCATCACATTTCTTCCTCCTGGGAATTTTTATTCCAACAAAATGTTGGTTTACCTAGGGGTTGTATCTGGTCAGAGACCATGCAGTATTTCTGTTGAATGATGTAAAAAAAGAAGGAGCTTGGTTTATCTGAGAAAGTTGCCATGACAGAGGATAGTTTGAAACATGGCAGGTAAATAATTTTTTGCAAATTTTCTGAAGGTCATGTTCCTTGTAGGCTGGAGTTTGTCCAAAGGGATAATTTAAAATCTTTTTTCTTTTTCTTTTTCTTTCCCTTTCCCTTTCCTTTCCTTTCCCTTCCTTTCCTTTCCTTTCCTTTCCTTTCCTTTCCTTTCCTTTCCTTTCCTTTCCTTTCCTTTCCTTTCCTTTCCTTTCCTTTCCTTTCCTTTCCTTTCCTTTCCTTTCCTTTCCTTTCCTTTCCTTTCCTTTCCTTTCCTTTCCTTTCCTTTCCTTTCCTTTCCTTTCCTTTCCTTTCCTTTCCTTTCCTCTTTGCATTTCCATTAGGTAACAAGGACAAACCCACTTTTAAAATATTAGGGTCTGACTGCAGAAATCCAGTGGAGCCAACTCTTCAGAGCTCCCCAAATCCCAGCTATATTTTCCTCTAAAAAAATCTGAGGCTGATGCTAACTACCGTTAAAAGCTGTCTTCATTTTAGATACGATGCTTCTAATTTCTAGTTTGTGTCATGACCTGCATAAGGAGATTAAATGATGCAGGATAATTGATTCCTCATCTGGGAGTCAGGCTGGAAGCATTAAATCAATCCTGTCCTCTTTCATGTTATTGCCATTGAAATTCCTTTAAAGCAGGTATGCTTCCTCTTCTGCCTCTTTCCCCAAATAGTGAACTAGGTAACACCTATTTCTTTTGTGTGCTTGGCCTGCTCTCTCTCTGGAAGTAAATAGCAGAGTTTACCTCTGGTCTCTCTAATCTGCTGGAATATGTCTTTAGAGAATAGGTTTTCATTCCACAAATGCAATGCAAAATGGTTTTGTGTTCATCTCTGGGAATGGGCTCTGTAGGTCTGTAGCTAATGGACTAATTGTAGTTGAAAGGAAATCACAACCTGCTGGATTTTACTCTTAGCAACGCTGACCACAATACTTAAGAGAGACAAGACTGGTGATGTTCCTTCATTTTTACAGAAGGTGAGTGTGGATACAAATATGCAGCTAGCAAGAATTTCTCTTGCTTCTTTCCAGTCCTGTGAGATATTTTTCTCTCTCACGGAAGATATTAGCAGAGTTCGATAAGCTATGAGCACCTGCGACCTTGCAAAGCTTTGTTTATGGTACAGTAGAAAAATATTTTGACAATGGATGTTTTAGGATTTTAGCCAATCACCCCCAAGGGGTGGCTGATCCTTTGGCCAATTAGACTATGAAGAAAAAAAATCTATAAAAGAGTTGTAAAATAATTAAACAAATGAATCTTGCTGCACAATTCTTGCCTGCTGGATTTCTCTTCTCCTCCCTACCACTGCGGGATACCGGGATAGGTGGGAATTTACCTTTGCATCCAGTATCTCAGCCCTTATGTGCCATCATGTCTTCACTGCTGTTGTCACTACCAGCAGCTGGGTTAAATCCTGGGCTTCACATGTTCACATGGCAGACTTGGAGAAAACACCAGGGCCCTTGGGCTGGCAGGGAATAGCAGGGAAGATAAGCAGGGGAATATCTCTCCGTACCGTCCAGTTTTTCTTGGCTGATATCCACACCAAATATGAGGAAGTTTAAAAACTCCTGGGTAATTTATTATTTACATTTCTCTGTTAAAATATGTACATAAGAAATAACATGCAACCAGCATGAAACATACAATACAGTGTGAGCTTCGTAATTTTGCCCATCTATTAACTACTATTTTCCAGTTGAACCTTGTGGATAAGGCCATTTATGTAAACATGGACTGTTTTATGACAGAGACAGTTGTGAACATTTTAGAAAACAGAGTTTTCCAATCCTTTTGGAAGTTCAGGAGCCAAAAGTACTTCTTTTATTTTAGTTAGAAATATTTCTGTTATTAGTGATCTCTTCCCACCTTGCAGCTATCTACCCCTTCCATGAATAAAGAAAATACCTTATACATGGAGAGAGTTTTTTGGAGTCAGAATTCCTTGAAGGCATATTACAAAAAACCAAAACAAAACTCTCCAAGTTTTAAGTCTCCTGAAAAATGGAATACTGGAAAATGCTGCAGCAAAAACATCTGTAGCCCAGGAAGGACATGCCACTGCTCACAGCCCCCAGTGAATGATGTGTGTGGGAGGAGAGAAAAGGTTGCTGACACTGCATAACTTTTAGGAGTACTCAGCAGACCTGTTGCTGTGGTTACTAACCAGAGCCTCCCCTGTATGAGTGCTATTTGCACGGTGCCAGATGGCTGATAAATCCCATTGGGGAATTTGCTGTCCCTTGTGTTACTGTCCGATCTTTTCTCTGAGAGCTATGATTTAATTTACAGCAATTTACACATAGATTATTCAGTCACAACACAATAATATAAGACATAAAACTGCTGCAGGTATGCAGTCACTTTAGTGAACTCCTGTATCACCTGCATAACACCAGAAATGTATTTTGTCTTATGTATTGATGTTCAACTTGTTGCAATTTGATGGATAATGCTGAGAAGAAAAAAAAAACTATGCTTGAATTTTAATGTAATTTTAATAACACAGTTACTGCAGCACATTTATTGCAGAGGGAAGTGAGATGCCTTTTGCAGTTCATTGGCCTGCCACAAGTATTTCTGTGCAGGCAGCATCAAAACCATGAAGCATAGATGAAGATTAAAGAGGCTCATTGCATAAGAAAGTAATGCTGTTGCCTCTGTATTTTCTGCTGCTTTGGTGTCATTACTGCCTTACCCTCTCAGGATGACAGTCCACCTGCCTGGACTATTTATTATTATGAGTCTTAAGCTATTGTCAAGTGCTTTAGCCTTGTTGTTACAAGTGAGGTTCTAACACATTAAAAAACCCCAATATTAATAAATGTGTCTTGTGGTACTTTTTTAGAGTTACAAACATAAATATGCTGTCCCAGATTTCTGTGAATTAAAAAAAGGAAAATGACAAAATTTATGAAAACAAAGCAAGAGACTGATGATTTTTTGATACAACATTACTCCAGAAGTAGGCAACTTTTTGACTGGGCAATGGAGCAGCTTGGTTGTGTGGTTCAGTGCTGTTGTGCCTAACAGGTTTCTAGACACTGAGAGTAACTACAGCATGCCCAGAGTCCTTGCAGCATCCTGTCCCTGTCACACTGAGGAGTTGTGTTCTGTTATGTCACTTGTGTAATGGGGATATGAATCACCTTCTGTGGTGCATGAGTAAGAGCTCAGCATCTAAGCCTGCCGTTGTGCCTACAATTGCATTTTATGTACAGCTGCAGCCATTTCCATAGATTAATCTTCAATGGTATAATTGGATAAGGAGGCTGCAGCCAGGATTTCTCCTATCTTTTTCATTTTGAACATTCACAGAGCTCAGCAAGCGACATCTTTATTTTACATCATAATCTAGCACCTGCCGTCCTTTTTCTTTGTTGTGGATGGAAGCCACTTTTAGTGTGGGAGAATTACTCTCAGTTCTCTGGTCCAGTCTTCTGACTATATTAAAATAGTCAAAACAGAAACTCCTAAGTGCCATTGATACTTCTTGCTCTTTAGGTTCAGTCTATGACATCAGCTGAATTTATTGGCCGATGGTGTAACTATTATCTAGGGTCTCACAGGCATTTTCAATGTTACTAACTCTGCTGTATATATGAAGCTCTTTTCTTCCTGTAACTGACTGTAAGAGGAATAATTTAAATTTAGTGGGATGCCTTCGTGGGTATAGGCTTAGAATTCTTCTTAGCAATCAAGTACATTTCTTCTGAACAACCCGAGTTCATCTGATTTTTAGGTAGTCCAAATCAGTGTTCCACCAGGAAGAACATGACTAAGATGGTGGCTTGAAATGACAAAAATGAATACCAACAAAAAGGTTTTCTTGACTGTACTACCCTTCCAGCAAAATCTATCATTTTAAGCCTTTTAATATAATTTCAAACCTTAGATAGTATTTTCTACCATCTACATTAAGTCAACTTCTCTCCTCCTAAACACAGTTTACTGAGAAAATTAGTTACATCCGTTGTATGCCTGCATTGCTGCTGTTTTGAACTTGTGGAGGAAAGTATTTTGGAAATGATGAAATAAAGACTAGTGCTGCAGTGTCTCGATGATTTTGGGGTACTAGTTCTGCTGAACTAGCTTTGATCTCCAGCTAAGTAGATATTTAAAGAAAACAAAAAACCCACTGTTAACTTAAGCTGTATATTGCAGCGTCTGCCTTTTGTTCTCTTCCCTTCACATACAAAACATGGAAAAACATTCTTTAAATTATCTTTTCTAAAGATGTGTCCTTCCTGCCCTCCTTCTTTGATTTTGCATCCCATTGGAAACCAATCTTTTACAGGAGGAAAAAAAATTTATAAAAGCCATACATTCTGCTATTATGTTTTTAAAGAGGAAATAATCAGATAAGCATTGTGGCTTTGTCCTAATTATTATAATTTTGTATTTTCTGTTTACACAGTAATCTCCATTGAGAGATTTTAAAGATGCAGCTCTGAGAAAATGTTCTCCCTGTTTCATGTGTGAGGTAATTTAATTACTGTGAGGCTGCAAGATTTATCCAAACCAAAGCAGCAAGCTTATAGCAGAGTAACATACACCCCAAGGCTCTCTCAATTCCCAGTACTGTGCTCTAACCCCTCATCCTTGCTGCTTTACACAGTTCATGACAGCTTACACAGAAAGGAAGCATCAAGGATTTCTGTGTTGACAGTATGTAATCATTCTGTAGACAGTCTAATAATTCTTAGGTAGATTATACTCAGCCATGATCATCTCCAGTGTAATTAGAGAAGAGACTTAGTCATCTAAGTGAGCATAATATAGGTAATATAAGTGGCGTGTTATAGGATATAATCTAAACCCTTTTCTAAATTGCACCTGCTCTTTTCATCAGCTGTCTTTCTGATTCTAAGAAGCAAGCTGCCTGTGATGCAGTTCATCCTTGATGTAACTCCAGAGCAAGGAATTTGAGTTGTTATGTTCAACTAAAATTATTACAATTAAACTGGTATAAAGTCCTGACCTTTTCAGTGACTCAGATCACCTTTCAGTTACACACTTAAGCAGGAGATATACAGTCTTTTCTTTTTCTGTGGTAAAACACATTGAAATGTAATTCTGATGACAGCAAAACTGATAGCAGAGGAAAACCAAGGTCTTGCTTAAAATACATAATGGAAACTCTTAAGAGTATGAAGGGCTCCATTTGCTAATGATTAGCCCTGCTTTTTAATCAAAAGCATCAAGCCTAAGTAATGACTTCTAAATTAGACCCTATTCAGGTTACTGACATACCCCCAGAAGCTGCAGTGCCACAGTATTTCACATTCACTGAGACTGGGAACAGCAAACTATTTTCTCTCTTAGTTATATAATGGGGCCGCAACTTTTGGTCTGCATTGAAGTTTGACAGCAACAGTGTCCAAAGCTTATCCACAGTTTCTGAACACATGTAGACCTATGGTGTTGTTTGTGGTGATGAGAGGAAATTCTTTTCAGTGCATATGGTTTCAGAATTTTTCCTTCTATATTTTCTTTTAATGTAGTGTCACATATGCAGATTCTGTCTGGCTTTTTGTTTTTTCTTTCGCCAGGTTACTAAAACAGATCGTCTGATCTAATAGGCAGTGTGATATTTAAGCATTACTGCAGTACCAACCTAACATACTTGCTTCTTTCTGCTCTCATGGTGAATTACTCTAGCTTTTAAGGCTCTTTTATCTCTCTACTGGCTTGTCCTTGCCTCTCTGACCTTTTCTCCTGCCTCCTTTTAACCTTCCTGTCTTCCATCAAACATACTTGGCAGTCTCTTCTGCACATTAAATGTCTGGTTTAAGGCTGGAATTGGTGGAATGTGCAGCCAGGTTCTTCTTCTCCTTGAAGACAGAAATAGAAACATAAAGGTGCTGCCTTATACCAGCACCATGTAACCATACGTGTTAGACCATATTTAGCAGTTTAACCATTTGTGCAGGGACTTGCATGATTTTACTTAGCAGTGAAAGTATTTTCACCTCTGTATGGAGGCACAGGTTGTGTGCTGAGGATGGAGTGCAGAGGACAGCCCCATTTGGGCAGGTTTGGCAAAGAGAGCAGGCCATCTGCCCCACATGCCATGGCTGAGGGATGCTGTGCTGTGAATGAGGCCTCAAATGGATGGCGGGTGCTGCCTTGCTTTGGGCCTGGTGGTGCTGGTGCTGCTGCACCCAAAGAGCTGAGAGGTCCCTGGGGGTTCAGCTGCTGGCGGAGTAGGAGCCCACTGTGACACTTCACATGCAGCAGCAGAGAAGTCCTCAGTCATCAATCACAGAATCAACGTGATTGGACAAAAGTTGTAAAAGACCTCCAAGATCATCGGGCCCAACATCTGACCGATCACCACCTTATCAACTAGACCATGGCACTAAGTGCCAGCCCAGTTGCTTCTTGAACACCTTCAGGGATGGTGACTTCACCACCTCCCTGGGCAGCCTATTCCAGTCCTTAACAACCCTTTCCTTGAGGAAACTCCTCCTGATGAGGTCATCTCCTCATCTTTGCAAAGTTTGGAGAACTCCTTACGCAGCGGTTTGACCGGTTAATGAGGTAGCAGCCATATTTTAAAACACCTGCTTCACTTCCTAGACTTACTCTCTGTGTGAGACAGAGGAACACAAGCTGACCGTAGGACTAAAACTGAATAAAAAAGCCCCTTCTCTTCCAACACCTAAAGAGACGGGCACGTTTATGCCCGCTCTTGGTCCTCAAGACGGGCTGAGGGACGACGCCAAATGCTGATGCCTCTCCGCAGCACCACAGAATGGGTCAGGTGGGAAGGGAGCACCGTGCGGCATCTGGTCCAGCCTCCGTGCTCAAGCAGGGTCATCCCAAAGCACGCGGCACGGGCTCGTGTCCAGACGGCTCTTGAGTATCTCCGGTGCGGGAGACGCCGCAGCCGCTCGGGCCGGGGCCGCAGCACGCCCGGGGCCGGGGCCGCGCCCTCCGCCGCCGCCGCCGGCCGGGACTCGCGCGCGGAGCGTGCGGCGGCGGCTGCGCGCGCAGGGGGCGGGGCCCGGGGTGCCGAGGGGCTGAGCGGAGCGGGCGGAGCGGGAGCGGGCTCAGGTACGGGAGCGGTGCCGGCAGCGCCGCGGGGCAGGGCGGCAGCTCCCCATCATCTCCCCATCATCTTCCCGTCCCCTTCCCGTCCCCTTCCCCCCCCCCCCCTTCCCCCTCGGAGCGGCGCGGCCGGGCTGGTGTGTTACTTCTCGGCGCGGGGAAAAGTGTCGGGGTCTGCGGGCAGCGACCTTCCCGGCGGGGCTCGCCCCGCCAGCGCTGTGCGGCGGCGGTGGACAGGGAGGGAAGCAAGGAGGGGAGGAGGCAAGGAGGGATGTAGGGAGGCGAAGAAGGAGGAAGCCGTGGGGGATGGCGCGGGAGGGGACCAGCGGGAATGTCGCGGGAGGATGGCGCAGAGCCGGTTTCCCGGAGTCGGTGCGGGCGATGTTCCCCGGCGGCTCTGCGCACCTGCTCCCGCGCTGGCGGGAGGCACCGCGCCGCCGGGCGGGGTCCGCGGGCCTCCCGTACCGTGGCTGCGCCGCCGCCTCCCCCGTCCCGGCGGTGCGGGCGGGGGTCCGGGGCGGGGGAGGACTCAGGGTTGGGAGCTGGCATCAGCAGATGCCGTCCCCGGCTGTCCTTTGCCTTCCCATTCGAAGCAAGGCTCTCCGGCCTCTCGTCTTCGCTGGCTGCCCTCTCTAGTCGCTGCTGTTTTCCCTTCTGCTCTTTATAGGACCCGGCGAGGGTTTTTTCCCCCCATCTTTTTCTTGAAGGTGCCTTTTCATATGGTCACCTTGAAACCTAGATGGCTTCATGTGCCTTTCTAAGCATACTGTTACGCTCAGGTGGGTATGTGATGGTTTCAGTCACTGATGAGCAGACATACCTTCCTGCAGGAGCCTGCAAAACTGACATCTCTATTCGTGCTACTATAATAATTCTACAGGCTATGATTAATCTGCCTTAAAAAAACATCCTCCAGTACTGATAGTTAAAGGGGAAATAAATAATATTTAACCAGGTTCTCAAGCAGAAGACAGCTTTGTTAGGGCCTTGATCCTATGAGTGCCCATGCTTGTAGATCTATCCCTATGAAAAAGTGTTCCCAGAACTGAGAAAAGCCATCCATACCTGTAAGGTATCAAACTTTAATAACCCCAGAGAAATGATTGTGCTGCAGTAAACCTGGTAAATTCTGTGATGCAAACTATGTGTCTATGCTAAGTAGTTTGAAAGATAATAAACACATGAACTTGTGCAAAGTGGAGTGACTGGCTCATTTAGTTTATAGGCTATTACAGTTTCAACTACTGCTCTAAAAGCTGTTTTAGAATTAGTTATTTAAGGCACCTCCAAACACGCTGTTTTGTTCATAATATGCCCTCTAAATTTTCAGCCAGGCAAAACAAAATCTTGAAAGACCTCCAGTCATATTCTACTTAGGAAGTAGATCTCTGCAAACACATGACTTTCTGCTTTTTGAGGTGAACCAAGACTGAAGTTAACTTAAACCATTTGTAGTGCTGCGAACTTTTCCAAGTAGCTTATGTCCCAGAGTTTACATTGACAGTCTAAAAAGGCAGGTGTTATATTGAGGCAAATGTGGTGGATGAAAATCCTTTCTTGGTATCAGTTTTGTCCTCCCCCAAAAAGTATATTTCATGCTTAGGGCTTGAGATTTTTAAAGGTCACTTCCAGTTTTGAAAGACATTTGTAACTTTTTATTGGTTTTTTTGGTTGGTTGTTTTTTTTTTTTCTCTTGGTAAAGTACAGCATGATTTAAGCTCCATTTATTTACTTGTGCCAAGGTTGGTATCTTTGGTAAAGGGTACTGAATTTGGCTCTCCACCCTCTCCAGAAGTCATCAACTGTGGATACTTTACGCAGCTTGCTTGTGGGAAAATTTGCTAGATGTTTGAAGCTGCTAGTAAGAATTTCTGTATTATGAACTTGAAGAGTTGTGAAGATGGACATTGTCCCCATAGTGTATTTTTCTCTGTGCTGTAAATTCAGCAGTTTGAGAAACAGAGTTGCTACCCAGACCTGCCTCTCTGTGGAGTCCCCAAATGCCTGGTTTCTGACACCGTGCTGCGTTACATCCTAACATTTGCAAACTCTTATTGGCAGTGTTGCGACACTTGCTGGTTTTTAGGGTATATTTAAAACTAAAGGGAGACTTCCAGCAAGCTACTTTGATGCTTTTTAGTTTGCACCTTGTTAACGTAACAACGTTGCTAATTTGAAATGACGAGCAGTCAGCGTGCATTAGCCAGCTGTGCGAGGAGGTGGACAGGCTCCCTTGTGCAGGGACGAGGACCCGGCTGAGCAAAACGGGATTGTGCTGCTTCTGTAGGAAAAGCGAAAGCTGCACGGCCAAGCGTTCTGCAGCAGTTAGCAACTTCTCATTATGAGCTTGTGTGCTGTACAAAGATGCTTTAGATGCCAGCAGCCCCTAACAAGGGTCTCTGCCCCAAAGGCAGAAGCAAGAAAACAGGTGCTTCCCTACAAAATGGAGAGTGTTACAAATATGATCTTAAACTGCGGGCTGGGATAGCAGCCACAAAAGGGATAGAGTTCTGTGACTGCTTGGAGACTTAATTAAGAGCACTGACACTCACTCAGTGAAAAGTCTGTATAAATAATGAATTTTCCCTGTATGTGCAGCCCGTGATGGAAATGAGTCTGAAATCTGTTGTCTTCTGCGTGACTGACCCTGATTTGTTTTTAAATAGAACTATGTTTTCATTAACATAATTCAGATTACTTGGGGCAAAAAAATAAGATCCTGTCTTATTTTGAAAGATGCCTGCTTTGAAAGCAAGGACATACTTTGGACAAGGGTGTATTATAAAATTAAAATAGAACTAGTTGGTCAAGGGATTGTAACTCTTGTAACAGCTGAAATCTTACCATTTGTTAAGACTTAAAGTGCTGAAGAGTTTCAGAATGCTCATTTGATGACCACTATCTGATTTTTTTTAGACTGTCTAAAGCAATCTGGCAGCTGTTGCCAGGAATATTCTAAATTTTCCCACATACAGCAAGAGAAATATTTTCAATTCCTTCCAGGCCTATTATACATTTGTTCAGTTAAATGACTGAAGGGATCATACAGCTTAGTAAAGCTTTGAAGTGCAACTTGATTTTATGCCTGCATAGAGAATTGCTATTTCTTGTAATTCAAAAATAAAAGTAAATTTACTGGAGAAAAAGGCTATCCCAAATCCCTGATTCAAAGTTTGAGATGTTGCCCATTTTGAGTAAATTCTTGAGAAATTTTCAGCATGTAGTTAATGTAAAAAAAAAAAAAAAAAAAAAAAAAAA
Organism: Corvus hawaiiensis; assembly: GCF_020740725.1. Taxonomy (NCBI): domain Eukaryota; kingdom Metazoa; phylum Chordata; class Aves; order Passeriformes; family Corvidae; genus Corvus; species Corvus hawaiiensis. The sequence continues at coordinate 44,967,882 of NC_063213.1, forward strand.
GGGTTGAGCATGTCTTGCTAAATTTCAGCTGTTGATTAAACTCCCCTTGGGTATCTTGTCAGGCACAGCTTAGAGGGACAGTTGAATGTGGCACCTTCAAGCAGTAAATTGGTGTCATCATCTACTGGTAGTTAGGAAAGAGTCAAACAATTTGACTAAGGTCTAATAATGAAATGTCCAAACCATAGGGACACAGGGATCTGGTGTGGTTTTGTGCTTTATATTCAGGAACAGTCTGTGCTTTCTAATTTCTTAATACATGCAACCTTCCTCTCTCCTGATAAGTCATGCATTAAAACTGTCCAAATTGTGAATAAAAAAAAATAACCTTTCAGTGTTTCCTTAGATGGGAACAGTATTATTATTGTGCCTTCCAGTTTGCTGTCTTTGTTCTGTGCCTGCAGCTGAATGAATTTTGCTTTTCATTTCTGTTTTTGGAAGCAGTGCTTTTCTGCAGGGTGCAGAGATCACATGTCTGTCTCTATGTGCATAAGATGCTGGGCTTGATTTGTAAATGGAAATACAAGCTTGTCTCAGGCACAAGAAACATCTTAATTTCAAAGTTAAAATAGAGGTTGAAAACCAACAACTCAGCTCTGAACAAAGTTTTAACAATTGTAACTGACCTTTCTTTTGCCACACCATTAAAAATATGGAAGAGTTGAGAATAAATGGTGCATGGCCCATGCAATATATTCTTCCTGTCCTAATAAGACAGCCTTGCTCCAAATCTGAGGACCCTTGCTCATATGCTGCCTCTCAGTTTTTTATTGTAAATGTTTCTTGCAGATGAGATCACTTACCCTTTCTGGTTGGAATGAAAACAGGTTTATTGTGATCTTAAAATGTTACTGAAATAGTTCGGCAGTGTTTGCACAGCTGGGTTTCCGTTTTATAAAAGCACAAAATATAGTGAGGATTCGTTATCCTTTAATACACAAAACCACATTATATGTCTTCATAAGAGGTTTAATGTGCTCTCTGGACCTTAAAAGCAGCTCAAATCTCTTTTGTAAGATAAATATGAAAGAAAATGCTGTCGTCACCAGAATGTAGTCCAAACTTAGCAGCAAGGAGTTTCTCTGCCTCTGTGTTTCTGGTACCTAAAGCACCTGTTAAAGACTGGCTTTAATTTGAAGGAACCAAAGAAGTCAGGGTAGAAAGATCAGGCTATATGATCAATAAAACTGATGTTCTGACCAAACTGCTGTGGAGGTCTGAGATGAAACCCTGGTGTTAACACTCCCACGGTTGTTTTTGTGGACACCTGTGCTGTCTTGAAAACATGATGTTGATTATTACCAGCATTAATAATGGGTTAACTAGGACAATCACAGGTGTGCTTCAAAAACTGGGAGTTAGGAGAGGTTTAGTCTTCATCCTGTACAACATTTTGATCATGTCTGAGCTTCAGAGAGCTTGACAATTATACCAACAAAGCTCTTGAAGACAAATACAGAAAATGTTTGAAAGATGAGTCTGTAATATATCTATGCTACCTCACTAAGGTGAATGATAGCAAGGTGTGTTGTTCCTGGTTCCATCCATGCTTGCTAGCATAGTTGTGCTGAGTAATGAACACAGCAATGATGCTCCTGGGTGAAGGTTTGGCTCGATCAAGCTGAAGTTTTGCCAGCTTCTGTGTCTAATCAATACCAGGCAGATTTTACAGCTGAATGCTACTCATCACAACATGAGGTGAATGCTCTTCTGTTGTCAGTGCTGACTGCTTGGTCTCACTGAAGCTTAATATCCTTAATATCTGCTTGAGTGCTGCTTCAATTTCTTGTGAAGAGGATCTGTAATGGTGGCAGCTGCCTTCTCATGTAGCACCTTTTACTTTATACGTGATAGTGACTGGCTATTATTAAATTTTTGAGCAAGAGACTATATTGGTGTAGAAAACAGAACTTCTTCATAGTGTGTTAGGGGCAGAACTGTTTGTAGACGTGTATCGCTTAAAATGTCTTAAATGGTGTGTTGCTGGGAAAGAAATAGCTCTGTGTGGGAATAGCTCCTTCAGAACTTTGTCATTTGGTATAAATCTTAATTGAGATTAACAATAACTACTAATTAGCATTTCAGAAACTTGTATTAAACCCAAAGGGTTTTTATATGTGGTGTTATGGGCATCTTCAGCTTTTCCTGAGACAAAGTTGCAGGGCATGAAGTGAGCAGCAATTAAAAGAATTGTGAAGAGCAAATATTGGTTTAGTTCAATAAGCATGAGTTAAATTTCAAGACAGACCCTTACTTTCACCCTTTTTTTCTCACACCAATCCTTTTTGTCACCCACTGCTTCCTAGTGAGTGCTGTGCTTTCATTACAAGCCTATTGTTTTGTTCTTCAATTGACAGAAAAGATAGAGAAAAGAGCAAAACTAGTTGTACTGTTATAGAAATAAGTTTTGGAATTACTTGAACAATAACTTGTTATAAGACCTTCAAGATCATAATAGTTCATAGTACTGAATGTTTATTTTTGGTAATTTATTTTCTTAATAAGACAGCAACCGTGAAAGCTGCTGTTGGCAAGCCAGTTTTCACATAATTTGTAACTTTGTAAAACTAGTAATTACTTTGTGCTTAAGGTCTTCAGGTTTTTTTGGTAAACAAGGAAAATTAGTTGACTTGAAAAGTCAACGTCTCTTTGATGTGGGATGATAAAGTTATTTTTCTGAGAAGTAATTTTGTTGTAGCAGTCAGATTTTTGAGCTTTATAAAAGATTATTGCAGTACCAAATTACAGCTTTCAGAGAAGTACACAGTGTTATTCTGGAGAAATAACAGAATAAAACCCCAAGAACTCTAGAGCGAAATACTATGAAAATCTTCCTTTCTTTAGTTTGGACACTGTCATGCTAAGCCCAGAGTGCTTTGTTGTGGATACATAGCTATTTCAGTTTTCTTAGTCTGGGGGAAGGAAGGCTCCAAAGCACACTGAATTATTTATGCCTGTCTCTATTTTCTTAAGAGCTTGGCTTCAGCCTCTGACACTCATGTTTGTGAGGTGGAGGATGGTGTACTGCAACCTCTATTCCATGTGTTAATCTCTCTTCCAGCATTATTTGTCTGTTCATGTTTTTGTAAGCGAAAAATGACATCTAAATGGAGTTTTCATTAGATTGACACAAGCTGTATGTACAGATTTAATAGCAGTTTTATTCCTTGTTGACCACTCTAAATTTCTGATTGTGGATACATTTTGACTCTAATAGTACAAGCTGTTCTAATTGGAGTTTGTGAGCTTTTTAAATACGTGTCAGCATCTGTAAGAGCTTCATACTGTGAAATGGAAAATACTCCAGTGTAAAATGTTTCAGGTTCAATATTTTCAACCTGAAGATTAATTTTTTTTTTCATCAAGATTTATGGGTTAGTTTTCTTGAGGTGGTGCTAGGCAATTGCACACCCATGTTCACCCTATTTCAGGAGTATAGCTAGGCTCAGACATGTTTATAAAGCCCTGATAATTGTCATACCTGTTGTTTCTCATTGTGATGTTTGGAGCCAGACATCTGTCCGGAGAAGGGCAGTGAAGCTGCGAAGAGTAAGTCCTACAAGAAGCAGCTGAGGGAGCTTGGGGATGTTCAGCCTGGAGACGAGGAGGCTCAGGGGAGACCTCATTATTCTCTACAACAACCTGAAAGGAGGCTGTAGCCAGGTGGGGGTCAGTCTTTCCTCCCAAGCAGCCAGTGACAGGAGAAGAGGAAGTAGTCTAGAGCTGCACCAGAGAAGGCTCAGTTTGGACATGACAGAGAATTTCTTCACTGAAAGGCTTGTTAAGCCCTGGAACAGGCTGCCAAGGGAGGTGGTGGAGTCACCATCCCTGGAGGTGTTTGAGAAACTCCTGGACATGGCACTTAGTGCCGTGATTTAGTTGATGTGGTGGTGTTTGCTCAAAGGTTGGACTTGGTGATCATGGAGGTATTTTCCAACCTTTTTGATTCTGTGATTGCCCAATGTGTGTCACTCCTTTCTGCATTAAAATACTTACGAACTCAGTGCTGTCTGTTTTACCACTGACAGTAGTGGTGATATATTCATACAATTAATTTGGCTTGTCGGTTGTTAAATGGGACTTACCACAATGAGAAAAGATCTTAATAAAGGAACGTGTTAAGTAAGTCTTCTTTATAGTGTCAGAACACAAGAGACTGGAAAAAAAAATATGACCAGGTGGAAGATGGCATCCCTGCTGTAGCATGTTTTTGTCAAATAAAAAGATAGCAAGTGGAGTATATTAGCTTGTGGCTGCTGCTCAGAACCCTTTTTTCATCCCTTGTGCCTGCAGTGATTTGAGGTTGACCAAGCATGATGCCTGTTAACTTCCTGCAACTGCAGCAGTTATTATATAGTGGCATAGCATAATGTACAGCTCTTTGTCTGTTTCCAGGCTTCCTTATGCAGAGTGACTTTGGATATAGCCTGTAATGGTCTGTACAGTACCTGCTTCTCTTAGCTTGCAGTGGCCCATCCATGAGTATAATGGTTTGCAGTTGAGACACATGGTGTAGGTTTACCTTTGTCTCCACCAGAATGTAGGTCTGAGGTACGGCCTTTTGAGAAAATCAGGCCAGTATGCTTAATGTGATCTGGGGTAAAGAACTGTGTGAATGGGCAGCAAGGTGTTTTTTGAGATTTATTTGTAGTCATTCCCTGTGTTTTCTAAGGTTTTCAGGATTGCCTTTCACTGGAGGAGTAAACTCTGTGAAATAAGTGTAGGAATTACGACAGTAGGTGGTTTTGTAAGTTAGACTGAGTTATCAGAGGTACTATGAAGGAGGAGTGTTCTTTTCCTCCTGTGGCTGAAAGATGTTTGTTTGGTACTGAGCCGTGTAAGAGGGTAAAAGGTGGCAAATATATGAAAATGAGAATGAGGACAACCTGAAGTTGAATAAAGAAAAGAAGAACATGAAGTACACCAGTAGAAATGTCCTGCTTAGATAGGTGGTTGCTAACAGACTGTTTTAGTTATGTGGTGGAGGAAGATAAAGTACAGTAGAGTTCTGAACAAATGCAGGTTGTGAGTGTATCTGAGAAATGGCCATCCTTGTCATATTCAAAATAAACCAAATGAGATTCTAGGAAAAAGTGCTACCTAGCAAATTGAGTAGATTTAAACTGTAGTAGACTGCTAGATGTCTTCCTTCTCTAAAATGAAATCTGAGATCCCAGTGCCAGCTCCTCCCCTGTCATGTTTTCAGTATAAGGTGATAACATTTGACATAGTGTTCGACTGTTACGTACTCACCTGTATGAAATACACTGTGTTGAAGTGACCTTTAGTTATTGGGTAGCTTGCTCTTACTTAGGAAATGTACTGTGTGTTGAAGGGAGCTCTACTTACTCATACTTTCATGCTTAAAAGGCATTACCAAAATGGCAAGTTTGTTTTTGGTTCAGTAACTGTTGGTATAATTAAGGAAAAAAAAAAAAATCCCACAAATACACTTACTCATACTTTCATGCTTAAAAAGCATTACCAAAATGGCAATTTGTTTTAGGTTCAGTAACTGTTGGTATATTTAAGGGAAAAAAGAAATATCACACATACAGTTGAGTCTATTTATTTCAGGGAGGTTTCAGAATTCTGAAGAGCATTACATACTTACAAGCTTTTAATTCTTTTCCCTACCTAGTCAGATGATAGGTATGTAAATGCCTGCCTTGCATACCTTCATATTTGTTCAGTAACAGGGTGCTGAAACATTTCGCATCTTTTTAAGCCTATCTGCCAATATGTTTAGGTATTCATTTAATTAAAATTATTATTGTATATAATTTAACCTTTCTTGCTAGACTCTTGGATGTGTAATATTTTTCAGCTGTGTCATGTATTTCAAATGAATCTGCTTGGTTAGTGTTTAGAATAAAGGAAATACTTCTTTGGAACAGCAAGATCCTCACTAAGTCTGCAAGTTATTCAAGATTTTGGCTCATCTGGCAATGTGTCAGAAGGCAAATTTGGTGCGCTAAAAGATGAGTTACCTGAAGGCAGATGGGAACTCTTAGAGTGTTGGAAAGCAGTTCCATTGACATCACCAACATAGCAATACTCATACTTGGCATAACTCATAGCAAGGTGCTGAATGGTTTCATTAGTGATGAAGGTTGGCAACGTTCAACATACGCACCGCGTTTCGCTTCAGCCTCCGATGGCTCGCAAGCCATGAGTGGCAACTGAAAGGGGCTTTTCATCATGTCTGTGTGCAAGACACTCATGTAGAACCAGTAATGTCCCAGATTCAGAGGCACAATAGGCAGGTCTGCAGCCCAGTGTCCTCTTACAGATGTATTTTATCAGCTGGCGTAATTCCAGCTCAAAGTAGCTTGTCCTTTCCTACCGCTCTAAACTCTGCTAGTAAAAAGGGATTTGTTTGTTTCCTAAAGCATTTTCAGCTCAAGTAGGTGAATATAATTTTACCTAAATTGAAAGATTGTGTGAGTTCCCTGGATGATTCATTGCCTCACATTGTGTTGGTAGAGGGGACTTGTAACATAGATATACTTGACCTTTTTTTTGCAAGGTTGAGCATCTGTGTGACCTGCTTGTAGTCTACAGGCATACAATTACCATTTTATGGATTACAGTCTTTATGCAAAAGGAATTCTTCCTGTGTTTTATTATCTGCTATTCTGTGAGATGTACTCAAATGGCACTGCTTAGAAGAAAAAAAAAAAAGCTAAATTTGAATGGTTTGAAGCATGTGCAAGTTAATGGTAAAAAAGCAGCTTTGCACACTCCCCCATGCCCAGCATTGTCTTGCAGATGAATTGGGGGTGGGGGGCGGGGGGAACTCATGTGTTGGTTGTTTCTAAGGAGTGCAAATGTGTGCAAATATTTTTACTTCTTCAGGATATTGTGGAAGAGGAAGATGTTTGTTTGTTTGGAGGCTGAGTTTCTATTGCTGTGATAAGAACTATGAAGAAAGCTCAGACATCTGCACTGAGTGCTTTTTTACCAAGTGATAAACAGCCCACCTTTTTATTTTGTGGGTATATGTGCCAAAATTTTCCTGAAAGGTGGGAAAAAATGCTGGCTATGGCAATGTATACAAGATCAGCTACAGTAGTGTCGTAGTCCTGAAACAGTTTATATTTTTTCTTAATATATTGTCATTGCAAACACTTGAAATTATCCTATAAACATTTCACATTAGCCTGCATAAACAAATAAACAGCAGTCAATTAAGTTCAGGTAAGAACAGCAATGCAGAGAAACCACAGAGAAAATAAAGTGCAATTAGTGTTTCAGTGTCTCTCCCATCTGAATAGATAAATTGACTGACAGGTTTTGATGTAACTGTGTTGTATCTTTGTTCTGTTTCCAGTTATGCTATTGTCCTCTCTCAGGAATCCCTCAAACATGTTTTATCTCTCCTTTTTAAAAATATTAAAGTGCATGCGAGCAGAGGGACTAAATTATTTAAAATTCTGTGTCTCTACACTTGTCTGAGTCAGCAGAATACATCTAGGTCATATGTTCCTGAGCAGCTCCAATGCAAAGTATCTTCTTTCTGTGGGGACTAAGTAGACTCATTAAGGCACAGTTATCTTGCCTTTTTACCTATTTATGCCTTCACAAGGCTTGGGTGAAGAATGATGAAATTATTATATTTTTAAAGTTCAATTCAGATAAGCTTCCTTTGAGCTGGCCTGTTCTTCCATTATCATTGGGCAATCGACTGACAGAGGGAATGCATTCCCTCTTAGCTACAGTTAGCAGCAGTAGATGGAATGATTCTCTAATGTATGCAATTATGAATAAAAAAACCCACTAGTTTTGTTTGTTCATGCTTTCTTCCCTTTCTAGGATGGCTGCAGCTCCTCCAAGTTACTGTTTTGTAGCCTTCCCCCCATGTTCTAAAGATGGGCTGGTGGTGTTTGGGAAGAACTCTGCACGGCCTAGGGATGAAGTACAGGAGGTGGTCTACTTCGCTGCTGCAGAACATGATCCAGGAAGCAAAGTTGAGGTAAGGGTGAATTGTGGCATTCAAACTGTGAGAAATCACTGTTATTGGAAGAAATTAATACTGTCCTGTTTTCTCATCAGATTGTGGAGTCCTTGCTCACTTCACTCAAATCTCTTGAGTAGAAAGAGACAAGATTTTTTAAAAGTCCTGAAAATCAAACTCGGAATGTAGCTTTTTTAACTGGGGAAAACATCTGTGATCTGTACTTTCTCCATCAGACAGGCAAAACTGTTCACATCTCAGGTTCCTGCACCACCTAGTCTATTGATTCCTTTTTCCTTTTAAGGGAAAAATATCCTGGCTATCTGGAACTAGAAGCCAATTTTCAGAGTTTATCATGTGCCAAACAAATTATTCTCATTCATGGTTGTTGTTTGGCAGTAATGGGGGCTGACTGTGCTACACAGGTTGCAAAACAGGCAGACAGAAATCTGGGCCTTGAGGAACTTGTGCTCTAATAAGGGAATATGAGAGGAGGAGAATGAGAGTGTGCAAGCCTTGTAAGCCAAACTTAACTCTTGTACGTGCCATTGGCTCTGTTGGTGTGTTCTGTAGCTGGGCACCTGCATCATGGTCAACTTTGAGTGCTGTGGCTTCTTTCTAAATGCAAGGCTGGATGTGGAGTCCTGAAGCTGGACATTGATGCCATGGATGCAGGTTGAAAAGGACCCTGCTGGAAGTTACTGTAATTGTAGTCTGTTACTGCAGGCTCGCTTCAATGACAGGAGAAATGAAAGGATAAGCAGATGGGGAAGAGTGAAGCAAAAGGACAGATGAACAAGAAGACAGGAAGAGGGGAAAGTGTAAAGTGGAGGTGGAATGAAGAGACTGAGGCACCAGAAGCAAAGACAAGGATCTGTGCAGGTAGTCATTTTATCAGAGGAAACAGAGCCTGATGCTGCACTGCCAGGAGCTTTTAGAGTCCACAGGTTCTTGCTGTGACCGGCAACTGGGAAAGCAGAATCGGTGAGGTTCCCTGCATTCAGCTTCCTCCTGCCCCTGTGGCTGTGCAGAAGGCTGAGGACAGGAGGTGTTCTGTGGCAGGCTGATGTCTCTCATCCCAACAGATTCTTTATGGATCTAATTGTCACTTGCCCAGAAGATATCCTAAGGCTAGTGCCAGTTTTAACTCTGTTTTTCAAGTGGGATCACTTCCAAATTTCAGAGGATTTGGTGCTCTTCTTTCTAACAGTTAATGTTCTCTTAATTCTTTTTGCTGCCAACATCTAGTACAATGTATGCATTATTAAATGGTTTAATTTTGGATGTAAACAAATCCTCTGCCCCTGTCCAAGAGCACTGCGTGCAGTTAACTGCAGTGCTGCAGCACCTCGGAGACACGTGCTGGCATAGGTAACACAAGTGTGACAATAAGACTAGAAGAAAGCTTCAGTGCAGGTTTTTTTTTTTTTTTTAAAGCATCTCTTCATAGAACTGGAAATGAAAAAAAAAAAAAAGTTCTGTTACTGGGGTAGAAGAACATTGGAAAGCTTCTCTGTTTTGTACCCTTAATGGAGAATACTTTGTAACAACTTACTGTTAGAGTTCTCCATTCCTTTGGTCTCTTTTCCCCATATCTTACTCTTTGATGAGTGTCATAATTTGCTGAAGCATATAGTTAAGCCGTAAATAATCTATTATGATTCCTCTTTCACAACATGATTAACCAGTTTAATGCCTTTTTTTACAATTCAGTCATAAACTCAACTATTTTGCCAGACCTTTTAGAAGCAGGAAGCATAGTTCCTTTTCATAGCACAGCACAGTTTGTAGATTTAGTCTGCTAACCAGAGTCCGCAAGCATTCTCCTTAAATGTTGAATTTTTTTTTAATCAAGGTAAAGTTTGTTGCAGTGTGATGAAGATGCACGTTTAGATGAGGGACTGGAGTGGGCCATTTTTTTTTTTTTTTTAAGTAGGGGCTTAAGTCGTAATTAATGTATACTTTGGCTTCTGCTGGCCTGTGCTACTACGTAATTCTTCATTAGCTAGCTGGAGGTTTTTCGAGTAGAGTGGTGTACAGAAACATACAGGCTCCAGATGTTTGCCAAAATTCTTGCTGTTTCCTCCTAGCACAGGATAAAAACATAATTTTCTCTGAAAGCAGTGCATGTGATTGCTTATCACTGCATCTTCATTGCACTCAGCACTAAGTATTGTTAATGTTTTCTTTTTTTTTTAACTCATGAATATTTTGAGTGGAGTAAGCTGGTTAAAACACCCTACTGATTTTAATTCTTTGTTAGGTCTAAGGGCTGTCTGGCAGCTTTGCACAGTCGTTGTGTATGGGTAGTGAGTGGTACCTCAAAGTCAAGAAAAGCTTTAAGAAAAGGCTTGAATTCAGCTGCTTCGCCTTGTTAAGTACCAGGCATGCAACACTATCTACCTTTTAAGCAAACTTGTCAGAGGTAATTAACTGATGGGGGAGTGGAGAGGAGTGTCAAAGCTTCTATTTGTAGCTTTGACATACTCTGGGTTATTACTTTGTTCTTTAAAACCCCCGAAAGCTGCCAACACTTCTGTTATTGTTGATGCAGGGTTTTTTTTTTTTTTTTACTACAGCTTTCCTTCCCTTGCACTTTGTAAAACTTACTAAACAGTTCTGAGAAACTAAATGTACCATATTTACAAATGGAAAGGTGTGTTTGATCAATTTCACACTATAGTTGTTCTAAGTCAGTAATCCTTTGTGCCTTTGACTAAATTTTTCCTCTCATCCATCCTGGTGTATTGGTGGGGGTTTTTTTCCAAATAAGCAGCTTTTCTCTCCATTCCATATTGTATATTTGCTTTGGTTTCTTTACCTTCATTAGACAATGATAGTGGACTTGGTTTTCATTATATTCTGTGTTTTGCACATAATGTAGTTCAGTGTGTATCAAATTGTGATTACCTGTTTGTGGCTGTCACTCGTGGTCTGAACTTCTGTTAAGAGGTAGTGATGATATGGGCTGCTCCATAGGACTCTGTCAGGGAGTTTGTATCCTAGTTCCTATTTCCACTCTGTGCTGCTCACGTTTGCAGCTGTGATAATGCACAGTGTAACCAGAAATGGCACAGTAATTCGCTGAGATTGTTGCCATAAAGGAATCGGGCTGGCTGTGCTATGGGGCTATCAGTTAGTTTGTGAGAGGGCCTCAGGGGAACTCGGTGAATGCTGCAAGTCATTTTCAGCCTGATCTTTGTGGCTCAATCTACCCGACAAGCAGCCCTGCAGCTAGCTCATCAACATAATTCCTTCCCTCCATGTCAGCGGGTTCCCAAGACCCTGAACAATGGGGCTTTTCATTAAAGGACCCTTCTGTGTTATGTGAGTGACAACTTTCTCAAAAGTTTGTTCTTCTCTTGCATTGCAATTTTGCAGTGGCAGATGCTGATCAGGCCTCTTCCTTGTTGTAGTGATCAGCCTAGTGCATTTGTGTGTGCAGGTGAAATATTGCTCCCCTAAGCATAAATAAGGTCCTTTTTTGAATTCCTCTGCTAAAAGTAAGTGTGACTTTTTTTTTCCCAGATGTGGATTTTAAAAATTTGTCATGTGTTAGTGAGAATTCTTGTCATAATGCTCTTTAAGATGCAAGCTGCTCTGTCCTATTTTTAAGGTAGGTTTTACTTACTAGATTTCTTTTATTCTGTAGTAACCTGCTGCTTGCTGTGGTTTTCCTTCTCCTGAAGATGTGTTGGCTGAATGACTTTTTTGTAGATGAATTTCCTATGTGGATTTTTTTTCCCTTTTAGATCTACCGTCCTTTTCTTTAACTTGACCTTGTATTCATTATTTCAAAATAGTCATGGTTTCTTGCTTCACTGTAGAGCTGTAAAAGCTCTTTTAACAGCATGCAACTTCTTATGGAGGAATGGAAAGGGGAAAGTAGAAAGGGTAGACTAGCAAAGAAGTCTATAAAACTGTGGAATATGCAAAATTTTTCTAGTATGTTGGTGTTAAACACAGGTCTGAGCTAAAAGCCAGCCTTCTGTGGGGTAGGAGGAATTTTTTTGTTCTCTAAAACTTCATGTCATAGTTATGCCTTAGTTATTCTTTTGTTTTCTCTGTTTTTTTGTTTTGTTTGGGGTTTTTTTGTTTTGTTTTGTTTTGTTGGGGTTTTTTTGGTATGGATACCATTACCTCTCCTTGCTCTGAGTTTTCAGAGGAGCAGAAAGATTTTTTTCTGTACATTGGTCTGAAGACTGCAGACAAAAACTCACTTAAAGGAAACTGGTGGGTTCCTGCCTAGTGTTGCAAGACAGTATAAAGCTTGGAAAGCAGACTTTGATTGTATTAAAGTTGGCTTTGTATCACCTGGAGGTATCTTAATCCTGGTGTTTGTGTCATAATCACCAAGCATCACACCAGTGCTGCAGTTCAGTTCTGGGGTACTTTGGTTCCCTTTTTTGCCAGCTGTTTGGCTTATCTGCATTGTGTCATGGGCAAGGTGTTCAGAATCTCATGACAGAAGTCAATCAACAGCAGGATCTACCGCGAATTTGCTCTTTGGGAAGCCTCCAGGTCAGACTGGCAGTGCTAACTCACAGTCACGTTGCTGCAGGTGTGGATGTAAACCTGGGCACCCCCAATGACATGGGGAAGTGGTGCCTGGCAGGAAACCTTGATGAAACACGGTGGTGTTTGTGCCCGTGATGGAGCTTTATGCTTACTCCATGTAGACAATTGAGGTTGTGGTCTGAAGGCTCGCAGTTCAGAGGTGGTTTAGGAAGCTGCATTCTTGCCTCTCCACAGAGACCTGGTGCTGGCTGGGAGGCAGCAGAGCTCCTGCACATGCAGACAGATGGCTTTGCCCAAGCCACCATGCTGCAGCTCACCCTGAGACCTGGCACAGAGATGGGGAGAGGCATTGTGCAGGCAGACAGCAGCTGATCAAAGAAACTGGTTGCTGCCTTCAGCAGTCGATTGCTTGGCTAATGTGAGCTTTTTCTCTCTCCTACTCCATTGCAGGCCACTGGCCTTCAAGCTAATGTGTTTGACTTTGGTTTGTAGCGCAGTGCACAACCCGGCAGCAGTTCAGAGGTAGAAGCCATAATCTCTTGGATGTTTCTGCCCTCTCAAAGCCTGTTTTTACTGTAGGAGTGCTGCTTATTTGTTCTCTTCTGCTACCAGAGCAAAACTGGTTAGCTTGAACTAATTTTTTTTTCTTAATCTTTTTAATTTTCCTTTTTTACTGTAGCAGAGAGGAAGAGGAGGGGAGAGTATTAGAATTATTTGGGGCAAAAAACTGCCAACTCTCCCATCTTGACCCAAACCATTTAATTGTGTCAAGTGAGTGAGCAAGTATTTCAAATGCCTAGGATATCCAAGAGTTCTGAGGATAGCTCTGTGATGGGCTTTTTGTGGCTTCTTTGAAATCTGTCTCTTATTGTTTTAAAACATAAAATTAATAAGCTTCATCCCCATTTCAGTTTTACTTTTGCTCCTCACCCAGGAGACTGCTAAATTTGTATCTTGAAAAGCAAGAGGTGAATTCTTGGCTGCTAAATCAACTCTGACATATAGTGTCTCCAGAGACTGTCCTCAACCTTGGGTGCCTTGCTGCACTCTGTGCTACTTGATTTATTTAAAGATATTTAAATTTCATTTTGCTGAGCATGTTTCCATACAGTGGCTCACATGCCTGAGGCTCCTTGGTGGCTTGGTAGAGCAGGTTAGAGTCAGTCAGAGGACATAGATAGTTCTGCTTTGTGACAGGGGAACTGTTTGGCTTTTTCTAGCTTCTCTAATTATTTTTTTTTTCTATTAAAAATTCTATCATCCTTACTGCTAGAGATAAGATTCAAATTTTATAGTTACTGGTTGCACTGAATACAAACAGCTGGGAGCAATATGCAAATACAAAGTGTATGTAAAGTGCACCAGGGTCTTCATAAAAAGAGAAAAAAACTGTTCTTAATATGAAGAAGAAAGAAGCACTTTATTGTGGCAGAAATTGGCTTTGTTCTCTATTTGTACATTAGTAAGTGCTTTTATATCTGTCTACAATGTGAGGATACAGGTAGTAGCACAATGTGTGTTTCTGAGAGCTGGCTACCTGAGGATTCATCCTGCTGCTGGAGAGACTTCTGCTCACTGTTCTGGTTTGACTGTGTGACCACTAGAATTGGAGCTGACTGCTTGAGATGTACCCAGGCTGGATTTATCCTGGTGTATGGCTGTCCCTTTCACTGTGGCACAAGTTTTGCTGCTGTAGGAGCCGTCATGGCCATGTGTGGTAAAGTCATCCAACGTGTCTTACACTCTATGCTTAGTTCTGCTTAGTGCATAAACAAGCAGTGGTAATAGCATTGGCTAACCACCTCCTTTCTATTGTGTACTACTGCTTGTGTGTTTCTCTTTCCAGAGAAAAATTACCCCCACTTCTTTGAGCTCTACTAAATTTGTTCCTGTAAATAAGCAGCAAAAGAATTGTCTGTAAAGCTCATTGGCAGATACATGTGCATGAGATAGTCTGAGCAGCTTCCTTGAACAACTCTGTTCTAGTTTTCCAGATTTCCACTTCACCGTGATGGGAAAGCCCAGGCAGCCCACGTCACCTGTGGAATCACCTGTCTAGACATTTCCAACCAGGCTGTCAGTCTCAATGGCTTGATGGCCAGGGAGGCAGTGGGTTGTGAGACTGCCTCAGCACATTTTTTTCATCCCTCCTTTGGAAGGGGTTTAAAAAGCAGCCATGGCACAGTTTACTGAGTTGCTGCAATCATACAGATAGATACTTTACCTGTGTTCAAATATGTGCTATGTTATGGCAGTGCTTGAAGTAGTTAAGCAAAGAGTTAATGCCAAGTTTGAGCCTGGATCTGATGGCAGGGAAGGGGGTTGGGGTGGGATCTCTTTTGTAATCTGGAATCTTAATGCCCCTTTTCAAAGATCATTTCTTTCTGAAGCATTCCCTGACTATTGCCTTTGTTATCCAGGGCTGAAGCCTATGTGATTTCATTGATATTTCATAATGACCTGACTGACAGTGCTAGGAATTGGGCTTCTGCAGCCTTAGTACAGTAGAAACTGCACAATAGTTTCTTTTCATTAATGAAAGAAGAAATCTCTTGTGCTTATGACTGTCGTGTCTGGTTTTGGAATACGTCCAACTTATCTGCATGCCCTAGCTAGGGTGGGAGATACATTTGTGCCTTGTGCTATTCTTAGAACTCCCTTGATAAGATTCTCTTCTTGATACTGTAAGTGAAATAAAGAAATATCATTAGTTCCCAGCCTGCTCAATTCTCTCTAAAGTTGTTGGCTGCATCTCTTGTATGTGAAGTCTCTCTTCTTTAGTTTTATGTTTTCTGACGGGAATTTACTGTCACAGGGCAGGATGCCAGTTATGCCGCTTTCAGGGCTTGAGTTCTAGAAAATCCATGGAGCCTGACACCGCTCACTCTCAGCCTTTATCACCAAATTTGTCAGTATTCTTCTGGTTTTAGCATTCATACTCTGAGAAAAATGTTAGTTTTAGGAAACGCTGAGGTTGGACACTTCAGGAATTTTGAAGACAGGGTTAGTGGCAAGCAGAATCACAGCAGTACCTGAGGTCTGTTTTATTTGTCATTGCCTAGTTTGGCACAGCACTTAGTGGAATAGGCAGCTCTGCTGTTGTGCTGGAGGGATGTGCCAGGTCTGTGGGAGGCAGGAGAGGGGACAGGTTTGGAGTTTTTGCCTGGTTTTGAAATCCTGTCATCGTCCGAGCTCCTGTTTCTAGAGATCTAGTGGCCAGTGAGGTTTTTTTGGTGGCTAGTGTTGTCTTTCCCCCACTATTTCCTTTTGTGCTCGAGCTGTTGCAAGGATATGTTCTGGTTTCTGTGGAACAAGAAGCAGTGGTTTGCTGTGCTGCAAATCCAGTGTCTGACTCTAGTTGAGCTACCATTACAACTGATGTGTCCTACAAGTAGATAGCCCAGTTCCTTTTGTTTCTTGGGAAAGAGTTTTCTGGTGTTATTTTAAGGGGAGATGGTGAAGTTACAAAGTGAGAGATTTATGTTTAAAATTAATAATCTACTGTCACCTCTGAACCCTATTTTTTTGAGATGCTCTTACCTACTGGTATAAATATGAACCAAGCTCCTGCCTTAATACATCAATCCCATTGAGTGCCTACTTTTTATGCTTACTGGGGTAAATACTTAGAGTGGGAAGGTAAAATTTCATCAAGACTTATTCAGCAACGTCAATAACCGTGACAAATGAATAAGAATCAAGTCAATACTAGTTTTATAAGACCTGTCAGCGACCGTCAGGTTGAAACAGTTTTTCTGTTGTTTAGGTCTTCTGAGACAAGTTATATGAATAAGGCTTGAATATTGTGTGTGTACATGGTTTATTGTATGGAAACTGAATATAGTGTGAAAATATGGTCCATGTTCACTTCTTTTTGGGTTGAGCAACATAAAAAAGCAATACAGAAGGTGACAGCTGTATTTTGAGGTGTGTAGTGTTGCCTATGGATGTTTTCTGGCCTCTGATTACATAGTTAAAAAAACAAAACCACATTTTTTTCAGAATGCTCTGTATTCGTGAAGCAGGAACAAACTATTTCCTCTTTCCCTTTTCTCCACTGCTACCATTGACAATAAGATCTCTGCAATGAATAGCAGCTTTGGAAGTGCTTGGTTTTGGAATGAGGCACCAAGTAATAAGCCATTGGTAGTGAGGATAGCCTTGCAAGTATGTTTTGCAGAGGAAAGGCATTCAGCATTTTTTTGGCTTAACTATCACTTTTCAGAGTGTTATCATTTTTCCTTCTAAAAAATCAGAGTCAGTGTAAGCAAGCCCTTGTATAATAGGGCTATTCAGCCAGAAAGTGCTATGCAAGTGTGGGTTTATGGAGTCCTGAAGTCTCCTCCACACTGTGCCTAGGTTTTTGCTTTCTGCTGTGGGGTTGAGATGGTTCATGTCCTGGATGGCTTTGCAGGATGGCTCCAGCCAGCTGACCACCTGTGAAATGTGGGGGGGCTAAGGCTTCAGACTTGGGGCCTGATAGCTGCTCTGGGGTTGTCTTGACATGTAATCTTTCCCTGCTGCTCCAGCTCCCCCTTTGCACATGCAGCAAATGCAGTTATTCTCTGTTCACACACAAGCAAACAGCACTGACCTGATGTTCTGAAATGAAATTGTGCAGAATGTCAAAAATGAGATTTGTTTGCTGACAGCTCAAAAGGAGAAGGGGGAGTTTTGATAAGAAATGTCAGTTTCAGCATGACTTGGTTACACAATGAAGCAAAGGGTGAACTGTAAAGAGTTTTTATTAGTCAGATCTTAGCTCCTGGCCAGTGCCAAATGTTTTTGCACCTTGATAGATGAGGAATTTGCCTCTACAAAATCACAGTGTATTACTATATAAGCAATTTGGTCTAACAGCCTGGGGAAATATTAGGGACGTTCTCCTACAAATACAGCAGGTAAGTCCCTGACAGGATCTTGTTGCCTAAGCCTGTCCTTAGACTGAAAGAGTTCACTGCCCCTCTGCTTCATTTTGTTTTGTTTTGACCTATTTGCACACATTACCTAATGAAGGTGGCAAGCTCATTTCTTGTATCCCTCTTGCGTGGTCAAAGTGAAGGACTCTGAAAATCCCATTTTTGACCAGAGATAGTCTATTACATGCTTTAATTGCATGCTAGAGGAACTATTACTGTAAAAATCATGGCTCAAGACTGGAGGCTGAAGATGATCATGCTGTATAATCTTTAAGGGGGGAAAGACAGGCTGGTAAAAAAACAAAGCTTCTCACTGCTCTGATAATTTTGGATGATTTCTTTGGCTTTAGGTTTTAATATAGACACAGCCAGGCAAACAAGGCAAATAACTTTTAGTCCATTCTGATGATCCTGTTTACCTTGATATGCCTGATCATATATTCCCCCAAAAAACTGTTGCAGATTACTTCCTGTAAGGAAGAAGTTACAACAGGAATGCTGGACCCTAAGAGATGCCTTGTAAATACAGATAACTTTAGTTTTCTCAGATGCAAGTTCTGCAGAGTTTGATCCTTGAAAAACTTGATGTGAACTCAACAGTAAAGTGTAAAGTCCATTTCTTTGGTTTGCACAAGCCAATGATGTAATGATGGATTGAGCTCTCATCTATGCTGTCTGGGAAAATAATGCTTGTTTTGAAGGCAAGCGCTTGTTATGAGGGGAAGTAAATGTGTTTGAAACATAACATAATTTCTTTCTTCCTTGCAGTTTCAATGGCTTCTCTGCAGCTTTCCTTTGTATTTTTGACTTGTCAGAGTACATCCACAGATATGTAATTAAAGTAGACCATTTAAAATAGTAGAAACACCAGTTTAAGCAACAGCAATACCCATGTTTTAGTTTTGTGACTGTTTATCAAAGCATACTACTGAATCTTTCAAGGCTTGTTTTTTTTTTTCCTCTTTCTACCAGTTGTCTCTGTCTTGGGGGCAGCTGCAGGGGAGGCAGCAAGGGAGAGGAGGAAGCCTTCTCATGTATTTTGTCCCAGTTACCACTGTTACACTATGTACTTAATAAAGTACTGGAGATGGTGCTTAGGGGAGGTGGTAGAATGGTTTGATGTTGTTACTGTGTACAAGTATGATCTGTGTTTTCAGTGTAGCAGTACAGTCTGTCTCCTGCTGCTTTCCACTGATTCTAGCATTTGGATCCTGCTTGTCTCTTGGGAGCCTGCAAGCATCAACACATGTATTTTCCCAGGCTTGTGCAATGTAAGGATATAAAGGTTCAAACATGGCACCTACATGTTGTTTTTAAAAGTTGCTTGTTCATTCACGAAACATGGACTTTTTAAATAACGTGTGTCCTTTCTGTACATTGTGATTGTTTAACTTTCTCTCTTGCTGCTGTCTCTGCAGTGCACATACATTGAGATTGAGCAGGTGCCGAAGACTCATGCTGTTGTGCTGAGCAGGCCCTCCTGGCTTTGGGGGGCAGAAATGGGAGCTAACGAGCATGGGGTGTGTGTAGCTAACGAAGCTGTCGTGACCAGAGAACCTGCTTCTGAATCTGAAGCCTTGCTTGGCATGGATCTTGTCAGGTGGGTGTCTTGCTGAGCTGTGACCAGCCTTTCATCATCAGCCTTAGATGATGCTGGTACCAGCTATCAGCTTTGTGGTGTTGGCATGAGGAGATTTTTTAGAACACTATAAGCAGGAGACCTTTCTAGGTAGGGCTCCCAGTACAGCTGCGTTAACACTTAAAACACTTGCAATCTGAGTTTAGCTACCAAGTATGTACCATGCTTATACTGTTGCAGGTTCACTCAATCTACCTTGTCTACCTACCCTTCAGTCTAGCAGTGGCTGTTCTGACAGGATAAGAGATATGATTATGTTGTTAGTAAGGAACTGCTAACTAATTTGTAATATCAGATTGCCAGTGTGCCTTTCATTCTCCCTCCCTTTACAGCAGCCTACTCTGACCTAAAAAGCTTATTCTGGGCTTATAGCCAGCTGTAGACATAAACAAACTACTGTGCCTTACTTCAGCCCATGCATTCCAATGCAAACCATTGCCCTCATTCAAATGCTGGCACACAAACTCCTGTGAGCCTGTTCATTGACGGCTGTCTGCCCAAAAGTCTTGTGCTACCCTGTAAGTCTCAGCCTGAATGGTGATCTTGCAGTGAAGAGAGTTCAAAGGAGGCTTGGGTGGGGGATGAAAGCTGAAAATCAAAGAAGAGAGAACATGTGAACTTCTTTCAAAGAGAGATGAAGCAAATGGACTCAATTTAAAGACTGAACAGAACAACAGCTGCATATTTAAGTAAATCAGTGTTAGACCCAGTGGTCCTGGAATTGCCCTAGGATACTTAATGAGCTGACTGAAGCAGTTACAGGTGAATTCTCATTTTTCTTGAGGTCTAGTAAAAGATGGGAGAGGTTTTGGTTGACGGGAAAAAGTTAAATGTTGTGGGTATGCTTAGTATAGTTAAAAAGATTTGTTATAAACATGCTTAATCTCAGTTCATGAAGGGGAAAAAACTCAAATATCAAGGAGTTGATGAATGCACAGTAATAACTGGTAGTCAAGAAAAATCCTGTCAAACCATTCTACTTTACTCCTGCAATGAGTTAACACATTTTATAGATAAAAGGATAGGAAATAGATACCTTGACTTTTAAGAGGACATTAAACCTTAGAAGTTATTCTCATAAGCAAGCTGGGAAGCATGAGTTAGAAGAAATTGTTGTTAGGTGTATAGCTGCCTGAAACTGTAACTGTACATGTTCTCTAAGGCGTCTCTGCAGAAATATGGTTATTACTGTATCCCACAGCCATAGGGAGGAGAGGAGAGAAGATCCAGCAGGCAGGAATTGTGCAGCAAGATTGATTTATTTAATTATTTTACAAACTCATTTATAGACTTTTTTCTTCATAGTCTAATTGGACAAAGGATCAGCCACCCCTTGGGGTGATTGGCTAAAATCCTAAAACATCCATTGTCAAAATATTTTTCTCCTGTACCATAAACAAAGCTCTGCAAGGTCACAGGTGTTCATGGTTTACAGAACTTCTGCAAATATCTTCGTGAGAGAGAAAAGTATCTCACGAGCTTAGAAAGAAGCAAGAAAATTTCTTGCTAACAGTATTTTTGTATCCACATATGGTGTCTGCTTCCAGCTAAATCTAGAGGAATATGGGCCAGTTGGAGAGAATGCAGTGGAAATTGGAAATGTGATCAGAGAGCTATAGAATCTGACCAATGAGAAACTCATGAGGGAATTTGGGTTATATTCCTCTTTGGTATTTTCTCTAAGCCCTGTATATACTGAAGGAATCTGTGGAGAAACTGTACCTGCGAGGATGAGTAAATTTAATTGCTTTGAGGGAGACTGAGTAGATGTGAGGGGTTATTTAAGAAAATATAGGACAACCTTTTGTGAGGAAAAGGGCTTAGATATCTGACTTTCTAAGCTCCACCTTTATTTTTTCCCTCCTACTGCAGTCCTTTTGAAACCTTAATAAACCATTGGTTTAAATGTCAAGTTCTGCTTATTTTGGTCACAGTTATTGCAGTCTCAAAGGACTGGTTAACATTCAAATATATATGCTATCCAACAGCTCTAGATTTACCCACACCAGCAAATCAGGACATATCAAAGTAAGGAGGTGCTGGTCATAAACTACAAATAATCGTCACCTGTAGTTGCTACCCTCCCTCTCTTCCTTCTTACCTGCAGAAGAAATTGTAGCTCAGATGCAGAGAGGGTGCTTCAGGCTAGGAGAACCAGAGATGTGTTGTTACCATCTGCTGCTTGTTCCAGCCAAAGTGTTTCTTTCTCTTACTGTGAAGACTTGGCCACTTGAATTAAGTGTGTCTATTTCATGTCACCTCATAGAATAGAGAACCATCAAATATGAAATCAATCTCTATAGGTTGCAATGAAGCAGCTGGCACCAGCTCTGCCTCTTTGATAGAGTATCACGGCATGTCAGAACACTTCAATGATAATTATGAAATTAATAAAGTTTGTGTGATGGACTTCAGGGTTAGAAGTTGGTCCCATTCCATGCAGGCTGGTCTCCATCCCAGTTAATCTGAATGGAGAGCATGAACCTAGTCACAACACACAGAAAAACTGAGAGAAAACATGCTCCAGCACAAATTCCTAAGGAGCCTTTTTTCTCTAGGGTTTTATTCAAAAGCTTGATTTTTCAAAGCTGTACCAGTATTGCTACATTGGTTGGCTTATCAGGATTTTCTTCAGGTATTCTTCCTCGCTGCCTGCAGTTTTGGGTTTTTTGGAGGCACAATTGCCTCTATAAAGCACCTGTTTACTAGCGAAGCACATTCGTATGAAGAGTTCATGTATTGTTTTGCTGATGCAGTTAGAAAAGGACAGCATTATCACACAAAAGGTATATATGGAGAAACCTGTAAGTTACACCCTTATTTTTGCATTTTTGTCTTAATTTTAATCCCTATGTGTTTGTATTATTTATTTGTTCTTTTCATCACAGGTGCAATAATTTTTTCAGAGCCACACAGAGATGCCAATCTTGGCAGGGAGTCAAGAATGCTCTTTAAAATGGTATTAATTTGTTTACCAATTTCTTTCCTTAGAGACCTCAAAACTGAATAAAGTAGAATGTCATCAAGTGTGTTAGTTAATTTGGAAAGCCTACATTATGTAACTGATAGGTGAAGTTGAAAAGCTTAACATAGTGTTGTTTTGACAATATGATAGCATATTGGAGGTACTTAGGCAGTGGATTGTACTCAGTCACTGAAATTTTATTAATGACTAATTCAAGTTCTCATCTGGGGGTGAAATTGCTTCAAACTTTTCTTCCAGCTCACCTTGAAGGATGCTCTGAAGTGTGTTAGTGGGAGGGTTATGCTGTGGTTGCCCAGGACACTGATGCTGAGATAACTGACAAGACTTAATTTTGTGGAAATGAGTTGTGTGATTGTTGTGTTGGATGGGGTTTTTTCCCCTTGGTTTTTTTTGCTGTCCCTTGTGACTGACAGATAGGAGCAGCCAGGAAAAGCAGAACCTAGACCTTTAATGGAAATAAATATAACATTGGAGCCATTTATAAAAAAATCATACCTAAAGGATACTTCTTCAAACTGAATCCCTGCTGTGCTTTTGACAGGGAAAGCTAGACTTTAACCATCTCAAATGGAAAATTTCAGGGAGACATTATTAAAAGTTTTAGTGGGATGTTATGTCTCTTGGCAGGTTTTGATCTAATTATAACCTAATGGTTTTGGTCATTATCTGTGGAGAAGGGAGCAGATTATCACTGAATTTAGTGACTGTATGGTCACCAAGGTAGTTTTCAGTCCATTCACTTACCTGTGGCAGTGGCAGCTCTTGGGATTGCTCTTAGGGAATAAGACATGCTTTTGGGCTAGCTTTTCAATGATGTCTTTTAAATTTTTCTAAATTATGAAATCTGAAAAATCAATTGCGCCAGTGATGAAAAGAATGAAGGAAAAACATAAATGCATAGGGACTAAAGATGGAGTCACCAGTACAAAACAAGTTTCAGCTAACAAGAAAAGACAAGAGGGAAGGATCCTATAAATGCAAAGTAAGGAGATGATGGGGTAGGAGCTGTCACTTTAAGGTAGGCCTTAAAATTCTAGTTGGCTCTTGGCTCTTCTTTGTCAGTAAGTGATAAATAGATGCTGCTGGGAGAGATGAAAACACTGCTTTCAATAATTCAGCCTAAAGCAAGGCTAATGGTAGCCAAGTATTTAACAAAGCAGACCCAGTGCAGAGATCAGGTTGAGAAGTACTGAGATCAACAAATCTGTACTCAAATTATCAGAACCTGATTTGTCTACTGTACTTTTTAGGACAGAAACAGAGTAGTGTTTTCTTGTCATGTGATTTCAAGAGAAATGGAAAGAGCTAGCATAGTACTTTTATCTAAAAAAAGTGATTTTCTTGGAACTATCCATCAGTCAAAATTATTTTGTCCATAGAGCGATTAGAGAAAGACAAACACAGAGGAAAATATTAATGTGACAACATTAATAATAAACAACAGAGAGAAATTTTGGACTGATCCAGGTAACTCTCCCATTGGATGGAGGCATGGATATGCTGTTGTTTGAAACACTGCATTTCCTCATTACCAGTAATTGGATTTTGGAACCAGTGAAATCGTTTGCAGGTCAGATTTGAACTTCTGGTTACTGCTTTTGTTGTTGATTCAATTAGGGCTGTAAATTATATCAAGGGATTATCTAATGCCTCTTCTTCAAGGCAGGATACAGTCGTTCCCTAGGGCTTTGTTAAATTTATTACCACACCTCAGATTACTTTTCCATAAAATACCCCTGCTTTGCTCGAACTTCCTTTTAAAATTATGTTCTTTCAGACCTATGGTTACTCTTATTTCTGACAAAAGCCATATCTGGTATTCAAACAGTTTTCTGGGGAAGTCTCTGCAGGAACTCTGAAGTATGACTGTGCACAAATGCTTCTCTTTACTGTGTGCAGTATGCATGTAAGGGTAACACCTAGTTTCCATGGCCAGGCAAAGCATTGGGAAAGAGAGGTTGTAATATTGGATATTGGTCCCTTCCCTTTTTTGATAGCTGGTAGTATTAATTTGCTACTTCCCACTGTTGTACAGAAAAGTAAACTTGGTACAGCTGTTACTTAGAAAAAAATGTTTGCAAATTCTCCTTCAAATGTATTCTGCTTGAGGAGAAGATAAGTAGAACATTGCATGTTTACAGTGCAGCTGAGATCATTGGTTGGTAATTGGATTCTTTTTTAAAAAACTGAAAGCCAGCTATGATAGGCTTGACAATAAAGAACCAGTGCAGAAAAATCAAGACTAGAAACAAATAATTTAATATCTCATTCTTTAATTCTAGTAACTCATTAAAGCAAGAATTCTTACATTAGGCATACCAGACACTTCAATACTGTAAACCCGGATGAGTGCTGATGTTTAAAATTAATAACTTAAGGAGATCTCAGTGTTTCATTCCTCTCTGAATCTCTATTTTACCCTTTTCGTATAGGCTTGGCCTAGAAAGAGGTGCAACAGCTAAAGAAGCATTGGATGTAATAGTTGCTCTGTTGGAAGAGCATGGGCAAGGTGGAAATTATTATGAAGATGGGAGTTCGTGCCATACTTTCCAAAGTGCGTTTTTGATTGTGGACAGAAATGAAGCCTGGATACTGGAGACTTCTGGAAAGTATTGGGCAGCTGAAAAAATCACAGGTTAGTTTAGCACTCACAGCAAATCTCTGTTATTATAAATACCTGTAAAGAGCTGTCATGGAAAAATTGGTCTTAGAGTCAGTACGTTTAAATAAGTGACTAATTAATGCAATTTTAGACTTCTGTATTTGTGCTACTATGATTTTTTTTGTTACGTGTTGATTTGTGTTGGCTGACGTAACTTAGCGTTTTCTCTGAAGATGGAGATTGTTGCCTTTATGCATAAACTATATAATAATCATCATTTTTGTATTTGACAGGTGTATTTTCCCAGATTTATTTCCCATTGGGAATATGTCAAGTGTTTTTTTGATGGAGTTAATGCCCAAATTATTACTTACAAATCTAAAATACTGTGAGAAAAGGATATGCATTGATAGTTTTGACAAAAGGGCTTTTTTGAGGTGATAAATTGAATGGGTTGCTGGTGGTGGTTCCTTTACTGAAATAGATATACTCCCTTCATATCCCTGTTTTTTAAATGATAGTGCAAAACAATACTTTTCTGCTCTTTAAACTTGTAAATGTTTCTTTTTCTGTGTGTGTGAAGCCAGAGCTGCCAAACCAACTTCTAGAATTCACTAGCTTAGTGGTTGAATTTATTTAAAACTTTTCCAGCATATATGGGCTGCCTTAATGTAATATGATTGTTTCAGGCCTGTATTTAATTTATTCTCATCTTGGTTTTGAAGGAATTTTTATTTTCATAGGAGTAGAGCTTTTTAAATGTACTCATGTTTGAATGAAGTGAAAATTCAGAGTATTTATGAGGACTTTTGTCATCCATGACTTGAGCTATGACAGATCCACTCAAGTCTTTCCTTATTTCCCCCTGAAGGAAAGGTAGGAGATAGCAGATATGGGAAGGAGCAAAGAAGTAACACCAGGCTGTGCAATGTTGTGCAATGCCATCAGATAGGAATCAGTAACCTTAACAGAGGTGGTGTTTTCCCAAGTAAAGCTTGTATTTTAAGGATACCTACAAGTCTTCTGGCATGAACAGATACCAAACCAAGACTGAAAATGCTGTCCTGATAAAACCCTAGTTCTGGAAAGCAGCTGACTCCTGAGGTTCCTGGGATTATGCAGTGACAGCCTGCCTTCTTCTCTTGACCTGCCTCACTGATATTTGAAGAACAGTGGGTTTTATTTAGCAGTTTTAGCTGCATCAGCAATACATAACCTTCATGTCCTTCTTCCCAGCAAATAAGCTGTTGCCTTCATCTGCTGCTTGCAGCTTTTTGAAATGGTTCGGCAGCTCTGTTCTGGTTTTTACCAGCACATTGCTCTTCAGGAGGTCCCTGTGAGCTGCAGATAAGTAGTTTCCCTCTCCCACAGCCTACCAGGAGGAAAGGCTGCTGGCCCTGTAAGAACTCTGTATTTCATACTTTGTTCAGGGGGCTCTTTTTTGCAACCATAAGTGTGCCTCTTAAGCTTTCAAATGAATGCACAAATGCTGCTAAAACAGGGAAAATGTGTCATTCTCCAGTATGAAGGCATATCTTTTCCTCAGAGTTGTTCTAATATTACTGCTGCAGGACTGTAAAGCTTATAGTGTTTATCAAGCAGCTCTCTGACAGTAATTTAAGGATAAACACTTCAAAATCCTTTCTATTACTGTTCTTTAGTCTGAGTGGAAAAAATTGATTGATAAATTTTATTTTTTTGTGGTGGATCAAACCCGTGAAATATTATTTTGCCTGAGTTAATAAATGTAGTATTTAAAGAGCTCCTAAAGAGTGGCTTGCCTAGCTGGACATGAACACAAATACTCTCATCACTCAAGTGAAGAAAAGTCCCTGAAAAGTGTACTGTTTGAAAGTGTGAATCAAAATAAGCTGTCAGTCACCCTAGTGTAAGTCAGAACTGGATGACAGGGACTTTTTTTGCAGAATGATGCACAGAACTTCCTGAAGTTGTTACCCATTATTTAAATTGGATGCATGAGGCATTACAAAAGCGAGATTACTTTTTTGGAAGGCAGTATTTAAAACTTCCACAACAACTGGTTTTGCTTCTGTTTAAGAAATGGTTTGTGCCAAATTCCAGAATCTGTGTTTATTTTAGTTTATAGTTTTATTTTATCAGCTCTTTCTCTGGCTTGCAATACATTTGCTTTATTCTCTCTGAGGGATATCTACAGCAACCACTGCCATACTGTGGTATTTTTGAGAAAAGGAACTTAAAAAACCCTTTAGTATTCTTTGGAGGCTGCTTACACTTCTTTTTACTTCATGCCATTTTAAAATTTAAGATTAATTTAAACCTATCTTGCAGCTTACAGTGAAATTGTTTCTCAACTGGGAAGCTTAAAGCAGTTGTTAAGATTTTAAAAGCATTTTCCAAATTCTTAGGTTTGAAGGGCAAGGCAGGTTCATTAAGTGCAGCTCTGCTGAAATATATTTTGAAATCAAGTCCGATCTCAAGCCTTGTTGTGTCTGTGGAATACGCCACTGGAAAAAAGATTAGGCAGGTGCCTTTGGCATTTGGATACCACTGTTGCTTTGTGGTCAGAGCATGTGAGGTGTGGATTGGGAAAATGGCATTCTGACTAAATCTTGCTATTAATCACAAGTGTCAGTGTCTCAGCAGGGCACAGAGAATTGAGCTCTGCAACCTGCAGTGATTGGTAATTCTGTGTATGTGTAATTATATAGTTACACAGTCATGCCAAATGTAAATCCTAACCAGTGGTTTAATTTGTTTCCTAATTGAAATGACATTTTCCTTCCAGCTTCTCCCAGAAAAACTGTATTAAGGCTCTCTTTTGATATGTGACTCTTTCTAGAGGGAGTGAAATGCATTTGCAATCAGCTTTCATTAACTACAAAAATTGATGCTGAGCATCCTGAACTAAGGAATTATGTCAAAAGTCAAGGCTGGTGGAACGGAGACTCAGACTTCAATTTTTCTGAAGTGTTCTCTCTTGCTGATGGCCATTTAGCCTGTTGTTCCGGCAGGGAGAGCCTAGAAAAGCAAGGTGGTAAGTGTTGAGCTATCTTTCTGTGGGCACAGTGGGTTTTTTAGTCACTGCTGCCTCCTTTTCAGGCATTCTGTTCAGAACTGCATGTGACTGAGAGCACCTCTACATGTGAACTGTGTAGGAACGAAGATCAGAACTAAAGACTGTCCCTAAACTTGCCACAATTTAGGATGAAGCCCTTAGTGTCACCCTCAAGGTTTCAAAACAGGATTTCAATTGCAAAGTAACTTCCTTCAGTGTTTTGATGTGCATGATGTGCCACTGCATTTGTGCTTTCCTGTAGTTTTAGCAGCCCTACCTAACACTAAAATTATATTATTATTTAAAAAAAAAAATGGCCTCACATATTAAAGATTGAGCTGAGTGGAATCTGCATTTTAGGGAAAATGTAGATTTAACCTTTTGGGGAAAGTTTCAAGATCATAGTTAAAGGAAGAACAGCTGCAAACTGAAGTTCCTTTCTCATGGCTGAGCGGAATGAAGCTGCTGGAACAGACAATGTGCCTATTCCCCACAATCAAAGGAAGGGTTTATCTCCAGACTCAAATTTATTACTGACTTCAGTTCACTGCAGCTGGCCAGCATACCTCTGAAATGACCAGCCTGCAGCAGTGCATGACTGACATATATCTGCTCTTTCATGCATGAAAAACAGCACAAATTATCATTTTCTAAAAGGCTGTTAACTACAGATGTGAGTTTACTAGAGTGTTGGCATTTTCACATGTTGGCAAATGTCTAGAGAGTATAGAGGTGAGATATTTGTTGCACTGCAGAGTTCTTGCTAAAGCTGTACAATTGCAGGGAGAGTGGTTTGTGTCTGAGGCAGATACAGTAACTCCAAGGGCCTATAGGTAAAAGATCCTAATAAACCTGGATTATAGCACTAAAAACCCTGAGGGCCCCTGCAGACAGATGGCTGTGGCTGAAAATCTTGCAGGCTGCTGAGTCATTCCGTGTCTCCTGGTGTGCTGAGGAACCTGTGCATGGAGGTTTGAGTCACTGCAGAGTCTGAGAAGGTACAGGGGCAGAAGCCTCACCTGCCAAAGGAGCAGTGGCAGAAAACATGGAGCGGCCATGGGGGCAAAGCTGTGAGTGACACAGGCAGGAAACACAGTGAGAACAGGGGATTCTTGTAGATAAGGGTTTGGAGAAAAATCTTGGTGCCTAGGTCTGCTGCTGTAACATTCTGTGACTGCAAGATGATGTTTCAAAATTTTGACTGAGAGATAATTGAAAGTAAGAAGTGGAAGATCAGGGTGCTCTCATTCTGCCCTGCTTGGGTAGAGGAAAATGGATGTTTTATGTAAGTAATCTGTTCATAGTGACTGCTAAAGCAGTATTACAGCCTTCTTCCTGAAAAAGTACCTTTTTAATAACATTTCTCCCTACCTGGCAATTGTCATGCCTAATTAATGCTTCCTACCATTCTCATTTACTAGCTAGGCACATTCTTTCTGAATGTTCATTATTTAAGTAGAAACTATTAACTGGGATTTGTGACATGCCCATGTCAAGTGTCAGTGGCCATTTTAGGCCAAAGCTTGTTCAGGCTAAAATCCTTACCTGGACTCCAAGCCATTGAACACTCAGGAATTTTTTCCCCCCCTCCATATAGGTGACGTTTCTGCACAAGCTATGATTGATGTCCTGCGTGACAAGGATAGTGGTGTCTGTGTGGACTCTGAATCTTTCCTTACTACAGCTAGCATAGTGTCTGTTCTGCCTCAGGACCCTAGTTTTCCCTGTATTCATTACTTCACTGGCACGCCAGACCCTTCAAGGTAAGCCACAGCACTGGGGTCCCTGGGGTGCAGAGCAGGTGATGGGTTGAAAGGTAGTAAACAAACCCTGCCACCCAAACTGGAACATACTTGAAGAGCATGTTCTAACCAGAAATGCAGTCAGTGCTCTGTGATGTGCAATCTGACAGTCCTGTGTTACCAAACTGCATCTTGCTGCAATTCCAAATGGACACCACTGGGCTGAAAGACTGGATCTGGAACTTTGCCTAAAGTCAGAGCTTCCAGGGGAAATGCAGTTTAGGGAGGACCCAGGAATTCCAGTGTAGTTGCTTTCCACTTGGAAAGTTGTTTAGATGATGAGGCTGGGGACTTCCCAAGTCAATTCCTTGAACAGGTGGGTGCAAAACGCAAAAAAATGAAGTGTCTTAACTATCAAAGAGGGGTTGTGTACTCTAGGCAGCTTCATATTACATCAAAATGTTAACACAGCAAAACATCTGCAAATTGCTGGTATCCCAAGCATGTTTTTTATTGGAGGGACAATTTCTAGTTGGTTTACATGGTGTCCTCTCTAGCTGAAAGTATCTGAGGAGATTAGGGAATTCATGGGCTGGATCATCAAAGAACTAATGAATTATCTTGTATTTTAAACAGAATCCACCTGGGATTCACAGAAATTAAACTAAACCACTTGCAGTTATTCAGGAGATCTGCCACTTGCATTGAGGTAAAGAGGTTATGGGGAGAAGAAGATGGTGCCCTTGAACAGCTGACAGTCATTCCTGTAAGAGGACTGGTAGTAATCATTAGGTTTTACTGAGGGCTGTGGAAGTCATCCATGCCAAAGGGACCTTCCACCCACCTTGAGTTATGTAACTCAGATTTTCAGGGTTAACTGTCAAGTTTAAACTTGCTTACCCAAACTTTTCTTTGACTTGATGCAAATCCTTTGTGATAAAAAGGAGCAAGGCTTCAAATTATTGTGTTGGGATTTCTGTCCTTTTGAACATGGAAAACCTAGCTTTTATTGAAAGCCTCGTCTAGAGACCTTTCTTGCTTTATTCTACACTGTAATGCATTTAAAAAGCTTTATTTAAATGCAGCTAGTGAGTCATGTAAATTCTTAGTCAGCAAGGCTTCGTGACAGTGATGGAAAGGGTAGCAGCACTGAACCTGCTGACTGTACACAGGCAGTGGTTATTAATTGTGTGTTGCAGAAGTCTTGCACTTTTGGCAGGTTCTTCACTGCAGAATGCAGGGTGCTTTATTGTTCTGTATCTAAAGAGAAGGAAGGCAGTTGTTCCATGCCAAAACCTACTTTCAGCTTCTCAGGAATGAAGATCCTACATTGATGGGGTTTTTTTGTCTGTCTCTCTCTGGAGTTTAGATCCAAACTCAGCGTTGAAGTTGTTTGAGAAGTGTCACAATATTGGTAGCCATGTCTTCCCCCAGCTCTTGAAGTAAAATTCTAAAATGCTGCTGTTTATATGCCAAATCCTCTGATATTGAGCAAGATACGTAATCTTCCCTGCTCCACACAAGTGTTTATTTATGATTTTAATAAAAATTAAAGCTGGAAGGAGGAGGAGAGATGCCAGTGGGAACAGAGGAGAAAAACTGATGTGAGGCCGAATGTTGAGATTTGTTACAAAAAACTTGAAGAAGAAAATCAGTGCTACTCTTCTAAAGAAGTGGCAGAACTGGCATGAGGACACCAGAGAATCTTATAGGTAAAAAGGGGTAATAAGGTTTTACAATAATTGCCAAACCCAGTTCTTTTAAAGCACATAGATTTGTTTTGCTTGTGACCAGTACCAAGTCCCTAACCTTATCCATGCCTAGTGTAGATGAATTACCTGTG
The DNA here is from genome assembly GCF_020740725.1 of Corvus hawaiiensis. NCBI lineage: Eukaryota > Metazoa > Chordata > Aves > Passeriformes > Corvidae > Corvus > Corvus hawaiiensis. The sequence goes on from NC_063213.1 coordinate 44,999,125, forward strand.
CTGCTCTGTATGTGTTGTTTTAAAATAGCCTGGTGAACATTTCAATAACATATATGAGATCTCTCTTATTACTGCAAGCAGTAATTCTCATTTCTTTCAGGTCCATATTTAAACCCTTTATTTTTGTCGATGATGTAAAATTAGTACCAAAAGTACAGTCTCCTTCTTTTGGCAATGATGATCCTGCTAAAAAGATACCTCGATTCCAGGAGAAACCTGATCGTAGGCATGAATTGTACAAGGCACATGAATGGGCCCGATCTCTCCTGGAGAATGATCAGGTAAGAGCTGTGGGACCTGGAATTAAAGAATTGAACTCAATGTAGATTCCTAACTCCATAATTTAGTTCACAGTCACTCACTGAAAAACATTCTCTGAATATTCTTAGAATCCTTGTAAGTTGAGCATGAATAATGATGGCCTCTGAAGGACAAACTATTCTGCATAGTTTTTGTTATCCTGAGAGTGTTGCTCTGTTTCATGACTTTTACAAAATGCAAAGTCAAACTGGTAAGCTGATTATCTTGTTCAGGCCCCACTGTGGATATAGTCTTTTTAGTGATTAGAACACTGGATGCTAGTGCAACCTGGTATCAGAATTATGTGATAGGATGGCAGCAGGAGTGTTATAATTTAAATTATATGATGGATTAAGGACTACATAGCTTGGAAAGGTATTTTTCTTGAAGGAATAATTTGCACTTGACAGTTTTGCAAGTCTTGCATTTTGCAATTCATTGCATTTCTGTTAATTTTTAAGATTTAACTGACAATGCCATATGAGAAGAAACAACACTTTGCAGAGCCATGCAATACATACCTGAGGGCTGAAAACCTTCCATTGTAAAAACTTAAAGTGTTGAAGATCTCTTATGCAAATAATTTTGGAATAAGTCAAGAAGGGGATTGTTCTGTATAGCTTTTCCAAATGGTTGGGATAAAACTTTTGGTGTCATTGGGCAGGTAGTTCAATAACTTCTCGACATTTGCAATTACAACTACAGCAGTAAACTGGGTACGTGGTTTTGAGGTAGTGAAACAGAGGGAGAGACCACCAGGGCACACCAGTCAGGCTTTTATTGGTATTCAGGCAATTTGTGGAAGACCCTCACATGGTTGTGTTGAACTTCCACAGAGGACTTGCTTTCCTACCATTTCCCTCTGTGTGTATTTGCATGGGTCAGAGTCTTGCTGTGGTCGTAACAACATTCAGACTTACCCATTATTGATTAAGGAAGCTATGATAAGCTTTGCTGGTACAAATGTTATTGAAATGCAGTTTGGGCTAGATTTTTGATTTCTTGGAATGGTGTAATTTAAAATATGTGGCCTCTGTGGCAATTTTGTTTTAATGTGCAGCTGGCTCTCATATCATTATGCAAGATGTTGATTTAGGGAAGACGTAGAAGAGGCATCTTAGCATCTTGTGAACTCTTGCCTGTTAAAGTCCCCACAATGTGACACCAATAGTTGTGGCAGAAAAGGAAATGCAGTTTCTGTTCAGGCTTCATGCTATAAAACCTGCCCAACCAAGAGTCTAAACCTTGGATGAAGTGCTCTACTCTTTCTGGACAAAATGTTGAGGAAAATCCTGAAAAACTCAGAACCAGCACTGATTCTAAATGACTTTTTTTTCCCTGAAACTCAGTTTTGAAACCTGCAAGCAAAACAAACAGTGCTTCTCCATGAAAAAAAAAAAAAAAAAGAGTTTAAATAACCTTTGGATTAAATGAAATGACACCTTTTCCAGGACTGAATTTTCTAGAAACACAAAGAGTAGTAAGCCAGAATGGCACACAAAACCTCCCTGAGACCTGGAGTCTTAATACTGTTACATGACGCATCATTTCACATCTGTTGACCATCTTGCAGGTGTTGATTTGAGGGATGCACATGCAAACACGACAATCCGTACAATTCTTAGGGCTTCTAGTCTTCTCATATAGTTCTGTTTGTGGGATTACAAGTTTAAGAACTTGCTTTATTATATGTACAAGCCTTATATAATTTTCCTCTATTCATCTTTCACCTTCTTCCTTCTTTGCTTTAAACATAGCGGCTCCTTTTTTGTTGTTTTTCTTAATGCACAAAGTGTCCAGGACTGTTCCTTTTAGCCTTTGGCCATCCAAAATAACTAATAACAGATATAGTTTGTAATTAAAAAGGCTTTTCCATTTTAAAAAATATTTGAAAATGTCTCTGTAACAGAAGAGAAACAGTAAAATGCTTTAATGAGCCTGTTTGCTGGTTAACTGAGTTTGGTTGTTTCATGCCTTTAGGATAAAGGCCAGAAACTGATGAGGATTATGTTAGACCTTGAAAAACAAGGTTTAGAAGCAATGGAAGATATCCTTTCTCGTACAGAGATTCTGGATCCAGCTGAAGTAGTGGATCTCTTCTATGACTGTGTTGACACAGAACTAAAGTTCTTCAAATAAAGTAAGCAAACAATTCTTTAGGTACTACTATACCAGTGAATGTGAAATGTTGGGTCCAATTCTGAACCTCCTCTTTCTCTTTTACACTAAGCTGAGGATGTTAAGAATTGGGTTCAAACCCACCTGTCTACTTGCTCAGGTTGACTCCAAAATCCCTTTTCCCTATGCTGCATTGCAGGTGATTTTTTTCAATTGCACTCTTGCTTGGAATGGATTTTCAACAAATTTTATCTCATTTCAGCTACGGTGGCTATTGTTAGCCTTTTCACTGGAAGACTGCAATGTTCTTCAAGCCTTGAAAGAAAGTCTTCACACTTGTGATTTTGCAGGAAAAAACATTTCTAGAGGAAAAAATGTTACTTGCTACCTGTATCCAGTTAACAAATTGCTTTCCTTTGTCCAATCTTGTGGTGTTCCTGTTTGTGTATGTATATAGTGAAAGGAGAAAGTCACTGACTGGTCCATTTACTGTGTGCATGCTGGCTAATTTAGTACAGAATGTTAAAACATGTATGTTGGGCAACCAATTAAAGTAAAGATTAACTTCATCAGGCTAATTGCCATACTGTCATTGAAAGCAATCTGGTTTTCCCTCTGTTGCTCAGGACTAGGCTTGCAGCAAAGCTGACTTGCATTTTTCTCTTCTTGCTAATTCATGCAGAGTTGAAATGGTAGAGTTGAAATGACAGTTTGAGACGGGCAGGAAGGTAAGTCCTGGTTCTTGACCTTGTTGTGCTGGCCTCATATGGCCGTATCTGGTTGCAGTAACTCAGCACCTGACATTATGCCTGTACAAATTATCAGAATTAAGTCCCCCAGGTTAAGTTCTGCCTTCGCCCTCAGCCAGCTTAGGGCAGCTTGTGTTTGTGGTGCACCTGGCTGCTGCTCCAGAACTGAGTACAGAAGTGCAGAGCCAGCCTGGATGCTGTAGACATCTACACATATTGGCTCTTAAGATGCAACTGGTAAGGTGTCAGATTTATACACAGGCTACAAATTTGGAATTTTTTTAAGGAATAGATACTGGACATTGATAAGTACCTGGATATTCTCCATCTTTCTGCCTTTGTACTGCTGAACAGTTTTAGTAATCTCTGTTGTGAGATACATGGCTGATGAATCCATTAAGGACCAGCAAGTTGCTGGTGGGTGTGGCAATCCAACTGGTTAGGCTTAGAAATGGCTGTCCTATGCTTCCTTATATTAAGTGCAGTGCTGCAGCATGCTTCCCTTCCTCCACAGTCTACAGGCAGACCTGCTTTTCATTGTATTTTCTTCTTGTGGAAGTGGGATAGGGCAAACACTGAGAATTAAACCAGTAAACACTGTGTTCAGTGAAGATGGTTGGTGGGTTTTTTTCATAGAGGAGATTGAAAGAAGACGTCCATGTCTTTAATAAGTGGAAGTTAACATGTGGAATTAAAATCCTTCACTGTTTGGGAAAGTGGATGGTGAAGAACCACAGGCTTCTGTATTGAGGAAGTAAAAGCTCCTTAGAAAGCAGTAACACCTCAAGTTGAAACTGTAAGAGTTGTGCATCAGGGAAATAGTCATTGCCATAGTAGCACACTGCATTCTCAGGATTTTTTCAATGACATTGTTCTATTCAGACTCATTACTTTGGTATTGCCTTACATGACAAGTGGCAATTGGACAAGAAAACATGGAGCCTTTTCATTTACAGAAAACAAGCAAGAAGGTATTTTCTCTTATGGCCTACCTAATAATCTCCCATTCACAAAAAAATCCTCCCATGCTGTCTATCATAGGACCAATTCCTGTGTCTTAAGTATTTTAAAGTGTAGACAATGGGAGAAGAAAATACGCAAGTAAACCCTGAAATTTAGCCGCTCTGTATGGTAGCCAGAGGAGGGGCTGACTGCAAGAAGCACACCTGATTTCAGAGAATGTTGTGTGGGATGAAGCCCTCTGAAAGAGAAGTGTGCTTTTTCCAGCTGCCCATAACTGAAATAAATGGATTTCCCATGAAATCACATCTCCTGATAGGACTAGCTGGGTATTTCTGAACACCCAGGGAACAGGGATAAAATGATTGCCCCAGACAGAGGACAAAAATTAGGATAAACCACTTCTCACAGCTATTTTGCACAACTTGGATCTCTAATCTTTGAGAGTTAGGAGGGAGGCAAGATGAAAGAAGTGGGTGTTCCTGTTAAAAACATCATATATCTTATTTGCCTGTTTCTTAAGAAAGAAGAAAGCAACACTTGCAATTATCTCATGGGCATTTATGTCCGTATTTGGAACTGCTTATATGACGGAATTAATAAATGGTTTTGAGCACAGTGATCCAGGTAGTAATTTTCTAATAGTATGTTGATTTTGCTTCAGTTGTGTAGTGCATTTAAAAACAAAAACCAAAAAACATGGTTGGGTGCAGTCAGTATAAACCAGAGCAACTGCATAGTCTTAACATTTCCAGTGGTCTTGAGCAGAGCTGTGCCTCAGTGGAAGGACACAGTGGGACTTGTGGGAGCAGCTGCCCCAGGGTGAAAGCCAGTGTGATTCTCTGTATCTCCAGAACCTTCAATGGAACTTGAATGACAAATATATGGAAACAGCATTTCAGTAATGCTAGCAAATGCACACAGGATTTCTAGTTTCATCCCTGAAAGATGTTTATTTCTAAAATACCCAAAGCATAATTAAAAAATGGAGTAAAATTTTCTTCTCCTTTATATATATCTGCTGGTAGGTAGTCTAGCATTAAGTAGTTTTAAAATCTTTAGGAAGGTACTTACTACAAAGCAGTACACAAATTTCAGAATAAATGAGAGCAAACAATATGCTACCTTTAATAGTACTATAACAAAATAGTTTTTAAAGCAGTATTCAACTTTTCCGGTTGTTTGAGCAGCAATGTAGATGTAGACCCCTGCTTGTTACTATATTCATGCATATTTATCAAGTAACTACAATAATGACAGTGACAGTATTGGTCAAAGCATCACCACTTTTTTTTCATTTTTCTTTTCACATGATGTACAGCAAGGTACCATAATAGGCTAGAAAAAGACTAATGTTGCTTTCTTGGAGTCCTGTGGGTGAAGAGCTTCTTACCCCTACACCATCTCACACCATGAACATGCATGTGTGTGGGAATAGTTAGAGCATAACAGAGCTGCTGTAAGAACAAAGAGAAAAGCAGGGATGTAAAGATGCAGTTACCTGTCTTTTCTAAGTAGTTTTGTTCAAGGGCAACACCATGGGGAAAGATCATCTGTGATTTATAACATTATTACAGCTCTAACTGAGGGGAATTGATGGCAATTATATAAATTAATGCCATAACTGAAATAGCCTAGCTGTTAGCACCAGACTCACCCTGGAATAGCAGTATTCTTTTTCAAGTTTGTGAATTATGGAATCATTTATATTGGAAAACAACTCTTGAGATCATTGAATCCAACCATTAACCCAGCACTGCCATGTCCGCCAGCAAACCATGTCCCTGAGTGCTGTATCTACAGGTCTTTTAAATACCTGCAGCTATTAAATGGTGACTTCACCACTTCCCTGAGGAGCCTGTTCCAATGCCTGACCACTCTTGGTGACAAATTTCTTCCAAATACTGAATCTAAACCTCCCCTGGCACAGCTTGAGGGCATTTCCTCTTGTCCTGTGCCTTGCTACTTGAGAGAAGTGACTGATCCCCCATTAGCACAGTATGCTTTTGGGTTATAGAGAGCGATGAGGTCCCCTCTGAACCCCAAGCCAGGATGTTGTTGGCCTTCTTGATCACGTGAGCACACACACACTGGCTCCTGTTCAGCCACTGTCAACCAGCACACCCAGGTCCTTTAGTGCCAGGCGGGTTTCCAGCCACTCTGCCCCCAGCCTGTAGTGCTGCCTTGGGGTGTTATAACCCAGGTCTAGAAACCCAGAAAAGCTGTAAGAAGGGGAATCAAAGGGTGGTTGGGATTGAAAGGGATGGCTACAGGTCACAGAATCACAGAATGAACTAGGCTGGAAAAGACCTTTGAGATTGTCAAGTCCAACTTAGGACCTAACACCTCCTCATCAACTAAACCATGGCCCTCAGTGCCATGTCCAGTCTTTTTTTAAACACATCCAGCGGCGTGACTCCACCACCTCCCTGATGATTCCATTGCCCAATTACTCTTTTCAGTGAAGAATTTTTTCCTGATGTCTAACCTAAACTTCCCTTGGTGCAGCTTAAGACTGTGTGCTTTTGTTCTATCAGTCATTGCCTGGGAGAAGAGACTGACCCCCACCTGGCTACAACAACATTTCAGGTAGTTGTAGAGTGATAAAGTCTCCCCTGATCCTCCTTTTTTCCAGGCTAAACAACCCCAGCTCCCTCAGCTGTTCTTTATAGGGCTTGTGTTCCAGGCCCTTCACCAGCCTTGTTGCCCTCCTCTGGATGTGTTTGAGCGTCTCAACATCCTTCCTGAACTGAAGGGTCCAGAACTGGACACAGCACTCAAGGTGCGGCCTCACCAGTGCCAAGTACAGGGGAACAATGACGTCCCTGGTCCTGCTGGCCACACTATTGCTGATACAGGCCAGGATGCCACTGGCCTTCTTGGCCACCAGGGCACACTGCTGGCTCATGTTCAGTTGGCTGTTGACCAGAACCCCCAGGTCCCTTTCTGCCTGGCCACTGTCTAGCCAGTCTGTCCCCAGCCTGTAGTGCTGCAGGGGTTTGTTGTGGCCAAAGTGCAGGACTCAACACTTGGAGTTGTTAAATGTCATGTTGCTGGACCTGGCCCATCAATCCACCCTGTCCAGGTCCCTCTGCAGAGCTCTCTTGCCCTCCAGCAGATCAACACATGCTCCCAGCTTGGTGTCATGTGCAAATTTACTGATGGTGGACTCAATCCCCTCATCCAGATCATCAGTGAAGATATTAAACAGGACTGGCCCCAGCAGTGATCCCTGGGGGACACCACTAGTGGCTGGCTGCCAACTGGATGCAGCACTGTTCACCACCACTCTGGGCCCAGCCATCCAGCCAGTTCTTAACCCAGCAAAGAGTGTACCTGTCCAAGCCATGGCTGCCAGCTTTTCCAGGAGTCATCTGGTCCAATACCCCTGGCCAAGCAGGGTCACCTAGCGCCAGTTGTCCAGGACCGAGTCCAGATGGCTTTTGAATATCTTTAAGGAGTGACTCTACCAGGTCCCTGGGCAACCTGTGCCAAGGCTCAGTCACCCCCACAGTCAAAAAGTGTTTTCTGATGTTCCGACAGAGCCTCCTGTGTTGCAGTTGCTGCCCATTTCCTCTGGTCCTGTCACTGGACATCACTGAAAAGAGTCTGGCTCCATCTTTATACCCCTCTTCAAATATTTATATACATTGAAGAGATCCCCTCTGAGCCTTCTCTTCTCCAGCTGGAACAGTCCCAGCTCTCCCAGCCTTTCCTCATAAGAGAGATGCTCCAGTCCCTTCATCACCTTTGGGGCTCTTTGTAGGACTCTCTTCAGCATGGCCGTGTCTTCCTTGCACTGGGGAGCCCCGAATTTGGACACAGCACATGTGGCCACACACAGGTGTGGCCACACACAGGTGTGGCCTCACTAGTGCTGAGCAGAGGAGAAGAATCACCTCCCGTGACCTGGCACCACTTCTCCCAATGCAGTGAACTGCACAGGAGTAAGGGTAATTCTTGCTAGAAATAGACATCTTAGGACCAGATCTGAACATCTGTGATCCAGAGACCTTACCCAAGGTCTGAATATTAAAAGCAGAAGTTCAAGTCTTGTCTGCTGCTAGGTTGTTACTTTTCCCAACCAACTCTATTTGAGACAAAAACCACTTTGGGGACTGAGTGTTCCACATGGTGTGTTTTGGACAATGAATCCTCTCTGCTGGCAAATAGTAGTAGCTCTAGTTGCCTGTTTAAAATGTAGGTTTTGGACCACTCATCCAAAGGCCTTGTAATTGCTGGGTAAAGGCAAACTATCAGAGAAATAGTAAATATCCACTCTGCAGGCAGGAAAAGACAGGACACATGTCCTTACATACACTCATCACAGCATGTGTATTCACATGCACCATTTCTTTTGCTTGCTTACAATACAGCAACTTCCTTTTCCTCCACTTTGGAAGGGTTCTGTCATCTTTGTCAAGTCCATGACCACCCTACCCAGCTGGGCTTCTTCAGACACTACCCTGTAAGGATCTGTAATCATTAGGAGGTAGGCTCAATAGCAGCCACAGCTCCTTGGCGTCTCCTCTTCACGCTTCATGAGAAAGGGATTGTGGGCCCATCTCTTCATGAAAGTGACATCCTGCTGTATGCTGAGGACAGGCACAATGGAAGAAGTGAAGAAACGTAACAACAGACTAAAGACAGCATATTAGTTTGACAGTTCATTGAAAAAAATGTCTGAATAATAACTGTAGAATTTCCAAAAATTATGATGGAAGGGGAAAAAAGAATTACAGGCACGTAGCACAAAACATTCTGAGGTAACATTGTCAGAATGATAAGAATGAGAATTGTTTCAACACTACAAGAATTTAGATTTTATGCTGCTTTGCTTAAAAAATATTCACCTATATACAGTAATTTAAAAGCCTGCACTAACATTCCTGTAGTATGTAGGCCAGTTCAAAAGGTGTCATTGATACTGTTTTTCCAGTTTATAGAAATGTTAACATTGCAGTACTTGCGACTCAAGTACAGTCTATCACTGCAATGGGTACCCCCTTCTGTTTTCTGTATTATTTTGATCTTCTTTTTTAATACTAGTCCAGAGAGCATCAGAAGACTCTTCTCATCTCACATGTGTTCTTAATGGAGGATTTTTAGAGGGATCTGTAAATAGATAGGTATGAAAAGTCATGCAAAGTACCTTAGCATGGAAACAAAACAAAACATAACAAAAGGTTATTAAAAGTTGGAGATCTAATAATACAGAAGACCGTGTTTTACAAAAAGCAGAATATGGGCATGAGATCTTTTGGCACCTTCAACTACCCATTTTCAAAGCTGGATAGGTGAACTGCTCTTAAAACAGTGACCTGATTCTAAGTTTCTCAGTTAAGAAGGGAGGAAAAAAAAAAATAAAGCAAGGTTCAGCCATTTATCACTTTCCTGACAAAATTCAGGTACTAAGTCACTTTGTTATTCAGGTGTGTAAAACACCATGCATAGGATTTAAATCAAAATACATGATGGAATACACGGATCAAGTCACCTTTCTCTGTGATTTCACAAGTTAACGAACAAAAAAATCAAACTCAATAGCTGCCCAAGTCTGTTCTATGACATTACTGTTTTTAACATCACAGGCTTTGCAAATTTAGCAGTCTAGAAACACAGGCTGCATGTCCAGCCACATAATTTGTTTTTAGCTAAGATGCTAAAGTAACTAAGTGCTTTTCATTATATCTTTGGTCCCTGTTGCCACTGTGACAAGTCCCATTCCTCTCTGTGCCTATGCTAGCAGTTCAGTTATGTTAATGCTGGTTCAGTTCTTTATTTTTCGTCCCCATTCTTAAACCTCTTGATAATGATCAGATTTTTTCATGTTTACACACTTACCTCTGGGTATCTTGCTGGGATATGTTTTCTGAAATGGTTTGAATTCATCAGGTGGGGGGAAATCCTCCACAGAATGGAAAGTAAATTTAGATTCGAAGTCATCTGGGAAGTTTCAGGGAAATAAACATTAGTGGCTGCTAGAGAGAAACTTCAAAAAAAAATCCGCAACAGTGTTGCCACAAGTAATTTCAATTAAAAATGCTGGCTTATTTTCCCCTGGAATTGATAGTGGCTCATTCCATAAAAAACCATCTTGATGAGTAGTTCTGTGAGCCTTCCAAGTTTTCTGCCTTAATTGCAATCACTGCCTGCTACTAAAACTGAAGTTAAGCTTCTGGCTGCCGTTCCAGTTTTCTGCATTGATGGTATTGTGGTAATAGAGGTATTCCTTGGTGGTTTTCAAGACATGTAGCTGTAAACAAGAATGAATGGCCAATTCATCAGACCACAAAAATAATTCTTCGTGGTCTTTGCCCTATATGGCTGAAGCCTCTAAATGTCCAAGATCTGGTTTTAAGAACGGTAATATAAGCACACTATGGGAACTATTCATATTTTCAAGTAATTTTGCAGGTAGTACGTGCTTTTCTACTGATTGAATTCAAATCCTTTGTGAAAAAGCCTTAATTTTCTATCATTGTATAAGGTTGTACAGAAATGTTTCTATTATACTACCCTGTTAATACTATGACAAAGTCTTGAGTGAACTTTTGAGGTCTGAGACACACACGAGCTTTGGTACTAAAATTATTAACTAAGGCCAAGAGATTTAATTTAGATGGTATTACCAATGATGTGCATATTTCCATTTTTAAGTGGTGTGTAGGGGTCATGAGCTGTAGCCCAGGCTGAGACTCCAGACTTGCTTGTAAGTTCAGTTGTTGGTGATCTTGCTGGTGGCTGTGGAGGTGTGACCAGCTTTCCAGCACCGGTTCCTTCAAAAAAAACCCCACGAGACCAGCATATAAACATCATCATGACTTAAACCTGACAGTCAACTGCACACAAAAGTGGAGGAGGTACAGAAAGAATGCAGTGTTTGGGGCAAACATACCCATAGCTGTTGCTTGTCAAGCCTGACCATCGATTTGTAGCATTAAGTATTAAATTCAAGTCACTATTGGAGTTGGCTGAGACTTTCCATTTCCAGTTCTAAGGAAAGTGTGACATTCTGAAGTGTGGTTTTGTCCCAGTCTGGAAGGGAAGATTATGCTTCCACTTCTACAAGAACAAGCAGTCTCTTTATGCAAAGGAAATCAACGAAACAACCACAGCAGGTGGTATGTCTAGAAGAAAATTTTCTGACACTTTGGCAGCTCTGCAATGGAATTACCATTAGTCTTGTGTGTTTCACTGAGGAGTTGCAAGGGCCATCAAAGTCTACACCTGGCAGATATACCACAGGAGCCATGTGAGGGGGAGGGAGCCCAAGGCCTCCAAGGTATCAGCCTCTCAAAACTGCTTATCCTCCTTGATAACCAAGGGACAGGCAGGCTGATTTTATGGAGACTGCACAAATTGAACTACCATGAGAAATTGGCATCCCGACATAGTTCCTCAGAGAGTTCTGAGCAGCATTAATCACCACCACAAGGCACCTGATCTGCTGTACTTATATGGCCTTTCCCCTGGCTCTCAAAGGGAGCCAGTAATCTTTCTCCTGACATGCGGCTGCTAAAATACAGGGTACAGAACATTCTCTTTCAGATGTTCCCTATTAAGTAGCTGTCTCCATTTCTCAAACCCACACAGATCTAGGCTCATCTTTTTTATTATTTTCATTACATTAGAGGAGTTTAATAAAATTTCCTTCTATCATCTACTCAAGGAAATACTGGCTAATACCCCACTTCCTAAGTAGTCAGAGAAACCTTTGGCCGAACCGCCTTGATCACAGGAAGCACTGGCTGCTTCTCTTTGTTGAACAGCAGAGAGCTGCAGCCACATTTGCTTTTGCTCACCTGTGGCTAGTAGCTGCCCCATCTCTGTTTCATTAGCTCCTGTAGTGTTTCCCAGCTGTTGCCAGTATTGCTCCTGCATGGGTACAGCTGTAGAGGGATGTCCTGGGCAAGCTGGCAAATGAGCAGCTGCTGACCTGGCAGACACCGTGGTGCGTACTCTGCTGCCCTACCTGAGCCTGTCAGGGTACCACCCACTGCACTGCTGGAGACACACCAATGCCAACACAAAAGCAAGAAGCAGCCCAGTGGTCCGAAGCGTTTGCCTCCACTGATCAGCATGTCACTTCCCAGAGTGGCAGCTTAAACAATAAGGCATGTGTGCCCAGTGCTAAGAACTGCCTGACATCTCAAAAAGCCAGATGTTTTGGGTGTTCATCACGTGCCGTGCAACCTACAGGTATTCCTCCCATGTGTGCTCTTCATCCCTCCCCCTCCATGCTCTCTAGTCATCAGTGCAATAGAATGGTTTGGGTTGGAAGGGGACCTTGAAGAACTAAGTCATGACTTCCCCCGGGAAATCCAAAGGCAGGGAGAAGCCTTCAGAGGTGCCGCTCTCACCTGCGCCTCGGCCGGGTCTCTTTTTCCTGGTCTCCACCACGGCTGCGGGCTGAGGAGGGCCGGGGGTGGGTGGGAGCGGCAGCGACTGGATGTTGCTTGGCTTGTGGAACTGTGACAGCAAGTGTGGAGACTTGGGGGGCAGCGGAGGGGGCACGTCAGCACCGCTGAAGGCCGGGGAGGGGGGAAAGGAGAGCCTGTTGGGGGGCGGGGGGTGGGCGTGTGGCGGCGGAGGAGGCGGGGGCGGCGGCGTGGCAGGGGGACAGTCCCTTCCTTCGGCTGGAGGGGCGGCGGCCGCAGAGAGCTCGGCGGCTCTGCCCGGCAGCCCGCAGGGAGGCACGGAGGGCAGCGGTGGAGGAGGAGGAGGAGGAGGAGGAGGAGGAGGGGGCGGCGGGGGCGGGTGCGAAGCGCCAGCTTGAAGCTTGGCGGGTTTGTCAGCCTGAGGGGGAGGGAGCGGAGGAGCAGGGCCGGGGGTCACCCCCTTGGCAGGGCGGTCGGCCGGAGGGGGCACAGGGGGAGGAGGGGGGAAGGTGAGGGAAGGCTTGCTGGCGGCGGGCGGCGGTGGAGGCGGGGCGGGCAGGCTGGGCCGCCCGGGGCCGGCTCCCGCGGTGGCTCGGGAGGTGCCGGGAGGCTCCGGTGGGACAGCTGCCCTTGGAGCCTCGGCCGGGTGCGAGGGGTTGCTGTTCGCCTTGGCAGCGCCGCTGCTCGGCGGAGCGGAGGGTCTGGGGGCTGCTGCTCGGACTCCGGAAAGCTGCCCAGGCTTCCCTCCTGGAAACCAGATACCACATGTTACACACCTGGATTGCGTTCCCACTCCTCAGACCGAACAGCGACAAGGGCAAGCTCTTCATCTTCACCTCCCCAGTGGATAGCCGGAGGCATTAAACTAATTCGCCCCGAATACCGCATACCCAACAGGTTTCCCGTGCTGTAATGGGGCTTAGGAGGTGATGTATTCCAGTGGGCACCGGGGATTCTGCTTAGTTATGTGACGACCTGCTGAGAGACCCTGCTCCCCTCCCTGTTCCTCTGCTTTTGCAGAATGAAACAGATTAAGAAGGCGCTTTTCTGCAGAGTCTGGGGCCCTCCACACCAGCCTCATCTGCCTGGTACAGCCCACTGGGCGTCGAGAGTCCCGGTGAAAAGTACAGGAGCAGTTTGACACAGATCAGCTGGCATCCTTCAAGTCAAGTACTTGCTCAGGATCAAAAAATTCACACAAATGTTATAGAAATCTCAACTCCACGGATAAAAGCCAGATTTTTAAAAGCAATGCTTCAAAGGCTTTCCGGAAGGCACAGGTTCTGGTATTTCCTTTTTAACAGCAGATGCCTGAAGACTCTTGAACTTACAAAATGTCTTTTCCTGAGTAAATGTCAAGGATTTATCACAAAGCAAGATGTCAAAAAAGGCATCTCATTTGACACTCACATAGTCTGATAGGCATGGCCGTGCTTTTAAGACCAACTCAAAGTAGTTACTGCCACTGAAGCTGTGTCAAAAGCTCCATCACATACAGTGCTGGGCATCTTGGGCTTGCCTTTCAGGAGCAAAAAACCTTCAAGTAGAGCCAAGTTCTGTCTTCCCTGCAAATAACTACTTTTCTCTGTGCTGCCTGTGCAGGCACCAGCTGCCCAGCAGTGCCAGAGGTCATTACTGTGACTGTAAAAGTCATCCCTCATTGATGCTGGCACTTCCCGAGGTGAAAGCAGGAGTGGGGCTCCTACATCTGCCTTCCTCCTGTCACTGTGAAGCAACAATACCCCTCTTTTTCAGGTCAGTAAATTACCTTGCTGGATCAAAGCTATACTTTATAAAATCCAGAGGGCAAAAATCATAAATATGAATCTTGAAAGTAATACACAAGACTGCAATACCATAGAAATATACACTAATGGAGGGAAGGAAATATGACTTTGCCATTTGTGCTGAAACGGGTACATTCAGATTTCAATACTGTATTCAAGAAACAATTAAAAGTTTTAATTAAAATAATGCAAAAAGCTCAGTTAAAGAGATCTATTTAATCTCTTTCTCACCAAGTGTGGAGATAGCTTTTTATTTACATTTTAAGGAATAAGGCACCTGAGATCTAGAAAAATAGCTTCAATCACATTGTTAATTGAGCCCTCCATGGTCACATGATGAACTAAGCATTCAAAAAACCAAAACACAAACCAACCAAACAACCAACCCAATAAGAATCAGTCACTAAAGCTAACCCTAAAGTATTTTCATCCCAAATCACTGTCCCCCAGCTACGCTTTCATACAAATGGAGCCCTTACCTGTCATGTCCCTCTGGCCTGCTGGTCTGAGAACAGGAAAGCCACCAGCAAACAAACCTCCCAGAGGCTGCTGAGGGCCAGCTTTATTAACAGCTGGGTTAACTCCATCTCTGTTAGCTTCTTTGGGCTCTGTTAAAAAGAATAAAAAAACTAGGGTCTATCAGAATATAATTTTATCCTTGCCCTGAGACTGCTAAGGCTTGGCACCACCAAACAGCCAAGGCCAGACTTCTCCCTCTACTGTTACTACAAAAACTGCCATGACTCTCTGACCTGTAGCTTGGAGCACAGCACCCTCTGGTGCTCTTCAATCTCACACAAATCATGACCAGAAGTAGTTGTGTTAGGCCTAGTATTAAATTTATGTTTCCAGAAATTTTCAACATTTTCTGTTCTTTTACTCTAATAAAAATTCTTCTGCTAGAGCCAACAATTCCCACAATTATTTTATTGAAAAACTCTCAAGGATTTCATCTTTTTTTTTTTTTTTTTTTTTTTTGAACAAGGAATGCCTGTTAAGGTGATACCCAGGTAGAGACTTACCATGAAGTGTTAACAGTCATTGATCTCAGAGCAGGATGCACGTTTAGAAAGTGTGCTTGCTGTGCATCCTAGAGCCATATGATAATGCAGACCTTTTCTGACCTTCAAACCTGCCCTTCAGTTTGAAACTGTCCATCTGACCTCCACCCACACCCAAGGCTTCAGCAAAGCTCCCCCAGGGCCTTACTGAGGAGCGGACTCACTTTCAATCTGTGGTGCACTGCGGTCGTTGATTTGAGTCACTTTCCTGAGGCGAGTTCCCTGCTGGATATCAGCCAAGAGTGCGTTTCGGGCTTTTTGGTCTTCCTTTCGCAATTTTGGTATCTCTGAGCTTGCCTGTTGACAGTAAGAGTTTAGATGGGGAGGTACAAACAAAAACTCATGTTTAGAAAGGATACACAGGCAAACACGGGATAGAAGATTTGAAATAAGCCATCCTTGGCAGCTGTCATTCCCAAGCCTTTGAGTCAAGCCAACAGGAACAGCACTTGGTTGTGCAGGCGGCAGGAAAGCTGAAAGTTTAAATATCACACAGATCTAATAGTAGTTGGGCTAATACTGTTGAAAGCAAATTAGGAGGCATGCTCAAGTGAAATGTGACCTCATTTGGCCATTTATGGCTTCTGCCCCACAACTCCAGCTCCGACTGCTTCTCTCAGCTCTTTTAATACAATTTACAATGCTTTGCATCAAAATTTTTATATGTCACATTATAATAAATATCTGTTTTATCTACTCTGCTCAGGAAAAAAGATAGATAAATGCATGCTGCATTCATATTTGAATGTGATAATTAACTTATTTAGACTGCATCTCTGTATTGGAGATTAACACCAGTTTAAGTAGAATGTCTTTAGAATAATACAATTATATTTTAGTAACTTTTCTACCCTTACCAAGCTTGGCAAATGTAAAGTCAAGTCGCAGTTTAAAATTTTGTAATAAAACAAACATACAAACAACATTTATTCGTTATTCATATTTCATCAAGTTTCTTGTTTTATATATTGAAAAAAAATCTTTTAAAAAGATTGGATGTTTCACTTTTTAAAAGCAGGTTATAAAGAACAAAGCTGTTATTTCTAAACCTATTGTGATTAACAGAGCAGTCTAATAGAGGGGAATCTTCACATCAGAGGAGCAATGTTCTGCTTGCTTCCAAAATTCCCAGAGGTTAGCTAACTCCCTAAAGAGAACGAGTACCAGAAATGTTTCCATAGCCCTTAATTTTAGCATCATAGTTGTAATAAAGCAGAACAGTACTGTCACACTTTAAACCCCCCCCCCCCCTCCCCCAAAACCAACCCAGCTTGGTAATGGCATTCTGAAAGCAAAACAGAAACTTGAAAACACTTAACCAGCTGCTGAATTAATAATGTGTCTAACTCTCTAATCCCAAGTGAAGAATTCTATCGGTACGATATCATTCGTGGTTATTTTTGTACTTGCTGCAAAAATCCAAACCCGGCCAGCGGGATTTGCCGTGCCCCGCTAGATGGAGCTCCAGGCCGCCGCTAACGCCGCCGCATGCCCGAGCCCTGATGTAAAAACTCGGAATTACAACCTGGCTGGTAGGTAACCATGTATTATTTTAAAATGGTAGGAAACCTCCCGCTCTGTTGTATAGTTTCCTCGTTTGAAATAGCGCTGCCTGCCTCGAACTTGCAGAACGGGGAGTCCCACTGGCCATAAGAGGCCCCAGAAGAGCTGCCCGTGTCGGGAGTGTTAGACCACGTACCAGCCACAAACCATTTCCACTGCCCTTCTCTGGGAGCTGGCCATACTTACTGTGAAAAATGGAAATACCATAACTGGAACAGGGGTGATTCCCTTCCTCACGAAAGCTCTTTACCAGTATCTTCAACTTCTTGTCTCTTTGCTCCCACTAATGACTTTGCTGCAGCGGGACAAGCAGGAGATCTAAAGAGATCTGATCAAGGGCTATGTTTAAAATTAGATCCAGCAGCTGTCTTTCATTTCCGGGTTCAAGTGTCCATATATTATACCAGCTGTCCACTTCACCTCCCAGATCTACTTGTCTGGGCAGACAGGCTGTTAGAATATACGGTCTTGATATCCAGACAGCTATTAGGCTAAAATAACCCACTTGTGGCAACCTGTGGCAAGTGACCCATGACTTGATATCAATGTAACACAAGCAAGACAAAAATCTGTCATATAAAAAATCAGGAATATTATTCTGCCAGTCTGTAATGCAGCATAACAAGCTGCCTCTCTCTTACAATAGATCCTCTTACTCCAAGCATGGCTCCATCCCATGCCCCAGCTGTTTCTTCTTCCTCCTCATATACGTGAGAGATACAATCTTCCGTGCCCAGCCTGGTGGACTTGGATGATTGATTAGCTGCCGAGTAGCTTGATATGGATTCTCTTTTTCCATTACAAAGTCAAGATGGTCTGGGGTGTAGTGTTGCCTGGTTGCAGAGCGGTCAAAGCTCCTGTGGATTTCTTGTTTGCACTCCCAAGGCCAGTGATAACCCTTGCCAAGAATTGTTCCACCAGGTAAGTATTTCGCCCACTCATCTACTGGTGTCTTGCATTTGCAAATTCCTGGATTTACCATATTGTTTTTTGAGAGAACCTTCCTTTCTTTGATGAAGAAATAAATCTTGGATTCACACTCATGCTGTGCTTGCAATGCACAGCACAAGCACAGATAATAAACACGTAAGTTCTGCATCAAGAGAAAAACAGAAAGAGGAACTCTTATGGCTGTCAAATCTTCAGTCGTGATCACATGCAATAGGAAGTGTTTCAGCAGAAAGACAAATACATTTTAAGTCACAGAGGGAAAACAGCTGCAAGACAAAAGATGTAATTCTTAGGCTACTTTCTACCCCACCATCTGCAGGGCAGCCTCATTTATTTACAAAAAGAGAAGCATCTCAGTATTTCAATGAAAATCAGAAGGGAAGTGGAGAAGAATGTGAAGATCATTTATCAGATGCCAGAGCTGCCTCAGGTAACAGAGTGAAATTAAATTCCATACTTTATTTACAGGAATTGGTGAGGGAACGGTGGGTTCTCATTACCTTAGCAACCACTAGGTTATTCTGCTACTATTTCAGACACAAAGAACGTCACGTTCAGTACATACTTAGAAACAGAATGGAACAAACCACACATAGCCTGAACATAAGAATGGCTTCCTTTTCATCTCACCCAACTCCATCACGTTTTGTCTTTAGTATCCTAAATTACACACTCAGCTGTGATATTCAGTAAAGTATAGGATTAATGTTTAGGCTATCTGTCAGGTCTTCAAAGTACATGAAAATAGGAAAATACCATCAAACCACTTTTTTTAGAGTGATGTTTCAGACTGTAAATCATCAATGTTGGAAATAAATATTTCAGAATTTGAAGCTGGTAACTTAGATTAATGGAGATACAAATGAGGACCGCATGAATATACAGAGATATCTAAATCACTGCCGCTTGTGGCCATTTGAAAAGAACAACAAACCAAAACATGTTTCCCTACTGCTGAGGTGGAGGGGGGAAAGGGGAAAAAATGCACAATATGGAAATGTCAAATGTAAAACTGAAAATGACTGGATTACAAACACTGGTCATATCTCTGAAATTAAAGCCTGCGTTCCAAGTGCCACAAGCCTGAACCTGGAAGGGGGCTCCAGCAGCAAGCCTGAGTGAGCAAGTGTGGCAAAGAGGGATAGCATAGTCCTCCAATATATTTCATCCTTTCAGAAAAAATGGTGTGAGCAAAAACGGAATCACAAGTTCTGTTCTGGTCTCCAGATCTTTAAAATTACATTGTGGAAACCTGGAGATGCAAAAGAAAGAGCCAAAGCAGTGTTCAAAACACTGGAGGCAACAGCTCAGATTTTAGCATCTTGGTTTGGACTGTCAGCTGTGAAGTCTATCTGGGGGTTGTCTGCCCGCACACCACAACCTGTGCTGGGAAATGGTGGTGAGGACTCAGGCAGCAGAGACAGGTATTTGGTGAATTAATGTGAGATGCAAACAGCCAAGCTGCAGACAACAGCAGAGTATCAATCTCCTGGTGTCTGGATCAAGGCTGGATCCTCTCTGTCCGAAGTGGTTTTTGTGAAGCACATGTCACCAGGTCCTGTGCAGAGCTACTTGCTGATGTGCAGTACCCTGTGGTGGAGGGGCACGCCCAGTGGTTTGTAAGAGCTTCTTCCAGTCAGGAGTTCTGTAGAAGTGGATTGTTCAGTTTAGAAGAACAACTCTGTATTTTTACACTTTCTCTACATGGACCACTCCAGGTTTGACCCTGAATAATCACAATCTTAACACCCTAAATTGGGTTGTATCAGACAAATTAAGAACTGAGAGACTTTTTCTAGGGAAAACTGACTGAAATGCATGGTAGTGAGCTCCATTTCTGGGTACACTCTGCTGTGATATTTGCATCACCTTCAGAATGTGACTTTACATCCTGCAAGACAGATGGGAGCATCGACCTACCCTCTGGGCTCCTACAATACTTAAAATATTTAAGAGGTATACGTGCTCAGATACTAAAGTGATGTAAATGCAGAAGGCACCAGCCATTTGAAAAAGTTTATATTAATACTAATCATAATCTTCAGATTTTAAAGAGTACCCCTGCATACAGAAAAGGGGAAATCTTCTGGACTCTGGACAGGTAGTTCAGTCGCAGTTCATACATTCTGTCCCATAAGTGGATTATATTTACTCTGATTTGAAATATGCTCTTTAATGAATTTGTAAGTACTTCAGGGTAATGTAGATCTACATAAACATGACAGCTGCAGGAAAAATGTACCTCTAGCCTTCTGGACAACCCAATAGCCAGGCTGTCATGGGCCTTTCTTTCAGAGTAAACCCATCAGGTGATGTGAAAAGATGATCCAATACTATAACTCTAAATTAGATAGGAGCCATAAGTAAGATAAAATAAAGCATTATTTCATCCAAAGGCACTACATACTCTTTTATTCAGAGAATTTAATAGTACTGAGTATTTACTCTCCTGACATGCAATGAATTGTATCATCACAGTAGATTTTCTCTCTTGGTCACATTTTATAGGAAACACTGGAAAGACAGCTGTGTATAAAATTATTTATCTGAACTAGGTAGAAAAAAAAAAGAAGTCAAAATATATTTAGCTTTTCCCTAACTATTTTGTGAGACATATAATGATAAAATTAAAGCCCAATCAATACAATTGACATCAGCATTTTATTATGGGCAGAAGGAGACCTCTCTCTTGCTGACAATATAAATTATTTCTATGAATCTGGTGGCAATTAATCTTCCTCTCTCCCATTACCACTTTTTTCCCCCTAGACAAAACCCCCCAGATTCAATGCAGAGATCAAGCACAGGTATATATATGGCAGAAGGCATAAGCATCATATATTTTAGTGAAAGAAGAGTTTGAGGACACCCCTTAAGAAACCCTTGCTTTCTTATTTTTCTCTGCCATGCTCAGCTGAACATGCATAGATCTAGACTGAGGCAAGTGATCTTCACCACTGCAGCATGAAACACCTCAGGTCTGGCTTTTAAGGAAGAGAAAGACAGTGCAGCAAGATAAATAATGAACAAAGGATATTTTGATCACAGAGACATATATTCATGAAAAAAAAAAAAAAAAAAAAAAAAGAAGAGTTCCTGAGCCAGTCCTGGCCTTGTCTGGCATTCAATGTGTCATGATTCAGAGACCCAATTTAAACTAAAAAATACAAGAGAAAAAGCCTACAAACCTGTCAATGGACAATTAAAACCAGCATCTAAAACAGCAGAGAGGACAAAACCAGCAATATCTGGGTAGGCAATGCAGTCAGTAATATGATAGTGCCAGGTCTGGTCAAAGAAAATGTTCATCAACAGTGAGAGACAACTAAAACCTTAAATAAAGGATGTATCAAGCATCAAGGAAGTGCAGGAACCACTGGAAATATAACAAAATTCTCCAAATATTATTTCTATATTAACAATAACTGAAATTCTGGTGTGGACAAGCACAGATTTTTCAGGAAAGAGGACAAAAAAGGTGAAGCTAGCTGCGTAATGCAGTATGCGCATCATATCAGAGATAGCTGAGAATATGAGAGAAAAACACAGCTTGTTTGGGGTTGGTAAAGCATCTGAGGAAAGATGATGAGTGTTCTTACTGCCCATATGGCACCACAAGTCTCTCCAAGCAGGAGAGAATGAAGGGAGAGATGATGACTGGGTCCCTATCCAGCCATAAATCTCCTGCTCCTCTGAAGGAAAGCCAGGCATTGAGTTGGTGTTCGTTAACAGTCTGGACGGGCACAGACCTTG
Source organism: Corvus hawaiiensis (assembly GCF_020740725.1). Taxonomy (NCBI): domain Eukaryota; kingdom Metazoa; phylum Chordata; class Aves; order Passeriformes; family Corvidae; genus Corvus; species Corvus hawaiiensis. The sequence continues at coordinate 45,020,748 of NC_063213.1, forward strand.
AGTAAGGGGCCCCAAGGGGCAAGAGTCTGTTAAAATACCCTTCTGGGAACACTGATGATAAAAAAGAGTGGACTAGGAACAGGGGAGACCTGCTTGCAAGCAACTTACTCAGTAGCTTCCTTCCACTTAACCACAAACTGCTGACCACAAGTATTCCATAAGGAGACTCCTGTAACCATCAGGACGAAGGTATTTGAGTGAATTCAGCTCCTCAAAGACTGCATCCTTTTCAAAAGCAGAACTGACAGGAAAAAAATAATATTGCCAGTAAGATGCCAGAACTGTCTAACAAACTACAAAGTCATAACTTTTTATTAAAAGAATGAGGTTGTTCTGCAACAAAGTAAAACATGGAAGTTGACCAGAAATCTCACTGTAAGATGACCAGCATGTCTTCCTTGACATAGCACAGGATTATAAAAGTCATCTATGCATTTGTAGCTCAACATGAAATCTGAAACCCCAGAAGAATTTGCAACTTGATCCCAAGAACAATTCACTATTACTAGTTTAGAATTATGCCAGGAATTAATGAATTTACATTTTCAACAGAAACAATTTGCCCTGGAGGCAAGAGCATTGCTTTTACAAAGAATTCTTGAACTAGCATCTAAAGTCTCCATCAGGAATGTGCCAAGAAAAGTAGCAACAAAAAGAAGGAGCATATTAAAATAAAAAACCCAGTTTCCAGCACAACACAAACAGAACTACCATAGAGAATAACATTGTCATCCTTCTTGTATTTACATTACATGTGCATCAGGTGTGGTTTCACTCATGCACTGTCAAATGCAAAATAAAATAATCAAAATAATCCTCCCTTCAAGTTTAAGGAAAAATGCAACAAGTCTCAACAACAAAGCAGATGTCTTCTTTTATTTTAAATATTTTAAACTGCTTGTTTCTAAAGAAGCTTGGGAGATCTGGTACCTGACAGTTTTGGTTCTATTCACAAGAGAGCCCTGACCTCTGATTTAGAGCTTTTTAGTTGTGGGAGACCGCGCCACTGTGCATGACTCTACCTCCACAGTCATTTGCAAGATCAGAGCCACTTCTTGTGTTTCTGCTGTGTAGCATAGGACAAAACTAATTAATTCTTGGCACCTGGTCTGCCTGGGCAAACACGGCAATCTCTCAGCCTTCTAGCAAGCTGAGCTTCAAATGCTCCCCATGTGAGGGGTCACTCTCCAGCCAACTTTTCTGAGGGAGCCCACACGAGGGGACCTGCCAAATAGCTTTCTGGCAGCTGAAGAAATCATTGTTTCAAGAGAATTACAGGACCAGCACTTGACAATTCCACCTACACCCAGCTCAGTACTGATTAACCATGATCTCAGTCTCCATCGCACGAAGTTCTGCAGTCTGAACCTGCCAGGTTGAAAAGGTCATCGAGCAATGTGTGTGCTTAGATAGGCTGTGTCTACACCGACCTTGTTTCTCAGCTCCCAGCTAGGGAAGCAGTGCAAAAGTTGTTATGGATCTCTTCCTGGTGCTACAGCCACCGCCTAGTCCTGTCTTTAGTCCCAAATAGTGAGGCCTTTCAGTGTTAGCAGAGCCTGGTGCCTGCTCTACCCTGCCTGAAGTTACCAGCCCACACAATGGCAGGGAACAGAACACAAAACCCAGCATAGCAGGAGCAACTTTCTTATAAATCTGTATTCCTAGTGCTCATTTCAAACACCATCAGAAATCAATGCCACTGCACCCAATAAACCCTCTGCACTTTATGCTAGCACCGCTGTATCAGGTAATATAAAATCTTGTATACTGAAGGGTTCAATTGCTCCTGCTTCAGATGGAGCAGCGGGCTTATTAACTGGGGTGTACTTAAGGTTTGCTAGTGTGGGTTGCTCCATTTCTGTACTGTAATACAAAAAATGCAACAGAATCAGTAGGATCATTTATACCTGCTGAGCTCTTCTGTGGGTATTTAACTTTCTGACACCCACATTTTAAATGCAAATTCTGACTATTCTTTCACTAAAAGAAAACATGCAATAACAGAAGCCACCAAAATGGAGGCAGTATAAAATTTAAACAACTCTAAAAGTGTTTCCCAGCAGTCCAGAAAGACCACAAGTCAAATACCAAAAATATCTTGAGACTGGCTTCAAAAAATAATTTTGAATTTCATCTTTTGATTTCTAAGTTTTTGGTATTCAAAGTCCCATGCCTGCCTCTGCATCAATGAAAAGAAAGGAAAGCTCTTACATAAACAAGAAAATCTGAGGGCCTGGCATTGCAATGAAAACATCAAACAGTACAAGGCTGAAAACATCGCCATGGGAGCTGGTGACACTAGCACTGTTTATTCTCTCTGTCTACCACAGCAGAGTCCCCAGGATGACAAGGGATGCCATGAGTAGTGGCAACAAAAATTTCAGCATGTAACAACCTACACACATCACAATTTAATCTCTCCCTGAGAACACTAGGCCATTTCTCATACCCAGTTACCTGTGCAGAAGCCACTGATCATTCTGAAATGCCTTTTAGCATTCACACAAAATTATGGTTAACCCAAGAGAGAATAATGAGAAACTAGCATTTCTTGCACTCTCACCTTCCAGCCATTCAGAGAAGTCCTACTCAAGTGTTGCTATTATTCTGAGTTCTCTTTTAATTAAAAGGCTAAAAGTATAATATTAATTGACAGATGGAATTTAATATGTAGCCACGGCATACACTAGAGTTGGAGTACTGACTTTTAAGGGCATTATTACTTTGTGATTAGAATGGTAAATTAACCTATTAGTTCTCTGCAGCTAGGCTGCTTCTGGTACCTGGGCTCAATCATTTACAGCTGGTAACTCTACTCTGCAATTTCCATACTTGTATATTACACAGATGAAAAACAAAGAGAAAGAATGCTCTTCAAATGCTTTCCATTCCATTCAGACTCGTAGAACATATGACATTACGAAGAAACCTGCAAAACAGAACTCAACATCTAAATACATTAAAAACTGTGACCTTAGAGTTCTCAAGTGAAGCATTCAAGAAGATTAGCACCTAAGAACTATATGCAGTCCATAGCCCTGTACCTGTCCAGATGAAACAGAGCAATGCCAGCCTAGTATTTATGTTTTCTTTTCATCTTCCCCACCTTTCACAGCTCCCACTTACCCTTTCTGTATTTGTTGACTACAAGAGTAGAAGGCAACCGCAGCAACACTTTGAGATGCCGCAGCTATGCAACCTCAATTTTCCAACAGCTGAAAATTAAGTCAAATAAACCACACAAAGACACAGCATTTTTTTTTTCCTACATGATTGCCTCTCACTTCTTTACGAAAGCAGACTGGTGTGAGATATGATATATTATTAAAACACTATAAATCAGTATCCTTTATCTTGTCTGGAACAAGGCACTCAAAAATTTCAGCTGTGCTTTGTCCAGCCCTTAGCACAGTCTGTATGATCAGTCAGTCACCAACAAGATTACCAAGCCTGCACTTTTTCTCACTTTGGTGTGTTTTACCTACCAGCAATAAATACTGTGCTTTAGTATCTCCTGGCCTAGGGACTCCATGACAAAGTACTAAATATGATCTTACAGCTCAGATAAAATTTTAACAAACACATTCCTACATATTTTGCAATTAGCACCATGCATGATTCTGTTCTTTCAGTATTACACTTGCATGTCTAGGGGTCTGAATAAAAACTTGAGAAATTACTTTAATTTTTACAATAAATAATTAGCAAGCATGACCAAAAATTTATGCATATGAGTGCTCGTATGTGCACATTCACTCATACTATATTTGGTAAGACCAAATCAAAATAACATAAATCATCGTTATCTTCAGCCAAGATGCTTTTCATATGTTGTTTGTTCTCTTTCCAAAGAACAGTAGTGCTAAATGTCATAGGAGCAAAACCAACTCCCACACAACTTCAGATGAACACTCTAGCTCTCTGAATTTCTTCGGAAGGCTGAAGGAAACAGCTCAGCAAGGTTTTCAATCTAACAACTGCATGAAGGAGGGAAAAAAACATCCCCCAAGGAAAACTATCAGGTGATGTTTTTCTGAACCTTGGAAATCCTTCCTCTGTGTAAATTATGCTTTTATCGCAGCATTATATCATGAGAAATTGCTTTTCTGCATTTTGTATTACAAGAGTAGAAAATAAGATGAGAATAATAAACTTGGTAAACACCGACAGGTTTGTCTACAACAGTAATTCTGGTTTTAATTATTTTTTAAATTTTAACTAAATAAGAATGAGGTAATCATTCAGATTCATCTACATGCTAGTGTAGCATTCATCATTGTTTCAAGTTTCACATTTCTATCACCAAAGTAAGCATATTACTTTCTCTTCCTGCTATCCTAGTTTCTAGTGTGCCACAAGGCAGCAAATAAACACCTGGTGCTACTTTATGAGCTTTATCCATTGTGATTTTGGGGGTTAATTCCTATGCTAAGACTTTAATCATAACAATTCCAAAGAGAACAGAAGTACTTTCTTAAATTCCAAAAACATGAATCATTAAACCAACATCTCTGAGTAAGGCACAACCCAGCAGGGCTGCTATGCATCCACACTTCCTTCAATATGAACATTTTGATAGGTGATGACTGATGATAACATTAGAGATTCACATATACAGAGGCTACACAGCAGTCAGCAGCCCTCACTGCATGTAATAAGTGAACAGGGTTTATCAAAGCAAAATTATCTCTTGGTCCTTTTCTTGGGAAATTAGGTGAAGAAAAATTTTAATCAGTCTCGGTGGTGGCACCAACTCTAGAAAATATGGCAAACCAAAACTAACCTGGTTGCCTCATATGCCAAACTTAAAGGCAAGAGCGGTAAAAGAAATAAAGGGGGAATAAAATGAAGATTTTGATGAGCAGAAAGCTTTAAAAAGCTCCAAACCTACCACCCTCTTCCCCAACACCACCAACAGAAACTCTATGAAAGAACCTTACATGACATACACATAAATTAAAAGAGCTTTGGAACGAAACCCTATGCCTCCTTTCTAAGTGTGCCTTGTTAAGATGTAGGGGGAAAGGAAACAAGAAGAGATCTGAATTGTGTAAGCCAGTGCCAGAAAATACATCAGGGCACAGTTTTATCCTGCCTACTCACCCCTCTCATCTCTATGACCCCCAGAAGGCAGGCATTTGAAGACATGCTCAATTAATCTAATTAGATATATTTACATTTTGACTCAGCCACTCTACCATTCTGTCCTGAGAAATCCACATCATTTTCTTTTAAGTTTGCTCTTACAGCCAGTAACTTTTTGGCTGTTGGGCACAGGTGGCTCCTAGCATGTCTTAAATACCATCTCCAAATCACTTTATATTATCTTGTAAAAAATTCTGTGAATAAAATTCAGTACAAGTACTTACAGAGTATTAGGAAGTCCAAAAGTCTTAGAAAACTGTAGGAACAAGGCCAAAAATCTTAGAAAACACTAGGAAAGAACCTTTGTTCTGCCTTAGGAAGGAGTTAACAGGACGAAAAAGCTACGTGCCAACAGTGGTTAGAATTTCCATGAAGTAAGGACTGCAAAATTATTTGGGATCATGGCTCACAATATTCATGAAGAAAATGTGTAGGAAAAAAGATAACGTGGTGACTACATGTGCTAAAAATCTCTTGATAATGAAAGCAAGGGGAAAGTGTGGCTATTATCCATAACTAGAAAAGCAAGGCAAGTCTATGGTACCCCTGCCATAGCATCATGAAAAACGACAGGATTCTAAAGCCTCCACCTACACATAGGCATTTTTCTTTTAACATAAATCAAGTAAGTTAAACTAGTGGCTCACCTGCATATCAATAGTGAAATTAAAACCTAACTTTTATTTGCTAACATGCAAATGTTACTCTGGTTTAATCATACCAGTATAAAAAAAATCACTGTGCTGTTTACTTTGGAACTTTTCTAGCTGTTGGCCAAATAATGACTTATTTGCTTTGAAGGTTTTCCTTAAAGCTACATGCCTGTTAAAATTTTTCCTTCTTCCATCCCCCAACTGTAGATCTTGCTGTAGCAGCTGTAACAACAGCTGGGCAGTTTAGCAACTGTAAAAGACAAATGCCAATTTCTAGCAAAGGGCTATCTAGTAAAAGAAAACAGGGTCTGTAGCAAGTTTTTGCAGACTCCCCAACTATAAGATTTTACTCTGTAACTTGGCTCCAGCTGGAGAGCTGACTCTGTGCTTCTGCTAAACTCACCAGGCAGATTCCTGATCCTGTCTCTCATTCAGTTTTGACAGGGAAAAGTAATGTTGTTGTTGCAGGAAAAAACAATGTTCTGCCACACTATTTTACTAATTATTTGTGCTGATTCATATGCTCTTTTTAGTATCAACACTTATTAAAAGCAAGACTTTAATATCAGGCATTAATTAGAAACACACCTAGTATGTATCATGTCACCAAGATTAAGCTGACTCTAAATTCTGCATGTCTTGTACAGAGACCACCCCATTTGAAACAGAATGATCCAAATAAAATATGAAAATAAGCCTTCTTGTATCAAAACCCTATCACAGTAGTGGCTTTAGTTGTCAGAAAAGGGAAGGGAAAACAAAAACCCTAAACTTGTTCATAATGATCCATAGGGGTCTTCTTAGCTTTCTCAAGTCATTTACAATTGGCATATGTTAGAGGAGTCTAAAAATGTCTCTACATACTTTACTGATCTGAATTTATTAGGATAAGAACATTTGTAGCTTCTGTTGACTTTAATTGCAGTTGTGAGCATTAAGCTGCTCACAATATGCAGCCCACTTATTTCAGTATCTAAGTATAGGTTGTGTACCAGCCCAGAAGAATTGCCAATTGGAAACACTGCTCATGGTGCCAAAGTTGAAACTGAATGCTGAAAAGAATAAAACACTGCTTATTTCATTTGCTGTCTTTATCCTCCTCCTCCTCATCTCCACAACTCATGGGGAGTTTTACAAAATGGTTCAGCCTGTAAAGTAGCAGAGAGAAACTTGCAAGGAAACCTCCTTCTAGAAAAAAGATAACAGAAGACCATTATGAACAGTACCAAACAAAATCAACTGACCTTCTTGGGAACAAAACAGGCAGAGATGCCAGGGAATGCAAGGGAGAAATGTTGCTCTTAAAAAAAAATAAATTTGAAGTACTTTTGAAGTACATTTGAAGTACCATGTACTGTTTTGCTACAGAGACTAACATACTCTGCAAATAAGTACAGCAGTGACAGAAAAACATATGAAAAACAGTCAGGAGAGATTTTATGACTTGAACACAACTGTGCCAGGTTCTACTCCTTCAAAAAAAGTTTAAGAATTTCAATGTAGAAACAGGTTATGACCAACTGATCACAGAATTCAAGGAACTACTTAAATAGTTAAATATTGTACCATAGGTACAATAATTGATTGTGAAGGTATATGAAAATGTAATACCCTGAATATTCACCCAGAGCATCCTTCTCTTATTGCAAACATGCTGGCAAGGCACATGTTCTACTTCATGACACACACAGTAATGATCTGTTACAAGCTGTAATTGTTCCTGCACATGCACAAAAGAATATTGTGCTGTATCCCCAGGAAGACGCCCTGTGCTAGAAAGGGCAAAACCTACAGCTGAACACTGTGAGTCTTAATAGGAGCTGTAAGAAAAAGGATGAAGAAACTAATACTTACCATCTGTCCATTACCAATACAAAAATGAATTCCCCGTGGCTGGAGAAGTATTCACAAATGCTGAATTCTCACCATATACACTCTAATCATCTCTAAACTTTTTGATCCTGCACTCCTAGCAGTAAAAAAAATTTTGAGCATGCACCCCAATATACATAGGTTTATTTCTTTATAAAGTGTACACATGTATGATGAAGTTCCAGTATTTTCATCCCACGCACCAATGGATCATCTCACACACCCCACTTTGGAGACCACTGCTGTAATGAACAGAAGAACCAGTGCCAGCAAAACAAACATCTGCCCCAGATATTTGCTATGAATATCCATGCCAAAATCCTGTGGGCTCTGAGCTGGCTACTACAGCTAAGCTTTTGCTCATAGAAATGAAAAGTCAGTCTTACCAGTGGTGGTGGTGGAGGGGGCCCTCCAGAAGGTGGTGGTGGTGGTGGTGGAGGGGGCCCTCCAGAAGGTGGTGGAGGTGGTGGAGGAGGAGGTGGCGGCGGCGGTGGTGGCACAGGCATCCGCTCGGATTTCTAGCTTCACGCAGTTGTGAACAATATAGCCAAAGTCTATTTCCTTGAGGAGAAGGAAGGGAGGAGAAGGAAAAGTGGAAGAATAAAAAGAAAAAACAGAGAGGAATGTGTTTATACTCTGCAAGCTGAAGATTGGCCAAATATCTAGCTCTCAGCAGACTGAAGACTTTTATACTGCACTGCTTCCAAAACTACAGTACGAACAGCCTCATTACAGTTATGATGACAACATACATCTAAAGAGCAAGCTCACGGATCTGGGCCAGTGCCATGAGTACCAAATGCGTAGATGCTAGCCTGTCCAAATATTACATCTTGCCTTAACCTAGCCCATAGCCCTGAAATGCAGAGAACAAATCACAGTAGACCACATGTAGACTCTCCTGCTGGGAAAAAAACTCTGTTGACTTTAAGCCAGAGGTTTGCTGCTCTAAGGAGAGAGTAAGGGACTTTTTAAGGTTCAGCGGACTTACTCAATGTCTAAACAACAACCAAAAAAAACCCCCTCACGACTGAATAATAAATAAAGAAATAATTCTACAAATTAAAGCTTCTATTACCAAATGATATCATATCAAGGGCCAGACATCTCAAGTGTTAAAGTCATGTGTTTTTCCTGCCATTTTTAAATGTTAATTTTCACAATTCTTTAGTAATACACTGACAAAAAGACACGTATCTTCCAACAAAAGCTATATGCTTTTTTAAAAAAAATTTTTTTGGAGAATGATGGTGCATCACTCACTGATTTTCATACCTAACCCAGCCCTCAGCATGACTCAGTCATCCTTAAAGTTAACAAGAAACCCCTGTATTTCATTAGTAAAGTTGCAAATGAAAGTACTAGGCAGTGCCAAAGAGAGCCCTCTGCAAGCCATACTTGAAATCTTCTTTTGGTAGTGACACTTGGATCAATGCTCTGAACACATCTAGTTTTACATCTCGTTCTACATCCATCATGTCACAACTATCTTCTGAGACTCTTCACAATGTCATATAAAAGAGTATCAAAAACCCTACAATAACACAAAATATGTCATATGCTTTGTCTTTCCTGTCTGCAAGGCTTTATCTTAACAAGAAATTACATTGGTGTCTCGCATTTTCTCTTTATACATCTCTCTAGGTGATAATTTGTTTTCCTGTCTCCTGCAAGGTCTTAAAAACATTTTTCACATTTTGATGTTTTACTAGAAATGGATGTTAAGTTGAAAAGACCACAATTCCCAGACCCAATTCCCCCTGGTTTTCCCTTTATTTTTAAAAGCAGACACTCCACTCTTTTCCAGGATCATCTGTGCAAGGAGGAGGCACGACAGTTAAATCTGGAAAAGTTCAGGAGAGAAGACGACACAGAAATGAGGCAAGTTACAGTCTTGTATATCTGGGGAATATCTGGCTGTTTTGTTAGAGGGTTAGACTGGAACAGGCAGTGAAATTAAAATGTACATGCAGACTTGTTCACTTCCTACCTAGTGTACATGAACAATATCCAGATAATATCTGAGTATTTTTCTCCTTCTCTATCTCGTAAAATACTTAATGGGAGATCAGTCAGAAATTAAACATGCAGAGCCTCTGAAATGCTCACTTTCTCCCTTGAGAGATTGCTATTCAAAGGACTGGCATATCAGAGCACCCTGATATGTAACAGAATTGGTTGCAATCACTTTAATAATCACTTAATGAAGCTTTCCAAGAAAGCTGGCATCACAGCATCTCCACCATTCCACCCTCATTGTTGCCCTATTCAAAAACCCGTTATCAGAAGATATCTCTTTTCCTCAATTAAGCCATTCAAAAACATGGACATAAGGAGAATGAGTCTTCCCAGCTAATAATATGTTTCGGGCTAGTATCTTCCTACCCTGCAATACAGACCTTTTGTCTTCATTAAGGATTTAGAATGGAAAATATGCTCTTAGTCAAATTAGAAAAAAAAAAAAAATAGAACCCACGCTCCTGTGGCAGACCACATGAATGGCAGCAGGAGGTTGAGCACACTGGAGGCAAGCAGCAGCGGGAGAGAGGAAATGGGAATCGGCTCTTGCTATTTAAAAGTCACAATCTGAAATGCCATCAGATGACTTTTCTAGCTGCCTCTCTACCAGTTCCTGCCCCAGCACCTGTTCCTCCAAATGATGCAGCCAAAATTCAAGGACTAGAAACTGTGTGACTATCTACAACCCAAAATTCAGTGCAGAGGAAATGTTCACCATATATCCCACTCCCATATCCTCCTGTCCAGTGGCATCAGGGAAAAATGCATTTAGTGGGGTTATAACACACAGCCCTTGAATGAAATACTGGAGACACCATAGAGCTTTCCTCCCATGCTGTTTCAAACCCCCTACAAATAAACCATCTTTTGTCTCTTACCACAAATTCAAAGGTTCGATGTCCTGACCTTGGCATGCTTTTTAAATTCATTAAAATTCATGGTTTTTATACCAGCACTGTAACAGGGTAATGCCTACACAATGAAGAACCATTTTCCACATTAGGGCTCTATTTGTTCAAGTGGTCTTTGTAAGGAGCGCTGCCACCTCACAAGTAGACGCTGCATGTTGATAAAGGCAGGAATCTTCAAGCTAACTTACAATAAAAAACATTTGGCTCTTAGCTTTTAGTCATAACTGCATGATCTACACTTTTTAATATGTAGGATTGGCTACGAGAACCTCTTTTGTAATACTGCAGCTATCTCACGTGGACTGTATTGGAAGAAAATTATGGAGAAGGCTGCAACACTTCCAATACATCAACACATGTTACTTGGAGGCCTCTGTTCCTTGGTTAAAGGCTGTATTTAATTAACCTCTCATTATATTTTTATATATATATATATTTTAATATATATATAAAAATAATAGATATATTAAATAAATATAATATATATAATATAGTATATATATTATACATATTATATAAAAAACCATGGCCAGCAATTTCACACAATAGCTTCAGAACATGCCGAGTTCATGGATTTCCACATAATAATCTAAATAAACTCTGAATTAAAACAAAAAAAGGAGTATCATACTGATCAGCTCTAGTGTCTGTAAGAGCCAGGCAAGAGGGAAATGCTACAAAGGATCCTTAAGACACATGTGACCTTTCTCCACTCCTTTAAATATACATACCTATAATTGGAAGAGAAGGGTCTGAACTACTCCTGAGGGACAGAAATAAAAAGATACAATTCAAAAAGCTGGCAATAGGTGGAGGAGAGAAGCCTGTATGTTTAACCTCAGTTTCCTAAGACAAGAAGCAATGTAAATCTTTCGTTGACTTAAACATCACAAAACAGAATCAAGCCCAACAATTGTAGAATTTATTGCTAAAAAAGAGAAAAAATCCCAAACCCTGCCTGTTCTAGTCCATCTCCCTACCAAAGCAAGGTTGTACATTTTTTTTAGTGCTTTCTGTATTCTAATTTTAGGTGTCCCAAATAATGTGGCTTTTATTATTTCCCTTGGGAAGCTCTTTCCCAAATAACTCTTTTAGTTCAAATTGCCTGACACGCAGCCTAATTTCTCCTTCTCTTAGTTTGATCCCATTTGCACTCCACTGCAGATGACTCTACCTTGTTCCAAGCAAAATAGTTTCTTCTACTGCTCAGCATCAGCTTTGTGGAATATAAGAATTTTAATTCAAAAGTACATTTACAAGGACTTGTTATACTTTTTGAGTTGTTTTACTTCTCACAAGGCAGTGAACTTCTCATCAGTCAGAGAATATTATTACTCTTCTCTGATCTCAAAACAATTGGTCTTCTTTTGTTCTGTTGGTAAGGATAATTCTAAACCTGGTAATTTCAGGTGTCACAGATTGTTCCTTGTGTGTTCTCACCACACATGCTTGAATAGCAGCTGGGTTTAAGAACCACACTGCAGTGATCAGTGTAAGAACTCAATCTCTACATTTCTGAAGGCCCAAATAAAGTCTTCACCCAGACTTTAATTTTAAAGTGTCAACGAGACAGAGGAGGTGAAGATCTTTCTTCTTCATGGACTGCTCTTTCAATCTTGTCCTGGATTTGCCCGTGGGAAACTCAAAACCTCTGCCTAAGCTTTTCTGTAGCTTTGTTCTCACTTTGCCCAGCTGCCAGACATGCACAAACTCTGATCCAAACGCTTCCCAAAAGTCTCCTCCTGAAGTGTCACTGCCACAGCAGCAGTGCAGGGCTCACACTAAAACAAAATCCTGATGGGAGCAGAGAGCCACACTAAGAAACAGTGGATTTTGGACAGCAGTTGACATGTCTCCTGCCACACTGACATTCAGCAGAACCACCACAGGTGTGCCTGCAAAAACTATTCTAAAATACCTTCACCCATCAAGGAAAGGAAATGCATGAAACAGCTGTACCTTCAATTTAGTACAATGTCTAGAAGGGGAAAAGACAGAGGGAAAAAAAAATCACAATTATTTAAATGTGCATAATATGCATTAATGCACTAAACTCTAAATAGGGGTATTTTTTAAATGGCCAATGTCCTTAGGTCTTTAGGTGGTATAGTCATTAATATGAAACAACACAGTTGGAATTGAAAATCTGACTCTTATAACCAAATTGGAGAAAGGACTGCAAAAAAACTGATTCATTATTACTGGATTTGCAATCACTGCAGCTGTACACTCTGAAGTAGGTAATACAGCTTTGGGGAAATGTACAGGTTTTCTTCCTTCAAAGGAGAGGCTGGGGTGGATATTTCAAAGGTGTGCAGGAAACCTAATCTATAATATTGGTCTTATTTTCTTGACTAAAAACTGAAGAAAAAAGTAGACCACAAACTGGTTTTATCTTTTAATCAACTTTTATATAATCAAATACGATTTCCTCATTAACTGTACTGTTCTGAGTTACAGCTTTTAAGTCCTTATATTTCAACAGAAAAGTCAAATAATTTCAAAATCACTTGTGAAAAAACAGCATCACTAAGCATCTGCTCAATTTTCATGGTCTGAAAAGTAGACAATGAGTGTAGTTGTGTGCCCATTTGCTCCTGTGAAACATCACTGAAGAACAGCTGAAATCATTGGTATGTGCACTCCACAGATCTTTTAAAGACAATACAACACGTGTAGATACAGGGAAGATTAAAAACAGAAGAGTAGATGTGTGTTACACAGATCAACTTTCCTGCTGTCACTATCACACAACTGGAAAAGACTTGAAAAAAGCTTCTGTTTGGAATGAGCTGGTCTAGATTCTAATTTTAAGAGAATCAAGCCATTTAATTTTTAAGCATTGGATGCTACATCTTTTCTTCTTTTTAGAGTGTTAATGACATTTTGTGTTTAGAGAACAGAACAAGGAAGAATCAAGGTAGAGCCTCTGAATATCCTGTCTCTTTTTCACCCTGCAAAGATAACCCCATTCACAAAAGAGCTGAGAGTCCCTGCTGCATTTGAGACATTTAAGAACTGTGCAGAAGTGTCAAACTGTTAGAACCTTCATTTACAGAAGAAAGGCAAACACCCATACACATACCAATCTTACTATATGTATATTAAGACTTTCACATGTATATTCCTACAGCTGACTAAGAAAACTCCAGCCTTTCACCATCTCCTAACAGTTGTACACCTGAACTGTGTACAACTTGAGAGAAATTTCTGCTCTCGGTCACCACTTACATCACTGCAACTAAAGGCAGCATCTGGCTTTTTCAATTTCATTGGAATGTGCAAACCTTAATGAAGGGCTCTTTCTCCATTAAATACCTGATGAAATACTTATAAGCAGCACTGGTCTTCTACAGGGTCTGCAGGATTGTCTCAAAGCACGTAACAGTATCCTGAATTTAAGCCAAGGACCGTAAGTTTCCCTCAGCTTGGACTATTTCCACCAGGCTTAATGCAGTTAAGGGCTGCATCCCCTTTCTGCCTGAAAAAAACCCAGCATGATTCTTACTCTGTCAGAAGCCTGATAAAATTGCCACAAGCTGTCCAGGGCTGACCCAGCAGGACAGGAATTTGAAGACGCCTTGCTTCCATGTGTGCTGTGAGCAGATCTCTGCTGGGCTCCCTGTGGTGCTGAGGGCAGAAATTACAGTGCTATGGCTTGACAAACCTCCCTTCAGAGGCAAAGCTGCACAGATGACTTCACATCCCTACATATGACTATTTCAGGGTGTAGCTTCCTCTGCTCCATGGGGATCTGCCATAGATGACTGATTGTAAGGGAGCAGAATAAGAGAATTCATCATCCTCTTTCAAATAAAGAGTAAAAGAACAACACATACCAACAAGAAATATGTTGTGCCTATAGTAGTGTTAACCTGAAGTTAGAGAGTCCAAAGACAAATGAGGTAAATTAGAAGTAATTAGGACTTGCACAAAGACATAACTTTTCAAAGGAAACAATTTATATGAAGGGTTTCCTTGAAATTAATACCGCATCATCCACACAAAGACAGACACGGCTTGTTTCACTGACAGATATACAAACAATGGTGTATTTGATAATAGCAAAGTTAATCATTGGCCTAAGCTAAAGAAAGTGCAGCTCAGTAGAAGTTCAAGGTCACTGCCACATTCTGAAGACAGCTGTTTACTCTTATACTCCTCAAGAGTATCAGTGTGAGCAGCACTTGATCTCTCTCTGTAGAGGTAATTTGATGTTTCAGGTTAACATTTGCAAGTTTTGAAGCTTCTGCTAAGAAGCTAATTGTATTTTTTCACATAATTATTAATGATATATTCCTTTATAGTTAATCATATATTTATTTACTCTGTATTTGTATAATACAGAGTTATTTGAAAAGTATACCTGTACACAGAATGGTTTCCACAAAAAAAAATTTCAAACATTGTTTAACCAATTTCCTTAACAGAAGAAAGTTTTGCTTTCCAATTAAGTAGCTAGCATCAAAATAGAAAATGCAAACAAGGCAGTATTCAGCATCTTGCTCTTCTATATTTGCTATAGACAGCTCAAACCCTGTTTTAAAATGTCAGTCAAGTGAAAAGAATTTGCAAACGTGGGTATTGGAAGACTAGAGGACTTTAAAAATCCAGTTCTTAAATAATTCTGAAATTTCCACTTTCAACCACATGAAATTTTATCAGAGGTTCTATTTTCAGAGCTTTACATGTAGAAAAGATAAATTTACAGAAACCTGTATGCATGCCACATCAGGCTGATAGCTACCAGCTTAAGAGACAATCTAATACTGGCCATGCAAGAAAAATAAATTTTGCTGTTAAACATGCACCATTCTTTCCTGCAATACAGTATGAGGCCTCAGCATGGACTGTGGTCACCGTATGTGATAAGGAGAACTGTCTTTCACAAGGGATGTAAAACACAATGACCTGCAGGAATAAGTTGCCAGGGAAATCCTCACCTCAAAGAAAGACAGGGAAGCTTTGATTTTGGTTTTCAGTGAAATTGTGATTACCTAATTACCATTCCAAATCAATTTCCAGTGGTAAAAATGTTAGCCCTAAAGGCCTAACAATTTAAACTGTAACTTCTGAACATGCTTATTCATTCTCACTTTCATGTCCTTTTCTGTCAATCCCATTGAAGCTGCTGTTCCATTTCAATGACATAATTGATAGCTTCATCTCAGATGGTCTTTACACCAAGGTAAGGCTTCCATATTTACAAGTACCTAACTATAAACCCCTGTGTTGTTAAGAAAGCCTTGCTATGCTACCTTAATATTGCATTTTTGCTATTTTAACTAACTCATTGTTCTGAAAAAATAATATGCAATATGTTCTCATTGTCCCTTGAGTGTCAAAGCTGATATCAAACTTCCTGTGTGCATAAAGGTGTAAATATGTCTTCTTGTACAGAAAATTGTTAGCTGTTTTTAAAGACGGTGCCCAAAGTATCTAGCTCCAATCTTACATCCATTTACTCAGGAAAATGATTTTACTTTGTACAATGAACAACAAATTGCAGTCATTTTCAATTGCAACAAAAAAAATAATCCCAGACAAAAGATGTTTTGATTTGTAGACCTAGTTCTGAATTGCTAGTAAAACAAAGTTCTCAGAAAAAAACAATATGAATTTATTAAACTGAAGTTTCAACCCTTTAACTTACTAAAGGACTTCATTTCTTGGGAAATGAAGGAAAAGGACTTGTAATTTCTTGGGAAAGTCATTATATTTACAGAGGAATTTGTGTTTGATATCTACCTGTACACATGGCATAAGCAATGAACATCAGGGATCCGAAAACACTCAACTAACTTTGCTGCCTGATGAAGAAGGAAAATGATTCTAGAGATTAAATGGCAATAGAAGATATTTTTGCATTTGTATCTACCATAGGCACAAAGGAGAAAAGTGGTTTTCTGTGAACAGCTCCCAAGTATACTTTCAGAGCAATCAGTATCTGCTACCATCAGACCAAGCAGGTTAAAGATGAGGACTCACTTGCTCCCCTGAATTCTGGTGTGAGGTTTTATGCTGGTTTTGGACTTCAAATTTCACATTAACCAGTCTGGATCTGGCCCTTCCTCTTTCTTTATTTCACTTTGTGAATATTTCGTCCCTTTTCTAGTGGTTTACCAGTCTCTCCATTCCCACTCCACTTTCTTTGCCCATGTCACCATTCACAGCACCTGTTGCCTGCTGTTGATGCAAGGCTAGGCGAGAAGAGGCATTTTATTTAAAAGGTAGAGTTGTCTGCCCTGGGGAAAGAAACACTGTGCATGGTGCAAAAGTAAGTAACTCTGCATGATGATACTAGAGCATAATAGCACAGGCTATTAGTACTGAGAAAAAACAGAAGAAATGCAGAGCTAGGCTGATCCAGCTCTGCAAAAAAAACCCAGAAAATGTGATTCTAGGAGATATCAGGATGTATATCCTGACTAGAACTTGTAAGTATTAGTGCCAATGTACAAAGCCCCACCTGATGGATTGGATAAAAGATTGAAGTATTGGAGAAAAACAAGCAGGTAAAACAGTCTGGGCAGAGGAAAGGAGCAAAGCAACCACAGTATACTCGTTCTGCAACTACACCAGGCCTTTGCAGCTCTTGGTACAGCTTGTTCAGAGCAAGCCCAAGTACCCCCACGTGGAACTGCATCAGTTGTCCTAATGTTAAGTTAATGTAAACTCATGATCACTTGATCCAAGAATATTTTGTACAATCTGCTTCTGCATAATTTCCTTGCTACTTAGTCATTTCAAGGCTAAAAACGGCTTTCATTCTGCATTAAATGCCCTGTTAGGCCCCACATCTATCACTCACACAGTACATTACAGAGAGAGTCTCCACCTCCTCTGCCAATTTACTAACCTAAGGACTAATCCACCTCTTATTTTTTTATGCCAAATTTTCCTTTGTTTTCAGTGGAAGTGAGATCAGTTCTTTAGGGTATAAGTCTGAAAATATTCAAAGAAACACAATCTACATCAACAGAAGTAATATCTCTAACGTGTTAAGCTGTTCACACTCACACAACTGACCAATAAAAGCAACTTTCTGTCCAAATCCCAGGCAGAATTTGACAGATACTTTTGCAGTGATTTACATATCCTCAAGAGGAGCAAACATTCCCTCTGAAAATAAGTTGCTAAAGCCCCAGTCTGTTTTCCTGGTATGTAAGCCTGGCTTGCCTTTTATACGCATGGTTTTCTTTATGTGTCTACTCAACTAACACAGCAGGTCTATAGATTTTGAACAGATATAGGGTTATTTACTTTCTTCTTTAGCACATTAAAAATGTGTAACTGACTTGGACAAAGGCCAAAAACCTGTCAGGACTGTTTTATACACATCAGTAGTGCTGGTGCATACATATTTTTCTCTCACACAAAACTATGCCAGTTAGGAAAGAAATACTATAATAGCTTTAAACAATAAAGTACAAAAGAGGAACGAAAAATCCCAAGACCTTCTTTGTGATCCAGTACCATATTCTGTTCTCCTCCTTTTTTTTTTTTTTTTGTTACTTATGGAAAACACGATAGAGAACTAGGAAAACTTAAATGGTACAGCAGTCATTTACAGACCTGTGTATGGCTCGTGAAAGAGACCAGCACAAAGGGGTTACTATCTCTGAACTTACTCATTCACTTCATTCATTTTACCCCTCTCTTATGAATGAAGCAGAAGCACTGTAATTTATAGCCAACACTTCCATTTGTCAAGGCAGACACTGCAGTTGCCACCGGTGTAAATGAAGGTTGTAGAATATCCATTACACAGAAGCTGCAGAGCAGACACAGTTTGTTTGGTTTTCTTAGACACTTTTAAGAGCAGGGTCAAGACTGAGCAAGTGCTTTCACGCTGAATTTTCTGTTCTTATGCTTAGAGAACTTAATCTTGTAGGGACTTTTGGCCCAGTTTTCCTCTGCTTTTCACTTCAGCACTTAACACTGTAGCTATAGCATAGGTGCTGTGCTGCTCTGCTCTGCCTGGGCTGGCTACAGAGTGACACCATTCACACCACAGACAGTTATATATATATCTATTTGTACAATGGTGAAAGCTGACACAGGGTCAATGCAAAGAAGATGCATGATCTTATTTGAGAGAGAGATATTTCTGGTAGTGAAATCTGTTTCAGCTGTTGTTTCAATTACCGTGGCATGTTTTTGCATCTCCCGAAAATCCTTTAGCTTTTTCACATACTTTCAAAGCAATGAAAAGGCAGCTTTACAGCTGTCATGTATGTAATACTGAATGAGTCCACTTCATAATACTCAGAAGTCAAATTAAGGTGGGTGTGCTCAAAAAAATACAATTTTGTCTAAAAATACAGTTTCTTTCTTTCCAATCTGGAAACCCCAAGGACATTTTTTTCTGTTTGCAAATATAACACTCTTTATATCTCTGTTCATCCTGGCTACAAAGCCACCAGAGAACCCTGATGCAGAATGACCGCAGATAAAAAAGCAACTGTGAAGTACCATGAAGGTTTTGCTACTATAAGCCCGTTTTCAGAAAGCTTCAGTCTTTCAAAGACAGTAACTACTTTGTGTAAGAACACAGACTAATTGAGGAAGATCTATAAGAACAGTGTTAAAGGCATTCCAGAAAGCTGCATCTCAAAACTGCATAGCAGCCACTGGTAACTCAGTGTAATGTGAGTACTAAAGACTTCTAGATAAAAGACTTTACTGGATATCTCACTTGATTATTATGTTTATTTAGATACTAATTTCACATACACTCTGAAGAAGACAGGAATCTTTATTCTGGCATAGCAGAGCCAAATATTTCCCCAGAGTTTCAACTTTTCATCTGTGATCTCATTTATTAGAGCTTAAATTAACTGCATAAAATATGCACATAATAATGCAGCAGATGCTCACACACATGCAGGATCAGTAACTTACAGGGCAAGAAAGCTGAGCTGAGCCTGTCCAGTCTCACCTACTCTGCATGACTGAACAGAATTTGTCCCAGTCACAGAGCACAGAGAAGAAAAGCTTCCACAAAAGCAAATGCTTCTGAAAAAATAATGTAATTCTTATCTGTGAGTTATGAATTACAAAGAGATTTGATATCAATATTTTCAATGTTTTGCTTCTCTTTGGAGCTAAAGTATTTAAAAATATTAATATTAAACTTTTTAATACTTAACATAAGTTAATATTTATTTTAGATGTAAAATACTAAATTGTGTTATTCTACTTCGGAGTTCTCAACATCTCTCTCTTAAAGTGTGCAAATATTTTTCTATTTGTTATGACTAAGATACTATTTTCTGTTCAAGGCCTTCTTTTCAGAGGACAATGAGTTTCCCAAAATACTGACCTCATCAAGCAATAAAATTACTAAGTATAAAGATCATCTATTAGCATCTGGCTATATCCTGTTAGGACATTCAACAACCAGTGCTGACTTTCACGGTGTGATTGCTGAGATGTGACACTTCTGTGTTTTGATTCACTGCTAAAAATCAACAATCTAAATACTTTCTGCAAATTCAGATTTAGTAGTCATTATGTACAGACTCCAAATATTGACTGTCTATTCCCCTACTGCAGTAACAGAAATTGAGATGCTACAGGATCTTTGTTTATATTTCCTCTTGTAGGTGCAGAAGGAGTGAGAGAAAAAAAGAGGAAGATGCTTTGTATTATAATACATAATTTGATAAATACAGTCATATGTTGCCCTTTCCAGTGCAGTACAATCACAGAATCTGAATTTCAAGTGCATCTCAATCATTTTCAGGCACAGATCCAAACCAGCAATAACTTGAGCACTGCAGCTAATGAATTAAGCATTGCATCTGCCCCTAAGCAACCAAAGTCTGTATGCAAAGCTGATCAAACTATTTATACACCCCTGTCTTTAGAGAATATATATCCTTGATTAAAAAAGACAAATAAAAGAAGTTTCATACTTAAATTGCAAGCCCCATTCCCTAACCTGCATCTTCTCCAGGAAAAACATCAACTCCCACAGCATTCTTCGTGGTTATGAGTCTAACCCAGATTTTGTCACCATCTACAGCAAAACAGCCGAAGCAGTCTATCAATTTAAAAAAGCACACTCACGCAATCTGCTTTAAGGGTCCCACACTGAGCTTCTCATATGTTACCTTGCACATGGAAGCCGGTACCTGACAGCAAGGCAGACTCAACCCTTCCACTGCACGCAGGGAAATGTCCCGTACGAGCCGTGGGTGGCAGCAGCGTCGGCACCGCCTGCGCATTCCAGCCGGGACACTGTTTTGGGTCACAGGTTCACGCAGCGAACCGGAACCATCCCCACGCACACGGACCTAACAAGTGTCCCAGCTCCCACTGCCACCACGGAATGAAGTTGCATGCATGTCCTTGATCATCTGCCCTATGGCTTGTCCTTCACTACTTTTCAAAACCAAGACAAGTACAAGGCACGTGAACGGAAGATGTTAACATTGATTATACAAACACACGTTGTTAAATAAACAGGAACTTGTGCTGGTCGTACAGATGGAGAAACTGAAAACCCTGATTGTATCAGGAAGCAGTTCAACGACTTGATTCATGCGGCGTGCACAGTAACAGGTATCACTGCTATCGCAATTTCAGCAATATGTCACTGTCTGAATCAGCAGGAGCACTTGCAGACTTTAGCCCGTACATCCAGACTGCTCCACGACCGTTCTGTGTGGAAATCTTCAAACTTTATCTTATATCAGTGTTTCCTCTCCTAAATCAGACTTATTTTGCTATCTTTCAGAAATCTCGCTTAGTAATATTCCACTTTCAGGACCAAACAAAATTAAGGCATGTTGGCCTCATGTGTCCTGCCTATTCTCAAACCCCAGAATTTCTTGTGCGACTCAAACCCACCCCGCCTCCACACCCCAGGGATGCGGGCTGTCACATAACCCACCATCTCCATGCCTTTGCAAACTCCGAGCATATCCAAAGAGAAATAAAAAATCCGCATGCTACCCTTTACCAACACATTCCCTGTCGCTCCGTATTAGCGCAAACAGGCTGATGCGAAAGTCACTAGATTTTAGTCTCAATTTTACCCATGTTAATTATTATTAAATCTTTAAGAGCTTCTTTCCAACATTTCTCCAGCATCCCCCCTCCAATATGAACGTAAGTATTTAATACACAGTAGTTTTCACAGTCAGCCCCGTTTTCTCGGCTGACCTATTCCAGCACATCTACTTCAAGGACGAGAACTAGGAAAAAAAAACTTCTTCCCATCCACCGCCGCCTGAAAACAACCCGTGTTCCTCTGCTTGGCAAAAGAGGAGCAGCACCGCGCACAGCCCGTGCCTGACCTGCAGCCACGCTTCCTGCTCCGCCGCCGGGAGTACCCACATCCCAGGGGCGCGGGTGTCCCGGTCACCCCGCGCCCTCGCTGCCCGCCGGCCGGGCGCTGCCGGGGCCGGGGCCGAGCCGCGGCCCGAACTTTGTCCGCCGAGTCGTCTCTGCCCCCGCAGCGCGGGGGGAGCCCCGGCCCGGCCCCAGCGGCGACCGGGGGGAGGCGGCGACCGCGCCCCCGCCTCGACTGACAGAAGCTGTGAGGGAGCCCGGGGACACCGGGGACCCCCAGCCCCGCCGCCGCGCCCCTTCCGCGCCCACCTGCTCGGCGACGGTGCCGTCGCGGCCGGGGCGGCTCCTCCCGGGCAGAGGGCGCCAGGTACTGCGGCCTCCCGTCTCTGCTGGCGGGGGCGGGGGAAGGAGCGCAGGGATCTTAAGATCCTGAGGGGAAAAAGCCCGCCCCGGTCTTCACGAGGGAATAAAAATAAATATATATTTTTAAAAGTAGTAATTTAACACACATGCACACTCATACACACCCCGCCCACCCGCGGGTCCCACTTTCCATCCCCACCCCTGGGAACGCGGCGACTTTGGTGCGCGGGTGAAGTCCAGCTGCAGCCTGGCGCACCCTCCCACATGCTGGTGCCTCGGCAGAGCTAAAGATATTTTTAAAAGCCCACGTGGATGCCACAGTGCTGCCCCATGACACGGAAAAAAGATGGCACTACCTTCTCCCCCTGCCCAAAGACGTCCACCTGCCAAGCCACTTCTGCCCAGCAGTACCGTGAGGGTCTTGCACTTGGAGCTGGCTGGGTGTCCTTGGCTTTTGTACCCCTGATTCTGCACTACTAGAAGCACCTGGAAAAAAAGTAATCTTGTTTTCTTCTGGATTTATTCCAAGGCTGCTTGCAGATGGGAACATTAAGGTCTTGCCCTAATGAGCCTTCCATGTTTCTGTCAGAGCAAGGGAGTTGCAGTGGAGCAGTCTCCCAGACAGCTGGAAGAATGGGGCACCCGCTGATTGTCACGCGTGAGTGCCTCAGGCATGAGGATGCTGATGAATAACTTAAAAATCATAATGTGGGCTCTGGTCTGCCTGGCAGCCTTTGGATGGTGTTTTCAGGTGGCTGAGAGGCAGACCCATCTTCACTGGATTTCTCTGGAAAACCTGCTTAATTACAGAAATGTAAAATGGGGTTTTATGTTGCCTTGCTTGCTTATGAAACAGTCCGGACAAATCAATGTCACTTGGACCTGAATGATGGCAATGTCAGCCTGAGACTGGCGGAAAGTCAACAATGGGCTGTTGTGGTACTTCTGCTCATCAGGGCAGGGCACAAAAATCAGTGTTCTAGATCTCCATGTCCTGTCTGTCCAGAGGTGTGAGTTTGATTTATTATTCTGAAAATATCCTCCTGATTGCTTGCCAGACTAAGTCGTTTTCAGGCCTAAGTATCTGCCCCAGTTGCTTCCACAGTGGTCAGGTAGCTCTAAACCCATTTCAAGCTGGTCACTAGTTTGAACTGCAAAGCACAAAACAAAGCCAAGAGGATCATGCGTAGTGCTCCAGAAAAATCAAAATGTCAGCATTTACTTCAAAAAATACATGTATAGTACCACACTTGAAAATGGCTTTCGTTATTCATGCAAATTAGTCTCAGCTGAGACTTGATTTTAGATTGCTAATGCTGAAATGAACTTTGTCCACCTTTTGGATTAGACAGAAAAAGAACTTCAGAGGAATGAGCTGCAAGAGCTGCAGGAAAAAATTGGTTTTGTCCCATATCTATGATTTTTCTTTCATTTAATTCCTTTCACTTCCCAACAAGTTCCACATAAGGACTGCAGAATTTGTCCAGTGCAGCAGCAACCATTTCCACCTATGGAGCTGGACTGACCCAGTACAAAGTTTGCACACTGGTCTGGTCTGAAACAGTCAGCTTTGCTGTGGTACATAGTTTGCCCACATTTAATACACTGCAGGACGTACTACTGCCTCTTGGCTAGTTACAGAAACTTGTCAAGCATTATATTTCATTCTGAGAATCCTACTGGATTGCATGCCTGGGAGTTATGAAAGTCTCCTCTTTTTGTTTTGTCTTTTGTAGATGAAAAGGAAAAAGGAAAGAGGTGCTCCCTTTCCAGTTCTGAATCAGAAGGAAGGCACCTCTGGAGTGCACAATGGCAGTGGAAGAGGCCAAAGACTTCTGTACAAACTTCAAGGAGTTCTGTGAAGGCCAGTGCACTGAAACACTCATTTCTTCCTGTTCTCCACATGTAATCCTCCTCCTCCTTCTTCTCCTTCTCCTCATCTTCCTCCCAGCTGTATCCAAGATCACAGGATAATGCAGCAGGGATAAAACTGACTCCGCATTATCATACAGGATGTGCTTTTCCTGGGTTTTATTATCTACCAGTTTATTTGAACTGTTTTAAATACTGCAAACTTGCCTCAAACTTATTTGTCGCTAACACTGATATGTTTTACAATGCAGAGCCATAAATGCAATTTTATTTTCCATACATTCTGTCTGCATAATTATTAAAAATTATGTTGTGTACCACAATTACATTTTATCATGGATCAAAAAATATATCAGTTTCTTTAGAAAAGGAGAATATCTGTGTGTGTCTTAGTCAGGCTACTGGTTCTCTGTAGCTCCTTTGTACCATTTCCCCAGTAAATGTAAGTGTTGTTTTGGGTTTTGTCACAGGTTGGGAACATGTCTCTGAGGTTGATCTGGAGAGGAGTTTCTGAGTGGCTGTGCTGAGCAACATAACAGCCCTGGCCTGTCATCTTTGTATTACAGAACAGACAGCTGCTACACCTGGTACTTTTCTCCTACATTTCTTTCCTTTGCTGTGTCCTGCACAGCTGAACCCCAGCTGCAGGTGCCTTCAGCCTTGTCAGACTTAATGAAAAATTTTACACTCATCCATTTCTGGTCCTGGCCCTTCTGCTGGAAGCCAAATTCATTATGAGCCTATAATTTCTAAAACATTACAAAAGTGTAGTCTAACAAGAGAATAAATGAATGACAGGATAAATCTAAACTAAAACAGAAGGAAGCAGAATCTCTGTCTTCTATATAAAGAGGTCATGGCCATTAAAGACAGGAGAGATGTGAATGGCCTGTGGTGAGCTGCTACAGTATCTGATGGAGACTGAGAGAAATTACATTTTGATTCATTATTTTTTACTTCAAACAAATGAAAATTAGAACAAAAACCCACATATAACTTCATAGGAGTTCCCTCTCATTCATAACTGGTTGATACTAGATGATGATCATTCTTAGCAAATATATCATTGACCATTTCTTCGTTAAAAATACCTTTCTACACTAAAAGTGTTTATGACACTGTCATCTTTAAGGCTCCTCAAAATCCCACACAAGAAAATGAAAAATACCTGAAATAAATGAAACCAAGTAAAAGGAGATAATATGTCCCAAACAGAGAAAGAATCAGTACTGTTTGGCGTGGTTACTGATTTTGAGAACAACAATCTGTGAGGCTTTGCTGGCATGTGTCAACATAAATACTTGCCAAAGAACTGCTTATACTTATCCTAAGTACTTACACTTCTTTTCCCCTCCAGACAATATAAGAAAAAGCTGAAAATCTTCTTAAAGCATTTGTGCCTTGGTATTTTGAATAAGAAGTACATGTAAAGCTTTCTGGTCACTACTGAACACAAACAAAAAATACATAACTTTAACACACACATAAAAAACCAACTTTAAACTTTGATCAAAGAAAATATGAATTGGTTTGTATTTGCCTTTGTTTACGCATGCATTTGTAAAGCATAACAAAAATACCCAGAGGTCAAGGCATTTGTGAATAATGTAAAAAATGGTTGCTGCATATAAATGCGTGAAACTTACAAGCTTAAGGCAAAAATAAAAGAAAGTTGCTTCCTTGCAGGGTGCCATTTGATTACACTTCTTAATAGCTTTCAACATTTGAAAATTGTTACAATAATAGTCTCAGCCATTGTGTTTGATGACTTTGTTATCTTTAGAGCTAACACAATTAACAGAGACATTCCTATGTATGAACAGAGATATTCCCATATATTTGTCTCCAAATATTTACCTTTCCCTTATTATCAGTACAAATGAAGTACTTTCCATAGAGAATTAATAATAGCTCAAAACTTTAATTTTCTCCAATACATTTTAGCAAGAAATTCCTAAAAGTGCACGAATTGCTTGTTACAGAACAATGGAGCCATGTTTACAAATGCAGTTTAGACAGCAATATTGAGGAAAGCCGTAGACAAATAATTAGTAGAGATGATTTCCCTAGAGGAGGATATTAGTGTTTACTTTTTTCAGCGTTTTTAATCCAAATCCTAAACCCTTACTCCTGATCTTGTTGAGCAAGCTGTTTGCTGAGTTCATTGGAAATTATGTCTAAGTATGTTCAGGCTCCTAGTAAATAATTAGTGCCCAATGTCAATTCTTTTGCTAATTGTATTTCTTCCGCTTATTTCTGTTTGTGCTGTGGGATGTCTTAAAAAGTATCTCTTAGGAAAAAACTTTGGGTTTTCCTCAGGGCTTGGTTCTGCCATTCATTTTCTGCATGACCTCTGTGAAAGTACTTAATCACTTCTAATAGTGTGAGTGGAACAAGAATGCATTCATTAATACTTGTGAGGCTGCCAGATACTATGCTGTTGCAAGCATTTACAATACCTTTAAAAAAATTATAATTGCACTATCCAGCTGGTTAATGTTTATCCAGTTACTGAGCAGCTAAACAAAAAGCAGAGAGGCAGACCTACTGTTTGCTCTCATCGGTATTGAATTTGAAAGGAATTTTACCACGTTAAAGCTGTAGAATTAGGCAGTAGATGAACTACCATTAGCAGGCCTCTGCAGAGAATAATGAGCTGAAAGCATGCCCGGTGCTACTCTGCAATTAGGGTGAAAAGTGAAATAGGGCAAGAATCAGAATACCATTTCGGGCTCTCACTTTTCAGAGCGTACCCTTTTCACCCCCACCAGGGGGAGCCTACTTGAAGATAATAATTAGGAGGCACAGAAAGTGTGTTCGAAGGGGATGCTTTCCTTTGCCACTTTCTTGAAATAGAAAGATACTTTGTGATCTTTGCAAGACTTTGCCCCCCGGCTACCCCTCCCCTTCTTCCCACCCCTCCCTCTCGAAATTCCTTTTGCTTCAGCTATCACATTGCAGCAGAGAAGCAGCATTAGCGTTTTTTCTACATCCCAGGCCTATTATTCTGAACAATTCTGTTTTTAAGCATTGATGTCAAGTACAAGATTTAGCTCAGACCTTACCTAGAGCAGCAAATGGAAGTCTCCTACATCATGGCATGCACAGCTATTAACACTGCATGTGCAACTCAGCGTAATCAAAGTGAGGTGAGAGTCCACATCTGCTCCTCTTGAGTACAAGTGACCAGGTTGTCCTTACAGCTCCTGACGGTAACTCAGGCTTAACTGAGTGTTCTCAGCAAATTATGGTAATTCCTTGTTCTTTGCCTCTAGAGTGCTCCTCTTCCCTGTCTAGTTCACCACCAGTCATACCTGAAATACTGTTCAACTCCTCAGTCCTTAAAATCATGCTTATAAAGAGGGGTCAGTCTGCATTGTTGGATAGTAGGAGGCAGGCAGGTAGCAGGCCTCATGATTTGTTTGCATTAGAAAATTTTCAGCTTTAACATGTGGATATATTATAGAAAATCCTTCAGATTTTCTTTGAAGTAATAATTTGGCCCTTTGTGTCTAAAGAAAAGTATAGCCTTGTTTGAAAATAAGATTTCTCTTTTGAAACTGAGAAATTCTTTACTGTGAAGGCGGTGAGGCACTTGAACAGGTTACCTAGGGAAGCTGTGGATACCCTGCCCCTGGAAGTGTTCAAGGCCACATTGGGTGGGGCTCTGGGAAACCTGGTCTAGTGAGAGGTGTCCCCGTTCATGACAGGGGTGGAACAGAATATCTTTAGGATCCCTTCCAACCCAAGCCATTCTATGAAGTAAATAAAATGTTCATAAATGCCTGTTCAGCATTTCAGCACTTAACAACAAAATCTGAAATTCTATGTTCTGTTGCAAATGAAAAATATTCATGTAATACCTGTAGGAACAAGTAGGCTCACACAGTTCTTTACAAGTGGTGGAATCAACCTTTAAATATATGTTTAAAAGCATTTTTCTCTTTGAAATGTAGTTGCTATCTCTCCCAGCCCACTTACAGTACTTTAGACTCATCGTGGGGATCTGAAGAAGGGAGTGCCCTCTGCTGCACTGTATGCAGATAGGAGTTTCAATCAAGTTAGTAAGGGGGAAAGATTGCACTTGAAGGACTATCATCAAATTCACTGTCAATATTCTCAGCAGCAGTTACTACCACTGTCTCATTTTGCCCAAAGTGATGTTGTTATTTAAGTCATTCGATGACGTAAAATTCAATAATAATTTATTATCATGGGCTACTTCTCAGTGGAGGATTTCTTCTCATATAAAACAAATACAGGTTATGGTGTGGCATTCAGGAAACATTAATAACAACAATAGGGCAAGACTCAAAAAGATTATAATGGATAATTGCAGGAGGAATGGCTGGAGAGGGAGAAATTAATGCAAATAATTGAGAATAGAACAGACATCATGCAATTGGGAAAAAATAGTAGTCACAAACCATAAGCAAGAGAGTTTCACAGCTGGGAATACAGCGCCAGGAATCTGTTCTTCCTGGCCTAGGCTGCTCTTTGGAAAGGCACTACCTCCACAGAAGGGAGCCTGTGTCAGTGGTGAGGAGAGCCAGAGAAACAAGCTCGCTGAGCGTCAGTGTGCAGAAATGCTGCTGGACTGGAGTCTCAAAGGGATAGGACTTCTCTAGGTACTCCCGGGAGGAACTTGAGTGGTTTCCCTTTGTTTATGTGGTTAATGAAGGCACCAGGATGGACGTAGCTATTGGAAAGAAGATTGCTGGGAAAGGGAGACAATCAGATAAGCATATGGAGGGAAATAATAATTTCTGTTTGTGTGTTCATCACTTACTTTTCTTTCTCTGTAGTTGTATCCCTTTCAGGCCAGACCTTCAAATTACAGAGCTAGCAGAAAAATGGAAATGAGGAAATACAGCAAGTATCTATGATCAAAAGTATTTCTCTCTCCCACACCAACCTTGAGCTCACTCATGCTGTAGAAAACGCAGGCAGCAGGGAGATCAGTATAGAACAATGCATTGTGTGTGTTTTCTTTCCATAAAACACTTTAGAAAGTCCTCAGAAAAGGTGGAATCAAATGGGTGGCAGGAGCAGCACAACTGACGTTTTTATCTCACTACTTTTTTTAGAATAAAACTTGACAACATGTTGGCAATAAGTATCAAAAGGAGAGGACTGAACTATCTTCATCCTCTTTCTTCTGTAATATTTTTTTTCCTCTTTCTTTTCTCTTTTTTCTCTTTCTTTCCCCCTTTTTATTTTTTTTTTTCTATTTATGGCAAACTGACACGATAATTTCTGGGAGTTGGTGGTGTTCCCATAGAAACAGCCTTGATTTGATGATATCACTGCAGGTTGCTGCTGTTATTCTGCTGTGTTCTAATTAAAATAAAATCTTTGTAGATACATTGTGTCTAAATCTTCAGATATTTTTTTTCCTATGCAATTGGACTGGTATAATCTCCATTTTTCTTATGACCATGTCCAAACAGGGGCCAAAAGACTCATGATGATCAAGACACTGTTCTCTTTGAAGCAATCTTTCTGTCTCAGTTCTCCAGCATTCATAAAACCCAAGCGGGCTTTTATGCCTAATAATAGTAGTTATAAGTGGCTTTGAGTGATTTGTGGGATAAAAGCTGTAACTGTGACGTGCCACTGAGGAGCTGCTTCTTTTACTCAATGTTTAATACTTTGTAATAACAACTGTTTTTGTTTCAGGATCTCAATGCACTTTCCATTATTATGACTTAAAGTGCTAATGAATTCTGCATTAAAAGCCAGATGTAAAAGTATCTGAGATAAAACTCTCCAGAGAAATAGTTCAACTGCCTGCAGTAACTGTCCTGCAAGTTACACAAGGCATAGTATGTCAAAACCACTGTTTTTCATCTTCCTGTTTGCATCCACTTCCCCTGTAGGGCATAGAAAAGGCTTAATTGCCAACTCATCTGTTCAAGATACTGAGATGAAAATAAAATTGTGAGTTTTGTCTGGTTTGTGAAGTGAATGATATTAAAGGATGGAAGAGCAAAGCAGGATTCCTTTGAGTTTGTATGAGTTGAGACAGACCCACTACAGTTCTTATTGATGTAGACAAGGATGCCTCACCTTCTTTGACATGTGAAAACTGCTGTTGCAAAGTTTGCTACCATCTGGTTTGAGATGAAAAAACACCAATAATATAACCCAGCTCTCATTCTTTGATTTCTCCACCTGTGGTAAACCTAGCCCAAATAACCTCAAGCATTGGTGCTTCTCAGTAGAAGGCAACATGGGTAACACCAATAATTTCATCACTCCCTAGGGAAAACAAAATTAATAGTCTTTTGCAGAGGAGATGGTAACTTATAAAAATGCAGAAGTCCCACAAGTGGAAAACACATGCACAGAATTTGGGGCAAGATCTTTTTTCTGCTTTCTCTGTCAGAAACTTGCAATCGAACTCCCTGTTTTTTCATGTTATTATTGTGCTTTTTCATTTGGTTTTAATCATATATTTATCAAGTCACTATGTTCATCCTCAGATAAACTCTCATAAGTAGAGAATATTTACCTGAACATGAGGTAAAATGCATCAAAGCTGAACACATTCTTAGAAAATACCGGGACATGAAATGTACCAAGGCAGAGATCACATTTTTATTCTGAGGCTGGAGTGTGGTGTTTATGGTAGGATCAGAGAAAACTGTCTGAGGATCCTTGATATTACAACAGTAAGAGAATACAAGAATAAGTGTTCCCTTAGAAAGTGTTGCAGTGTCCAGAACTGCCCAATCAACTCATCTCACAAGCATGGCATGTACTTCAGCTCAAAAGCTAAATGAATAAACAGAACCAGCCCAGATGAAATAAATTCTAATTGAATTTCCAAGGTTAGCACAGACAGTGTGCAGAGGAGCAGCTCAGCACTAATCAGGCTGATTATTCTGGTGTCCAGCACGAGAGGGCTGTGGAATGGGAGATCCTTCCCCTAAAGCAGCTCAGGTAGCTCTCAGGTCCCTTTCCCTCTAGAAGACTCTGCAGCAGGGCAGGTGCTAAACACCGCAGGTGCTCTGGAGCAGCAAACGTGGTGCAGAACATTTCGCCAGCCGAATTAGTCTTGACACAAAGGGCAGAGTGACCCCACAGAAAATGAGCCGCCGGCAAGTTGCTCGCAATCAGCCAACACCTCTGGCTTGTACTGCACTGCCAAGTCTATCCCAGCCAACTGGAAAGTCACTAACAAAGCACATTTTAAATGTTTCCAGGCAACAAGGTCACTATGTCTTCCTCGGTTATGCCATTCTCGTTTTACCCAGCAGGCAACCACTTTGTCTTAAGAGCTAATTTCTGCCTTTTCTTTGCCTTCTAGGACTCTCCAGTGTATTGCATACCACCCTTTTCTCCAGCTGGGGAGTGGTTTTTGGAGGGCTCAATAAAAAGGGAGGGATTTTGATACAGATTTTGCTGAAATCAGAGGTTTCACACAAAGTGGCTTCTACCACAGCTACTGCTTTTAATGTACTTAGTGATCTCTATTTAATGGATCTTTTTTCTCTACTCATCTTTGAGATCATCTATGTCTCTTTCATTCTGATTTGTAACAGATTTCCCCTTTGTAGGTTATGGGACGGCCGGACGTAGACGGAGAGATCTCTATAGGCAGGTCTTGGGACACATGGGGTTTATTGTAAAAGGCTTGGGTATAGGGGCACTGCTCAGAGCTGCCAGACTCAGCTCTGAGCAGGCCCAAGAGAGCAAGCAGGAGAGTAAGTGGGTGAGAGAGAGAGAGAGAGGGTGTAAGAGCGAGAGTGGAAGTAAGAGCAGGAGTAAGGAAAGGAATGGAAGTGTCTGAAGTCCTGGTTACAATACAATAAATCATCTTCTGTACTGAATATTCTAATTGTCACTAACCAATCTAATACAAGATACAAATCCTATAGCATTTACATACAGCCTATAAGAGTTCTTATATTACCATAGAGTGTTACATCTTAACTTCTAAAAACTACTCTTTGGACCCCTTCTGCTGAGCTAGTAGGGTCTGCTCTGACCCTTGGACCGCTTGCAAGCAGAGGGTATTGTTCCATCAAGAGGGGATTATCTTCAGTGGCCATACCATTGTTTTCTAGTTGTTCAGTAACTAAGACCTGGTATTTCAAAAGTGGCTTTCATTTCGATGTTGCCTGTAGTTTTCATATTCCCAAAATCTTTTGTCAGGCAATCATATTTATAAGGCTTTCCTGTTTCATCTTCCCCAACACCCTTTATTTCGCACCTTTCTAAGATTTTCCTGGTTTTAGTTTGTCTTTTGAAGAAAAGACAGAAAAATCCTTTTGATTGGACTGGAAAACTATTATATTTTATGGTTTGTAAATATCCTGAGAATTAAACAAAACTTTTTCTGCAGGATGGTACATTTCTTTGTGAGTTTTTGTATATATAGTTTTAAATAAAATGAGATTTATTAGGCAAAAGTGTTGTGCTTACATCAGACTCAGCTTAAGGCATCTCAGCAGCATCAGGAAAAATGAATTTTCCTGCCTGGAGATAAGTTCTAGGTTCATTCTACCACAGGAAGGGAGGAAGGGGAAGGACAGGACTATGATGAAAGTTGGGAGGACCGTTCAGGAAAGCCAGACTTGCCGCTGCCAGAAGAAGGGGTGAGGATGCCAGTTGCTTATTCTGAAATGGCTCATTCCCTGCCCTAACCAACAGCCCTGACTAGGTTTTCAGGCCCCAGCTTTGACAAAATGAGAAGCAGGACCATGGCTATCTGTAGCCTGTAGTATAGCTTTTGTTGTCTCTGCTGCTTACAGTTGACCTAAATCTACATACAGCTCTCAGGGTACAGGAAGATGATTCTCAGATCCCTTCCTTGCCTGATTTGGAGCAAGAAATTATATTTAGGTCTGATGTTGTAGGAGAGTGCCTTGGTCATTGATTTAGGGAGTGTTTGAGCTTCTGCTCTTGAAACTCTCCACTTTGTGTATCAACTCTGGTCATCAGAGCTGCCCCTGGAAGATGCACACTAGTGCCTTGAGCTGTACCATTCCTTGCCCTCTGACCTAAAGGACATTTGAACTCTATGAAAAACTCCTGTTGGGAAGACTGAGAAAAAGTGTTGTTTCCATGACTCTATCGCTAAACCTGGATGTTGGTCTTAGTTCTCAAAGCATAGATTTATTTTTGATTCTCATCAAAACACCCATTTCCCCAGTCTTCTTTTTACTCAGTTAGTTCAGCACACAACTGTAATTTATGTTTAGGTTTACATTATGTTAACAACAACACACTTTCACATCATTGACTTTCACTCTTCTTGTAGTGGTTCCTTTCTTCTGTCACACTACTGCAGGGTTAAGGTGTTGGAGGAATTTGAACTGAGTCTACAAAAAAAATCCTGGAGAAAGTGGTTTTTTCTCTCTTCCCGAATTAGTTTCTGTTTTCTTTTCCTATTTGAAGTTCTGTGTGTTTTTATGGAACTCTGCCAATGTGATCTAGTGGGTATTTCTGCAATCTTAGGGTTCACACATGTGAATGAGGTATAAGAGCCCAAGAAGTTACTGCACATCAGCTAAGCCATGGCAACTGTCCTGTGTTCAGGCTTAGCCCACAGCAAATGCGATATAATATGAGTTATCTTAAGCCTCTTTCATGACAGACTTATCTCTCCTATGTACTTTCCTGGGAGGCTGCTGGGTGTCATTATTCCAGCTGCACTGATTTGTCTATTTGGGCTCTCTATCCCCTACCCTGTGAGTAATTAAATCACCTCCTGCTATACATTTAACCTTGAAAATCTTCCCCTTTTTTACTTAACTTTAATTGGCTGTTGCTGCAGATACCTTATCATACTTTGCTCTTACGTGGAAGTCTGCACTAAACATTGCAGGCTGGAGGTCGTAATAGAGGAAGATTTTCAGTACAGAGGAGAGAAAGAAGTGGATGCAAACAAGAATGTACACAAAGGCAGAGAATCCCTTTCTAAACAAATGGCTGCTATATAACAGACCACTCACCTGGCTGCTGATGCACGAGACTCCAAAGGTCTGATCAAAAGTGATGGATGAAGAGAGAAGTATATTGGGTGCGCCCAAGGGGACGACAGACGCAGGACTGGGGTCTGCAGCTGCTGCTTGTGGCTGACCTTGGTGCAGTCTTACTGTAGTCATGGGGCAACTCTGGCAGGCACGGCCAGGGCTGCAGGCCCCTCGTCAGGTGCATTTGTGTTGCAAATGCTGGAGCTGCAGACTGCAGCCAGGCAGAGGTTAATGCAATGCAACAGGGGCCGGGAAAGCTGCAAGTCTAATTATGACAATTGAGCAGCTGAAGTAAAGAGAACAGTGTGACTGCTAAGGGCTCAAATACCAGACAAATAAGCAGAATGTCTGTAGTCCATCCAGGAACCGGGACAAGCCCATCTACAGCCTTAGAAGAAACAGTCTGACCTGAGGATCTGTCATGGCTGAGGCTTGGAGTTTGTACGCCTCCTTAGGGCTTGGGGAAGGTATGCAACCACTTAGAAAGGGAATGGTAAAAGAGAATACCCAACAATATGCTGCAAGATATAAGAAGCTAAATAAATGTATACAGAAGACACTTGCAGCTTGAGGGTTATGGAATTCTGGGAGCTGGGCAACTGACCACTGCTTGATTGACAGTAGACCATTCCTGTTTGTTATCCTGCCTTAATAAAGCAAGGCTAGTCATAAATCTTGTGTCAGCTTGTGCTCTGTGGCTGAGCAAGGCTGGGAATGAATTTGGTTGCTGGGAAAAATAGGATTTGAAATAAATTTAGGAGCAGGCAATCGTGGCTTAGCAGCTGCACCCCGGGGAGCCAGGAGCTGGAGTGAGGCCTGCCTTGGGGGAGCAGCCAGTGCAGGGTGGGCCTATGGGAAGAACTCCTTTGAGAGTGTTCTGTTCTCATGTCATGAAACATAACAGGTCTGTAACAAGTTAACAGAACTGCTTTTGAACAAATGTTGTCTTATCCACATTTTCAGCCCTACTAACACACAAAAGTGGAAGTAAAGCAACCCCAACATTCAAAACTCAATAATGCCCAAGCTCAACCTTCTTTCCAAAAATGAGCTAAATATGGGCTAAATGTGGATTGAATTTTTGCCTCTCAGGGTCTTCCCTGCAGCTAATAACTCCAGGAATATTCTTCCTTTATCAATTATGTAATGATATGCAGAAGATATTTAGTAGCCTCCTCCAAAATAAAGAACAAGACCACCTGTCAAAGACCAGTGGAACTGGGTGCAGCAAAATCATCCTGCCAAGTCACCAGGAGGCTGCCACATGTTCAAAAGAGATAAGGGCAATCATGGGACGCCTACAAAATCTGCCCTGAATGTGTGCAGTCAGGTTATTACTTTCTGTAAGAGTTTTTATGTCCTCAACAGATTGTTCATTGCAGCATTGGGTCTGTGAAGAGAAGACAGTTGGCCTACTTCACTATTTCATTACTTTAACATTAATGAAATTGTATAAACACATTATAATCAAGGGAGTCGCGCAGCAAACAACCAAACATTACCTTAGACCCATGAGCAAATCCCTGTATTCTGAGACAGTTGCCAAAATAGTGACTATTTCCATCACAACAGAGAAATAAAATCTACACAAAGCATGTTAAATTTTCATTAATGTATATAAATATGTAAGAAGGAAAAGGGTTTGGTTTGACATAAATAGAATTGTCACTGCTGTAGCAAAGTATACATGCACCCAAACACAGGAGGGTGCTGCTAAAGAAAGCTGATCCTCGTTTTCTACTTCAGTCTCTCAACGTGGCTTAAGCTGACAAAAGGATTAATAACCTTGTCACATCACAGAGGTTACAAGTCACAAACTAACACTTTTCCTACTGCCATCACTGTAGGATAAAAAAAATAAAGGCAAACAGACTAAGAGACCATTTTGATAGTGGTGCTCATAGCTATTTATTCATTAAACCAGTAGGAGTTTAAACACAGCAGTTCATTGTTCAGCCCCCGGCCAAATTTCATCTGCTTGAGGTAGGCAGACTCGGCTGAACTGAGGTGCAAACCCCTTGTGGTATGTGATACAGATCCCATCTGTGCTGATGCACAGAGGCGTTTTATGGCTCACAGCTACGATGCCAGTGATCTTCAGCTCAAACTATAGCAGCACATAGATCCTTGAGGTTTGTTTCCTCCAGGGTCTGAGGTTCATTCCTTAATGTATCAGTCAAGGCAGCAGCCTGCACACAGGCTTCCACTGCACAAAAGAAATTGCTTGTGAGACCTTGATATGACTGAGAAGATGGCCTAGTAAATATGACTAGACAGCACCACATCCCAGGCAGCAGCATCAGCACCTGTCATGTAAAAGCTGTCCACAGAGTAGACTGGGACATTAAACGTGAATGTACCTTCACCAAGTAAAGTGTTACACTAATCAAGGGATTGCAATTGTGTGATCAATTTGGAGACGCAATTATTACGATGTGCATAAATCAGGCATTTTAATCCAGGAACAGCTACGTGAGTAGAGGACAGATAACACACTGATACTGAGGTGCTTTGCATCTTTATTCCCTACTGTTGCCCAGTTAACCTCTAATATTTGTACTGTTTAAGCTGTATCAGCTTAAAACCAAATATAATTAACATGCTAACCATCATCCTGCTAAAACAAGGCTGACCTAATCCCTTGAATTTAGAATTTATTCCCAGCCCGTATTCATGTCCTGACCAAGGCCATTGTCACAATCCAAGCTAATCCTCACAGATTTGTATGCACAAAGTGAGGACGGGGGCTTCTGTGAGTGATGGAGCCTTCATTTCCCACACTCTTTAGGACTCCATGCTGCTCACTACACAACAAATTTCGACTGCACCCTCTTCCTTTAATCAACAGGAAGCAGGAAAATAGAGGTCTGGCATTCCTCCCAGCTTTTAAACAAACACATACCTAGCTACACGGTTTTATGAACATATTCCAATCCTGAGCAATGTTTGCATAACTACATGCATGAGAAAGTATTGGGTATTTGAGTTTTGCCACAATGTTTTCAGGACATGAATTGTACATGTTGTAACACTGTGACTGTGACATAGTGGCCACATCCTGAGCACAGTCTCCTCTGATGTCCACAGAGTGACTGGAGCTGGAGCTCATTTTCAGGTTTGGTTTTCAATGCCACTGCTACAAGTTGGACTTAGGCATGCAGTTGGTCTTGAAAGATAAACTTATTTTAAAAAGCAGTGATCTTTAAGTAAAATTTCCTTTGGGTCTGCTCCTGAGAGGCACTTGGTCCTTGCTGCTCAACAGGAAGCCTGTTAGCAGTATCTGTGGTTTGATGAAACACAAGCCAAGGTTCCCAAGACAAGGTTGTCTGTGTTGGATCACTGGCTCAAAACAGAGTATAATATGGTTGGCAGGAGGCTCCTTATCCAGAGAATGAGTGAAAAGTTGTCTTGTGTATGTGTGTGTTTTTTTGTCTTTGGAGCTGGTTGCATTTGGTGATGTGGTTGGTTACAGTGCCCTGAATCACCAACACAAACATTTCACGACGGTTCGTGGATCACTGGAGACATAGAAGACTTTCTTTGTTTAAGAGCCCAGAAAGAAGTCACTCTTTAGCTTTTTTTTTTTTTAATTTAATAAATCATGTGGAACCAGAGACTTGTCCCCCACATAGTGAGTGCTATTTAAAAAACCTGGGATGTGCAGGAGAGGATTAATGATTATGTAAGCACTAAATTTCACAAAGGACAGGATCCTAAATGCCCTTGCTTTTGTTAGGTGGCAGAATACAGCCTGCAGCAGTTCTGGATGAAAAGGCTTCTCATGAAGTCCAGGAACATGGGAGGGGAACTCCATGGACCAGGAGCTGGCCACCTCTGATTGTAGATTCTGTAGCTGAAGCTAAATACAAATTTCCTGAAGACCATGTTTTCCTTCTGCATAGCTGGCTTTCATAAATGGCAAATAATGTGGGACCACAGAAAGCCTTATTATTGCAGAGCCCTCCAACAGCACTGTGAAACACAAAATGAAGGCAGTCTGAAAATACTATTTAAAGATGACTTTACTTAAAAAAATTTGCTAGTTGTGATCCCAAGAATTAAGATATCTCAAAGTGATGTAAAAATGTATTGGTTTTGCAGAAGAATCAATGATGGCAATTATTTTGTGTGTTTTTCTGACTTCTGTTATAGAATACAGAAAATACTTTTGAAAAGGCAAGGAAACAAGAATAGATAAAGTAATTGCAAAGTTATATTTAGTGGACTAAACCCATTGACCACTACGTAGATGTAGCACATGAAGTTGCCATTCTCCCTTCTTTCAGCACTTTCAAGTTGACAGTTTCCTTCTGTGAATCAAGAATCTTAAGCAATACTTTTTGATAAACTTGATGTGGTAAATGGAAGCAGAGCTAGTGCCCCGATGCCTTTTGAATGCCTCCAAGAATGGTGACTCCACAACCTCTCTGAGCAGCCTGTGCCAGTGCAGGTCATCCTCACAGGGATGGCTGGTTTAGATGATCTTTAGAGGTCCCTTCCAACCCAAACCATTCTATGATATTATGAAAAGTGTTGCTGATGTTCAGACAGAGCCTCCTATGTTTCAGCTTATGCCCACTGTCTTGTCGCTTGACAACATTGAAAAGAGATCCATCTTCTGTGTATCCTTTGTTCAGATATTTGTACACATTGATGAGAACCCCCTCTGAGCCTTCTCTTCTCCAGGCTGAACAGTCCCAGCTCTCCCAGCCTTTCCTCATATGCTGCAGCCCCGGATGTTGTTGGACTCCTGCTACAAGGGCACACTGCTAGCTCACGTCCAGCTTGTTGTCCAGAACCCGCTATGAGTAATCCTGTTCTCCCTGCAATCATAGAGTTTACAAGTAATATTTATTAGGCCAGAAAAATTGTGACTAAATAATAGCATGCTAATTTCTAAGGGACTTAGCTACATGAAACCCAGCCAGCTAAAAAGGTAGATGTGTTAATGCAATCATTTCTATTGAGTTTTCTGAATGGTGATAAGTCAGAGTTGCGCAGTTCAGGTGGTTCTTGTCGTCATAATAACCAATGTCAGTGGTTCAAATAAAAAGTTACCTACTTAGGGCTGTAGTGAAATGCCGGCATGGTAGTGAAAGCCATGTCATCTACATTTAAATGGTTTACCTCCTTGATTAATTCACTCTAAAATAAGAACTACCTTTGATTGCATGATCCTTAATATTTACTTTGCATGTGTTATTATGGCGATATTTTGATCCTCACCGTCGCTTCCAAGCAGTGCCATACACCTGCTGCCTACGGGAGCTGGAAATTTGTATTAATTCCCTTTTACCACTTGGTGGCGATCTCTTAAAAATTATGTAAGCTAAAAGTATCTTGCTCGTTCTTTTAATTTCGGCGTAAGTAAAGGAAAACTCAGAGATAAGACTTTAACACATTAGAATAGGAGTCATAAAGTCTATCCAGAGGAAAACAATATCCTAGAGTCTGCTTTTTAGGCATAAGACATCCCAGCAGTTGTGGCTATGCTGAAAACAATACCATCATTTGTAACGTCACCTGTGCCAAAGTATTCAAGTACTACAGAGTTTATTATGACTTCTCAGAAGAAACAAAGGTCTTTCTACAGAAATAGAAAGAGATGTAACTCACAGCTTTGAGGAAATGTTTCAGGTGTAAATCCTCTCTGACTGGCGTGTATTTCAAAGTGAATTGCAGTTGGTCTTCAGTCACTGTTGGGGGTTTTGCTGTTCCTGGCATACATACAGATAAGCAAAACTTTTCTGCTTGCACTCTGAAGTGCCTTTGTCATGTCAGCAAGTCCCAAGTGTATACCTATTTATTATAAAAATGAATAAAGGTTTAGACACACCTAGCTCTCTAAGAATGTAATGTCATATTAGCTAATCTACCTTTGAATTTGTCCTTTCTTTTATAGAGTTTTGCAAATACTAAAGTACTGAGAGTGAATGGTGACCATTTTCTTTCAAAACACTGCTGCTTCCCAAATTCAAAGCTCTTCTGATTTTTAACATACTTTCAGTACATGCAAGGCCACTGTGCATGTTCTTTACTATCCTTCTCTACATTCGACAGTAAGAGTGGAGTACCTGCTTAAAATAGATTTCTTCTCATTGTGATTATTGTCCAGATTAGGAAGTCACCATCAGGGCCTTACCTTCGATGAAGACCTACCAACTGTGGTTCTGCAGATACACCAATTCCTTTATCATGCCCTCAGTTATGAAAATGGAGGAGGCAATGTGAGCAACAGGACAAAGAAAAATAGAGAAATGTTTTTGAGAAAGCTAGCAATTAGCCTTTTCAATATACTGAGGGTATGTTTGCCCACAGAGAGTGTTTCTAAATGGGTTTATCTCATAGCCTTAAAATGCCACCGTCTGTATAGAAACATTGTTGTATACTCCAATTTCTTCTAATTAGTTGAACTTTAGTTGAGCTTTTAAAAGGAGCTATGCTATGGGTTAGATACAAAACTAGAAGCTGGTCATGCATGCCTTGACAGATCTCCCAGGTTTGAGAAGGTTTACAAAAGTGACGCCTCACAGAGGGGTGCATTATTTTACTGCATCTATTTGAAAAGGTACTTGTAGTTTAAGCATTATTCTGGTTGATGCTGAGACACGATTGAAGGAGTCTTTTTTTAATAGCTATACTTCTGTTGAAGTTTTTAACAAGTGTTTTAAAACTCCAGTGAGAACGAGCTGCATAGCACTGCAGTCCCGCAGCAAAAAAATTAGATTTAATATGAGGTGACCACTACCTTTTCCTAACTCAATCAGGAGCCACAAGACATGCCCATTTCCTTTTGACAACAATTAAATATAGAGATATGGATTTCAGGGAATAAGACAAATATGTTGAGCCTGCACTCTGCCAACTGCAAACAAAAGCACATGAGCAAAGGTTGGCACCACACCCGACTACCCTTAGCTCGCTTGTTTTCATTTAGTCAGCTTAGTTACAGCTGAACAGCTTGAGATACACCTTCTTCAGTCACAGAACATCCTGGGGAGATCAGCAGGACCAAATGGACAAGGGTCTTTGGATCTCCACAACTTTCATCTCTTACTTATCCTAATGAGATAAGAAAATAAGTGTCATAATTTTTGGAGTTATTAAGAAGTGTTCAAAGTATGAAACAATAAAAAACAAGTATCATAGAAGGCAAGAAAAAGCCCTTAGCATAGCTATGAGATGGGAGGAGTGCAGCTCCTTTGCCAAAGAACTGTTTCCAAAATGTTTGTCCATATGTAACATTATTATAGTAGTCATTCCTGCCATGCATCTCACAGACTTACGTCTTCCTTGCTGGCTTTTGGATTTCTTCAGGAAACTTAACTCTCTGGGTGCCGTGGAAATGCAGAATCACCCTTCTGAGCAATCACTTGGCTTTTGGCCAAGACATTCTTGCCATCACTGAGTAAAATGGAAAGGAATTATGACTACAATAAAGCATTCAGCTTACTAATTGCTATTTAATTCTGCTCAGAACTTCCAAAGCATTAGCTAGCAATGACAGTGTTACATAAACACCTGAAAGCACCAGCTGACTCTTCAGGATGCAGGGAAAGGCAGTGTCTGACTGTGTGTGTTCATGTGCATGCTTGGAGGCACTGGACAGGAAAAGGCTTCTCTTCCCCACTCTGCATTACACATAGCCATGAAGCATACGGATATATCCACCAAAGGAATAGCCACTGAGTCTGGGTGATTCTTTCCTACAGACTTTGTAGGAAATACATATCTTCCAATACAAGAGCTCTCTGACAATGGGCTTCCATTTTTTCAAATGAAAATCCTGGATTTTTTGTTTCTACCCTCACTCAGAAACACTCCTCTCAAAATGTTGAGCTTCATTAGAAATGCAGTTGGAAAATGCAGGGATGAAAAAAAGAAAATTAAAAGCAGAGAAGAATCATCTACTTTTCTTCTCTGAATGGGGAGAAGAACAGCACACAGGGAGAGCTGGAGGAGGCAGTGGGACTTGGACCGTGGGCAGCCTGCAGTGCAATCCAAAGCCAGGACACAACCCGTCAGAGGCAATGGCTTCCCACGAGCAGAGCGTGGTTGTGGTTATAGGGGGCTGAGATGCAGCTGCTGGGCTGCATTTCAAATGCTTTCAGAGCAGCACAAATCTGGAAGTATCCTCAGCTCTGAGCACATCAGGAGTGCAGACCTGCACTTCTCATGCACTGCACTCTATATCTCTGTTTCTGGCACTGACAGGTTAATACCTAATTCACATTATGTGAGTCTGACTTTATTGTCCTCTGCAGGCTGTAATAAAAAGAGGGAAAACTGATCCAGAAATCCCATCAGTATTGTCCCATCAGAAAGAGTTGAGGTGCCTTCCCTATGAGCTATGTGAACATTCCCTTTCCTTCTGCACTCCTCCATCACCATTTTGTGGCACAAAGGGTGAGCCACCAGCACGTAGGCACTGCAGAGGCTTTAGGAAGGGCACTCACTCTGTAAGCACAGAACACTGGCAGATGTCCCAGTGAGGTGTGGATGACATTTTGCTTAAGGTAGCACTAAGGACTACGTAGATTCAAATCCATTTTTGTCAAACTTTGCATCTGATTCTGGTCAAATTACTTAATCTGCAAAATAGGGCATAAAATAATTTCTTTTAGAACCCATTTGGGGTAGAGACTTTATCTCTGAGACATAGGTGCATAGTACTGACTACAAAGAAATGTGGATTTTAATGAGAGTCTCTTGACATGCTTGTAACATATAATGAAATAATAAAGTAGTAGTTGTGGGAAATTTTTTTAGTAACCCATAGATTATCTGGTTTGAGGGATTACTTTGGTTAATGAATCTGACTTCCCATACACCATGAAGTAGGAGGTTTTGACGAACATTTCTTGCTTGAACTAAAGCCTCTTTTCTATAAATAATTTTATTACTGCCCTAAAATTGCAATGATTTTATAAAAAATTACATCTTATTTATAATCTGTGTTTGCTGCCACCTTGTCCCAGATCTTGTTATATCTTTGTCTGTGAGATGAAGGAGCCTGAGATCAAAGTTTTGTCATGCTGTGGCTCCTTTGTTAAGCTAAATAGATTGAACTCCTCTTGTCTCACACTGAGATCTATTTTCCAGTGCTTTAATCATTCTTGTATGATCTTAAATGATCAGTCCTCTCTCTAATCATTCCCAGACAAACGAGCTAGATGTTCCTTTAGAAGTGGCTACACCAGTGGAATGACGGAGGCAGTATGCCTTCCCCACTCATTCTCACCATTCTCCTGCTCACACATCAGGGTTTATGGTATGTTCTTTGGCCACTGGAAGCTTGCAAAGAGGGCTTGCTTCTCATGGTCTGATCGCCCTATGGTCTCTGTAGGAATTGATTTTTGTTTCTATGCATTGTTTGATGTAACCAGAAGACCCAGACTGGTCCTTGTGCATGACACCTCTTCATTTTTTACCCACTATCTCCAGTCTTTGTGTAAGCTCAAGACTTCAGTAATTGTTAAGACCGGGAATTATTCTTTTCTTCCATGACACTGATGAAAAATGTTAAATTACATGAAAATAACAGCCAATTCATGACAGATTTTACTGGCAACACAACCATGTTAATTTCCCACTAACAGTGAGATTTTGGACATGTCAAGTATTAACTACTAAATTTTTAAACTTTTTTTGGTATTCTTTTGACTATTAATAAAATAGCTAGTGTTTTACCAGGAATATTTCTACACATAACAGTTTCTGTACCTTATCAGCCCTACTTTATAATCAAGGTATTTAAGGATCAGGTTTTTTTCCCTTGCAGTTTCTCCATCCAGGCTTTAAAACTGAAATCTAAACACCTTTGAAAGGGAGAGGCTTGTCCCATCTCCACTGTCCCACCTCCATTGTCCTGTCAAGGGGCAGGGAGGAGGGAGGCACAAGTATACCTCAGAATCAGAGAATCACAGAACCAATTAGGCTGGAAAAGACCTCTGAGATGATTGAGTTCAGCCTATGAACCAACACCACCTTGCCAACTAAACCAGGGCACTGAGTGCCACATCCAGTCTTTCCTTAAATACCTCCAGGGACAGTGACTCTACCATCTCCCTGGGCAGCCCATTCCAGTGTCTAATCACCCTTTCTGTGAAGAATTTTTTCCTAATGTCCAACTAAACTTCCCCTGTGCAGCTTAACACTGTGTCCTCTTGTCCTATCCCTGGCTGCCTGGGAGAAGAGACTGACCCCCACCTGGCTACAAACTCCTTTCAGGGAGCTCTGGAGGGTGATAAGGTCGTTGAGCACCAGGACATGGCCAAATCCTTCTGTCTAGAAGGAAGCTGGATCAACTCCTGATCAGCAACAGTGAGGGCAGCAGGGTTGCAAGCTCTTCTTGCAGAGGTTTTGCTCCCTGAGGAGCACCCATCTGCACCTACATCTTCCTGCTTCAGGGACATGCTCTTCTGCAGTCTCCCTCCTGCTTGACAGTTTTGGCACAGGTTTACC
The DNA here is from genome assembly GCF_020740725.1 of Corvus hawaiiensis. Lineage (NCBI taxonomy): Eukaryota > Metazoa > Chordata > Aves > Passeriformes > Corvidae > Corvus > Corvus hawaiiensis. The sequence continues at coordinate 45,065,331 of NC_063213.1, forward strand.
CAGACAATTTTCAGCCTGTGCTCCATCTCTCACAAAAATCAGAAGTCTGTGAAATTTGTTTACAAGGAATCAGCAAAAGCTTGTCTTCATCTTGCTATAAGGAGGCCCAGCCACATTAGATGAACAGATGAACCTCCTGTTGAACCAAATGGGTGGCCAGCAAATGCCAGTTCTTGCTCCACGCTCTGAAACTCCTCTGCCATAAACTGCCAAAGACTTTTGCTGCTATTTAATAATTGGATTTTTATTGCAAATTGCTAAATTAAGTTGGCAGATTTACCGTGCCAAGGCTGTGCTTGCTGCTGACAGATGGGAATGTGAACATTTGCCGTCTCCTTGGATTTGTGCAGCTCCAGGGTGGGCACTGCATTGCCTGCTGTGTAAATGAAACATCCAGGGACTGCTGCAAGGGGCTGAGATGAAACATTCCCTCGTGTTGATTCATGCCTGTTTTAGGGTTCTCTAGATGCAGACCAAACTATCTAAACAACATTTTTACTTGCTTAGGAAACAAGTTGCTCCAGCTCAGGCTAGAAAAGGTAAATGTTTTTGGACACAGTGTGAGAAGTACTGCGAGAGTAAAACACATGAAACTTGGAATCCTACCACACTGGTTTGCTCTGGACCCTGGAAACACCTGTTCTCACCAGTTTTTGCTGAGATTTTATCTCCTTCTTCTTCATCAGAGCCAGTCATTCCTCTTAACATGCACTTTGCAGAAGTCATTTACGGTTTCAGCTTCTCCAAGGCCAGATGGCTGCAATCCTCAGAGTCATTGTGGAAAGGGCCAAGTTTTGGCATTTACAGCACCTTTACAGATCTTACTGCTGAGAAAGACCCTGCATCATTCCCAGTAAGAGGCTTTTCTTTATATTACGCTACCTTCCCTTAGTACATGTCAGGTATTGTGACGGTGGTTATGGCCTTTGCTGGTGTCAAAAATATCCTAGGTACATACAGGGATTGCAATTATTCAGCATGTTTCCCAGGACCAACAAACGTTTTACGCAAGATCAGCTTCATATAAATTTCTTTCCTTGGTGGGAATGCTCCTCCAGTGTCCATAAAACAGCCATCAGAGACTGACAGCCACTATTTCTCCCTTTACAACCAGCTGCTTGGAAGGCTGGAAGGAATCCGAAGAGATCCCTGGCTCCAGCCTGCTGCCCCAAGGCAATGTCAGCTATATTTCTGAGGGGCCCTTATCTTAAAGCTGTGTATAGCAAAGGCAAGCCTTCCAACCTTTGCTTTTTCAAATGTTGAGCCTAAGCTTCCACTTTGAAATCGAGACCTATTACTCCTTGCATTAGCTACCAAGGACACAGGAAGCAGATTATTCTTTCTTACAACAACTTTATAGGTGTTTCAAGACCATTATGTTTCCTGTTCTCTCTTTTCCTTTCTAGATTAAAAACCTTTAATTTCTCTTGTCTGTCCTCATATATCATGCTTTCTAGGCTTCTGCTCATGCATGTTAAATACCTCTCATAAACTCTTTTTACTTACCCTCCCTATTTCTTAATGCCTGAAGGATTCCAGCTTGGATGAACATTCCAATTGCAATCTCATCAGTGCAGAACAGACTTGAGGCATTGTTTCCCAGGCCACGCTACCCTTGATTCAACACCTTCTCTGCAAGAGTTTAATAGCATTGTTGGTGGGTAAAAAACAAGTCACGGTGTTTAAGGGACTTCAGGTATCAGCTTGGCATTCCTCATCACAGGGGTCAGAATGCACCTTCAGGAAGAAAAGGACTCAGAAGCTTGGACACATGAATCAATCATTACTTTTCTACAGGTTTTTTTGTTGTTGATGTTGTTTTGCTTTCAAAGAGACTTCCTGCTGTTTCTGCAATAAACTGGAGAACAGTACATCAAATGCCTTGTCAGTAAGATTATGGGGATCTTATCCTCATTAAGGATATAGACTCTTTGGTAAATTACCACCATTCTTCATTTCATTGAGCTACTTCTGTGATGCGGCTCGTCCAGACTGCAGCAATTCTTGCTGCCCTGGTTGTTTTGTTACCACAGCCTGTCATTTGTATGCAGTCTTTGCATGTTCCTGGTAAATGCCATACTAGAGCAAAGTTCTTCCTAAAAGCCATATTCCCATGGTGCTTAATGACGATTTCCCTCTAAACCGATGACTAAACTCCTCCCTGTCTTCCTTCAGTTCCTTTAAGCCAGCAGGCTGCTTCATCTGAGGTCAACTGAAACCTAGAAGAGATATTTCAAGAACAGCTAGGGGAATTCCATGCATTTTTCCCACTGATGGCAGCAGAAGTTGGACATCTAAATCATATTAACATTTAAAAAAAAAATCAGTAAGAATTCTATAAAGCTCAGTTGTGAAACATTGCTTGGCCTCTGAATTATGTGAAACGTTTTAAGATAAATGGTCCATTGTTTTTAATAAATTATTTTTAATCCTAAAGGGTGCTGTTTGTAATTCCCTGAAAATACTGGGACTCATTTCTCAACATTTTGTCTACTTGCATGAGTAATTCCATGTTTCATTTTACAGAGAGCATATACCGTGAAAGGAAAAAGACTTTAAAGAGGGATAGTTCCACACTTTGTTCTGTTTCTCTCTGAGACAGCTTCTTTTCTGTTGCTTTTCTTCATTGAAATGTACTTCATTTAAAATAGAAGACATTGAAACATATCTTGGTACTTTGTGGAAAATATTCCACAGAAAACACCAAGGTATTTAAACAGATACATGAACACGAGTTGATCACTACCTAGTGCAAGAAGCAGTGACTCATGGTTTGGGTACTCAGCTCGAAAAGTAATTAAAGTATTTTCAAGGAGGAGCTCAGTTTTTCCTGAGAAAATGAACTGCCAACAGAGAGGCAGAATGTAGCATTTTAGCCAGTGCTGCCAGCTCAGCTTGGCAGTGTTAATTTCCAGGATTATTTTCACCTGCCTTTTAATTTCTCTTGGAAATATCCCATCCATTTACTAGGAGGCCAGGTTTCCCACCCACCCTTCAGAACTCAGCAGATGACAAGTGAAGTTACGTGGCTGATCAGGATCAGCCTTACCTCCATGCTCACCTTCAGCTTTCCCTTCTTGCCCTTCTTTTGCACTCACTGTTTACATTCACAAGCCATTTCACGGGGGCACAGACGGCTTCCACTGAAAGTTTGGTCATGGAGTTATTTTGTTGGGGTTTGTGGGTTTTTTTTTTGTTCAATATGAAGTGATTCATTGTCTTCAACCCCAAAGGCTGTTTGCTAAAACGTCTCTAATTACTGATCCTCCAGCTGAACCAAAACATCCATTTCCATAGCAAAGGGCAGTAGCAGACACCAGCTTTGCTCCACCTGATTTGCCAGCTTCCAGCTTCCCCAAAATGCTGTACTCTCTCTCCCCTTTCAAAAAGGGAATGCATGCTGATCAGTGAATAATGCCTTTGCTATTGAAAGTAAGTGAACTTAACTGGTAGGGAATATTCCAGAGAAAGGAGTGATTTCCAGCTTAGCACTTAGGATTTCAGAGGGTGGCATTGTTGTGAGTCATGAGCTCATGGGAAATGCAGTTGCAGAAGTGGAGTTTGCCAACAGGAACAGGATTATAGAACATGAAGTTCAGTTGAACTCAACCACAGCTACAGGAAGGTGTTGCTTTTCTTTCTTTTTTTTTATAACTACTGGACTCTCAGCTATCCCTTTAGTAAATATTTCATCCTTCCTTATTCAAAGTGCAACATATTAAAATAGTGTGAAAATACAGCACAGCAGAGACATGGAAAGCTGTCCTCACAAAAATAACTTTTTTGGTGCCTTTTGCCAGGGGAATTGTTTTAAACCATTTACATTTTCTTCAGGGAAGTCTTCTCATTCTAAAAAATGAGGCTGCTCCAATGTCTGTCTGCTTCATAGCCATTAGCTAACTCATGTTTGTAAAGCACTTTGAGCTCCTCATATAATGAATGTTTCTACATAAACGGGAAAATGTGGTTGGTCCCTGTTAAAGATAAATCACTCTTTAGTCTGGATCTTCCTCTAATCACGAAAAAAAATCCTTTTCTCAGCCCTCTCTAACACAAGGGTTAGGGTTGCTAATTCATTGAGGTTTACAATATTTGGTAAACCCTTACTTCTTTGAAGTCATGTTTTATTTTCAGAGATTAATCTAAAACTCTGAAGTCTAATGCACCTCAGACCTGCAGTTTAGGCATATCCTAATTTTTAAGACCCTATATAAGAATTTGTTAAATCAGACCAATTGGTAGCAAGACCCTGATCTCAAAGCAACTATTTGACTTTAACAGAGAAATAACCTTTTTTACTATCCTAAGTTCTGGCGCCAAGACTCTGCCATGACCTGTGTTATGAAAATAACATAATCTGTTGCAGTATAACAGTACTGAGTTAGTATCAATAGTCTGACAGAGCATAGATAACGAGCACATCGTGCTGTTTTAAAATGGCTCCCTGCCATGTATTTACAAGGGAATGATAAATGGCTTGTATACTTTTTATGGGACTCACAAGATAGTGTGTATCTTCCAGCACTATCTGATGTACAAAGTTAATTTCAGTATTTGCCTCTCAGACAGATTTATGGCGCCCAAGTGCAGTCACACTGGATTGGAGCAAAGGTCCATCCGGGCTGGTAGCTGGGCTCTGCGGCAGCCAGGAGCAAATATTTAGGAAAAGAGTGTAAGAGTAAAGCAAGTGCACAGTTATACTTCCTCTAGTATATCCTCACAGATCCAGCAGACTAGCTGGGGCCTACCCGAGACAGGGATTTAATCCATATCTTTGTATTTAATAGTTTTGATGGCTTTTTTTTCATCTGCAAATTTATTCATAACACTTTCTTCAACCGGCTTATACTTTTTGTGTCCACAACACCCTATGGTGAGGAGCTACACATCTTAATCCATTGGCTGTGAAGAATACTTCCCAACTGCTTTAAACCAGCTTTCTCAAGCTTTTGTGTAGAGAGACAATGGTGTTCTGCTCACCTTGCTTTGCTGTTTGTGATTTTGTATAGGTGTGTTATGTCCATTATATCACTATTTTTGCCCAAGAAAATCTGTAAAATCTCATCTTGAACAAAAACCTTTTCAAACCTATGACAGCCTTTTCACCTCTCTATACACCTCTTCTAGCCCTACCATCTTTTCACTGAAATAAGGACCTGAACTGCCTTTGACAGTCACACTGTGGTCACATCATGAACTTGCAGTCTTCAGGTTTGCCCTCTGTTCCTTTACTGATAAACCTTAACATTTGATTTTCTTTTCTGGACTGCCACAGGGTACTGAGCTGGCATTCTTGCTGAAATAGCCAACGCAACAGTTTCAAGTTCTCTTTACTGCACAGTAATAACTTCTGGAGAGTTTACCATTGTAAGGGTTGTTTTCTCTGGACCCATTACTGTACTGACTTTGACTTTCATCTGTCATTCTATTTATCAACTCTTGAGACTGTAGTTTAAACTCTGACTTTTCTGAATAATCAATAGTCTTGTCACCTTGCCCTCCACTGCCTTTTCATTGAGAGCTGCTTCCAGCACTTGACCATTTATTACCCTTTAAAAGTTTTGTCTTTTAAAATATTATTGATTCATGAGAGGACTATTTCTTTTTCAATTAAATAATTTATTGCCCAAGTAACAAGGGAATTGTTCCCCTCAGTTCTGATTGCTGTGGAAGACAGAACTTTTCAAATCCATGCCCTTTTTATACCTAGATCTTCAGTCTTCACACACAAGAATTAAAAGATATGTCTTTCTTTATACCTAACAGCTCTGGATCCTGCAGTCAAATATGTATAATTTTAAAATACATATGGTGATTGCTGCACACTCAAAGTAAAACATTGCTTTGGCCAAATAGTGCTAGGGTCCAGTAAAGCTCTCCATGTATCTACCAGCAATTATTTATTTTCCAAAGCAGCAGGAAATCAAGATGTCTCTGCATATAAAACTTGGATAAAAAAAGTGGAAAAACTCATAATAGTTCTCTTGTGGCTGAGGCCAGCAGGGACTGTTGGTATACTCCACTGAGTATCAGATATCAACAGCATAATAGGAAAGTTTTTCTGTCCTCAGCAGCTTTTCTCAATTGGGAAATCAAATGTCCTTTCATCCACCAGCCATGGATCAGGATTAGCTTTAGTACATTACTATTTAAAATGCCAGTATAGGATTTGTTAATAGGCATTGTGTCATGCTCATAATGCAAATAACAATAAAAGACAGAACGACTGTCAACCCTGCCCCCAGTTTGTTAGTGGGCTCTTTTTCTTACCATACCAAAGCAGACTGCTTGCCCATCAAAGAGCACACAATATGCATAAATATTTACGTCCAAACCTGTTTTACAATGGATGTCCCTTCTGAAGACAGTATGCTGTCATGCCTTGTTCCTTTCTGGCAGGTTACCCTGCTGCATCTGTAACCAACACAGAGCACATGATGTCTTGCTCCTCAGCTTCTGGTCTTCCTACTCCTTCAACCTTCCAGCTCTGGCACAATTTACGGTTCAGATCAACAGGATTTGTAGCACTCACGGCAAAATCACAAAGAATGAACTGTATTCCTCATGCTCTGGCTGGGGGAGAGACAGACTTTGCCCTGCAGATTTCTGGCTCCCCCTTTCAGGTGCCTTCTCTGACATTTTCAGGAGCAGACTGTCAGTGGGTTATGGGTCTTGTGCCATCTCTCCTGTGGAGCTGGCAGTGTGCATGAATGCAGTGTGGGAGACATCCATTGATCATCTTTTCTAAGCCAGCAAGAAGCAGAGCTACTCAGCACGTGCAGATGGAAAATAAAAAGCCTTACATCGAGAATTCAGAGCGAAGGACCTTTTACCTATGCCTTAGCAGCTACACACTGCTGAGCAGAGGACAGCAGCAACCACACCTTGTGAATGGATCTGCTAGGGAAGGTGGCAGAGAGAGATTAAAAACTATTTTGGTGCCCACTGAGATTACTCCAGGCCCAACACAAAACAATGTTTATACACTCAACTGGTGAGATGCCTATGTGCTATTTTTTAAAGCTCCCCACCACTTCTGGCAAGAGCGAACCATTCATCCCTTGTAATGCCTTAAGCACCCAGACATCCTTTTACACAAGTATTAAGAACATCAGATTAACTCTTCCTCCCCAAGGAATCTAATAAAATTATAGGCCTGACTTACTCCTGGTTTAGTTATATACATTACTCTTAAATTTAAGACAAATTCAGTTAATCCTATAGTGTGTCATTAGTTGTGGATAGCAGTCAGTTGTAGAAAATCTGGGAAAGTTGTGTCCTTAGCTGAGTCATCAGTGTTAAGAGGAAGGCCTGCAAACATGAAAATTAACATTTATACCACTGTTGCTAATGTATAAAGCTTTAGGATATTTATGTTTAACATAATTGTAAGCCTGATTAAAACCTCTTGGGATCTCCTGGTTGTGTTTTCCCTTGACGTACCAGTCTGCAAATTTCAGTATGCCTCGTGAGACCTCAGAGGGCAGAATGAGTGTGAAGACCGATGCATCAAAGAGCAAAAGGTTTAAGTGTTATGGAAAGCTTAAATCCTCCAAACACGATCACTCCTGATGGAGAACCAGAATCAACAGCAGCAGCTATTGTCAGTGCCCAACAAATAAAACTTGTAAACTGCATGTTTTCAAACTCATAGGAGGGTGAGATAAAAAATTTTGTGAGCAGCAGATTGTATCTGGGATTCACAATTCCTACAGGTTAAAATCTCAGTAGTTACTAAAAGTCAGTTGTCTGATTTCCTTGCCTTAATTTGGTGATGCAGCTTAGAATAGCCCCTGCTCCAGAGGAACTTGGAGTTCCTTTGAATAAACTCTGGATTTTTTTTGTTGTTGTTGTTTTATAAACAGATTGTGAAGTACATATGACAGAAGAAGTATTTTTAGTGATTTTTTTTTCCTTGGGGTTATTACAGTGGTGTAAAATAGTCTTTCTCTGTGAGACTGAGGCTGTTGCTGAAGAATCCTACACAATCACAGAATATTCTCTATTGGAAGAGACCCACAAGGATCAAGTCAAACTCTTAAGTGCATGGCCCATAGGGGGTTTGAATTCATGACTTTGGCCTTATTGGCACCATGCTCTAACAACTACGAATGAAGACCTAAAAACATAAACTATGAACATAAACTATAAGAAGCTACTAGGTGTCAGCTCAGGAAATAATCAATGTTAAGCAATTTTATGTACACATGAAAGGGTCAGCTTCACATGGCTGGAGTTGTACAGGTAAAATTCTCACCCTTCTTGCACATTAAAATTTTACCAGGGCATACTCTAGATCATCTTAAGGTTACAACATAACTGATTTAAAAAATATTTCCCTTGGTAGATAAGTCTAAAATCTAGAGTCACTAGAAAGAGTACATGAGTGTAAAAGCTATCTTCTACTGCAAGGGAAAGCTGGAGATGACGGACCTGGGTGTCTCCATTGGGAAAGAGATGAAACCTCCCAAAGGATGAGGCCTTTCACAACAGCCTCTCCCTGTAGCAGGAAGGACATTGTCTATTACTGTGTAATTCTGAATATTTTATTGTTTGAACTTTGGACAGTTTAATTGCTATAAACACCAGCATGCCATTTCACCCTGCATATGCCTGGAGCCATCTTTTGTGTTTATTGTTGTTTTGGTTTTTTTAAAATGTTGAACATGACAAAGCATTTTGAAGATACTTCATGTTCTAGTGCAGGCACAGGAACTGCTGCCAAGTACTTGTTCACCCCTAGGAGCAGAAAGCTGTCCCTTCTGTTCATGCAGCTCCCATGCAGAGGAATTCAAAAGCATTTAGGAAATACTATCTGCCTGTGAACAAGTACACAGTGTGAAAAATTAGCCACAGCCACAATTAGATAAAATCTGGCAAAGTTATAGCTCATTGTAGCAGCTGCAAAAGGTACCTGCTAGGTTTGAACCAGAGAGAAACCAGCACTGACAAATGCAGCCCTCTTTTGTAAAGGGTCATTGCTCTGGTACAAATTACTTTTGGTGTGATAGCAAAGCCATGTTCCCTAAGGAATTGCAGTTTTGGGCTCCACTCCAGCATGGGACTCCTCAAAGCTTAGGTGCTGGGTTTGGGTGAAAGTTCTAAGGACAGTCATGAGTACTTTGTGTCCTACCTTTCTGCTGGATCATGCTTTCATCAAGGCTACCTCCAGAGCCTTGGATTGCTTCTAGAGCTCATATGCCAGCACCATTTCTTCCACAAAGACACACAGAGCTTACTTTCATTTTTTCTTTAACAAGATACAGGTTTTTACCAGGTCACACCAAACATTCATCTAATCCAGCACCCTCTGACAGTAATTGATAGCAAATACTCCCTTCTCATCTCCTGAATAGGATGAACACAGGATAACTCTTCTCCTAAGCTCTCCCACTTCTGACAAGACATCAACACCAACTGTTAGAGAAATTACTATTGGGGGATTATAACCCCATCTTTGTACTGGAATTTGCCTAACAGTTTTTGAGCCCCATCAACAGCACTGAGATACCTAACTTGACATTTAAAGCACTTACAAGGAGGGCGGCTTCCTCAATTATGTTTCCCTCATGCCTGAGGGGACTCAGACCTACCACTGTCACAAGAGATACCTGGGGCCATAAATCTTCCCAGTCTATTGGATGGGCAGGTTTCTCTAACTGCCTGATACCACAAGGCATCTTCATCTTCAGGCATATTTTTAATAGCCTCTGGGCAGGTTGAGGATGAAGATTAACAGCACACGGTAACAGAGCAGCTGTAAGGAAGACTGATTAAAAGAGGACTGTCAATGTGCCTTTCTTAAAAACCAATTATAGGAGTGAAAAGTCTGCACGTTCTCTACAAGTTGGGATCTCATCCATCGGAAAGGATAAAGAGCCTCAGGTTTAAAGTCCTTCAGAGCACACACACTGCTTCCTACTGGAGTGTAAGGGCACCTAGATCCATCCCCCATAGTCAGCTGCATCTTCAGATACGATCCTGCCACTCACAATCACAAGAATTTATTGGTTGTGTTAATCAACAGATAAGGCCTTAAACAAGGGAATCTCTCCCCATAAATTTAGCTCTGTTTTATCACTTAAAAATTACTTTTCTCCAAGTTATTTTCTTAGACAAGCCTTCAGTGAACCACTCCCCTTCTTAAATTTGTCAAACATTTCCAGATGATATTGCCATGCTAAAGGCAGATGAAAGCAGGTGGTAAAGCTGTCACAGCAACAGGCAGCAGCAACACAACTCCCACAAGTAGCTTTGATTTGGCAAAGAAGATGAAGAGGCACTTCTGCAGAATCCCTGTGGCATTAACTTTGCTGGAAGTAGCTTCTACTTTGCATTTTGTTGGTTGAGCAAGTTCTCTTTCCTCTCGAGGGACTGCCAAGGTGCTTTAGGAGACATGCGGTAGACTTGGCCTCCTCAGGCCCAGTGCCACTGAGGAGTCACATGGGGTGTGCAGGGATGCCCCAACTCCCAAGGAAGACAGGAAGGACACTATTTTCAAAACGTTTCCTGCATGCTGATTTGCACAGGTCCATGTCTAAAAGAAAATCCTTCACACATACTGGCAGGTGGCATCTTATATGCAGATGCCAAAGGCTGGGTGTCAAATACATCCTGAAAATATCTCACTTGCTAGTGCACACTGGGCATGCAGAAGTTCCCAATCTCAAGAAGCCAAATTTATGCTGCTATTTTTGCCTCTTCCCTAATTACAGGCACTTTTTTGGTATCACTTGTAGAGACTGTTATAGAGCACACAAATGCCATAAAGTACCAGCAAAGCCTTGGCAAGTGACCTTTCCCCAGCCTTGGGAACAAGCCCTGAGAACCTTTACAGTGATGGTTCAGACCCAAAACCAAGTTAACATTGTACTGCTGGTTCCTACTCTGGATTAAAGGGTTTCGAAAGGTGTCGTATGACTGCTGCTTGACATGGGCATTTGTTGAAGCAAATATTTTAAAAAAGAGCTTGAACAGCTCTTAATTGAAGGGGTTTGTATTGTGCTGTGTGAGGGTGTGCCCCATCCTGGCTGGCAAAGCAAAACAGGTAAAGGCCAAAGCAGTAACTAACACAGAAACACGGGGAGGGATGGCGGGGCTCCGCACACCTCCGGACTTAAAACTCTCTTCAACCTTTGGTCTTGTTCTCAAAGCAAACAAAAGCACGAGAGAAGGTTCCATTGGGGTTTATAAAGAAGCTGTTTAGCAGTAAAAGCTGATCTACAGGCAGTGGACAAAAGAACAATAGCCCTGCCGAAATGCTACACGGGGCTGAGGTTCGCTAAGGAATAATTTCAAGTTGAGACTGGAAAAGATCAAATAGCAGCTGGAAAGCAAGAATATACCAGGGAGGAGGGGAGAAAGCAGCTACACTACTTCAGCACAAACAGCTGAAAATACAGAATAAAGAATACATGTGATATTAGGCAGCTTTTTTGCATTGTTAATTCCATTTGCACTGGTAAATAAACCAGAAATTTTCCTTTTTAACCTTCTCATCTAGTACAATTTTGACAGTTTTGTGTAATTGCAGTCCCTTTTTTATGAGGTTTTACTGAAGCTTAGAGCCACAAGGGTACTGAGACACCACTGAAGTAAATGGAATCAGACACCTCAATGCCTTTGTCAGTGTGACCCTTTGACCACACTGGAAATCTGCAGGTGCAGGAGGGAAGACATATTCCCACACAATCACACTGGTTTACATACACATCTTAGGATATAACTAAATTGTTTTTCCTATGTGTGCAAGTGGGATGCCAATGCCACAGATGCAATTCCCCTTCTGCCCATCTCTGGTTCTCGTTGAAGTCTCAGCCATGCCCTGCAAGACGCTGTGCAATGATGTGCTAAGTTTAAGTCATGTTAAAACTCCCACACACCCAAAGGTTCCTTTCAGAGGTCTAAAACTTTAGAAAGCCCATTTGACATTCTTGCCACCGCTTATTACACCTTGGTTTTCTTAGGTAGTTTTGGCACAGTCTGATTTCTATTCTCAGACTTAATGCATAATTTTGTTCACACATTTAGAAGCTTTACATTAGCCCTATATCCTGCATTTCCTTTCTTTAAAGTAGGAATGATGCATGCTTCTTTTCAGGAAGATGAAAGGATCAGTCTTCAGGTGAACTCACTTCTCCAGAGCTCGCCACTACTGCAAGGTATTGTTATGAGTTTGAGTTTAAGTTTATGCATAAGTCATAGGTATATCTTCAAATTTTATGGAAACCTTTTGCAGGTGATAAGCTCAGCCAAATTTCTGTTTCAGCAGAAGAGGTAAGTGTGTAAGAATACTTATTAAAAAGGTATCTGCATGGTAAACTATTACAGCAGAAAAATAAAAATATACAGATTAAGGAAAAATAGCTGTCATCAACAAAAACAGATAATATTTTAAGTGCTTCAACTGATCATTTAAAATGGGGCCTCAGCTTTTCAAAGCTTATGTGATTTCAGTCATAGTCAGGAATGTTTGCTGTTCTAAGGTGATTCTTCACTTTTTCACTCTTTGCCATTTCAGAGGCAATTCAGCAGATGTTAATTAACACCTGTGATAGCTAATATATTACCTAGAGGCATTTTCCTATCTACTGTTAGTCAGCTGAGAATTGAGCCAGGAACAAAACATAACTTGCCAGCCTTGCAGGAAGAATTAAACTACCTCTAAATGCCCAGTGCAGTATCTAGCCGTGGGTTTGTCTCTTCCTTAAATGCGTGCCAGTGCAAAATGCTGTCCTTGTATATTCTGTACATCTGCCTATTTCATAAACTCTACTTCTCTAGCTGTTTTAGGGTCTAGCAGGGAGATTGTTTTAGCACTGGTATACCAAGAAAGGAACACAAGAATAGAGAAGTCAGAAAATATGTTTTTCTCTCATCCTCCTCCTCCTCCTCCTCCTCCTTTTTGCAGAGGTCTGAGCTACAGCATTTCTAGGAAGTACTGTTGGCCGGATTTCTCTTTGAAGTTTACACCATGGTCCTAGTCCTGGGCCCAATGATGTTAAACAGGACAGGTGAACCAATTCTGGTTTTTGGAAACTTATCACTGAAAGCACATGCCAAGATAAACACAACCAAGAATGCACAGACTATGAGGCTCCTTCTGTTTCCCAGGTAGTCATAGTTCCAGAATCAAAACTAAGGCTCAGTTCTGCTCCTGTTCATAAAATTCAGTGGGAAAGAACCCAGAAATAGACCTATTTTAACTTTTCCCTTGGCCACTGAAGTGCTGCCCACTCTCCTGTCACTGAGAAGCTCCTGTGAGATCAGCGGACAGTTTATCTGCTCAAACATTTACAGACTGAGGATAAAACAAAGACTTGGAAAGCAAAATGAACTTAAGTCAGCAGTGGGAAAAAAAAAGTGAGTCACCAAAGTTCAAGTGCACACTACCTGTAATTTTTCACTTCAACAGGCATACAGAGGTATGGTTCTTATTTTCGGTAATGGGGAGAGTCATGCTGTTTACCTTCTGATGTAAAAGGAACTAGCACGATGAATAACTTTGGATGAGGGGAAAGACCTGAGACATTGCAAACAGGCAGCAGAAGATTCACAGAACACACAGGCTTGTGTCTGAGAATCAAGCCTATTTCCCACATCCGGAAACACCCAATAGTCTGGTAACTAATACCCTGAAGAAAACCATTCTATCTCATTTTACTTGCAAGAAACATGATGTTTAGATCTGATGAGGATTACTCACTAGGGTAGATTTTTTGTTTAAAACTATGCCTTACAGCTATCGTGGAAAACCACTTGCTATCCCCAAAACACGTGTTAGCTGATGTTATATTGCTTTATCTAGATAAAATGGGCAGTAAATCAAATTCATAAGCTGCAGCTGCTAATCAATATGCTTTAGCTGAGGACTACATTCAAATACTGTTTCTTAGAGCTACTTGTGAATTTCAGATGTGTCATTAAGGAAAAACTGATAAACTACTTCACTACTTCTGGTGTCTATAAAACTGAGCAACTTTCTTTCTTTTGTTGTATTCTGAAATGAAAAATCACAGCCAGCAGGTCTCCCACCTTATTTATAATAAATTAGTGATGAAGGGGAAAGGTTTGCTTTTGGAAACAGTGTAATTATATGGTCTCAAATATCATTCTATAACCAACCCTCTCTTGCTCCAGCTTTTAAAAGGCATCTTAGAAAATACCAGGTTTGGGTTTCTTTGTTTTGTTCTACCAGATAGAATCCCAAGAGGCAGCAAAATGAGCTTCCAGTTTGTGCGTGCACTTGAAACAGCTTGCCTTCCGATGAGATACCAGCTGCTTAAATGAGCCAAATTAAACATGGGCTTTAAGGTGGAGCATCCAGCTGCCCTGGCCAGGCCAAGGCCAGGAGCTCTGTCCTTCAGATTTTAGCCTTCATATGAGGTTATCTTGCTAAGGGATAAGAGACTTGATATTTTAAATATAAAATTATCACTGGTGGCACTAAAATGAAGAGAGAACTAAAAAAACCACAAACCAAAAAAACCACCACTACTGCCATAAAAACCCCTAAAAACCCCAAACCAAAAAAAACCCCAAAAACCAAAACCAAACTCAAAAAGCCTACAACTCTCTTTCCCCTCCCCCCCCCCCCCCCCCCAAAAAAAAAAAAAACAAAACCAAAAACAACTAAACAACCCTCCAAACAGTGAAGACTCTTCTCTTCCCCTGCACGGTAAGGTCCCTGCTCCATTCTCTCCGTTCAGTTTAAGTCATACCCTGACATAACATCTGAGGTTAGAAGTCTTGAGGCTTTCAAGGCATTTATTCCAGCGTTTCCAATTTAGGATCATTTTCTGCAGGTGCTCCCTATAATCTGTGTTGAGGTCCAGACTGACCAACCTACAATAGCAGGGAATGATTCACCAGGCAACCACTCAGAGATTTATTTTTAGTTTTGGCAAGAGCAGGAATAAGCAAGCATATACTTTGCAAGTTTATTTGAAAAGTTCTCTATTTGCTAAATATTTATTTTTTGGCCTAAACCAGCAATCCTTAGTATCTGGGACAATATTAAGAAAATTGCACTAGAACTGACTCCACTGAGGTTCACCTCATCTGCTTATTTCCATTTATTTTGTCAATATGTCACTGTTTGCTTTTAAAAATAAACTGCAAGTTTATTTTTTCAGTCACCCTATTTTTCCTCAACTTACTTTCTGATGCATCATCTTTATAAAGAAGATGAGAAAAATACCCACATTAAGAGTGCAAACTGCCTTTTAATAATCCAATGCCCAGAAATGCACTATTGTTACAACAGAGCAAGTATTGTCCAATACATAAGAAATGATTTCCACTTCAAGGGTTAAAAAAAATGATTCAGGTGCTCCATAAAATGCCAAGAGTTTTTTTTTTGTATCAGCTTAATTCATTTACATGTGTACAGATTACTTAAGCTTTATTTGGTGCTCAGGCTGAGAAACAAGAGGACTATTTCCGTGCAACAGGCTGGTTATGGCCAAGAGGCCTTCTCCCTCCTCCTGGTACATGGGTGAGCACTAAGCTGCAGGTATTGCTGTCACAGAGGGTGAGGAAAGTGAGACGAGGCAGTCAGCCCCTTTTCTCATGGATCTAGTTTTTCAGTGGCTGCTATCATATTCATTGAAGCAAGGATTTGACTGAGCAGGAAGATAGAATTACGTCTCCTTCCCACAGCTCAAGGTCAGGATAAAGATGGAGGAGGGCTGTGAGGCATTTTACATGTGTTTATTGACTCCATATTCTGACCAAATTTCCAAGATAAAGTATCATATGCAAGGATTAAGACATGGCTAATATTTAGTCACATATTAACCAGTATTGATACTGAATCTTAGCAGCAGCATGCCAGACTTCTCAAATAAAAACCAAATCGGAGATTTCTTATGCCTAGGTAAAGATTTGCAACTAACAAACCTGAGGCATTTCCAAAGAGCAAACAGAGGTTTACTGTAGAACAATGCAGCTTTGAGGTACAGAAGAGAGGAGGAAACTGTATTTTCACAAAAGTGAAAGGATTAAAAATACAGAAAAGCATCTACATGAGCTATATAAAACAATAGCCTGAATTCATTCTCCACCCTCTGGGTAGTTCTGAGGATTTGACCCTCACAGAACTCACACCAAACCAGATACAGGAGTTAAGAAATGCATCAGTGCAATTTCTAGTTACTTGTTCTTCCATTTTGGAGACACACATACAAAAACGTTTCTTTGGACCATAGAATACATAAATACAGGCAGACTGTTTCTGCCTGTGACAAACATGAACAGTTTGCCTTCCAAAGGTAGTATGACAACCCTGGCAGGAAAGCCATCCCTTTCTGCCTCCTTACCCCTCACTCCCATCCTGGGTTAACCGTAACTGGAATACGGTTCTTCTTTATCCACCTCTGATTCCAGCTTTTAAACTTTCCTCCTTCTCTCTCACCCCCCTTTTTCCAAGAATAGGTTTGCTCCAATTGCTTCCTCTCAAGAGAAGTCTTTCAGATGCCCCTTGACTGAAGAGGCCTCCCGTAAGAAAAGCACCTCTGAGGAGAAAGTTTAAAGAGCTCCCCTCACCCTGCCCCAGATCTTTGCTTGCTCAGCATGGAGTCAACAACATAAAAAGGCAGTCCAAATCCAGTACCTTGTAGTTTTACTTAATGAAATTTAAAAAGCAAGTATCTACACAGTGGGTAAAAAAGAAAAAGCTTTCATGGAAATCGATTTGATGCTATAGTCCCTTTGTCTTTGGGTTCCAGAGTCTGAAGGAGTGAATGACCAGTGAGCACCTCAGCAGTTAGGTTGTCTTGAGTTTATTGCACAGGAGCTTTCAAGGCTCATTACATATTATTGTGCACATTGAACCATGGGGCACTTGCCCAGCATCTAGTGCATCATTTCAGTGATTGTCAGTGGCCGGTTTAATCCATATTTTCAACTGGAACTCAGTTCTTATTTCCTTTCCAGTCACTTTTTATTTTTAATTGACCGCAAATGATTAGTTACAACCAAACAAAATCATAACTGCAAAATACTTGACTGTTAGGAAATAATCTTCAGTCCCTGCCATTATGTAGTATCTTGTATTCAGAAAAGGTCTAAAACCATTTTAACAATATAAAGTATATTGCAAATGCTTTTAAAATAAATAAGTCAGTTGTTGCTACATCACCTATTATCAAGAAATGTATAATTGCCAAGTATTTTTAACTAATTTTGCTCTGTAAGGCACGCACCACCAGTACAAATCTGGCTTATATTTACTCGTCCAAAAATCCAAGAGCACTTAGAGGGAGCAGATAACTGCTCAAGTGAAAGCAAATTATCTCACCATAATAAGAAATCCTGGGGCACTTAACCTTGCTTCAAAAGCCTTGGACGTGGTAAACAGTAAACACTTCCAGGGGTACCCAAGCCTATTTCCACATTAGAACTGCAACCCTGCTTGTGCTCTCCAGGGCTGGTCTCATCTCCCAGAACAATGTTTGCATCTTATCACACAAGTTCTTCATTGGAGCTTCATTATGCCAGTTATCACCAATTATGCAAAAATCATGTATCCCCTGGATAAATAGTGCGAATTGCTAGACAACATGGGCCTCCCTCTGAACATAACTATGAGGGACCAGTCTCTGAAACATCTGCTCAACAACACAGTAAGAAGAGGGAGAACACCAGCATGGTCCTGCCTTTTCCATGTGTAAATGTGATCTGATGTGGGACATGAGGGAATGCAAGAGCCTGCCCCTCACAATACCTCTCTTTTGACCCCCGTGGGGGGCGGAGGATGTGTTCGTGGCTAACGGCAGGACAGGCGTGCTTTCGGCACCGCCGGAGGTCCTCGGCCCTGAAATTAGATAAGAGCACTTTGTTGCACCTCCTCGGCTTGAGAGCCAAAAGGAGCTGGGTCACAGGCCTCAGAAGTCAACACGTTGGCTCCTGGCAAGGGCTGCGGGAAGGTTCAGAGACCCCACCATCGGCCTTGGGATAGCACCTTTGAGTCCGCTCACCACAGTACAGGGAGTGGGGTGTTTATTTGTGGGTTTTTTTAAAGACAATCACATCGTCCCATCATCCGGGGATTTGGTATTGGCGGTGCTCATGTAACACAACACGCGATTCCGTCGCCTGGCAGCGGTGCCGGGCTCCCCGCAGTGTCCGGGAGGCCGCTGCCACACGCCTACAGGTCACCAAGCATGGGTCCAAGCACAGCTGTGGGGCAGTCACTGACTCCGGCCGCCTGTCCCGCCAGTTCTCCGGCCACCCATCCAGTGGCAGCTCCTCGGCAATGTCCTCCTGGGCTACTCGGCCCCTTGGGCGGCATGGCTTGGTGCGCCGCCGCCGTCGAAGACCTCGGGGCTGTCGGCCAGCAGCGAGGTGCGCACCTTCCGCCGCTCCTTGAAGCGGCCCGAGTGCGACACTCGGAGGCTCCGCCGGCTGCCGACTCCCGTTCCCGCGGCATCGCCGCTGCCGAAGGGAGGGGGCTGCTCCTCCCGGCCGTCGGGGCTGGGAGGGTCGGTGGGGGTCTCGCTGGCGGCGGGGTGCGGAGGGGCTACCGCCGCTTCTTTGTGCTTCTTCTTACTGGTCAGCGATTTCCACCAGGGCCCCGCCGAGCTCTTCACGCCGGCCCGAGGAGCGGCGGTGGCCGCGGCGCTGTCCGCCATCTCGGGCTCCTGCGGGGAAGAAGAGGGCGAGGGCAGGTTGGCAGCTGGGCACACCGCCTCCCCGCTCGGGCGGCGCCGGGACCCCTCTTGCCCAGCACCGGGGGGCGGGCAGCGCTGCCGGGGAGGTGTGCCCGGCGCCCGGGAGCGGCCAGCGGGGAGGGACGGGTCCTGCGCCGGCGGCCGGGCGGGCACGGGCGGGACGCTCTGCGCCCCGTCGAGCGGCTCGGAAGCGCCGCCCGCCTCCGTGCGCGGCTCGCACAGTCACAGGTAAATAAAGCCCCGGAGCTGAGCCGCGGGACCCACTCCCTGCACTCGCCACCCCCCATCCCCAGAAGTAGACCCGAGGTCCGGTACCTTGGGGCTGCTGCGTCCCCGCGAGACGAGGCCGGGAGCCCGAGGCGTCCTGGAGCTCCCCTCTCTCCCTCCCTCCCTCCTCTCCCCGCCCCCCAGCTCCCTGCGCAACAGGTACGGGAGGCGACACTGACCTGCGGCGCCCGCCCGGCGCTGCGGGAGCACCCTCCTGCCCCACGGGAAGCGCGGCCACTGCCGCCGCACGGCCCCGCGGTGCCCCGGCGCGGCGGGGAAGGAGGGCAGCGGCCGGCGGGGAGGGCGGCCGGGCGGCTGTGCGAGGCGGTGCGGAGCGGCGCGGCGACAGGTGCCGGCCGGCCCCGCGGCTCGCCCCCGTGGGCGGAGCGGCGGCCCGGCCAGCCCCGGGGCCGGGCGGCTCCCGCTCACCTGCCCGGCTCCCGCGCGACGGGGTAGGAGGGGCCGGCCCCGAGTCCGCGGGGCTGCAGGGAGGAGGGTCGGTGTGCCCTGCAGTCACACCCGGCGGAGGAGAGACAGGGGGAAGAGGAAGAGGAGGCGGAGCAGGAAGCCTCAGCGCAGGTGAAGCAGCGCCGTGAGATCCGGGACTGCCGAGGGTGGATGGATGCGCAGTTGCCAGCGTGCATGGCTGAAACAAAATATCACTGCTTTTTGTTTGTGCACGTGATACATGTGCGTGGGTGGGTATTTTATAGCCTTGAAGAAAATAGAATTGTGGTTAACTGCCCTTCTTTAAAAAACGAGTGGAGCTGCAGGTCACACTGACAGTTGTATTCAAACTGACTTAGCATTGGGACTTTGACTTTATGTGTGCTGATGGATATATGGCCATACAAACGACTTCACTTTTTTTATTTACCCAGAAAGAAGAAAAAAAGATTTGCTTGTGCCACACCATGTGTTACAAGTGATGATTTGTTCTTGGAGAACTATGCCATGTAATATGCATTTGATTCCTAACACCCTTCCCATCAGCTACCCAGTCAGCCACTCAAAGATGCCTATGATGGTGTGGAAGAGTGTGCGAAAGCATCATATTTCAGCCTCATCTTCTTTTGCAGATCAACTTCTGCTACTTGCAGCTTCCCTGAATAGTCCATAAAGAAAAGAGGTATGGAAATTGGTGAATGCAGGCTACTGAGGCAGAGGAGCCTGGGGGATGCACTTATGTTACTCTGTAGATTGTCCTCTTCAAAGGCAAAGGCTTTTGGCTAGGGAAGCATACACACTTGAAAGTACTCCAAACTATCATAGTAATTAAATTCAACACCAAAAAAATTCTTCTATGGAATGAAACACTAACTTCCAGTGATAAAAGACAGCCTTTACATTCCCTCCTAACAAGTAAGCAACTAACATTTTCCAAGACAAAGCCTCAGGGCATCAGGCTCTCTTGGGCCAAGGGCAGCAGTAAACCATAGGGTCAAGTTTCTCCTGCTCTGCTACTCCCTTGTATCTGTAGAGAAAGACAACCCCAGCATCTCTCTCCATCTTGTGTCCCAGGGAAGTGCCTGGGAAAAAGGGAAATAAAGGTAGTATTTTTAAATGCTCTTTTCACAAAAAAAAAAAAAAAAAAAAAAAAAAAAAAAAAAAAAAAAAAAAAAAAAAAAAAAATTTACTGGTTGTGTTTTACAGCTTTCACTCTGCAAATAGGCTACCATACACCTGACCTCTTAGCTCACAAAATGCCAAATTTACTTCAAATCAGTGTGGGTTTTTTTCAGTTAAACCCATTTCAAACAGTCCTATAATGAGAGATTTTTCCTTTTTGACAGTGTACTGAAAGCAGAGTTTGCTGAAAAGAGAGAGGCAGTTTGGAAAGCTTTGTAAGAGACGTGGGAGTGGGAGGATGCTGCCTGCATGAGTATGTGGTGGTGCAGGAGGACAGCAAAACCTGCTCTGCTTTTGAAAGTCACAACATGCTGTTCCACAAGATTGTCACTAAGGTTAGTGTTTATACAAAAACAACTCTGACAGTGAGAATGTATGCTCTCTCCCTTTCTTGCTGCAAGTACTTGTATTCTTTCAGGATACATACATTTACAGTGTTTATTTAAACAGAAAAGTAAATAACCTATTTCAATGCATGGAAGTTGGACAGCACATTCATTTAATAAGAATGCTGCAGTTAAATTCTGTCCTGTCTTTGCAGGAGGCTGTGATAAAAAGCAGTGGGGTTTTGTAGTCCCAGCTGGGGTGTCTGTGCAGGATTCTAACAGATGCCCCAGTACACTGCAAAATAAAACACTAGGGCCCTTTTTTCACATTATAACATGCTCCTTTTTTGTACAGTTGGACCATATTGACATAAGATTCTTCATAATTCTGCAGGCTTTCCAAAATTCAGAAATATCCTGGTATTTTCAAGATATAGATTTTCAAAGACTGATTTTGATGTCAGCCCTCAAACTAATCTTATTTACAACCCCTAACTTACTGCAGTGAACAAAAAAAGAGTAGTGCTTGTTGCAGTTCCCACTGTCCTTTTTCCAAACTTTGCAGACCCTGCTGTGCTCAAGCTGAAACTGGGCTCTGGAAAGCTTGGATTGCCAAACCACACTCTCACCTAATTGTGTTGAGGGGACCCATCTCTACTAGCAGGACAAGAGAGGCACCATCCACTGCAGACATCGGCCTTCCCAAAACCATGGAACCCTTTGGTTTCCAAAACTCTGATATTAAATGCAGTTACAATTATACCAAGGGGACCCCCAGAAGCATAAAATGCCCTAGTGAATATTGGTGTCAGAGCTCTCATGTACCCTGAAACCCCAGACCATCCAGCCAATATACTGGGTGTTTGAAATGCAGGTTTCTCAAATGCTAGCCTTAAGGCCAAGGTCATGTTCAGGCCAACTGAAAAGAGCATATGGCACTGGCACCTATAGAGAGCAGAGCTCTGCCAAGGTGCATATTCCCAGTAATATTCAACATATTTGGTTCTTCAAGTTTCAATTAAACTTTTAACCCTGAAATACAACTGAGTAATTGACTCAGAAAAAAAAAAAGCAACACTGATACCTGCTGGCACAAGTTGGCCCTTTAGCATTCAGCAATGAAACTGGTTCTTGTAATTCCTAAGTCTCAGAGCCTAAATGTCATGTTAATTTAAACCTCTGTGGACTTCTGTGTACAGGAAAAGACCACACAAACAACTGTGTCCCATCTGTATCAAGCTGCCAATTCAGAAGAAGCCAGCAGTAACTTAATTTTTCATAGATTGAGATTTCCAAGTGCTAGCAGCTTCTCAAATCTTAGCTTTTACTATAATAACCACAGGAAGGACTCCAACCCTTTTATAATGGGCGAGACCATCTTCCCTGTTGAAACCAGGCTGCTGCTCAAGACTGTGGATCTACAGTATTCATTACCAGTCTATGTCTGCCCTGCCAAGAAAAAAAAAAAATTAGAACTAGGGCATGGGTTTGAACCCTGCACTTGGTATATGTAGCTTATAGTGGTGACTCCCTGGCATAATTTCGAATTTGGGCCTCTGTCAGTCTTTGTTCACTGGTCAGGCATGGTTTCAAGGCAGTGAGAGCGAAGGATTATTCCCCTTAGGTGGAATGGATGAAACTACACAAGTTTGTCCCCTCCATAGCTTTGCACCCTCCAAACACTCAGTTCACAACCACTCCTCATGTAACAGTCTAGGACATGCATTGCATCATAGCCTCTGACTATGAAAACAGCAGTTTGATGGGCTGAAACACAGCCCTTGCACAATTCTTGAATCAGTGCTTCTAGAAAAAAAAGCCTCTCAAAAGCCACAGGTGACACCGTGGGCCCCTGAGAGGACCTCATTTAAGTACAGTGTGATATGGATTGGGCATGACTGCCTTGACTCCATTTCATTGACTGGCACAGATATAATCTTAAGTTTTCTGATCTTACTTCCAACACTAAGGCAGACAATATCTTTATTTACACAGGCCCTAAGGTAGCTCTGTGAAGGGAACTAGTCTTGTAGCAGAATGCAAGCTGTTAGCTTAGTGCTGGTGCTCATCCTCATTCAATGGGAAGTTCAGCTGCCTGAAAAAATCTGTCTCAGAACTCAACAGATTCTGAAACTTTACCTAAAATACTCATAACTATAAGGAAGGCCAAAACTTCATCAAAACAGACCATAAACACAGCTCCTCCAATTTTCAGTTCCCAGCCAGCCTCTGACACCAGCCCTATTCTTACATTTGTATGTCCAGCAGCATACTCAGTCTGATTGTTTTAATCCCAAACTCTTAACATTTGTCCTCTCTTTCACCCTTACAGTATCTGAAGATAAAACTAAGGTCCTATTCCTTCAGCAGATGAGAAAAATATGGATATATATGGTGACTATTGACACCATTACCCTTCCTAGCTCTGCAGGCCTTGCAAAAAAGTCCATTCATCCAATATCCCTATTCTTAACCAGAGAATCCACAGATTGAATGATCCTTAGTGATACCAGCATCCTGCAGTTTTCACAACTTTGGGAACCACTCAGTCCTTCAGGCTTTAGATTTCCAAGGTCTGTCCCTAATTCCTACTTTAATTGCAACCGTGACACTCATGTTTGTAACAACAAAAACCCCGCCATGAACAATAGCCCCTTATTGACATCATCCCTACTCCTAATACTGAGGGCTGTGCAGCTTGCAGTGACATTACTGGTTCCTCAATATTTGGATTCCTAACCTAACCCTGTTACCAGTGGATGTTATGGGTACCTACGGAGCCCAGTCTCCTGAAGTTCTTGGGCAGCAGCATGTGGTAATTAATATGGATTTTTTAATGCACATTGATCATCATATGTGCCCTACAGTGGAACAGAAATTTAGGTATCTACAAATATGGCTGGCAGCAATTTATGCTCTCCAAGATTTACAGTTCCAAACCCTAAATCTAACCCTACTCCTCATTCTAACATTCCTTTTAGTGGTAACAAATGCCTCATACTTTCAAGAAAAGAGAGAGTATTTTGGCTGGCACCTTGTCAGGCCCTGCAGTGAAAGTGACTTCCAGTGGCAACCTTGGTTTGTGCCACCCCCAAATCTGCTGTAAACTCAACCCAGACAGTTTCTCTACTTATAAGCAGCTGTTCATTTCTACTGTAGCTTACAAAGCACTGGCTCCATCTGACATAAACTTTCTTCCTAACTGCAGTCCTTAAAACATTCTGCAATAATCCATGGCCTTCAGGTGCTGAATGTCCAGTCCTGGCACTACCTGTAGCATCAGCACAACTATATTCAGAAAAACCATGCTTTTGGAGAAAGATAATGTAAAGTATGGCCCCCATGTAAGATGCACTGATGTCCTGCATCTGCAACCCCTAGAGCATTCAGCAATAATCTTAGTTCCCTAAGGTTCAGATTTCTGAACCTTAACCATTATCTTTAATCAAGGGATTAATCTCTACAGCTAAAGAACTTAAAGCGTATTGATGCTCTCACCCTTATCTCTGTCAGCCCTACAGTCTCTTCATTCCCTTTAGATAGCTGTAGGGATATCAATGTAATTCTGCTTTGAAGATCCAGTTAGATGGCATTCTTCTTGCCTAAGTGTTTGTGAATTACCTCCCTCCTGAAGAGTTTTTGTGCTTTCAGTCCCTGGTTATGGGTGGGGGGTCTATTTGCACTGGAATTTTCTTCCTCTCTTTTCTGCAGAACTTCACTCTGTACTTGCCAATAAAGAGATAAGAAGATGGCCAGACAGGTTCCTGCAGGGAGGTTGCAGAAGAGTTGGACTAGATAGCATTTAAAGGTCCCTTCCAACCCAAACTATTCTATGATTCTGTGATTCTATGATTCAGCCCAGCTATTTATTACTCCAGGTATTCCCAGCACCTCTCCAAGGTCTCTCTAAGATCAGAATTTAGCTCAATACCACACCTGCAATCCCTTCTCCCTCCTGTGTACTGCATTTGCCAGTAATGCACAGCTCAGGTCTGTCAAAAACCTTGTTTCAGAAGAGACCCCAGACCTGATACATTCCTTCCCAGGGTCTTAGGCCAAGTGCCCCTGCAGCACGGGCTCTGTCAATAAGACTCAAATATTGTATGAGCTTTGAGAATGCTAAGTGTGGGGGAAAGTGTAGTCTGACGTCTTCATTAGAAATAAAATGAATGTGGTTCCAATTCACCCAGATTTGTCCTCTGTTAGACCTGTTTTGAAGCTTAAACTGACCTCAGCTCGCAAAGCACAGAGCTGAGAACAAAGCTCTGTCTTTGTACTTTGTAACTTCATATTAAAAAAAAGTTTCCCTTACTATGCACTTTGTTTCTCTTTCCCCCCTCCCCCTCACAAACTCTTCTTCCTCAGTAACTTCTACATCCTTTGTCCAATTCCAGCAGTATTTGACAGCAGGAGAGAGATAATTAAGCCTCACAGCAACTGGTCTCTGGGTGGAGGAGCCCCGAATCGGTGTCTCATTTGAGGAAACCCTTTGACAGTTCCCTGTCCAGTGCCCTTTCAGGACATGTGTGCACACAGAGCGTGCTGCCTGTCTCCAGCGTGGTGGTGTCAGAAAACAATTCCTGTGCTCAGTTCTCTGGAGGGCTCCAAATATTTAAACCTGACAGCAGTGAGTCTCACAAAGATGAGTATAAAGAGGAGATGTCACCTGTTCCACGGCGCTTTGGAAAGCTACCACCTTACAAATCATTAACATAACTTGATGTAATGTTTCACTGATTGTGGCTAAGACACTTCTGCCTTATGCAAGGCAAGTTGTCTCACCCCAGTCATTGTGAGGGGGCACAGAGCATCACCCAGAACATAGGGATGGTTGAATGGCAGACAGGAATTGGGAGTGGGTGGCTGCAGGAGGGGCCTTGCTGTTTCACCAAAGGCCTTCTCCAGTAGCTGGAGGGGAACAAGGTTTCTGCTGAACACCTGGCTGCAGGCAGGATCCATTGCAGTCAGACACTGGTACCTCAGCTGCTCCCAGAGGTGCAGAACTGTGTTCTACTCGAGATGAAATGACCTAGCAGGGAAGTCACATGGGCTCACACACAGCCTCCTGGAGCATCTTCCAAAGGACTCTTACACTCTCTGCTAGTGCCTCATGTGAGATAACTCATCATACTCTTGCTGAATGCTTTGAAGCAAAGAGAAGGATTCGGTTTAATCCAGTCAGACCCATTTTTTTTTCTGTGTACTGAAGTATAGGTTTCCATTAAAGGTAAATATGATTTTTCTACTGTTTCAGCAGTCAGTTTTGCAAAGGGAAGTCTCCTGCCTTTTTATTTCCTCAAATGGTGAATGTGAAACGGTCTGACCTCAGCTGTGCAGCTCAATCCCAGGTGCAGCAGTGATGGCCACGGCAAGTGCAACACAAGAGATGAAGCAGGCACAGCACAAGGTGGCACTAATGAGGTGTGGAGGGGACAGGGTCCTTTTACCTCCGTTCTCAATATGCCCCGAGGATGCTGGACGTCGGCTGATCAGTTAGCCAAGTGAAACATGAACAATTTAGTAGATATTTGTGTTTTAAGATGCAGAATCATACTCATTCTTCTGTCCAACAGATGAGAAACTTCTGCTCTCCAGATACGAAGCATGGGTGCTCCTAGGCACACTGCCTTGTACTGTCATCAAATCCTTAAGATGGGACGTGTGTTGGAGACTCCAGATGGTGAGACAAGCTAAAGCTACCCGTGTGCTGCCTTAAAAAAACCCTCATAACTGAACTGACCAGAAAAAAATAAAGAAAATCATTGTGAGTCAAATGTCTGTGTTCAAGGGTGTGGAAAAATACTCTGATGGCTTTGCTTCTCAGATATTGATTAGATTGATGCTGGGATTCATTGCTTGCTTGAAGTTTTGCACAGAGGTGGTTCAGGGTGGTCTCTGAAAATAAATGTGTGCATCGGCTTGGCTGTGGTAGTATGGGCAACCTAGTGCCAATCTGAAACTCCGACATGCATTAAAACTGTTCTAAATTTTTGAGCAGGAAAGTTTCCAGCAATGTCAGAATGGTAATTAGCAATTGATTTTTGTTTGGCAGCTTGCCGTGTAGTCAGTGACAGACACCAAAACTCTTTTAACACATTTAATGGGATTTTTCCTTCCATTTACACTATCATAAATTACAAAGCATATTTCACTTCACAAAATAAAACCATTTCCAGATCATTTTTATGACAGTATTAAGTAGTACATAACCTACAACAAATAGTCCTGTACAAGGCAGGAGGATCTATGGAAGTATTGGGAACTCAGACTATTTAGCATTTGCTCTGAAATCTGGTTAATCTATCTAGCCCTTAGTTATTTCTCTAGAAGACGACAAATTTACAGTCATACCCTCTACCTCTCTTCATTATCATAGTTACACATATTTTTCAATTTGAATAGAAACATGTGCTCCCTGAAATAATTCAGGAAACTGCATCATTGAGTTACCACACATATGATACAAATGATCAAGATGAGGGAGTATTAGATTTTTTTTTGTACTGAAAATTGTGTTTGGTAGTAAAGTATGTTGATTTTCTATGCTTGCAGAAACACGTCATGCTGAGAAACAGTTTTAACATTAGGAATAAGTTGCAGTTAGACTATGAACTCTGTAGGTCAATGTTTGTGAGGGGAGAAAAATATTAAAATTTGGTAATAATTAAATTTACCAGCTCCCACATGTCCTACACATTCTTTCTTTCTTTTTTTTTTTTTTTAAACAAACCATCAGGAAACACATTCAAGATAAATACCTACAATTTTAGCAGATTTACTGTACATTTATAAATAGAGAAACATGACAAAACATAACTCAATTTTTACAGAAAAACCAAATCCTTCATCATTCACTCAAGAAAGTGCTGACTTTCAACAAGGCCAGAAAATATCCAGTGTCCCAGCATCACGTAACTCATATATTACTGTAATCCAAGAAAAATCTGTCATGTGAAACTGATACTACCACCAGGACTTTTGAAAAATTCTCAAGACTGTATTTGACATGGGAGGAAAAAAAAAAGAGAAAACACTATATTTTTTGGGAAATAGAAATGGCTAAAAGTGTACAATCTTAGGATGCTAGTGCCTAAATGCAAAGAAACCTAAGGAAAGCTGAAATATGCACAAGAAAGGTATTCTCCTTTAAAACACTTGCAATGGAAGAGGTATGTCAGGATAATACTGCATTAGTGGCAATTTTTTCAATATATCATAGCAAAAATGCAGGAAAGAATTACGTGAAAATAATCAATGCACCGCATTGATTTATAGTTTGCTAAAATAAAATGCCATTCTTTCAGCTAGGTAAAGTAAAAATATCTTTATAATATAGGTTCTGTTTCACAATTGACATATATAATTATGTCTCATGAAGAAGGAAATGTATAGGGTGTATACAAGTAACACTGATTAAGTACCTTTTTGCTTCTCTAGCCGTATTAAAATACGTTTTGTGTTTCTTAATAAGTTAACAATAAAATTGTTTGAAACTTCTCAAAACAAATATACATCTGAGACAAGGCAAAAGATACAAGGTAAGAGGATTTTTTCTGACCTTCTTTTTCCCTTCTACAAAGAGGCATATGTCTATGAGACATAGGCTTTCCCTAAACATTTTGGCATCCATCTGCAACTTTGCAGAAATTGAAGTGCAGTCAAGGAACTCTTCCTTTCTGTTTAAAAAAATTTAAAGAAATGTTGCTTTTCCTTCAGACTAATTATCTTAAAACAAACGGCTTTGAAGATATGCCTCTCTGACTAGAAGAGAACATCTTCATTTTCTATTAAAATCTGCACAATTAACTTCTGGTACCGCATGTCATTCAGTGTAGCAAGGGTACTGTCCTCTGGAGGTCTCATTAAAGTAGGTCCAAACACTATTCCCAGGTTTTCAGCATTCATAAAATTCTCCTTTTCATGCAAGGTAACCCTAAAATAAAAAAAAAATAAGAAAAAGGAAGTAATTAGTTGCTTGCTTCCCCGAAAAAAAGAATATCTGCATTTCTGTCTTTAGTCTTGCTTCACATCAAGCACTGATATGTAATGACATTTTTCAGCAACAATTTTTATTTTATATAATAACTGTTTCCACAACAAGTACAGTGCAACTATGGAGGGGCTCTGATTTTTAGTGCCTTTAAACACCTCTCATGTGCCTCTTCAGTAATTTTTCCATGTGACTGTCTGTTAGGGTGTAAGAATTAGTGGAAATTTCTTCTTTAAAAGCATAATCATGATTGAAATGATGATATATGGAACAGTCCTCTATGCTACAGTGACTGCAGTTCTCTGGCAGGTTGTGCTTGGTGTGTATCACACGGGGGGTGTGGTTGTGCTCCTCAAATACAGGCATGGATTTTCCTTAGACTACCAATGCTTCCAGCCTGCAGGAACCCCACCCCTCACACGGATGTTCTGCCTTGCTGGCTGCCTCAGGCCAACCAGCAGCTGAGTGATTCCGACTACTTGTGACACTTTAGGAGTAGGCTGAATCCTGCACCTGCCTGGAGAGGTGACTTGCTTAAATCAGGCTGCTATAAATGAACAGAGGCACTTCAGGGAAGAGCCCAGGCTGTTTTGTTTGCCGACATACATCATATAATGTACATTCAAGAATAAATGGACTGCTTGTGGCTGGAGCAAACAAAGACCACCAAGGATTGGCCAAGCTGCAGGGAAGTCAGCCCTGACTGGAAGATCAGTCAGGCCTGCTGGAAAATGCAAGGTGTGCTCAAGGTTTCCCTCCAGGTAACACTGCTGGATCACATCAGTGTTGTCCCATTTGAGTGGCATATTGAGTTCAGTCCTGAGAGTGCTCTTACGCTGTAGTGCAGGACAGCCACAGTCCCTTGATCCATCATGGTACTTGATCAGTCAAGGACCAGACATTTGCTGTGATAAGTACAGCCTGGATGACGTTTCACATCTCCTTCACACGACTCCTCTGCCAGGGTGAAGCACATCTGGTTTTGGAGACAGCTCTCCTGGCAGCAGCTGAAACCTTCCCCAGCCATGGCAACTCCCAGCTGGGCATTGTGAGTGGATTCACTCATGCCATCAGGGGAGCACAAAGTGGCTGAAACCAGAAGTACTTTGGTCTTCCCTTGTTTGCAAGGTACTCATATGACTTGGTTTTGGTTCTACTGTCATCTCTCTGCAAAGAATGGCTCTGTCACAGAAAAATGCTGTTCCTCTTTGCTTTCAGGACAGAAGTCCATTTGTGCCCCTACTACAGATACCTCCTCATCTTCCAGCACAGATATATTAGCAGTGCTTTGCAAGGAGCAAAGACAAACCAAGGCTGCGAAGCTGAAGCCACCTCTGTGCAAGTGTATGTCTGACAGTCTGCTTTCCCTCTGTGGTTGTATGCAGCACAGATGTTCAACAGCTGTGCAAAGCTACACAGATCTTATTAGCACCTCTGTTCAGTAGTGGGGGGCTTGCTGCACAGCTGGGGTGAACACAGAGAATATTCAGAGCCTGACTGCAATGTCAGTGTGGATGGAGTTGTATGTATTTCACCACAGGGGGGACAGCTCATGCTATTGCGTTTCCTTCAGTTTTGAGCAAAGTTATCAGAAAGGTAATTAATTGACTGAAAAACTCATTTTTCGTTGCTGATGTTGGCCTCTGCTAGATCTTCCTGTGCTTTTAACAACAACTCTGCAGTTTCTTTTTGACTGAGAAACAGCAGTGGGGTAGAGGCTGTGACCCTGCAGTCTTTCCATAGACTCCCTTATACTGGTCCAGGTTTTATTCATGCAGGAAGACTCCTAGGGGGTTGAAGCTGGAACTCTGTGTTTAACCTACAGAACAGCATAGTCTGAACCTTAATGATTCTTTCCTCTTTCACATTCAGATCTCTCCAAGAGATTCTCCATAGGAACTGATGTGCATTTGATTTCCATGCAGGCACCAAAAGCTATGATTTGGGAATGGAGAGGAAACTCTTTGCATGATTGGCAAATATTTGAAAGAGAAAGCTTAATCAGTACCTTGGACTATTTTTGCCTCATCAGTAGGTCAGCTCAACAGCTGGACCAAAGCCTGGACTGCAGTACATGAGAAGAAGGAAGGCAAGTCCAAACATGTCTATTAAAATTTGCTGTCAGGACGTGAAAGTACTGATCCTGTGTGCAGGTCACTTGTCTACAGCCTCCACAGGCCTTCTTAAAAGCCAGCGTGAGTCATCATCAGTTGTCCATGTGTATGTACTGACACAGGTGGATATTTGCACATCTCATTTCTGCAGTCCAAAGAAGCTCCTGCATGCCCAGGTAATGTCTCATCAAGGGGAAAAATTACTCAGTTCTAATGACCTGAGCTGATTCAAAATGAGGAAAAGTTTTTGCATAATGAGAACCTAATAGAGCATGAAATGCACTTCATGCAAGTTCTCTGAGCAGCTTTATATGAACTGAGGTCTTTTTCTTTGTAGGTTGGCATTAATAGTGCAGAATAGTGCAGATGAAACCCAGAAAGTACTCCACATTTACAGCTGTGTTGCAAATAGTGGGACAACTAAGAAGAGATCAAAGATTTTCTGAATAAAACATCAGTAGCTTTATTCCTCCCTTATCCCCTTTTCTGTTGTTTCCAAGTACCAAAGTTTAACCAGAGACAAGGAAAATCTTGGGCAATATATCCATAAATGAAGGCTTTGAGATGACAGCACCAGTCTGTACTCAGCTTCAGTTTTTAAATACTTACAAAGAAGACCTCTTGAGGCATGTAAATACCCAAAGCAGCAAAGTAGAGTTAGCATGGTTTTGAAAAACAGTTTTGCTTGAAACAAGTGGAAGTTGGGCATCCTTTCTGGAGCAGTCCTTGATTTTCCAAGGTACCTAGCTGAAAACTTGGAAAACTTGGCAGTACACTCCTAAGTAACTTAGAAAAATTAAATTTAGGCAGTTTTGAAGATTTTGTAGGCCTTATGAACCTTTATGAAGCCCCTCATGTATGTCTTATGCATGCATAAAGAAGTTTTGGAAAGCAAATGAGGCAGAGCGTGTTTAAAACCAAGAGAGATATAACTGGGACCTGTATTGCTTTTACTAGTCATAAAAAAATAGGCCCTGCTTGATTCTTGGTTTACTGTGATGTGAGCAAACAACTCACACAAGACAGCTCTTTCCTTTTAGGGTTATTGTTCACAAAGAGAAAACAGGAGGTGAGTGGAGGCAGAAGCAAAGCATGGTCAGGTGCCTCACAGCAGCACCTTTAGCACATCTCTGAAGTACCCACCATTCAGTATTTTTCAGATATTATCTGCCTCAGAGAAGTGTGACAAATGTCAATTAACTCTTGAAAGGTTTGCAATAATATGCCAGCAAAAGGATCTATGCTATATGAGTGCACAGCTTATATGCACTTACACAAACAGCTTGTCTGCTTATCTGTAACGTTACTGGTTTAGTGGCAGTGCCCTAATGGAAGCTTTATTAGTATTTTCTGTAATATTTCTCTTTCAAAGCAGAAAATTGTTAAGGTCTTCAAGAATTACCCTGCATGTCAATTAACTCACTTTTTGAGATGAATCATTAGGTATCTAAGTGTCTCGTAGTGAGCAGCAGGGAGTAACATCAACACTTCATGTATTGCTTCTAGTCGTTCATCAGGATTGGAGATTTCTGCAAAAACACCAAACAGGATTAATGTTAATAGGGCTTTCCATGTGTACACAGCAATAAATCAGGAAGATAACTTATTATTATGGAATCATTTACAAGCCATTGACTGTGCTTGGAGGGATAAATATTGCACTCATAAATGTGACGCTTATCAGCAACTTCTGCATCCTCAAAAAAAATAAAAGATCTTTCAAAAGAAATCAGCAACAAAGACCACCCAGGAGTTATCTCCATGGTCTGTAGCTCTATCTACAGGTCTGTATAGGTACAGTACCCAAGCTTTGTTAAATGCTTCATAATATTACTCTGCCCAGAACTGTCCCTTTAAAATATCACAAAAGATTACTTCCATTAGCCTTTGGAACTGGATGGGAGTGTGGATATATGACTTTAAAAGACTATGCTCGAATATGTAAGTTTAGCTAGAGATTGAAATGGCACGGAATTACTTCAACTGTATTTAAATATGTAGGTATCAGTGATACCTACACATACTGAGCACCAGTGCTCATTTAAAACTGTTTGGCAATCTCTCTAAAAATCTGAGCAGGATTTACAGTATTTTTTTATCTTGACATACAAAAAGACACTGAAACCACACTTTCTGATACTAGTTTGTTATTCTGAGACCATATATTTACTTTTATTTTTTTAACCTGCATGATATCCCATCTGATGAACAATCGGGCATAAGCTTCATGTGAATGAAGGACATGGTGGAGAAGGAATGAAGACAGCACCCATGTTTTTGCCAGTTTTTCTTCTGTGCTTTCCTTTAACATGGACAGCTTTACGAATGGGAAATGTAAATAAAGATTGGTACAAATGACTATGCAATACTTACTTGCTGCCTCTATGAACTTGGAATAGGTGTCATAGGTGATCACGGGAATTGGTAAGTCTCTGAAGTATAGCTTCAGTGCTCCAGCAATGATGTTTATGTCTGGATACATACTGGCAGAAATATCAGCCTTGTCGCCATCTAGATAAGGAGGAAGAAATCTGTTTAAAACCACCCTAATTTTGACTCAAGCAAGGCTAGACTTCTAAGTCAGATTTATTGTGTGAAACCTGACAAGAAAAAACAACCTGAAAGCATTTGGAAGGCTTAAACGAGAATATATTGCTACCAACTTTACAGTGTATCGATGAGGAATGGTAGTTTCTTGTTGTTTCAGTAAGCAATTTATTTGCTTACATCTTTTGGAGGGGCTGGTCATTACACCATCCATATCTGCAGTGTACCATCTCAAACATACTGTTTTAATGTTGGATGAAAAACCATGTTTATAATTTATTTATTGCATTTAGCCCATTTATTCACTGAAACTAGGATAGTAGTAACTTGTTCTGATGTCATATTTTCCATCTGTAGATTGGTGCATAGGAGTATGAACCATTTTTTTCATTTCCACTTGGGGAAACAGAGGCATAGAGAAATAACATACATTTTCAATGACCCTCAGGAGAGCAGTAGGAAAAATCAAGAAACATCCAAATCTTGTACACATCTTGTACCAACATATCTACAGTGATTAGCTGGAATGAAAGCTGCCTTATTTTCTGGTGTCTTCTAATGTCTTAATATTTGACTTACTTATTTATAGCAAAGATCTGAATTTAAATAGGCATGCTAAGGCATTTAGCTTTACAATTTATTCTGAAATGTGCACCACAATTTTTTAAATTAATATGGATACTTGTAATGGATGAAATGCTAAACAGATGAATTATGCATCTAAAAAGGCATACATTTTGTTTGCCACATTATAACAGAGTTAGTCAGAACTCTATTACAGAGCACTTTAAAACACACGAGCTTAATGTTTACAAGTGTTGCTGGGAAGTCCTGGCTTGCAATGAGTGAAATTACAAGAACTAGCAGCAAGGCAGGATCACTATCATTTTTCAAGTTCAAATGACTACCTCTGTTCTGTACTACCTATTACTCTCATACCCACATTTTTCTCCAGATCAAGAAATTCTGCTGTTCTCCCGTCCTGGGACCTGTCTGTCTTGGTGGTCTTCCAGTGGAAAGACAGGTAGGACACAGGCCAAGTAGGGGGTGTGGCTGTCTGGATTTAACCCCCAGCTTTACCTCAGGCTTCTTGCAGATCAGTTATAACCCGTAGTCCCTATTTCCCACCATTCAACTAAGGGTACTACGCCTCCCTCAGGGCAGGTGGTGCAGGTGAGGACTATATGATGAGTGGGGCAATGCAAGGTTCTGCCGGCTTGAACAGCAGAGAGGGGTTTTCTGTGCAGGCACAAGCTTGGGCTGTTACCAGCAAGGTGCTGACATGTTGTAAAGCCATTGCCTTGCTTGTCTCACAGTAACAGTGCTTGTGGACATGCCCTGATACAGACAGATGAGTGGGGGTGCTTGAAACACAGCATCCAAGATGGAGATAAAGGCTTCACAGCACAGTAAAAGAGTTTATATTGATTGCAGACATTTTATACCAAACTATGGCATTAATCTTGCAGGGATACGTCCTGTCCAACGTATGCACATAATTCTCATTAAGACTAATAGCACTACATGTTCTCATCAAGAGGAGATTATATGCTTAACTGTTTAAAACAAACAGCCTTTCTTGATGCAGCTGAGCAGTCTGAATACATCCATCAGCATTTAATTTAATACAGCATCAATAAGCCCTAGGAGGATGTTTACACTGCCCCAATCTTTTGTTTAATCCACACATTCCGGGCACAGTAGCATTAGTCTTGTAAAGCTTTGTGTGGAGAGCTCTATTTAATTGATGGACACTGAGCACTCAAAATGCTCCACTGAAAACAGATACCTCCAAGGAGCCAGCAGCTGCCTCAGAACAGATATAGCAAATCACAAGCTTACATCTATTATCCAGGTCACCAGTACACTAAATGGAAGTGTTATTTATTTAGTACTTTTACAAAGCAGCCCAGCAAGCTTCCTTAAAGGGGCACTTCAGCTTGAGGTACTTCCAACTACAATGTACTTCAAACATACCTCTTATTTACATATTTGCTTACTGTAGGAAAAATTATGAATTCCTGAGTCAAAGATTTTACTCTTCTCTTCAGAGACAAATACACATCCACTGGAAATGCACTGAAGTTTATTTTAAAGTGAGCCTGACAATACATCTGTTGTAATATACCCTGCACATTTCTGCAGCAGATATGTAGGGGTTGGTGTATGTATGCATGGATGAACTACATGTGGTTTATATGGTACCTTCTGCATTATCACAATAATTTTTTTCACTCTTCAATACAAGAACTTTTTCAGATTGCAGTTGGTATTTTCAGTATCATTGCAGCGTCCATATGTTAATATAGCTTTTTTTTTTTAATATTTTGGATTACAAAGACATAGTCAATTTCAGCTTTACAAACCTAATTCTACCCAAACCCCATAATTTCTCTTCCTTTGTTAGTTTGACTCTAAATGTATTTTGTTGCATTTTGTTGAAATTTAAATATCTCAAGACAAATAAAGTTTTCATTCCTTTCCTTAAAGGTTTCAGCTGACTTTGGATGCCATAGAAATTTATCAGCAGTTCATTAAAGAATGAAATAGAATAAGTATTACATTCTTAAAGCCTCACCCCTGCCCTCTGAATACTGAATTAGATTTTATTTAAGTTTCTTTCTCCTAAATGTTTTGGTTTTATTGCACAACCTTTACCATGCTAACATGCTTCTTTTTGTTTTTTCTTGGATTTGGCATTTGTCAGGTTTTCAGCCACACTGGCAAAAGAGCGAGTAGGAATTAGAATGCCTCTAAGTACTCATGTAATATTTAACAGCACAATATTTTTAGCAAGTGTATTGTACCAGCCAGTTGTACAAACAAGTGGGGGGACAGAATGCGATGGTGACAATGGCAGCTCTGTGGATAAAATGTACAATGGTTGTTCTCTGGATGCCACAACGCCACAGCTCAACAATGCTGACAGAGAGCAACTGTCATTCTACAGCACCAACATTCACCAGATTAAATAAATCCACATTATTCCCCTCCTTCTCATTGCAAAAATCACTGAAATGGAACATTGTCAGTGCCTCAGAGAGCCTAATGCTAATTTACAGTAGGGGTATTTACACTGCTTTGGCTTTGGAAGGCAGTTTAAATCAGATGAGGACCAACTTCACCCTTTTTTAAAACCAACTATCACAGCTTCACTGGGCCCAAGTAATACTATGTGGGATGCTATTCTCTTCCTGACATGGAAACTTTTTTCTATTCCTGCTGTAATTCTTTGGAAGCACTAAGTGACTCTCTCTTTGTCAAGGCAGAATTAGTCAGAGGGAGGGCTGGCTTCTCTTCACTGCACCCCTTCAGCTGCACATGAGATCAGCAGGAGAGGTCCCCATGGCCAAGTCAGCTCCCACGCCTCCTCCCTGTATCCTACTGTCTTCTGGCCCCTGTGGCTTGACAAAGAGCTTGGGAACCAGAACACTTGATGGCATCATTTGAAGGACACATTCAGTGCATTAAAATGGGAGGACTCCTTGCCTGTCTATTTTCAAACCCTTTCATTAAACTCTGCATTTCTGGAGGTGCTAAAGTGTCCTGGCATTTTAGCCAGGTGCCTGAGGACTGACTCAGAAACGATGGGCAGGGAGGGACCTCTGGAATGCCGAAGTGTCGTGCTCTGCAATTTCCATTCACAAAACTAGCAAATGCTTTTTATCCCTGCTCTTATGAGAAGGTTGTTTCAAAGCCTTGCTTTCAGATGGTAAAAAAATGGTCCTTAAATTGTTAAATGAAATTTATTCCTAGCCAGTGCACATCCTCCAGTAGTGTGCCAAGACTATCAATTAGATTAAAGAGTTCTCTTCTCTGGTTCATACCCCTGCTCTCAGCATCACCTTTAACTATCCTCCCCCCACCAAAAAAAAAGTTAATTTTCTGTAATTTTAATTTTCCTGTAATTTAGGTTTTTTTTAAAAAAAGTAAATTTCCTGTAGTGAATGTGGAAATACGAATTCTGTGAAACCCTCACAAACTTCACTTTCTGGGCAGAAAATTAAATTTGAACAGAAAACTTGTAGGTGGTGTTGAAGACAAGACCTGCCACCTGGCACTCAGCTCCTTTCTCTCCCAGGTCTTTCACCTGGGACAGAGAACTGGGATACTCCTCACTCTTGACGTAGTTCACTCCATGCTGCTCTGGCTTCTAGTACTAGGAAGAGTTAATAGGGCAACAGAAAAGCAGTGTGTTCCTACCTATGGGGCTGGGATGCAAAAGAGAGGGTGGCATCCCTCTCTCTGTAAGGATCTGACAGGGAAGCAAGCCCTGAGCTGTCAGGTTGGAAGTGTCTTGCCAATTCAAACTTCTGCCAGCCTTCGAGCTGCACAGCCCACACATCAGAACAAAAAAACCTATTTTCTTTTTCTTTAAATCTTTTCCTGCAAAAACTCTCAACTTCTCCTGCTTTTCCACCCCAGTCAAGAGAGAAAAAATTTTCAAAACTGGAAGGTTTTGAAAGTTGTCAATTTCTGGTCTCAGCAATACTTCAGTCCTCCAATCCGTAACAGGATTATATTCATGCTTCTATTCATGCCTTTTTATTCATGGCAACACCCTCTCTTTCCTTTCTTAGTCCTTTCCCCTACTGAAACCATTAAAAAAATGAAGACAGATTTCTGTCAATTTCTGCCCAGTGGTCTTCCCCACAACCTTTGTACACAAACTCTGTTCTTGCTTTCTCTGCTTTCATGTTTATCCACCCTTTTTTACCTTTGGAAATCCAATACTGCTAGTCACCTTCCTCTTCCTATTTCTAGGTGCTGCTGCCTTTGTAAATCACACTTTCTTCCTTGCTGTGGGTCTAATTCAAGTGTGTATTGCCATCAGTTATGTTGGGAGTATACTTAATAAATAGGCAATAACCTGAAGTGGCTCCAGTGGTTCAAAGCATCTGCAAAGGAGCTACAGCTGCAGCAGTGTTGAAGTCATGCTCAGACATAAATTTAAATCTGCTTTCTTCCAACTCCTCCCTCTACAACCTGTGCCTCTCCTTCTGGGTTTCATCCAGGTTGTTACACTTAGAGGAGAATTAAGACACAGAACAAAAGGGTTTTCCAGGCCAGATCTACCTGCAGGGAGCAGAATGAGACCTGTGAGGACTGTGAGCCTCCCAGTAGCATTGCTTCACGTGGCACATCTGCAACACTACTTTGCCATGATAGCAGTCATATCACCGTGCATCTCTCTGGCCCAAAGAATGGCTGACCTATGTGTGTATATGTGTATTTCACAAGTGTAGCATCCAACATATTTTAAAATATGTATTATTTTTTAAAGAATATTTCAGCATGCAAACAGTCAATTTGGAAATTCCTAGCTGGACTTTCTTTATGGAGATGTCTGCACTACTGCCTCCAAACACGAAGTGTTCAGGCATAGCAAGTGTAAGATGTGCCATCCACAGACCTTTCTGGCCTGTGCAGCTTGCCCTGGAGTCCCCATACCTCCTGCCCATGGGCCCCCAGAGCCCTCAGTCCCTTCCTGAGTGACATCATAGCTGTCTCCAGCTGCACCATGATGGTGTGGGGCCACGCACCCTTCTGGTCACTACCCTGACCCCACTACCCTGACACCCCAGGCTGACTCTCCGGCTTGACCTGGACCTGGCTCGTACCCATGGACTTGTGATCACAGGGCTGTGTCTGACCCTATCCCCTAACACAGCAGAGGCAATACCTGAAAATATTAAGTAGGTAGGAAACGACTATTTATGGGAAAGGAGAAGAATATTCATGTAATATCTCAAATGTACTTGCAAATGTTTTCTATTGATGGAGGCCCTACCCTGCGCTCACTTACCTACACACTCAAAGTTAGTCCTGTGTGCAAAGACTGTGTGCACAACCAGAACCAACACAATCAGCTCAATCAATTCAGAAAGGGTATGAGGATGGTAGCCAGTGTTTTAATTGTTAGTTTTTCAATATGCTGTACAACCAATCTCCTCAATGCCCCTCTCATCTGTAGTGCAGATGCAACCACATGCACAGTGGTACAGTGCTTTCTACAAGGCTACAGGCAGAAGGACTTCCCAGTTAGAGTTCCTGGTCCTTAAACTCATAGATTATTGGATTGTAAAGCACTGAGTCTTTTAAAGACAGGACTAACAACTTCCACCTGGTACCATCTAGGCTCACACTTGAACTAGGAGTCTAGGCTGTGTTGCTACGCTGAGCAATTAGCCAGTCCCCTACTTAGGTTTCTACGCACCGATACTTAGTGTTTTATTATTCCTTCCAACTATGAAACATGATTTCTTCTTATGAAAAGGACTACAGA
Organism: Corvus hawaiiensis; assembly: GCF_020740725.1. Classification (NCBI taxonomy): domain Eukaryota; kingdom Metazoa; phylum Chordata; class Aves; order Passeriformes; family Corvidae; genus Corvus; species Corvus hawaiiensis. Next base: position 45,105,161 of record NC_063213.1, read on the forward strand.
TCACTTCAAACTCAGAACAGACAGGTTACTTTCTGTACTTCTGCTTATACATGAGTTTCATTACCATGTCACAAAAGATCTGAAATGTCCTAGAACTGAAAGCTTAGATTAAAATTGTACAAGATTAAAAAATAGTGTACCTCGATCAAAGGCCATTTTCACATCTTCAATGTGCTCAGTGAAGCCTGAAACTCTGTAGAGGCCCTCGGACTTTAAACCTGAAACAAAAAGTTCTTGTTAACTTAGCTTCAGTAACCAACTGATATTTAGGCTTAAGAACAATAAAGCAAGAACAACAGACCTACTAAGCATAGCAAAATGTTCTCTGTAATTGTGAAACTCTGGAACAGTTAAGGAAAGATGAAGATGATGTTAAACTGGTTTTTTTAAAGGATTAAAGCATTCTAGAATTTATACTTTCTGATTTTTATCAGGTATGTGGTTGATTTGATCATGTTAGAGGAAAATACTGCAATTTGCTAATGGTGAGACATGTGATGTTATTACGATTTATTCATTTTATGTAGGAGATTTTCCTGGATTTGGCCATAATTAATAAAGCTTTAGAGGTCTCCCTTCTTTTTACCAGTTGCCTAATGGTAAATAGCAATGCAAGTAAAAGACTGCCTCTCCCTATGAGCACAGTTCTTTTCCTGTTTTGCTGTCACCTTTTACACAACTGATGAATGTGATGGATACAGTTCTTCTCCACCACAAGAGATCTGGTCACTTGCACAACTCTCTCCCCGTTGCTGCACACCAACATGAAATGCAGGGCAGCTCAGCAGAGCAGGCCAAGATACACACACATTATTTATTTCAATTCTGAAATCCATTATTGTAACTATGCTCTGTGCTAACCTACTTATAAGTTCCAATATTCTTTGTTTTCTTAAGAACAAAATCAGAATCTTTCATAGTTCTGTGGCAATTAAGGAAAGAAATACAAAGATGTTGAAAAAATGGAGAGCAGGCAGCAGATTTTATCTCAATCAATAAATGTACAAGTAAGTGATTAGATCTCAAATGCAATGTAGCTTTCTGCTATATCATCAGAGTAAAGCTCTTCTGTCTTAGTCCATACTATTCTTTCCATTTGTCCCTGCAATGATGATATAATCCTGGTAGAGCTTTTCAGAGCAGTGCAGGGGATTTACTAGTAAGTCTTTGATTCAATTCAGTAGATGATGTGTGGGTTTGAAATCCCTATGGCTAGTATCACTGTGTTGCTATGCAGATTACTGGGATGCCATGAATTCAACATTATTAGATTCCTGTGCTGAAGATGTGACTAACAGGAAAATTTGGCTTATTGGGCAGCACAACATGCACATTTGCTATCCCAAGGAAAAATACATGATTATTACGGAGGGGATACATGATTATTGAAGGGGATATATATTTCCTTCAATCTGGCACACATCTGTTTACCAAAAACCTGTCACAAGCTTGAGTTTTGGCAGTGACATGCTGCCTGTGCCACGGGATCCATCAGTCAGTAACCAAGCATCATGAGAAACCCTGTGCAGTTTGTGTCCTACCACAAAACACCACAACCTCTGACCTCACTTGTCTGAGTCACTTCCAGTTACTTGTGTTCTCCTGCCCACAGTGTCTGTAAAGGTTATTAATAATGGATTTGATTTAAACTGATTACTCCAAAATTGGATGTGTCCCTAGGTATGTTAAAATAAAGTAATGAAAAAAGACACATAAACCTGAACTTAAAAGTTCACTTTAAAGTTCACCCCTTTCAGAAGTGTAACGTAATACACGTTTTGACATGTTTTCAGAAAGCATTTCAGGAAATTGCATTAAGAAATGCCATGATTTAATTTTACTAGCTAATGCAAAGCAATGTATCACCTACACTAAGAAACCCCTTTTCTCATCCTGTCCTCGGTGTGCGTGAGCACAGCACCCTGTTCTAGTTTAGCAGGTAACTCAAATCATCCTCCTTTTGCTGTGTCTGCTGCTCTCCCAAGCACACAAACCTCTTGCTTCGATCTCCCGAATGCAGGAATCCACCACCATGGGCCTCTGGGTGTTGTGGGCCTTCACGAGCGTGGTGAGATCGCAGCAGTAGACTCGCTTTATCCTCTTGAGGTCTGGCTGGCAGTCGTTGGGCACGTATTTGGAGCACTGCTTGTGTACGTTCAACCCACAGTCTGCAAGCAGAGTTAGCCAGATTAACTAATTAATTAATTAATACCAGTGCTGACAGGTCTTGTCTAACAATTTATTTCCCTGATCCACATCAAGCAAGGGGCACAATTTTCCCATCAGTCAGGAAAGATAGAATAGTGTGGAGATGAGAAAGATGAGCATGAAAATGTGTAAAAATCTCGTGGTGGGAAAAGTGAACTCCAGCAGGGTGGTTAAAAAGCTATAGAAACTCTGGATGTCCCCTGCACTCCTCTGAGCTGTAGGTGACTGCTGGTGGAGTCTGGATTGGTTCATTACTAGACACATAGCTCAAGGTGTTGCATTTAAACATGTGAGACTTAACTTCTGGGTATTTTAGATTACCCTTAAATAAAATTGGCACAGTAATGACTGTCTTCTGCTGGCTGTCTTGTGGCTTAGCACAGGTCACAGTCAAAGAACCTAAGGTTCACCTGAGCACTCCTGCTGGGACAGTGCTGTGAGCCAGCATGCCTCACTCCCTCTTCCACATTCTTGCAGTGTCACATTTTGGCTTGTTCTGCCACACCAGCAGACTCCCCCTCCTGGGCTCATCACTTCACTGGTGACTAAAGTGGCCCCTGTGGTTTAGTCTGTAGGTCAGCTTAGGCATATAAAATGCTGTGAAAGGCATGATGTAAAAAAGTGATTTGTTTTACAAATAGTTCTCAGTGTCTTACTCTGGAGCCAAATACTACTCTCAGTTGCACAGGTGGATTTCTGTTAAACCATCCCTGCTTCACCTTCACAAATTGAATTTTCCTAATAGATTCAACTATTCAGCCAAATGAATTTATAAGCTTCAGTAAAGCAAACACCACCACCGTGAGTTGCATTATCTTACATAGCTCTGATTCCTGTTTTAATGCCTTCCCAGTCATGCCCATCACTGATGGCACCCTTTGAGATAATTTAACATCAAGCTATTAAAAACGTAAACAGGACTATTACTTGCAGCGTGTTTCAATATTATACTCTATAAAATATTAAACAATCAAAATCATAAGCCCACCTAAACATTTAATGGAATTGGGTAGGTTTTTGTGTGTTTCTCCATACAGCTATTACTGCATAATACATTATTGTTTGTGAAATCTAAACAAATGTGAGAAGCTGCAGTTAGGCTTCTGCCTGCCTTGTCTTCAGTGCTGTTCTCCAAGCATGTGAAGTTAAATTTAAATGCATCTGTCTATCTAGAGTTAAATGCTGGTAATTTTATGAGGGAGAGTATTATGTTTCATACTAAATAAATATGCCTTTTCATAAGTTTAATATTTTATGTATGGGAACAAATACAGTGCTATGCATTAGCGAGGTCAGGTTTTGCACACTAGTGTTTAAGATCAAATAGCTTGAAAAGCAAACTACTATTCCTCTTTTTTAATATATTCTTCCCACATTCTTTGTGTTACCACTATTCACCTAGAGAGAGGTAAGATGCAGCAGTAGCTGAGACTATACTTATTAAAACTGTGCATTTGTGAAAGGTATTCTGATCCTTCAAACTGTGGCCCAAAATAATTTTAGGTAACAACCACCTCCTCTGTCTATGAAAGGCAGATGTCAGGGTTGGATGTGTTTGGTGCCAGTCTGAGATCAGGAATGCCTGGAGGTCAGGGCAGGGAGAGGTAAGACAAACAGTTTTTGGAAGAGATTGCAGATCTGAAGAAAGAAGTTATGAAAATCCATTTTTAATGCACCAAATACTGATTCACTTGCTGAATCCGAAAGCAAGTGATGTGATGATTATTGCATTTTTCCAAGATAATTTTTTTTCCACAGAAGAACAAACAAATTAAAAATAATTCATGCACTACTAAAATGCCAATAAAGGCAACAGAAAACTAATCCCTCTTGGAAACTGAAGGTCATATTTTTTGTTTTTATTTTGAGGTGGGATACTTCAGGCTTGCAGCAACGCATGGTATTTTTATGGGAAACAGGTGGAAGTCTTTTTTTGCAGACAAGGGCACTTCGCAGCAACCGGTAGCAAAAAGAGGAGTTATGAAGCCTGGTTGCTGGCTGGCTTTGCCATTTCCAGTGCTTGCTTCTTAAAACATAAAAACATCAGGGACAACTTAATCATGAAGAACAAGTTTGAACGTATACAGCAGGCACAGGAACAGGCACAGGCAGGACCAAGGTACTACTAGAGGATGTCGCTCAGCAACCAAGGGCTGATGGCTTCATTTCTAAACCAGCTAATGAGGCAAATGAAAATACTCTAACTTCTGCGGGAGGATTTCCTGCTTTGCCCTTTAAAGAAATCCCAGCCCTCCACTCCTGCAGGAAGTGCAGGCTGGGGTGGGACAGATGTCTGAGCATTTCAAGAGAATGACAGAAAATGTTGAAGTGCTACCTGAACACCTCACTCCCTGAGCGATGAGACCCCACATGAAGTTGGCGCAGTATTCACACCAGTGCGGACCTCGAAACGTATGGACCTGCAATACAAATGGGGGTGGGGGAAAGAAATGGGGTCACTGGGAGGCAGATGGTCTGACAGATGGAGCAACTGAAATGGATAAACAACAGAAAACTCAGTAGGAGTAAATCTTTAGCACATAGTGCCCACATCCTTCCAACGTCTAGATGAAATAAACCATGGGAACAGAAATTTGCTTTGATCTTGAAGTTTATCTTTCAGTAGGCTTAACATAGCAGAGAACCAGGCTGTGGATGACACTGAAAACAAATAATTTTTGCCTGCTGACATTCTAGCTATAGCAGAAGGGAGGAAACCATCAGAAAAAAAGAACTATTAATCCGAAGAACTGTAGATGAAAGCAGCCTTCCCCACTCTAGCAAGTATTTTGGAATCACATAGGGAAAAGATGTCAATAGACTCTTTTTCAGCAGACCAAACTTCATTTTGCTACAGTCCACACATGAGCAAATAAGGAAGAATAAAATGATTTGTGTGCTGACAGAGCCCACAGCTCCCCAGCCACATCTTGCACACCACGACTGCTTCTGCCACTGCTTTTCTAAAGGCTACAGCAGAAAATCTTTTTATTTAAGATGTGTATTCTGGTAAAGTAAGCATTGAATTTTCATTGAAATGAAGAATAAATAGTGAGGTCTATGCCCATGTGAATGGGCATGGTATGAGCTAGTTCTGGCCAGAGACTTAATTGAGCTTAACAAAACATAAATCATGCACACTCTGGCTGCTAATGCATCCCTTCCTTCTCTCTGCTCTTGTTTACCCATCGGGTGGATGGCTGAAAGGCCACTTCCACCCCTGGGATGGGAAAAGCTGCTCTCTGTTTTTCATAGAATGAAAAAACAGTCATTGACCTTTTTTAGATAAACTGTAAAGTTTTATGCCAAGCATTTTGCATGCTAATGTTTTTGCCCCATTTGTCTGCAGGATCACAACTACACAAGCCTGTACTCTTGAGTCCAGAAAAATGAATTGATTTTAATACAGACCTCTCTTCCTGATTTTGAGATAAAAATGTGAGCCTGGCTGCAAATGGCTCCTGACCAACTACTCACAGTCAAATAATTGTGGTAACAAACTTAAAGCAATAGTAGTTCTTCCTCCCTTTTGACAATGAAAGGTCAAAACTGGAATGTTTGACTTTATTTGAAGTGGTATTTTACCTCTCAGAAAACCACATATTTCTGTGAAACAAGACTTTGCAATAAAGTTTGAGATAGATATATTAGTAGATGTAGCCCCACACTTCTTTCTCATTTCATTTTACTTTATTTTGTAGAGTGGGTAGCATGAACTTCAGACATGGCTTTTTGTGGGGGTAAATGGCTGTGTGTAACAGCTGATGACCTGAGTTTCAGTCATATGCACTATGTGACATTCAGTGGATACAAAACTACAGATAAAACTAATTATGCCTGCATCTTTATAATTTTTAGACTGAAAGCCACATAATTAGTAGGTCTGCACCTGCACTTAATTGTGGGTGAAAATCATCTGCTGTGGGAAGATAGCTAGCTGTGTCTTCTGCTTTGCAGCAGTTTACAAAAGCTAACCTTGTGAGAAGTGGCTGTAAGAGCTCAGCCAGGACTTTTAAAAACGCGCCATTTCACAAAAAAAGTCTATTGCAGTTGCTAGGATATTTGGGGGCTACTTGCTCACTTTACCTAAGGCTTATTTCAACTAATCTGGCTGAGGCTTATTTTGAAAATGGTAGCTGATTATTCCTTGATCTTTCCTGCCATTAATTGGAAAGTCATCAATGCTGACTGAGGGCTCCAATTGAGAAGTGCTGACAGCGCACCCTTCCCTTGTTCCATTCAGCTTAGTGGCCCTCAAAGGTTGAGCTCTCTTTATTCATTCACTTCAATTTTTCACGGATCTGCATTTTAGCTCAAATGGCAAGCCTCCAGCTGAAATACCCTGTGAAAAGCTAGTCTTGGTGGTTTCTGGCCAAGTTGAAACAGGGAAATTACCTGAAAAAAGAGAGAACTTCAAAAGTTTCTAGATGAAGGTGCAAAAAATCCCTTAAGAGGCAATTTGAACTATGCCTCTTGTCATTAATTTTAAAGAAATAACAGAGGAAGCCTGTTCTTAGGAACACAACATTTTTGAATGGTAAATGGGAATTCTGCCTGCAAGATTGGCCTCATCTCTGTTTCAAACTGGGAGAGGTAACAGCAGGTCTTAGATTTTTGAGATGGAGTTTAAGTTTTTGCCCCACCCTTTGTAACCACATCATTGCAAACAGACTGGGCATAGATTTTTTGGAACTATGATCTGGAACTATTTATTGCTGGTTCCTACCCCATCCTGAAGTAGGCCTCTCTGTGTACACACAGCATAGACTTGAGCTGCCTGGGCTAGAGCTGACACATAATTTGAACTTTTAAAAAGAATTTACAGGGAACTATTTCTTAAAATAAGCCAAAGCCATGATGTTTCAGACTATACACTCTACTTTTCTTGTTCAGTCTTTCACCCTCTTCCAACGAAAAGTCGCTTCACTGTCTCTTCTCTGCTGGACAATCTCACACAACACTACCCTGCACGTCTCTTCTTGCTGCCTTCCGGTTCTCTTTGCCCTTCACCCCTCCAGTGCCCTTGCTTTCAAAAGGCAGCATTCCCCCTGAAGGTGCTACCTTACTCACTTCTAGTTTGTGTCTCGAGTTGTCTTCACAGAGGGGGAAACTGAGACCAAAGTTAAGGAATGCCAGTACAGTGGCAAAACAAAATAATGCCGTGGGCAATATTGCAGAAATGGACAAAAACAATTGTCTTGAATTGAAATGCATTTTTTTTTAATTGACATTATACAGTATTGTTGCTGAGACAATTTTGGGTTTATGTGAAGGTCTGAAGACTTTTCTACTTGCCTTCCAAGAAAATAAGTGTTTTTCAGACTTTTGCCTGAATACAGACACATTTATACTCTTTTGTGGACTCCTGCTGAACCTGAGCCATTTGCAGGGCAGTAAAGCTGACTCTGCTGTTATTTTTGTTTAACACATAATCTTCGTGATGTCTGTAAAAAATGTCTCCCCCAAGCCCTTTGTCTCCCAGAAGCAGTATTATCTGCAGTGCTTAACACAAGGGGAAATTTATCCCAAAGCCCCTGCTCTCCTAGCAGATCTCCTGACTTGTCTGTAATCAGCTGCCTTTACTCCACTAGCCCGCCTGCAGATGGGATTTGCCCATGCTATGGTGGCAAACAGGCACAGTATTGTGGTAAATGCACATTATTCAGCTGTATTTGCTCACTTAAAGCAGCACAGAAGCCCTCTCATGAATTCCCAGCCTAGAACAAAAAGCATGGAGCATCCTCAAACTCCATGCTGCTGCCCTCAAGCACGAGGTTGATCTCACCACCAGCTGGGACCCCACTGAAGTTGGCAGGTAAAGCACATCCAAATGAGGCTGCTGGATCCGAACTGGAACAAGATACAAGAGGACTTTGGGATGCAGTTAGGCTGACACCCACATAGCTAGAGAAATACCTCTGTGTTTTTCTAAACAGGGCTTCAGAGATTTATTCGCTTTCCTGAATTATGGTATGTCTACACTGGCTTATGCAAAGTTATCCCGCCAGACAGACGCCAGCTCCAAACCTAAATCCATGTGACTGCGTGGTGTGCTCAAGATGAACCCAGCTTAACAAATCAGCCTGGATACTAAATCTCTTTGTGTTCACTTGCCTTGAGTGTCTTGAAATTTGGAAGAGAGGTTGAATGAGAAAGCACGGATGCTCAGAAGGGTGTAAACCTGGTGCCCTCATGCTCCAAAGTTCAATGATGCTGTTTAATTTTTGTATGAGCTTGGCAAGGATGGAGGGAGAGCCGTCCTTGCTCTGAATTTGTGCCTTGCATCTATTTCTTCCTTTTGTTCCCTCTCTCTTGCAGTAAGTAAGATCTTTGGTGTAAGATGTACAAAAATCCCATCAGCTTTGCTAGAAATGTGCCCTTCATTTTTAAGATTCTTCATGGTTAAAGGACAAAAGCCAAAGAGTGCCTGTTTGTTCATGAAGAATTGCTTATGACAAGATTATGAGGGACACTGTGACACATAACCTTTATCCCTAGAAACTGAGATGAATGATATAATACACATCAGTATTCGCCTTAAAATGGGGAAGACAACTTTTTGAATATCTGTGAAATAGCGTTGTCCTTCAGATTAATCCCATACCATCATAGCCTGAGTGCTGTCAAAAGCCATTAAGCATTTTGCCCCAAGACCCATAAAGCCATTCTTTCTTTTTAAAATCATTTCTTAACCCTTTTATGTAATGACTATGAAATATATTAAAGATATTAGCCTTGAGCCATGTTTTAAATTTAAATGTTTTATTCTGAGTACACTATCCACATTTTTTGTTTAACAACTAGACATGTTCTAATATATTCCTTTGGAAAACTAACTGTATTTGCATAGTGAACATACTTGTCCATTAAGCAAATGTAACACTTTTGATTGACCTTTCTGTACAATTATTTTAAAAATGTTTGTTCCCTAAGGTCTGTTATTGCCTTTACTAGGATAGGACAATTACTTTTGGCTGTCAAGTCTTTGAATACATATCTATTTTAATCATGTGGTTTTCCAGTTAAACTATGACTCTTTTAAAACAGAAAGGAACAGAAACTGTACAGCAGCTAGATTGTGCAAACTCAAAGTTAACTGGGCACAGGTCCAATTATAAATCAAAGACAAAACAAGGGAAGTTTTGAAGAGGAAAGAATGCATGGGTCAAAGTGGAAAGAAATTCCAGTCATGAGAAAATATTTTCTAGTTAAACTAAAATAGTTTTGATATTAAAATGATAATGAGGGCAAAACCCAGAAAGAATAAATGTTGGCTTAATCAAGCAAGAAAACACAGATTATTTCCCCTATTTCCTTTGGTGCTGATCAGAGAGGTAAATATCGACTTTTCTGTAGACTGGGTCAAGGAAGGGGAATGAGAAAAGGGTTGCTATTATTTGCTTTGTTCACTAATATTAAATGATTGATTTGCCAACAACAGCAGAAGCACTGCAGAGGTTAGCAATGTCTGCACAGCAGAGTATGTAGAAAAATAAGAAGTGAAACTTTTTTGCTAAGTGAAATGATTTTGATCAGTACTTCTCCCTTTTTGACAGGCCCGAGATGAATATCAGAAAATTCTTGTTCTGCTAATGAGTTGAACTATTCTGACAGTGACCCAGATCCTCAAGGAGCATTAACTAAACTGATGTTTCAAAGCTGAGATACATTCCTTTCTTGTCTTGTTACTGCCTCTTATTCTTGATGCTCATCCCGATAAGCATCAAAACACAATTTGACAGCATTAGCTCCGGTAACTGGCTGGCATGCTCTGAAACCAGCACAGTCCTTCTGGCAAAACATTTTAATACAAGCTGCCTGGAAGGTCTGTTTCCAAAGCTGAGTCACTTCCCTGCTGCGGTCTGCCAGAGACAGCACTCGGGAAAAGAATCCCTAAGAATCTGATTTTGTCTGTATAGACCACAAATAGATGATCCATTTAAACATCCCTGTGTTTGCCCAGTGATTTGTTTTAGTTTGACAAGCAAACACAAGCTCAGATCCTATAGCTCAGTGAGACTCTGAGAACATTTCCTTAGCATATGGTGAGGGAACAAAAGCTGGGAGACAATACTCACCACTGTGCTTTGCTTTATTGTTAGGAGCACCCAAGCTCCCCCAACTTCTGAAATCAGAAATGGTCCAAAATGTTTGCTGGTAAAATACTACTGGCTTCTGGTAATAGTTAGATTTCGAAAAGGGCCTTTTTCTTATTTAAAAGTAGATACACTTAAGATAAAGACAACAAATATGAAGTACTTTGTTTCTGAATAAAAAAGAAAACCCAATCTGTGAAAAAGAGTTAAATTGCCAGACAAGTAGCACAGTGAGCAGCAAAACCATTATTTGGATTAAGTGCCTATGTAACAGCATACTAAGAACTCAGTTAATAGAACTTGAAGTAGAAAGAAAAATGCATTTTTCAACCCTTCCTTAGAGCTAGTATAAATAGGTGCATGCAAACCTCATCACAACAAAAAATAAAATTTGAGGCATCTCAACAGAACTTTTCAGCTGAAAAGAATAGCAAGCTGTGCTTACCTTAAAATTGTGTGCTTTTTCATAGTTGAAGTGGTTGTCGTTCTGAGTTAAGGCTGCTCTTCTGACCAAGGAGGTGATCTGTGAATAGGCAAAGAGTTTCAGAGGTTGCCACAAAAGTGCCCCCTTGACTCCCACCTTCACCCCCAGGGCCACGGCCAGGAGCTCTTGGCGCTTCCTTCCTCGCTTCGACTTGTGAACAACAGCACAGTTTTTCTCATTTTCCAGCCACAGATCCTCTGAGAACATAGCGCTGGGATCCCAAATCTTTTCCCTGTCTTCCTCAGCGCCAGGGAGCCTGACTGTAGTCAGCACGGTACAGTTTGTCCAACTGCTTCTGATGTTAGACAGCAGATTTGAAGCAGCTGCAGCCCATTCTGCCGAGACCTCTGGCATGTGACTTGAATGGGCCGTCTTGTGGGACGGAAGGAGCTTCTGCATCTGAATAAGTAACGGCCTGTGCCGTGCAGCTTCTTGAGGCAGATGTGTGCCTCGAACAATAGCACAAATTCATACACTGAGCAGCCTCCCCCACCGTGCTCCCTGAGCAGGGGTCTCCAGAGAGGTGCTGCTGAAATACCGGCTGGGGGACACACAGCGTTACAGCTTCACCCCCAAAGGCATTTCCAGGGATAGATCTCTTCAACTCGGCGGTGTGTTAAAAAATGAACAAACAAACAAAAAGCCCCTGGAAAGCCCTCACAACTGAATCTGATGCTGCATCCAATTACACTCAGACTTGGAGACTTATCAGCCAGCAGTCTGCATGCCAGCAGATTAAGCTCTTAAAACCATGATGATTGTTTAATCTTACAGGGCAAAAATCTCTCTCTCTTTTATTTTTTTCCCTTTTCATATTCTGTACAAGGGAAAAAAAAATCCAGCACCACTCCAAGCACTAACAGCATTTTTATGCCATGGTTTAAATTAAGCATTTTGTCAGTGTGCACTTGGTAGCACTGAGGTAGTTCACTGCCAGGGAAAGCTGAAAGCCCAGCTGGGACTATGCGGGCTTGGAAGCCCTGGAGCCCTGTGCAGCACTCGAGTGAAGGCAGCAGGGGAGCTTCACAAGGATGTAGGAGGCCCACACGCACAGCCCTGTTTGCAGAACGGGGTCTTCAAGGTGGCAAGAGCAGTTGTGCTTTGCTCTGGTTATTTGCATCTATAGATTTTGAGGGGAACTAATTTCTAGTTAAAGCCCAGGGACAGGAGGTATTGGGACCCTGACCAGTCTGTGCTACAGCTTTCAGTGTTACTTTCCACACGTGATCCACTTTTTTACAGGCAGGTAGTTCCATGTTCCAGGACTCAGATGTCTGATACTGAGCATTCACTGGGAAGCACATAAGCACACTCAGGACTGCCTCCCCACCGGTTTCCTTCCCTCCAGCTCCCCTCTCTTACTCCTTTACTAAGTATTCCAATTCCCCATCCATAAGAGGAGGATAGGAGTTACCTGCTCAGCAGAGCACGGTGAGATTTAAGTCTAAAGGTGTGCCTAATGCTCGAAGTGCTGTGATAGAGCAGAGTGGGGAGTTGCCAGTGCTACTGGGAAAACTGTCTCTTTGAACTGGAGACACTAAAGAGCACATCAGCCTTTCACAGTCTGCCCCACTTCAACTAACCCAGAAAACATGTGAAATTAAAGTATTTAATTCACTTATATTAACTTGTGACGTTGCCTTGCATCTATTTTTTTCAGCCTGCTTTACCTCAGGCTGAAAAGTCAGAAGGTTCATCTAATTCACTTACTAAACCCTCCACCACACAGACTGCCTGTGCTTAGTAAAAGTGATGCTCTGCTGATTTGAAAGCCCATGGGGACAGATGGTTGTCCGTCAGTAACATCAGGCTGTGCAATTTCAGAGAGTACCCTACTTAGGGTTTTCAAGAAGCTGTGCAACCTGCAAAATCAGCTTCTCAGCCATAAAACCATGCACTTACTTCTATGTATAGCATACTTAATTCCTTTCTTTTTCAGGGAGCTCACAACACCACTTTTTACATGCTCCCTTACTCCAAAGCTTCTGGTCCCCAGTAGGGAGGATTTCCATGCAAACCCTTTGCTCCCTGAGCTGTTGCTGCCCATTCAGCCTTTCCCCAGGGCTTGGCACTGTTATCTGACCACTGGTGACAACTGGCTGTGATGCACGCATGGACATTGCTCTGCCTGCAGGAAATCCCTGCTGCTCTTCCATATGTCCTCCTGTAGTGAGTCCCAGTTTCTGTTAGCTCAGGACCTTTATCTGCTTTCCAGGAGACAGACAGACAGAGCTCCCCAGCTCTCTCTTCATGTGTTTCAAGAGGTAAAAAGTACTGGTTTTTGGGACATCTCTGATCCCTCAGAAGCAATGGCTTCAGTTTGGGCCGTCACAAAGAAAACCTTGGAGTTTCTCAAAGTTCTTATCACATTCCAGTTTCTTTCCTCAGTGCTATTTAAAATGTACTTATATTTATCAGAAAGAAAACCCCCAAACTAGTTCTGGGTTGTCAGACACCTCTGAATCTACAGCATCTAAATCCCCATATATACATAAGCTACTTTTTCTCTAACTTCCAGCATAACAGATCCAAAGTCAGAGAAAGGTCGGTTTCCTAATAATGCTCTAATATTTGCATTTATGTCGCTAGACTGATAAAAATCCCATTATATAACCAATATTTTTTACATAACATGGCAGATTTGATACTCAAGTGACAGGCTTATGATGATACATCTTGGAATTTCAATTTATTAAACTATATTTGGAATATCAGAGTGTCATCCTGGGATCAGACATACAGACATATTTAATGGAAACTCTGAGTGTTTGTACAGAAGCATTAAACTTAGTAGACTTGGGGGAGGAAAACTCAGCCAAACCTTATGACTAAGGCAGAGCAGTATTTACTGTTTATCATATATGAAATTTTATTTATCCCTGGGGTATCTGCCTTGCTTGGGCCCTGTTTAGACAGTTGTTTAAGGGGATTCATTGCAGACACAGGATGTGCACAGAAGGCCAGCACTGAGTGCATCCTCTTAAGGAGTTTAATCAAAGCCCTGACAGGTTTGGTGTCTAAATGGTGCTGCAAAAGTCAGATGAGCATGGACCCCAAACACAACCACTTCCTTCTCTAAATACAGTGAAAACTTCAGCAATGACAAATTCTCAGCCACAATCAGTTCCTGATATCACAGGCTCACCCCAGTGCTCTTCTTTTATCTGTTTTCTTTTTCCTAGTACAAAATCGGCTGCACAAGGTGTCAACTCGTTCAAAGAGCATCTCTTGATCAACTTAGTGAGTTAGCCTGCAGCTAAAAAGGAGAAGGCCAGTGGCTAAGAATATTACTGCTGGTTGTCACTGAACGTAAAGCTAGTGAAAGCTGAAAGGCGAATATGGGTTATCTGTGTTTTCAGACCAAAGCATTTCTGCCTAACATATAATTTTAGTTTACTAGTCTCTTTGTAAAACAGATGTGCTGTATAGGAAATTGGGGATTTAGAGCAAAATAAACGTCACTGAACTAGAATAATAAAACTAAGGGGCAGAGCAGGGGGGAAGAGGGCGACGACTCATCTGTTGCGCCATTTCCAGCGCGCCTCCGCAGCATGAGCTGAGCCACACCATTGTCTCTCCCCTCAAAGACTGGCGTCTTGTTTGCTAACAAAGGCCTCGGGCGTAGGAAAGAACGAACTGCACTATGAAAAGCTTTTGGTTTTGTACATGTGGTATGATTTCTGTTGTAGTCGTGTGGGCAGTGCAGAGGACTTGCTGGAAGCAAGTGGTGGGGGAACTCTGCATGCTGCCCTGCTACTCTGTGCCAGCTCCAATGTGGTGAGGAGTGACACTGTGGGAGTGATGGCTTCTCTCCCTGAGCTGCCACCATGCCTAACTGTGGCTGGCAGGGAGGGGAGATCAGGGGGCACATCCTTGGCTTGCTGCTCTGCCTGACAAAGGACACAGCTGTGGGGAGGAAAGGAGGAGCACGGGCATGTCTCTTTGGATGACACCACAAGTGAAACAGTTCCTCCATGATGAGGAACTGTGACAAATTCATGACTGATCTCTAACTAAACACACTTAACTCTGCACATAGATACAGTCACAGGTCAAAGAGAGGCCTGTTTCCTCGCAAGCACGGCACACTCGGTTATCTGCCAGACAGATTATGTTTGCTCAATCGCAAACACGTGGTGGAGATGACACATGGAGCAGGAATCTTGCAGCTATTGGGTTTGTCCTAGTTTTCTCCCACGGAGCTCTTCCCACGAGGTGCTCAGAACACGTCAAAGAAGCCATCTCTTAGCAAGACACAGGACACAGAAGGGAAATGGTGGTGGAGGCCAGTCAGCCAAAGGCCTTTGCCATACCACAATCCCACCAGTCCATGCCTCCTACTGCCACAGCACTGTGAGCTGCCATTAAAAGGCTTCTGTGCTGCACAAACAGTGGGAGGAAACAGGCTCCAAGAAGAAAACATGCTGAACACAAAGCCAAGCACAATGTGTGCAGAGTGGTGCCTGCCAACGTGATCTTGCAAAACCCACGTTCCTAAGAAACCCTCTCTCCAGCAGGAAGGCTCCCGATGTCAATTACGTGAGCAGAGCTTGCAGAGGTGGGCAGTGGCCAGGGGCTATGGGAGAAATCAGATTGCACAGCTACTGGGCTGTTTGCTTTTTGGTGGAAACACCATCTTCTTGCTCCTAGGGAATCAAAAAGTTACAGGTCTGTTCAACAGAGCCCTACCTGCAATCACTGTGAGCTTCCTCCAAGTGCAGGTCCACTAGGATTCCTCAAGGGTGCCCCTTCCCCACCCCAAACCCAACAGTCTCTTGTTCCCAGCAGAAAACTTCCTTTCAAGGTGAATTGTCACTCAGTAAACATGACACTTTTAATGAAAAAGCAAAGAACCACAGGTGGTTTTTTTAAGGATTAAGATTTATCTATAGTTTTTCTTTGTTACGACTTGGCATTTCAACTTTTTTTTTTAATAACCTCCAGTACCTCTGAAAATTATGACTGAGCTGCTGTCAACAATATGCTGTTCAGGCAGCAGATTATCTACACTGGGCTCCTGTTCTGGAAAGGCTGGTTGCACTTCCATCACCACCATTCACACCTATCTTTTGCAGATAATCCACAGCAAAGAAACCTGTTTATTTAGGAAGACTTCTGAAGTACATGTTTTGATGCTAAAGTTATTAAAATAGTAATATTTACACCTCTCCTAAATTAATGCGATTGATTATTTATTAGCATCACAGCAACCAGCTGTCATTTATACACACTTCTGACAGGCTATTCAGTCCATTCCTACACAGATAAAAGATACAATTTACCTACAGCAAATGGAAATCTAATCTCCCTTTAACTTCAGATCCCCTTTCTAAATCCTCCTCAAACAGATTTTTCCGTATGCATCATGATTATTTTTCTCAAAACAATATAGTGAACCAAGCAATACAACATCCAAAGGTGAAATACTGTATAATCAGGAAGGCACTAGTGAGACTATTATTAAAAATAATAGTTGCTGTAAGCCTCTTATGGTGTATTAATATAATAAACTATTGTCTATTTTGGAAGAACAACTGGAGATCACATTAAGTGGGATGCAATTACATAGCCATCTTCAATTAAGAAATAGTGAGTGGACTAAAAGCTTTTATGCTGTCAGGCAATTCTATCACTTAATGCATTAATTTGTGTATTTCCCATCCACCTTTGTATTCAGTATGTCTGAAATAGTATTTTGATTTCTTATTTTTGTAAACTATAATAGATATGCATTGTGTCAGTAACATGGAAGAAATAGTGCAGAAATGGGGAAAGGACCTTGGTACAGTATGAACTACCACAGCAATTCCCTCAAATAACCCTGTAGAGATTAACATGCTAACAGCAGGTCTAGCCTATTTATTGTCTCGACTTCCTTTCCTCCCACTCTCTCCTTTATCCTTCCCAATCCATCTCCATACTTGTCAAGGTTATTAATGACGTTTTCCTGGCCAAGTTCATGATCCTCTCCTCTGTGCTTAAAATTCATGACCAAAATGGTAGCAGAGGGACAAAAGAGAAGAAGCATGAGGACTAAGTGGGGCAGATGAGAGCAGAGCTGCACACCACAGCCACTGCTGCTGCTGTGGTGGAAGAGGAACACCAGGGCCCCACGGAACACCAGCCCCCACAGGGCTGCCAGGAGCCGCTTCATCTGCAAATAGGGCTTTTGCAGGGAAACTGCACTGGATTGATTTCTGAATTGCCTCTTGTTCTCCCTGGGGATAAAACACATGCAACTGACTGAATTTGCCTGCCTGCAGTGTATGTCAATGAGTACTGTTATCACACATATAGATCAATATGTATCCATGATAACATCTGGCTTGTAGGCAAATGAAAATTCAAACATGATACTTATCCTGATATTTGCAAAGTATTGGCAGTGATCCTGTTATTCTGTCAATGATGACGGTATTTTTTTGACAACAGAACTAACACAGTATTTCTCTAACAAATAGACATTTAAGAATTGAATGGATGGATGGATGGATGGATGGATGGATACATAGCAGGTGTCTACGCTAAAACAGTAACACGTTCTTGCTTTATAACCAAAGGAGAAAAACAGAAACCTCCAGACAGTGATTCATCCTCTTCTATAAGAGGTCAAGTCTAAAACGGATGAGCTTGAATTGTCTTCTTGCAGGTCATTTATGGATCATATAGGAAAACTCGATGACTCTGGGAGAAACAGATAGGTTTACTTTAAGATATTCAAAATTAGGTAAAATCAATAGCTCTCTGTACTATTTTCTGTATCTGTTCTGTTATCTATTCAATTTTAGAATAAATTAAGTAAGGAATAATTTATTTTATCAGCCTCAACCATATCTATAAGTAATTATAGATTAATAACTGTACTTTGCTTTGGTTATCAATACTCCCCATACTTCAGACTGGCTAAGACTCATGCTCTGGAAATGTGGTATATCCAGTTTACTGTATCATTTGTTACACAGCTGCATGAAACTTTATAAAACTTCATAGGTTTATCTGGGCTCATTGAATGAACTTTTTCAAGAAGTGTAACTGTAGGGGCAAGAGTCTACATTAATAGAGATTTCTAACACTGACTATGTAGGTAGCCAGTATTTTGACACCTCACCCACAGAGGAAATAGCCTAGCAACATAATGAACTTAATATGACATAGAGTGGCCTCAATGAGTTAAGAAGGAAGTGACTCATGCTGACTGCAATATATGGGACTATTAGTCAAGAGACAGAGATTTAAAAAAATAGCCTAAACATTACAGTTTTTATCCAGATCCCCAGTGAATGCTGGCTCAGCACCATGTAAGCTATACACCTATATGACCTGCTCATATTTTTACATTTTCACTGTGAAGCTCTTGATTTCCAAAGAAACAGCACTTTGTTTAGGAAAGCCAGCTTGCCATTGATTAAAACTGTCATTACCCTGCAAGGAGACTGCAGAGCTTGAACCAGAGCCAAACCCGCTGGGCTGCCACAAAGAAGTGGAGAAGTTAACGCTCTTACTTCCCTGTCTGGGGAGAGGCAGAGAGGCAAGAATCTCTCTTCTGAGAAAGACAACTCCTATGAGTGTGGCACAGTGCCCTTGTGATTAGGGGAAAAGGAAAAGATGGCAAAAGGCCTGGAGGCGCCATAGCCAACAGCAGTCCTGGAGCCTCTAGGCTTGTTCATGTGGGGTTGTCATTAACCATAACTGCTTAATGGAGCTAGCTGGATGTCATGCTCAAACACAGGGTTAGACTGAGGACCATGTTTTGTGAGACTGCACTAAGTCTGTGTAATATCAGCTTTTTAACAAATCCCAGTCCTATACAGCTACTATGTTATATGGTGGGCAGAAGGCTTGGATGTTTGACCTTATACCTCATTACATTCCCAAATGTATACACAGCACCCTACACAAACACCTACACTCTCACTTTTGGGATAATTCTCATTTCTCTGTCTCAAACACTACTACACCCTACAGCCATGTGTTATCTCAAAGAAACACAGTAACTGTCTATCTTCTCCACACACAGTAAAACCTAACACAACAAAAATAAACACAATACAAAAAATAAAAGTGAGAAAGTTCTTCTGTTTCTCACTTTGAGTTCTGATACTCTATGTTAGTGACAGTAAACTTCTGGAGTGAGACCAACTCAGCCTTGCAGCACATGCTCTGGGCTGAATCTTACAGAGTGCAGTCAGAGTGCCTGTTTATATAGAGAAGAAAAAAATCTGCCCCTCCTGGGATTATGGTAAAATGTGGAGAAAAACAGGCTTCATGAAAGTTTCCCAGAAACAACAGTCAGAGAGCAATGGCATTTATTACCAGAGCCACTAACCGCTCGGCAGAGCCGGCTGATCTCTGGAGGATCTGTAAAGCAGCGCTGACGGATCTGCCAGAATGTAAAGTATGCTGTGGGAGTCTTAGGAACCAACAGCAGCACCCCAAGTTTTGCCCCAGCTTAAGACAGCTTAAAACAAGAGACTTTATTGTGGGTTAAACAGAGATTTATGCAGACTGAAAGGGAACAAATAATTTGTGAACCAGTGATTCATGAACTGGTGATCATCTTGTCTAAAAAACTGGCAATCTATAAAATTCTTCCTGGTAACAGTTCAGGAGTGGATTCTCAATGGTGTGATGCTCTGTTCATTTAGCACTCCCAGGGAGATGGGAATGATAAGCAATTTGCAGGGAGGACAGTGCCAACATCAGCATCAAGTGGCAAACAGGATTTTTCTCTAGTTTTGGCAATTTCTTGGTGGTGTGAAGGAACTCTAAAGCTTCAGTCTCAAACTTAATTCACACTACTGAACTACACTGCTGCTCAGCAGCCATGGCACCTTCAGATAAACTACACAGTACAATGACACAGAAATGTAGTCATGTGTTTCCTACCACTAGTAATATTTCTGTCCCCTTTTACTGCAGCATCTTGTGACTTTTTCCCATTAAAAAAGCATAAACTCACTAGACTATGTAAGGTGAAAGGACTTATTCATGCCATTTAGGAAACAAAGTAGGCAATTAGCAAATAAGAACACAACATGTTTTCAGGTTGAAAGAATACTTTTTAACAAGCCTGAACCAACAGCCCTTAACCACAAAGAAAGGGATAAAGGCTAGTTTTATAAAAATGCTGTGCTTTATGACTGTGAAGTTTCATTTCAGTATCCTTTATGAATTGCATTGTGAAAAACCAAAGAGGGCAATGGGCAGCCACTTTCCACATGCACTAGTGAAATTGTGGCATGGAGGCCATCACTGGTTTTGGTGATGGCCCAGCCATGGCTGTCTGACAGCTCGTCTGAGCTCACTTGTATATCCATGAATGTCCAAGGACACGTTCCCCTGAGACAGGAGCATACAGTGTTTACAGCTTACCTGTTTGTGAAATATGTGCTTCTGTCCCATCACCTCCAAGGAATGCCATTAACCCTGGTAGTGACAGACAGCGTCATCCCAAAAGAAGTGGTAAGGCTGTATAGCCCCTGGTATATCTCTGGCTTCGGAATGTGTGTTTGCTTAAAAACAGAGAAGGAATCCATGCAGGCAAAAGTGATGTGGGGTTAAAGAAAAATCAGAAAGCCCTGAATTCAGCCAGGTTCACTTACCTATTTCATTATATGCCTGAACTTTACCCCAAGAATGTATTACATCTCCCCTTGTGATATAAGAACAGCACAGAGGATAAAAGTTGGGACAGGACTGGCACCACGTATGGAAAAGCACAAACGCATCTGCAGGAATGGGCAATTTCATTCTATGGGATATGTACCCTCCTCCAACTCCTTCCAGCTCACCTTGCAGAAAAAGCCACTCAAAGTATAAGCAACTTCTTCTTCTCATAAATGAGGTTTTGAGCACCTTGGCCCTTGTTCCACTTCCCTTTTCCCACAAAGCAGCAAGGGAACTCCTGTGTGCTGCAGACAGTACACGAAAAGCATGGTTCACTGCACTTTTATAAGGGCATGTTATAGGGTACGCAAACCACTTGAGATCACACTCTTTGAACTTGCATAAAGTACCAGAATGTATCCAAGTTGTTTTATTTTACCTTCAAAATAATTGTTTTGTGTTTTACTTACTTAGCTCTCTGCTTGAAGCTGGCTTTGTTACTCCGTTACTCCATGGGTAAGTAGCGGCACAGCTATCCTTGAAAGCACATACACATTCCCATGGCCATTAGAGAAACAGCCAGACAAAGGCTGACCCCACTTCTCTGCTACTGAAAGAACACACAAAGGCTGTATAATCCTAGTTTTATTTTCCTGTACAGGTGTCATTTGACCCTGATATCCTTATAACCCCCTTTGACCCACAGCCCAGTGCCCACTGGTATGGAGCAGAGGCTTTTGTTCCTGATGGCACACCGTGCACAGCTGCTTCCATCATTGTCTGGAGAGGGACAGATGGCTGCTCTCAGCACAAAAAGGAGATTAAAAAAGAACTGAGGGAATGACATCACTCCTCAGCCTGGGATTTAATTCACGGGACCTGTGGGGCTACCAGTGGCATGGACTAACACTGCAGTTGACTCTGCCCATGGACAGGAAAAAGCTTGTATTTTGCACAGTAAATGAATTTTTTTTTTAAAATATACAGTTGCCACCACTCTAATATTTATGTTCTTTAGCAGTTTTTAGTTAATCTGAATATATACTATCCTATCAGAAGCAGCACTTCTAAAGTACTCTGAAAGTAAGACTGATATTGTACACTCCTTCTATCCATGGCTGTAGTTCAACTGCAGTAACTTGGTTTAAAGCTTATTTATTTTGTTTCACTTGTGATGAAGGAGTTCATAACATATAGCTGGGGAAACAAAATAGAGTAAATGATTTTCACCATTAGGACCAATCCTGCTATAACACTTTGTAGGTAAAAGATTTCATCCATGTCTCATAGCCCCACTTAAGTCAATTGAACAGAACAAAACAAGAAAAAAAAGTGTGAAGCTTTAGTTCTGGAAGTAGTGAGCTTTGTTGTCACTTTTCTGCCTTTAATTCAGCTCCAGATCTATGAAATCACTTGAATTCTTCTTTTTGTGATAATCAGACACCAAAAGTATTTATCTGAATTTATTTATTAACTTAAGTACATTACTTGATTACTGTTTGGGACACAGGAATTTGGCCTGTCTCTATGTTTGGTACTTGGTGCCATCTGCACCAATGTTTTTCTGCAGAGCAGAGATTTTTGCTCTGCAACAGATGTCTCATTGAAGACACTTGTCAAAGTGGCCACGTAGCTGCTACCACCCTCTTTATGCTACTGGCAGGCACTAGATGTGCAGGAATGCCGCCACGTGAAGGTGAAGCCATTCCTCAAAGAATATAAAGAATAAAAAGCTCCTTCCAGGTGTGTCTGTGGGGGTTTGTTTTTGTTTTGCCCTGAAAGGAAAGAAAGCAAGCAATTTCTTCTCTCCTTGAGTGTCTGGGAACATCAGCGATGCACTCCTCCATGCATGGCTGGGACCCATCACCTTACAGTGCAGCTCCTGCTCCAGCCCCAGAATCAGGCTCAGGCCCGAGGATTGTTTTGCTCCTAAGTGCTGATCAGCATCTATGGGAGAGGCACTGTCTGTTTATGGTTCTACTAAAAAAGCCAAGTGGAGCCTTTCCTTGCATGTAACCCCCCAGAGTAAGGTCCAGGTTATTCCCTCAGGCCAGCTGTACAAACCAGCTCTCTCTGGGAGACTCCTGGAGCAAAGCTGTGGCTTTCAGTATGTTTGCACAGCACTGACCAGCGGATAGGAGTGCAGAAAACCATGATGCTGATGAGACAAGAGATGTAACAGCTCCCATCCAACACACTCTGACTTTTACTGTGTCAGCAATGCTGATGGCAACACCAGCAGAGTGGAAGGCCTTGAACCAACAATATGTTGCACACTTTTCTGCTGTCACTAATTCAGAGCAGGAGGAATTCAGCAAACCATAGAGTTAGACCAGAGGCGATGATTAAAAGCAGTGGTGATGCATTTGCTTCATAAAGTATAAAGTACTATCATGTTTTATTTGCTAATCTGAAGAGTGGAACATCTTATCAGCCAATATGCTTAAACCCGGGGGTGAATTTTTTAGGGAAACACTTTTTGTTGCAGAACTTGTGACTCATCAGACTGGGGACTTTGCACAGGGAAGTTCTGACCAAGAGCCAAATTATGGGGTTTTTTTTTAAATGTGGAAACACTTAGGTTTGAAGTATTTTAAAAACCAATTCTCTGTTTCCAGTTAGAAATGTTTTCTTTAAAGCAGTTAATAAAACATTAAAAGTAGCTGGAACAGTTTCAGTCAATCCAACTTCAGTCTTTTTCTGCCTTTATCCTGCCTCCTCAGTGCTTGGTCATGAAAAGCTGAGTTTTACTTTTATTGCAAATCAGACAGAAATAAAAACAGAAGGGCAGAAATTAGCCATTACTGTTACAACCCTCCACTATGTGCTTTGATAAAATGTTAGTTTCAAAGGCGATCTTCTAATGATGACTGCCGAGCAAGTTGTATTCCCCTGTACAAGCTCAATACAGAGACACAAGGGCTTTACATTAATTTTCTTTTTGTTAATCAGTTGTTCCCCTGGGCTCTTTCAATCTGCCATGACAGCCTCAGTACCGCTGAGAATGCCTTTTCTGCTATTAAAACAAAAGGCACATCTCTAAACACTTCATAATTTCAAGCAGGAAAGAATCTCATTCTTCTAGCTGAAGAAAGCAGTAACAAAAGACTCATGAACTAGAACGCTGATGTGAATCATGGCTATCTTCTGCTTTCATTTTTGCTCTCTGGGGACTTCCAGCTGAAAGACATTCTTAACCCGGCCAGCAAGGTAAGGGGCCACACCACATGCCCCTGTGAAGGCTGAGGGACGAGAAGTACCCCTGAAGGAATGCTTTGGAAAGGCTCTCAGCTGTTTGCAAAGTATCACACTTCAGTCCCTGTGGAGGGGCCAGACACACTTAATATAGAAGGGCATTAATGAAGAATTTACTCAGCCAGGACCAGACAACACAGCATTTTAAACCTGGAGTTTACACAAACCAGACGAAAACTTGCCACAACACAAGGCAACTAAAATCAGACTTCACTGCACTGAGACAAAACCATAGCTCCACACATGTCCTTTTGGGTAGTATGTTTTCACAGCACACTAATAGCCTCCATTTATATTACATCAATTTCCAAATTAAAAAAAATAATAAATATTGCCACATTAAAAATAACAGCTTGTTGGTTCTACATTTTGAAAAATAAGCTGAGCACTGTATTGTTCACTCAAACAAAGTAAGTTAATTTATCACTTAAATGCATTTTCACTTCATTTTAAAACCATCTAATTTGCTTTCAGAAGTTTAACAAGTTGGTTTACTATTGCTGTAATACAGGGACATTTCATTAAATGACCTGCCATCTTCTATCAACATCATCATGATTGCGTGCTTCCCTTGTTTTATTTTAATTTATAGCAATTTTTTGCTACTTGCCAACATGGGTTCCTGTTGCAAGACATGGATCATTGATAGAATTATTGGGATCAATAAAAGAACTATACAAGCAATAAGCCTGCAAGCAAAAGGCCTGTGTGAGAAAAACTCTCCATGAGAAAGTCCCTGTGTGAAAAACAGGGCTGAGAACAAGAAGGGAGTTTGAAAAGGTACAGCTGTGGAGATAAGACCCGGAGGGAGGAGGGTGAACACTGAATTCTTTTAATCATAACATAACTGTAGAAGCTTGCCAATGTAAGTCCAATTAGGTAGAAGTAGAAATGTGCTTTGATAAGTTTTAAGCCACTTAAGAGTTAACAAGCTGGTATACTATATAAGTGCCTCTGGATTGCTAATAAACGGAGTTTTGCTCTTATCAACCACATTGGTTTTGGACTGCAAGTAACTCCCCCCGCCAGAGTCCCGGGCCTCTCTTCTTTTTACAATTCCAACAGGTTCTTAGTAATGTCACAGACTGGCATGGAAAGCAAGCCAGTTGCTTCCATTTCCCCTGTGCTCAACATTTCATTTGCATCCCAGTTTCACAGCCTTCAGTGCTGCATGGTACTTGCAGGGCATCAAACCTGGATACCTTCCTGATGTGTAGAATGAGTTCTTCCCAGTCTGGCTTTTATTTTGCTTTCTTACTAATCTTCTTCATTAACTCCAGCAGTAGCAAAATGTTGGGAAGAGAAAGGTTACCTCTACAGACAACAATTCACAAATCATCTCAAGCTTTATAGTTTCAAGCCTTTTAAGCCTTAACTTGCTAAATTTGTTTGCAAACCAACAGGCCAAACGTGCTTCATAACACATGTACCACTCGCTCTGCAATGCACGAGCCACCACTGAGGCTGTTGCTCCAACATCCGTTTCTCCTTGGCTCTTAGGAACATGCAGCTGGTAGCAGCAATGGGGCAGACTGTGGTGGCAATTAATGTTTCTAGAGGAAACTGCTGCAATCCCCAGGTAGTTGTAAGGTAGACAAGCGAGTGCCCTTACTAGATACCATTGCCTGTAAGTGCTGAAGAGCAGTGGAGGATGCAGCAATAACCCAGCTGCAGCCTCTAGTAGCATACCACAGGCAAGCTTTGGGACTTGAAGGAGCAGCTGTGACCCTCAAGAGACTTCCAGGTATCTTCACCACATCACTCAGATTCAGCTCCAAGTTATCTAGAACTTGCCTGTGTTGCTGACTTCCACATCGATGACTCCATCTACAAGATTCAAATCAACCAGGTGTGGGTGAGACAAAGCCCTACACCCCTGGAGTGCCACAGCTGCCTGGCCTCTGGCAGGGCAGAGACAAGGGGGAAGATCTGTCCCAGGGCAAAGAACCAACACCTGGAAATAAACAAGTGGTTGCTCTCAGCTAACAACAAAGCCACTAAAAAGCAATTATGGCTGTTTCCCCTGACAGCTGTTTGCACTGATAGTGTGATCAGTGATGGTCTCAGCAGTGTAAAAAACATGGATGTTTACTGATAAGGAGAAGAGTTAGGAACCATCCAGGTATCAGCTCTCTACACCCAGCCAATAAGGACCAGGTACCGGGTTTTTGGCACAACATGTGCAAATGAAAGGGACGAGGATGATGAAGCATCACTTCTTAAACCCATGGCAGTGCTAAGCCCCAAATGAGATCAGAAGAACCTTGGAGATCAGTCAGGGATAAGGAGATTAGCTCCTTGGTTTCACACAGACCAATGTCACGGGAAGTTTAACCTACAAGTGAAGAACAACAGTGGCAATTCTGGCAGATTTTTCCACATCCAAAAAACATCATCTAGGCAACAAGAAAGTTGTCCTGAGCAGACAGAATAATGTCTAAAACATTCCTCCACAAGTACAACATAAAAGAAAACTTACAACAGCAGCTCTTTTATTTCTTACTTTTGTACAATAAAATGTTCCACTTGGAAGGAAGAATAATTCAGGGAATGTTCAGTTGAGACTCTCCTGTAGTTTGGCTCCAGCTCTGAACAATGATCCCTGCCTTGTCACTACAACAGACTTTTACCCTGCATATTTTTCACCTTCTGCTTCCTGCCCTTGTGTAATTGCCTGTCTCAGATTAGAAATGGGCCATCCATCCAACTGCACACATTTGGGCCACTATTTTCAATGCAGTTTTACATATGCTATCCACACCATCAATATTCCCATGATTTCCTGTTCACATTCAACTGAGATTACTCTGATCCCATAACCGCATGAAGCATCAAATGAGAAAAATACTTGCTGAGCTAATTCAGCTCGTAAAGTTCCATTTTTATTTGCTAAGATGCCTGGAATCACTACTACACAGTAAGTCATTGCCTAGAGAAACTTATTTTTTTTAGGAAAAAAAAAGAAATGCCCTCTACAGTTACCTTTATGATAATTCATGTAGTGAATTGAGTGATTAAACTCTCTGCATTTACAGAAGTACTTAGCTTTATGCTTTAGCAATTCTGCAGTTTACAGAGATTTATACTTACAGAAACCCTTTAGGGCAGGATCCCAGAGCAAGAATTCTCCTTTGTTTGGTAAATCTGTACAGTCTCACTATTTACTGTTAACAAGAAATGTCATCATATTTACCATCAGCAAATCTTCTAAAGTCTGCAAATTATCAAGTAGCTGAACAGCTAATTTATAAAACTCATTACTATTTTAAATTGTCACTACATGTTGAAACAACCTATAATGGAGAGCATTGACTATGACACCCAATTTCCCTCTGTTCATAGTTGGGTAAGACTCCAATTGACTGGACAGACTCTTCACTTTTCAGTAGTGTTTATTATTTGCATTGCAACAGTGCACAGGAGCTCGAGCCTTTGACCAGGTCAAGGCAACAGCGACATGGTACAAACATGGAGTAAGAGATGTTCCCTGCCCTGGAGAGCTTACACTCTAGAGAGCTGCCCCACCTTCGGAACAAGGACATTTTTTTCACACAAGAAAAAACATATGAAATGAAACATAACCACAAGAGACTTAAGGCTGTAAAGAGGAATTTTCAAATATCAGATCAAGGACCCAATAGTAAATTACTAGAGTATTTTAAAAGTGCACTATATGTAGTACCCCAAGTAATAAAGTTCCTGTCTCTGCTTAAGTGCTGAATTCCTGACTAAAATGCAAATGAAGCAGAGGATAGAAGTAGAAATCCCATTTTAATTCAAAGGTTGTTCTCCTTACTGTCCCTGTTTTGCCCAGAATAACCAGAGCCCTTATTTCCTCAGGGAATAAAACAGCACAAGTTCAAGAGAGAAATGTGTACAACAATGGAAAGTCAATGTATTCTATGTTTATAAGAATCTAGAGTTCTCCCTGAGTATTATCATGGGATGTAGATTATTTTATAACCTTATACTCAATCTGTAATGTAATTCCTGACAAAACCCAATTTGCCCAAGAACTCTCCTACTGCAAAACTCTGCAGTCCACATTACATACACAACAAAACTATTTTTAGAACATCTACTGAAAAATCACAAGGAGTTTAGTTCAAAATGAGCCTCTCTTAGACTTTCCATTAAAATACATCTTTAAAATAACTTTCTAACTTTATAAATAGACTGCAAACTAAAACATTTAGGAGCCAAGAAATACCAAAGCTAAGAACTATCTGAAGAATTCCCCCCTTGCCCTTCTGGGCACAACAGAAATCTACCTAATTACAGACCACATATTTTGTCTAATTTGGGGTGTGTGTGTATCTATATATACACACATACATAACATATATATATATGTATGTATGTACTCATAGAGTCTGTCATTCCATGAACATAATAGGAAAAGGCAAATATTCATATAAAGGTGTTGTGGATTAACACCATGATTTATCTGAGTGTGAATGGACTAGACTTGGCTGAAAAGCATGGGGTTTGTTCTCTGTGAAATTTCTTGTCTTTTTTCCAAAATTTTAAACTCCAGGGGAAATGGTGGGCTTTTGATGGAAGGAGTTTTCTGGCAAAAATGGCCCGGTTTCAGGTCTGCTGTGCCTGGGGAAGATCTGCCAGCCAGACAGTGGTTTGGGTTCTCAGCTTAATGGCAGACTGCCTAAGGCCCAGGGATCATTAGCTTTCAACATAATTAGCCCATCTATCAGGCAGATTAAACTGAGGCTCAGGACACCCAAAGAAATCCAAGGAAGTAGTGAGGTGTGAATGCTGAGGGTGGAGGTGTGATGTGTGAATACATATGGTCACTTGGACTCAGTAAAGTATTTTTTTTCTTTTGACTGCAACATTTCAGGCTCAAATATACCTTTTCTGGAAAAAAAAAGAAAAATACCCTAGGTATTGCTGGAAAACTTCCAAATATCTCTAACCTGTACTCCTGCTGAAGGAGATAGTGCTTACTGGAAGAACCAGGACTAATTTAATGAGCAGTGGGCCTACTTTTTCAGCAATGAAGATAAAAATAAATATTGAGCAGCTGCCTACTTGACTATGCAGCAGCCACAGGCTTTAATCCATTTGATAGACCGTAAATCTGCCTGGAAACCAAAGAACGGTGAAAGTATTCTATATTTATGAATCTATTATAGGCATGTAATGTAACATTGACTATTTGTCTTTAGTATGTCTGCATATGTACATACCTTTTGAAATGCTACGCACATACTACATATGCATATAATATGCATATCATTACCAAACAATCTCTATATCTAAATTTAATTAGTTGTCCATATTTGAAAAATGTATTAAAGACAAAAGCAAGACTTGGCATGTTAACTGGAGCCATGCACAGTAAATACCACCCTCACACACACAGAGTCTGACTCTAAATTAGACACTATGGTGCTAAATTGTGTACGGGTAAATATAATAACCAGGATGTTTCATCAGAAATATGCAAATATTTAGACTTTTGGATTTTAGACAATTTTGGATATTACCATTCTACACAATTGTATTTTATAGTAGTGGATATAAAGGGGAAAAGTACAGCATTTAGAAAGACTGACCACATTTTTTTCACATGGATCTAAGTTCATAGTCAAATCAAAAGAAAGGTTTTTTTAAATCAAAACGTGTCACCTTCCTGCATACCTTTCAAATGTTATTGTTTAAAAAAGGATTGTGCAAGGAAGTATACAACTAAAGCAGGAATCTCCAGCAGCTCTGTCAGTGAGCGTGTTTGGTAAATAAGAACCTAAACTGTCTACCCAAGGCAGGTAAATCATCTTTCCCTAAAATGGTATCATCAATTAGCAGAATTTATTAGAGCTAGTATCCCTTCTCAGCCATCAGGAAGAGCAGTGCCTTACATAATTTAAAATGCCAATGAGGATGCGAATTTTTTCTCTCACGTAGACTTTGCAAGACTCTTCCCTGCTTGACCGCCTCCAGGGTGAAGAAACTTCCCCACCATTTGTTCAGGAGCAACCCTGGAGCACCCACCTGAGGCTTTGCATGCCAGGCTGTAGCCACCAGTCTTCTCTTCTTGGTGAGGACAGGATGCCCAGAGCACTCAGCATCTGCACTGGGCTCCCTGGGATTCACTTCTACCCAGTGGTTCTCCAGCAGCACTGGGAACTTCACTTCTCCCATTTCCTTCTAACGTTTAAACTTGGCAGGCTACAGAAACATCTACTTGGACGGGTTTCTGACATGGCTGCATTTTGGAGGGTGAATGGCAAGGAAGAGTAACAAGCAAGACTGACCTGCCAACATCATCTTTTTTTTGGATTTTGTTGTTTGGTTGGTTGGTTGGCTGGTTTTTTATCTCCCTGAAAATACCATTCCAGTTGTAGGCTATGCTTAGACTCTGCTGCGGATCACCTACTACGTTTTTGGGTTTTGTAAAAACAAGACCTGCTGCAGCTGTGCATGAAAGATAAATTGTTACAAGTAATAGATGAATAAGTACAGCCCAGAAAGATTCATTTTACCCTACTTCAGGCAAATCCCAATTGATTACAAGTTTCTAGGAAAAGTAACTTGCTTCTTTATTTGTACATAAAGTGCCTAGTCTACATTGGTGATACTAAAGAGAAAATATATTAATAAGAAGAGAAACTATTAATAGTATTCTTCAGGATATCTATGACATGAGCAGATGCTTGCTTCTGGGTGATGGGAAGCAAATGACAAACTGAGGGTCACAGTGAGAATGGTCTAGGGATAAACCCTCCAGAGCATGTTCTGAAAAAGCTGATTATTTTCCTTTTTATTACAATATTCTGACTAAAAGTTTTTGCTTCTAACAACTGCAAAGACGGTTGTTACCCTTAGTGGTAAAAAATGCTCTAATCAGCCTTATTATGTTCTTAAAGAACCATCAAGCATTCCCTGTGTCATTTGTTTTATTTGTTTCTTCCCATGACTTCACGGAACAAACCGGTGGCTATTTTTTTACCACACTGACTTGCACGCAGCAAACAACTGATTACTCATTGTCACGTATGTAAATCTTTGAAGTGCACAGCAAAGGAAAGAACATCCCTATTTATTTCTAAAGTGAAATCCCAGCATCCAGCAGAATTTTAAAACTGATTTTTCTAGGGCAATACTTCTTTCATCTTCCCAATACTAAATATTAAATAAGAGAGATCTGTCTTAATTCAAGCTGAGCTCTGACCCTTGAAGTCTTATGATGCTGTCTGTGTTTACATGAGCACAGACTATTTTTCTCCAAGCTAGTTCACATCATGCACATTCCTCTCAAACTCTCCACAATCCAGAATGCTAATGACCCTCCCTTCCCTCCTGGCTCATCAGGGAATTAGGAAGCTGTGGAGTCTGGATGCTGCACAACAGTTTTCATCAGAAAGCTGATATTATTCCTGGTTCATTGACAAGAGGCTGACTCATTATACTAATCTTTTCTCATTTTTGGCACCTAATTGGAGTTGCAGCTTGCATTTTTTAAATAACATTTAATAGGGTATATTATTTTCTATATTTAGATAACAGATCCCATTAGTTTCACCT
Source organism: Corvus hawaiiensis (assembly GCF_020740725.1). NCBI lineage: Eukaryota > Metazoa > Chordata > Aves > Passeriformes > Corvidae > Corvus > Corvus hawaiiensis. The sequence continues at coordinate 45,136,355 of NC_063213.1, forward strand.
GCACTTGATCAATACTTCTGCAGAATCTAATGTGTGCACTCAGTAGCAGAAGTAGCCTCATTAGCCTTTTAACATGTTTGAATTACTTGCCAACACAAAATGAAGGCTCTGGGCAGGGATGTAATCCAGACCACTGTGCAACTTTCAACCAGTTTCATCACTGCAGTAGACTTCTCTTTTTCATTTCCATCACATGCCTTTCACTTCCATAAATAGCAAGGCAAAGCTGCTTGCCCACAGCCACCCACTCACTCACAGCCATGACTTAATAATCATCAAGAAGTGGAAACAATAGAAATAGTAGCCAGCTATAGCTGTGGCATTCAGGGGAAAGCAACGTTTGGAAATTCTTCTTGCTTTTAAACAGCTTGAACTCAACCCAGGGAAAACAGCATGTTTAACTATATAACCATGCTGCTTTAGTCGAGCAAAGGCTCTCCAGTGCACTGAACGAGGCAGGAAACCCACAAGAAAGAAAAGAGATCTGGTAACCAAAACCTCCCTCGTCATGTAAATGCACAGCTGAGGTTGTGCTGTTGACCCTCTGTCAGACATTCCTTATCTTGATTTTGTGCCTTCGAAGCTCTTTTAATACTGATTCTTTTTATCTAATTTCTTTGGACTCCTGCAACAACATGCATCCCTTTCCCAAGCTAAAAGTATGAGTTGGGGAACCCCAATGACTCCAACATGGTTAATTGCCCAGACTGGACCAAAGCTTAAAACAACAAGGACAGACATCTGCAGTATGAATCAGCACAGCTCAGCAAGGAGTAGGTAGTAACTTTGTGGATGGGTCAGTCATGGGAAGAGCATTAGGAATCAATGAATTTTCACAATTTTTTGCTGACAACAGGGCAATTATGAGACTTTGGGCACAGATTTTTAAGTCCTATAAGGGACAGTGTCATGGGGTACAAATACCAACCACCCTGTTGGGCACCAGCCTGAGCCTGGCCTCTACAACCTCAGGCTCCTTCAGGCTCTTATCTGTTAAAGTGAGCAATTTATTGGAGCTGAGCCTCCACCACAAGGAGTTGGCATTTTTCAACAGAAAAATGCTATGTAGAAAAATCCCCAATGAACTAAATTAGCTGGAATCTTCTACGTGCTGTCAAAAGCTTGTCCTTTCCCTCAAACTCATCTGAGTAGTTTTCTGCAGTCAGAGAAGAAAATCCAGCTTGACACATATGTGGAAACCTCCCAGCCAAATGGCTGAGGCTGAGCAGAATGTTTTTTGGGCCTTTTTCAAATGGACAAAATCATGCATTTATCCCTCTGCACAACTAAGAGAGAGAACAGTCCCATTGAAGAAGAGAACGAAACTCAATCTCTCTTGGAATCAGGGCAGTCAGAAAAATGGAGAACAAGTTTAAGAAATAGCCTAATAGGAGATTTAAAGCAGAAAAAAACCTCTAGAGGATGCCATTTAATGCATATTTTTCTGTTGTATATTTTTTTTTGTATCACTGAGCACATGCAACTCCAAGCACAATCTGGGGAACTGGATGTTGCAAACTGGTTCAGAACAGATTGTCCTGAATGATTCTAGTGTCTACTCAGGTACAAAGACAAGACCCACTCTGGAGGCCCTTCTTAGCACTGCTGCAAGGAGGCAGCATGTGCTCCTTATCTAGGACCTAACTCCATCACAGGAGGGTGATGCTCCTTTCACCCAGAGCCCTCCTTTCAAGGGAAGGAGGTAAAAATGAGAAATTTCTCAGAGATCTCTGACAGATGAGGAAAAGGAAAGAGATTCCTCAATTTTATCTGCTATAAGTAAAGATAAGGGCTCTTTGCCCCTTCCAAAGCTGCTATTCCCAGAAGTTAAAGGCAGAATCAATTGTTCTCTTCCCTTCAGTCCACTTGAAAAGAGAGAAGTCTGGGAGCCAGATGCTACTCAACAGTGTGAAAAACAGCTCGAGTAAAACCTCTTTTTTTTCCTCCACCCCATGTAGAAACACCAGCCACATTTTGGAGAGGAAGGACTCACCTTCCTCACAATTCCAAACGAGCAGGTCTCAGACTTTTGGTGAAGTGTCCAACTCACTCACAGACACATTTTCTTCCAGCAGCTATCAAGCAGTGAAAATTGCGGTCAGCTACACCTGTGGTGTTCGGGGAAAAGCAAAATCTGGATTTTTTTTTAAGCCACCCGAAGCCAATCTGTGGAATATCATGAGCTGGCAAGTCACAAACACCCAGAAGCCGGCTGTGTGGCACTGGTGGAAACCAGGGGAGCCCCTGCAGCCATTTATTTTGCAGACAGAAGTATGTTTACAAAGATGGGGCAGAACAAAAGGCAGAGGTGTATCTTATCACTACACTTACACTTTCAGGAAGGTAAAAATATGCCTGGAAACTGTACCTATGAAGCTTAAAAAATATTATTAAAAAAAAAAAGTAATATCAGCTTCAAATTAGCCAGGCTGCCTTAGAAATGTGACTGCAGTGTATGTAAGTCTCTTTCACCATCTGCCCTATCTTTTGAACCAACTGACTGATTTTAGCTGAAGTTGATGAAGCAACAGTCTGAGTATCATGAAACTTGATTGCTTGACTGAGGTGAGAGATGTGGTCTGAGCTGCTGTGCTCCCCTGTGACCAGCCCAGCAGCAATGCCTTCTGCCTCCTTTGCAGGTGGTGAAAAGGAAATAAGGGGAGAAGAGGGTAGAGGAAGGAGGAATGGAGATGAGGGATGGATGTGTGAAAGGTCTGGAGGGATGGCTGGGCTTGCTGAAGTGGGAGTAAGGTGTGCAGAAAGATAGAGCACAAATGAATAGGGAACCCAGGCATCACCAATTCCAATGCTCACAATAAAAAAACCCAACCCTTTATAACTGGCTCCAAGTGTTTTGTGTCAACCAGAAATATCTGGAATTGCAGAGATTTATTCTTTTATGTATTCATCGATTTTAGTGCCTAAAATTTCAAGGCATTGCATATCTTTGCTATGGGACTCCCTTTAACCCCTTTGCTGCTGGTCCTTCTTGCATCTTCTGTGCTGCGGCAGAAGGTGACAGTTTTCCTTTGCTGCGCCGGTGCTCCATAGGCAGAAACCAGAGTATCTGTGTTGGGGTTTCTGAAGCATAAAGTGGGAAAAAGCCAAAAGAAAGACTTTTTCTTGTCCTGGGAAGGCAAGAGGGGAAATAATGAGGAAAACTAAGGGTGGCATAGAGTGGTTTTTAGGATGATAGCTTAAATAAAAGAAATAAAAACGATTGAAGGAAAAACCACAAGGTAAGGGGGGAGATATTTCAGTGCATCAGGCTGGTGAGAAGTCTGTGGGTTTCTCATGTGACATTTTTACCAAGATCTTTCTCCTTAAATTCTTAGAGTGTTAAGGCAAAATTCCTGCTGGGGGATGCTTCTGAGAGACAATTTTATATAGCAATTGGATTTGCAACCTTTGCTGCACTTTAGCACAGCTGACTGGGGTGAAAGTTGTCTTGAATGTCATTTCCTCCAGGATTACTCAGAGCAACACCTGAGAACTTTGCAGGCAGCATCTCAACATAGAATCCCAATCTGAGACCTAAAATGTTGAGGCTCAACATGTTTGCTTGCTGGCAGGGAATGCAGAAAGCTGAGGAGAAACACAAAGCAGGCTGTGTTCTCAGCCAGTCCAATCTTTCTGGCTCCTAAAGAACAGGTGTATTTAGGTTTTTTTCATGGAGCAGCTCTGAATTGCTTTTTTTCCAGTCTGGATCCCTGCTGTCACTAGTCTTTCTCCTCCCCCTTCCATGCTCTTCTTCCAAAAAAACTACACATAAAAGAGAATGCCTCCTGATAAGCATCTGCTTCAGGGAAGGAAACCAAGTCATGTACTGGGTTGAAAAGCCTTTCATGGGCATCCTTCTTCCTAGATTCCCAGGAGACCACTTATTTCCACTTTGATTTCTGAAAAAAGTCAGCAAGGGCTTGAGCAGCCTTACAGAGACTGTCCTGATGTTGCTCTGATTAATCCTGCTATGACCAACATTCTGTGATGTCCATAATTTCTTGAGTTAATAAGGAAAAAGCTGAGATTGCCACACACCTAATGTCAGATATAAAAATAGTTCCCAGTGAGGGTTTCCCACAACCAGTCTGGATGACCTTGTTGAAGGAAGTTAAAAAAGGGCAATGACAACAGCACCAACATTTTCCCCCCATTTGTATATATGAGCACAATTTAAAAAAAAGGTGGTGTTGTTCTAGAAAAAAAAAAAAGAAATATTATGGACATAGAATTCCTTAAAATTTATTGGGAAAAAAAAGAAAAAAAAAAGAAAAAGTGTGTGTGTTCCACAAAAATAATGCTTCCAATTCTTCAATGCCTGTTTTTGGCAGGCAGATCTTACACCAGCCTCAAGCTGATACAAGCTGTTGGAGAAACACATCCAACAGTTTCTTAATTTGGAACTTCTTCTGCTTTACATAATTTTCATATTCATATATTAGTAGTATTCAATATCTACATAATAGTTATGGTATACATTTGGGGCCAAAAAGAATTAGTTTTATTTCTTAATAATCTTCTTCCTTTAACTGATGGTAAGTACAACATGTATAACAATCTCTGGGTATTTTAAAGGGTTTCTCCTAAAAATAAATACTGTAGCTTAGCTGGATCCAACTTTTTATTATATATTATATATATGTCTGTAATATACGGCCATTTTGTTCTGAATTTGGAAGACTTCTTTCCACTTGTTGCTGTGCCTTCAATGTCACTTAAGACTAACAACAGATAAGAAGGCAATTTCTGTATATCCCTCAATAATTCCCATGTTTGATCCTTGAGAGTTTGTTTAGATATGTGTATATGTTGTTTAAACGAAAAGAGAAGTCAACAGACACTAATATCTGCCCAGACAGATATTTATTTCATATTTGTGATGTTTCCTTTTTTCTCATTGCTCCTTTGGAAGTGATGTCACTTGTCAGAAGAAATTATTAATGCTCTGTTCCTCATTAGCAACAAAGTAAGTCACATTTCTTATCACGTGTTTCTCTTTGCAACAGAATCTGGATAAACCTCAAGCCCCATTAATGCCAAAATTATTTGTCATTTCACCCCTTTTAAGAGATTCATGTTGCTGAAGAGGGACTGAAGCTGACCTCCTGCCCTTCAGGGTAGTATCCAAACAGAAGGAAAGATTTACAAATGTCCAATGGTTTTAACTTTTTTAGAGACCGTATTTCAAAATCATTCTCCCCAGCTTCTGTCTTGGACAGTCTCATTTGTCAGAACAAGTTCCCTGGACTCCTTTATTACACCACCAAAATTTCTCAAGCTTGATTTTGAGAGAAAAAAAGTAAAGCCCTGTAAAAGCAATTAGTAATTAGACTGAAGAGAAGGGCCCAAAGCTAAGGAAGGTAGAGCTCAAAGCACCATTACCAGAGATACACCCATGAGGCCTTAGCAAAGTCATAGATGAGGAAGCTGCGAAATGTTTAACTGGAAAAAGGACACTCTATTTACTAAGTCTCTCCTAAGCACACACTGTGAAATCTTACTCAGAGTTGAAAAATTGAGGTAGTGGGACCTGTTGAACCAAGGGATGAACTAAGAGCCAAAAGCTGCTACATTCAAACCTTTGTTCCCATCTCACGGCCAATAGCCAAAGGCTCACCACGTCCCTGTGTTGCTATGTTTAGATGCAAATCACATGCTTGTCTACTCATCTGCATGAAGATTCATTAAAGTCAAGGGAATTTGGAAATTCAGGCTTTGGCAACTAAACCTGATGAAATTTGTAGCACTGTCTCTTCTGTATTTGTTTTACGTGTACCTACATAGATCTACTAAAAATTCTGCAGTTTTTAGATCCAGAAGTCTGAACTATCAAGACATCTATAAAAATGTAATTAAGGCAAAATGTTTTGACTTTGGCATTGTGCCACAGAAGAACGTTCAAGGAAAAAGGCTGATGACTGAGAACAGTAAGCAATTTTTTCAAAGCCTTTGATGCCATTTCTGCTATTGTTTCTGCCCCTCATGGCTCTGTAGTTTCTTCACAATAGCTGTCTTTTCTGCGTTTGCCACTGAGATCAATAAAGAGATGTTAATTAAAAGAAAATCTGCTGGAGGTTGTACTTTTCTGTTGGGATTTATCCCAGTCTTTGGCTACAATACCTCAGTGGCCCTGACTACAATGCCAAAATAGGCTTGGTCTTGTCTTGTCAAGGAGACATGCTTGGGTAGAACCCTGACCTTTAGTGAGAGTTCCACTAGCACACGTGTGCCTCCTTAACATCCCCCCACCACACCCCACCCTCTACAGGCTGACTTTTGTGAGCAGTTAGGTATACAAAATACATCGTGCATCAATATTACTATTCCAAATAAATCACCATGAGACCATATTTACAAAACAACTCTAATTACCACAGACACTGACACACCACTCTTGAACAAGACAGATCTGCATTTCTGTCCTAAAGGCACTGTTTGTGCATCTTTGCCTTCCCTTCTGTGAATCGAAGAATGTGTCCACATGTAAAGTCACTCGTGCAACAACAGCAGAGATAAGGTCTTAGTGGAAGCCATGAGGAGGGATCTCACCAACTGCTGAGATACAGACATTAGTTCATCTGGCTACATACAGAGGTGAAAGGCAGAAAGTGAAGAACTTCCCATTATTTGGCTAGCAAATGTCAATCACGACAACACAACAGGTTTTCAGTACAGAGGTTCACCAAGGGACCAACTGGGCTGTGTAAAAATGGCAAGGCAGACAACCAGCTCAGTAACATGGATTCAAGTTCAACAGAATATGCATTGCTATGGAAGGAGAAAAGCATCTGATGCTCTGCGTGACAGTTACTATCACTGGGTTCAGAGAAAGCAAGCAAAAAATCCTCCAGCACCCCCCCAAAAAAAGAGCTTGCTGAAAATAAAACAGACAGTTCAATGCTCATTACTGTGCATTTTGCCTGCATCTGTGTGTGGGCTGAGAATCCTTTTTACTAAGTTTCTTGCTTTTTAAATATATCACAAACACACGCATAGACAAAACAAGAGGCCTAGACCTGTCAGAGGCAGACTAACATCAGCACTTTGGCCTCCTAGCTGTCAGGTCTGATTCCAAATAACCTTTTGTCTTCTTGTTCCAGCTACTAAATTACAGATCAAGTGAAAAATGTAATTATACCCCAAAATGCCATGGATAGCATCTCGGAATACACTGAATTGTGAATGGAACAACAATAAAAAAAAGATAAACTAGTATTACCTGTGGTGCATGGCTAATCCAAAACGCTACACAGTCCCACATGAGTTGTTATAGAACTGTTTCCTATTTGCCAATTTCTCTTTTTCAGAGATACAAACAATTCACCCCTCCCAACCCCCCTGGCTCTTTTTAATGCCTTGTGAAAAATACATCTTCCCTGTTGCAATAAATACTCAGTTATACGGTTACCGAATTCTACTGTGTTTGATTTTTTCCTTGAGGATGATGCAGAATTTGTGGTTTTTAAAGTCATATGAAGCTGAGGATATCAAGACTTATTTTCTAGGCACAAATTTATCTGCTAAATTTTTACAGAAGGAAAAAGTAATGAAAATCTATAGGAATATATTCTTTTCTCAATTGAGTCTGATAATGTTATATTGGATTGGAAGTGTTATCAGATACTGCATTAACTTGTTTTTTCATTTGTTTATTGGAATATTAAATATTCAAGGACTTCTTCTGCATTCTTGCACACATCTCTAAACATACAACTGTTCAAAACACTAAATTATTCTTGGCAGCACCTGACAAGATAAAGTAGGTGGTGGTGTTAGAGCGCAAACCTCCACAGCTGTTAAGACAATTTACATACAATCCGAAAGGCTGCTGATGGCTGAAGTTTTAAACCTCCTCTTTCTTATTAATGTCATGATTCTTACCCTTATTCAAGCACTTGTACTCCTGTATTTAAAAGGAAAATAGGCAATAAACTGGAAAAGTATTAACATTTCAGTTACTGTCCCTTTATTTGCAGCCTTCTACCTCAAATACAGCTTGCAGAAGAATCAAGCTCACCACCTCCATTTGCTAGTACCAAAGAGGATTCTTCTGAGTCTGAGAAGATATGAGTATTTGTTACTCCACAGACATCTCAGGCTGTGCTTGCTCAGGAGGCTGGCTCAGCACAGCCCCAAGGCACTGGACCCTGCGGATGTGCACCACAACACACAGGTCCACATTTGTAGTCCTGGGCAGCTCTAACGGGACAGCAATGTACCTCAACCCGTGGCTGCGCAGGCTTGCTCTCACTTCAGCTGGGGCAGTGTCACACCTTTGTTGGAGAGCATACACTGTGACCTGCAAAGCAAGAAAATGATGCAGGTACCCTAGCTACCTTTTTCTTTTTTCTTTTTTATATTTGCAATGTAAAATTTAGTGAGAAATAAAACAAAGGAAATTAGAGAAGGTCATCTATTTTCCTAATGAAATTCAGTGTCTATAGGAGCATGATACAGAGCTTGTACACTGCTGGCCTGTGGAGAAGGAAATAAGTCACTGAATTGAGAGCTCATTAAAAAACCACACATGGAAAAATTCCCTACAAAGTATCATGTGGAAGTTATATGAATCCTGCATTGAATGCAGTGTCTCATTAAAAAGCAAGTTATACCACATGATGACTTGACTCTGTTCAACTGGGATTCTGCCAGCCCACAAAGAAACCACAATCCAGACTTTTCTCCTAACTCCTAGTACTGTGAGGTCTACAACAAACCAGATCAGGTGAATATTGTCTTTGAAAATACTCTCTTTAGTCCAATCTCTGGCAGCATACTTCATTTTCAGCCATTCTGGAAGTGCCTTAAGCTGTCTGCAAATTCACTTGGCCTCACATTCAGCAACGCATTATAGACCAGATGGATTTAGAGCAGTCCACTGATTGGATTGATCAAATTAAAGGAAGGGGAAGACGGAGATAAAGGAAACTTATTTTTCCTCTACTTCCTAAAATATATAAATAAATAGAATTAATTTATTTGAAAGGGTTTCTCAGGTGTCTCTCCATGTACTTAGGCTGTAAACCACTGTAACCACAGTTTTATGAATGCAGCCTGGCAGCAATCAGGGATCCAGCCATGGACATGCAGGACAGCTGCTCACTGTCCAAACTACGTGTTGGTCTATTAATATTTTCCTGAGGACTGCAAAAATAACAGACATAAAACCCCTTACAGAATATGGGCACCAGAATTACTGAGAATGAAAACAGACATTAATTCATCTTTGTGGTACAAACCACAAAGACTCTCCTGATGCCAGAGCACAGATGCTTTCGACACAGTTGTGATATCCTAAGGCAAGCTGTTAAAATCATAGAATCATAGATTCATAGAATGGCTTGGATTGGAGGGGACTTGAAGATCACCTAATTCCAACACCAGGCACGTCTGGGGCACACCTAGTGCTAGGCAAGGAGAGGATCTAGCTCCATAATCTTATTCCTATGGCAAAGTCTATTTTCCACACTTCTCAGTACTGGAATAATGAGCACACCCCTACATATTTAGCTCCCTTTTTATATGGCCAACCTTGTTTGTATGAGCTCACACTCCACAGCAAAAACCAGGTCTGTCAACTCAGGTCCATACACGAGTTATGGCAGAGCAGACTGACAGACAATAGGATTCACCCCAGAATTCTGGCTGGTGGGGGACCTACAACTCCCTTCCAGGGAGAACTGCAAAACCCTGTGCAACCAGCAATATGGATATCTCCTGCATGAGCAAAGTTTATCTTCACAGTATCTGCAGTTAGTCCAAAGGATCTATTTGTCTTCTTAAAATATCCATAGCAGGAAATAAGAATTTTTAGAGCAGACATACTAAACAGTATTTTTTTGGTAGAGGCTAAGTGCTCTGCCCTGGTGATGGCTGTGGCCCTGCCTTTTCTCAAGGATGAACTGTGTGAAAAGGCCTTTTTTCACACAACAGAAGATAGCTGCATTTATTCTTTCACTGACAGAGAAGCAAAAGCATATGTAAAACTGCAGCCTGGCTGATGTAACAGGTGTCACACAAACATGCAGAATAAAAGCGTATTTTCTGCCAATGCGTATTTGGGCCTAACTATTAGATGCCATTACTTTAAAATCCCAGCTCTGAAATCAAAAGCTGTGCTTTTCCTTCACATAAGAATAAATGTTGGGGTTTCTTCATTTGAATTTTTAAATGCATTATATAGTCCCACATTAGACATTCAGATAAGTAAAACAAGTAAATCATATGATGTCTTTGCATATTAACCCCTGTCACTATTTACATAAGTCCTCTGAGACTGGACCCTTCTGTAGGACCATTGCCATGTACACACCTATTCCTTATGGCACTGCATTTCACAATCTGGGTTTTAAAACAAAAGTGACTGTGAGAAGCTGAAGACTAACTCTAAGGCTGAAGTAAGCAATGGTGTCATGCCACGTTTTTTAAGAACAAGATGAATGCTTGTTGTCAAAAAAAGGCATCAGATGGTCATGTTCCCATTAAACCACTCATTGCACAAGCACAAATGGGTGTCAGCAGTGCAAGATACCCTAATTCAGTCCCCAGAAACTCTTAAGTAAACATGCCACCTAGTGTTTAATTGTGACAATTTCATTCATAAATCATCTTGATTGATTCCTCCCAAGCTGTTCCCTGCAAGTCTGGGTTGTAAGAATCTAGCAGAGTTATCTGGAGATGCCTTCTCCAGATTTGCCCCCTCCATTCCCCACAAAAAGCTCCGTCTCAACTTCTATTTTGCTCCCGATAAGCTCTTCCAAGCTACACTCCCAGCTCATCCTTCTTTTTTGAGGAGCCCACAGCTCAGACTACCATGAGCAATGCAGAAGGCACTGAAAACTGACCTCAGAGGGTCATTCCTGCTGTCAAGGTCCTAAGCAAGCCTGACAGACTTCAGAAAAGCTGCCTTGTCCCACCAGCCAAATGGCACCTGGCACAGACTTCCCACATCTCCCTGCCTAAAGGGAGTGGGCAGAATTATTCCAGGAAGGTGAAGCACTATTTCTAGCTTACAGCTTGCCAAAGGGGGATGAGTTACCACATAGGTAACTCATACATACCATGTAGGTACTGTTTTGATGGATAGAACCAGGAGAAAATCAGGGAAAGGTGCTTTCAAAGTAGAGCATCTCCACAAAGCAGTAAAGACAAATTTCTCTTGAAGCTATGGCAATCTCCTCCTTCATCACCTCCAGCCCTGCTTAACAGTGACACACCTGGCTTAAATGCAAACAACCCTCCCCATAGAAGAGCTACTGCAGGTATGTGGCTTGGCTCCTTTCTATGCACTTAAAAACTGCCAAATTCTCCTCTTAAAAATTCTAATTGAGATTCTCTTGATGCTTCTGTCATGGACGCTCATTATGTTCCTTGGGATTAAATTCCTATACTGAATGACATCATAGCACAAACTGTCCTGAGTTTTCCGTAATGCCTTGTTTGCACTTTTTCCAGATCAATAAAAATCTTAAATGAAACTCCTGTCCCTGCAGTACTTCATCAGCCACTTTGCTCCAGCTCATCAAGTTGCTGTCTATCTCTATTCTTTGCTTGAAATTCTTCTACCTATTTTTGGTCCGTGTAACCATGTTCATGAGCCAACCAAATTTGAATTAATGTCAAGAGTGCAGTTTCATGAGAGATTGTACTACTTTACTAAAAATCCAATTATTCTGCATCTGCTGCATTCTTTTCATTCAGTACTTTTGTAAATCCATCAAAAAGGCAATCAAGAGTAACTGGCAGCATTCCTTCTTTATAAGCCATGCTGATGACTGTGTGCAGTCCCACCATTCTCCAGGGCTAAAAATGCATTACAAGGCAGAGTCCACTGTTACCATTTGTACTTGTCACTCCACAGCCTCCTCTTTCCCAAATATGAGCAGTTATAAAAACTATTGGTTCCCAAACTTTGTAGTCAAACCTCAGCTGAGAACAGTCAACAGCACTTGCTTCACTGTGGCCACTATCAGCTGTCCTTCTGCCCAGGCTGCTGCCTCCTCCTGCCTGGCAGAGCCATCAAGCTCTACTAGCTGAGACTGCCCGACTTCGAGGTGCTGACACAGCCTAAAGGTGACCAGGGAGATACCTGCACCTGGATTCCCAGTATCCCAGCAGTAGGATGTGGATGCAGGCTGCTAACCTGTCTCTGTGGTGAGAGACCAGATGAGACAGCCTTGGACACTAGGATCCTGGCTGCAGTTATTTCACCTCCAGTGCAGTGGCGATTTTGAAGGTTGAATGTCCCCTCCTCCCAGCAGAAGGAATCAAATAACCGGCCCTTAGCTACTTTAGTACATTGTCTTCATCTAGCCAAGATAAATCAGAGCCTAGATAATATATTTTCAGACACAGAAAACCACTGAGAAATAGGACTAGAAGGTACTGTAAGATGTTTTTCTCCAGCCTGCCTCAGGTATCCACGCTATCTGTGCCATTTCTGCCACATGTTTTCTAATATGTTTCTATGCCTTATGATGAGGGAGATTTTGTCACCCCCCTCAGGTGCTGGTCCAGCCCAGCATTTCACTGCTCTTTTCTTTCCTCCCTTAATAGCTAACCTGCAGTGTTCATCACTGTATTTCGGTCCTATCATTTCTTGTCATATCCAGCATGAACACAGAGGACAGCTTATTTTTTTCCTTATAATTGCCCAAGCCAATGTATGACCTAGACATGAATGTCACTTAAAATACTTCTTTTCTAATCAAAATATAAAGAAAAAATGCTACTCACAATTTAAATACTTTCTTTTTGACACTAATTCCAAGTCCTCCACTACCAGAAATTAATCTCTCTCTTGTATTTAAGAAGCTGAACACTTGTCTTCCAATATCAAAACATGACAGTTTAAAGGTGCTTGTAAAACTTTAGTGCCTATTCCTACACAGTGTCTCAAATTTCATGCAAGATAATCAAGTATAGATTTTTACTTAAAAGATGCCTTTTCATTTTCCAGTGGCTAGACAAATGAAATGTTTATGCTGAAGGCTCCATCCCAATCCCTGTGGAAGTTTGTTTATATGAATTGAATGCCATCAAACAGTGTAAAGAGTATAAAAGCCAAGATAATACACCCTCATATAAGCTTTAAGTTTTAGTACATCAAACCAAGCATGGTTTTTATGCAAGAAACATTTAGCTTTAGTAGAATTATTAATAAGATCTTAAGAGGAAAATACCCAAGAGAAAAGGATTAATTTATGAATTTAGTAGAGCCTAGCTGCAGATACACGGTACTGTATTTGAAGAGCCAGGTGCATTTGCCTTAGGAGTACTATAACCACTTCTGGTGTATTGAATAATTTTTAGTACTAAACTGAAATTTTCATCTGAGAAAATTTCAACCTGGTTGTGATACTCACATTGCTTCCATTTGGCTGCCTTTCAAAAACACTGGATTGGGAAACACTATGGTGGTAACAAACTTGATATTTACCTTTGCTCCATATGCTTAGCAATGCCCTGAACTGCTCCAAGACTCTGAAATCCTTGGAGGTCTTCCCCTTAATTCAGTAGTGTTTGGACCAGATTATACCCACTGTATCATGCCATTTGTGTAAATCAGTATTGTCTCCAACTTACAAGCTCTCTTCAGGCATAATCATATCACTTATTCTGCTTAAGGCAAAAGTCATGAATTCTAAGCTGATGGTAATAACACAACATAAACCAGGAACCTGCAGAGATGTTAACAGTTCAGGGAAGCAACGTAAGCAAATGCTTTCCTTTGGTACCTCTCTTTCTCTTGATTCCCTCAATATCCACTATTGTTATAATGAAAACAAATTATCCCTTTCAAAAATCATTCTTTAATCAGGCTAAATATTAGGTAATAGGAGTGCCACAGTCAACTACAAAGCACTGTCCCTTTTCCTGTGCACAAACATAGACAGCCAGAGGGAAGGAATTGAAAAAGACACTTTCCATGATTTAACTCTGGTAGCTTTCTTATTCTTATTTCTTATATAGTATCTATTTTATAGATGCATTAAACAAACAAAAAGCTGCAAAGAGACACAGCCAGAAAATACAAAAGAATGGCAACAGTGAAGGGCAAAAGAAAATGATCAGCTGAATATATTTTTGGTATGATGCTGTTTGTCATTTGAAATACAAATTTACTAAAATATATATGCTGGTAGACTTACTGTATTAATATAAACTCCTCCTTGCTGCGCTATAATACCAAAGAGTATTCTGGATAGAATCACTACTGAATTGCTAACAGTTATTTAAAGAAGAGAGCCAGCTATGTAGTTAAGTACTCATGTCAAGGCATGCTACAATTAAGTAAATACATGTGGTAACCTATGTGTAGAATACTACTCTTGCAGGACAAGCCTGAGTGACTGATGAAAAGAATTCATTTACTCCCAAAGTCATTTGGATGTATTAGTTTGCTGCTTCTAGCTGCAAAAATGCCACACATACATTTTATCACTGCATGTATTACTTAACCCTGCAGATAAAGGCCACCTTTGTGTACAGGTTTTATGTTGCTTTTTATCAGTGTGGTGTCTGAGCATCTTCTGGGCAGAAGCAATATGGCCAGGGAGAAGCCCCTTGTGAATTCTGTGGCCACGCATACAAGAGTGTGACTGTAACCCCTAATAGACAACAATGGTGGGTTGTTAACATCCATGTAGAACTGAGCATTTTAATTTGTTCTGACCAAGCATGCTGCAAAAAGCAGGGAGTTGAAGGCAATGTAAAACACAACATGTCAGATTATCAGTGCCTTTCCAGCCCAGAGTCTGCAGGAACAGGTATTTCTGCTCACTACCTTCTTAACCCCAGGATCTGCTGCTGGGGCAGCACAGTACCCTGCAGCCCTCCTGTGGAAGGAAACGCTCAACATCTGGAGAGACATCCCAGCAGAGAATTAAACACTATCTAGCAACCTGTAATAGGATCATTAGAGGTTTAGAGGAGCTGCAGAATGGGAAGAATAATGAATAAATGAAAGACTAAAAAGATTTCTTTATTGTTTGCTAATAGCAGTACCTGCAGAAAATTCAATGAAGAGACAAAAATGGAGTTGTAAGATGAGGCTAAAAAGCCTTCAGAAAGGGACGTGGTGTGAATAACAATGTGAAAGTGTCAAATACCTGCAAAAATTGAACCAAACCCAAGGTTGTTTTAAAATTGACTGCCTCTTGTACAATTTTGATGTAAGAAAAACAGCAGTGCTCCTAAAAATTTAGTTCCATAACCAGATTACATCTCCAACTAAGGGATATTAGAAAATAGTCTTTCCTGGAAGTCCTGCATTTTCTTCTATGGGAAACTGTGTGTGAGCAGCATGAGTAATGAGAACAGTAATATCAACTTCTAGCAAAGTTATTCTTCCTTTTCTGTCACCTTTGCCTTAATAGGAATAGTTTTCTTAACTGTCTATTACTTGCGTGGAATTTTCTGCCAAGGAAATCTACAGCCTCCCAGACTTCACAATATGCTAATCATTCCAGCTCTTTAGCTCTAGCTGCAGTGTTAATTGTGGGTTCTATCATTTGCACTTCAATGCCCAGTTATGAGTTGCAGCAAAACAGATACACAGAGGTTACTACGTCAAACAGCAACACAGAGTTTTCTGCACTGTCCCACTGTTAAGTGAAGACTTCACAAACAGCTTGCTCTTGGCTTAGCTCAAACTCTGCACTGTTCTGTACAGATCATCACTGCTGAATGCCTCGTGCTGCTTCTGGCATGTACTTGCAGCCAGAGAGCAGAACAAGCACTCCAGCCCCGGCTCCAAGCAAACTCATATTTCACGTACAACCAGTATGTTTGAACTGACTGAGCCAGATCCGACTAGGAGAGAAGTTGATGGGAGCTTTGCCAGGATCCAAGTAAGCAGAGACCTGGCACTGGAAAAAGCCTTCCTTAATCTTTACTGCACTTACCAACAGTTTGTCCTCTTTCAGATAGATTAAGATCATTCTTTTTGCAAACACTTGAAGCTCAAACACTGCCAAGGGTTTTCTCTAACTCCAGCCTGCTCTTCTCATCAGACCAGCACAGCAAAGAAACAAGTTGTGGGGCACAGCCTTTTTCTGACACAGGGCACTGTGTCACAGCATTCAGGTCTCACCCAAGGCATGGGGTGGTTGCACTAGTGCACAGGGCAGGTGACAGGAGTGGGATTGAAAGTGGAACCAGGATGGCTTTCCATCAGCAACTGTGACACCTGATCAGAGCATTCATGAAACCACAGCTTGCATTTACTTCCAACACTTAATTCCTCGAATATATTTTTCCAAATTTTACTTGCTGAGGTAGGATTAGAAAGGAGTACTATTTTCTCCTTGTCTGTGACACAAAGACTGCTGACTCAGTAAGGGCAGCATTTTCAGGAAAACACAATAGCAATAAATGTTTCAGAACTACATATTTTAGTGACAGATTACTGCAATTTTTTTCACTCCTATATGTGAAGATTAATTGCTTACAGCAGGTTACACTTCTCCTACATTCACCATTAACTTGAACTACTGGTAATTAATTACAGGACGTACTGGTACCAGGTACTTATCTGGCCTACATCTTCTAGTATGTGTTCATTTGCCCCAAGTACAGCATTCCATACACAGAACAAACATAAAGCAGGCGATCACAACTTGCCCAAGCTTAAATCACAACCCTAAAAAGACAACATGTGATCATCAAATTTTCTTTGCATGACAAAACTCTATCCAAAATCCTTGTTGAACCTGGATCCTGTTAAAATGACAATTGCCTACAATGCTAAGAAAGAATATGCAGCATGCTATTCTCCCACAACACTTCATTCCTAAAAATCATTGCGGTTCCTTTCAGATTAAAGATCTGTTAAACTATTGAGACTAAAATTTAGAATTTGTGTCTACAGATCAAGCACCTCATCAAAGTCAGACAGAAATAACTTTTGGATTAAACACCAGCATGAAGTATGTTAAAGCATAAATGTTTTCTTAGGCCTGATATAAAAAATGTTGGATAAAAAAGCATGAACAACAACAGCTCAATCCAGACCAATTATCACATCCCCCTTCTGGAATGGGCATGACTCCACTAATTACAACCTCAAAGAAATTATCATTATGGGAATAGACAAGTACCCCAGGCAGTACCAAGATATCTCATCCAAATGCTGGCTCCTCCTGCCAGCCTGTGCGTTGGTGGCCGACCCACCCCATGGGAGCGGTGGCACTGGAGTGACGGAGACATTGAATAATCCCTGCTGTCAACACGGGAGGCGACAGAACGAACAGACTCCCTGGATGGTGTTAACAAATCCACCGAGGAGATGAATGCCTTCAGCTGCACTTTCACATTCTGGAACTACTTTCAGTATGAAAGAAAATCTCGCTTGTAAAGAGCCTAATTTCTTAGAAGAGTACTGGTGCTTAACCTTAGAGCGCTGAATTCTCATCCTCCTCTTGAGAAATAATGGAAGTTTCTGTCCCTCATGTATGGCTTTTCCCTATCATTTCTGAATCATTCAAAACACTCTAGGCAGCACTTTCAAACAAACCAACTCAGTAATCTTATTTTTTAATATTTTATTTGTTCAGCTGGCCAGAAAAAAAACCATGAATGTTTTTTCACACATTCAGCAAAGAATTTACTTTGCAGGAAAATGTCATACTGAATATTCATTAACTTATTTCTAGGGGTCTGAAATTTACTGGAGTTACAGAAGTGGGTGAAGGTTGTGATTTGTGGGCAAACCATGGCCTTTGTCTAATACACTGTACAACATGTCAGCCTCAAGCAAAACATCTGATAGAACTCTCACTGAACTACCACTTCCCCATAATATTCTTCTATTTTAGAGGACTTCTAAAGTTTATATAAAAACAAACATGAAATTCCCTTTATTCTGTTTTATCCCCATTTGTTAGTACTGACAAACACTTGATAATTCACCAGTTTATTCCAAAGCCAAGTCCATACTTTACCTGAGGCTACTGTGAGCAACAAAATGGAAGGTGACCCCTGAGTCTCTGTCCACTACCAAACCTCTCATGACTTCCCCCAGGAGAATATGAATCAAAAGCAGCTATGGTAGGCTTCACCATACAGACGTTTGTGAGCTTTTTTCTTTTTAGTTGCCAATATTTCAGTTGATGTAATCTTTTTTTTTCACATGTATTTGCATGAGATGATGGAAAACTACTGGTACTGGTAGAGAAGTCCTAATC
The DNA here is from genome assembly GCF_020740725.1 of Corvus hawaiiensis. NCBI lineage: Eukaryota > Metazoa > Chordata > Aves > Passeriformes > Corvidae > Corvus > Corvus hawaiiensis. Next base: position 45,154,540 of record NC_063213.1, read on the forward strand.
ATCAATATGGAGGCTTTAGCTGCTAAATCAGGTCTCCAGCCTGAGCAGATCCCCTTGCCTATTTAGCCCCACTCCTCTTATAGCTGTGATTGCTCCTACTCCTCCTGGCAAGAAAAATATGTTAGAAACAGCTGCTATTCCTCCTTCTGCATAGGAGAAGGCACAGAAGGTTGCCAACAGTGTAGTGGCTTAGCTGAAGCCAGCTATTTTTACATGACAGCACAGCCACAGAGCCCAGCCTTACAGGCTGCTCCTGCCTGCATGTACAGAAATCTAGATGAGCACAAGTCCTCGTAGGCCTTGTGCCTTCATGATGCCTTTCACATCATGAACCACTTCAGAGGTAAATAATCCTCTGAACACTTAAATTTCATTCCACAGCAATACAAAAGAAGACCTAATACAATCACTAATGAGGTCCAGAGGTGTGTTTTCACCATTGCCAGAGCATTACATTAACTCCAAACATTTTCAAGCACAGGTACCTGGAACTAAGAATGTAGCACTCCTCTCACATTAAGCCAATATAATAAGTTTTTAAGCTGTCATCTGGGAAGAATCTTGGACTCTCCTCTGTGCTGCATTTCCACTAATATGAGCTGCATCAGGTAGCAGACCCAGCAGAAAATTCACTTATCCTTTCTTCTGGCTGAGTCAGTTTTAATCCGGAGCTGTTTGCTAGTGTCACCTATTGTGTAGCTGCACAAAACCGTATGTCAGTAAAAAGCTGGTGGTGAAGGAGAGAGGCGGGGGTCCCTTCAGCAATGGTTTGCCTTCTGTTGGTCTACAATTTTTACACCACCTACTCAAAGCTGCCCAGCCTGAATAATGACATCCAACCCCAAGCACAACAGAAAACACAATCTGTTATGGAATATTTGGTACTAGAGCAAACTCCTCTGAGGCCTTTTAGAGCACTTCGAGAATTACAAAAGACTTCCTCCTCAACTGCAAAAACTGTAAGTAAAACTAAACACAATTTTGAAACTGTGTTTTTCCTTGTACAAAACAAATTCTTCTGATTTCCTAGAGAATGTAGCATGGGTTTCAATCATCATGATTGCTTTATTACACTACATGAATGTAATAATATTTACAACCATCCCACTAATGAACCCGTTCCCGAACACCCTCTGGACCATTCTCTTACTTACACAGAAACATCTACACAAAAAAAGTTTGTCACACTGCACTATGTCTACTTCTTATTGTGCCTCAAATAAAGTAAAAATTCCCTTTCTCATGCCTGTTACAGCATTCAAAATCAACCAGTGACCAATCACAGGAATCAAGTGAACGAGCACTGGATGTCTCAATGGCATCTACTCCTCTTGGACATTGCAATACCATTCAATTGAACCAAAAACTACCATTACCACTGGATTCATTTCGAAATAAACTTGAAGGGAAGACTTGTGCCATTCTCAGAAGGCCTTCCCTGCATCAGTATGCCTTCCCTAAAAATGTCATTGTAAATTGAATTAATTTGTTATAGAGGATGAATAGGTTTACATGTCAGGTCAGTCACTCAAGGAATTATTATAACTGAGAAATCCAAGCCAGTATATAATCAGCCAACACAGATATGTGAACCCAACAGATAATTCTGCTAAAAGTGTCCTAGAGATGAGGATACACACAAAAAAAGCTGATCTCTTTTCATACTTGCCATGACTATATGACAGCAAATTCACTCCCTGCTTTCCAAATACAAACTGGCTCTAGTCCCCAACTAGCTGGCCAGCACTAAAATCAACAGTCACACTGCAGAAGTATGCTTAGCAGATGTCAGTAAGTCAATTCAGCACAAGGACCAGACTCAAAAAAAAAGTTTTGTTTGACAGCTCTTACTGCCATACCACCTGGGAAATGAAAATATCCACATGTCACTGCTTACAAGGCTGTTTCTCATATGTAAAATAATTTCTAATTTTACATCTTCAGATGGCTGCTAACTGCACAAAATTCTCAGTTTATCATCATGTAAGTCCTAGTCCATACAATGCTATGGGATACGGTGCATGAGAGAAGGAGATGAAGGAAAGCCCACTTCAAACGAGAAGAGCAAGAAGAAATGGAGGCAAACAGACAACACCCCAATTTCAGATCCATGAAAAGGAAAGAAAACACACAATATCCCAACTTGAGACCCATCCACCAAAGGCTTGGCAGAGAAGAGGAGCTTTGGACCATGTACAGAAAGATAACAAACTTGAGCTGTGGTGAAGGGTCAGTGGGAACCAGATTTATAACCCTACTGTGGAAAATGCTTGAGTGTATACATCGACAAATATAACCTGTGACCAATTTTAGAGGTAGCTCCTAAGTTAAATTGTATATACCCATATATTTACATGGTGAAAACATTTGCATTAGGTACTTATTAGAAAGTTTTCATCATAAGCTCCAGTCAAATATTAGTTGGGAGTCAAGATCATATTAACAGGATGTAAATTTTGCAGTAGGATAGCAATACTTGTCAAAGTATAGAAAAATAGGGACAGGTCTTCTGACATAACACCTTTTCCTCTCAGGTTTGATAGAAAGACTGGTATTAATTACAAAAATTTTAAACTGAATACTTACCTTTTCAACTGGAGTATTTTCTTCACTCGTTACACTTGCTTTTCTTGATTCATTTTTTGTTCTGCTCAGCCTCCGGGACACTTTTTCTCTAAGCAAAGTGGCATACCCAATGTGCTCATATATGGGGTTTGTTGTCATTTTGGAAATATACTCAGAAGCCTTTGTTTCTATATACAATGTTATCAAGCCATCTGTAACCAGATCATGGATTGATTCAAATCTTTTCTCCCCAACGAAGTGCTTCCCATCATAGAACAACCTGTAGTTTAAGGTCTGATTACCAAATCTGCAAACACCAGAAAAAAAATAGAGGGAGAGAAGAAAGAGAGAGTGAATTCAGACTGTGTTGAAGGCTCTTCCATCCTGAAGCATTTCTGAGGTGCAGAAAGCGGGTGCTTAACCACATATGGGCATATTTACAGTCAACAAAGAGATGGACATCTACCAAGTAGTCAAAATCCTAAGGGTCTGAATCACCCTCTGTAAGGAAGCCAGGGAGACCAAGCTCCTAATTCAGGGCCCAATTAAATATCCAAAGTTATGTAGGAAAACTCTAGCCCTATTTACAGCAGGTGTAATCTATTGGATTTTTTAAGTGTTTTAATAATCCAAGTGCTGTAGCAGTACATTCAGTTTGTGACACTGAGGTTGGAATCCCATCATTGATTACAGCATTCAAAGATATGATATTGTGTTAACTGGTCCTTTTATTGCATCAAAACTGCATGTCTTTGTAGATTTTGCTGGGCCTTCAAATCACATGGTGTAAGCCTCTTATTTTTCACCCACATTTTTCATATGAATTCCCAATTTATAATTAAATTCATTTTTTGTTTCTACAAATAATTATCCAGATGGATTTAGAAAACATGTTGTTTCATCAAAACAATAGGCATTTTGCCATAATTCTTATCCTTTATTATTTTTTTTATTCTTCATTTTGAAATCTCCTCCAAAATCCCAAAAAATTGTGCTTGTTCTTTTTCAGCTGACACAAATTGGTTTTAATTTACACCACTTTTTAGTTGGCATGACTCACCAGCTTTTCCAGCTTTACCATCTGCACGTCAATACAAATTCTAAGCATGATTTCAGCACTGTATCACAGCTACTTGGGGTAACTCCTCAAAGGATTTTTCTTCGTATCTTACCAGCAGAAGGGTAAAAATGGAGACTTTTAGTTTGTGTATATCTCACAGGAGTAATAATGCTATAAAAATTGCAAAATATTGCCAAGGAGTTGGTTTCATCAAAACCCAGCTGAAATCTTGTCCTCTTGCCACTAATACACAGTGTCTTTAAGACCTGAGGGGGCAGGTTTTGAATGACACAGCTAAGCCAGGAAAGGCACCTATGAGGGGTAGTGAGTTTGGAGCTTGGGTTCCCACTGCATTTTTCATTCAGTTGAGTAGCAGACTCTTCCTTCTTTGAGCAGCAGCATCCATGCTTCACGTGTTTCTATGACAAACTTGTGCTCCTACTGCCTGAAGAAACTGCCAGTTTTCAGCTTCTGGACATCATGATTTCCCAGCTTTATTTGGGGTTATTATCACAGATAGTTGTTGATGTTTGTACACAACACTGAGCTCAGAGGACAACTTGGCTGTGCCCTCTACTGGGACGCATTCCTGTTCCGTATTCCTCACATCTTTTACAGAGTTTTCAAGGAGATGCTTCATCTTTACAAAACTTAACTCTAGGCAAAAAAAACACCTGAAAATGGGCACAATCTGCTTCTGAAAAAGGACTTCCTAGCCAGGTGCTGAAGGAGAGACTGGGTTGCTGCAGTACCGTGATGGTCAAACTGCTGACAAGAGGGTGTAAAAGCACTCTGGTATCACACAGTGTATTAAGTAACGGTGGAGACAGACTTCACGTAAAAGGGACCAATATAATCCCCTCCATTAAGCACATTTCCATTGTAACTGTAAGCCTCTATTAAAACAGCATTTACCTGAGAGCAAGGGTGTAGCAGCCGGGTTGCCGCTGGCTTTCTCTGAGAATATAGGCTCCTTCTACGCCAGCAAGTATTTCATCTGCTTGCTCCCGAGAAATGATCCCGTGAAACCTAAGGGAAGATATTTCAGTGACTTATAGAATAATCCAACCAGAAAAACATCCTTCTCCACCCCAGAAACCATTTGAAAACTTCAGCACTCTAGAGTACCGTGGTCTAAACCACCAGGGTGGCATCCAAGGAGCAGGATGGTCACCTGGCCTGGACAAGTTCAGCATAGACACAACAATTACACTGTAAAGGCACTTTCAGTCAGTATAAACTCAGCTGCAACCGAGATTATTTTCTGTAAATAACCTGTCTTTTCACAACTTTGCTCTTTTACCAGTCTACGCCCCTCCTCCTTGATTCCTTTTTAATGGCCTTACAACAGAATTGAAAACTAGGCAAAAAGGCATTTTAAAAAAAATGCAATTATTGTATTTAAATATGTACTTATTTAAAGATATGCACTTATATACATAAATACTTAAGTATAATTAAAATCATAGGTCTTCTTATTATCAATTTGCTTTATTCTAATATTATATTGCTTCCTCAAATTTGTAACGAAAACAGACAAAAATGGAAGCAATTATTCAAAATTTTATTCTGCATATATTAAAGTCGAAGAAGGTTCAGAGAAGTCTTGAGAAGAACACTGTTTTCTTCATGTCAAGGAGCTCCTCATTCAGTGCTGGAAAAATGCAATACTTCTCTGATTCTTTTGTCATTGCTATTTTTAGAAAGAAAGAGGGCCTAGGATGCACAATTAACCTTATGAAAACCAATATTTAGCAGTGATCTTTCCCTAAGTACAAATTCAGACTTGACAGCAGTTTGAGTCTTAACTCCTACGCACATCTTGCTAGCTGATAAGTCTCTGAGGTCTCTTCAGAGGTTTTGAAAGTTTCTATTTTTGCTGCTGTCTAAAAAAAGGCACTAAAATGTACTGGCCTTCAGCATTTTCTCTTTTCTGACAATACATATGAAGTGGCACATTCCTAACACTGCCTCTGGCTTGGTAGTGAAAGAGAAGAAAACACACTGGATGTAAATGCAATTGTTCCGTTCTCTTTACGTTGCCTTTTCACAGCTAATACATGTTGAAAATATTAGGTTTAGATGACCTTTCCAGAGTGACTTTGTATTAAAAGTAATGTGAATTCATTCATCTTTTTTCTCTGTACAGGTGGGGGATGAGCAGCCTTTAAATGACATAACTTAAACATGATTTTACCAGTAAACTCAGGGAAATTCATAATTTTAGTCGAAAATAATAAGCATAAGCTATTCCCCACAAAATACACCAGGCTTTAGGTTAGATATTAGGACAAATCACTTGTATGGGATACTTGGGGCACCTGCGAAATTTCTTTAACCATGAGTGGTAAGCACTGGGTAGTCTGGGCTTTCTTATGGGTATTTTTAGCACATTTTTATAAGAGCATGAAAAGAGCTTGTATGTGGTACAAGATCCCCTGAACTAATGCCTGCTTCTGACAGCAGTTGACAAGAAATGCTTACAGAAAGAGTGCAGGAAGCAGTGACAGATTTCTTTCACTTCACATCCCTGTCTATCCATCACTGCTTTAGACACAATCGTGTCTGATCTCTGGTGACCTTGCCCTTCATGTATGTGAGAATCTCACTTGTAAACCCTTTTAGATCTCGGTGCTTTTGGCCTCCGCAGCTGCCTCTGGCAATGAACTTGAAAAGGACGCTGTGCATGTCCCTTTCTTGGGCACCACTGAGGAGACCTGCTCTCCTGTGGCAGGAGCTGCATCCCTTCGCTCCACCATTGCTGCCCCTCACAGTACCTTTCTCTTCTCCTATAACCTTTGTGAAAAGGATGCAGGATGAAAGTGTAGAGAGGGACCAGAATTATGTGCACTACTTAAAATGCAGCCACATCACAGAATTATATAGTAATGTAATTATGGGTTTTTCAGTTTCTTTCCCTAGAAATTCCTGTTTTCTCTTTCTAAGTACTACTGAGTACTGAGTCAATTGCTTTTACAGGACTGCCTCAGTACTTCTGAAATTTCCTTTCTGAATGATAATAACTAAGGTGATCTTGCCTGGACAGGTTCACCAGGGTGATGTCTTGCAGTTCCTGCCAGCCCTGCTGCTCCACAAACCCAAGCACGTTCCTTGGTAAGAGATTGCAGCAATGGTTTTACAAGTCCTGCTGTAGGAAGTGTGAAGTGTTACTCAACTGGCTGCTGTCTTCAGCTCTGTTGTACTCTAGTGGCTGCATCTGAATTCCTCATTGGCAAAGATAATATTTAAAAAATGAAACTTCAGTAATCAGGGCCAAAGCTACCGGCTATTGAGCCTTCTGATGGTAGAAAAGGATCATTAAACACAGATGGTATGTCTGGGATGGAATAAAAAAAAGAACATAGGATCTAAGTAATTTAGCTAGTGATAAGGGCTGGGGTCTCAGCATATTACTCAAGTAAAGGCCAAATGCCAAGTCTGGGTGGCTGCTGCAGTGGCTGTGTCTTTCAACTTCACCTGCCCAGACCTCCATGCTAACGCACAACACAGCCCCTTCCCAGTTATTTATCAGCAAAAAGACTGCTGAGTGCAAAGGAATCACACTCTAGTGGTTTGTTATTTTCCTTCAAACAAAAATACACCTCTTCTTTGGGTATTTTGGACCTTGTAACTTTAGCAGGGAGAGCAGCAGTTACACAAGCAGTAGTATACACACATACCTCCACAACTCAGTAGGGTGGTGAAAGCATCGGAACATTCACAAAAAGGCACTGAGAGAGACAAGCTGCTTTTCCCCTCCCCAGGCCAGTGCAGGACCACTAACAGGTTTAAGCAGCAACCAAAATAAAAGGAATAAATACCCCAGGCAATTTTTTCCCCCCCAAAACTCTCCTGAGAAAAGTAAAATAAACATGCAGGCTCACACAACAGCATAATCCAAGGACTGTGAGCAGCAGTAATGGACTGTGACACAGCTATACTATCAAGCTTTCATTATACTTGGCTCCCATTTGAAGTGAAAGGTAAAATAAAATATTTTATTAGACCTCTATGGTGCCTTTTTTTTTTTCTTTTTTTTTTTTTTTTGTTCTAGACCAACAACTTTTGGATACATCCAACAGACAGTTAAAAGAGAAAACACTTACTCTCTTCCGTAATACTTTGGTCTGTTCTCCACCTAAAATTTGAAGGAAAGAAACATTAAAAACATAATTCCAAATAAACTACATAAAAATAAATTACTCTTGATGAATAATGAGGACTACTGCACCCATCCAAGCTACAAAATTCTGCACATTCAGAACTGTGACTGGAACATGACTACACAGAAGAACAGAAAAATGAAAACAGAAGAGGTGGTTTTATTGATATATTTCTGGGAGGGAAAACACGTATCAGTGGTCAAAAAATAGAACTACACATAATTGTATGAAATCTGACCAAAGAATATTTTACTGCAGTTTTGCCAATCTCGTATTTATAACATAAAGTAGGACCATTTTTGTTATATACCCCTTGTATACGTTTGTATACTCTTTATCTATATTACATATGCATTATGTATATATACTATATATACTTATATATCCTTTATATACATTTTTGCCTTTACATGGCAACAGACTGAAAACAAAATGTCTAATATGCTTTGAACAAACAGGGTTTTATGTATTTACACCTAGTCCTACATTCTGTGAAGTCTCAAGTTTTTGTGGGCCCGACCCAAAGTACACTGGAAGTCGGCGGGAGAACTCCCAATTATTTCAGAGATGCTGGAACCAAATCTTAGGGATGCCATGAGCTCGGAGCACGCGCGGCCGGGTGACTCGTTCGGCAGCCCCGGCTCCCTGTGCCATTCCCGGTCCCCGTGTCCCATGCCGGCGGCTCCCGCGGCGGGACCGGCAGGGGGCGCTGCCCGCCCGGCCTTGGCACGGGGCCGCTCCCGTGGCGCCCCAATTAGCGCAGCCCGGCCATGGGTCATTAATGAATCCCGGCCATGGGTCATTAATGCAGCCCGGCCATGGGTCATCAGTGCAGCCCGGCCATGGGTCATCAGCACAGCCCGGCCATGGGTCATTAATGCAGCCCGGCCATGGGTCATCAGTGCAGCCCGGCCATGGGTCATCAGCACAGCCCGGCCATGGGTCATTAATGCAGCCCGGCCATGGGTCATCAGCACAGCCCGGCCATGGGTCATTAATGCAGCCTGGCCAGGGGCCATCAGCCCAGCCCGGCCATGGGTCATTAATGCAGCCCGGCCATGGGTCATCAGCGCAGCCCGGCCATGGGTCATTAATGCAGCCCGGCCATGGGTCATCAGCGCAGCCCGGCCATGGGTCATCAGCGCAGCCCGGCCATGGGTCATTAATGCAGCCCGGCCATGGGTCATTAATGCAGCCCGGCCATGGGTCATCAGCGCAGCCCGGCCATGGGTCATTAATGCAGCCCGGCCATGGGTCATCAGCACAGCCCGGCCATGGGTCATCAGCGCAGCCCGGCCATGGGTCATCAGCACAGCCCGGCCATGGGTCATCAGCGCAGCCCGGCCATGGGTCATTAACGCAGCCCGGCCATGGGTCATTAATGAATCCCGGCCATGGGTCATTAATGCAGCCCGGCCATGGGTCATTAATGCAGCCCGGCCATGGGTCGTCAGCACAGCCCGGCCATGGGTCATTAATGCAGCCCGGCCATGGGTCATTAATGCAGCCCGGCCATGGGTCATCAGCACAGCCCGGCCATGGGTCATTGATGCAGCCCGGCCATGGGTCATCAGCGCAGCCCGGCCATGGGTCATTAATGAATCCCGGCCATGGGTCATTAATGCAGCCCGGCCATGGGTCATCAGCGCAGCCCGACCATGGGTCATTAATGCAGCCCGGCCATGGGTCATCAGCGCAGCCCGGCCATGGGTCATCAGCGCAGCCCGGCCATGGGTCATCAATGCAGCCCGGCCATGGGTCATTAATGCAGCCCGGCCATGGTTCATCAGCGCAGCCCGGCCATGGGTCATTAACGCAGCCCGGCCATGGGTCATTAATGCAGCCCGGCCATGGGTCATTAATGCAGCCCGGCCATGGTTCATCAGCGCAGCCCGACCATGGGTCATTAATGAATCCCGGCCATGGGTCATTAATGCAGCCCGGCCATGGGTCATCAGCACAGCCCGGCCATGGGTCATTAATGCAGCCCGGCCATGGGTCATCAGCCCAGCCCGGCCATGGGTCATTAATGCAGCCCGGCCATGGTTCATCAGCGCAGCCCGGCCATGGGTCATCAATGCAGCCCGGCCATGGGTCATTAATGCAGCCCGGCCATGGTTCATCAGCGCAGCCCGGCCATGGGTCATTAATGCAGCCCGGCCATGGGTCATTAATGCAGCCCGGCCATGGTTCATCAGCGCAGCCCGACCATGGGTCATTAATGCAGCCCGGCCATGGGTCATCAGCACAGCCCGGCCATGGGTCATTAATGCAGCCCGGCCATGGGTCATCAGTGCAGCCCGGCCATGGGTCATTAATGCAGCCCGGCCATGGGTCATCAGTGCAGCCCGGCCATGGGTCATCAGCACAGCCCGGCCATGGGTCATTAATGCAGCCCGGCCATGGGTCATCAGCGCAGCCCGGCCATGGGTCATCAGCGCAGCCCGGCCATGGGTCATTAATGCAGCCTGGCCAGGGGCCATCAGCCCAGCCCGGCCATGGGTCATCAGCGTAGCCCGGCCATGGGTCATCAGCGCAGCCCGGCCATGGGTCATTAGCGCAGCCCGGCCATGGGTCATCAGCGCAGCCCGGCCATGGGTCATCAGCACAGCCCGGCCATGGGTCATCAGCGTAGCCCGGCTCTCTGCTCGGGCGCATCCACACCTCAGTGTCTTCAGAAGGAGCCCCTAGCTCTCCAGCTGCAGCACGTATCAATAGTGTCATCTCGCCGGGCTGCAGCTTCAGTCAGTGCTTTCATACAAGTGTGACAGAACTTCATATAAAATAAACATGAAGCCTCCAAATTATTGAAGAAGATTACCTGAGCTCTGTATATCTCAATAAAGATGTCTATATCAGTGGAATTACTACTTCATACATGCTAATGCATGTAGACAAATTGTGGTTTCAAGACTGTTTCATTCTTTAGCATAAAACCCATTTAGTGATTTTTGCTCAATTTCTCTGACTGGAAACAAGTGCCCTTGTTCTTGTTTTCACAATATCTTATTATTTCACTCATTGGCAAAGATTTTCCTTTTTCCTTTTTTTTTTTTCTGAATAGCAAATGCATAACTGTCACATTTTTGATTCAATAATCTACACACCAAGCACAGAAGAGAAGCAGCTGACTTTCTACCCTGCAGTCACTAGGGCTACAACACAGCACAAGATGAACAAAAGTCTGTACAAGATAATGAGAATCTTCAATGGAAAACCTATGGGAGTTCAATCAAGTCCTTACTGTGTTTCTTTCCCAGCTCGGCATTTCTTTTCTAGCATGGCACTAACAATAGCAGTATCATACCCTTGAAACTCCTGCCCAGGAATAATACCTTGATACAAACATTTCTGAGCTCTGAGGGGCAGGAATAAGAGGGAAAAGAAAACACAGAAGTGAAGAGTGAGAAGAATCAAAGGAATTGCCAAGTGCAGGTGCTGTGTTTCTATGTGCATATATGGGAACTCAGAGAAGAAAGTGTAAAAATTCAATTTAAGTTTCTATTTTTATAAGTAAAAAAATAATATAAAGAAAAGACGTATTAGTCTTGAAAGGAGGTTGTTCGTACGTTCATCTTCAATAGCACTATGTGACTTTGTTATCTTGGAACAGTGCAGCCTTCCTGTCATCCTTAAAGACCTTAATAACCCTTGAAAGCATAGATTTAGCTGGCAACTCAATTAAAAAATGGGTATCAGAAGCTGGGTTAGGTAAGACCACCACATGCAATCTTCTCTTCCGTGGAAACAAAGGCTATTCAGAACACTGAAAATAGCCAAATAAAACCTTTAGAGTATAGAAATAAAGCATGACTTCCATTTAGTAGTCAGAATCTGCTTCTATTTAAAAATACTCATTTACCTTGATTGCATTTATATACAGAATAAACCCCAATCTACCTCAGAAAAATTAGTTACTAGCACCCACCCTCAAAATTACCTTTAAGCACAAGTTCCCCCATATATGTATATATATATAACAATAGATATAGAAAGTATAAAAGCAATCTGGAAATAACTCCTTGAACAAAGGGAGGCACACTTTTTTCATCCTTCTCACACTATTTATGCAAAAATACAAACTTTTCTGTGAAATTTTTATCATTTAACTAGCAACTGACTAAACCACCCTGGATAATGTGATTTCTACTCTTCCTGCTGCTCATGAGCCAAAAGATTTGCTCTGCTGAGAATCCACACAAAGCTTCTCCTCTCTACTTCTCTCTTCTTTCCCCTATTCCATAGAACAAAACTTTCACTCTAACATCTTTTAGCATTCATGTGTCTAAAATCACCACAACTTCAGTGTTTGGCTATAGACAGGAAAGATACTGTAGTATTTCCCAAAACGAAGCTCCAGATCTGTCAGACCATCCAGGTGCCTCAGAATCTAAAAATCCCCTCTTGTGCTCACTGCAACCTTTACCCTGAAATAATAATTTCTCTCCTAACCAAATTTATCCCTAGGAACAAACACAAGGAAACAAAGTTAAAGCATGATAACAGATCAAAAATAACATCAGGGTCTCTACATCAAAACCAGAATGTTGGACTGAAGTTGGAAATAAACCAAAAGCCTGCACAATTGATGAAGCAGAGGCTTAAAAATATCAAAGGAGCCACTAGGTCTGTTTTGTGCCGACTGCAGACTGTGTAAAAACTTCAAGGGAAATTCTATATATTCCAGAAGGCAAAGGTGACTTAAATTCAGTTGGGATTAGCTTTTCCTCTCCTGTTATAAATGGGCTTGCACACACAAAGTCAAGCAGATCCACCTAAAAGAACTCTTAGCAGTGGAAAGAGCAGAAAATCAACAGGTAAGGAAGTGACTGTTTCCTGGTGGTAGGAGCCCAGAACAATCAGTCCTATTCTGAGGACACACACACTCAGGTTTTTTTTGCATCGGTAATGCCTATGAAGAACACTTCCATCACTTTCAGTACAGTCCTCACAATTTCCTTGCTGAAAATAGAGCCACCTTTCCCAGGCAACCAGCTGGCTCTATGCATCACTCCCTGGACATTGAGCAAGGAGAGAGATCAGAGGGTTTGAATCATTTATGGACTCTTACGCTAACAGACAAAAACAAAGTACAAAAATGAGGAAAATTACATAAGGCAAATTAAAGCTCTTCACTAGTGGAAACATATTTTGCCTTAAAGAGCATCCTGGCTTGCTTTTACTTCTCCCATACAAAAGATAAATTAAATGGTTTCTCCCTCTCCACTAGAAGTACATGGCAGCTTTCAATTCAAATGTGAGATGGTAATTTTTTGGCTTAGAAAAAGGTATTATTGCCAATTTCAAACCAAAAATGTTCTTCCAAAGCAGGCATTTCTGGCTGTTGTTCCAGAAACCATAGGGAAAATGCTGAAAATCACTAATGAAATTCATCGTTGTATAAATTGTGAAACACCAGTGAATGCCAAAATTGTTTAAAACTCTTTTCACATTGATCAGGAAATAAGATGTATGGTAAAACAACCTAAATCACTACTAATCCAGTAATCTTACAAAGACAGCAACATTCAATGACATCTAATCTTGATACATGCTCCAAGAGAAATGAAACCCTGCACAGCTCTCCTGGCACTCTACAAAGGCCTTTGGAAGCTCGTGTTTGAAAGACTCTGCATACTCGCAGCCTGCCAAACCCGATTGCCTCTCCCCACCTCCCAAAAAAACTTACTTGTTCACAGTCTGCTTTTACGTAATTTTTAACAGTGTTATAGCATATTCTTCAAGGTATGGAGTTAGTTGTATTTGGATTTGATGTCAACACTGAGAAGAAAATAAGCCTTCTTAAAATGAGCTAGCTATCTGAGCTAATTCAATATACTATGTCTACATAATTTTGAAGTTTACTGAATTTTAATGCACTGGGATTTGTGGCTCCTCTTCTGGCCAGGATGGTTTAGCCCTAGCATGACATACTCCCACTAATGTACAGATTATTGTATTAAAATCCCACACCACTCTGCAAGATAGCTCATCACAAAACTACTGGGAATCATGCAGGCAGGAGGTGAGCATCCCATAATGTGACAGATTTTCATTGCAAGCATTGACATCCAAGCCACACTACACTGAAGATTAGAAGATACCCTGAAGAATTCTTTCAGCCTAAGTACTACCACAGAAACAGGATAACCCTAATTTCAGAAAAATTTAATTTCTCTTCAGCTTCATTGCACAAGACATATTTTCTTATCCAGTAGCCAGAGCTGAAATACAGAAATGCTGGAATGAAAGTTTAGAAATACTCCTAGGACAGCAATTCTCTAATTCAGAAGGGCCAGCACAGCACAACATTGTGTACTGTGGATCTGTTTCAGCCACTACCTTAATATATCCATGATGAGAATATAAAAAGGGAAGGGAAACAATAAGGTGGGTAGCTGCACCTGGTTCTCTGTTTTCCAACACACAGAAAGAACAGAGAAACAAGATCCACAAGTTAATAATGTTGGTGTGTTTACTCAGAGCAGGCAGTGAGGCATTTTCCCAAAGGAAGTTTAATCTGATATATTTTCTGTTTGGAACAATCCTAATTATTTTTCAGTAACTCTGGTTGACTGGATATAAATATGTTTTTCAGCTCAGTTTGACATAAAGAGAAATAGGAGAGAAGCTTTCAAGACAAGCCCAGTAAAAGACTGTAAAGAAAAGGAGTTTATTGTCTGTATTGTTCAGCTTTTGGCAGATTTATCATAAGCCCAATGCAAACTTTGTACCTACAATCAACAACCAAAACGGATTAAGGGAAATTGCAAGGCCTCATTACATGGAATGAAGGAAAGTTATGCTGTATTTCATTACTCCTACAAAACCTTTCTTTTTGCCTCCAAATTTTTTAAGGAAAATCCTACTTAGATCAATTAGCATATCTAAAATTCTCTCCAAATAGGACAAATTATTTCACGTCAATGATTCTTAAGCAATTTAAATTGGGAGAACATTCTTTTGGAAGGGGAATATTTATCTAAGGGGGTTTTTTTTGTACCTTTTAACCACTTTGTTTTCTATTATCTTATCAGGCTCTCTGGCACCAATGTTTTCAAAGAGAAACAACTCTTGGTTTTGCAAAAATGTTTCATAGCATAAAGTCTGTTGCTAATTTTGTCATTAGGAGTAGCAGCAACGCAACATGCCTAGTTCCCAGCTAAAGACAGGCCAGTTATGGAACTTAAAGTGTACCTACACAATAAAAAGATGGTCTTCTCCCTTAAGATTTTCAGTCAATGTCACTCAGCATGACTGATCCAACAGGCTTCATATGACAAGCCTATCCAGCACGTGTAATGTCATGAGTATGTTCCTGTACTTTGATTGTGTGGTGAGTGAGGAGCAAAGGCATTCCTCAGAAAGAAACCGGCAATGCCCAAGTCCCCAGGACATATTCCACCCGCACTGCCCATGTCTCAGAGGCTGTCCAGAGAGAAAGGTGACATGAATAGTTTGGAAAGTGTGCATCTCCTTTTGTCATTCAGTCACAGAGTCATGGAGACGCCAGCGTTATGGCCACTTGAGGGATGCACATTCAGCCACGAGACAGCGAGGGATTATAGTGCCTCCAAGAAAGTAGCTGGGAGCAAGATGTCAAATCCATTCAAAGCACCGGAGGGCCAATGACTAGACAGATCTCTGCAGAAAAGGATCCTGCCATCGTTACAGATCAATAAATGAACTTGAATCACTTGATGCTGTCTGTAGCAAAAACTGCCAAACCCAGAATGTCACACTGAGGTACAAACCCAGGAATGCAGCCGACAAGACACCTTAGAATAATCCTCTCCTTGCAATGTCCACTCAGAAAGCCTCTAGATGGAATACCGACTGTGGGTTCAGCACCACGTCTCAAGAAGGACTGGAGCAAATAAATGGAGTGAGCAGGGATTTAGCAACCGTGAAAAGACATGAAGAAAGATTGGCCTAAAGAGCAGAAGATAGAGAGGGGCTGTAGCAGACAGGTACAAAAAAGGCTGCTTTCCAGAGGAAATGAATTTGTTGTCTGTGCGCTGACTAGATGTAACAAAAAGAAATAGGCTTAAACTGCTAAAAAGAAGATAGAACTTAGGAAAATGTTAAAAATAATTAAACACTGAATAAATAAGCAGAGGCAGTCAAGAAATCCTCATGAAGCCTTTTTCAAGGCTTTAATAAATGGATTTGCAAACCTATCTTCTTGACATAGGAATGACAACATCTTGAGTTTCTTCTGGCCCCAAGGTAGCACAGTCCAGCCTATTCCTCATCTCTGCCTGGACTGTTCTCAGGAGATAGGGATAAGCAGGGAGAAGACTTGAGCAGGCTGTACAAATCACATATAAAACCACAATAATACTCTGCCCACCTCTATGAGGCTCTCAGGAGAGAAGGCAGCACTGAGAAGGCAGTGCACCAAGTGAACTGTTCTGGAGGAGAAAAACAAGCCTTCACGTGATAAACTTGTCACCACTAAACTAAATAACAGAAGCCAGTTTAAATCCATCATCATAACGAAGTGCCAAACTGTGTTTGGTATCTTCTAACAAAATAATTCTGTGGAAAAATTTACTGCACCAGGGAGAAGGTAGGAGTGGTCGTCACCATTATGCAGAATGTAAAAGAATGTAAGATAAAAGTGAAGAGCACAAAGAATGCTTTTCTTAACTGCTTTTCAAAGCTGCACAACATCTCTGCTCTGATGGCGTGCTGCAACCTAAGGAGAAGGTAAAATGCAGTGATTCTTTTGCAGAAGGATAACACAGAGCAAAGAAACACAGGAAGCTCAGCAGATGTGACTGTTACTGTGGCACTTATTGCAGGTTGATTTCCACTCAGTCAAGGTTATTTCTACCATTTTTAAAGACAAATGATATTCAAATAATTTAATTTACTTGTTTACTTATTTGCTTGTACCAAACTTTCAAAAGAGCTGCTTTAAGCCATCCTTTCTGAGGGTATTTTTAACTCAGGTTTGTTTCCCTTCTATGACCTTGAGCAAACTGACTAGCAGCCAATAATCAATACACCAGACAAAACACTATAAACTCCAGGAGGTAACAAAAATCTCTCCCAACATGGACATCACTACTGCTACTAAACCAGAATATATTTCTGTATATACTCAGCTCTAACAGAAAAGATCAAGATTGAAGAAGAAAATAAAATCAAAATACTTTCTCACCTAATAAAGAAAATAATGGTCTCCTGAACATGAGCTAAAATAAAATGAAATAAATCTTAATCAAGAAAGCTTCTGCTAAACAGTCGGGGGAGACAGGGTCAGGTTCAAGCAATTTCAACAGCAAAAGCAGGAGTCATCTATTTTGTTATGCAGCTTCCATTCACTCAGTAAGGGCATCATTAAATGTAAAAGGAATATTGATGTTACCCTGAGTGCAAGATGAAAAATTTGAATACAGCATTTAAACGATGCTCCTTTTTTTCAAGAATGCTGTGTTGAGTCATTTAAATGGGAAGAAAAATATCCCCAGCAGCAGCAGATAAATGCAGTAAGCCACATCAGTGCTCTGGATCCTTCTGTAACAAGTGAGAAGCACTCAAACATTCATATGACGCATGCCACAACAGTGCACAGTTCCAAAAAGATGTGTGTAACTGGCTGATTCAATCATTCTTGTCTGTAGCTACTATATACATATATGTACAGGAAGTACAGGAAGTAAGACAGAGAGATGGGCAAAGTTTCTGTATTTATTCATATTAGGAAATACAAATTCATCAATTGCTCAATACTCTGAGTTCCTGGTTTTGACTGGGGTAGAGTTAATTTTCTTCACAGTGGCTGGTATGAGGCCGTGTTTTGGATTTATGATGAAAGCTGGTAACACAGAGATGTTTTTGTTATTTCTGAGCAGGGTTTACACAGAGCCAAGGCCTTTTCTGCTTTTCATACTGTAATGCTGGTGAGGGGACTGGGGTGCATGGGAAACTGGGAGAAAACACAGACAGAACAGCTGATCCCAACTGACCAAAGGGATATTCCAGACCATGTGGCATCATGCTCAGTATATAAAGTGGAGAGAAGGAGGAAGGGGGAAACATTTGGAGTGATGGCATTTGTCTTCCCTAGTAACCATTACCCATGATGGGGCCCTGCCCTCCTGGGGATGGTCGAACACCTCCCTGCCCACGGAAAGCAGTGAATTAATTCCTTGTTTTGCTTTGCTTGTCTGTGCAGCTTTTGCTTTCACTATTAAGACGTCTCAACCCATGAACTTTCTACTTTTTACCCTTCTGATTCTTTCCCTGATCCCACTGGTGGAGCAGTGACTGAGCAGCTGTGTGGGGCTCGGCTGGCTGGGGTTAAACCAGGACAGTTCCTCATCTTGAAATTTGAAAAAAGTACCGGACAAAAAGTATCAATCAGAGAGCACAGACAGCGAGACCCCCTTCTGGACATTACTTAACCACACACAAAGGAATACTGGCCTGAATTGGAACAGGTGTGTATATCTGCACAAGCACATAGCTTTTTCACCTACATGTGGGCTTATTGATAAACTTTAGGTCAAAATATGAAAGAGGCTTTCATTTATTTTGGCTTGAAAACTTCTTATATTCAACACTATGTCTAAATAAAAAGAACCAGCTTAAAAGAGTGATATGTAACAAGGATAAAAGAGAATAAAAATCTAGGAGAATAGCAAAATCACAAACACAGACACATGCACATCACCCACTTCCAAGGAGAGATGGAAAGGAGCAAATATTTCAAGCAAACCCAGAAGGATAATTAGCATGTTCATCAGTCCATAAAGACAGCTACCTACAGTTTGTGCTCATCAAACAAGTCAGAGCTTGCCATCATGTCTTCTAAAAAGATGGTTTTAACTTTCCCATTTCACAGTGATCAATAAATGCACCAACTGATTCATACCATATTCCTCTGATGAAGATGAACACTGGTCTAATTTGCAAATCATAACCTAGACCATTAGCAAATCAAAACTGAGGAAATTCAAGTGAAACAGATAAACCTCTTCTAGTTTTGTTTAGCTGTAACTACTTAAATGAAATATTTACTATCATGCCTGCAGAATAATTAGGAAGCTTTCTCCTCCATTCAGTAGTCAATGGACTGTTAAAATGAGAATGATGTGGCTTCATCTGAGTGCTCCACCACCTTACTATTGCAGCAG
The DNA here is from genome assembly GCF_020740725.1 of Corvus hawaiiensis. Taxonomy (NCBI): domain Eukaryota; kingdom Metazoa; phylum Chordata; class Aves; order Passeriformes; family Corvidae; genus Corvus; species Corvus hawaiiensis. The sequence continues at coordinate 45,173,475 of NC_063213.1, forward strand.
AGTGAGACTGCAAGACTCATGGACTCTACTAGAGATGAGATTTCCTGACAGTCATTAAAATGCCTTGGAAAAAAACACCTGCAAATTTCTCTGATATGATGAGTATAAGGGAATTTTGGGCAAGCAATATTCCAGCCTCCCTTCTTTCTTTTCCTTCAGCTGTGAACCACAGGCACTCTGTGGGGCAAAATTCATTATGGAGATACTACAGAAAAATGACATTTTTCTGTAAAATTTTAAACCCACATTTTAAATTTATGTAGAAAAGCCTGCAGGTAGTCAGTTTAGAGGGATGCTGGATAAAATATATTTTACATTCCACAGGCCCTCTGCACCAGTTTAACTGAGCACCCTTCCTGGCCTTCTACTCTTCTCAGCCACCACCAGTGCAGCCAGGCTTCCTAGTTCCTTGCTGTGGATTTCAGCTGAAGAACTTTCCTCCTCTTGTCAATGTCTGTTCAAAATTGCTCTTTAGCTTCATTTGCAACCCACAGACTACTGCTGTGTCCTCTTTGCTTCTTTTTGTTTCTATCATAAAGAGGATTATAAAAACACGATTAAAGCATCAGCAATATTATAAGAATTTGAAAATATAGGCTCCATTAAGTCTTACATGTACAAACATTTTCATTAATGAAAACAGTTTTCAGCACTATTCTGCTCATTTTCACTTAATTGCTGGCTAATGGGGTCTCTTGGTGTGTCACTGTGTGTGTTCTGAGGTTTCTTTCTAAGGGAAAGATAATATAATATTCTGAATTATCTCAGATAAGCTCTCAGGACTGACAGTAAAAGACACCTCATGGCAGTGTCTGACTATTTGCAGCAGAGTAATTTGAACAAGTGCCATGAAAATTCCCATTTACTCACATTATTTACCACCAATTTTATGGCCAAATTCAATGCCCTATTACAGCTCTCTAGTACTTTACCACAGTATGGAAATTGTTCTTAGAAAGATGAGGGCAAAAGGAAAGAGGAAATATTCAGCTTGTAAAGGTCACTAAGTGAGCAGAATAAGGGAATTCATGGAAGACTTATTGCAAGGATTAAATACTTATTATCCAGTCAGATAAACTATGCAAATATCTTACTAAGGCTGAATTTTAACAACCTTGCTCAAGCTTGCCTAATCACAAGCTTTTCCTAATGTACAAATTTAAGGTATTGTTGTATCTGAAAGAAGGACTGATAAAAGTAACCAGTTTTTAAATATTGCAGTCGTTTAAATGATACTCTTCTAATTGCATTGTTCTTAGCTTGAATCTCAGCTTCAGAAGAAACTTTGAGGAGAACTGAGCAAAGAGTAATTTCCAACAGTTCAGTTTTGGAGATGTGTAATAATCTTGCATATTTGCAGCTTGTAATGCACAAGAGGGCAACAGCTTTACAAACCTGCTTGTGACCATTTCAACAGTTCTGCTCTATGAAATGCCACTGTCTACAGACTTGTTTTGATAAATGTAGGTAATGGATACCCAGAGGGTCAAAACAGTTTCTGACCCTCTGGATGGTTTAAGACTCTCAGCAGTACACTGTAATACGCCATCATTATTTTAATCTCTTACAATGACTTAAGCAAAAAGAAAAAGGGAATTTTTTTCAGAGAACAGTCTCCCTTTTGTAATCATATTTATTTTTAGTCAAGAAACCATGATTTTTATGCTTTAAAGGCAGAGACAATAATGTCTATAGCTTCTGACACAACCTATTTGGAATTCAGAACGGCAAGGAAGGCAATTAACTGACATTTTTCTACATAATAATATAAGTTAGGGCTCTAAGGCTTTGTCTACACTAGGGAAATTTAGACAAGTTTCTCAATGCTGCTGACACTGGCTTGGCCAAGGCACTGTTAGGAATGTGGAAGGTCTAATGCAGACAAATTCACCAGCCTCAAAAATTGCTATCAGCAATTAAGGCTTTCTTGGAATAGAATGGGAATACCATTCACAGGTATGAATATTTATACACAAATAATCCAAGAACTCATGAGTAAGACTCATCCCCTCTTCGAAAAAATGTTGAATATGCCTATTGTTTAACCAAAAATAGTCCAAAGTAATGTCACCATCCTTTCTTAATTTTTTTACTTTGTTAAAGCCTCCATTTCTTTAAAAGATTCTTTAACTTCGAATATCTACTCCTGAAATACTTCTTAAGATTAAGACTCATTTGACAAGTTCCTTTTGAATAAAACAAGGAAGTTGAAAGCTTGAGTTATTTTCTGAGAATGTAATTTTTTCATAAGCATTTCTGTAGAAAAAACCCTAAAAGACACTTTATAATGTGACTTCCCCGCAACACGGATCTGATTCTTTGGTGCCGATCACCACACCACTCAATATTTAAAAGTTACTCCTCCCGCTGAACAGAGCTTTTAAATGGAACTTTTTCTATTTAAAAGCTAAATCATTAAAACACTGCTGGAAGGAATACGGTTACAAATGAGGATATTGGCAGAAATCCAATGTTATTGGGAAGGTAGGATATTCACACTAGTCCACTGCCCGTGGTGATTAATTAAAAGATGTTGGATACCTGAAGCCCAAACAGTTCATTCAATATGATTCCCATTGCAGGAATAACCTGCTTTTGCTGACAAGATATTTATGCAACCAAAAGAAGAAAAGGAAAATCATGATACCAAAGCTCAAAGACACAAAGATATAAACGTTCATGTTTTATTTACAGTCCCAGCTTTTAGTCTGGTGGTTTACATATCAGGAGAGGTGATTTCTAGCGTATAGTTTATCAAGAAATCTGCACAAATTAGATGGTAAAACTGCATAGATCTGAGGCTAAAGCCCCTGTGACTATGGAGCAACAGAAAAGTAATGGAAGAGCAAATGATTGTAGAGAATGTGAAAGATGGCAATGGAAAAGATGGAGGAATGATGAAAACGCTGAATGGTGAGAGAAAAAAAACCAACCCCCAATCCTTGTTTATGTGTTGTTGTCACAGATTCGGTTTGCAGCAGACGCTTCAATTTCCTTGCAAACAGTGTAGAATTTGCCAATAATGAAAGACATCTTCCCAAAAGCATGAAGGACTTCAAATTACTTGCAATTTTTATATTTGTTAGAATTAGTTTGAATACTAAATTACACATGGAAACACCCTCAGCAAAGTCCACTTCCCGTAATATGCACATGGAGAGACAAATCTTTTCCATCAGCCACACATCCTCCTGACACCTTCTCTTCAGATGCTGGATAAGCATCATGTCATGTACTAAACAATTATTATATTTCCAATTAATGTATTTTCACAAACAACACAAAATTCAATTTTGAGATCTTTCTATGTAACTGGCAAACTCAGGATTAATAAAACACAATCTTTAGTGAAGCAAGCCTGTAAAATCATCAGATGACACTGAAATCAAGCTAGATTCGAGAAAAACAGCCCCAATACACCCACCTTACAGACTGTGTGCTAAGAAAAAGCTAATAGGTGCCATAGGAACAGAGTCCTGAATTTCCTCTCTAAAATAATCTGTGATGCTCTGTAAAACCACTATGTAGTTCTACTTCATAATATAAACTGATAATATGAACCACGTATTTGTATATGTTGCCATCTTCTAGGTATCAGGACATCCCATCTGCCCCACCTCCCCAACTATATGTAAAAAAATAAAGCACATCAGCAGTGTCATAGTGGTTTTTTGGCTCTTGGGTCAGAGAATCTGTGTTTCTGGCAATCAGGCTGTGAACACATAGAACTGAGCTACACAAGGATTCAAAATCCAAGTAACAAGAACCAAAGATCATGTTTGTGGGAATTCATACTGCTCTATACACCTAACCCTAAATAAAGCCTCTCTGTTTTCAGCTTTTTAACTAACTTAAAACAGAAATCCAAAAAACTCAAAATAGGACTCTGCAGTCCATGAAGTGAGCAGCTGAAAATGGTTCATTAGTCAGAACAAAACCCAGATTATGCAGAACAGACATATTTTACTTATTTTGTTATGTCCTGCTTTGTCAATTATGTATTTATTTAATTAATATGATCTTAACTTCTTCCTGCAAATCTTTGGAAGTGACCTGAATCGGCACTAAATATGTATTGTCTTCAAACATCAGGTAAAAAGGGTAACTCCAGTTGTACATTACGTGTTCTTGAGTTCAAGGAAGTAAGTTCAATACAGCACACTGATAAGGAGTTCACAGCTGCGCATTCACGCCCCTTGTGTAGATAATCTTGTTTCTAGAACAAGAATACAATTGCTACCACACTTTGACTATTTTACCTTGATTCAAATTTTCTCTCATGATGGCAAAATAGAAAACGCTTAAATTTGAGTTAGCATGATTTATTTTGGATTAAATTTATGCAGATTAACTTGTAATCCAAGAAAGATGAGTTCCTATTGTAGACATGGATTCCTAAGCATTCAGTGGTTATTAATCAGGTTTTCTAAAGACAAGTTCTTCCTCAAAGTAGTTTCAATATGAAATAGGTAAAATAGATAAACTATTATCTCAAAAAAAGAAAGAAGCTCCTCTAAGGCTGTGCTGGAAGAAAATGAATTGTTTACCTTAATTTTTTACCTTAAAAACTTCATATTTTTAACTATACCATGACTAGTTTGATACCTGTTAACGTGATATTAATTCAGTAAAAACCTTACTGTCCTCTTCTTTAAAGAATATCAGCCACAGAGACCTAACTGTCCTTTGGTTTGCATGAGGATTTCAGAGAGGAAGGTCTTGGTAGAACCTGTCAGCACATGTGCACTGAAGTCCCAGAGGGCTGGCACATGCTTCTTCTCCCCAGGCCTCGTCTTTGACAGGGGGAAAGGATGACACAAGGGTTCACCCATTCTGGTGTTTTACTTGTCCTTCTTAGCATCCTGTGTATATGTCTTGGGACCATCCCAAACTGACAGGACTTGAAGAGTTCCAGTCTGAGGCCAAGAGCCTGCTCTCCCTGCCCTGCAACTAGTAGAAGGCACTTAAGAGAAAAATGCAGTGCTCTTTTAGTTAAGGCCCTGGGTGGACTCAGGTAAACCATACTCAGTTCCTGGCTTTGCAATGGGTTTTCTTCACAAAGCCAGGAAAGTACCTGTGCCTTGCTATAAAACCTCCTGCCACACACAGAAGTGTTTTGAGACAGTATGTTAATGTTTGACAGATGCTAGGACTCACTTGCATGGGCACACAGTGTGGGAAGCAGGACAGAGCTCAGGATGATGTCTGGGAGTAGAGCTATATATCACACTGATGAGCCACAGCTTCTATCTTCCTGAATGTCATCTTTTACACCCTGTGCAATCACTTCATGTGTTTAGCATTTCTACTGCTAGTATTACATGTCTATTTGCACAAAATTTGTCCCTGACATTATGGAAGATAAAGCTATCGCAGTCTTATTGATTGAGCAGAGACATCTACATGTTTGCTGTTACTATTATGCCATGCAGGTGGATGAACTGACATACTAAAGTAAGAATGGAGAAATACAGAAAAAGAAAACGGGGGGACAAGATGACTCAGCCAAACCTGCAGCCTTGCATATTTCTAAATATTCTATAATCTTCAAAGTTTCTGTGAGAGAACAGAGCTTTCTGGCTACCATTTCAGTATTTTAACTTGAACACAGCACCTGGCAGGAAGCATTCAACAAACTGAAGCTATGTGTATCATGTTGAAACATATCACATAGACAGTATTATGCAGATGCAGGAAGAAAAATACACCTTCATTTTGACAAGGAAACTCAAAACTTTAGGTACTACACAGAAAAGCACACTAAACAATGATTAATAAGTACTTGTCTAATGAAGGTTCTTCCAATGGTGGAATGAGGCTGCCATTCCTAATTAGAAAATATTATCCAGCTTTAATTAATCAAAATTAAGAAAAATAATTATATAAAATAATGGCATAGAAAAGTTAAAGAAAGTAATACCCACAGACTGCACAAAAGATTTTTTGGTAATCATATGCTGCTGAGAATTTATCAGATATAACGAGGTAGAGCAAAAGAACTGACCTCCCGAGGACAGATGATTCTCTTGGGACGTGGTGCCTCTTGTTGCAATTGATACACTGTCAAACACAAAAATGTACACATCATTAGAAGATGGCAACATACACAAACTTTTATTCAGATGAGTCTTTTTAGCCAGGGGCTGCAGAGAAAAATGCAAATGTAAAGAAAATGACAGCAAAATGAGGTATTTCAGTGTGTCTAAGTCATTTATATGAAAATTGGTTGTGGACCGGCAAACAAACTCAAGTGATCAGTGCTTTAAACTGTTACAAGTATTATCCTTTTCAATGGGTTTTTACGTTTCTATACCAGGGAAGACTAGCCAGAAACATTTATTAGGTCTGTCTCAGGATAGAACCCCACACTTTTGCATATACCATGCTGTAACAACCCAAGAACAGATTGTTTACCAGTAACACCAGCAGTTTTTGGATAGGCCGAGAAAAAGTTCAGTGCCTGTGAATGGGTTCATCACAATCTCGTAATTCATTTCAAGATTTGCTGGCAACTACTGAGGAGCAAGCAAACATTCCTTTAGAGCAATTACGCCCTATTCGAATGGCCCTGGATCAATTTTGCAAATGTTCTGAGGGCTGCAGGAGAGAGACCAGAGGCTAGGGGTACTTGCTGCCTGGCCCCCAGACTCTTCACTGCATGTATTTAATGAGATCCTCTCCCTCCCTTCCACTCCAGAGTCGTGAGAAGAAGCTGACATGCAATGACAGTAATCAATTCCAGCACAGACAGACTGTCTCTCTGTAACTCCAGTAAAAATCCCAGAGGTTTGGACTGCCTCCCTCGAGAGAGGCCTTCTGTATGCTGACCTTCTTGTATTTGGAAAGATCATGTCGTGTCTATGAATTTTTTTAAAAGACTGAGTTTCCAGGACACATTTATTCACAATGTTAGTGAAGCTGAGAATTATGCCCTGAAAGGTGGTAGATTATGGGAGGAACAGAAATGTCTCTAGGCTTGATAAACACAGAAGCCCTGTTGCAGAAAGTGAATCAAAAAGGTAGGTGTTAGCCCTCAGCACCTTTTTGCACCTTCTGCACCTTCTCTTTAAATGGGGCTAGAAGCAATGAAATCTGGAAAGTGGGGAAATCCTCAGCTTGCACCCAAATTTGTCACACAAACTTGATGGGATGTGGAAGCTTTGGGGGCTCCTGCTTTCTGCTCACGTCAAAGTGGAAAAGCCCATAACCTCTTCTTTTCCTGACCCAACCTTCATCCCTGGTTCCTTGGAGGGGCACAGAAAGACAGCTCATGATTTCTTATATTCCCTACCAATTTTAAGGCATATGGATGTGATCCAGCTCTACATTTATACTAAGGCTTTGTATTTACTCTGCATCATTCAGCACTGTCAGATCTCCTGCTACTTTTGCACAAGATTTATGGTAACTTGATAATATTTTGATAACTCGATGATAAATATGGTCTTTTTTACGTCTTGTAATTATGTGACTAAGATTCAAAGACTTCTACTCTTCTTTGATCAAATGACTTGTGTGTTTGAATGAAGTGTCAAACAGGGCATGAAAATTTTGTTCAAAAATTACTGATTGTTTTTTAAACCTCTGTCTATTCTAAAGCCAAATATAATAACTTTAGAATTAAGTTCTGAATGTCTGAAATCAGCATAACCACTGATTGAGCAAGTTCCTGATGTTAATACTAAACACATCCAATAGGAAAATAACAACTTTTTCCTTCCCCCCATTTCCAGTGGAGAGAAGGAACTCTAAGGATTCAAAACATAGCAAGAATATGATAGCTTCTCATTTAAAGTAAATTATCTATTTCCCCAATTAATTAATTTGAATTTTAATTGAAAAATCATACTTCATAAAAATTCTATTTTTCAATAATCAAATCTCTTAAACATTGACTGACACAGCAAATTAAGCTAGTGGAGCTGTTTCTAAGACAACTTTGAGAAGAGTGATGCAAAACAAGTTGGTCTGAAGAACACACAGGAAGCCTATCTTTGTGATGTGCTACATTTTTGAGAAATGAAAAAAGCAAAGAGCTCTCTAACATGACCAAAAGGATCTCTGAGGCTGATAACACCGAAGAAGAAATGGTGGGGAGAAGAGTCAGCATTTCACAAAACAAAGGAAGGAATGATTAACAGGAAAGGGCAGATACAGACATGAAAGACCTGAAAGCAAACACAAAAAAATGGATGCTTATAGGATGTAGTGGGATAAATCAGTGCAAGGACTCATGATGAGTGCAAGAAGACAAATCATCTTAACAACTGTATTTTGAATAGACTGGGAAAGGTTGCTGTCATTCTCAGAGAGAGGCGGGTAATCAATCAGCACAATAATATGAACTGAGAAACATATCTGATTTAGAAATACATCAGAAGAAAACATAGTAAGATTATCACTATACAAATAAATAATTACAAATTATATGCTAAATGTGCTGGATGAGAAAATGGCCCAAGCACGATCAAGATTGTGAATGGTGGTAATCACAGAAAATGTCATGAATGGGAAATGGTTTCCCCTGAATGATAAAAAATTCAGATTTGGCCATATTAGCTTTAAATTGATAGTCATTAAACTGACAGAAAGACAAACCAGTGGAACAACTGGAGGGAGATACAGAACCATTAGATGGAGGGAGAAGACAGATTGGGAGCAGAGAAAGGACTGAAAACCGACAGTGGCACTGTGGTAAGGGACACCGAGCAACTCAGTGGGAGACAAACAACAGGGAAGAGACAGACAGACTGACACACAGCTGTCAAGGATGCCCAGTAAAGACACACAGCAAGGCAAGGATGGAGAAGGCAAAATGACAGTGGAAGTTCAGTTAAGTGGAAAACAAGGAAGGCAGTATCTCACAGACTAAGGCATTAAGGAGCAAAGCCAGTGTGACCCTACCAAAAGCTGTGTTTTCCTTTAGAAAGGTCTCTGCTGTTTCTGCTTCAAATGATTGCTACGAGAAAGCCTGCTAATGGGCTATGAATACAGTGCAGTATTATGGCTAAGGTGACTTGAGAAAAATGTGCCCTACAGCTAAGTTCCAATGAGCACAGACACCTCATTAAGTGACCTCATTTTCAGAAGTGCTGAACATCCTGCAGCTCTGCCTGATTTCATTATACACTTTTTCCAAAGTGCTGGGCACTCGCACTGAGGCTGACATTGCCAAGACCCCAGCACAGTCCAGGGGATGGTCAGAGATTCAGAAGGCACATCTCTCACTACTTGCTCAAATGACAAACAATCCTTGCCTTTCTGCCTCATTTTCCCATCTCTGAAAACCATAAAACAGAAATCAATGTATAAGACTATGGTTAGGTGAAATAATAGAAAAATACACTAATTTAATGCAGTGGCAAGCAGTGATTGACATCTGACCCAGTCTATTCCAGGATTTAGAACTGACAGGCAGGTTCAGACAAACCCACAGTGATCATAGAAAAGATGACACTTGAACATAATGATGCATTAATATTTTAGCCCTGAGAAAATTAACCTTATAAAAAGTCAATTGCATGCAAAAAGAAAATGTATTATTATTGCTCAGAGAACAGCATCAGACTGGGAGTGGTTTTTTGTTCAGCATCAGATGCAAATGAAATGCACAGTAATAATACACATTAAATATTAGGCAAAAATGCAGCTCTGCAACAGAAAATGCAGTAGCTTCTATTTGACCCTTGAACATCTTTATCAGTTTCATACTTCAGGTAGCTTGCCAGCATTCATAGTATCACAATCATTGGGACTTACAGTGTTAACAAAACTTTAATTTATTATTGAATTACTTGAGGAACATTTCTTTGAGATGTAAAGTAGCTGGTTAGAATATATCTTTCTCTCTTTTGTTCCCGTTAGAGCACGAGTCTTGTCTCAGGGGCTGAGCTAGGGAAATTCTACAGTATGTTTTAGGAAGAACTGTCTAATTCCAAAATCCAATTTGCGTAAGAAACAAAGGGATGACACGCAAAAATCAACACTTACTCTTTTTCTGCCAGGGAAGAAGGGCTATCACCCATTTCTTCATACTTTTTTTTTTTTTTTTTAATTCTGCAGTGTGTCAGGACCTCAAGCTTTCTCCTTTAACTCACCTATGATGAGTGTTCAGTGATGCTCCAGCGGAGAGGAAAAATTCCTATCATCGTTTTTATAAAGCAGCAAGGAAACATACCGCCTTCTGTCTCAGAATGTTTCGCAGAGTTCCTGAGTTTACCTCCTCAGCCTCATCTCAGTCAGGCAGTTTATCCATGTGCTGAGCTTGAACAATATGAGCTGTCCTATTTCTGCAGGATTACTCACATGCTTAATTAGGAACCTAAGTGCTTGGCTGAAACAAAGACTTAATTTCTAACAAAAATGAGTCTCGGACACTGTGCCTATTATTTGATGAAGGACAGAAGGCAGGGAAACTTCGTGAGGAGCTGAAGCATGGCATCAGCTGATGCTCAGTGCCTTGCCACTTTGCTTCCCACCAACACACATGATCTTGAATAATGCAAACAAACACTGAAGTGGCATTGACACATGACTGACTCAGCACATGCCATCTCAACTGCAATAAAAGGAGGAAAAGAGCAGTTTTACACCTCTTCAAAATTCAAGCACATACATGCTGAGGCTGGAAACCAAGGACTATGCTGTTTCAGTCAAACAAATTGCCTACTTCTCCCATGAAGCAGGTAAAGTAAGCAGGTTCCCCCCTAAGAGGACAGTGCAGCACTGGAGCAGGTTACCCACAAAGGCGGCAGAGGCTCCACCCTGGCAGGTTTTCAGGACTCAGCTATGCAAAGCCATGGCTGTTCTGCTCTACAGCCAACAAAAGTTGTGCTTCAAGTGGGAAGCCAGATCAGCTCACCCCAGAAGCCCTGCCAACCCACATTCTGTGATTCTTATCTTTCTTTCTGTACTACCTCAATGATGGTAAAACAGCAAAATACCATTTTTCGTGGTAAACATATGGCAGACTACAAATAGGAATCTGTTATTGGAATGATATAAGAAATCTGTTGTTTGTTGATCTGCTTCTCAGGTAAAAATGCTATCAAATCCACTGCCTAGAGACTGCTGGCTGCTAGAAACTTTCCAAACTTTTCCCCAGGTTCTTTCCTGTTAATACAAATTATTCTGGCCATTTCTTTTATTGTCTGTGTCACAGGGCTATCAGAAGAAGTCTGAAAAACTTTGTGACCTGCAAAATCTATGTGAAATTCTAACAAACCTTCATAAGCAAGTGAGGATCTTCTGCATTAGAAGTGTCCATGTTTTCCAAATATAGCTGAAACAAATTTGTACATTATGTCAAAACAGTAAGGCTCAAGTTCTGAAAACTGTTGCACTTTGATCAGCATTTGACCATGGAGACGTTCAACACTGTTTATTTGGATACTTTGTCTGCACAAACAGGAAAATCTGCCTTTGTTTAGAAGCTAGAAGGATTGAAGCCTTGATCATGATGTCAATAAAAAGGCAACATAGTCACCTAAATTTATCCAGGACTTAAAATAAGAAATCAAAACTGTATGCAAAGTATCTTACTAGTATGTTAGCAAACCTTAAAAGTTACTAGGCAAAATACATTGAAAATAATTGTTAAATAGGCAGCAAAGACAAAGTGCTAAGCATGAAATATATACCTAAGTTAAAACTGTCATGAGACAGGGCAGCAGATTGAATCATAGACAAACACTACTGTTGGACATAACCTCTATAATTAATTTACCAGATCAGAATTTTTCTAGCTGAGTAAAGAAGCACAGATCAGAATTTTTCTAGCTGAGTAAAGAAGCACACATTACCTACCATTGCAAAGAAAATGTCTATCTGTGGCTAAGCAGTCTCAGCAGTAAATCTTTCTAAGCTTAAACTATTTTCTGCATTTTGTAGCTGTGTAACTTTTTCCATGGTCATTCATGCATGGAGTTCAGACGCTGAGGCCATGATTTTGTCATTACCACAATATTGGCATCCTACATACAGTAGAATAGGAAATTATATATTCATAGACTATTCATTTGTTATGGTTTTGTTTTGGCTTTTGTTGGGTCTTTTTTTCCATTGAAAAAAATGTTTCCTTGGACTAGATGTAAGCTATGAGATAAAAGCAACCAAACTTTTTCACTGCATGCAGTGATCTGTCTGCTGCACAAGTTGGGCAACTAAGAGCAGGTAGATAAAGCTATGTGCTCATTCCCTGACTTTTTAATGAAAACCTACTGCTAAAAAGGAAATATCTCTCATCTGAAATGCTATAGTCTTCTCAAAGTCAATGGGAGCTTTTCATCGATTTTGAGTAAGCCAGGTTCCTCTTCTAAAAAAAACCACTCAACTGTCTGCTTCTTCTCAAGTAGTCAGCAAAGTATGCTGGAGTGGTCCAACACTCTTGCTGACTTTTTAGGAGATTTCTCTTACATGTTCAAAACATTACAACAACTATAACAACAACAACAAAGTATCCAGAAAACAGTGTTCTGAGAAGCAAGTTCTGTAATTTAATGGCATATTCAAATTTTGGTTGAAAAAATCCCAGTCCATTCTGGGGCAGAATGTAATTCTCAGGTAACACAGAGGTGATGTCTTTGAAGTCAGCAAGACAGTTTAATGTGCATATAAGTGAAGTCAACAAGTTTATTCCAGTCTTTAAAATTACACATGTACATGCATGTAGCTACTGTGATCATTGTCTTTTTGTAGTTGCATTTTGGTAATGGCACTATACTGAATTTGCCACCATAAAAGAGATGATTTTTCCTTAGGATATCTGAAAACCAAAAAAATAAAACAACTCTCTATACCCAAAGCTACATTCTTATTAAAGTTCCAGGAAGGGTTTAAAATAAAACGATGAAATTTAAAGGCCATCTTTAATAAGGGATTTAAAAGCCAATATTTTGTCTTAGATCTGTGCTACTCTATTAGAAAATACATTTGGAACAAAGCAAAAGAGCATAAAATATGCACTTCTGCACTGCACTCTATGTAAATGATTTTTCTAAAGGCAGACAGGAAGGTTCAAAGAGCTGATAATGCTGTCTCCAGCTTCTAAACCTCCACTTCAAAAATCAGCTTCTATTGCTAAGGATCAAAAATATTATTATCTTAAAGTGATTTGGTGACCCATATAAAAAGACAAGTATTCTCAAGCCTGACCTTTAGTAAACATACAAAGCATTAACCTCTACCTCTGCAATCCTTCCTGAAAATATCAGCAGAGAAACCATGAAACCCAGGAGCTGCACACTTTTAAGGCAATGGAGGGAATCTGGCACACATAATCCTGCTGTCCTTGCTCCATGGAAGTCCATAAAAGTTCAGGTTTTGCTGCTGTCCCATACAATAATTTGTACAGGCCTCTAGTACATTTATGTCTCCCTTCCAAACAAAAAAAGAGAAAAGACCTAACAGTGACTGACACCTTGGTAAGGTACTAAGATTATTCAAATTTCTTGTATACTCACAGTATGATTTCCATATTGGAGGCTGGTATTCTTCAGCATCTAAAATAGAAAAAAAAAGGGGGAAAGAAATCAGTCATTTGGCCGCTGGGTCAAACTGTCAGCATGCACATTTCTGCTGAGAGGCCTCTACTTGTCAGCAAAATTCACATTTCTTTCCCAAGAGAGATGATAGCCTATTTACAGTACAGTTTGCTATGTGAGAGAAGAATACAAATTTCAACCACTTGTAGCTCCAACATGCTTTTCCCAAATTATTCAAACGTAAAAGAAATTAGTTTTTTACCAATCTGCAATACTCACCAGTATTTTTAAAATAATTAACTGGACTGGTAACTACATTATTTATTTGTTTTACCTGGCATGATAAACAGATAAATCACTACTGGTTTTCAGTCAGGCTTCTAACCCCACTAGTAAGATTTAAGAATGAGCATCCATGAATTACACATGCTGGGGCTAAAAAGATGCACAGCTAAAGCTGGACTCGGATGCACACACCTGACAGTTTCAACAAGAGTCAATTACACTTCTTGAACCCACTAGCATAGGTAATTGGCATATTTTCCAGAAGCTGAATCAACAAAAACAATGTGAAAAAGATAGAAAAAGGAAAGACTGCAAAACCTGCCATTACAAACAAGTTCCATTATTGTAGCATTATTGACTAAAGGCGCACGAAGAGTTGGTGTCTTTTGTTAGTGACCACTCCATGGGGAGGTTTCCAGCTCTCTGCAAGAAAATCAATTGCTGTAACCTACAGAAATCCCAGCAGAAGCCAAGATGGGACAGAAGGAGCAACACCAGTGACAAAGGGTAGGGTACTGGGTACTAGTTTGGCTCTGAACTGTCACACTGCCAAACACTTTTAAGTCATTAACTTGCCAATACTGTGCAGGTTAATTAAGGTGTTTGTTATTTACTAAACTTCTACTTAAGTTATGCTAATCTAATTCAATTATAGTTGCATAGCTCATGCTCCCTGTCTATTTACACACACACAACTACTTTAAATATATTCCTGCAAAAAGTCTGTTTAATAGGAATGTTAATCACTAACTACCATCTGCCACTTTTAACTCTATTGTTTTAAAAGAGGATAAATCTAGCAACAATCACAGTTATGGCCTGGAATAACACCCTGCAACAATTTGTAGATATATCGATTGGGAAACCCATTCAGTTTCAGTTTCAGCTGAATCCACCTCACAGCACTGACAAAGTTCAAAATGCTCCCAGACTGACACAGTTATACCGTGCTGTGGCAATCCAAGAGTAATTAGCCTGCAAGTTCATTATGCAGAAGACTTATTTTAAATTATATGAAGCTATTCATGAGACAAATGAAATTTATTCATACAAGAACTAATTTTTTCTCTTCTCAAATTGTAACAGTAGTATGTAACTCTTTTTTCCCCATACATCTATCGCTTCACATATAGTTTACCACAACACCATAATACTGTGTATTAAATTCTTCCCTCAATACTTTTGTGCTACTGCAAGAGAATTTCTGAATTTCCTTCTTCACTTACTATATTTTTCCAAAAGAAGAAACACTGAAATAATGCAAATATGTTATTATCTATACTATGACTTCAGAAAAAGAAGTAATAGGGGGAGAAACAATGAAAAACCAACAAGTATCAGTTGTCA
Source organism: Corvus hawaiiensis (assembly GCF_020740725.1). Lineage (NCBI taxonomy): Eukaryota > Metazoa > Chordata > Aves > Passeriformes > Corvidae > Corvus > Corvus hawaiiensis. Next base: position 45,188,588 of record NC_063213.1, read on the forward strand.
CTTTAGTCTTCCAAATTAATTAAAAAGCGCCCAGTAAATTCAACAGTGAAAGCTGATCTACAAGTGGCTGTAAAGTGCTTCATTAGCTGGAGACAGACTGATGGTGAGGAAACACTGCAGCCGAGATGGAGAATCATCCAGGAGATAAGTCATAAAACAAAACTCTCAATGATTGCATTTGATTTGTCACGGTTATGAATCTGTCAGCCCCGGAAAGAGTGGACAGAACCATTCCTCAATAGCTAAAATAATTCTAAAAGATAGCACACTCAGAGGAAACCCACGTGTCACCAGCTCCACATTCACCATTACAAGGTGCTGCTACATCCTCTGTGATCCCTTCAGCTGAAAGCACATCCCTAAATCACAGGGAACAAAATGCCATAGAGCTGAGAGTATTAATAGAGTTTATTGCCAAGCTATCATGTGTTTGATGGCACCCATTTGTAGGGAAATAAAGAATAATTAGTTTAAATACAACTTGGAGACAAGGGTCATGGTTGAGGACCAGAGAGAGGTCTAATGCAACCCAGATGGAAACTTCTTTCTTCTTTCATGGCAGGAGGCTGCTAGGCCCCTGCTTAGGCAACTCTCATCCTTGTATGGTAAAGTCTTAGGACCCCCATCCTGGCTGACTAGATTAGGGTGAACTTCAACCCTTCTTAAATCAAAAGGTCAAAAGAGGCAAATCCTGCCTGAGCAGATTTGATAACTGCTATTTGCCCTCATTGAAATTTCTGTTCTTCTATATTTTATTATTCCTCTGTATTACACAACAGCTCTTTTCATTAAATTGTGCTCCACTCTCCATGACTGGACTTTAAACAGCAGTTCTGGCTCACGGAAGTCACGAATACGAGTTTGGGTGGTCGGCTCAGTTGCTACAGGACACCTCAACTCATACAGCTTGTACTTTAGATCTGCACATAGTAATGGTCTCAGCAAGGACAATGAACCTCAGTTTTGAGCCACTTAACAAAAATCAATCAATCAATCAATCCAACTTGGCACAAATGACAAATGCCCTGCGTTGATGTCTCATGAAATGATATTCCTCACATGAACTTTGATCGTAACCACTATCAAAACCGTGACTGGCAGCGTGGGGAAAAGGGCTCACTGAGATACTCTCAGGTGATAAGACAGGGTCTTTCCTATTGCTCTTTTCTTGAAAGGTTCATATTTCCTACAGTGACTTCTTGTCTAGTTTCAGAAAAAATGCCAGCTAAGGTTGAAAGCAGTTGTCAAAGGAGAAACTCAGATCACAAGATGAGTAACAGTTCTGAAAAACCCAACAAAATATCCCAAGGTCATTTGTGACACATTTTTCTGAGTGTCAGCATAAGAAAGAGTCACTGTAAAAGAATTACAGAATGTCCAATTCAGGTATTTTAAAAATTATTTTGAGTCTTCTCAATACTGTATCATAAATGACCTTGGCAAAACTTACTGGAAAGACTAGGACTGGCAAAAAAGCATGAGAGACTTCCACAAATAATATTACAGGCAAGACTGTTAATGAAAAGCTTTGAAACATACTGGCTGAGAAAGTGAATATTTATTAGACCTAAAAAAGTACTAGAAGTCAGTTGTATGCTAAACAGAAAGGCAGAAGGAAAGCAGAATGCTGACTCTTGAGGAATATTACAGCTCTGAGAAGGTTTCTCATAACACAAAATTGACATGAAAAGATATTGGAGAAAATTGTCAAACCAAAAATGATACTTGGAACTGGAAAATGGGAGTAAGGTAAAAACAGGTTATTTTTTCACTTTATTTGCTTTACTCTTCACAGAGCAGAGAGGATGAAAAGGGTCTTAGGAAAAAATACTCTCATAAAGCTGATGGAGCACTTAAAGCTAAGTATAGAAAGACTACAGCAAAGGGAGGACTGAAAAGTTGGCAGAGCTTTAAGCAGACAGATAAAAAGTAGAACCACATAAGAATTTTTTTTCCAGGAAACATGAAGACAGAATACAGTATTACTGCCAATAATGGGCAGTAAAGGGTTAATGCATTACTCAGAGCCATTCTTAAGCCATTTCTGAGAAATGGTCTTACATTAATTATACAGTAAGTAAAGTTATCCATGGACTTCAACCCTTGCTCTTCACTGGGCCTGGCTCTGTACCAAAGTGACACCTTTCTGGATGTAGTTGTGAAAGACACTGGAATGACAGAATTGGTTTTTATTACTTCCTTGTACTTTGTGAAAATGATGATGTAATGCCAACACGTGTGGGTTTGTGCTACCAGCACCGAGACTGACTTGGTTAAAGCAGGTCTAATAAGAAACTAAGTTCAAAGTGATTCCTCTGACTGCCAAGACCAGTAACGCACTGGAAAGCATAAACTTTTTTACAGGAAAGCCCACGAATTAGACCACATGAATCACATATTTCTCACTTATAAGTGGCATAAGGAGAACTGTAATAAATATCCATACTGTAGCTATATGCCATGCCCAGTTCTAGATACGCTAAAAAGTATTAGTGATTCCTGTGACACTGAAGAGTTAAGAAGACTAGCAGCAGGACAGCTACCAAAGGGGAGCTGTCATTATTTGCTGATTTCTTATAGTCTCTATGGAAAAAGAGTAAAGATCTTCCCTTTTTTGCCTTTGTTCCTACTAAAGGATTATAAAAAAATATTTTGTAGTTCACCTTGGAAGAACTGCCTCAGCCTGGATTCTCTGCCACCATTGTCTGAATTTTGGACTTCCTTTCCAGTAACAACTAATTTTAAAACTATGACCTGCATGTGCAAGGAAAGACACTTGTGTGTGAGGAAAAGCCAGTCTGGAAGCCACTGGTTTACTGGCAGTGTGCAGATAAATGATTCACCGGATGAACAAGTCTAGCTACTAATTTTTTTAATCTTCCATTGTTATTTTAGGACCAAGACTAATAATTATGAGTATTTTAATGTCCTCTGTATATTTCCTTTAACGAGTTTTTTCACAGGTTTACCACGTATACTTTCATAGTTATTACTTTGTTTCCAAAACATTAAGTTAGCATATATTATTAAATACATTTTTCTTATTTTTATATATGTAATTATATATAGAAGAGTAACATAAAACTGCTGAGTAAAAGCTTCTGTGAAAGATAAACAGTGTTTGCACTCTTTACACACGTGGGGTTTTTTACATTTTTCTTCATGCAGACAGAATTTTATTATTCAATTGACTATAATGTGGATGGCCATCACAGAACCACAGAATGGTTGGGGTTGGAAGGTACCTTCCATCTGGAGGTCATCTGGTCCAAACCCCCTTCTGAAGCATGGCCACCTATAACCATGTCCATCTCCAAGGATGGAGACACCACAACCCCACTGGGTGACCCATGCTAGTGTCTGGTTACCCTCACAGTGAAGAGGTGTTTCCTGATGCTCTAAGAGCCTCCTGTGTTTCATTTTTGTGCCCATCGGCACTGGTAATGTCACTGGGCACCACTGAAAAGAGCTAGCTTTGTTCTCCTTGCCTTCTCTCTTTAGATATTTATACTTTGAAAAGATTCCCCCGAGCCTTCTCTTCTCCAGGCTGAACAGTCCCAGCCCGCTCAGCCCTTCCTAAGAGATCCTCCAGCCCTGCAAAGCTTTTCCAGTCCTTTATAAGAATCTCTCCAGCATGAAAGTGCTGTCCATAGCTCTCTCACTCTGCAGAATCCAGCACTAGACACAGCAACCAAGGTGTGGCCTCAGCAGCGCTGAGCAGAGGGGAAGAATCACCTCTCGTTTGACCTGCTGGCAGTGCTGCTCCTAATGCAGCCCAGGATCCCATCAGCCATCTTCAAGGGAAGGATATATTGCTGCCTCATTTTCAACCTGGTGTCCACCAGAACCCCCAAGTCCTTTTCTGCCAAGCAGTTCTCCAGCTGGGTTGTTCCTTGGCATACACTGGTGGATGGAGACTAAACTGAAAGAGTAATTAAGGGGGCTTCTTTAGGGGTATCAGTTCTTTTTTGACACATAAAACATAGATCAATTCTTTAGTTTCCACTCTGTGATTAATAAATACCATTTACAGACAGTCATTTTCCCCTTAGCTGATCCCCTACTGGCTAATCTTGTGCTGATGAAGGGCTGGTTTAATTTATTTTGCCCTCTCAACAATTAGTATGCACACATACACAACTGTGTCACTTTGCAGTCATTTTGCAAATGACTTTAAATTGGTGTGTTTTTCTATGTTTGATTGCACTCATTTGGCATACACTTTGGACATCATGATGACTTCTATTACATATAACTACCCTTACAGGAACATCTGACCACACTGTGAGAAAGAATATTCTTATTTTTAAAGTTGCAAATAATCACACTTTCAAATGACATGAATAATCATAGAGTCAAACGAGTCCCCCACTCTAACTCCTGAAAAGTCACTGCTCCTGTGAAGAGCAAAATTAACTCTCTTGCAGTTAATAATTAGCAATGTAGCTGTTGAAACATTTCAGCATGTCAAAAACTCTGTTTAATGTTTCATTCAGAACGAATAGTTGCCTGTGGAGGAGTGAGCAGTTGCCAGCTTTATCACTGAACTTTCTCATCACCAGTACATGGACAGCTAAAATATGGAAGGAGACTTCAGTTCTTGTCTTAATGAGGCACTCTAGCTTTCAGCATAAGGTACAGAAATGATCAAACTGTTTACTTGCAACAGAGTTTATAATTGGTGTATTAATTCAGATGATGGGAGCTTCCCACTGCGCTATTCTCTCTTTTAAAAAAAATTAAAAATCAGCAATAGTGTATAATTTAAATGTCAAAAAAAGCTCACAAAAGGGGTGGAGTTCTCTCTAGCACAGCAATTAGGCTGAAACAGTAAGCTTTTAATAACCACTATATAAATTGACAGCTATTTTGTATCTTTTGCTTTTGCCTACCACAAACTTGCTATTAGAAGCCACTGCTGTGAAGGTAGCTCATTTAGCCAGTTCTACGAATCAGGGTCATGCCAAATTGTGCTCTCTCCTGCTTTTGCTTCAGATTTCAAAACTGTATCTTTCCACTAATAGACATGTGGTCAGCCCATGGTTAATTTTGTTTAATGCACGTGTCTGTTTAACTAAAATGCAGGTGAAAGATCATGCAAATAGGTAAATTTAATAATTTAGAAGAGTTACCAACTATCAAATATAATATGACTGTGCAGTAAGTGAATTATTAGGGATGTATTCCAACAGATCACAGGAGATTTTAATTTTTTAAATCCACAGCTCAAATTGTAGAACAAAAGCATAAAGAGCCATGTTCTGCAGTCGGTGAGTGGTGTTCAGCCAGCTATGACCATCAGATTGGAGCAATATCTCATTAATTAAAAATCTGTCTTTCTATTCTGCACAGATTTAAAGATAATTAAAAGCACTGAAAATACCATTTTAGATTTGGAAATTGAGAAAGAATAATCAGGGTTCTCAATTGCAATAGCAGAAGTGTAAAAGAGAAGGGTATCTGTACAGTTCTAATTTTCAAATGCTCTTTAGGAGTCTAGTCTTCCTTAGGGCCCAGAAAATAGAATTAAACAAGCTCTTCCAGAGTGCAAATCCAAGAAGCTGACACGGATCTAAGTAAGCTGATGAAAATATTCCCAATGCTTTAAATATTTCCTGGGAAATATGCAAGATTTAAGAGTCCAGAGAGGTATTCACACACCTAATCTTAAGACAGGTAGGTTCTTTATAATGCTGAATCACACTGAATCTATTGCCCTTGGATGGCATTTAAGAACCTCCATAATTTAAGTGTTCTGAAGTGTTTTTTACCCAGAGCAATAATGAAGAATTTCCTTATACAGATCATTAAAGATTTGTGTCTAAAAACTAGAAAGGTAGGCAATAAAAAAAATCAAAAATATCTCCATCCTTCATTGTCAAAAAATCTGTTGTAGTTATTAGCTGCCATTAAATTTAATTTGGTCACTAAAAATTACACCCCAATGATTGTTACCATTCTCTGTTTTAACACTAAGGCCAGTGTAATTAAAATCTAACACAGTTATTTTCACCTTTTCATTTTTTTAACCTATCAACCAGAGGCATCAAGGCATTAAAATGGGATAATCAGAGCTCTGCCTGAGAGATTGGACATTTTTTTGGGAATAAGCACATGACATAAGTTAAATCACATCACATTAGCAGACCTCCTATCTTACACAGATATACTTTAGCTTCTAACTAATGACCAGTTAGTTCCTGGCTGAAAATCAAAACCAGATAATCAGTTGGCATATCTGAGAATAGTTCTGCTGCAGTAATTTTATCACTGTGCAGGATATGGCAGTGCATTTCCAGTCATTTACTTACTGCATCCTAAAACACAACCCCCACAACCTTCCAGCCAATGATCCCTGGACTCAGCAAAGCAGTTCAGGCATGGTAGGAAAGAGCATATGACAGAAATAACCACAAGAATGCCAAAAAATGACATTAAAATGGTCACCATGAAGTATTTCAATTAGAACATTTTTGTTGAAGTATTGCCAGCACATTCCCAGTTCCAGAAATTCACTCATACCTTGACAGGATACCCATTGATCTGGCTTATCAAAGGAGCCAGCACATTCCCTGAAAACTTACTAAACTTTAGCAAAATCCAAATCATTGCTTTTGGTAACTGTTATTTTTGACATGAGACATTTTATCATCCCTCTCTAAGCAAGGGTGCAAGTGCTTGTCTATTCAAGGGTACGAGGTGGTCCTAAACCTGCAGTTAGCTGTGGAGGCTCTTCATCATCTTTTAGAGATCATCCCCATCTGCCCCATGCAGTCCTGTGCTTGGCCCTCTCTGGATACAGAAATGTAAGTATTTTTAAAGACTGAAACTGCATACTCAGAATGAAATGGAAATCCAGTAATTCATCTCACTCAGCAAAGCCATGGGAATCAGAGAGTTTACACTGGTAACTTTAAAAAAATCACAAAATGTGTTGTATTTGCATAGGGGCTATGCATATGCCAGGGACCTTCATTAACTCCTTGGCCTAAACACAACTTCAAGCCTTGGACATGAGAGATGAGAAGTATCCTGTCATTCAGAGCAGGCATAATGATCTGCAGAAGAATAAAAGCTTAGCAAATAATTAGACTTTGGCTTGCTTTACAGGTCCTGTAGTATTGCTGCAGTATTTGTGTCTATACATTAAAACGTGAAAAACAGGAAAAACACCACCTACCCACAAAGCATATTTATCATTCCCACAGCTCTTGAATAACACTCAGAATAATTGGGGCTCCTAAGATAAGAAGCAACACTGTACCTACATACTTCCCCTGTTAGACAAACATGACACAATTAATCACATCCTTTGGTGGGCAGTTTTACGTAAGAGTATCAACTACATTAAAGGCCAATTGAATTATTATTTTATGTGAAGTTAGTCTCTGAATTTTCAATTATCTCTTCTAAGAAAATAGTTTGGATTAAGGTCAGCTATTACTGAGCTGCAAGTATGTTGTACAGTTGGACAAACACTTCACAAATCTGTTCTACCATCACCCACCATTTAAATGCTTTCCCACTACAGCTGTTCATGCTCTTCCTACTTCAGATCTAAATACTACAGAAACGTTGACCTTCTTAAAATTCAGTTCCATGATAATATGTTTATGCTGACAAGAACCTTATGTCTCAGAAACATCTATGTAACTACACTTTCCTCTCTGCAAGTTTAGCCATAAAATAATCACTACCAGTATTTAAAATACTATCATGGAGTATTTCCCCTCAGAAGAATATGGTTTATGTATGGTTTCTTTACTTGGGCGGAATTTTAATTGCCTTGGAAGGCAATTAAAAGTGGAAGTCTATAATTCTTCCAAGAGCTTTTTACTACAGCCTGGGACTTTTAAAATTGATAATGGGTTCTTACAGAATCATGTATTTACAAAATACCTTGTATTAAACATCACTAAATTTAAAATACACTTAGGTCTTCCAAAAGTTTTATCAAACTAACCAACAGGTCTGTGCCTGGGCATAGGTGACGCAATTCTTCTTTGCAAACTGCAATGTTGGCAGCGTTTTCCCTAGAGAAACTCTGGCCAGTGGCGTGTCAGATGAGGCCAACCCCATGTCTCTCTAGCATTTTCATTGTCAATTAAAACAATTCCAAACTGGTGCTCATAGGACAGCTGTACCAGTGCCTCCAGCGGCATCGAGTGAGAGGACAGGATTTAGCCACCCACAATGTATAAAGGAAGATACAACTGCAGCCTGGATAATATCCTGGTTTCCTATTTTGCAAATATTAAAGATGCAGACAGCACATGAACACCATATTTAAATATCTTAGAATACATGAAATTTCTTTACGTGCTGTAAGTAAATCAAATAGAGCGAAAGCAGTAATTCCTATGTAAAATAGATTTTGCTTCTGTATAATCAGAGATAGGTTGGTTATTTTTACATAAATAAATTAAAAAGGAAGGAGCACACTTTTTCTCAGTATCTTTTCTGGAATTGTTCTTCACCCTTGTAAAAATAACAAAGAAAATTTGTTTGTTACCCCACTTATCTTACAGAAAGACTCAGAAGATGGTAAAGCTAGTGCTTAAAAGCACATCCATCATACCTTCGATCATAAAAATCAGTCAGTAAGGAAAAAAAATCCTCCTCTATCCTGTTATTTTTAAAGATTCACCCAACTGCACAATTTTGAACAAACCCTCTAACTCATCCCACTGAAACACTTTGTGTAAGGACAATTAATTATGAATATGGCTATGGCACAACAATATTTAATATATTTCATTGCAGAGGCTCAGGGAAAAGAAGCAGTAGTCATCCAAAGTTCTGCAAACGTATTTGCTGTAGGCTTCCAGCAGGTAAATAATAAACAATATTCAATACAATACCATTAAGCAAGTACACTTTCTACTTTGATTTATACCCTGAATGGTAGACATCAAATGTCTTCATTTTTTTTTTCTGTGGGCCAAAATCAGCAGCTGATCTATATGATCCAGCACAGTCTTCCCTTTAAACAGCAAATGAGTCAGAATTCTTTAAATGCCATAGCATAACCACAGCCTTGATGATGAAACCTGGCCAAATGCAAGGCAGAATTACAGAAGCTGTTTTGTCCTTGTCCCAGGGCTCATGTGGAGGTACCAGCACTCTGGCAGATCAATACCTATGGACACAAAAAAGACGCTTTCCATCAATTGCTTTCCAGCAATGAAACCAAGGAGAGCTTTGTTCTTCTGATAACACACTGATCTTTACCCAACAAAGCAAGGTTCGCGTTCAAGCATTTCATCACTCCCGAAGGACAAACGTGTATCTACACGCTCAGAGACTCAAAACTGACTAATGTTTCTCTGGAGCACAGAAGGAAGAACAAAAAAATTCAAGTCTTTCCTTTGGAAGGATCTGGCAAATGTCCAAAGTAAAACAATGCAATTTTTTTAAGCTAAGGGGAAGGGTTGGTTATGAGCAAGAACTGCAAGTCTCAGTAGCAACCACTGCTCTGCAGTTCTTTTCTCATCCTGGGAGACAGGAAAGCTGGGTAAAAAGATGAGCTAATTCACTCATGTCCAACATCACCAGATCTAGGATGGGTATTTCATGTTGTAAAGACACCAATCTGTGGAGGCCGGTGGGCCTGCCGGACAAGGAACGAAAGGAGTCCTATGGTGGGATAAGTCCTAGGTTCCTTTCCAGAGTATGGTGACTGAAAAGCTTGCCCCAGAATGCTCTGTTCTGTTATGTTAATGTACCCCAGTTCTCCTCCCCTGGTTGGCTCCGTTGGCCGCCACAACCCTTGTCACCTGGTACACCCTCAGTTTCTCAATTAGCTCCCTTACCCTGGACCCCCCATTGCTCTGCCCCGGGACTTCTCTGAAACCGTGCACGAGTGTGGATGCATTAAATCTCTCCTGCAGAACCCTATGGGAAGACTCTTCCTGCTCATTCATCGTTGGACTGTTTTAGCTGGCTATCCAGCATGTGTGTGCCAGTGTGCTGGCTGCACCGAGAGGCTTCCTTGGAGGCGCTTTTGGGAAGGTCACAGCATGTTACCATCTAACAGAACCGCGACACCAATCCATGTGTATCTTTTTAAAAAAAGTTCTTCCTGCTTTTCCTGTATGTTTTTTTTGTATCACACAGGAAAGCCTGTCAGAGCTTGTCAGATCATTCTAGTAGCAAAACCTCCCAAAATACAGATTTCCTTGAGAGCCCAGAGGATAAGGTTGCTGGTTGTCTGTGGGTTTATTGGCAACATCAGTTGTAACTAATGACTGAGACAGTGTGTTGCCCAACAACCCACCCCAAATGAAGCTGAGGTTTTGCCAGGTTTTTGCTTCATTTCATCAACATTATTTGATACTCACAAGGGAGATAGCGAGCAACTGTAGCAGCTTCGTGCATTGGGAGCTATGAAAATATTCAACAGCTGTAAAATATACATTTATTTTAAACTTTTACTTCTTGTTCTTAATATTTTCAAGGATAGTTAAAGGTATACCAGTCTGAGAGAGTAAATATGCCTGCTTACGACAGCAGAAAATAGACCTGAATATTAAAAAGAAACACATCTCAAGAGGCAAGGGCAGTGAGACTTAAATCCAATTTGCAAGATAAAAGCTAACCAGACCACTTACTATTGCCATCTGATAGCATTCAATATTGCTTGAAATTCATTAATAGGCTAGGTAATGTAAGTACAGTGCATGTATACAAATTTAATTCTATTAATTTCTACATCAGAAAAATCTAGTGAAAGAGGAGGAGAATAATTATAAGGCAGTCTTACCAATCTGTGGACAAGGCATAGCAAAACCAGTCCAAACCTCAGAAGAGTAATTATCCCATGAGACTCCCACCTCCTGGGAGTGCCCATTATTGTGCTAGGGGAACATAAAACTGACAGCTATTCAGAAAGACCTCCAGAGCAATTTTGGCTTAGCTCTACTGCTTATCTTACCTTGTCATCTTTTTAGGATATCTACAAGCTTCCAGCTAACTTACCAATATTGTATTTTATTTTTACAAGCAAGCAATAAATGCTTCTTTTACAGCATATACTTTGCTTAACAGTCCAAATGTTGGAAAAATGCTTATGTGTCTTAAATAAAAGGTCATTCAAATTTAAACAGCTTTATAGAGTAATAATATTTCATTTAGATCTGCCTACTAACCGCTGATTGCTTAGTCAGATTAGGTGGAACTCTAAACGAGAGAGAAGCAAAGCATTTTATTATCATTTACTATTCCCATTATGGCAGCATTTGCAACCCAAAATCAGGTTCGGTGTTACGTCCAACTGCTAACAAGTACAGTTTAAAAATAAAACACAGCAGTCGCTGACCTAAAAGTGCTTGTGATTATAGTGTGTGGCAAGCATCCAACAGATAAAAGGAAAAGAGATGGAAAAGGAACAGGGCAACAGGAGTGCTATCCATGTCAGCCATAAGTACCAGTCACAGCATCCTCCCCTAACTATTAAGAGAGTAGTTTCATCTGAATGTAATGAAAAGATAACTAGAAAACAGATGATGCTGGTAAAAAAAAATAAATGAAGCAGCACAGAGCATCACATAAATACACTAGTAGTAACTTAGGATAAGCTGATTTATTATTACATGAGAGAGGTTCACTTATGAATGTTAAGAAAAATGGTGGAGATTTAGTTTCTTCTGAGAGCACAAGAAAAAACAACTTCAATACATTTATGTTACATTTTTATAGAAGTGACACATCACATAAAAAATAGAACTATTTTGGATCAAGGTTTTATAATAACCTTTCTTTACTGAAGAGTGAATTATTCCAAAGCAAACTGCAGCTCACCCTGGGCATATCCTTCCCTGCTTAAGGTGCAACAGAGAACTTCATTGTATTTTCAAAGACATGTCTACAGCCTATTGTTTAGCAGTTTGGTTTCAGTGCATCATTTTATCTGATGCCAGTCAATTTACTTACACTGCTGCTCTGCAAAGTCTGGTCCAGATTACCCAAATGGTAAAAATTTTCAACAGATAAATGCTTCTTTTCTGAACCTAATTTATTGTCTAGAAGAACTACATTTCCTCCCAGCTTCTCACCCATTAGGGTCCAAGACTCAGCCCCCGTCGGAATGAGGAGGCCAGATTTGAGAGCAGTCATGTGTACCTGATGAGGTCCACGAGGCACCCGATTGGTGCCATTAGACAGTGAAATTCGGGAGAATGCCAAGTTCTGCCACAGGCTATTTACGATGACGTAACCCCTGGATAGGAGGAGACGTGAAATGTGAGCTTCCATCAAACAACCCAGTGGTTGTGCGCAAAAGGTCTGGAAGAGTATTAGCATGAGGTGGTTCTTCATGATCATTAGCTGCAAAACACTCCTCCTCAAAAAATGCATTGCAGGCAATTCTAATACAGCAGGAGAGCCTTGTACAAATGCTATTCTCAAAACACTCCCTTGAAAATGCTTCAGTGTTTTTATAACAACGAGAGAAACGACTGATTAGGTGCCAAAATGGTTTGATACCATCTCTGAAGAAAGGCTTTGCAGCTCTTATGACTTCTCTTAAAACAGTTTCAATTTGAAGTTGCAATGTCCTTCAGAGTACAAGTGTCTTTTTGTACCAGTTCCAAAGAGGATTTCAGAGCTGAGTCCTGACTGCTCCTGCTGTTCTACAGAAGAGCTATTTTTTGTATATCCTAGACTGGTGCACTACATTCCTGCACTATTTATTCTGCATCTCCATTATTACATTTATTGTCTTCTGGGCAATAGGTAACAAGTCCTTGCATGGTTTACTTTAAAAAGTGCCACAAAATATGTACTAGCTTAAAATTTATCAAAAAGTGAACCTAGGTAAGAATAAAGTAGCATAATTAGTACTGAAGAGACATCTCCCAGGAGGTAAAAAATGAATGTAGCCTACAACTGAGACCTCCATGATGCTTCAACTCAATAAAAAATTTTATATCAGAGATTGCCAAACTTTGATTTATAAAACTTGCAACTGCTCCATTGATTTCAGTAGGGTGAGAGTGATTTATTTCAGCCAAAGAGCTGTCTAGAGTTATATATAAGCACTGTGAGCTCAGAAATCCCAGTGGTCATGGTGTTAACTGCAGATGGTTCTCATGTTCCTGTGGTAAGCTCAGTACCAGTGACTGCAATATATTCTACTTACGTTTACCAATTGAAATAATTTTATTCATGCACTATATCATACTAACCATAGCCTGCCACTCTCATTATCCCTTACAGTCCAGGACTCTTGCCACTTAAAGGGCACTTGATCTACATGAAAGGGCATGTCCAGATCTACAAAAGTACTCTCCTATGACAGAATTTGCATGCACTGCTAAAGCAGTAAAGATTAAAAAGACCTATGGAACTACACAAGTATATTCATTGAACTGGACAAATAGATTCTGCCAATCACTGAAAGAAGTATCCAGCCTGATGGAAAAAACTCCCAAACAATTATTAGAAACCTCTTTAAAAGCTGATCTAAAAACCTGCCAAGATCCCAAAATAGAAGCAGTATCAAACACTTTTAAATTCAAATCCATTTTAAGCCAAATTCCTTCATCCTTAAATATTGTCAAGATAACCTCATTACAGAATGGAAAGCTGAATCTTTACCTATAATCAAAGTAAAAAACAGCAGACCTGACCAAACACCATGGTTGCACAATCAGATTCTGAAATGGGTATTTCCAATGACTATATCTTAATGTAGATAAAAAAGTTTATTGAAGTCCAACTATTTTTTCTGAATATGCTCATATATATTTACCAGCATATATAGACATAGATTTCTCTACCGTATCTGCTTATTAATATTCTGTCTTTATTCTTACACGTATGATCAGTGTACTCCATCCCTCTCACACGCTCACTACAACTCTTTTGATCCCTTATAGTTGCAGTGGATTTTTTCATAATATATGAATCACTAAGTTTTCTTCCTTCTTTGCACTGACTTCCAAAATAAATTTTATGGTTTTATCAAGTTTTTATTCAGAGTTTCACGGGTTCAGCTAGACAAAAGACAAACCAGTGACACAGTTAAGAGGTGTAACAGGAGGGAACACCCTGACATCTAGAAATTATAAGGAATGGGTTTGCAATTAAAGGACAGTACCGAATCTTCAGACACTGAGTTCAATTTCTAACTCTTCCAAATGCTCCCTGTGTTATGTTGCATTGCTATAAGTGAGAGAAAAACTTCATCTCTGAACTTGCCTGGGGATGGAGCCACTTTACCCCAAGTCTTGTGCAGCAGCAGAATCCCTGTTCAAATCTGGCCTTTAGACATCATCACAAAATGAGCCATAAATAAATCTGCTGACTCAAATAACAGGACACATTTCAAAACCAAGCAGCTCTCTACTGCAGAAAAGCAGAAAGAGAGGGAGACTGAAGTAAACAAATCTAATCTTCAATGCAAAGTTCAATGGATTGGATATTTCTAATCTGACAAAAATAACTCTGTGGTGCTGCAGTGCTCAAATCAGTGCACAGAAATCCGAGGCAGCTGTTGAGAGCATCACTGAAGAAGGGCATGGGGAAGGAAACTGCTGTTGGATTATGAATCGAAATGTATCTCAGAAGCTTTCATTCAACATTCCTGAACAGAGATATCCATAGCAGTCAGCAAAAGCTGGACTCCCTTCCTCCACCCTGGTTTAATCTGCAACCCTGTCATGGCAGAGGAAGTAAGAACCTGACGGTGTGGGTGTGGAAGGAAATGAAGAAGGAGCTTGAGCTGGGATGGAGTTAGTTTTCCTCCTTAGTAGCTTGTACAGTGCTGTTTTGGATTTAGGCTGAGAATAATGTTGATAATACACTGATGTCCAAAGCTGGTCAGAACAATATTTCCTGCCACAGAGTATCATGCTCAGTATGAAAACTGGGGAGAACTGGCAAGGAGCTGCCAATGACTGGAGGCACATTCCAAGAAGTGATGGCTCCACACCTGCCCAAAGCACAGCAGGAAGGTGAGCAGGAGAGAAGGAAAGCAGCTAGGAAAACCACCTGCCTTGATTCCTTGCCCTCACTGTGGCCCTGTGAGAGGAGCTGTTTGGCTGTGTGAGCTGGCAATGCACCAGTGTTGCAGTGGGGATCCTGCAACACGCATATATCAAACCAGGAGTCCCGTGGAAAGGAAATATATACGGACAGACAGATTCTTGCTAGCTGTTTCAGAGAGATGTTTATTTCTCCAGCCGCATGGCCGGAGCTCTGCCCAGGAACTGTTCCAGTCACGGGACCAAGGGTCCTTCTGCCCGCGCAGGGAACACAAACCAACCAATGGGAACGAGGCTGAGCAGGGGCAGGGAAACCCCGTGTCTGTGCCCTCAGGGCCCCTCTCCCAGGGCTACACGGCAGGGGAGGGACCCCAACACCTCACCCGTTTTATTTTAATAAAAGGAGAATGAAAACAACTGGATAAACATAACAAGAACAGTTTCAAAACAAAACAAGCCACCCTCCTGAGTCTTTAAATGTCCAAACAGATTCTCTGGAACATCTTAGGGCTGACAGAAGGGAGACAGAATTCTCTGAGCATGCTTTGTGGGGAAACTGAGGCAGGAGAGGGTTTAACTTCTTCCCTCCCCCTTTTCATCCCCCACTCGGCATTGGAAAGGGATTTTTGGGGAAACAATTGGCAAAAGCATGGTTTTGTGAGGGAAACCATGGATGAAAAAACGGATTGGGAATACACTGGGGGTAATAGGACATAGGGTAAAAGGGAAAGGTGGGATTAGGAAAGGGAAACTGTAGGGGGGGCTTACAATAGAGATACTGTCTAACATGACTACGATTTTTTGCATATATACTGCCTTTTACAGGAACACCATCAGGCCCAGTGACCTGCGATGCTTGTAACCCTTTTCTCCCTAGTACAATATTAAATTCCACCACCTCTCCATCTCCCAAGCTTGGGATGCATTTTTCAGGGTTATTCTTTTTAATAGCAGTTCTATGCACGAATATGTCTTGCTGGTTGTCACACCTTGTTATAAAACCATAATTTTGCTTAACATTATACCATTTTACTATCCCTAAGGTCTTAGTTGCTATGATCTTTTCCTTTTTCCGAGTGGCTGCTGTTTTCTGTCTCGCTGCGTCTTTGCTGTCTCTTTCGGTCGCTCCCGTGTTGGAATTGTCGGGGCTGCTCGTGCCTGCGCGCTCTTCCCGGGGTCGCGTTCGGGGCTGCGCGGGCCGGGCCGGGCCACGCCGCTCAGTTCTCCGTGCGTCGCCTCCTCTGGTCGCAGCTTCGCTGCCGATGCCGGGCGCTGCACCCGCGTCTCGGCCGGGCCCCCGAGCGATGACTCCCCCGCGCCCTGCTCCAGCGCGCGTCTCGGCTGGGCGCAGCTCCGTTCCACCGCCATCGCCGCCAGCCGCCGCCCGCGCGCTGCCCCTCTCGGCCGGGCGTTCACGGGGCTCGCTCCACCACGCGCTGTGCTGCGCCGTGCGGGTCCCGCCGGGTCCCGCCGCGCCTCGCTCCGCCACCGACACTGCGGCTCGCGTGGCTCCGCCCGCGCGCGGGAACTGCCTCGCTGCTGCTCTCAGAGCGCTCGGTGCACGTGGCCTGGGCCGCACGGTCCCTGCGCCAGGCTTCCCTTCGCCAGGACACAGCTGACATTGCTCAACAGTCTCAGTAACTAAATAATATTCACGAAAATATTCTTCCATCGGCATATATTTTGACTCTAGTATTAACTGTGTCCAAACGGTTTTCCAAAAGCCCTTGGTAAGAATTAAATCCCAAGAAACATAGAAAAAGTTCTTAAACAACCATGCCAGGAAGTGTTTCAGTTCTTTTTGAGCTTGAATCAAGCTAAAATTTACAAATCGTTGTTCAAGAATCATTTTAAGTTTAAGATAAATGTCCATATGCGGCTCTGAGAGCCAAGAGTCTTCCCACGGTTCCTCCATAGTTTAGATATGGAATAGCAAAGCAAAACCAAGAAGAGGAATCCAAAGTTTCCAGGGTTTACTCACACAAATCAGTCGGTTAGGGATCGGGGATCGTTCTGCTCACAAATCTCCACCATTTGTTGCAGTGGGGATCCTGCAACACGCATATATCAAACCAGGAGTCCCGTGGAAAGGAAATATATACGGACAGACAGATTCTTGCTAGCTGTTTCAGAGAGATGTTTATTTCTCCAGCCGCATGGCCGGAGCTCTGCCCAGGAACCGTTCCAGTCACGGGACCAAGGGTCCTTCTGCCTGCGCAGGGAACACAAACCAACCAATGGGAACGAGGCTGAGCAGGGGCAGGGTAGCCCCGTGTCTGTGCCCTCAGGGCCCCTCTCCCAGGGCTACACGGCAGGGGAGGGACCCCAACACACCAGCACTGCACGGTGCAGAAGGATCTGCTGGATCACACCTGCATCTACCAGCTACCCTCTAACCAAGTGCTTTAATGTGGTTTTGGCTCTCTTGTGCTACTTGTTCTGGACAAAAAGAGCAGGTCAGGTTAGACAAACCCGCTGCTGAATACTTATCTTGGCAGCTCTTTATTTCTTTCTTTATTTTTAGTACCACAATGGGGGCTTGGTGGGCACCACTGCCTTTTGGGCTCATCCCGTAAGTGCTTCTGTGTGCTGGACTAGTCCCATCTCAGCACCTCCTTCTGAGGGCCTTCAGTTCTGACTGCTGAGGTGAGTATTTTCAGCCAGCAGCGTCACTACATCAAACAATTATTATCACTCAGAGTGCTCTTTTCATTAGCCAAACATTTCTCTACACTCTTTTAAGCTGAAACCACCACTTCTACTTAATAGAACAGCAATTAACTTGAAATACTTGGCTTTTTACTGCAATGCATCACTCTTTCCCAGTCTGATATGCTAATAAAAATTGTATGCTAACATAATGTATAAAATATCATCTCTGATTTTAAACTAAACTAGAATTTATTGGCTCCAACAGTGCAATACTGATCTACCCTATGAATATTAATGTAATAACTTAGGTAGCAGACTCTTATGACATCAGGGAACTAAATCAGAGTGGAGCAGACCATACAATGCACTGAAGAAAACCTCAGTTTTTCTGTTTCAATAGAATTTCAATTCTACTCAGACCTGAATGCAGATCCAGACTGAAAATGATAAGGTATTTTTTGCTACCTGTCAGCTCTCATACCCCATAATATATTCCATCAACCCCCCAGTAAACAAACTAATTGGCGATCTTGCAAACAGTCCCAAGTTCTTCTATTTCTTCTAAGGCATCATTAGCAATTATAGGATGCTGGCAGGACAAACTGCATTCTCAGTTATATCTCTACAACCCACTTCTCTCCTGCTTGTGTTCTTAATCCTTACCCACTTCCACTGAAAATGCAAATCTTTGCAATTATGACTGTAGGGATAATGGTAGAACATTACTGCATTAAAATGCCCATTTACCTCAACAGTGCTTAAACTCCAAGCCTTGAATTGGCATGGATAAACATAAATTAACTGCAATGTTTAAATGCTTAAGCTAATATTGAGCAACCACCACCCAAAACCAAGACAGCAAACAGCACTCCTAAACTCCATAAGGAGTTACACCCATCCATTTCATCTGAAAAAGGAAGCTGATGCAATGCAAGACGACATGAGAAAGTGATGATTGATTTAGTTCCTCATGAATAACAAAGTACTCCCTAACTCCACAAAGAAGCAGATAAGTGCAGGAAGCAACTGAAGTACTGAGACAAAAGATACCAGCAAACAAAAAAAAAAAATCCAGATATGGTGGGACAGACAGAATTATCCAGGAAAAAAGCTAAATCTCAAATAGCTGTACAGCTCAGGTGTCTTTTCTGATTTTAAGTCGTGTACTTTCTTTTTCTGTTCAAACTGGACAAGGACATGTTCTACCTTACCCACTGCTAAAAGTTATTGTTATATATCCAATTCCAACTCTGTTCATTATTCATTTACTGATTTGGAATTTCATCTTGCAAACAAGCTGCTTTTGAAAGTCTTTCGAGAAGTGTCTCTTGTGACCTTTGAGATGTCTTCTTAAAAGAAACATAATTCTGAAACACAATTGTGCAGCAGACCTTACACACTGTGTCTCATTGAGTAAACTTAATTAAGGTTAAAGTCAAATGCTCTTTTGTTAATCTCTGGTACTAGAAACTAACCCAGGAATAAGCCATTTCAGCATGAATAAGAAATACAATTAGTGAAATAGTGGATATTTGTGCTGCCATTAATGCATTACAAAACACATCCACCCAAAGTTTGACTTGAAAAGCTTTCACAAATTATTTATTTATCCATTCTATTGACAAATTGTAGCTACTAATAAAATGTACTAGAAAACACATTCACTTGAACTAAATATGTATACGTTAAAAGTAACAACGTGTAAAAGTCATGAGAACAAAGAGGTGGCGATAGTAAGGCAAAACAAACTGCCTGTCTCAGCCGACACACTGTTTCCAAAGAATGTGAGAGCAGGACAACCAAGCTGAAGGAGATTTCTTCCCACATGTCACCATCAGAGGTCCATCACACCCAGTCACTCTGAAGTGCTTTTGGACATAAACAATTCCAGGGCACACATCAGTATCCATATGGAAAAACCATGGGCAAAGTTTTATGTATGCACTGCTTTACCTTAGCTTTAAAATACAGATGGTATCAAGATTGTACCATTATGTGGTCTCTGAAGCAAAAAATAGACAGGTTCACTTCCTATATTTCAATTTTATGACACTTTAACTGCACCGAATTAAAAAATGGTAGCACTGTAGTGTAACTGTAAAAGTATTATGTTGAACCAGAGCAATTCCTCTGAACAACATGGCCATTTACAGCACTATCCCAATATAATACATATTTATAATAGAGTGCCTGGTGAGATAGATTAGTCATACTGCAAATAGCCATCAGGGATATGGAAAGTAATAGTTTCTCATGACCTGTTACATGTGTACAAAAGCAAGTGACTGAAATGATGTAAATATGAAGATGGTATCTTTACCAGGCACTCCTCTGCCCTGGAGGGAGAGCGACGGGAACACCGTCTGTGCACTCACAGCTTCCTGGTGCTTTAATGAACACCCAAGCTGCAGGCACACATCCTCTCCAACAAGCAGTTCTGCTGCTTAGAAAGGCACCAGAGAAGGAGGATAAACACATTGCTCGGTCACTACGGGTTAACACCAGGAAGGTCAAAGGCCAGCGACAGCTGAATTAGCCAGCTAGGCAAAGGGAAACAAGAAGGGCTTTTGCAAGCAATGCCAGCAGCAAAAGGAAGTTCAGGGGAAATGCAGGCCCAGAGATTACGGGAGGAGAATCACAATATGGAAAACTTGCTTCCAGACCCCTGCATGGACCACTGCAGCTTTAGAAAGTCTGGGCAGTTGGCAGTTTGTAAGTAATGGTTAGGGACTCATCAGCAAAATTCAATGTTATTTATTCAAACATCTGGGACTGGAGGGGATTCATCCAGGGGTGCCAAAAGAGTTAGCTGATGTGATTGTGTGGCCATCATGTATGAGAAAATGCACACAATCAGAGTAAGTCCCCAGGGTTGGAAAAAGACTGATATGCCTATTTTAAGAAAGGCAAGAAGAAGGACCAAGAGAACAACAAGTCAGTCAGCCTCATCTCAGTCCTTGTACAGACAGGAAACATTCCTTGGAGTCTACTCCCAGACACATGAAGGACAAGGAGGCAATCAAAAAAACTCAACACAGACCATGCTTCATCGAGCTGACTGCTTTCTGTAACAAAAATAACCTGCTCTGGGGAGATGAGGAGAGAGAGGTGGATACAATATATCTCAACTTATTACAGTTTTTGACACTGTGACTCTCCCATACTCATTTGAGAGTTGAGGAAGTAAGGGCTAGAAGAACAGACTCCTAGGTCTGTTGAAAATTGGTTGGTTGGGCTGACAGTCCTGAAGGGACTTTACAACTGCTCTGGTAATCAACAGAGTACCCCAATATCAGTAGCAGGCCAATATTGTTCAGTATCTTCAACAACTACTTGAGTGATAAAACAGACCCCTCAGCAACTTTGTGGACAATCGTAAATTACTTTTTAGCTCAATCTCTCCCTGAGAGATTCAGTTGAGAATCCAGTGAAGTCCCAATACTCCTTAAGCTAAGGACTGGGACAACATAAACTTCATCACGTTCAGCTACAAGCGTGAAGTTTGGTTTCTGAGCAGACTAACTCCATACATCACTGACGCCTGGGAATCGACTGCTTGTGTAGCAGCCCTGCTGAAATGACCTGGAGGTCATGGTGCACTCCAAATGAATAGGAACCAACAGTGTGCCTTCTTCACAAATAACACAAACACCATACAGCAGGCACGTGACCCACAATGAAAGGTTAAGGCAGCTGGGCTTTGTTAGGGTGGCAAAGGGGAGGTCAAGAGGCAATCTAGTAGCAGCCTACAATGGTTTAAAGAGCTTCTGGAGTGCTGAGAGACACAAATTCACATTGGTAGTAGCAGAAATGCAACAAGTGGTAAACATCACAAATTACAGCTTGGATGCTTCAGATTTGACAAATGTGATTAACAAAATTCTGGGCAGCAGTGGAACAGGCTGTCAAGTGGGATGGTGCAACATCGATTCTTGAAGGTTTTCAAGACTAAGTAGGACAAAGACCAGGTTCACCAGAGATAGTGCTGGAAATAGTTTTGATTCAAGACTTCCAAAGGCCCCTTTCGCCCAGCTGTTTTATGATTTGATGAAAAGATTATTGCCCAGCTCACTCACACAGCCCTCCTGCCAGACCATAGAATCACAGAATCATTGAGGTTAGAAAAATCCACCAAGATCATCAAGTCCAAACTGAGATGCCTCATCTCACAAAAGTGCATCAGGCAGGGTTAAACACAGACATGTTTTCCAGGCTGCATAAATTAACCAAGCTTGTTTTGGATGGAACAAGGTCAGGAAACATCTTAAATAAGCCTATCTGTGGGAAGATCTGAGAAAATAGTTACTTGCAGCACTACAGCCATGATAAGAAACTGAGGCTGGGCCGGATAAAAAGCTGCAACATGTTTCAGAGTTAGCAATAGCTGCTATGTAACTTCTTAGCTTCTGCCAGGATGGCTCTATATACACCAACAGCTTTACACCTTCCTTACTTCCCCACAGTCGTTCTACAAACAGCTGCAAGAAGTTTTGTGTCTTATCCTCTTTTCTTCTAAATTCCAACCAAACAGGCAGGTCCAGCTCACTGACATACATCACATTTCTCAAAGAGTGAAACTCATCAGATCTGTAGTTTAAAATTTATTACACTACATCCAAGCAGAAATTCCAACCATGCTGACACTGCCTTAACATCTCAGCCAAAGGTCTCCAATAAAAGCAGTTTAAAAGCTGATTAACATAATCCAATTAGCTGCTTAGTCAAGATCCAACGCATGTAAGCATATAGAGTGCAAAGCTAGTAAAATGGTGTCATGATAGTGGATAAAGAGGTAAGAACTGTCAAAACTTTAGCTAGTAGCTTCTGATGGTGTGATGGTAGAGATAAACCAGTGGCTGAAACCCTGTCAAAAGTCACAAAGAATAAATCACAGACAACACAGAGATGCTGTGTTTAGTATACTCTTTCCAAAGAAGATAAAATCAACATTACCTTTTGCCTGAATCTGCCAATGAAATGATGGGTCAGACTGGCATGTCATTTATACTTATTTAAAACAGGTTAATCTGATCTACTTTCTACCACACTTTAGATACACCTTTGCATTGAGACACCTGGACATGAATCCTAGTTACTGGTAAGCTGGTAACCAAACTGGCTTGGTTCCTCTGTCAGGCCTCAGACTGTCCACAGACTATGTCTGGACAGAGTGAGCGCAACAAAATATTTCTAGGGGTTTGTCTCAACTTAGTGACAGAGAAGCTGTGAATCTAGGTCTCAGCTAATAATTTAGGCTACTTTAAGTACCAGTCTAGAGAGAAGCTTCCAAGTGTGCTTGAGTTCTGTGCAAGATGGACAGAATAAACCCCACTTTCACTCCCTTCTCCCACCAAGGGAGCTACATCTCTCCACTTCTGCCATGGGGCAGAAGCCATTTCAGAACACTCTGATGAGTGGTCCATCATGGGGGAGGTTTTGAGAGGATTTTCATCTCTACCTCTACAGCACAGAATTTGCTTATGCGACTGTGTGCTGAAAGAGAAGATAGAAGATAAAGACTAGATAAAAATACTGTTTAACTAAATTTTTCAGCCACTTGGAAGCGTGATTCTGAGGCCAAGAATTTATCATCCAAGGTTATGAAGAGATCCTAAACATGTTCATGCATGAAGGAGGTGTACAACACATATATGCACATACATGACCTTATCTGTGTAGCTCAGAGCAAGGCTGCACTTTCAATTGTCTAAAACTGAAATGCTTTTCCCCATGTGAATTAAGAGAATGCTGATAGAGAAAAGATCTCATGGGATCAGATTTCAGAGGAGAACAACATTTTCCCCTCAAGAGTTACAAATCATGTGAAATCACCACTGGAAAATAATTTCCAATCCACAGTATAAAATTTTGCTATATATTTTGCTGTTGCTATGTAAAAAACTTCCTATTAACATTAGGACCTCTAAAAAAAATGCCAAAGGAACTGAATGTACCCAATGTAAAGAAGACCCCCAAATACCTCCTGCAGCTCAGACCTACTATCTGTTTTTTATAAACTAGATGTTGGCTGTTGCGTAGCTCTGCTTAAAAATTATCTGTATCTGTACTTATTTCACCTAAGAATTCTTTCAACCATATTTAAAACAAAGGTAGGAAATGGGAACAGAATTGTAAATAATTAAAATGATTTCTTTTGACAGAGAGACAGGAAATCACTGTTTTAGTTTCTAAATCCTGAGTTTAAGGAGTTCCCTTCATGAAGAACATTCGCTCATTTTTTAGTGGGCACATGCTTGAACAAAGAAAATGGGAAAGGGTGACAGTAAATGGCAATTAGCAACACCAAGTTCGATATCAGAACATGTTTTTTCCTCAAATGAACTGAAAAGTGACAATAATGAAGTTTACTTTTTTCTCTCACGTGGTACTCATTTGCTGAAGATGGTCTCCTCTCCATTCCCAGGTGGGTAGAATGTCAGGCTGCCCTCACAAAGATGGTTCCAGAAACTGGAACTGTCACACAACCCATCAGAATCCATAAAGACATTATCAAACACTAGCCTTTCCCAGACTGGATACTTGGGGCTGGATTTGTGGCATAGCTTTCATTTTATTTTCCAAGAGGAATGCTTCAGTGAAATAAAATTTCAAAACCCTGTAGCTTATTCTGCAGACCAGAGAGGAAAATAAAAGGAAATGTGTAATTCTCCTAAAAAGCCATTCAGCACTCAAAGCCCCACTAATGATAGGGAAGGAAACAGAAGATTATTCTAATTCATGACCCAAACTTAGCTTTAAATGACTAGGATGGCAAAAATAAGGAAAATTACAAGCTGCTTCTCTTGACACTTAACACAGCACAACCTCTGGAGCAAGAAAAAAAATACAGAAAACAAAAAACTAGGGAACTGCACCTCATTTGGAATCAAATATCATGTATTACTGACAGCTTTCTTCTTCCAGACCCATCTAACATTTCTTGACATGTCCTTCCTATTAAACATAACAGTCTTCTTGGTCCTTTTCGTAGAGATCAGTGTGCAAGGGGCAGAGGTCAAGGCGCAGAGGAGATACCATTAAAAGTCTGGCAAGGTACAGAACGTGTAAGACCATGAATTGCTCCTGCAACTGGTCATTTGCAGATTTGAGAATGGTTAAAATTGAGGGTATTTAGCACTTACCAAAAGTAAAGCTGAATACAAAAATACAGCACCGCATTTAATTACAGCACTCAGATCCTTCTGGGGAGGGTGCTAATGACCAGGTATTTTGTATTTCAAGCTCTGTCCCCCTCCCAGGAGGCATCCGCTGTACTCCCTCAACTGATCTTTCCTTGCAGCTACTTTTAAAGAAATGAAAAGGCCATATAGCTAAGCAAAAAATCCTAACAATAACAAAAAAAATTAAATTATATTTTAAAAACCACTCTGGCTGCTGTACTGCTACTGAAGCATCTTCCTCATTTCTAAAATTAGTGCAGTTAATATTACACCTCAAATTCCTATAATCTTTCCTGAAAGCCTCCTACAGAAGAAAATGAGTTCAGAATAAAGAATGACATTTTAAAAAGTTCTTGCAGTTGCTCTAACAACAATCAGTATTATTTTTGTAGCCATCTAACCCTAAAATATATTTTGAAACATTTTTGTCTAACTCTTTGGAAAAGATCATCTCCCTCCTGCTTTGCCTTCTCCAATCCAGAGATAATCCTAAAGCCACAAACTCCTAGAAAAATGACATCTCACACTTTGCTCTGCATCCACAAGACCACTGCCATTCCTTCAATTGAAGAAAAGCAAGTAATTATTGTGAATTACAAATAAAACTGTATTTTACCCTTCCTCTCTTGGCTTTTGAGCACTGTTTGCCTACCACTGTTTTCAGTATCATGTGTATACTAACTAGTAATGCTGCTTTACAAATAAAAGTGTTGTGAGATGATAAGAGCTTTAAAAGACAAACATAAATTGTATGACTGAGACAAGCTTGTGACTAATTTTCACCAGGAGCTTAACCATTGCATTACTTCAGCACTGAAACAGGTCTGTGTGTAGAGCAGGCACAGTAACTGTAATTGCATATAGGCTTCTTGTGGATTCATTGCTACATTTCTGTCTTCATTCAAAGGGATCTGGTCATTTTAGTAAGTTTCATAGGACACCAGGCCTGAGGCTACGTAATATTCTACATATCACATCCTTATTTTTCCTAATATTTCACGGAAATGCATCTTTTTGAGAAGTGTTCAGTGTTCACTGGAAGAAATCAAGGGAGAGACACTGCACCATCTCCCTTGCTCATTCATCATTTCTCACATTTAATCAAGTACCTAACTTCTACTTTGACTTTATCTGGTTTCTGTTTATGACTATGAGTCATTTTCCACTGAATTAAAAAGCCTTTAGCACTCCATATCTCCTCTGTGGAGGAATTTGTACGCTGTTATCTAGCTCTCCCTCAAATTCCTTTAAGACAAAATAAGCCTGATGTCTTTTTTACATTTATTGTATAAGACTCATTCATTACTCAGACCCTATCTCTGCTGTCCCTCTTGTTTGCTGTTCCATTTTACAACTTCCTTTTTGAAGGAGATGAGGACTGACTCAGTACTCTAGTACCAGTACTCTAGTACCCAGAGGTCGATGGATCGGAACCACCCTCTGGGCTATGGGCCCGGCTAGCTCAGTCGGTAGAACAGCGATAGGGGATACACATCATAAGGGCACCCCAAGACACACTTGTACCCGTGACATGCATACTGGAAGCCATCGGTCTATTCCTGATAGTTACTGCCCTACTTACATGTTCCTGAAGCTTATAAGCTCATTTTGTAA